>NC_092678.1:21804364-23219364 GCF_964355755.1 Antedon mediterranea | reverse complement strand
CTTGCAAAACAATACAAACACTGAAAAAAACTCCAATAATTAGAGGCTTGTGGCAAGTCTTTTATCAGGAACGTGTCCTAATTAGAGGTGTCTCCTTTATAGGGATATATAATTAAATTTTTTTTTTTTTAACAGGAGAAAGCGAGTTCTCTTTCAACCGGATCCTCAGGGTCGTCAGGAAGTCAGACATCTTTAGCAAGTGACTTTGAGGTCATCAGCAATAGTTCATCTATTCCTGAGGAAGAGGTTCCTGTTGATGGAGGCTTACTTCCGTTTTTACAAAATAGAATATCAGGAAGAAAAATTACTTTAAAGAAAAACTTAAAAAAACAGTATGTATTATATTTTCTATATGCTATATACTTACCCGGATAAACCTATTAATGCCAGTGCATCGTTTAATCCTCATGACAATAAAGATGATTGTGTGTTAGGCATTACTTGTAACCAGCGGCCAAAATGACATGTCACATATCTTTCTTTATACAGAATCATTGAAGAACGGAACGGAACTGAAGCATTGAATGAATCAATTAAATTAATGGAAGCACTAGAGAAGGAATCTGCATCTCTGTTTTCAACACTTAAGATGCCACCAGCTGAGGATCTTAAGGACTAGGGCCTAAGGAGACTTAGGAGGAGGACTAGGGCCTACGGAGAACTAGGAGGATTGGGCCTAAGGAGAACTAGGAGAAGGACTGGGCCTAAGGAGAACTGGGCCTAAAGAGGACTGGGGTACAAAGAGAACTAGGGCATAATGAAGACCAAGGCCTAAGGAGGACTGGGCCTAAGGAAGACTAGGGCCTAGGAAGGACAAAGGCCTCAGGAAGACTAGGAAGTATCTCCAATAAATCTACCAGAAGAGTACAGGTAATTTGGTTGGTTGTAGCATATGATTCAACCTCAGATACAGGTCAGCTATAGCCATCCAAAATTCAATTTAGATTTGAAAAAGGCAAAAATAATATTAAAATAATAATATACCAATTTATTTTAAAATTCTAGTTTGTCAAAATAGAATTTAAAAATAATGTGTCTTCAAACCAAATAAACATTTTCAATCATATATCAACTTACTTGACATAATTCCACACTTTTTTGAATAAATTTATTATTAATAGCTATAGTTTGTATATGCTGGGGTTTTCGTTACTTTTTATTATTGGTGTGCTAGCGCTACATCATTGGATTGGCAGTCGATTATAAATTTACTGTTTTTATCTAAATCCACTGTTATAGTATAATATATACAGTATATGTAATGTTAATAATACTAATAGTTGATTCTTATCGCATAAGCAGACTCTCAATGTAAATAAAAGTTACTACAGATAGCAAGTTTCAAAGTACAAAATACAATGATTAGTTTGGACAGTATTAGAATAAGAATAACAAGTCTATTTGTTATTGACAAACATATGACATACCCCTCAAAAGAAAATGGAACAGGTCCAGATAAATGTTTTGCATAATATTAATATGCACTTTTTCTTTATGTTTTCATTTAAATTTTAATATTTTATAATGTTACATTTGTGTTTTTAGATTAATAAAAAACATAGCGAAGTAAATTTACTAAAACAAGTACTTAAATGTAAATAAGGCTGTAAATAATGTATGATTAATCCATGTACCTATCATAAGTTGGAACAATTTATATTATATAAGTTTAATATATACAGTAACTGTTTTTAAAAACAAATAATGAAATAAATCCAATCTTTGTGTACCAAACTGTTATGGTATTATATAGTAACTCTTATCTATTCAAATTCAAATTCAAAATTCAAAAAAAACATTTATTTGTTAAACATATTTTTTAACAGTGTATAGGTGTGTAAATGAAACAAGGTAATAAGCCATCATTTGGGGTCTTCTCTAGAAGAAATCAAGTTTCTTGTCTCGAGAAAGACCCCAGAAACAATACACATACATTTAAACTAATACAATTTACTACTTAAAATAATAAATAAAAACAAAAATAATAGTTAAATATTTTACTTCTTGTAACCTTTGACCATTTGCATGTAACCTTTGATCTTATAACTATGAGTTACGATATGCTTTACAATGTGATGAATATATTGTATATATCGGAATATATTTTTAGTTTTAAAAATTGTAAGATTAAGAACTGTAAACAGTCACTTTTACTTGTATAGATACATTTGATTATACTTCAAATATTTCCCATAGGAAAAGGTTATTGAAACATTCAATTTTGTTTATTTTAGAAAATGATGCATCCTTGATTTGAATACAGTTGAACCCCTATTAAGGGGACACATTTGGTACCCAACAAAGTCCCCTTAATAGAGGTATCCACATTTGACCACAATCAAAACTAGTACACTAGTTTCTATTAGCAGTTGTGTTATTACACATCTTCTGCAAAATGAAAACTGGTGTATTTTATTTATTGTGAATTATTTTAAAATTACAATGATTATATATATAGTTCTTAAAAATATTTTGTAATAATGATTGTATGTGCAAATATAAAAATAAATGGACAAGAATGATATTTCGGTTATATTTGTAATGCAAATATTTAATGCCTTCCTGGATTCTGAGTCTTTCTGAATTATTATCGTAAATATCTTGTTAAATAATTATCCTATAGTTCTTGAAGCTGTAATGTGGAGCCATTTTATTTATTATTTCTATCATTTTATTACAATTACTGTAATTACAATTACTGTAATTACAATTACTGTAATTTTTAAGTGGAAAGTACAGAGAAGTGTGCACGCTATAGAGGGCGGTATTGCACTTGGGCTTTCGGTCGTCCAATCAAATTCAGCCAACTGTACTTTTAATAATTTGTACACGCGTACTTCGTCGTGTCGTGCATGTACGGTAGGCCTAGGAAACGTACACGTAGAGATAAGAATAACATTTGTATTTAAGAAAAGTTAACATTCCAGTTATTTTTAATAATTCAAAATGAAAGCGTGGGTATCTATAACGGTCTTACTGACCGTATGTTTGTCTGCTATATGTGTAGTCCAAGCAAAATTACAAGAGGGTGATTGCGAAGGTTAGTGATAATTTTATGTTTTGCCGGCTGGTGTTGAAACTTGAAACACCGGTTAGGTAGCGGTTTCTTCTGTTTGTTTGCCAGTCAGTATGAAGGAAGTTTGTAACGATGGTGGCCTAGCTTGACGTATGATCAAACTCATTCATAATCAGATAGTCCTAGGCCAAGTTTATATTTATTATGTTTTTTTTTAAATGTTTATTTACGTTTGTTTATTCTTTGTTTTTTCTTTGTTTTCAGTATGTATTAGTGTAATTAAACAAATTGATAAAAAATTGTCAGCTGATGAAAGGAAAAGTCCAGCCAAAATTGAAGATGCAATAAGGAAATTATGCAAGAAAGCAAAAAATAGAGAAAACAGATTTGTAAGTACAGGGATTTCCCCCAAGGTTACACTTGGGTTTGGTACACATAAATTAAAAAAAAAAATTATTGTTTGTTTAACTAGGCTATGCTTACTTTTACTGTAGTTCGAGTCGCAATAATAATTAATTGACAAGACTTGCGACGATCTAGCCTATCAAACTGTTGAGTACATGTTTTCTTATCTTACTTAAATATTATTGTACATGTTGATATTTGTAGTGTTATTATGTCGGCGGAACTGAAGATGCAGCCACGGGATTGCTTGGTGAAATTTCTAAACCATTAAAATCGTTTATGCCTCCCGAAAAAATATGTGAGAAATTAAAGAAAAAAGACGGTCAAATATGTCAACTTAAATATGGTGAGTATTTGATACGTATAATAATATATATATATACATACATTAGTTTATAATTATTAATAATAATTGGTTTTTCCATAATAAAAATATTTTTCAAACATTTTAAGATTGATATTGTGTGTGAAATTGTAGATTGATAAAATGTGGTTTTTGTTCCTTTTTTTTAACAGAAAAGCAAATAGATTTGGATGCTGTTGACCTAAAGAAACTAAAAGTAAAAGACTTAAAGAAGATTCTTAGTGACTGGGGCGAGACATGTAAAGCGTGCACAGAGAAATCAGACTTTATCAAGTTAATAGAGAAACTTAAACCTACACACTTCAAGAAGCAAGAGTTATGAGAAATTCCACGCTTTAGTTTTCATTGTATAAATGTTGGGAAATTATTTAATTTTATACCATATTTGGTTTACTATTTTTGCTTTTTTTCAAGGTTCTTAAATTTAAATGATGTTTTTGACCCAAATATAATCCCATGTTTGAAAGTAGCCCCACTCATATTTGGTAATTGAGCATAAATTGTAATGATTTATGCTCAATTTGCTGACACAATGCTTGATCCAAATATAGTCCCATGGGCTATTTTATTTTTTAAAATGTCAGCCACTTATGTCGTCAGTAACAAATTTATTTTATTTGTTTGTTGCAAGACATAAAATGACTTTAAAGTTGCCTTGCTTGTCACAGATAATAATTTAACACCAACAAAGATCCAAAGTAAATCCAAGTAAAATAAATGATTTTTCTTGCCAATATCTCATGGGATTATATTAGGGCAAATACAGTATTTTATATTCTTTATAGCATGGAGCTATAAACCTATGTCTACCTCCATCTTATAGAATGCTTTTAGTCCTAAAAATTCATTTTATTTTTACACAAGTTTCATATGCTCGCATGAGATGTATATGAGAATTATATAGGCCTACAATGAATAGTGTAGCTGTTGTACAAATACTGTACATAAATTGGGAATCAAAAATGCTGACTTCTGAATCTTTAATACTAGAGAATTGAAGGGTGAAAGGTCATCCATCTTATTAGCTGATCTTACTTAAATTTCTTTGTACTTATCTATGTTCCTAGAAACAAATTGAGGTAATTAATTTATAAATTAAAATATTTCAGTTATATATCAATGAAACAATATGTCTTGATTTACTTTTGTTTATTTAGATTTAGCACAAAGGTTTTTAGCAAACTAAAACAATATGCCTCTTTAAAAATGTGATTGACGATTTAAATTATAAAGCCACTGCGGGTAGTGTGACAACTTTTGAACACAGTTTTAATTCTGTAATCCACGAGTGGTCAAGTTTTTCCACTCTTGATTCCAAATCGCTAAACCATTTCGTAATATTTCCATCGAAACGTGATGTCAATGAGTCCGGTACGCTGAACGAGTACATAGTAAATTCTTCATTAAAAATGCCTTCGATCTGGACATTGCATTTGACCGTATATACCCGCAGAGGAACCATTCCAAGGCAGTTATCAATATCTGAAGCATTATACCAATAAATAACAGGATAACCGATCAAAATACCAAAAAGAGTTGATACATTGCAAGTTGGGGTAACATCAAGTTTCAAGATCTTGTATTTGTTTTCATTACACGCTTGACTGGTTTCTGCCTCAGTTTTTAAATCCAAAATTTTCACTGATGATTTTATATTCGATTTTATATCGAGAAAAACATCTTCTTTGCAGATAATTGGGGAGTCTAGTTTACCAGAGACATCAATACATGTAGAATTGCTCTTTTCTAAAAAATTCGTGAGGAATGGTACAGTTATTTTCGCATTAATAACAAAAATATTTTCATGAACTTGAGTAACAAAAAGGCCTTCATCACCAGCGGTAGTATCGACTCCTAACAATTCGGTGAAGTCCTTTAAGAAACACATTATTTTATCCTCATCAGTTATACCATAATCAAATAAAAACCCATTTTTTACACCACTGAGCACGTACAGAAAATCTGAAGTTATGGATTTCCACGACCTTTTGGCATGTTTTCCAAAATATTTTCCTATCATTTCTCGAATTGCTGTTTCCATTTTTTAATTCTCGACCTCAAGTATTTTGAGTTTGCTGCCCTCTATTTGACGTTTCCTTGGTGCGATGACGTCACACCACCGCACAATCAAAATAAATAATAAAGTTGGAATCATTGATTGGAAACTGCAGTTATTTCTGTTTTCTTGATGATAATGGTACACTGATTTATCTATTGTTTTTAATATGAGTAGGCTTAGACATCAATTAAGTTAGTTTTAGTGGGTGAATTACCCATGGCAGTAGAATAACTACTCTTTGTAGCCTAGTAGGCCTAGGCCTAGCTAGGCCTAGTCCTAGCTAGGCTAGCTAGCTAGGTAGAAAGAAGGAGATCTGTCAGTTAGCAGACGACAGGAGGCTAGACATTAGCCCCTGGGTATGGAACGCTCAAAATTATGGTGCGCCACCAAGGACAAATGTTTATCATATTAAAAAATCCAATTAACCGAATGGCAAATGTGACATGCAAAGTGTATTTTTCCTTAATTAATCTTTGTTGAATATTTTCTTTGAATTGATTTAGGTGCAGCTAGCTGTCTAATACCAGGTAGCCTAGTAAACCATGTCTCAAGAAGCATTAAAATTCTTTGATCTCCTTGACACATCCCAAAATGGTTACATCACAGCTGAAGATGTTCAACGATTTGATGAGACCATCCATCGTTCACCAATATTCCCGCAGCACATTCACCCAGCCATCAAATCCGTTTGTGGGCCAATGTCGGGAGGCTTGTGTACACGGGAACACTTCCTTCCTGTTCTACTCGAGCTGGAGCGTCGTAGGACTGTAGAAAATCAAGCATTGTGGGATTTCAAAGCTCTTGACAGAGATGGATGTGACGTCATTTCTATCAAGGATACGCTGTTTCTCTTTAAAGGTACTTATCCATGTTCAGGGCTAGCCCAGGTGAAAATTCCAGTTGAGACCAGTTGAGACCAGAATAGAATACTAAACAGCCCTTCTGTAATTTTATCTTTTTTTAATTTTTCATTCCTTCTTTTTTACCCTTATAATATTTTCATTTTAGCTACTCACCAGGAAAAGTTTTCAATGAACACTTGGAATAAATTCATAGAGAATCGTGAATCTACCAAAGACGATATTTGTTTTGACGAGGTTCGCATGTTCCTGTGTGCTGTACCGGATGGACCACCGTGTCAGGATTCGATCGTTCTTACAGAGTGTAACAAACTTGAAAGCCAGAAGATTGAAAAAGAATTTGAGAATCACAAGGAGTTTTTGAAAGTGCAAGAACAAGATGAACAGATACGATCCCTGCAGGCACGTGAGAAGCAAGACTACAGGGACAAGTTTAGACAAGGAGCTAGGAGAAAACTTCAAAGGTGAGTAGATCAAACACTGGTTTAAAGCTCTATCTACACTATCAAAGTTTATGTGACCAAAATATGTGCCCATGAACATGATGATATCATATCGCTACTATATTTGGGCATATCACTACCATATTTGTGCATATCACTACTGTACCATATTTGTGCATATCACTACTGTACCATATTTGGGCATATTACTACCATATATTTATCAACTAGTTTGATAGTGTAGAGAGAGCTTCAGCTTCAGTCCCACTTTCATATTCTGAACGTAGAGGAATGATTGGCATCATATTTTAGATTTTGATTATTGTGCTTGTATTTTTGTGTTCTTTGTTAACGTATATCTTTGTATACCACAACCAAACAAATTAATAAAGTTTTACTGAACTATGTGGTTGGGTGGCCAGTTCCTTTCCACGCTGCCTTATCCTCCCTAGCATTTTCAACCAGGTACTCATTACAGCTGATTAGACTGGAAGTTATGACAGTTGAGTGTCCTAACCACTCGGCTACCAAACTCTTCCTATAAAAGTAGGTAGTTTTTAAGTCAAAATTACTGTAAAATACTACGAAAACAAATTTAATTTTTGTTGCTATGCTTCAGATGGAACCATCTGGGTCTTGAGGCGATGCTCTTTGATGATGGCATGGATTGGGATGACATCAATCAGAACTACCGCAACCGTGTGTCTGTAACGGAGATGATGCAAGCCATCGACATGAAGTATAACAGCCTGAAAGAAAAGCTTCTTTATGAGCTGATACGAAAACAAACTGGTGAGGTGCTTTGGTCTACCATGACAGAGAGCGAGCACGAGGAACGATTGCTTCAAGTTCAACTGAGAGTCAATGAGTACATGCGTCAAGGTACAGCAGACAAGATTCTAGGCCTAGATATTGCTTCACACACATACCCATCTAAATTAGAGGCTGTGATTGGCTACAGCCAGGACAAGCATGCGTTGTACTTAGAAGACCAGAAGCAGACGGCATCACTCTTGCAAGCTGATGGAAGAACAGATGAGGAGATTTATATTTTGTTTGCTAACAAATACGCTGAATCCATTCAAGGTACTATGTGTTATAGATCTAAATCTTGGTTCCCACTAGTATGCAACGCATACACACAAGAGCAACACAGTATCCATGACTGTTTGAATAATCCATCGCTTGTGATTGGTTAACTTACTTGCGTTACATCCAAGTGAGAACAAAGCTTTAAGCTCAGTCTACACTATCAAACTAGTTTGACAAAAAAATGTGATTTTTCTAAATATGGTAGTGATATGCCTAAATATGTTAGTGATATGACATCACATTTTTTGTCACATAAAATCTGTGTTTTTTTTTTTATATAATAAAGCAAGCTCTGTCTACTAACACATAAAATCTGTTAGTAGACAGAGCTTTGATTATTATACTATGTTGCAATGCATTAGTTCTTAAACATTTTTATCTCACCATATTTCCGTTGTATCTATCAGGAGAAACAACTGGAGGTCATTTACTGGTTGATCTTCATAAGCGCTACCAGCATGAGAAGGAATACTTACTCTCGGTCCTTAAGGAAGGCAGTGGCAACCAGACATTGACATCGAAGGAGATGATCACCACATATGCACACATCATGTTGCAGGTCTACATGGCAGCATTAGAGGAAGCCTTTCAGTACAGTGCCATAACTGTTGGACTTTGTGAAAGACCACAGGAATTCAAGGCTTCAAAGTAATCATTTTGACTTTCAACTATTCTGATATTTCTTGTTCTCTTCCTCTTTTCTTCTTTCTCTTCGCCTATTCTTCTTCTTTTTCCCCCACGTCTCTTCCATTCCTCTTCTCTTCCTCCCTCCTACTTCCATTCCTCTTCTCTTTCTTTCTTATTTATTTATTTCTTCGTTGTATCCTCTTCCTTTCCTCCACTTCCCTTCCTCCCAACTTCCATTTATCTTTCCTTTTCTCTTCCTCTTCAGTCCAAATCATTGGGAAAAGTATCAAATAACATTTCTATTAATCTCATTTTGTTTTACACAGCTTTGACTATGATAGAGACTTACAAGAGATGCTAGCCCTTCAAAGACTCACTCAACGGAAGGGCAAAAAAATAAAACGGCTTTCAGTAGACTGGTATGAAAATGAAAATAAAGGACTGGTCAATCTCCAAGTTGACCTCTTGAACGAGATGGCTAAAAAACACTTTGTGGAAAGAGAGGTATGAAAACAATTAGATGTGAACTCACTATGGTGATGAGTCAGGCTATAACACAATGCACTATAATATGCATTGCTATTATATTTAGATTTCTATCTATTGTGCACATACCACTCAAGAGTACTTAAGGCGCACAGATTTAGAAATCAGTTGATGGTAGAAGAACTATCACAACATGGCTACCATAAACTACTAACCTTATTTCTGATTATAAAAACATATAACGATATATTAACAACAATTTCCTTCATCTAGATACTTATCTTCCTTCTGCAAAATAAAGAAGCGCAGTATGCAAAAGCAAGTGCACGCAACAAAAACAAAGATGTCAGAGACTCTTGCTTAAAGGAGTTTCGTGGCCAGAGGGAGAATTGGAGGAAAGGCTCGTCAGAGTATCGAGTCTCAAAACGTTCAGTTCATATGAAGATTCTACAGGAAGGCGTTGGTCTATACTTTGAGAACAGGTAAAGAAATTTGATCTTGGGAATGTATTAATTTTATCAACGAGTTGACGCCATTTAAATTCTGTTTTTGATCGTTGAAGCAAAAGAATCTGAATTTCTGTATGAAATCTTAAACTCTGTTTACACTATCAAACTAGTTTGATGTGCCCAAATATGGTATTGATGTGCCCAAATATGGTAGTGATATGACATCATCTTGTCCATATTTGGGCACATCACATTGTTTTGTCACAAAAAGTTAAATAGTGTAGACAGATATAATTTATGAGGATTCATTGCTGTATTTTGACTCATGAAATCTCCAAGAACTTTCACATGTTATATCAACATTTTTTTACTTCTATTTTTAGACGTGAAGAAGTCAAAGGTCATAACCTTGATGACCTTCACCTTGCTGCTGTAGTTCTGGCTGACCTACAACAACAGCAATGTACTGAGATCCATGCTATGATTATGGAGATGCACAACAAGGTATGCTTTCATATTTTCATTTAAACTCCATCTACACTGGACATGATGATGTCATATCACTACCATATTTAAGCATATCACTACCATATTTGGGCACATCACACTTTTTTTGTCAAACTAGTTTGATAGTGTAGACAGAGCTTTTAAAGGTGTTTGCACCTTTTTTTAACCAAGATAACTTCTGTTGCCATTTCATAAACAAGTCCATTTGTAATCCAAAAAATGTTCTTTAATCTTCATTGAATTTCAGGATTCATATGAGCTCCAAGACTTAATTAAGAAAGAAGCTAAGTCTCGTATTGAGGAGTGGTTGGACAATGTTTCCATGGTGATCCTCGGTAGCTTTGAGTTGACAGCTGAAGAGAAAGAACTCATCGAAGCGCTGGAGCAGAAATATGATGTTCTAAGGTAACTAGAATATAAAGTATTCATATAGAAAGATTGGTAACCTTTGACCTGAGAAACTTTTTGTTCATTTGTATTTTTTCTTGTGTTAATAGAGATAAGTTACTGGTGGAATCCTTGATGAACCAGTTTGGTGAGGCAGAATGGAACAAGAAGACAGAGGAAGAGCAACAGAGACTTCTGATGAAGAAAAGGTTGGAAGAAAGACGATTGCGACAGGATGGAAAAATGGACGAGCTCAGTCGCCTCATTGGAGATGCTGGAAATGTAAGCTATGGCATTCTGTGAAGTTTACCCCAAACCCCCTAAAGCTCTGTCTATACTATCAAACTTGTTTGAAAAAAAAGTGTGCCAAAATATGGTAGTGATATGACATCATCATGTTAATACATGGGCACATCACATTTTGTTGTCACATAAAGTTTGATTGTGTAGACAGAGCTTAACTCCTGATTGCAGATGTAAATGAAATACTGCCCTCTATTTGCTATGTGAAATCACACTTATGTTATATTCTATGAGAAATCATTAAAAATGTTTTTAATTTTTTAGAGAGAGAAAAATCTACTTTCCCTTATGGGAAGAAACAGAGAAGAGTATGAGAAGAAATTGAAAGAACGTCTGATGAATAAACAAAAGAGGGAAGCTCAAGGTCTGGACACAGACGATGAAGACGAGGGTATGGAAATTAATTTTATCAAATTTGAGTTGATTTATTTAATTTTTGCATGTATTGATTTGTGTTGAATTTAAATGACACACATTATATTACAAATTCAATTACTTCTTTGTTTTTATAGAATTTGAATTGAATGAGAACAAGACGTCTGGTAACA
The DNA here is from genome assembly GCF_964355755.1 of Antedon mediterranea. NCBI lineage: Eukaryota > Metazoa > Echinodermata > Crinoidea > Comatulida > Antedonidae > Antedon > Antedon mediterranea. The sequence continues at coordinate 23,207,818 of NC_092678.1, read as the reverse complement.
TTATGAAAGACATTCAACTGCGATTTGATGATGAACTAGAAGCAATGATGAAGCTGCTACGAGGCCAGCATGGCCAGTATATGAGTGAGCAGGAACGCCAGGCGTTACTTCTGAGGCTCAGGAGAGAGAAGAGAAGGGCTGAGAAGGAGGACAATTTTGATGAGGCTGCTCTATTGCTAGGCCTAGCTGAGAGAAATAAGATGTCACTTGAAGAAAAGTAAGAAATTATAATAGGATAATAATTTCCTCATGCTTCTAAATAGTTTTTTTAAAGTTTGCCTGTGGAATCTGGCCATTTTCATATGAGCTGGTTATGATTTAATGTGCGTTTTGTTTTATTCGGGCAGATTGAGAATGGATCGCGAAAGACAGTTGAGGCTAGCACGGGAAAGGTTAGAAGCACGTAAAAAACGGCAAAATAACGGACAAGAAATGGAACAAGAAGTAGAAGAAAAAGCTCTACCAGAAAAAGGTTTGTCAGTTTTACTGTCTGTCCAAAACGCATCAATTTTTTCTCTTTAAAAAATGGTATTGTTCCTTATATAGATTTATATTGTTCTTGCTGCGTCTTACTTCAACAAATTCATTAAATTTTTTTTTAAAGGCGATATTGTTGGATGGAAGGAATCTGTTATGAAAGAGGTGGAGAGAAAACATCGCACAGAGCATGAGTTACTCATCACTGTCGTTATGGACGAGGGCAGTGAAGAGCTACGAGAAGCTGCCACTCAAATGAATGTAAATGAGCAACAGACAAGACTACAAGAACTGAAAACAGAGGCAGACGAACTTGATATTTATACAAAAGGTGAGGTCAAGGGTCATAATTACTTTTTTGCTTTAAAAAAATGTCACCAAAAAAAAAGCTCTGTTTAAAAATGTATATATTATGACTAAGCAATGTCAGCAAAACAAAAAAAATTGTTTTCTATTTTTTTAAATTTTTTATTATGACTAAAATGATTCTATTAGATCTGTTTTTTCATTACACAGCCCTGTATACAAATATTCTATTCTGAAAACAGTATGCCATACTAAAACCTAAAGAACTTTTTCTTTTTATGAATGTACAGATGATATTGAAGAAAACCGAATGATTCTAGATGAATCTGGTGCCATAAAAACAGTTGTCCGTACCCGCATTCTAGAGGACAAAAAACAAGAAGAGGAAGTTACCCTTGACTATGTCGTAACTACGCTCTTAGCCGATCTTCAAGAGAGGCAAGATAGAGAAAGTGAGAAGATTATCCAACGTCTTGAAAACATGGTATGTAGACAAATTTGAAAAAATGAAACACAATTTTATGTACTCTATTAACACATTTTTTTTCTTTACCAAATAAATGTATAAAGGCCAACTCAGACAGCATCGTACAATAAACTCCCGGTGAGTCTTCGAGAGAAAATTAAACTGAATGTTTAAAGTTCTTGCGATGACCTAAAAACTACGTTACGATCTCTACAGTACGATGCTTCTTCTTCTCAAGATTCAACTCAAACTAAATGTCTTGACTCGTCAGGCTGTCTGAGTTGGCGTAATCAATCTAATAATTTTTCGTTTTAGAATGAAGAAGAGATGTCTCGTCTTCGATATGAAGAGATAACGAAAAGGAAACACCATGTTGGGCATAACATTCTTGCGGTATTTACTGAATATGAAGGAATTGGCGATGAAGATGAACTTCTAAAGGTATGACAGTAAATTAGTGGCTTGGTGGTTATGATGCTTGGCTACCAATCCTGGGTTCAAGTCCTGCCATATCAGAACTCCAAAGAATTGTAATGAGAATCTTGTATATTTGTTTGTCTTGTGAACTGCCGCTGTTACGAAGGATAGTAAATAAATTTGCTTATGGTTATCCTTGGAAATTTTCCTAAATATATAAACAAAACAAATTTTTTTTGTCATTTGGCATAGGACTACAATAATGGAAGTATTATTCCCAACTGTTAAATCATCAAAGTTGTTTATTTTTGTTTTATTTATCAGGCCTTAGATAAAAAATATGATACACTGAGAGACAAGCTGTTGTTGGAGAGCTTGAAGAAACAAGCCGGAGAGGGTGAATGGGCAAAGCTGAGTGAACAAGAAAGACAAAAACGATTGATGAAGTTGAAACTGGAAGAAAGAAGACTTAGAAAAGAAGGTAGTATTTATATTTTTATTTCTATATTGATTGATAAACTATTTTATCGTTTATCATGCTTATAAACTAAGTCTCATTTGAAGTTTATGGAGTGTAGTTGAAAGAGGCATGAGTTACAACCTGGGACTAGGTCAGGATTGAACCCTTGACCTTGGGATTGGAAGGAAGCATGTTAACCACTAAGCTACAACTCCACTACATATCTATCTTAATACTATGACGAATTGTTATTTTATTTTGTTTTTATGAGAATGATAATTGATAAGGATTTTGATTTCTCTATAGGGAAGTTAGATGAGTTGCAGGCGTTGTTAGGAGATAACCTTATGACAGAGACCAACCTGAAAGCCTTGATGGGAGAGAACAGAGCTAAGCAGGAAGATAAGCTTAAAAGGAGACTAGAGGCTAGAAGAAAGAGGGTTGAACAAGGTACTAAATCATTACAGTTCTTGATACAAAGTCAAGGCCTACATCGCCCCTACATATAAAGTTCCTTTTACTGAAATAGACAAATATGAAATATTAGGAGTGTGAGATTAACTTCTGTGAATTGAATAAAAATAGTGGTAGCTAAGAACAGTGTTTTTTTTTCTCCTATATTTAAGGCCTAGATCCTGATGAAGATGATGATGGCCTATCAGAGGATGAAGATGACGAGAGTTCAGTCCCACTTCTTGATCTCCAAAAACGCTACGACGATGAGCGTGATGCGCTGATGGCTAGACTCCGCGGTATGGACAATCAATTTTTGAGCGAGAAAGAACGACAAGCAGAACTCGCACGGCTTAAGAGAGAACAACGTAGAGCCAAAATGGAGGAGAATTTTGAGTCTGCTGCTCTTGTGCTGGGGTTGGCAGAACGTCATCAGAAGGCTCATGCTGAGAGGTAACTTATGGTTCAGTTTTTACTAAGAATGCAATGTCTAAGTAAATTCTTTATGCCAATAGCTGTATTCACCAATCACACTTAAGTGAGAGATTTCCTTAAATAGTAAATACTAATTCACTTAAGCTTAAAGAAGCCCCTGGTATTCACTTAGTTTAAAAAAAATTTTGTTCAGAGCAAGTATTTTTCTTTTCTTTCTCTAAAGTGTGAATAGTGAATACAGCCACTTCTATATTGAGAATACATGTTTTAACATTTATTTGTCTATTGCTAATTTATTCATAGATTTAAGAACGACAGAGCTAGACAAGAGATGCTTGCCAAGGAACGAATTGCAGCTCTGAAGAAAAGACGCCAAATAGGTCAATCAAAAGCTGAAAAGGAAATCACCATACTGAATAATGGAGATAGAGCTGCTATGCAGGTGAGACTATTTTAAATAATTGTCTTCTACCATATTTCGTAGCTTATACTCACTAGTGCATTATTTGTACCATTGCACTTATAAATATTAATTATTGTAACCATTGCACTCGTAAACATTCATTATTTGTGTACTAAACAAAAATTCATTATTGTCTTAGGATTCTGTGATGCAGATTCTAGAAAAGCATGAACAGGAGCAGATGTTGATACTGCTTTAAATAGAACTCACTAGTGCATTATTTATACCATTGCATGGCAAAATTCATTATTTGTCAACTATTGCATCATTAAAGGTAATATTTGTTATTATAGGATTCCGTGATGCAGATTCTGGAAAAGAAGCATGAACGTGAACAGGAGCAGATGTTGATACTGCTTCAGAAAGAATACACAGAGGAAGAAATAACAATTGCGTCGACATTGAGGGAAGAAGAGAGGGAAGAAAGACTCCAAGAACTGATTGGAAAAAGACGAGGGATGGATACATGTGAGTCATTTGTTCCTTCATTGTAGAACACAAGTTTTGGCTATTTTAAACTTGTATCCCATAAGAATTAACTAATATTTAAAGAACTTTAAATAGAACTTTGCTCCAAAATATCTTGTATGTTCTGAAAAGATTTGTTCATTTTCTGTACTTTTTGATGTAGCATCTGAAGAACACAGGCAAATTCTTGAAGAGGCAGCGCTTTTGAAATTAGCTTCTAGAAAGCATGTTTTGTCGAAAGAAAAGGGGTCAGAGGTCAGTGATGATGAAGCAATTGTAACAATCATGGCTGACTTGCAGCAAGAACAGGACAAAGAGAGTGAAACTGTTCTGGAATCATTACCAAATAAGGTAAGAAAAATATATAAAATATCGACCTTGTTTACATCTACCTTGTTTAATTTAGTTATTTTCTATGAATTTAATTATTTTCTATATTTCCAAATTTTCTTATTCAAATTTTTATTCTCATGTAATTTTTGTATTTTTTTTGGTTTTTGTTTTTCTTTAACTTTTCTGTTCTTGTTGTATTTTGTGTATTGTATCCCAAATGATCAGCAACTGCTGGATGGATCACCCTCATTAAATTTGGTTGAAATAAATTAAATAAAAATAAAAATAAAATTAGTCCAGGTGTGAAATATCGTGAAGAGATGAATTGAATAAAATTATTGATATTTCGTCAGATTTTATTGAAATGTTAACTGGCCATTTTATTATACTATTTAACTGGTCCGCCATGCATTTAACTGGCTATTGGCCAGTGGACCATTGTTATTCAAACAAAAGTCTTGTCTCTGTTTTTCTTTCCCTTTAAATAGATTATTTCTATTATTATTTAAAATATTAATGTTTTTAACATTTGTAACTTTGACATGTGTTTAGGAGTTGGATAATCTTGTTGAACTTCAAGAAAAACACCTGACCGAAATCAAGCAACAAAAAGTTGAGAACGTTGCCATCACGCTAACAAGGATCGATAAAGCAAAGACAACAGGTGACACTGAAATTGTTGAGGCTTTGGAGGGAAAGTATGATGCTCTTAAAGATAAGATACTCGCTGAAGCCCTAATGCAGCAAGTAGGCGAGGCAGAGTGGGCTAATTTATCCGAAAAAGAGCGTCAGGCTAAGCTGGTGAAACTTAAGCTTCAGGAAAAGCGTCTCCGGCAAGAAGGGAAGTACGACGAGGCAGCGGCATTGCTAGGGGACGCTATCAAATCACAACAGGCCTTGGAACTGTTGATGGGAGATACAAAAAAGGCGCAAGAAGAAAAGATGAGAAAGCGACTTGAGATGCGTAAACAGCGCATTTCTGAAGGTAAGAATTATGTGGCTTGACATGCTTGCTTACCAATCCCAGGGTATTTGGTTCAAATCCTGTTAAAGTTCCAAGATTTTTCTGATAGCTAATATAGTTATTCTCATAATAGAATTAGCTTAGAAAGTATGAGTTTCCCATCCTGAGGGGAGTTGTATATTGCATTCATGTATTCAAATATATATATTAGAAGGAACTAATGTTTTTATCTGGTTTGACTTTTCATTTAATTCGATATTTGGTTAAAAATTGATTGATTTATTTGTAACAGGTATGAGCACAGAAGAAGCAGATAAACTAGAAAAGAAAGAGATTTTAGAAGAAGAGGAAGAACTGAAAAAGAAAAAGCCAAGAAATATTCTAGAGGAGTTGGACAACAGATTGGATGATGTAGGCGACCATCTGGTGTTGCCAGATTTTATATTTATATTTTCCAACAAGCTAGTTAGTTAGTTTATTATTGTCCTCTTTTTCTTCTTCTTTTTCATCTATTAAGTTGCCGCCTTCAAAAGTTGAAGATGTTGCAACTAGGAGGCGTACTAGATGGCCTTCTTTAAGTAGTGTCTGTGTGAATTAGTACACCGGGGTAACCCCCAACTTGTCTCGAAAGATGTACTAGGGTTTAAAGTGCACACAAGCATTTTGTGTATACTGGTTTATAGTCTTATACGAGAAGACAAGATTGTTGGAGGATTCAATTCTAAGATTAATTATTTTTAATTGTGTAGGAACGTGAAGCACTCCTAAAGAGGATGAGGGAAGGCGACGAAAGACTAGCCAACGAGAGGATGCGTCAGGTTGAGCTAGCCAAGCTGAAGCGACAACAGAGAATGGCGCGCAGAGAAGATCAGTTTGAAGCTGCTGCCTTAGTCATGGGGCTTACTGCTCAGGCCGAAGATGCGTATGTTATCTAATTGATTTTTATTTTTAATGGGAATTCTTTTGGCAAAATAACACTTTGTAAAAAAGAAAATGCGATGTTGTTTTAAATATAATAAATAATCATCTAACTACTGTAAGCTTATTAGAGTGGATGCTCAAAATTCAAGAGATGCTTGATAAATATGATATTTGATAAATGTTTACCAACAGAGACAAAATGAAAGAACAAGAGCGTAAAAGACAGCTACAACTTGCGAAAGATCGTCTTGAGAAGAGGAAGAAAATGCTTAAAGAGAAAGTGGAAGATAAAGGTCCAGTACCAATGCCAGATGATGCAGATGGCAGAGTTGCCATGGAAGATGCAGTTATCAAAGAGATGGAGATTAAACATGGCACAGAGAGAGATGTTTTAATCAAGGTACGTTTGTCTTTAAATATTTGTTTATAATGTGGTTTACTTACTTAAAATTCAAAAGGTAGTTGAACGTAAAGCTCTGTCTACACTATCAAAAAAGGTGTGATGTGCCCAAATATGGTAGTGATATGCCCAAATATGGTGGGGATATGCCCAAATATGGTGGTGATATGACATCATCATGTCCATATATGGACACATCACATAAAGTTTGATAGTGTAGACTGCGCTTTAGTCTTAAGCAATAGGAGGTCTTTAAGATATATAAAGGTTACTTATTCAGTGGTCTAGGCTACTTATATAATTTCCACTGTATTTATTAGCTTCTTCAAGACAAAGATACCAAGGTACGGAAGACCGTCAAAGCAATGACAGAAGAACAAAGACAGAAGAAGATGTTGGATTTTAAAGAACAAAGACGGCAGTGGAGAGATGATGGACCAGAGAAAGAAAATGAGGAAGAACAGGTTGGCATATTCAAGGTATGTTACCTTCTCTTTTACACTCAACTTTAGCCAGACCAAATATTTTATTAAAGAAATACAGTTTATTTAAAATAATGATTATATAAATATTTTTGTTTTTTGTTTATTAGAAAGCAGTTCCATACAGTATGGAAATAGAGTTAGTAGAGTTACAAGCTACCAATCCTGATGCAACAGACAATGATGCTGAAGTTGTTTTACTCGCAGATCTTCAGCAAAATCAGGATGAAGAGGCGGAGTATCTGATGGAAGATTTAAAAACAAAGGTGAAATAAATCTTCTGTTTTCTGGTGACCTTCAATTTGCTAGATAACCATAAGAAAATGTATTCACTATCCTTCTTAAAGGTGGCAATCCCGTTTACAAGACAAACAAATACACAAGATGCTCTATATAAACAAAGTCTTATTACAAGTCTTTGTGAGTGGAGTTATAATTTGTCATTAGAAAAAATCCTGACATGACAGAACTTGAACCCAGGACCCTTTGATTGGAAGCCAAGCATCATAACCATCAAGCCACAACTTTGTCATACACACATTTATCTATATCTTAAAAATCTTTTCCATAGTCTCTCCCCGTCTTGAAGCAGCTTAAGATGTTGCAGTATGAAGCAAGATCAAACTCCTGGAATGACAACGTAGCGATGACCTTGCTGGAGGTCAAAGCACCACTAGAGGTCATCTCAGAGCTGGAGGTTGTCAAGGCTGTTGAGAATAAGTATGATGCCCTCAGAGACAAACTCATTATGGATGTAAGTATGAAAGAGTTCTTGCAGAATTTTATCTTCGTAGAGTAGACTAAAATTAAATTATATTGATGGGAGGAAAAGTTCAATTGGGTTATTCCATTTAATTTTAGGGGTGTTCAGATATTTGTATATATATCTCCTCTTCTATTCTTTTACTGTAGCTTTTATAGTCTGTATTGTTTGTAATATTCATTCAATATCTTGCATTGGGTTGTTCCATTTACTTTTAAGGGTGGTTAATCTTCTTTTCTTCTAGGCTTTGATGAAGCAAATGGGTGAAGCGGAATGGGCTAAGCTGTCAGAGAAGGAACGTCAAGCTAAAGTAACTAAAATGAAGCTACAACAGAGGATCTTGTGTAAGCAAGGAAAATATGACCAAGCTTTAGCACTGTTGGGAGATGACATCAAAAACCAATCAGGTCGGTAGGCACACTTAGCAGTACACTAACTTTTACTGGAAGTCTGTGTGTCTTAGCCTAAGAGATTATCTGCAGTATCTTAACATGTTATAATGCCACCTAGTTGACACAATGAATCTAAAGCTCTGTCTACACTATCAAACTATATGTGACAAAAAAATGTGACATGATGAATGAATATGGACATGATGGTGTCGTTCATATTACTACCATATTTGGGCATATCACTACCATATTTGGGCACATCAGACTTGGCACTTAAGCTTGAGATTTTAAAAAGTTGTACAGATCATAGAAATCAGAATAGTAATCTCTATTGTAGTAGAATTAAGAAGTTATTTTGGTGTTTTTTTTAGAATTGGCCCTGTTACTTGGGTACACCAGAGCTGAACATAAGGCTATTATGCACAAGAGATTAGAGAGACTACGGCAGTTAAGAGAGGAGAGGGAAGAAGCAAGCGAAGCTGTTGATAAGGAAGAACTTGAGCAAATAGTACTGGCAGAAGAGGAAGTGGAGCAGAGCAGGAAACGGAGGGTGAGTTTACTAGGCCATTAAATTAGTGACGCAGTAAAGGCCTGTTGAAGTAAAAGAGGCCCTGTAAGATACAAGTAATGATAGATTAGCTAGGCCAACATTAATTACCAGACTTGTGCTAAATTTAGCCGTGTGACATTTTTTTTTAAATCCCTGTTTTGACAGAATGTTTTACAATACCTCAACCAACATTTTGAAGATGAAAAAGAAGCTCTTTTAGCCTTATTAAAAAAGAAGCAAGATGAACTGGAAGATGAAAAAGAGCGCCAACTAGCGCTCTCAATGTTAAGACGAGATCAGCGTCTAATGCGTGATGAAGACAACTTCACGTCTGCCGCCCTCATATTTAGCCTTGGACAGCTTCACGAGAAAAATAAAGAAGAATGGTAAGTTTTTAAAATATTATTAACCTTGAAATTTCCCTGATTAAAAATAATCATGACATCTATATTCCATGAACCATGAATATATTTGTCTGGCTGGTTGTTTAGTTATGATAATTTTGTGAGCAAATATAATTTCATTATGCATCCAAATTTTTTTATTGACTCATTTTTTTTTTTTTGCAAATTTAATTTAGTATTTTTTAATAATTTTTAATATGAAAGGTAATGTGACAAGGTTAACGGTTACGACAATTTGATTGGCTACAAATATTATATTCAGGAAGAAGTGGAGGAGATATGAGATAGCAAGTTATATTTCCATTGAAAATATTGTAATTATGATAATAATTCAGTATATTTGCTCATTAACTAAATGTAAAGGAAAAGAACTGCAAATAGAGTTTGTCTAATATCAATTTTTTCGTTATTTATGCTCTAATCGTTTTGCACTTTTAGAAACAAAAACGTAATGAGACAAATGACATTGAGAAATATGCTATTCATATATTGCATTATTATAGTTTCTGTAAAAAGCGATATTAGCTATTAGATCAAACATAAAATATACATTTACTAATTCATGTATTGTACAGTATTTTATAAGACTGCTTGACCTTGGGGCCCCTGGTTACAATACACAATATATACTATTAGAACAAATATTGCTTTAAATTCAAGTTGACTGTACATACAAAATGTTTGAAACAAAAAAACAAACATCAGAAGACAAGCTGAGCAATAAACATAACAATAACATTGATACTCATTAAATATCTATCCCTCACTAAATTGAATTGCGTCAGTGACTGACATATAATTATAATAATATTAAAAATAAATAAATAATATTAACAAGATGATAAATGCTTATTTAAAGATAATTTTCCACCTGGAAAAATTACTTTTTAAATATTTTTTATTGTGATATGCCATTTTAATGTCACATAATAGTAAATCACTTTGACCAAAAATTGGATTAAAAAAAAATGTATTTACCCGAAAAAAAAATAATATAAGCAAAAAGTAGTCACCCGGAAGGGGATTGTTTGCTTAAATTATCATTTTTTTGTTCAGTTGTGACTGCATGGTTTAAAACATTTTTACAGTGTACTAAAATTCTGTATTATTTAAGTTCACTGCATTTTAAATTATAATTCTTGTTTACAGAAGAATTTTTAAAAAATAACATAGATACTCAAATATTGATTATTTTTATGGTATATTTCATTTGATATACATCCAACATACATACAAAATCATGTCTATACAAAAGACAATATTTAATTTACAAGTTAAATATTTGTAATTGTGACAAAACCAACTTTCCGCCTTTCTTTGATATAAAGTATACGGTAAGACCATGTATATATTTAGTATTTAGATTGAGTGTTTCGATCAATGATCGTCCTCAGGAGTGAGAATGCAGACATTCTGTCTTCCTATAAGAATACGGTAGGCCTATTAACTTTATATATATTATAATCTATATTATACACCTCTGTTCTATTCATTATACATCAATTTCATGCTAATGTACTACGTTTGGTACCTCAAACCTCAAAATCACTTAAAAGCTCGCTCGTCCATTGGATGGGCAACGGCTAGTATAGTATAATTTATTAATAATAAAAATATTTCTTGAAATTAAAGTTGACTGTACATAAAATACAAGCTGAGCAATAAACACAACAATAACACTGATGCATTAAATATCTCTCCCTCACTAAATTGATTTGCCTCATGGCTGAGAAGAGAATGTATACTGTTTACATGTCTATAATTTGTCTAGTGTCATAGGCAAATTCTATGATACGGTGTCACATAAGTATCACATGTGATGCTTGAATCACAGGCCATACCTTTTAACCCTGTGATACATATGTGATACTGTATTAAGGAATTTGCCTATGATGCTGGTCATGCAATGTCATATGTGGAGATATCAGTATATAGAATAATTATGTAATATAGATTGAAATTGTAGTCTGTCGCTTCCTTTTAATTATTGACTTATTTAACGATTTACAGAAAGTAATGACGCATACAAGTATTTTTTTTATGTGATGATACCTTCATTTACGAAATCAATATTGTTATGCACAATTGATGTTATGCGATTAGATTGCCCCACATTCCATATACTCCACCCTTTTATCTTTCTTTATTCAACATGGCTAGTCTCATACTGTAGCTTGATGGTTGTTTTGCCTGCCACTTGGTGCCGGGTTCAAATCTAGCCTCATGATCCCAGATGCTATAAAATAAAAAAGACATTTTAGATATTGATTTAGTCTCTGGAATTGCATCAAGCATCATTAAAGGTGTAGTTTAATATTATCATGGTAACGCAATAATCAATAACACATCTATAATTACAGATAATAAATAATATAGTAAAAATTTCACCAATCTGTTGAAATTATCATCATTATACTATGATGTCGTTTATGTTTTACTTTTAATATATTTAAAAAAATCAAACTTTGGTTCAATTTACTTTGTATGATTTTGTTTAATAAACATATATTTATCTATTTTCCACTCCCCTGATTTTGGTTTTATTTCTTGGGGTTATTGTATAAAATATGTATATTTTTTTATATATTGTAGTAAGTGGAATCTACTTAAAAGGAAAAGTAATATGATGATAATTATAATTAAACTTCCTTTGAAATTTTATATTACCGCATAAAGGTATATATATTGAACATTTATTAGGTAATATTTTTTATTTCTCGATTGCCATAGTAACATACACGCCTCATTGATTTCTGATCACTTGTATTGATCCTAGATGGAAATTATGAAGTTATTATTGATCATTACAATACCTGACTCTTGTAAAGAAAATATTGATTCACAACAAATGCTAACTTCTGTTAGCTTAATGAAGACTTAATAACAACTAAGTAGAAACATTTATTAGTTATTAGTAATTATAACTAATAATTTGATACTCAATTTGCTGTTAAAATGAAGTAGTTATTACTCTCTTGTTATTGGGTGCTATTCTGCTTGAAAAGGCGTTAAAAGAGAGCTGTTTAAAAACGGAATTAACATTGTCCTCCGGAATTGATATTGTGTAAACAGTATGATGTTTTGTATGTCTGGAAATAAGGAAGACGGCTGGGAGAAATTACCGTGGCAGAGGTTCCAGTATTCAACCAAAAAAGACCCAGTTGATGAAAATGGTTCCTCTTTGTCCTTGTTGTCTGCCGACTCTAGGGCTATGTCTAGTTTTTCAAACATTTCAAATATTTCTTCAAGTTCTACTTTTTCGACAAGGAGTTTTGTAAAATTAGGAAGGGATGGTAAAGCGGAATTTGAAGAAAGGTAATAGAGATTGCCGACGACCTAGGAACTAATTACGTTGTGTTAATTTATTGTGCGCATTCAGAGACATTGGGACATGATTCTTTACTTGATTTCCTTTACACTGTTTTGGCAGATTCTAGATGCAGACGACAAGAAACGCTTCACTATGCATACATATTTATCTCCTAAAACATTTGTTACAAATTGAACTATCTCTATTTATGTTTCCATCAACGGTTTCAATGGGGTTCTTCTGTCCTTATAAACATCTAAACACAACTTCTTTTATTTATAGAGTTTGTGTGTTTTCCTATATATATGTCCTATATATATATGTCCTATACTATGTTTTTTAACGTTTAAATGGAAATTAAATATTGTTCTTTCTCTTTTTTCAGTTTTCTACGAGATCGAGAAAAACAAAAGAAATTAGCACGAGAAAGATTAAGAGCTAAGCGAAGAAAAAGATACACTGGATATAGCAAGGCTGAGCTAGAAATGAAGTTAAAACAAGAAGAGGAACAAAATGCTAAGTCTGATGCAAGGAAAAAAATGTCTCTTAAAGATAGTAAGTCTCATCTTATGATATTCAATAAGGAGATTATTAATTAATTAATTAAATTAAATAATTAAAGATAGATCCAAGAACTTAATACAGATTCCCATTTATACCAGAATCACCAATTTGAGGGGAAATATTTTCATTACAGTAACACTAATGTACATTTTTTGTGGGGTTTAATATCATTTAAAGATGGCCTGTTATTTTAGTTCATTATCTTCCTTTATTGAAACAAAAGACAACAATAAGACAAAATAAATTTTTTAAGAGATTTTAAAAGATTCAGTACCACAAAAATAAGTTTGAGAATTGCAAATATTATGAGAGATAGAATTTAAAGAAATTGGTTTCTACTTAAGCGTTTTCAAAAAATATTTATTTAGTATTTTTTATTTGGTAATTTGTGTTTTCTCCCATTCCAATCATCCTATTAAATAAATGTATAAAGAAATACATTGAAATAGAGTGTGCTTAGAAATCTCAATTTATTTTATAGTAATCTTTAATCTTGTATTTGTTTGTTTGAAACTTTTTCTAGGACTCATTGCATTGCATACGGAGGTACTTGATGAAATGGAAAAGAAGCAAGTAAATGAAAGAGACACATTAATGGAACTCTTGAAAGCAGTTAATGGAGACAATGTTGGCACTGAACGAGTCAAGAACATGTCAAACGAGGTATGACACTGTTTATAAAACAACAATAAAGTTTTGTTGGCCATTATAAAATAAGAATAATTAGTAGAAGTAAAATAATGGTTTTGTCACTTCAATAAACAAAATGATGTTAAAGTATATGCAAATAAAGAGAACATTTACGTGACTTTTGCAGTAACATTAAAAGTGACATTAAAAGAAACATTTAAGGGACATTGCAGTAACATTGTAAATTACATTCAAAGTGGCATTGTAAATTACATTCAAAGTGGCATTTTAAGTGACATTAAAGTAACATTTTAAGTGACATTAAAAGTGGCATTTTAAGTGACATTTTAAATTACATTAAAATAACATTTAAGTGACATTGCAGTAACATTTTAAGTAACATTAAAATAAAATTTTAAATAACATTAAAAGTTACATTAAAGTAACATTTTAAATAACATTAAAAGTGAAATTTTAAGTGACATGTTTAAGTGAAATTTTTCTAATCGGTGTCATTTCTTTTAAAGGAAATTGCGGCCGAAGTTGACAACTTACGCGAAGAGCGCCAAGTATGGCGTGAAGAAGCATCATGTGAACTAGATAACGTGGATTATTTTCAACTATCACCATTCGGTGTAGGCGACCATTTTGCTAATATAGCAGAACGGCAAATACGACAAAATAGAATACTAAAAGAAGCGGTTTTATTAAAAGTTGAAGGTAAAATTAAAAAATTGTCTAAAACTACATGATTAAGTTATATTAAATCGGTATTTATTCACAAAAAATAATCAAAATTTAACAGTTATTTTCATTATGCTAATGAGTGGTAATAATCAAACAATTGATCCTTAGTCGTCTTAGAATTTTTTGGTGTAATATTTTGTTATTGTTAGTCTTAGTTTTAATGTAACTGTAGCTTTTTAGTTCTTTATTAGTTCATTTTGATGCGAAGAGCTTTGTCACTTAAGTTAAAAGCGTTATATTAATCATTACTATTATTAGTGATAACCTTTTGTTTTTAAACTGTTTTTACAGACACAAGGCGGCATATACTTAACACAAAGAAAGGAGAAGAAACCAACTTAGACGAAACAGTTCCTGAAATCCTATTGGCTGATTTACAACAGAAGCAACTTTCAGAAGTCACTTCAGTCAAAAATATTCTTACAGTTAATGCTGTACGTATTTAAATTGTTGTTAAGCTACTCTCACATGGGCCTGAATTTATTATGACATATCCAGAATGAGTTAGTGTGAACAGTCCCTTAAGTCATCACAAATTGTGCAATACTTAAGGCTCAGTGTGAATTTGGCTTTACTATATTTCGTTGATTATTTTGGTATGTATATTGGTTTTCTCTTTCAACACATGATAGCGCCCTCAGCGCTCAACACATGATAGCACCCTCAGCGCTCAATACATGATAGCGCCTTCAGCGCTCAAAGTGCCTATTAAATCTGACTAAAAATTAATAAATTATAAAAAATGTACATAAAACTATTATTTTATTTGTTATTTTATTCAATTCGAACCAACAGCGATAATTACTGCCACTGACTAAAACAAGTTACTGTAATTAAAAACAGAGATTTTTTCCTGAATAATTCATAACTTGTTTTTTTAATTGTTTCCTCCTTTTCTCTCCAAATTTACTGATAATTTTGAAGAAAACCTGACATTAAATTCCTCAATTATTCATTTCAGGATGAAGAACTTCTGATGAGTCTGAAAGAAGATCAACGTAAAGGTCGCCGTGAAGGTTGGATGGACAACTTGTCCAACGGCTTGCTAGGTGTCAAAGCTAGAGGCACCGCCGCTACCATAACGTCCATGACAATCGACATAGCCAATCAGGAGAAAGAACTCAAAGACATGGACAATAAATTAGAAAATGAGAAGAAGGCAGCGCTTGCTGGTAAGATTTGGTTTTTTTTTTCTTGTCCCCCTTGAATTAGATTTTTGGGACATTTTTGGGAAAAGTTATAGTTTCAATAAAAATATTGTAGATTTACCCGAGTTGTTAAGACACTTCACTATGATACTCCTAGGCACAATCTAGCTATATTTTGTCTTGTTTGTGTGTTGGTCGAAATTAATAATATAAAAATACAGAAAACTCTGCATTCAATTCCCAATAAGATCAATGTGACAATTGTGCTTTATATTGAGATTTAGATTGGTCGATTATGCTAATTATTTTCATTTTCAAAGAAAAAATAATAAACAAAAAAATAGTTACAGCTTTTCTTGGTAGTCATTGTAGATCATTGTCTTTAATTTATGCAGAAATGCCTTTCTTCACAGATAATAAAACTTGTAAAAATAAATAATTTTACATAAGTATTGCATGCGATAAAATAAATTATTGTTTATTAAATTTTATTCAGAAACCTTGAGGAATAAGTTTACATGTCTGGAAACAACTTCATATGTTTATATTGTTTTGTTTTTATTATAAATTAATGCTAACTAAATTGACAAAAAAATGTGATGTGCCTAAATATGGTAGTGATATTCCTAAATATGGTAGTGATATTCCTAAATATGGTAGTGATATGACATCATCATGACCATATATGGGCACATCACATTTTTTTGTCACATACAGTTTGATAGTGTATATAGAGCTTTAAAAAGCTGAAATATATATTATTTTTGTAACAGATAAGAAGAAAGAAGGTAAAAATGTGAATCCAAAAGAAGTAATTGCTGAGCTTGAAAGGCAACATGATGCTAAGAAAAAGGTAACACATAATTGCTGTGTATTAGCACAATTTAGAGCTTCAATATTTGGCCTTAGCTTAGGCATTTATTCTTAAGCCTTGTCTATGCTATCAAATAGCTTTTTGATAGTGTAGACAGAGCTTTACACAGTATGTGTTACAGTAATCCATAGTATTAGTAAAATAGCTATGGCTTGTCTAATGGAATGTAAAATAATTGTTAACAATTTATATTGTATAGGCAATGCAAGAACAATTAATGAGGCAGAAAGAATTACAGAAGCAACGTCTAGAAGCGCGTCGACGCAAGAAGGACGAGAAAGATTATGAAGCTGGTGCTGCCCTTGCCTTGATCCAAGGAGCTGAGGAAGAGAAAGCAAACCGAGAAAAACAACATTCGGAGGAAAAAGACAAACAAAGCAATCTAGTGAGTTAGACATACAGTAGTAGACACCCCTGGACATAGTATTACACACCCCTGGACATAGTATTACACACCCCTGGATATAGTATTACACCCCTGGACATAGTATTACACACCCCTGGATATAGTATTACACACCCCTGGATATAGTATTACACACCCCTGGATATAGTATTACACACCCCTGGATATAGTATTACACATCCCTGGATATAGTATTACACACCCCTGGATATAGTATTACACACCCCTGGATATAGTATTACACACCCCTGGACAGTTTCCATCTAATTTTACTAAGGTGTTCATTGTGGAAATTTTCTAAGAGTAATCCTAAAACTTGTGAAAGAAACAGTAGTAAAAGGGTTTTATTGTCTAATAATTTATTTTCATTACTTTTAGATGAAAGAAAGACTAGCTGCTCGAAAGAACGCCAGAAAACAGGCAGAAGAGCAGAAGGCAATGGAACAGAAGAAATTACAACTACAAACTGCCAACGCTTCCCCAATATCGTCAGCTGGATCTGGAAGGCGTATGGTAGGTTTTTTTATGCTCTTTTATCTTGAATACTCATCCGAATAAAATGATTAATGCCATTATTGTAACCCCCTTCCATAGAATGGAACAGTCTGTTATTACATTTTAGTGAATAATGAAAATCATCTTTATTTCCCCTATGATTTTATCTTCAATGCTTAAGAGTGAATACAACCAGGTGTCACCAACTTGTCCTAGTAATATGGCCTAGCTCTTGTAATATGGCCACCTGTAATATTAACCCCTAGAGCATGGCCACCTGTGATGTGTCCAGAATACTTATACAAAGGATTAACTATCTTTATTATAATAATTGAAGAACAAAAATTAAAGAAATGTTAAAAGTATACTTGTTTTATTTCCTTTTCCATTGTAGAAGAAAGTAGAATTTGTAGAGGTAAAAATGATGTTTAAATTTCAATATTTGTCATTTGTCAAGATGGTGGCTATTTATTTTAATTTGCTTGCTGGAGTTTATCATTTTGTGTTTTGTTAAACAAAAATAAAATTAAAAAAAAGATTTTGCATGCTCACAAAAGGTGGAATATTTACACTTTTATTATGTTAAAAAAAACGAAATTTTCAACAATTTTTAATGTTTTTTTATTCAATTTAATTTTATTTAGTGATGTGTGTTCATGTTTACAGTTGATTTTTATTTTATTTTTTATTAGCTTTCTGTTTTTTTTATGATTTGAAGTTTTTTGTTGATGTTTGTAATTTTGTCATTTGTTTTTATTTTAAATTGTCTAGCAGTTGTTTATTTTTGATTGTTTATTGTTGTTGTTGACTGTTTGAAATGTTGCATCAATAAGACATAATTGCTAGTGGTTCTGTAATACTGTATGACAACCAGATGGATATCAAACAAAGATTCTTATGCAAAAAACAATCAACAAATGTTTTTTCATTTCTGTGGAATACAATTGTTTGCTTTCACAGTATTGGTTCAGTTTTTGCAAACCGCAAATAAATTATTATCTTGTATTATGCTTTATTGCCATGTCAATGATTCTAAGGCTAGTACTATTGCAAAATGTGGTATAAATATGTGGCTATTAAATTAATTTGGTGCGGAAATTAAGAAGAAATGTCTAACAAAATTGAACTGCCTGAAGATTCAGTGTATTGCAATCTTAAGGTCTGTCTACACTATCAAACTTGTTAGACCAAAAAGTGTGATGTACCCATGGTGGTGATAAGACATCATCATGTCCATATATGGACACATAATTTGTTGTCACATAAAGTTTGATAGACAAGGCTTAATACTACAGTGATCCAATACATTTTTGACCTAGTTCAAATCAAAGCACTTTATAAGCTTTTAAGGGAGTACCATTGGTTTATTAATGTTTTTTTTAATCATAACTTTAAACTAATTATTATTTTTTTTTTTTTTATTTATTTTTTTTTTTTTTATTCAATCAAAACCAACAGCAATAAATACCGCCACTAACAGGTTTGAAACATAAAACAATACAACATCAAAAACGGTTAACAATAAAATACAGATAAAATATATATACATATATATAAAACATAGATTGGCATGCCATAAACAATTTCAATTAAAACAGGTTATGCAGGCTGTTCAAGAAGTGAACACACATTATTGTTACTGTTATGAAGTAACTGAGCATGTGCTGAATTAAAAGAAGTATTATTAAAACGTGATTATCACGGCCTTGTAGAAGAACACCTTTATGGTGACACAAGCTTTTCCGTGTTAAAATAAAGTATTTATAATTATTATTATTATTATTACTTATGTGTTTTTTAAACTTCCTTATTACAGCCTGTTAGTGAAGTATCGGAGAAGAGACAACAAGAGATAATTGAGTCTCTTAAAGAAGATCACCGACAACAGCAGGAGAAGATGATCAGGGAAAAAGAAAAACAAACAAAACAAGTTAGTAAAAATTAACGAAATTGATCTTGAACCGTCAGTATTCTGATATACACGTGGCCTTGGGTAAGCTACTGTTAGTACCCTATTTGCAGACAGCTAATCTTAACACCAACGCAACTGGATATCCTACTGTGTGCAGCAGCTGTGTCTGAAAATCAATTTCTAGTTTGTAGATTTGATAATTAGAAGATAGGCACATTTTGAAAACTAATTCTCCCTATGATTTCAAAATTCTGCTTCCTCCCAAACATGTTAAAAATCATACTAAACATGGACATTATTAGCGTGTTAACTTTCTGAACATTTTGCTTTCACAGATTCGTCAAAGATTAGCTGATCGTAAGAACAAACTTGACAATCAAGCCAGTCAGCTGTTATCAATGGGCGAGAGACAAAAGACGTTTGTGGAGAATGCCAAAAAGGTAATATTATCAAGATAAATTATATATATATAAACTTCCCAAACGCTGTAAATCCATATTATATTATATGGGTGCAGAGAGATGTAGCTAAAGACTGTAAGCGATAGTATGACCTTTATTAAAGGATCCTTTTGACCTTCGTATCGAACAGACCATATCTTTCATACATGAACTAACAGACTCTGTACTCATATAATACTATATTATAAAATACAAAATTAGACAAATCTTTACTTGGCGATTTTAAATATGTGATAAAAACATTAAAGTAATAATGATAATGAAAATTATTTTTACACCATATAGGATGAACTGAACAGACAGAAGACTATTGTACAAGATAGAATTCAAAAGGTTCGCTACGAACGAACACAAACAATGAAAATAAAAGTTGGAAGTGCAAAGAAATTTCAGCAAATGAACGAAGCCGACATGGACCGACTAGCGAAGGAAATGGAGTCAAAGTTCAAGTCAGAATCAAAATCAATCAAGGCTGGAGGAAAAGCTGTAAGTTACTAATTTTGTGCTCATGTGATGCCTTTCAACCAATCATGCTCTAGTATTTACATAGGCTGTGTAATTAATTTTGTATTTGTTGAGTTTTCTAAATTTGTGTAAAGTTTGTTGTGTTTTTGTGTATGGGCCATGTTGTGGCATCTCATCTAGAGGACAAGATGCCCCTCAGACAGACATGAATCCAACATTCCTTAGTATGCTGAGGACCATGTTAATATACATTTTACATGGAAAGTGTACAGGTCCTTCTTAACCTATTTTGTTCATAAATTTAATCAAATGTTCGTAATAAATTAAAATTGCTTTTGCTTTACTCTAAGCTGAAGGATATCGAAGATACTAGTTAAAGCAATTCTTACTGCAGGTAAACAAGTAACCCAAGTTTGAGACATGCTGTGTTGTATATAATAACCTACTTGACCTTTGACCTTTATTACTATTGGCCAATGATTAATATATTTCTGTTTCTGTTTGCAAGAACTTAATATTTATCTGTATGAAATAATAATCCCTTTGTTTCCGTTATTGCACAATTGTTTTTTTTATAAAGATATTATTATTAAAAGCTTTTTTTTTAGGTTTTTTTTTTTATCTAATTTGATTATTATTAACATAACCACTCATTTTCATCAACCTTCAATTATTCAAATCGGGAAAATGCTACCAACATTAACAATCAAAGGTTTAGGGTTACTTAAATGATAAATAAAACCGTTTGTTGTTTTTCTTCTTAAAACTTAAACAAATCAACAAGGTTATTGGAACTTCTTATCACTTGATCTTATTTCAGAATAACTTACACATGGCATATCAGTCATTAAACTACATTGATTATATAAATGGCTTAATTTGCCTTCTGTTTCTGACCATTCTAATTCATTGTACCATATTTGAAATTAAAAATCGATTGGTTTGTCTTATTAACTTACACCCTCTGTTACATCTACCTTTTAACCACATACTGTATAATTATTCAAGTGGATTTATTTCACATATTTACAACTACCTTAATCGTTCTTTTTTCGTCATCACAAACTGAATTAATATTGGCTTAATTTGCCTTATTTAAAGGACTATTCTGTTTGATTTACTTACACCCCTTTTCACAATTCCTTCCTTGTTTCAAATGGCTTATTCTCCCATATTTACCTTACCCCCTTTACACTGTTACCATTTCTCTTCCCCATAAATGTTCTATATTATTATTATTAAAGTTTACAAGTTCCCTATTTTGTTATTTTGGTGTTGGTGATGAGTTTTCTGCACAGTTACCTACCATTCAGTATAAGTTACTTACCCATGGAATCCTCCGAAATTGGTGCAATTACAGTTTTCCTATGCTCTTGATCTTTCCCTTAACACGCCTACCATATCTGAATGATGCAACCATTTGCTCGGAGAAAAATGCACAATAGCAACAAACCAGAAGTTCTAGTTCTAGTTGTCCCATGACCTAGAGGATTGTAGGGGCGTAGCAGATGAGATACAGTGCACCAATTCCTTCCATAGGAGAATTAGTAGTTGCACTCATCATATATGATACACAGGCCTTATCTCCAAGTGGTGCATATCTCCTCTCCGAAGTACCCCTGTCTAAAAATGACTTACATACTTTGGGGTGATTTAAATATTGTGGAATTATTGGAATTGTGGAACAGTAATTACTCTTTATTTCAACTTTAGGGAGATGATCAGACGGATTCAAATCCTTCAGATGAACGGACTAGCGAAGCAAGTCATCAACGTCTCGGAGAGAAGGAGCGACAAAAACTTATCAAGGAGAGACAGGCTGAGCGAAGGAAAAAGAAAAAAAGTGTAATGGCTGCGCCAAATATGGACGAGTTGGCCAGAATGCTAGATGACAAATAAATCATAAAATATTAGGTTATAATATAATATTTTTTAAATAATTTAATAATATTTTGGTAATAATAGTAAAGCACCTTGCCTAGACTGGTGGTGGTTAGGTTCTAGTCTCACAATAGTTCTTATATTATACCTTGATATTCCTAAAATTTATATTTAAAAATATCAAAACATTCCAGTAAACAATATATTAATATATTCCAATGTTAACATTAATATTTATAATACTGCACTGAAGTTTATCAAAACATTCCAGTGAATATTATTATATATTCCATGTTAACATTAATATTTATAGTACTGCACTGAAGGTTATCAAAACATTCCAGTGAATATTATTATATATTCCATGTTAACATTAATATTTATAGTACTGCACTGAAGGTTATCAAAACATTCCAGTGAATATTATTATATATTCCATGTTAACATTAATATTTATAATACTGAATATAGAATATAGAATTTAGAAAGTATAGAACTTATTTTCATATTAAATTTGTGTAAATTAATTAATTTATAAAATATAAAAGATGCTTTCTAAAAATAATGTGCTAAAAAGTTTAGCTGTAAAGAATATATTCAAATAGAATGTATAGTGTTGATGTGAATTGAAGTGATAGAGGGTGTGTTTTAATAATAATAGTTTATTCTTATATAGCGCATAAGCAAGCTCTCAATGCGCTGTACATACTGTACATTAAAATAGACGAGAAGTGACAATAATTTAAGTTAATGAAAAATTTCTTATATAGCGCATAAGCAAGCTCTCAATGCGCTGTACATAATTTAAAATAGACGAGAAGTGGCAATAATTAAAACTTGTTTAAAAACGGAAAAGAAAACTGGGTTTTGAAAGATTTTAATGTCACATCACTATTTATGTTAACATTATCTCTGGCCGGTTTTTAGTTTCTCTCTCGCTAATATTTATATATGCTTTAGTGGTTTGTATCAGTTGGTGTTTCGCTCTCTTTGACCAGGGAGATCGAATCAGGTTAAGCACTTTGCTTGTGCTTATGGTAGGCCTAGGTGGCTAGGCTATACCATGCTGGAAAGGTGTCTGACATCACCCATTGTTTATTACTGAATATAGGCAGGTGGTAGGCAAAAATTTTTTGCAAGAGCAGTAACACGACAACAACCCCTCCCACAAACACAGACCCGTACATTTGGTGACAGTCACTGGATTCCAGTGAGCCAAAAAGCGATGCCTACATCAGGATCTTTTTTTATTATTTTTCGCAAGATTTAATAAATCATATCTCGTAATTTGTTTTTCTGTACTTGCAAACACATAATAATGCATTTAATTTCTTAATACAAGTTATTTTTATTTTACAAACTGTTTCATTGGTTCTCAGATGTGTCTCGGTTAAATGTAGACTGTATTTTGTATTCCAAGTCCATCACTGATATTTGAGTAATTCTCGTCAGCACATTTCTCTCTGGTATCTTGAATGTATAAACTAATAATGTTATTAAATAAACACCCTCAAAAACAAGTTTTATGGTATACAAAGATTTATTAACGGTTATTTAATTAGTCACATCTTACGACAGAAATTGAAAATTAAGACATGGAAAAATAATATTTGGTAACATTATATATAGCATACAAGGTAACGTGATGGTTATACAATATGAAACACTATAGGGTGGTCTTTGGTTAAAAACAGCATTAATACGATATACATAATAATTAATATTTAATCACTAAAATTAAGATAACGACTGAGAAAACTTAATACAATAATATAAAATGCACAACACTCTTATTCTTAAAGAAATGAAATGAAATAAAATAGTAAAGTTATTCGCCATATTGTTTTATTGTCTTTATATTCTGTAATCAAATATACAGTACAATAGATTGCTTTTATTTGGTTGCATATCAATTAATATAAAACATCTTGCAAAAAATGATATATTGTTCACATTGCTCCATTTCCACAAAAACAGGTCCACAGTATTACAGTAACATTATGAAAATATACCATTGCGTCTGTAGAAAGAGTCCTTGACAATGCGTGATCGGCCCCACTGTGGTGCACGAAATTCCTTGACGACGTCGTCTAGTTTCCAGCCGTACTCCCAAGCACTCGTAAGAGGAAATTCATATTTATCTTCTGGTTTCTTTATCTTCCTGATCTGTAAGTATGCGTATCGTCCTGTTCCTTCTTTACTGAATCCTTTGTATAGTTGGTCCTTAACATCCCGTGACACTGGTCTCATCTCTACCAATAATGCATCTGGATTGTCTCCTCCTAAAGCTGCTAAATCAGGCTTTTCCTTCTTCTTGGCCTTTTCTTTGTCTACCTTAGTTTTGGTGTTTAGTTCTGGAATTGCATGGACCTTTGGTACCATGTTAGGCCTACGTTTACGGGCTACACCCTGACCTTCTCTAGACTCGCGAGCAAACTCTTTGCTGTATTTTTCGTGCCATGCTAGCCTGGTGTATGCTTCTTTATGAATAGATTCAGTCCAGAAATTCTGGCGTTGAACATCGAATAATTCTCTAACCATTTTCTTAAATTTAAATAAACTGTTCTTTGGTTTTAAAAACTGTACTTGCTACTACTGTTTTATGAATGTAACTTTCACCAGACCTACCTGTTGTGTGTGTTGAACATACAACCCGGAAGCACGCGTTTTGGTGGAGTTATGTTATCTTTTTTGTTTTGTTTACCAAAGTCCATTGCGTCAAGTTGCTAGGAGATGGACTGTACCATTTTTTTACAGCAAATTAAATTCCGTCGAAAGGAATGTCGCCCTCTAGAGTAGCAGACGATCACAATCACAACATCATATAAATGGCTGCTGTAGGAATTTTGTCTCCATTTACCGCTAATTTGTTTTCGAAATAATTACAGCAATGACAACGTTTTTACAAAATACTCGTATGGGAGAAGTAGATGTGTTTACTGGACCACATTCTAGAATGAAATATCTTGTCCATTTATACAGCGAAAAGGTAATTTGAATGGAAAAAGTACCTTAGGGCTTAGGCCTAAACTAGGCTACTAGCTAGTAGGGCCTTCATCATTCATACTCATAAACATAAAATAGTCTCTCTGTCTCTGATCGGCCCTAAAAACAGTGCTTTACCTGCTGTGCGACAAGCCTAGCTAGCCAATGACAGGCCTATCAAGAATATTAGTAGGGTGTTCGTCGTAGAGGGAGGAGGAGACAGATGATAATAATATTAATAAGTCCATCAATTTACAATTTATGCACATGCATTTTCGAATTTATTTTATATTATTGTTAATTATTATTAATTAAATAAATTGCAATATTATTATGATATTGATTACGGTAATGATATGGAAATTAAAAACCCCTTGCACATTTAAAAAAATAAAAATAAAACCTCATGATTTTTTTATACAGCTAAGTTCAACGGACTTTAGTAGTTACGCTGATTTAAAGGCACTGCTGCAGGGTTTGGTATCGACATTCTCAGAGTTCAAGAATCACGAACACATTGAGAACAAATGTATAATGAAGAAGCTGCAGAACAGGCTCAACTTCTTACATGTCGAGGTAAAATATTAAGTATATAATAATTGTTTGATTAAAGCAGAGACATATTACCAGAGATTGGAATCCAGTAATATTTCCCTTTGTGTAGCACTTGCCGACAGTTCGTATGCTCTTTGTTATGTAAATTTGCTGAGTCGTTGGTGACTCTGCAAATTTTTGCTTGCACATTTTTATTGTTTAGTCAAAATCATTGATTCATAAAGAAAATTTTATTCACTTCATTATATTTAAACAAATATTTAAAAAGTTTTTTTCCTTATCAAAATATTTTATTTGATCAAACTAGGTGAACGCTGTAAAGCAGGTCCACTGTGACAATCACCTGTCAGAGATGAAGGAGATGTTGGAAGAACTCTGCCAGAAGCTAGACATGTGCTTGAGTCGACTAGAGATGGAACAGATGGGTAAGGAGGTCCAACAAGCATTGCAGGAGTTCACTCAAGACTTCCTGCCACACATGAAAGAGGAGGAAGAGGTGACAATTGCAGCATTTTTGTCTACTCGTATAGCAAGTGCTACATCCTTTGGGACACCCCTATTAAGGGAACACTTTCCTGTGAAAAGAATCAGGAGAAATATATATTTTAAAACTACAGCCTAACCATATTCAGGGGACAACCCTGTTAAACTCTGTCTACGCTCTCAAACTTTATGTGATAAATGATCATGCATATAATAATGAACATGATGATTTCATATCACTACCATATTTTGGAATATCACTATCATATTTGAGTACATCACACTTGTCAAACTAGTTTGATAGTGTAGACAGTGCTTTAGAACACCTCCCAATTTCAATACTTATGAAGATAAAAAAACTAAATACAATGTTACATTTTTATAGGTTTTTCAGCCGTTGTTGATTGAATATTTTAGTGTAGATGAACTAATGGCGATTAAGACGGATGTGATGGAACTTCACTCTAAACTGACCAAGTATGACCCCTATGAAAAAGCATATGCAGATTACGAGCTAGATACTGGTTAGTTTGATTGTTATATCTAAAGATAGTAGTTCTAAATAGATTGGTTTTGGGGGTCTTAGTCTAATGCCAGATCTATTAAAATTGCAACAGTAATGTAGCGGGTGCGTAGGAGGTTTTATAATTAATATTTTCAACTTTTCTTAACATACACTTCTTGTAAATCAGTGAACATGGCGTTAGATCTGCTTTTGATACGTTGTGCAATTTTAAGTTATCTCTCTAGGCCATATATTTTTCTTATCTTTTTCAGTATAATTACCATAAAAACATCCAATGCTAAAAGATAAAATACTTAACATAATACTTATCTTTGGTAAAATAGAATTAAAATTGTGTTGTCAACTCTAATTTGTTTGAGCTTTCTCAGAAAGTAGAGTCTTTGAGATGCTTTCTTGAAGATCATAAGAGAGTTAGATTCCCACTTTAATTTGTTTTCAATTATACAGTAGTATTGTATTAATTTTGCTGAAGAGATAGATAAATGAGAAGAAATTGATTAACAAAACAAATAATGTATGGTAATAGACATTGAGGTGGTTACCTCAAGGAGGGGGAGAATGTTCAGAAGAATGGTTTTTTTGTGATTGTGCATTGTTGCATGAATTCTTTCTTAGATGGTTGAACACATTTTATGTAAATTATTTACGAACAAAAGTGTATGCACGGCGTAGCGTGTATTCAGTTCAGTCCTTTTGGTTGTTTAAAGCAGGCGGTTCATAATGGCTGTTGGTAGCAGTGGACGAAAAAAACAAATTAAATGAAATCGCTACCAAATGAAGCCTGTTTTTTTAATGATTTGTTTGTTGTTGCCATCTGCGTGTATTTTGATTTGAATTTAATAACATTGTTTTGAGACTTCGAAACATTAACGATTTGAAAATTCAACGCAACGAATACATCGACTCGAAAAAAAGCTTAAGAAATCCAAAATGAGTTAGTTTGTAAATGATTCTGTTCTACACCAATTTTTCATTATTTTTTTGTCTGGTGTCAACTTAGATTAAGAAGTCTTAACTTACTGCAGTAAAGTTATGGTAATGTATTCTAATTGAGTACAGGTTTTGATTTCACAATCTATATTTTTTTTTAACAAACTAGATGATGAGTTTGAACAGAGCAAGCTGCTTGCAGTACCTGATGAGGTGATGCTTCAGGTGTTCTCTTACTTGAACCCTAAGGAGCTATGTAGGTGTGCACAGGTGTGTTCAACCTGGTCTTACCTGGCTAGAGACTGCTCACTCTGGAAACACATCAATCCCATGAATTGGGTCAAAGGTAAAGCTGTTTTCACACCATAGAGAAAATGGATAGAAGTGTGATTATATAAAAAATCCTAGTATAATACTTCATTGAAATGATAAGTGAGATGCAATCATTCTCATCCCTGTCCAGTGTGTCATAGGTCACAGTGTTTCATCGACAATTTTCACACAGAAGTACAGCATAACTTTTGGGTGTTAACTTGTATTTGCTGTAGAGATTGTTATTAAAATAAAGATATATATTTCTATGATAATATTTGATTATAATTATTGTAGGTGATTGGCGGTTTGAGACACCAGATGAAGACGAAGAAACGTGCGGATGTAGCAAAGACGATCCCGAGTATTTCGATGAGGATAAAGATTACGACGAGTCAGGTGAAAGTGATGAGGGTCAGAGTCAAGCCGCTTCAGATCGCATCCTAGCTGTTGAAAGAGAGTCTAAGATGCTGCGCTCCATCTCTAGAAGTTTGTTACCCATTGTTGGGAACAGTGTGGAGACCCTTGTTTTACAAAATAGCTGTGGGATCACCAGTGCTTTGGTAATAATTATGTAAAAAAGAATAATATTAATGAAACAAAGCCAAAAATAGTTTAAAGATGTATTGTCCCCCTAAAACATGAATAATGAAGATTAATAAAGAAGGACTTTGAATAAGACATTTCACAGTTTTAATCAAATTCCTTAGAAAAAAAAAAATAATATTATGTATTCATTCAACCAAAAACCCATCGACATCCAGCCAATTTAACTATTTTTTGCTTTAAATTTCATTTTTTTCAGGTACATAATTTTTTTTCTCAATCCAATTATTGGTCAAATTGAATAACTATCATATGACATTAAAATAGTATATTCAACAAAAACATTTATTTTTTCAGGAGGACAATATATAATTTATGAATAAAGTACAATTAATTATTAAGGACATTATTTATTTTACTTCACAGCTTTATAAGATGTTATCAAATTGTCTAAATTTGAAGATTTTAAATGTCGCACATACACGCGTGTCAGATGTTGCTTTTCGAGGGTAATGGAATTATTTTTTTAGTAGGACAAATTATTGTTTAAAAATGTTCTTAAAAGTTTTTCAATTTAATTTAAAATTATTTATATTATGTGTTACAACACTAAGAGGAGATCATGATCGTCTTCGAAAGTCATTTGTTCCAAATTCTTGCCATTTATATAACGCAACTATTAAAAGATAGATTGAATATGTTATTTGTATGTAATCTGTATATTTGTATATTATACTGCTAATATATATATATTTTTTTATATATTTTATATGTTACGATATATTTTTTTATATTTCTGTCTTTTTTATGTTTATTCGTATTTTTAAAAGATCTTGTATTTTTGTATTCATGACTTTTATATATTTTTAATTAATTGTTTGAGAGCTTGTTAACGAAACGAATTTCCTTTTGGACCAATAAATTTCTGTATTCTGTATAAAAATTTGACTTTTTTGCAGATTTGGTAATAGCAGACTGGGTTTCAAACTTGAATATCTCAATTTAGCTGGGTGTGTTCGTATTACAGACAGCACCCTCTCGTATCTCGCAAAGGCATTCGCAAAAAGGTTAGACTCTTCAGCAGCCTGTTTACCGTCTGATGAAAACAACTCAGATCACAGCGTTGTCGTGGACAAGAACGGCGTACCAAAATGCTCATGTAGTAGTGGTGAATACCTGGATGGACGCATGGACAACGGAAGAACAAGCCTAAAATGGGAGGAATCAATGAAGTGTGCAAATGAATCGGTAAAGCGTGCAAATGAGTCTTTCAATTCTACAGACAATCTTTCAAATGAAAACCTTAATGAACAAAAATTGGCATCACATTTTGATGATATGACCATGAATACAGTGCAATATAGTGAAACAGACATTGACAAAACGATAAGATTTAGACATCTCAACTTGTCCGGTTGTCACCAAATCACAGATGCGGGGCTAAGGTGAGGAAAATTGAAATTGTCTATATATACAGGTATATTATGAGGCATATCACTGATCACTTTAGTAATAGATAAAGGAACTCCCACGTGTTAAGCTTTGTATACACTATCAAACTAGTTTGTGCCCAAATATGGTAGTGATATGCTAAAATATGGTAGTGATATGCCCAAATATGGTAGTGTTATTACATCATCATGTCCATATAGGCACATCACATTTTTTTGTCAAGTTTGATAGTGTAGACAGAGCTTTTGGCTATATTTTTCTGTAAAGAGAAAATATTTATCGAGGCTTAGGAATATGACGGTTATGAGTTCTTCAGCTGTCGCAAAGTTCGTTGACCTTTATAATAACAATACATTTGCCGAAGAAATTATCGGTATAAAGAGTGTTTAGTAATGCTTCATCCTTCAGCCTTGCTGATTAGGTTCAAATTGATTTCAGTTTGTGTGTATTTTGTATGCCTAATGGTGTATGTTTCCTGTAACCATGGTTGCAGGAAACTTCCAGATTAACATGTTGGAGAATTTCATTTAATTGAAATGATTTATTAATGATGTATTTGAAATATGCTGTACGAGAGTCCTTGAAGGTTTTCTCATCATCTAAGCCTACCCTCCTCCACCTAAGCCTCCCCTCCTCCATCTAACATGCCTTCTCCATCTAATTCTACCCTCCACCATCTAAGCCTCCCCTTCTCCATCTAAGCCTCCCTTCTCCATCTAAGTCTCCCCTCCTCCATCTAAGCCTTCCTTCTCCATCTAAGCCTTTCTTCTCCATCTAAGCCTCCCCTCCTCCATCAAATCTATCAGCTTTTCTAGCAGAACATATATTTTATTTGTTTATTTTCTTAGAACTCTTGCAAAATCTGGACCACTACCCTATCTCCATCATCTTGATCTGTCTGGATGCTTAAACGTAACAGCTTCAGGATTGACGGAACTTGCAGACGCCACTAAGAACCTAGATCATGAGCAGTTCTTTTATTGTGACAACATCCTTGGAGGACCTCACCAAGACACAGCCAGTGGATGTCAAAATCTCCAGTCAGAGTGCCGTGCCTGTTGCAGAAGTGGCGAGTAGATGCTGCAAATTAATGGTAATTGTAAATTTCTTGGGTTTTTTTTCATGTTCTCTGACTTGTGTATGTGGCTTAGAGTCATATTTATATTTAACTTTTTGGCGTAATTTAAAATGTATGTTGTAAAAAGTTTTTATTAAACGTGTTTGAATTTAAGCTGAGTTCAAAGAATGAAACGTTGGGAATTAGGAAAAATGTTGAGAGTGCCTCACTATCAGATTGAGCATTTTTATTTCAATTAATTCGTCAAGGGAATGCAAAATAAATACGTAACAAAGAACATAAGAAAGAGTTAAAAAATCCACATGTCAGGTTTACCAAAGAAGCAATTTGCTCACCAAAGTGGAAAATGAATAAATATATAGTTACTGCATAACTACAATAGAATCCTGAACTAAAAATATTGAACCTTAAATTGAAAACTTGACCTAAAAACATCATCACTCAGTGATGTACATGATTTAGGATGCAACAAACAATTAATGAATCATATAATTACATCTGTTGCATGCTAACGTGATTGGAATGTCATATCATATGAATCAGTTCAACTTTACACTGTAGCCATTAAGATGCAGTGTAGTGACGTAATATGCTAATTATAGCTCATTACATATTTCAGATTTTACACAAGATTTTGAAAAATTCAAGAATTTGCATGGAATTTGCTTATAGTGAGTATAAATGGTTGGTAGCTGGGGTGTATCAAGAATTTTGAAACATGAAGCACATTATTTGTCTTTGAATTTATTAAACTCAACTTTGCACACCAATCCACTCAACTTTGAATTCACCGTGCAATTAGGGATGTAGCTAGAGAAATGTAAGATTGTGTGTCATAAAGATATTACCGGGTGGAAAGAAATAAAATCGTACTTTTGGATATCAAGTAAATTTACAGTACATTTGTTGGGTATGGGTTGAAATTTCGCTTACCAAAAGGCCATAAAATATGCGCTAGACTGGGTTGAAAACTATGAAATTAGGCTTAGCAGATGGCCTTAAAACCAGCTCTAGAGTGGGTGGAAAACTGTGAAATTAGGCATAGTTGAAGGCCTTAAAATAAGCTCTAGACTGGGTGGAAAACTTTAAAATTAGGCTTAGCAGATGGCTTTAAAATGAGCTCTAGACTGGGTGGAAAACTTTGAAATTTGGCTTAGCAGATGGCTTTAAAATGAGCTCTAGACTGGGTGGAAAACATTGAAATTGGGCTTAGCGGAAGGCATTAAAATAAGCTGTAAACCTGGTAGAAAAACTTTAAAACTAGGCTTAGCGGAAAGCCTTAGGATAATCTGTAGACTGGATAGAATATTTTGAAATTAGGCTTAGCAAGAGGCCTTAAAATAAGCTGTACACTGGGTGGAAATCTTGTAAGCTCATCCATTTGACTACATTCAGTAAACCTTTCAAAATAGTTGCAAAATCTTTTTTTAAATGATTGAATAATCAACACTGTTCTCCCCAGGAGCGAACCCAATCACTTCTGATCTTTATGGTTGGAACCTTTCTTTTCTACCACACCCAGTATACCTTAATTTATTCAGTAATATAGAATAACAGTATCTGAAGTAATGTTAAGGGAAATATGAATAAATATATGAAATACTTAAAAATATACATAGCTTTATATATGAAATTATACCTTTATTTTAATGATTTTAATGAATATTTATATATGTTATTTATAAAAAATGAAAAATATAAAGTAATTATTGGTCTCGGTTCACAAGATATTGTGATTTTCAGACGTTGCTACATAATAATCCTGAAATATAGGGAAGTTATAATACATTAGTATGTGAAATTGTAGTACATTTTATAAATAGAGAAAAATATCAAGAAAGCATGCCAACTATCAATGAAATATGAACAAATTTAATTTTTTCCATTTATAACGGAAAAAAAAAATTTATTTAAAGATAAATGAACAAACACATATGTTATTAATGATTTGATATATACAATAAATCAAGGTTATTATATTTGTGAGGTTGCACATCTTATTATCGTTGAATATAAAAATAAAAATATTTGACAGTATGCGTTGTAACATGTACACCGGCTGTGGAGACTTTGTGGTGCTATGTGAAAACAAACAACAAACTAGAGATTTGTGTAGGTTAAGATCACAGTAGCTGCTCCTGGTTCATCTCACTGACAGAATGTCTTTTTGTCGGTGAGATGAACTGGTGGTAGGTGAGGTCAGGTCACTGGTTACTATTCATTTGTCAGTATCCTTATCTCAAAGGTCAGGTCAGGTCACTGGCAAAGGTTACTATTCATTTGTCAGTATCCTGATCTCAAAGGTGAGGTCAAGTCACTGGCAAATGTTAATATTCATTTGTCAGTATCCTGATCTCAAAGGTCAGGTCACTGGCAAATGTTACTATTCATTTGTCCGTATCCTGAACTCAAAGGTCAGGCCAGGTCACTGGCAAATGTTACTATTCATTTGTCAGTATCCTGATCTCAAATGTCAGGTCAGGTCACTGGTGAAGTATCCTTATCTTGTTGGTCAGGTCATTGGCAAATGTTACTATTTATTTGTCAGTATTCTGATTTCATAGATGAGGTCACTGACATATTTTACTATTCATTTGTCAATATCCTGACCTTGTTGGTTAGGTCAGGTCGCTGGCAAATGCTCCACGAAAATTGTTTTTTTTCATTAAGTGGCTATCCACCCACACAAAAACATTATCACATTATAATAATAATAAAGTAATAGAAGTAACCTTTGGTATTAAGAAAAATGGTATATTACATTCTAGATTAATTATTAGTTGAGATGAGAAAATAAGCTATTTATTGATTGGTTTTAATCACTCCTCCTCTGACACATTACACTGTGTAGCCTCATTGGCAGGCCTGCTTTAGGGCAAGATACAGTAATTAAACCTGATTGTCAATGAAGTTATTGATGCAAATTCAGTACTAATTTCAGACCAGATTATGTGGCTTACGAGACAAATTGGACACAATTTTAAAGCTGTTTTTTATGATGGTGTTCGTTTATTTTGGCCTCGTTCTTTTGGCTAGATATTTTCATTGTTATTCATAAAAAGTTCATTGTTTTTTTAATGATTTAATTATCTTATGTAGGCCTTTTTTTTTTTTTCTCTTTAGTGAGTACCTTTATTCCCATTTTTAATTATTAAGTATAATTTGTATAGCTGTCAAAAAAGGTCTAGTGTATCTAATGTTATTTAGAAAGGCCACAATCTTTTAGATATTGCTTCTGGCTAGCATTATTCATTTATATTACCTGTATTATTATTTTCATAGATAAACCAATTTAATATACCATTGCTTTGGGGCTGTATATCCTATTTGTAGGCACTATATATATCATATAATGCAATAAGGAGATCATATTTTTCAAAAGAAGATATGTTGAGAACTGGAAAACTACAACTTAAAAAAAACACTTAAACATTTGAAAATTACTTGAAAAAAAATGTGTAGTAGTCTCGTCTCCATTAAGATAAAAAATATAATTATTACATATGGGAGCCTAATGTTAAGTGATGTTTTGGCTCTGATTAACGAATATTATAATTTACAACTTAGTTATTAAACGTTGTTTCGAAAAATTTCAAATTTTGACCTGTGACCCTGTGTGGTGTCATTTACAAAGTAAGACGTCACTTAACACCAATACCTACTTTTTTGTTTACCTGAATATTTAATTTTGCATATGACTTCCTGACATTAAAGTTCAAATTTTCAACCCTGACGTCACAAGGCACCAATACCTGAATAGTTGTTATTTACTTTGATCCTAATGAATAATTAATTACATTATATTTTGCGTCATAATATTTATCTGTATCGTAGTAAACAACAGAACAATCTATACAGAGACTTAAACAATATCTTTTTAAACTGAATGGAAGTGTTTGTCGTTAGCCAAACCATAAATTGATTAATCAATACCAGGAAGAAAGTCAGGCGCAAAATTTATTAGGAAGATTCGATCTGTAATTAACAACGGTTTATCAATATATTTGCTTGAGGTATACGCTGTACAGTTACAGCATTGTCTTGGCATCAATTAAGCTCTGTCTACACTATCAAACTTTATGTAATAAAAAAATTTGATGTGCCCATACATAGACATGATGGTGTCATATTCATAATGCTTAGGTCACCAGTGTGAAACCAATGTAAAAATACCAATATAGCTACAATAGTCGCTTTCACCAGTGTGAAACCAATGTAGGAATACCAGTATAGCTGCAATAGTAACAGTAGTCGCTTAGGTCACCAGTCTGAAACGGGGTCTGAAACCAATGTAGGATTAGGAATACCAATATAGCTACAATATTCATCCTTAGGTCACCGGTATGACACCTGGTGTACTGATGTTGTAGTAACAGTTGTTGGTAGAATACCTCTAGGCTTAGGTCATGCCCTGCTGTAACACATTCTCACAGGTGGTGAAGCATGTTGTTTTATCGCCTTCCTCTCCAACTGCTTTGGCTATGATTTCTCCTGGCCTTAGTTGCAATAGTATTGTTTAACATTTTAATATCATTCTTTGAAAAAGAGGATTATTGTATTCAAAACAAAAACGGGGATTTATCTACTAGTAATTAGAAAGACTTATATTAGACAAATATATATTGCAGAAAGGAGTTAATATTGATGA
This sequence comes from Antedon mediterranea, assembly GCF_964355755.1. Lineage (NCBI taxonomy): Eukaryota > Metazoa > Echinodermata > Crinoidea > Comatulida > Antedonidae > Antedon > Antedon mediterranea. The sequence goes on along the minus strand of NC_092678.1, from coordinate 23,172,256 downwards.
AAGCTTGTCAGAATTAAAACGCGTGTGTATCTGTGATGTATACACACTCCCAGGGTAGTCTTTTATTGCTTTAATGATAACCAATTCACGATCTCATGTGATGTGCCCATATATGGACATGATGATGTCATATCACTACCATATTAAGCATATCACTACCATATTTGGGCACATCACACTTATTTATTTAGTTAAACTAGTTTGATTGTGTAGAAAGAGCTTTAGGTTTCGTTTCTAATCTCAATAAACCACTGCAATTCAATGATAAAAATTTCAATTGATTTTTTTTCTTTCACATTTACATTGGTAATTTAGTATAGACTTCTGTAGGGTAGGGACCAATGACCTTTCCTAGGTACCATTGACCTTTCTCAGGCCAACAGGTAACTGAACTTTCAACATCATTAAATGTAATGCCTAGATTGGCCAGTAATTTCGAATTATATAGGTATAATCATCTGTATTAAAATTGCTCGTTAGCAGTTATCAAACAGCTGAATATCGACCACTTTACAGGCAAGTTTCCCTTCTATATTGATTGTAAGGAGAAGGGGGCATATATAGGGTTTGTGAAAGAAAAGGGGTGATGTCCATGTCCTAAATTTAACTAGTTTTCTGACCTGTCTCTTTTTTTTTGTGCTAATATTTTAAAAATTGTATTACATTAGCATGTTCAACCTTTGTGTATAAATATTTGAGTTATCGAATTTTATGGAATTTGGAAATGTTGTCACAATTTTTATTTTATTGTAGTTTTTTATTGAATTTTTATAATAATTTTTGTACTGTTTGTATTTGTATTTGTTGAGGGCTCCCAATGATCGGCTTTGCTGGAGGGGCTACCCTCATGAAAAAATAAAATAAAAAATTAATGTTTCATATTGGGAAACCACACCTAGAATGATTGTAAAAAGAGTACCATAGACCCTCCTCCAGATGTGTTATTATCATTATGACAACTGCAATTATATTCCAAACCTAGAAACAGATTTAATACTACAAACACAAGCTTACTGTATGTAAGTGGCGCCCACTTCTCCAATCAACACAGCCATTTTGTTGACTGTTTTATTTTGAAGAAAATAAATGTTACTTTGAATTGAATTGAATATTTCCACGATCGCAATAATTGGAAACTGTACTCTAATAGTTTTTTATGGGCTAATATTGATTGTTCGTATATTTTATACTTTTCACTGTTTATCAAACAAAACAACTGCTTTAACTGATGCAAAATCCCAACATTATTTCTGGTAGTTAATAGTTCATCAATTTCAAGTGATTGTAGATCATCTAAAGAAATATCTATTGATTTCTTACACATTGCCCAGTAGCTTGTCTGTGTTGTACTCATTTCGTCGTCTGCTATTTTATCGTCTGCCGTAGATTAAAGCTTTATTGCTGTCGCAAAGGCTCATGGGAAGCTTACTTAAAAAGTAAAACTGATAGTCCCACAGCATTTTCTTAATCAATTTGCATTATCTGTATTTACAATTAATACTTCTTTCACTTTTTGTCTGAGACATATTGTGCAACTTAATCCCCAGTGTTGCATGTTGAACCATTCAATTTGTTCACTATAAATTAATTGTTTTAATACACAAATTCAGAGCATATGATATTCATAATGTACTGCAAATTTTTTTATTTTTCTTTTATAAAATGAAGAAAATAATGTTTATATTTTGACTTCCGATACTTAATAATTGTCATGTCACTTTCTCTTCAACAAAAATTGTTCTTATTTTTTTGTCTGGTCACATTTCTTTAAAACTTAAAATTTAACCTCACTCTCCACTTTACCCTCTCTTGAAATATTACATTTTTAGTAGTATTGTATTGAAATGTACCAATACTGTATGTGCATGTTTTTACAATCGTACCACTCACCTCCAACACCCCCATTAACCACAACACCCCATTAACCACAACACCCCCTTCCCCTTCCTCTATCAATTATTGTAGTGTTTCTGTATATACCAATATATTGCACTATTTTCATATCAAAATTGCATCATGATAAATTTTAAGCATGAAAATAAGGAAGTATATCCGGAAGTAATAGGAAACAAGGATTGGATCAGGAAATAGGAATTAATGCTTACAAACGTAGTTATGTCCTTTATGTGTTAGATTTCATTCCAAGTATTGATTGCTACGTAATATTGAATATTTTATGGATAGTTGAGTCATCAATTTACATGGTTTTTTTTGCCTCACCTAAGAAATCTCTATGCTTTAACCTTCTTTAAGCTCTGGCCAGACTATCAAACTTTATGTGACAAAAAAATGTGATGTGCCCATATATGTACATGATGATGTCATATCACTACCACATTTGGGCATATCACTACCATATTTGGGCATATCACTACCATATTTGGGCATATCACTACCGTATTTGAGCAGACAGAGCTTTACATAGGTAAAATGTGCCTAATGTTCTCTGTTTATAGTTCTGATATGTCGTAGTCAATAGCCATGATATATATTTTTTCCAGAAATTGATTGTATTATTATTCTTAAACGCTAGTCATTCATTCATACACATTTATAAAGTTTGTTATAATATATATATATAATAATAACTGGGACCCGCACTATAGTAGACCTCGAAGCAAAGGCTTGTACCAGCAATAAATATACTGTATGTATTATACATGAAAAGAAATCACATATCTCACTTATGTTTGCCACTCTGTACGTTTTTGTGCTAGCATGTATTGTATTATAATAACTATTGTTTTCAATTAATATTTATCTTATTTAATTATGATTTCTATAAATATTTAGGAGACAATATTGAACAGACACATAAAAATATATGATGCAAGAAAGTTCAATGAAACTGTGTCACAAATTGCCTGTGTTATAATATTATGAATAATGAATTTTAACAGATCTAATTTCAAACGAAACAAGAAATTAATTTTTGGAGAATTTCCCACCCCCGCATGTTTTCAATGGTCTATCGTTGATACCCAAAACCTTTAATTTTATCAGCAATTGCACTGATTATCAGCAATTAACAAGTTGAGTCGACCTCTTTCTTTCCTCTATGGGGAGTCGTCGTCGTAGTAACTACTACTTGTCAGTGGCCGCAAATTGACCTATATCCACGTGAAACCATGTTAATGTCACATGACTGAGGATAGTAATTCTTTCGTTGAAAGAGAGAGGTGCTCTTTAGATAAGGTCAACTTGATGTCTTCATGGGTTGTATGATAAAAGGCTGTTGGATCAGGTGACAATTATGTAATGTCACATGTTAGAGCATGCTCTTCTGTGGATGTTGATTAGTTTTATCTTTGAACGAGGGTCTCAGCTGATGCTTTTATCTGTAAGCGACCTGGGTAGCTATATAATAAGTGTCTCGCAGGGACCAATATCACCCTGCAGAAAGTGTTTCCTAGGTACCTATATTACCCTGCAGAAAAATAAATATATAACTTTAGTTATAATCAGTTATCATATTTTGACATTTAAACAAATCTCATTTCTTGAATTCAAGTCATGCAAACTTTAAATTTCGTTGCCTTTTCCAAATTAATCTAATAATAATAATTAAAAAATATTTTATATTAATTTTGGTACTCATTTATATACTCCATCCAATTACCAACCATAAATATTGTGACCCATAATTAAAGTGCCCCCTGCAGACCTTTCACTTTTCAAAATGATTTACGTAAACCATGGACTTATTTGTATAACTCCATGCAGTATAAACTTAATTACTGTTATTAGTCTCATTTGTAACTAAGCATATTTTAAATTACGTGGCGACATGTTTGCAGAATAAACAATCGCGTCGCAAATTTTATTTTTAATAGTTTGCTTCTCAGCTAATTGTATTTATATTATTTTTTTCAAATTCTGCAAAAGTTAAAAACTAATATTTATTATCCCGTCAAAATTAATGAAATCAAACACTGTATAGGCCATTTTTTAGTTGAAATAAAGAACATTTTTGCCAAAAAATGAACAAACAAAAATGTTGATTTTGCTTATAAAAAAATAATTTTAATCAGAAGCTCATTCCAGACAATGGGAGAATTTTTTTTTTTTTAATCATAGTCGGTATATTTATTTATCCATTAAAAAGAATTAACAGACATTTGTTTTGAAAACTGGCATCATATATATATATATATAAATAAAATCAGTAACAATTTATTTATTTACTTTTTATAAATTTGAATAAATTATTTTGTGACATTAAAATTACCTTGTCAACTACAACAACATTCAAATTATTTCTTCAGGTGGCCTCTTTAATGTTTGTTATAATATTCATGAAATATTAGTGTGTTTACAATGTTTTTGGCATTTCGGAATTTGTCTATGTCAGATTCTTTTTAAAAATAAAACAAAACACTTATTCATTACTTACACATTGTTTTACTGACCTCATATGTCATTTAAAATTATGTTTTAAAAGTTGCAATTTCCGCCTTTTTATTGCGTTCTATGGCAACCCATTCATTACAAGCTATTTTTGTTTAACTTTATATGAAATACAATTGGATATTATGACGTTTATAAATATTTCAAAAAGTATTCCATTACGGCAGTTATTTATAACTATATTTTAATTTGTTGGAAAGTTTTAAAAAGAACCTATAAATATCTTAGAAAGAACTTACAAATATCTATAAATAAAAATGACTTAATCTGATTATTGAACTAAATTACAAATAATCAGACAATTTTTTTTCACTTAGTGCTGTTTTTTCTTTGTTTACATTTTCAATTTTTAATAATTTGTTGTCATTATGTATCAAATTTATCAATGAAGTCACTTTTTTTTGACAGATTAGATTTGCCAAGAAATCACATTTTGTAGTTTCATTTTTTCTTTCTCATAAAATTATACACTCTTTATTTATTAGTAGGCCTACCTGCAGAATTACAGTAGTACATGCTATGTTTAATAATTTCCCAATTACTGTATTGTATGGCTAATTTTTAGAGTATTGTTAGCAGATTCTGTAATACAGTCTCACATAGTATTACATGTGATGCCTGTATCATACAGTAGGCCATAAGCCTAACTTTTAACATTAACACGATGCAGTATCATAGATATTTCTATGATATAGAATAACATATGACAGCTGTAATTCCAACTTTAACATAATACAGGCACCACATGTTATACATATGACACTATAGTATTTGCTATGATATTGAAATTTAATGCCGTATGTGGCGATACAGTACACAGAATTGGTACAGTAGTTACTCCTTCTCCCCTCCCGAACTGCATCTGACAATTACAGATACTATCTGATACATTTATACAGCATATAGACCAGTTATTATGTGTTATTCCGCCACCAAATTAACCTCCCTCACTTTATCACCATCTCCTTACACAGAATAAATAAGCAATATTTTTATCGTCGCCAGTTGGCCTCCCATACGTGACAACATGATTATTTCTGTATCATTACTCATGTAGTAGTTATAAGACTACATGTGAATTGATTTACATAGGCCTACAATACAACGTTTGTTTTTAAGTGTTTACATGTCAGGGATGCTTCAGATTCAACAAAGAAATGCTGCATTAATCATTTTAGCTAGCATAGTTTTTTTTTACAACATTACATTTGTAAAACATGTGCTGCAAGTATTGGATTTTTCATTTAATGTAGAATTTGTACCTGTCATAAATAGTCTAATGTAGACTTCTTTATATAAAAGGCCAAATCATCCATGGAATGATTTACTGTATGTTCTAGATGTGTTTTAATATTAAAAACTTAAAGATATTCTCCTACTAATGACCAATATTCTGTATAACCAAATAGATTAAAACATAAAACAATCATAAATAAATTAGATGTAATTTAAATTATACAGCAAAATCCAATATCTACAGGTCCCAAAAAAGTGTCCCCTTAATAAAGGTGTCACTGGATAGGTGTTGCCTGTTGTGTTGAAACATTGTAGGGGTCTCCTGAATAGGGGTGTCCCCCGATTCGGGTGTCCTATGAATAGAGGTGGCCCCTAAATAGGGGGGTCGCCTGAATAGGGATGTCCCCTGAATAGGGATGTCCCCTGAATAGGGTTTCCCCTGAATAGGGGTGTCCCCTGAATAGTGGTGTCCCCCGAATAGTGGTGTCCCAATGGATAGGTTCTGCCATATTTACAAAGTTCAAATACTCACTATGCCGTGCTCAAGGCGTTGAAATATCAATAAATCGAATCTCCAATCTTATCTGAAAATGCTGTATACATGATATGACTGCATCATGTGACCACTTGTGCGGAATTAGTAATTAATTGGTAAGTGTCATTGATGATATAGCACGTACACGTGCAGGCAGAATCCCGCATGACAAATGCCTCATGTACTCTAATATATATATCCCGCATGACAAATGCCTCATGTACTCTAATATATCCACAAACAATTTTTATTCCAAGGACAAAACTATATCTATTGTAATTGTCTAGGAGGTAATACAAATGGGCTTTTGCATAACAAATTACCTGCATTTAATGATGATAGTAAGGAAGGTATGTGCTAGCATGGGAATATAATTGAGTATTAAAAATGAATGAAATAAATTGCATGTATAGTAAAATTTTAAAAAAAAGAAAAAGATTTTGCAATGTAAAGCCAAATTCTCGATAGAATTAAGGATAAAAAAAGAAATATTTCTTACAAAATTTTCACTCATCTCACGATAACTACCATCTACATGCATCTCAATATTTTCATCTAATGTTTTCATAGACTCTCTTTTCCCAGACGTCCTTTGGGGCGTGCGCATGCCCAGTCCGAGTTTCCAATATGCAATACAGCCGTAGTAAACTATAAGCTACCGTACGTATGGTAAATGTTTCCTATGCTTCCATTCTCTTGAATATAACTGCCTAAAGGAGCTGCGCGAAAAAAATGTTGTTACTGTTCAGAAATCTTTACAAATAAATATTATATAACTTTATTATGAATGTTCTGTACTTTGTGAAATATGGAATGCATAGCCATCCAGGTTTGCTATGGAATACCCAGGTCTCACTCACTCAAGCTATGAAATAATGATATTGAAAGATTAGGTTTAGTAATGACTTGTTTGACCTTAATTAAACCTAAATGAGTGCTAGATTGCTTAATCACACTTCATCTGCTGCTAGTGCTAGCAGCTTATCTTCATTTTCAGTATCACATCTTCTCTTTTCAATTGAAATTTTCTTTCATTTTTAGTTTGTCTGTAATGGTTATGATAAGCTTGCGTTTACCTGATAAAAAACAGATTCCCCTCGGACGTCTTCTCTCTCAACCTAGTTTTCTCTGCTAGGTTATATGCAAAATAATGTTTTATTTTGGGATTATTTTTAAATATTTATGTAGTGCCATTTTGAAAAAATATTTTACCATTGTGTAATTATAGTATACAGTAAAGCTCTGTCTACACTATCAAACTTTATGTGATGTGCCCATATATGGACATGATGATGAATATCACTACCATATTTGGGCACATCACACTTTTTTTGTCAAACTAGTTTGGTAGTGTAGACAGAGCTTAAAGCCGATCTCCTTTGCAGCACATTCGGGGTAGACCTACACCTCCATTTCCAGGACAAATGATGTAAACTAAACTACAACCAGCTCCTATACTGTGGACACCCCTTTTAATTGGATACATTGTTAGGTTCTAAAGGTTTCCCCTTAATATGTGTTCTAATGTACTTTCTATTGATAAACCCTCACTAATATCTCATCAGATTAAAACGCTTTATGTTGAGTGTAGTCATTTGGAAATATTTAGATCAAAAGACAGTTTATTGATAAAATATATCCTTGTGCACTTGAACTTTGAGATACTAATACAATACGTTCACCATAATGGGAAGGACCTTAGATACCACAGACAAACTGTTGTATTGTTTTTAGGATTTTAACTGTGAATGTTCATACTATGTAGTATTATGTCTGGCATGCCCAGGTATTAATTTTCATTTGTGTGCATCTGAACTCTCAGCAGGCTAGACGCTAATATCAATGCAGACTTGGTAGACTAAAACACAGTCATCTGGACCAGTGAATTTACGTCAGATTCGTACACGTCACATGACCTCAATCTTGACTATTGCTAAACCATGAAGTAAATTAGAATTTAAATTTATACCTCATTCATTCAAAACCTTTTTAAAGTTTATTTCAGTAGGATTCGAACCCACGACCTCCAGATTGTAACTACCCAGGAATGCCACTCTTTACACCTCATTTCCATGTTCCAATAAAGCTTTTGTAAAAATGATTTCAGTACGATTCGAACTCGCAACCTTCAGATTTTAACTTGCCAGGAATTACGCTCTTTATACCTCATCTCCATGCTCCAAATAAAGCTTTTTGAAATTGATTTCAATAGGAGTTGAACCCACAACCTTCAGATTGTAACTAGCCAGGAATACCACTCACTACTTCCAACTCTCATCTCAGTCTAAATAGTAACATAAGTACCAAAATATTAAAGAGACAATTAACTAAATTTTTAGAGTGCAACAACATTATTATTGGACCTTGTTCTCTAATGGATGCTATCTAATTATATTAGTTACTACAGCATTATAAAAATCGTTCAATTTCAATTATGACAATTATTATTATTTCCAAGGTAAGACTAAAAACATGACTAATTAATAGTTTTTAATAAAATTTGGAGTTCACCTTGAAATGGAATAATATACTGTATTCAGTACTGTATACAGTTTTCACTGCATTTTCTTTAGCATTTTTCTGCTTTATTAAAAATTAATTTCAATTCATCTCTTATTTTTTCTTAATTCATATACAAATAAAAATAAAAAATCTTTGTTAATACATTGCAGTTTAAAAAAGCAATGTTTAAGACAATAAAAAAACACAAACAATATTTTAATGTTATTAATTCGTAAAACAGTAAAAAATTGTGCAAAATTTATTAAGATTATATTTCAAATTAGATAAGCCGAAAGCTCTGTCTACACTATCAAACAAATTTGACAAAAAAAATGTGATATGCCCAAATATGATAGTGATATGCCTAAATATGGTAGTGATATGACATCATCACTGTCCATTATAGGCACATTTTTTTATTCACATCAAAGTTTGATAGTGTAGACAGAGCTTAATAAAACCATGGAGATGTAAACATACCCCTGATGAAACGGGAAAAAATAAAACATTCCCAGGGTATGTAATAATACTGTATTTTCAATAGTGCCTTATTGCAACAACAAGCAGTTCAACAGTGCAAGGTACAAATAGCAACCAACAGTATCATATTTACCAGCGCCTAGCAACAATAAACAGTTTACGCGGAAGTGGGTGCCACTGGTTATCTGTTGTATTGTACAGTTAGTAGCGTATATATTCTTTTTATAGTAATTCTATTGTAGCTTTTGTAAAAGTATGAATGCATACTCGGGTAATTTTATTCGTGCTATATTTGTTCTCCAATTTAATCTTCCTCTTTAAAAGTATTTTTATCTGGTCCATAAATTTATTGTCAATGTTTTATTTTCTATGGCTTTCCTTTGGTATTTGTGCAACAACTAGTTCATGTGTGTTAGGACGCTTCTATTTATATGTTCAATTTTGCTAGTTTTAACTTTTGTTATTTGTAAGTTTGTTTGTAAAACGGATGCACCATTAGCTGATCAATGTGATTCCTATGAATAAATAAAAAACAAATAAAATATAAATAAAATTTAGATCATACTTTTACTACCCAAGCTAGCATTTAATTTGAAATAATTTATTCGCTTAAAACATCAAAAAATATTTGAAAAGATGATAGTTTCAATGTGTATTATTGTGTATTCTTGTTGTTTTATGGTACAAAAAGAAAAAAAAAGAAAATTGTCCATAAAATTGGAGGAAGTGACAACAGGAAACGTTTCAAGGTGATATTTAATAAATAACAAAACAGAAGTGTAAACTGCTATATTGGCCAAGTAGTCTTGACAGACAAATTCTCCACTTTGAGTGATGTAATACTGTAATTGTTTATTTTTTATTAATAAACATTTTTTCCAACGAGCAAAGGCTCGAGTAAAAACATAAGTTTTGCTCCCTTTAGATCATCCAAAAGAAAATATTTATGAATTCTATACAGAGATCCAGATGAATTTTAATTAACTTATCGTTTAATTTATTTGTTTAATAAAATTTATTTTTGTAGTTGTACCATCTATCAAGAATGTGTACCACCATTGATCTAAAGTCGATTTTCCACTAGTCAAATTTTTTCGATTTGAAAAAAGCGTCAGCTTATACCCATGCGTAGAGAAATTTGGAAGATTGAAACATGAATTCATATGCGTATTAGCCGACGCTTTATTTTTATTTGGTGTAAGCGGTTTCTTATTTTTTATCCGTTTTATGTCTGCATCAAAGTATAAATTGGTGTCACTTTAATACGAGATGCACACGAGAGACATTTGAATATTATCCTTTTGAAACCAATCTCAGTAGCATTCTATATTGCTGTTGAATTTGCATAATGTACTTTGTTGCTAAGCAACATAGTACAATCTCTCATTTGCGATACTCATTCGATATTTTAATTAAAAGTGTATTCCATAATAAATGTGTGTAATTCCTAATCCTGGACCCATGTTCTTTACTGGATATGAAATTATTATTTATGCAAATGTTGTAATCAATTAGCTATAGGCTCAATCATATTTAATTAAAAATGTATTCCAATATCTAGAAATTCGACTAAATCTTTCTCTACACTATCAAACTTTATGTGACAAAAAAGAATGTGATGAGGCCCATATATGGACATGATAATCTCATATCACTATAATATTTAAGCATATCACACTTTTTTTGTCTAACTAGTTTGATATAATAGTGTAAACTGAGCCTTATTGTTCGTGGTGCAACACTTGACGAAGGGACACTGTACAGATACTGTATGTGCCTTCCACACCTGTGCGTAATTTAGCCCAGTTAGGCTGCAAGTCGCAGCTTATTATCCCACATTTACATAAGAAATATTTTATTAAAACACATTTTATTGTAGGAGCTTCTCTATATCTTCCACCAAATCTCACTAATTCCAATCTCAGTTTCCTATAGAACAAAATGCAAAATCACTCGCTAAAACAATGAATGCCAGTGACTAAGTACAGCTGCTATTGATGATTAGTGTTACCAACCTATTGTTAAATACCTGATTCCAATACTGATGAATATGACACACAAACAATGCAAATCAATAACGCATACTCCGCCCTAACCTAGGCTAATAGTACTCAACATAATATTAGCCAATTCTCTACAAATACGTCAATGAGTAGAGATTGTGCTAGTAAATTTGCCAAATAAATATTACTGTACTATTATCTGTATAACAGACAAATTTCTGTGATAGGGTGTCACATGTGATGCTGTATCCAAGAATTTGTCTATGATACACGATGTATGATTTAATTTAATATTAATATATATTTGGCAAATTTACAAGTACAATTTTGCCAGAAGCAATGATAAAACTTGGAATGACATGACACTACTTTTTTTTTGTCCAGAACAAAACCAGTTCGTTTATTAATCATCATAGCGAAAATACATTTTCCTTTTTTTTATGATAATTTTATGAAAAATCACACAAGCATATTTTTACAATATTTTTATACAGAAATTTATAAAATTATGCTCTTATTATTCGTCCATTTTAAGCGATTTATAATTAAAATGTAAAATTAGACCGATATATGGACCAATCATCCTCAGTTCAAAATCCTACAAACTTTGTACAAATGAGTAAATAGCGGATGATAAACGATAAACTTCAATACAATATTATCCATTATTAAAACGTTGGACTTTTCTTATTTACAATATTTTACAGTACATTTCATTAGTGAAAGAATAAAATGCATAAATAATTTTGACAAGAACATCTTGTAATTATTAACATGTCATCAATTAGTGAATACAACTTATTGATAATACAGTACACCTTCTTATTTGAGAAACCCCTTTAAAGGCTAAATGATGTTTTAACACTTTGAACAACCACTGTTAAGGGGACTCTTAATAGGGGTCCTATTCTATGAAACAATTTGGTACAATTATGAATATTAATAATGTCATTATTGCATAAATTATCATGCACTTTGTACAATTTACATACAAAAATAAACACATTTTTGAGACAAAATTGGGCAAGGTCTAAAATTGGACAGAATTAATGTACTGAGGTACCATTAAAATCTTGAAATTAAAATACTTTTAAAATTTGGTTAATGTTGACATCTGGTAAACTGCAGCACTTAAGATGAAATATTATTAATCCTAAATTATGACTCAATTATTCAATATTTGGTACAGTAACTAGGTCGAAACAAACAAAACAATGATAAGATTCTTGTAGACATTACACACAGCTTTTAAGAGTACAAAGAGTTTCGCTTTGGTTTGCAATGGGACTATTGTAAAAGAACAATAGGGGAGGGAAACAATGGCTGCCGACCGACCGGGCTGGATGGACAAAGCTTAAAAATCTAACCACAAGATATTTAAATATTAACAGAATTGTATTTACTATAGTAATAATATATGAAAGCAAGGTTCATTAATAAAATAGTACTTTTTCAATGTTTATACAGTAGTGGCAATATTAAGTACCTATTATATTATAGTTATTGCGTGTCTACACTGCAGATACCAAAATATATGTACTAGTGGTTAAGACTCTTATCTGTTTTAGGATGGAACGAAACATTAGACGGTTTAACAGTACAATCATTGAATAACAATTTAGCTCTCTGGGAAGCTGCTGGCGTTAAAACGTTTTGATTAAAATACCCTCAATTGATTTTCTATAAATTGCAGCTAATGGAAAATAGTGTGCAGGGGCATTTAACACGTAGCTAACACCATCACCCTCTGTTGGCTTAACTAGTCCGCCAGTATGTAAACATTGATACAGTACGAAGAACGGACATCTAAAAATAAACTATAACATAGCAATCATTGCAAGAGAATAATCAATTAATATAATGAGAGTTAACCTTGGCTGCATTGTACATTGATGACCTATGTTGATTTCCCATTATTTTGGACGCACAAATTAACATTTTTGCCTTTTCTATAACTAAAATTAGTTACTGTAATGTATACAGATGATTACATAAACATTTAATACACTGTCTATATGGACGGATTTTCTAGTCTTAAAAGTGGAATGCTCAACTACCACAAACAATAATATGTTTTAGAGGGATGAACACTTGCTAGAATCAATATTGAAATTAAAATTATTAATATAATTATGTACTGTGTTTAAACAGGAATATTTGGTAATGTAGCCTATTTTTTACAAACAATGAACCTGCTAGACAGTAATTGTTAACAAAATAACCTACTAATGTTTAGACTTTCAATGAACCATTTTAAATATCATTGTGAATAATTAAACATTTGTTTTGCTTCTGTCCAATAGAGTAAAATATTGTATATAAAATTGTTAAAACCTGCACGTCATGTTAAAACATTTTTGTAAAATAATTCTGTTAAAATGGTAGTAAAGAAATATTTTACCAAACCAACAAAAATAACCCATTTTGTATAGTTTACTTAAAATGTATTATTGACCAGTCTCTGATCTCAAACATAAGCTGGGTATCTTTTTAAGATACGCTACATTATAATATTCATCCTACTGAAATTATTAATTTAGAACAAAGATGCACCAATGTGGAATGCTCAATTATTATTTTCAGTTTTAAAATTCTCTTCTATGTCAGCTCTTCCTAAAGTACTAGGTCACAATTTTTGGCAATACAGTTCTTTGCGAGGCTACCGTGCCATCAACACGATTTTTCCCGCTTGTCACACCGGCTGGAGGTAATTTTGATATCGACGATCCCTGACGTTTGTGTTTTGCCGATGTGTGATCGCTCGGAGGTTTTGGAAGACGCCGCCTAAGCCATGTATGTCGCAGTGCTTGACTAGGCGTCATGCGAGTGGCTGGATCCCAATCAAGACATCTACGCAGGAAATCCAAAAAGAGCGGATCATCGCAACCTTTCAGCGCTTTAACAAGCTCTTTCGTACCGGGAGCTCCACGTACTTTACCTCTCCGCGATCGACCACCATTCAAAACAACCATACCGTCTGGTAGAGTTGTAACCGAACAATATCGTGGATGACCTTTTGAATTAAAGAAGTTCTTAGAGCGCTTTGATTGGTCTAATAACCTCTGCGGAGGCATTCCTAAAAGTTCTATCATGGTGGCGAGCTGATCTCCCTCATCTTCACCTGGCAAAAGTGGATAACCGGTAAGTAGCTCCGCTAGTATACACCCCAAACTCCACATGTCAATAGGCATGCCATACCTCGCACCGAGAATCACCTCTGGTGCTCGGTAAAAGCGACTTTGAATATACGTATAAATTCTTTGGTGTTCATAACAACTTGAACCAAAGTCAATCACTTTGATTCCACTTCGTCCCTGCTGTTTCAGTAAAATGTTTTCTGGTTTCAAGTCACAATGAATAATTCTATTTCGGTGGAGGGCATCAAGACATTGCAGTAGAGAGTGCGCAAATTTTCGTACTAACTGAAGACTGAATCCCTGAAATTTGTTCTTCTTTATAAGTTCGTACAAATTCATGCTTAACAGTTCAAAGGTTATGCATATATGGTTTCGAAACGTGAAGCTTTCAACCATATGAATGATATTCATATTATTGTCCTTGTCCTGTTTTTTTAAGTGTTCTAAAATTCTGATTTCTTCTTGCGCTTGACGATGGAAGCGTTTTTCATTGCGTACCATCTTTAACGCTAAATGCTGGTTAGTCTTATGATCGTAGGCTTTTACAACTTGTCCAAAACTGCCTTTGCCAATAATTTTAAGTACTTCATAACGATACGCTATGTGGTCATGTTGCACGTGAATGTACGATCCTTGGTCATCGTCATAACCACAGTTATTAGCGCCACCAATCACTCCCTGCCGTTTTTTAGCATTTGGTCCAACAAAAAATATTTGCGAATAATTAAATATTTCATGATGTTCATATGACGATAGTTTGTGCATATATAATTTCATTGATTCTTCAGGAGTCATTGGGCCTGATCTTCCCTTTGCAGAACCATTCTTTGAACCATTACTTCCCACACTGGGAGCCCGTTGAACCGAGGGCAACTGATGACCTGTTGTGCCATTTCTAACATCTCCATTTTGATGTTGGTGATTGCTACGTTGTTGGATGCTACGATTTTGGTGATTATGATTATCGTCCGTTTCAAATAATTGAGTAACTTTTACTCCACTAACTACATGATCACTAGATTTCTTATTTCCAACTACGCGGTTTTTAATTGGCGGTAATTCTACGTGAGAAGCATGATTTCCAATTCCTTTCGTCGAGTTATCGCCAAGATGAGCGTATATCGAATCGTTGCCAGTCCCAGCCGCCGCTGTCGTCACAAGCGATCGCGACCGTGGGGCCTGCTGCAGGCTTGGTTTTCTTATAGAATCCACCATCGAATCGACCATATTATAATCCTTACTCACCTAATAATGAAACTCAAATGTTAGAGTAAGTAATTCAAATATTAAATGTCCTATAATATAGCAGATAAACCCATGATCGTCCACTTGTTTAGTTGCAAATTAATTCCAAGATGGCTGCTCGCTTAGCGCGTTGCTATTTTCCCAAGCTCTCAAACGACAATACAGAAATTCTAAAATGTTGTCATAACTACCAGCGGTTCAGGACGGCTGATTTACTTCTTGTATTACATGACGTCATGTAGCAACTGGTAAAGTAAATACTGGTGACAGCCAATCAGGTGCTCGCAATTATGTTACAACGGTTTACATGTTTCAATATGCATGAGTTATTTCTGTTTGATATGAACCGAAAAAAGTTCGTTTCTTTTTTGACCTAATTAATTAAAATTGGGATTTGTTGAAGTAAAAAGCGGATTAATGACAATTTAAAATAAAATTAAAACAAAAAAAACCCGAAAAATATAGAAATAAACTTGTATTTACTTAATTATTTTATATACTGTAGTAGGCCCATGGAGTATTCTTTACTCCATGGTAGGCCTAGGCCTAGCTAGGCCTATATTTATTTATTTATTTATTTATTTGGAATTACACCTTTAGATCGGTGGCACACTTAGCACAAAGGTGCATCCTTCACAATATAAAATATAACAATTAACAGAAAAGTAAAAAAAGGCAAAAGCAACTATCAACCCCTATCCTACCCCCCCCCCCCCCCCAATTTACATCGATACATACAGTAGATCATTACTTTACACAATGAATACAAAACAAGATATAGTAAAAGTGTATAAAATAAAATAAAATAAAATCAGCTGATAAACACAGCTTATTACGAAAAACCCCCAACTCCTCCCCCCCCCCCCCCCACTTTTTTTTCAATTTACTTAATGTAGCAATGTAGATAACATAGTTATTGAGTCATGGAATTCAGTGAATCATTTCGAAATTGCCATGCTTGTTTTAGGTATCTTTTACAAAAACTATCCAAAATATTTTCACACTCTTCATCAATTAAATTATCTGAGTATCCCAAAATATATTTAAGTTTGTCATTTTCTGGAGAAGTATAAAAAGTATCAAACATATCTTTGCTGCCATTTCTATACATATCCTCATATAAATTAAATAATTCCTGATTACGTATATTATTTAAAGCTGGACAATTAAGGATGAAATGATGGATGTCTTCGTCCGAATTTGTACCGCACAATTTACATTTTTTATTATTATCAATATTCCAATTTGCAGTTCTATCATTCAAAGGTAGAGTATTTGAACGAGCTTTAAATTTTAATGCAGCACCTTCAAAATTAGTTTTATCAATTAAGTAATTTTCAAGTCCAGGTTTTGATTTTAATGTTTCATAGATGTGGAGACTTGATTTATTTTGTAATTCAATTCTCCATTCATCTATCATTATATAGTTAAGTTTTCTTAAGATTTCAGAAATTGGAAAGTAGACTTCTTTATAATTTGAGAGAGTGGTGAAAATATTTTTGGATTCACAATTACACTTCAAGAGAATATCGTTTATACAAGATAGAAACTTATACCTTAAGTCTTTAAATTCACAATTAAGTTGTAGCATTCCAATAAACATAATTTTTGGCCATCGATAGTTTTCCATCTTTATAATTCTATGGAAGTATTTCATACGAAGAGCGTTATGAATCTCGTTAATTGGAGACCAACCAAGCTCTCCATATAAGGCGGCACAAGGTGTATTTCGAGGTGCTTTTAAGATATAACGTGCCATTTGGAGCTGGAGACGCTCTAGTTTATCTATATCTATTCTACTTAAAGAGCACCATACTGAACAACCATAGTTGATAGATGGGAGAACTATCGATCTCCACAGAGTATCCCCATAATATACTCTGTTAAAGTTATCAAAGCTACTGATAATTGATTTAACGTATATACAAAAATAAAATCATGCATACCAAATCAACATTTATTAGTAGTAACTAGTTATGATGGAAGGAATAAAATAATAATAGCTGAAATAATTTAAAACTTAAATGAATTTTATCAATAATATTATTATTAGAATGAAATGCCGATATAAAATGTCCCATTCAATTGTTCAAACCTGTAATTAAAGTTCTGTAATTCATTTGGTGCTGTCTATAATATGACATTATTAGCGGGAGGATTTAATTGTGTTGGTATATCATTATCAAATAAATAAACTTTTAATCACACATAATAAAAGAAAATATGAAAAATATATAAAAAAAAAAAATATATGACACTAACAGAACACAGAGCACCCCGTTTATGATCCGACTATCGTTTTCAGGTCATTTATATGGAACACCTAATAAAATTAAGAGTCAAATTTATATAATATATTTCACTAACACTGACAGAGTGTATGACCCGAACATCGTGTTCAGGTCGTCGTCATGTTCGGAGTTAAACTCATTTTTTTATGAAGAAGGCTAAGTCAACTTTATGTAATAATAGAGGACGCTATTCAAAATAACTATTCCACATGCTAAAAAAAAAATAGGCTAGGAATATCCGATTTTGTTAACAAGATGGCTATGAATCTAACGCTTTTTATAAGTATTGGGCTGAGCGAGCAGAAGGCAAAAGAAACTGTGAAGAATGAAGCATTGTCTAATGAACTCAAGCAAGTTATTGAACATGTAAAACATCATATTACTTATCTAGGCTAGGCGCGCCTCTGTCCACGTCGATAACGGGGGTCGGAGATCGGTTGCAAGGCCGAGTTTGGGCTGGAATTTCCATTAAGCCTAGAGGCCTACCACCTAGTATTGCATCATTCGGCATAAAGCCCTATATAAATTGAACTGTGAAACGTTATTAAATTATAAAGACGAAGTTAACGTCCTACTTATAGGCAGGCCACTGGTTGATTTAAAAGGCTAGCTTATTTATTAAAATATTACATTAGCTATAATTATATAATATTATTAAAACTTGGCCTACCTGTCCTAGTTAGGCCTAGCCTAGGCTACATTTAATATTATTATTACAGTAATAAATATTAATTATGATATTAGTAAATTATAAAGTAGGATCTATCGCCTGTGTATAGTCTATTCTAGGCCTAGTTAGTACTAATATAGGCCTACTGTAATATTAATGATATTTTTATTTATTTAAAGATTTAAACTAACCTACTAGGCCTAGGCCTATTGACTGTATATAGACTAGGTCTAGTACTAATAACTGTATTATTATTAATGATATTTTTATTTTAAGATTTAAACTATTACTGTATATACCGTAGTCTAGGCCTAGTACTAATATACTGTATTATTATTATTAAATATTAATGATATTTTTATTTTAGGATTTAAACATTTATTTTATTATTAATAATACAGGCTCAAAAAATTAACAAGGGAGCATCCATTGAGAAAACTATTGGGACTCTTTTGTATCATGTCGCCACTCGATCGAAGAACAAAAAAAGAAATAATTTCATCACTGAATATGTTGTCCACAAAAAGATTACCTCCGAAGCACAGCTTACTGGTGAGATTCAGTTTTTTTTTTCTAAAAATCTTCATCTAATTTGATAGTATTAATATTTTAACTATCCTGTTTGTTCTCCATTCATAATGTAGTGCTTTTTTAATTCAACAATGTGTTTCTAAAGCTCTGTCTACACTATCAAACTACACACAAAAGTGTGATGTGCTAAATGTGGTAGTGATATGCGTAAATATAATTTAGTAATAAAAAAACATCACATGTTCATATATGAGCACATCACATTTTTGTCAAACTAGTTTGATAGTGTAGACAGAGCTTACGAAATTGAAGTGAAGATTGAAGAAAATTTTCAATTAGGTTGGGTGAAATGAAAGAAATGCTGTTTAAAATCTAGTTTCTCCACTCCCTAAGCCTTGTAATGAGACTTATTTATTTATTTATTGACAATTAACCTAAGAGGAGACGTGAGCAAACGGCCCAACACAGAAGTGGGTACCTTGTGAGTTTCTTGCTGTTGAAATATAAGAGACATTGTTTTTTTGATGTATTTAATTTTTTTTTTTTTTTCCTTTTGATAATGATATTTGATCTTTTGTTAGCATCGTTTGAGTATTTCCGATGCAACCCGCTTGATCCTGTTGATGTGAAGGCCTTTGATGAAGCCTGTGGTGTTGGAGTTGTTGTAACACCAGAAGAGATAGAAGACACAGTAAGACATCTATAATAGTACTAACACTTTGTATTCTGTCTCCTTATAAAACAAACCACACAACCTATATTAGCCCTGTTTTAGTTTGAATACTGGAATGCTTTATTGTCTATTATCATGATAAATTAACAATAGAAATTCATCTTTATAAAATAAAAATTATTATATCGAATACACAAAATGTATAAAACAAAGATAAAAATACATAAACATTTAAAAAGATAAAAATTGATGATACAAAAATCTAGGCACCTTTTTAGCCATTGAACTATGTCATAATGGCGCAAATAGTACCAAATGCTCGTCATTGTTTCTGTGTCACAATCAAGTCACATGAAATCAGGTCACAGAGAATCATTAATGAATTCACTAATTGATACAGTGATTTTTCTGTTCCAATTCTTGTAAAGAAATTACAAAATAACTGTATTTCTAATTCATTCTTTGTCACCAGGTCGAAGAGGTTCTAGAAAAACACAAAGATAATTTATTGGAAAAAAGATATCATTACAATACTGGGCTAATTATGGGTAAGTATGTTATGTAATATACACTATCAGTATTAAAGGTACATCCTTAAGACTGGCTTATTCCATTTACCATTCAAGGGGTGTCAATTCTGAAAATAATGGCATTATGTTTCCTATACTGGTGACTGGTTCTTCACTTATAGACTGCAACACATTGTTTAACAACTTACACATGCAATGCAATTCAAACAGTTGACCAATCACAAGCAACAGTCCATATAATCGGTTACAGCTTGTTACTTACGGTACGTCCTTGTGATGCGTCCTAGTGTGAACAAAGCTTAATTTCTGCATCAAATTGTCTTCCAGGTGAAGTGCGTCAGAAATTAAAATGGGCTGATACGAAGATGGTGAAAAGTGAAATTGACATGCAAGTGTTAGACTTACTTGGACCTAAAACAGCAGCAGATATGGAGAAGCCAAAGGTAGTTAAAGCTCTGTTCACACTATCAAACTAGTGTGATGTGTCCAAATATAGTGGTGATATGCTTAAATATGGTAGTGTTATTACAACATTTTGTCACATAAAATTGTGATAGTGTAGACAAAGCTTTAGTTTTATTTATAACTTATCAGCTTTCACAAAATACATTCGCAACAAAACCAATCATTAAAAAAAATTAAAAATTGTTTTTTACTTTCTGTTTGACTTGCAGGATGCAAAGACTGGAAAATCTAAAAATAAGGAAAAGAAGCCAAAAGAAAAAAAGAAGGAACAATCAACCGACGAGAAGTCTGAGAGAGAGTACACCAGTATGAACCAGTTATGTGGTGAGGCTCTGAGATTCCATAAAACAGGTAAGAGAGATCAACTGGCGGAAGAGTTCTGGCAGACATCAAAGCGTCGATTTGCCCTACTTTAATATTCAACATTTTAATCTTTCATACTAAACAATATGTATCATAAATAATATCTAATTTGAAATATAACAATTCATTTTCTTACGTAGGTGAAAATTATAAAACAGAAGGTTATGTTGTGACACCGAAAACCATGGATCTACTGAAACAGCATTTAAAGGAAACAAACGGAGAAGTATGTATACAGATGAATCGGGTGGCCGCGTATTTAAAGTGGGGACCCTGCAATATATATCCATTAAATCCGCACAAATTTGAGGCTCTCCTTATCGTGGTAGAATATTGTGGTAGAACCACTATAAACATCAGGTTTTATCTACACATATGGTTTGTGTGCATCTTTTTATTGGGTGTAGTGGGTTTCCCTGAGGCTCTGCTTTAATTTATTACCTCAACACAGTATTGGGTGTTGTGGGTTTCCCTGAGGCTCTGATTTAATTTATTACCTCAACACAATATTGGGTGTAGTGGGTTTCACTGAGGCTCTGCTTTAATTTATTACCTCAACACAGTATTGGGTGTAGTGGGTTTCACTGAGGCTCTGTTTTAATTTATTACCTCAACACAGTAGTTCTAATGGTCTGTTGTTCCGACATGCCCCTTATTATAAATCCTTACACATGAAGACTGAAAGAGAGAGAGAGATATATGCATGAAATTTATAAAAACTCTTTCCCCTTGCTCATTTTTTGCCCTATAATATAAGCTGTTTTGCTCTTTACAGGTCCGCACACGTTTCCCACCGGAACCCAATGGTATTCTTCACATTGGTCATGCTAAAGCTATCAACTTCAACTTCGGGTATGCTCGCGCTCATGGCGGGAAATGTAACTTGCGATATGATGATACGAATCCAGAAAAAGAGGAGGAGAAATTTTTCGTTGGAATCCGAGAGATAATTGAGTGGCTTGGGTATAAACCGTGGAAGATTACGCATTCTTCAGATTTTTTCCAGGAGCTTTATGATTTTGCTGTTGAGTTAATTAAAAGGTTAGAAATTTGTCGCTTATATACTTGTTATACATTTCAGAAATACGCCGAACATTTTGCACATTTTTAAGTAGTTTTATATGTTGCTTTTATGGATTTTTTTTAGACCTTTTCCAACTTTGTAAATCCTTGATTGGCACCAAGTGTTTAAAGTGACGTCGTGAATAATTTTGCCGAACTTACTCTTTATACACTAGTAATATATTGTTGTCATCCAAATTGAAAATATTGATTGAAATTGTTCCTTTTCTTTTGTGTAAAGGGGAGATGCTTATGTTTGTCACCAGAGAGCAGATGAGATCAAAGGTTTCAACCCCCCTGATTCTCCTTGGAGGAATAGGCCTATTGAGGAGTCGCTGCAGCTATTTGAGGTACACATTTCAATAATTTATCTAGGCTAGCTGATGACCCTAGTCATGGCTTTAAGTTGATTGTCTACAGGCCTAAAATGCTTCTTTATAAGCCTTGATTTTTAAGTCAGGGATGTAGCTACAACAACCTAATGATTGGAATGTTGCACACATTCTGAGGGAACCTTTCACCCACTTATAAACATTTTTGTTAACGTCTGATAACTTTTATTTATGTAAAACAAAGCAGGTACCTATGTGTGTTCAAAGTATGTGTTTCAAGGTTCGTGGGATTGTGTGTTATTAGAATAAATTTTTGTTTACACTTTTGATATTTGTTGACCAAATTAGGACATGAGGAAGGGTAAGATAGATGAAGGCGATGCAACTCTACGAATGAAGACCATCTTGGAAGAAGGCAAGAAGGATCCTGTAGCATATCGCATCAAATTCACCCCTCATCATCGCTCCGGTAATGATTGGTAAGCACATGTACTTATTATGTCTGAATATACTTGTGTGCCGCTTATAGTAACTATTACATTTAATTTGTCACAAATATTTCACAAGTCTATCACCAGTAGTTTTCAAATATTGTCACCAAGTTTTGTCACAAATCTGTCATCAGTAGTTACCAAATTTGTCACTAAATTTGTCACAAATCTTTTACCAATAGTTTGCAAATCAGTCACCAGTAGTTGACAAATTAGTCAAAAATCTGTCACCAAATTAGTCAGAAATCCATCACCAAATTTGTCACTAGTAGTTTCCAATTTTGTCACCATATATTTTTTTCCTCAGGTGACCATCTATTGTTCTTCCTTTCGTTCACAATGCTACTTATTTTATCACCTGTTTTACTTTTTGTGTTCGATAAATAAATTGAAATTTGAAACCAGTAGTTTCCAATTTTGTCCTGAAATTTGTTTCTTTCAGGTGTATATATCCTACGTATGACTACACTCATTGTTTGTGTGACTCCATTGAGAACATTTCTCACTCACTTTGCACCAAGGAATTCCAATCTAGGTAAAGCAAACATCAGCATTTTTGATTTAGATTTTTTAAACCTGAACACAAGAGAAATAGTAAACACATGCTGTCTATCAATTATAATAATAATTCAATTCAATTCAATTCAATTTATTTTTATTTCGGAAATATCATCCATATTAATAAACGTATAAACAGAAAAAAAAATATAAAAAATCGTAAACTCTAATATAGAATGCTTCTCCATCTACAATACATTTTGGAGTTATGGAGCATATTTTTGCAAACACAAGCAACAAGGATGTTACCACTATTCAACATACGTTGCATAAAACCATAGGTAGATTTTCGCATGTACTCATCAATGTTCAATTTAATCTCTAAGCGCTGAACAATCAACAGAAATAAGAGCAAAATAAATAAAGAGGTTGAAGCCTGTTTTTCACTAGGCATATCAAAGCATTTTCGTATTCATATTTCTATCTATCTCAACCGACTTTTTATGACGTGAAAACAACTTTTTTAATTCTATAATTTTATTACAATGTTTCAATGTTGATGTTTAAAGCACTGTCTACGCTATCAAATTAGTTTGACAAAAAAAAGTGTGATATGGTAGTGGTATTCCCAGATATGGTAGTGATATGACATCATCATGTCCATATATGAGCACATCAAATTGTTTGTCACATAAAGTTTGATAGTGTAGAGAGAGCTTTACAGGCTGTCACTGCAGTAAACAGTTTGTATGATTACCAACAAAAAGCCTGCTAAAAAAATTGCATAAATTGGTACTGTAATAGTAAACAAAATGTGTGTTTACATTTAGAAAGTTACTGAATTAATGTTACAAAGGAAAATTTGTAATGCTTTGTTTCAGTTTTGTAATACATACTGTTGGACAAGTTATATTTTAATATATATATCTACTTCCTTAAATAGAGATAGATTATTTATTAGTTACTTTGAGGCTCTATGTGAGCTAAATTGTAAAACCTATTAGTTAATTAGTTAATGTGAAACTTAGGTGAGCTGAAATTGAGCTTAAAGTTGTATTCAAGTCTTAAGAACAACTTATTTAATTACTTATTTACTTTATTAATTAAATAACTATACTATTAGAAAGGTAAAATGGATTTAACACATTTAATTTACAGAACTGGGAATTACATTATGAAATTATATACTGTTAAACTTTTAAAACATAGATAAATATTTGCATTAATTACTAATTTGATCACCTATCTACCATCCCCTTTGGATGCCTTAGTGCAGCTGTTTGTATATCACAAGGAAAGATACAGTTACCTGTCCCGAGAGATGACATTTTGGCTGCCATATTTCAGTTGGTGTATAATTTTGTTTAACGTAGTTTAAAGCCTTGTCAAGGACCATTGCGGTCATTTTAATACCCCATGTGTATGGATACGTGTGATAGAAAAAGTGTGTATAAAAACAACTGTACAAATTATTTATCGTAAAACCTCGAAAATAAGCCCATGAGCCTCTTTTCAATGTTCTACAGTAGATGAAATGTAACACAATCTCCTATCTACTATCTCTTGCTCTAGGTCCTTTAATGCACCAGTTGGTATATATTTGATTGCTTGTACTACTTCTTACATAGTCACCCGATTCGTTGTGAGAAAGTGGCTGGGCGTCGGTTAGTTGTACTGGTTTCTTTTTTGTTTGCGGCTTAACAAATTTCTGAGAGCCAATACGTATCAAGTGTTGAGATTTGTTTGCGGGGGTAGGAGGGGGTAATTTAATCCGACTTGCTTTATGTATTAATTTCAAATTCGGACTTTCCATATCCACTTCATCGTCATCGTTTGTCTGTATATGCAGCGCTGGTAGGATTTCACCGGCTGTTTTGTCGTCATTTTTACATATTTGTGGCACACATTTGTTTTTGAGGACAGGTGACAATATCTTAACATTCACGTTGTGTGTATTCGCAGGTAAAGCGACAATCTTTTTCACAACTTTCGGTTTCGGTGATACTAAAATGTTTGGTTTACTCATGATTTTCGGTGATTGTGGATTTCTCGGTTTATCTTCAACAGGTGAGGTTATCGCGTTTGGAAGAAAGAATGGTTGCGCAAGTTTGATGTCTAATTTCGTCTGTGGAATTATGATGGAATTCTCAGATTTTAAAACGTTTGGTTTACGTTTAATCGGAGGAAGACTAGATTTGAGATTCATAGACGCTTTCTTGATGGCAGAAGTATTTATAGTTAGAATGTTGTTTGGATGTAAAGAGGTGCACGCCATTGGACTGGTAGGGATTCCTGGTGGACTTTTTGCCTTACAGTGTATATTCTCCAGCTTCCGTGCAATGTTACTCCTATTTCCTATTCCTGACGCGTCCTCAGCTTTCCAACTCTTAGATTCCAAATCTTGAAAATGCGTGATTGTTTCTTTTTCAAACTTCGCTTGTAAATGCAGATCCTCTGGGATCTCGTAGCAATCTTCAGAATCATTGAATGACGGACAACCATCTAAATCTGAATTTGGAATTTCATATAGCTGGCTGGCGCTTTCATTCACTGGGTCATATACAGTATCGTCATAAACATCAGATAGCTCCTCTTCTTTGTGTATTTCTACTGGTGTTTCAATGTTTGTACAACTTTCTTTCAATTCAGTTGGTCCATAGGGCGAGTCATAAATATTTTCCTCATCAATTTCGATATTTTTAGTATTTTCAGTGTTAACAATTTCATACGTATCTTGTTCATAATCGATTTCAGGTCCATTAGGCGTACCGGTGTTTTGTGATGCTTTCTGTTGTTTCTGTACTCTTGAATTTCTTTTTCGACGGACAATAAATATAATTACACATATTAATAATAATAACAGTGCTCCCACGGAAGCGGCAATGATTATTGTTATAAGAGAGGACACAGATAACTGGATAGTGGCGGACCCAGTCAATCCTAATGGGTCAGTAACTGTACAAGTAATTGTAAATCCATTTTGACTTTCCTTAATACCTTTGAGTATTAGTTGGCTCTTGTTGATGTTCAATTCTGATTTTACTCCAGGAGGCAATGCACTCCAGTTGATTATGTAATTCTCAAATATAGAGGTCGTATGATATAATATGTGAACATCTGATCCAGAGAGCGGTGACTCCGGTATTTGCTGTAGTTTAACGACGGGTGCCAAAATGGTCAAATTGCAAGAATTTCTAGATTCATCATCCTCACAAATAATAGTATTATTTTCTTTTATAGACGTTTTAAGAACGTGTTTTTGAGGAGCTTGTTGGTCACTTGTTGTAATGTTCATGTGATCCTGAAACCCATAGCAGTATATTAAACCATTTGCTTCAAACAAACTACATTCATTTTTTTTAGCAGCAACAGCGGTTTCATGCCCTTTTAGCTGGAACATAACAATCGGCACAATCAACAATTTCAAAATGATCATGTTAATGCTTCTTCTTTACATACTGCGTTCAGTTTTGCTAATGTGGTACTCTATATGCTAACAAGAGTGAATGCTATATCAGTGTAATTTGAAGCAACTGCTTTGTACGAAAATAAGTCAGATAAAATCCTTTAACACTTCTTCCTGGACCTCCATCTGTGTGTTAGTAGAAATGAAAAATATTACCTTCCATTTGTAGGTATGTTGATTCATTTTCAGTGCTGTAGCCTTGAGAAACCAAGTGGTGAAATGGTCGCAACAAAAAGGAACAATCGTGCTGGCCACTGGGTTGTCAAATGCCTCTCTGTGAAAAAGTAGTCTGGTTAAAACCTTACCAACCGTACTGGTGGCTATCTGATTCTCGTCTTGTCCATACCATTCAGGCAAAAACAGAGTAGGAAATGATGATGTTAAAATTGAAAGTAAATTATTATTTGTTTTACTTCCTTATTGTGTGTGAATGCAAAACCAAAACAAAGAAATCATTAACAGCGTGAAAATGCAACTTAAATCTTTATATCACGACAATATATCACGTTTTTCCAGTTATTGACATGCAATGTTAATGTTATTTCAGAGATAGAGTTAATAAAAACCTTGTAAAGTTGTTTCATTTATAATTAAGTCTATCTGTATATGCAACATGAGGTATGCCAATCACATTATTGATACAGACATTCTCCCATAAAACTCCCTGAAAAATAGCAATGTTTTTATGGTACAAAATGTTTTGAATTCTACATTATGAATCAAAAGACATTAAATTGTTGAAATGCTATCAATGACCTGATGTCAATGGAGATACAGATAAAATAAACAAAAGCTTAATGGAAGCAATTAGGGATATAACAAGAGTTGTATCAAGTATCATAATAATCCTGCTTTAATTACGAATTAGTGTGTGTGAAATGGAGCTTAAGCTCTGTCTACACTATCAAACTTTATGTGACAACAAAATGTGATGATATGGACATGATGATGTCATATCACTACCATATTTGGGCATATCACTATCATATTTGGGCACATCACACTTTTTTTGTCAAACTAGTATGATAGTGTAGACAGAGCTGCTTTATGTGATGTGACATTTCATAGGTTTTTTCTCATCTTCACCAAGGTTTAAGTTTGTAATTTGTTTATTTAGAATTTTTCTCTTTCCTATGAGTTCATGTAAATGATAACATACTAACTTTTATTTCAGACGTTCCTCATACTATTGGCTGTGTAATGCTTTAGATTTATACTGCCCAGTACAATGGGAGTATGGGAGGCTTAATCTGAATTATACAGTGGTGTCCAAACGTAAGATTGGAAAGCTTATAAGTCAGGGAATTGTAAGGTAAGATTTCTAATTGTATGTGTTCATTGTATGATGTCATCTGTGTTCACTGTGTGATGTCATC
This sequence comes from Antedon mediterranea, assembly GCF_964355755.1. NCBI lineage: Eukaryota > Metazoa > Echinodermata > Crinoidea > Comatulida > Antedonidae > Antedon > Antedon mediterranea. Next base: position 23,143,963 of record NC_092678.1, on the reverse strand, counting down.
TGTCTTCACTGTATGATGTCATCTGTGTTCATTGTATGATGTCATCTGTGTTCACTGTGTGATACCATATGTGTTCACTGTATGATGTCATCTGTGTTCATTGTATGATGTCATCTGTGTTCACTGTGTGATACCATCTGTGTTCACTGTGATGTCATTTGTGTTCACTGTGATGTCATCTGTGTTCAATGTGTGATGTGTCATCTGTGTATTGTGGACATGATAATTTTTTTTTTGATTTCTAATTTATTTTCTTTATAACATTGTTTGCAGTGATTGGGATGACCCACGTTTGTTTACATTGACTGCACTACGACGAAGAGGATTTCCACCAGAGGCTATCAATAGGTTCTGTGCTAAAGTAAGTTTCAGTCGTGAGGTTAAAACTTACTGATTTCCAATTGGATAACTGTGTATTATAATTTAATGCGTTTTCCTTTAGGTTGGCGTGACAATGTCTCAGGTGTCCTTTGACCCATCAATGCTGGATGCGTGCGTAAGAGATGTACTCAACGACACAGCAACACGCGTTATGTCCGTGTTTGACCCAATCAAAATCACTATCACAAATTTTCCATCTAAAAAGGTTTGTAAAATACACTTTTTGATATTTTTTATTTGTTATAAGATAATATATTAAGACAGCGATTTTGTACAGCAAAATTAATTATCATATCTATATATGTTATATATGTTGTTTTTATTTTTAGGATTTAGAATTTGACGTTCCTAATATTCCTCATGATACTAGCAAGGGAACACACAAAGTGCGATTGTCGTCAACACTTTTTATAGAACAATCTGATTTCGCAGAGGTATGTAAACTACAGGAATATTTTTAAACAGGTCTTTGAAACGTTGATGTAGTGACTTACCGTATAATTTAGAAGCATGTAGACCCAGGAATCTAAGCCTAGTAATTTAAATCAAGTTAATTAGTATTAATTCTGTTTTGTTTTTTAGAGTGGGGACAGCAATTTCCGCCGTCTGACGAAAGAACAGCCTGTCGGTTTAAAGTATGCAAACCTCGTCATTTCAGTCGAGTCTGTTTTGAAAGATCAAAGTGGAAAGGTCAAGGAGTTAAAGGTCAAGTGTGTGTCGGTTACAGAAACTGAAAAACCTAAAGCATTTATACATTGGGTTTCCGAGGCAATCAAGTGTGAAGTACGTCTTTATGAGAGATTGTAAGTATCTTCATATATTCACACAATAGTTGTTGATGAATTCCAGATTTGATTGGTGCTCACTCATGCATAACTAATAAGGTTCAAATTGTTCATTATCTTGCACAGAAATGTAAATAAAACCTTTGTTTCTTTTCCTTTAGATTCCGTCATCAGCATCCGGAAGATCCGGCAGAGGTGCCTGGTGGTTTCATTACCGATTGTGATAAGGTCAGTGGTCTAAACGACTTTGAAATTATACTGTTTTGATTGAAAGAGAGAGACCGCCAGTATTATTTTACTTTGATTGATAAATGGAATTTAATTTTCAAATGTAATTATATTTTTTTAGGACTCCCTGAAAATTATACCAGATGCATTAGTAGACTTGTCGGTGAAAGGAGCCAAGGTTTACGATAAGTTCCAGTTTGAAAGGAATGGGTTCTATTCAGTAGATCCAGATACCACAGACAAGAAGGTAAAATTAAGATTTCAATCCTTGATCTAGGGTTGGAAAACTAAAGATGTATTGTCCCCGTGAAAAAATAATTATTAAAATTGTTGTTGAATATGCCATTTTAATGTCACATAATAGTTATCCACTTTGACCAAAAGTTAAATTGAAAAAAAACCTGTAATTTAAAGCAAAAAATAGTCAATTTGGCTGCCAGACAATGGATATTATGTTGAATTTAACATTATTTTTTGTTTCTACGGAAGTGATTAACTTTATTAAAACTATAAAATTACCTATTCAAAGTCTAATTTAATTAATCTTCATTGTTCATGTTTTTGGAGGACAATATATCTTTAAGTGCTAAAGTAATTTTTTTTTTCTACAGTTGTGATGAACTGTATTAAAACTGTGAAATGGCCTATTCATAGTCTTAAATTAATCTTCATTTTTCATGTTTGTGGGGACAATACATCTTTAACCCACAGTCAATTTTTTTTATTTTTTTTTTTAGTTACGGACAGTGAATTTAGGTTTAATTTTAGTTTAATGATAAGTATTCAAAAAGCATGTTTTTTAAATTATTATTCTTATCAACTGTAGTTGTTTTTTTTTTTTTTTACTTGCAGTTGGTATTTAACCGAACAGTACTCCTGAAAGAAGATTCCGGCAAAAAGTAGTTAATAAATTCCAACTATTTGTGAGTACATCCGAACGCTAATTGTTTAAGTTGGAATAATGCATTAGATTTATTTATTTTACACCACCTGATTATAAATGATAATTGGTCCCTCCTTAAAAGAGTCTTCCGTAAAATAACACATTTTGGGGTGATTATTATAGACTGCTAGGAATACATGATTAATTGTCATTTGGTTTTGTTTTTTTTATTTGATTTGGATGTATTTGGCAAATCGTTCAAACTACATCACTGGCATTGGAAAAAAGACATTTAAAATTGTTTTTCTATTGTATTCCAAAAGCTTTTGGCTCCTTTATTACTTTATATACAAGTTTTAAATGATACTAAATATAGTCATATGAAATTAATAGATATTTTTGTTAGTATTTAAAATGATATTAATATACCTACCCGAAGAATAATTTTGCTATAAGATTTAAAACAATTAAAATCAAGGTTGAATAAATACATTTTGAAACTGCTGTTTAAAAATTGTCTTCAAGATTTCTTGTCTTTTCAGAGACCAATGTCGTTTAGAGAAACTTTCATCTGAACTTTGACATTGCTAATACTGTCAACTCTCCCAATACCGGTACTGTATTGAGAGAGTTTCTGGTTTTCAGAGAGTCTGGTATTAATATTTAATTGTAATGCTAATTTGTGATCTGAACTTTGACATTGCTACCATATTTGGTTTTAATGCTAATTTGTGATTTCATCTTTAATACCATGTTAGCCACCGTCTTGGATTATGTATTAGTATTTTATCAATGTCCTCCTGAGATATTCCTTTCACCAACATTTTTGGCACAACGTTTTCAAGTATATGAGAATAACCATGCCCACCATATTTTAGCTGGAATAAAAGAGATAAAATTCTTTATACATTGGAAAAATTATTCCTTAGATTAAAAAAAAAATACATTTTTTGTTATTAATGAAATATTTTGATATACTCTACATTATCTACATTTATGATCACTGAAATCCTCCAAAAGTTAAACATTAGGATAAATGGCACATGTGTCATAGATGTACCTAAATTTAAAAATTCCAGGTGGCTTACCAACTGATGTTTTGCATGTATGTCATGAGAAATGACTACTTGATCTGCATATCCTTCATCCACCAAACCTTTAATGATATCGATGCGCTGGGCGTCTGAAATGTAGTCTAATTCGGGAACTATTTTATTGTAAGAGCACTCAAATCCGAAGAAGTCATATTCTAAATAACACCCAAGCTTGGCAAATTCTAACGCAGCTTCAATTGTTAAACAACAACCTGTTTGAAGAAATGGTGCGTATTATCAGTTATAAACACAATATGTTGCATTGCGGATCACCTAATTATTCCTTTGCAATGCAGTATGTCATGTGACATGTCTATAAAGCGTGGTTCCCACTAGAACGCAACAGAATGCAGCGACGTATCGACGCAAAATGATGTATTGCGTAATCACAAATGGGAACCGACGACTCAGGTTTGATTTCACGTAGGCGGGGGAAAACACAATTATTGGAACAGCATTTTCTTACGTTGCGTAGGTTATGTTACGTTGCGTTGCAAGTGGGAACCAAGCTTTAAGCACAACCCTCTCCAAACAGTAGAGTTATGTAGACTAGGCTATAATTTATACGATATACGTACGGTCTACATGTGACATGACTGTATGACTAGCGACGCCACCAGCCTCTTGGAGTACCCTCAGGTTTTCTGTGGGAGCCAACAGAGGGTCACTTATGTTTCTGCCAGGATGAATGCTGACTGGACAACAGAGTTCCGATTGTCCAATTCCTGCTGACCGTAGAACCTTCAGTTCATTTGCTGTAAATATACATGGTTTTACGATCAAAAGTTGTTTTTGTTGGCGAAGGAGAAGAAACATCAGAAAAAAGAGTTCAATACCGTTAACTTGTGTGGTGATAGCTTTTCACAAGGAAGACGTTACGTACCATGGATTGGCCAGGAACAACCGATTTCTCCAATGACGCCACTCTTGAACTCTGACCCATCAGCGCCTTCTAGCAGATCTCTTCTCATTTCTGTGAGGATCTGTTCTTCGGTCATAGTGTTGAGCTTATCCGGCATGGACGGAGCGAGATAGTAGCCTGTAACGAAGATCATTACTATATAATGGTATGTTTATACTTAGACTGAAAACTCTGGGCTACTGATGATTAAGATAAGACTATATTCTTAAATCTTCATTTAAAGATGTATAGTCCCCTGAAAAAATTTAAATTGTTGTTGTTGCCATAATATGCCATTTTAATGTCACATAATGGTTATCCACCTTGACCAAAAATTGGATCGAAAAAAACATTGATTTACCTGAAAAAAACTGTAATTTAGAGGAAAAATAGTCATATTAGCTGGTAGCCAAATGGTTGAATATGACAATTTATTTTGTAATTTTTTTTATTTTTTATAAGTGAAAGCATTTTTTTTCCAGTTTTTTTTTCTACAGAAGTGATTAACTTAAAAATAACCTATTCAAATTTTTTAAATTGTTCATGTTTTTTAGGGGACAATACATCTCTAAATCTTAGTTTAATACCACGAACTGCGCATCAAGTTGTAAATAACGTTTAGACTTCGAGCTAGGCAGGTATTAATTATAAATAACGTTTAGACTTAGAGCTAGACAGACAGGTCTTAATAGTAAATTAATAATAATACCTGTTCCAGCGACGATGTGAACTCCCGTTTTCTGAGAATAACTCGCTAATACTTTGATATCTCGACCAATATCTACCAGTGTAACGTCAGCAATGCACGTGCCACCTTTACTCTTAAACAGTTTTAACTCCTCGACGATCGCGTCACTCTCGTCACGAATGTCCACATTTGTTTTAACACAATACCTGTTTGTTTAAATGTTAAATAATTGAGTTCAAAATGTATCACTTCATACTATAAAACACTGTTGTGAAAGCATGCGCCCAAAGTCAATCAAACCGTGCGCAATAGTTTAAATATGGTGGTTATGTATTTTACGTTGCGTTGCGTCTTTAGTGTGGGAACGACCCTTTAAGCTTGGTTCCCACTAGAACGTAAGGCAAGTACGTAAACGCAACGCAAGCTTTTTAACCAATGACAAGCGAAGTTATAGACAGTTAAGCTTGGTTCCCACTAGAACGTAACACAAGGACATAAACGTAACGCAAGGACGTAAACGCAACGCAAGCCTTTTAACCAATGACAAGCGAAGTTATAGACAGTTAGCAATCACAAGCGAATAAGCCATCGTTTGTGATTGGTCAATTCACTTGCGTTGCGTTACGTCCTTGCGTTGCGTCGCTAGTGGGAACCACGCTTAAAAAGGACGCGCGTAACGCAATTAATGTGACCAAACACCTTGTATTGTGTCATCCTATAAGGGGGAACAAGGGCCCGTTCACATGGACGAACTAGACAATTTGGAAACCTACGGATAATTGCGAATATAGTTAAGATTTTCCATGTTGATTGCAGCGTTTATCATTTGTTTGTCCTCGTCACGTGGTTTCTGGATGTACGTCGAATAGTCCATGTATAAATGTTCATGGGTTAAGGTTCGACCAATCATAGATGGTTTGATTGGACCCAATACTGAAAAAAAAGAACAATAATAAAGAAAAATAATCTAAATTCATTGGAAGTAACATTTTAAAAATAGGAAAATTACGTATGAATTTACCTGACGATAATTCTTTTGCGTGGATGGGCCTTCCTTGAATCCACCCATGACGTAGGCTAGTACGCAAAGTTAATTTTATATAATAATATTATTTCTAAATCGCGATATGTATAGAGCTTGGTTCTCACTAGAACGCAACGCAAGGACGTAAGCCGCAACGCAATCCAATTGACCAATCCAAGTGATGTATTATTCGAACCGTTCCTCGTGATTGGTCAATTCGATTCGGTTGGGGCTTACGTCCTTGCGTTGCGTAAGTGGGAACCTAGCTTCAGCTGTGCGACAATTGTTAAGCGTGGTTCCCACTAGCGACGCAACACAAGGACGTAACGCAACGCAAGTGAATTGACCAATCACAAGCGATGGCTTATTCGCTTGTGATTGCTAACTGTCTATAACTTCGCTTGTCATTGGTTAAAACGCTTGCGTTGCGTTTACGTCCTTCTTGCGTTACGTTCTAGTGAGAATCAAGCTCGGAAATAGGTAGGCGCCAACGTGATAACAAATTGGGATGAACTTTATCTAAGTTACCTGTTTGAATCTTTCCTTCACGACTAGTTGACATAATGAAATTAGTTCTAAATCGAAAGAAAAAATCGTTTGTGATGAGTTCATAAACATCATAGGTCCATAACGTTTTATTGTAAAGACATCGTAAAATTATACAAAAATTCAAACTTTATTCTCATATCATCCATTTCTGGAAATTCCATTGCTTGCATTAAAAATTACAGAACAACAATTGAAATTACATTACAATAAAACATATTTGATATAAATATATATATATAAAAACAATAAAATGCAGAACTATAACAGTATATTTCACTAATACTATACTTACCAGAGAGGGTCGTCCACAATTGACGTTTACAACAATTTGGTTGTGAAAAGGAACATAGCCTAAACACAATAATCTTCTTTCAAATACGGATGGACTTTGCCCATCAGTGACATAGGTATTTCGAAAAAGTGCCACCGGTAGGCCTAGGGTAGGCCTACTAACGTGTCTCTCTGTTTGGAATTAATCAAATGCATATGAATGATACATAAGTCGGGTATTAATCATTTCGCTATGTCTGTTTGGTACTCTACAAGGGAGGTGAAGATATTAAGTATAGTTGTACGTCGTAAGTAGGCCTAAGTCTTTCACTCCAGAAACGGTTGTATTGTAGGACGAAACTTTATTTCTTTTTTAGGAAACGAATTGTACCACAAACCTTTAACTTTACTACTTTCTACTAAGTAGCCTACAACAATAATTATTCTACTTACTTATAAACCTACCAAAAATCCCGATAGTATAAAGTATCTGTCTGTTAACAGCACTCCTACGTTTCCCTGAGAGGCAACGCCGTACCAGTACAATTATCAATCAAACGTCAATGAGGTCATGGTCAATGAGGTCATGGTCATCACAGAAATCAATAAAATTAAACAACTAAATGTTGTGTGAAATACAGCAAAAGAATTAAACAATTATTAACTTAAAAATAAATTTTTTTAAATGTAAAAAGAATAAATGTAAAAATAATAGAATGTAGTATGAAATGCAAAACATCAATAATAAAAAAAAAAACTTAAAATAAATCAAAATAAATAAGTAATTGTTAATTTTCCAGATGGATAACTTTAGTTAATCATTTAATTATATTTATAAGCGGTGGATCCTATGTTGATAATAAAAGTAATCTCGGGTAATACGAATATAATTTATATACAATACTAGATTTGCAACTCAATCAATTTTAATATATAGGTAACCACTCCCAAACAACCTTTGTTAACACGGCAATAACGTCATGGAATCACCTGCCAAAATTGATAGAGTGTTCAGAAACCATCAATCAATTCAAAAGAAATATCAGGAAACATCTCAAAGAGGTTATGCTTGAAAGATTATAATTTATATTTATATTGTTACTATGTGTTATTGTTTATTGTAAATGTTTATTCTTATGGTGTTTTTATCCTTAAGGGCCACAATGGAAATAAGTTTGACCTTTGATTACTTTTTTGTGTTACCCTGAATTCATTCTTTGTATTTTTTTTTATGTTGTGTTATTTTATGAATTCGAATAAAGAAATGAAATGAAACATTTTAAAAGAAAAAAAAACAGACGGGCCGCAAAATAATATTAATATTATTTATCATTGATATGTTAATTCTAGAACTGAACCATGCATAAAAAATATTGTTTGCAAAACTTAAACTCAAATAATATATCGCAAAGAGGAATAAAGGATAATGTAGGCTTATTTATATACTAAATTAACCAACATATTTAGTGTTAATTTTAAGTAGACGCACACACCGGGGGGTGATAAAAATAATAGGTAAATGTTTGGTGCCCACTGCCCTCTATATATAAAAATGTTTGTTATGAATGGTCTACAACACACACATGTGGACGGAAATCTACACCCCATCCATGCGGCGTTCCAGGATTTCTACTACTGGCCTAGGCCTAACTAAGCTAACCCAAGCCTACTGAAAAACAGTTATGTTATAATTATGTCATTCGTATTATCAGTTCACGTGGATCAGCGTACAGTGAGTAAGGTCCTTGAGTAAAGAAATATGTCTAGGCCTAGGCCTACTTGTGTTGTGGGAAAAAAGCGGTAGAGTGACGATTCGACCCTGAACTGAGATGATTCGACCCTGAGACGATTCGGCCTGCTTATATTAGCATATACAGTCAACTCTCCCAATACCGGACACCCTTGGGCGGGCATATATTTTCCGGTTTTTCGAAAGTCCGGTTTCCTGAAAACATATTTTTAAAGTCATCACGTTGTCACCGAATGCTGCCCGGTACGGTCTCCTAGCGTAGGGAAGGCCTAGGCTAGGCTATGATTGTGTCAATCTAGTTTTAATTAAATAAACTGATAGGCCTAGGCCTACTTTATTAATATTAAGCTACAGTAATTCAATTTACCTTTTTTAAAAGTTACATTATTTACTGTACCAATAAAACATGTTACAATAGTAAATTATTGTTTCTCAATGTGTTTTTAACGGCAAAAAGGCCTACGTACGTACGTACGGTGAACATAATTTCGGTCTGTTTATTGTTTTTCGTGAGCTAGCTAGCAGCAGCAGCATGGGTGAAGGGCTTTGATTGATGCGCATGTGCAGAGGTGTCATAATCAAATAAAAACGCCCACACCTAGACCACATGTTTTTTAAGCTCCTTTATTTTGACGTAATTTGATAGCAATGATGAAAATTGATTAGGTAAACGAGCCAAGCAATAATGACACAATAATTAATTGGTAACATTTCAAAGTTTATTAACACTAGTTAAGTCAAGTTCATTCCGTTTACGTTTTGCCATAATGATTTCCAAATTTATAATGATGCACATTTTTAGTCTCGTTTTTAGTGAAACATTCCTTTTTAAAGTCCTATTGCAATTGTGAATTTAACAATAATTTAAACAAAACAAAGACACAGGAATGTAAATTTAACTTTATTAAAAAACAATTCATATGCTAAAAAACAGGGAGTTGTTAACAACTCCCTGCTAAAAACAATAGACATTAAGACATAGCGCTTCGATGTGAAAAAGCCCACCGCAGTTCGATACGCAACAAAGCAATTGCCGCCTCGTGGGTTAACAATGAACTGACCTGTCAATCACAGTGTAGCGCTCCATGGCAATATTATTTGATCGTACCGCGAAACGTCGCGCACTTCATGCATGGTGAGGGTATGGTTAAAAGCTTTTGTACATTGTGAATGTAGTGAATCCGAGTCAGCGACGACGATGTTACGTTGTTTTCGTAAATATTTGGAGTTTTTTAACCGTCAGACCGGTTTTCCGACGCTAATTTTCGTGTTTTGTACTTCATAATTTGTCCGGATTCCGGAATTGGGTATTCCGGTTTTCATAATAAATTACAGTACATTTAGAATAGGGACAAATTGGGCCCTCCAAAAAAGTCCGGTTTTTCGTGAATTCCGGTTTTGGGAGAGTCCGGTATTGGGAGAGTTGACTGTATAAGCTTTTTTTCCAAACTTTCTTTTCAGAGAGACTATGGAGTAGTACTACAGTACTTAGGGATAAAATATTTTTAAAATATAGCGCCTAAAACGATAATGTTTTAGCCACGCGTCAACGATGTAAACAAATTACGCCCTCTGTTGGCCGTTTTGTAAAATAATGATATGCACGAAAACAACATAATAATAATTGCATATAAAATTACATTTGGTTTAGTATTATTATTATTATTATTTATTTTTATATATTATATCAACATTGGCAATATCAATAAAATATGTTATTAAATGGTAGGCCTAGGTCAAACACCTTTAAAACTTTAAAAAATGTATTGGTTTGTTGGACAAGAGGAAAGTGAGACGTTTCGGGCCAACCAAATGTGTGGCAAATCATCACAAACCAAAAGTGGGCTGAATTGTCTCTGGGCTGAATCGTCCTGGATTCAGTACTTATACTGTATGCTAGCCTTGTTGTGTTGTGGAAAAAAGCCAGCCAGGCCTACCGGCCCGAGATGGGTAGACTATGTATTGCAGGCCTATTCGAGTTTGTGCACTTTAATCCGCCAGGATCACCAGTGGCGGGATTCAAAATGAAGTGCTGATTTGTTTTAATTGGATCCGCCAATCTACAGTACTGTAATGAAGTTGAACATGGTGTCATTATACTTGTCATCGCCGAGTTGGGTGAGTTGTAAATGTTTTAAATATGGATTCTTTTTACGAATTCAAATTACTCTATTTAATGATTTTAATTGATGTCTATTATATGTCACCCGTGACGGCAGACAAAATTTGTACAGCAATTAAGTTTGCTTTTATTTATTCCTGTCATGGGTTTTGTTATGTTTATTTGTATTATCATGTTTTTAATTGACGAAATGAATTAAATTAAATTTTACTTAGAACTGACCGAGTCAAATATCAATAAATACTGAATAGAAAAAACTAGTTTATGGTTTTCAGTTTTTAGGAGAATTTGTTTACAATTTAAAGAGTGTATAATGAGAGATACCTACATTATTTCAATATTTTATTTATTTTTTATTATACAGTGCATTAAAGACATTGGGCTTGAACTTAACCCCTAGCCGTTGCTCACATAGTTTGACCTTTCGACCATTGTTGTTTCAAATATTAAAATAGTTTTCAAAATTAATCATTGTCTAATTTATTGTGGATATTACAATTTGTTATCAAGTGGAAACTTTTCAGCTGTTGATATGTGATCATTCTATTTATAACTAGCGCCCTCTATATTATTAAAAATGTGCTTTAAACGTAATTTGTAGGTAGCAATTTTATATTGACATGCTAATCGTTTATAGTAGAATGTTTCTAAAATGTTAGGTATCAGCACCCTTGGCTTTTAGTAACTGTGTCCTTGGCTTATAGCCAAGATTTTTACATAGTACAAAAGTGGAGGAAACATTCACTTTTCTCTCCCCTTGGCAAAAAACATTCCCAACATGTGTGTCTAGTCTGTTGTAGTTGTAAATTTAAATTATATCTCCACGGCCTGCCAAGAAAGTGTTCATTCATGCAAATGATGCAAACTGAAGTGATTGACTTGACACTCTTCTTGTTTTACAGGCTAATAATAGTATTATGTAGCTTTTCACAGACGAAGGTCAATAACTTATCTGAGCTGTTCATATGAATTGACTCTTGTCTGTATAAACTGCGCAATTTAATACCATTTAAGCATGCAAATAACTGTATCAGAATGGTGTTGCATAAACAGTAGTCATGTGTAACTAGCTATGTAATTGAGATATGCGTTACTAATTTTCAAGGAGGATTGAATGATTGAAATTTATATTTATATTTATACTGGGTAACCTCTTCAGTCAAAGACTGGTCTCCCAGAGGGCCCAGTTGGTGATCAGTGGCTGTGATGTACTAATACACCGGGGTAACCCCCTACTCGTCTCGAAAGATGTACTAGGTTCTTTAAAGTGCACACGAGCTAGATGTGTACACTGGACCTACGGTTTATAGTCCTTATCCGAGAAGACTCGTTCTACCACCAGAACCATGGAGTGAGTGAGCCTCGAACCCCTGCCGATGTTTAATGGCTACGTAATTACGGTTCCACTGTCTTAACCGCTCGGCCACTCACTCACATTGTGGATTGAACAATTAATTTTTATATTAATTCACAACTTATGATGTAGTACAGTGTAAAGGCATGACCTGTGGAATAAAACATATTTTACCTGCACAAAATCCATTTCTTTTATGTAATGAGATTAGGTAGAAGGTACATTAAACATTTTGAATTGTGACACAGTGACAGTAATCAATAAATCAAACCAGCATGTAGTGCAATTTCTAGTGACAGAGTAAACAAAAAATGTCTTTTGAAACCCGGTTTATACCTACAGACAGTATAGTGTAGGTATGATGGTTTTTTGAACAGGTTATTAGAATACGGATGCTGTACAATTGATCGATACAAATATACCCATGGGATGGCAGAATTACCGGATAACACACCCATAACAATAACAGGATACTTACAGTATTTATAACAATAGAAAGAAACGAACCATGACACCTTTTATCCGGGTTCAACTTCTGTAGCAAATAATAAAGGACCTTTTTTTAGTAGGTAGCAAGCCCGTATGGGAACCATATGGGACCCATATGAAAACATAGATGGGTACCATGGGTTTCCCATATGGGATTCCACTATTTTTGCACCCAAGAGCCATATGGGCCCCACATGGGAAGGCCCACATAGCCCATATACAGTGCCCATATTTCAAAGCATATGGGTATCATATTGTGTTTCCCATATGGGATTCCACTATTTTTGCACCCAAGAACCATATGGGTCCCACATGGGAAGGCCCACATAGCCCATATATAACCCATATTTCAAAGCATAGGGTGCATATGATGCCCATATGGGATTCTTCTTGTTTTGACACATGGGTATTTATAATGTATGGAAATAGACACATCAACAAATAAATAACATGTTTGTGATCTTCTGATTGCGCAACTCCATTTTCCTTATTCTATTTTATTCTGGTGTATAGGCTATAGGCTTCTGGTACCCATGTTCATTTGAAATTAAAAATATAAATCATCCATTAATTTGTTTGATTTTTAAACACCAAATTATAAGAGGAAACCAATAAAATTGTGTTAAGTATTAGGCATATTAAGTGAGGAAACACATCCCTGTATGTCCACAATGAATTAACAATTAGTTGGTACTGTAGGTCATTGCGATGTAAAGGAAGACATTATATAAAACAGGATTTTTTAGAAGAAATGTTTCAGGTAGTCACATGAAACATTAGAATTGGATTTGTCGAGACTTTCATTCCTTTAAAGTATAAAATTATTTATTGATGGTGATTATTTAAATTTATTGGACATAAAATTATTTATGGGAACATAATTCTCTCAATATTGTTTAATGTGCTAACTATCTGGGGCTTTTTTCTGCTGCATAATGGCAGTAACATTTAATAATACCAGTACATTGTTTGTTCTTTGCTGCTCAGAACAATCTTTATCATTTCTTGATGATCTTGCCTATATTGTCTTGCTTGTCTGTTTTTATATATTTTATATCAAAATGAAGTCAGTGAAATGTGAAATTTGAATGATCACATAGTATAGCTAATAATAGTAAGTCACTGCTTGCTCCAAATAAAGGACTACAGTATTAATTGCGTTATTGGCAGTAAACGAAGAAAAAGACCTTGGTGTTATCTTCACTAGCGACTGCAAGCCAAGCCGACAGTGTGCTGCAGCAGCAGCTAGAGCGACGAATAGTATGAGAACTGTCAAAAGAACATTCAAAAATATTGACAAAGAAAGTTTTCAGGTCATGTACAAGGCATACATCCATCCACATATGGAATACTGTATACAGTCCTGGTCTCCTTACTATAACAAAGACAAAGAAATCTTGGAGAAGGTGCAGAGAAGAGCTACAAAGATGGTCAAGTCAATAAGTGATCTACCATATGAAAAAAGGTTAGAATATCTTGATCTTCAACCATTAGAGACAAGAAGACTACGAGGAGATTTGATTGAAGCTTTCAAAATTTTGAAAGGCTTTGAGGATATTGACCCAAAAGATTTATTTAAATTGTCTCACAACATCAGAACCAGGGGACACAGCGTAAAACTATATCGTCCAAAACTTAGAGGAAATCTTATGTGCAGGGTCAACTTTTTTACCATCAGAGTCATACATCACTGGAATTCTCTGCCTGAATATGTAATACAAGCCTCTTCAGTGAACATCTTTAAGTCTAGACTTGACAACTATTTTCGGCTAGAAATGGAATCTAATAGGCACTAGCCTAAACTATTTCCATCAAACATTAAGTGTAAGTGTAAGTGTAATTACTGACTATGGTATAAACCATAGAGATATTATAGTGAACATAATCAAATGTGGGCTCTTTATTTAACAAGCTTCACATTCTTTTATAAACGGAAATGGCATGACACCAATAAAAAGGCATATAAACTTGAACTTCCGACGATTGCTGATTCCGTGGGTAGAGTAGATGTTGAATAGTAATTTAAATTGAGCTTTGATGGGATTTTTTGAAAGAATTTATGTTTTTATTTTTTTTAAAAGCGATTCAATTATGGCATATGTTGCATCACATTTTATGATAATGTAGTATAAAAATGCAGGTAATGTCATGTATGAGATACACATCCTGTAATAACTATATTAAAATAATAAAGTTTAAAGAACCTAATATACATAAAATAAATAACTTTATCTTTAATGAGTGGAAAATAATAATAGTCAGAATTATTAATACAGACAGAGACAGACAATTTATAGTGATTTAGAGGATGAACTGCCTAAAACCAGTTTTACGAGAATGAACCGGCTTAAACCAGTTTAAGAGATTCCACATTAAAAAGTGATATTGCACAATGACAAATTACAGTTATTGTAGAAATAATAAGTTGAATTATTTGTATCATGTATCTGCTACAAAATGGGCCCGTTTCTGCTGCATAGCACCGAATAGTTTTAAGACTGATGGCATTTCTGCTAATTGTGTGCTTTCAAATAAACATCTAAATCAGGCGGTCAAACATTTAAAAATACAGCTGTCAATCAAATAACTACTATTTTGCGTTTGCGCTAAAAGTTGCATAGTGGCATGGTAACTGGTTAAGTGGCGTTCTAACCGCCAATAGTGTTTTTAACCGTTTTTTTTTTCACGCTGCCATTTAACTGGTTTTATTGCAAATTTGTCACATTTCTACTGCAATTTTAATATTCAGAAATAGGCCCACTGTCAATATACATAGCTAGGTTCACATTCAGAAATTAGTGTGAGTTTCTTTTATCATGATGTTTTATATGAACCTGTTTACGTTAATTCTGGTTAACATGCTTTTGGAGAGCATGTTAATTATCATGATCTTACAAAGTTATCATGATATATTAGACACCTTTTTGTAATGATTCGTCCTCTCTGGACTGTAACTGCTTGGAGGCATGTGAAAAGTCATAACAAGATTAATATCGATCTATTGATATTATCATCAATGAATATTTAATTGTCATAATACTTCCTTCGCTTTGTTAAAAAACTCAATAAAGCAATTTTATGAATGGAAACTGCATTCATGCATGACTTTTCAGCTGATCCATGTTGTTCAATGAATCAAGTCATTGGCATACTGATTGGCATAAAGGTAGCATCTGAGGTAATTCAATATTGTTTTATCTATATCAAATTAGGGTTAAATACAGTAAATCATTTTAAATTAGGTTATACAGTAGTATACTCCTTTGAGATGAACTACACTACAGTTTATTGTCTGTGGTGTGTGTAACAGGTATGGTGTTGCTAGTGCTGCTGAAAGAGTGCTCACTGTTATCCTTGGCAAAATTAAATGAAGTATGAATGTAAATTCTTTAATGTAGGCAGTATAGGAGGAATTAGTAGCATCTATAGCTTTTAAGTTAAGTCTACCAATGTCATCAGGTTGTAAAATTATAATTAAAATTTTATAGACATGTGAAGTACTGTACCCTCTGATAGAACCAAAGAATCATAAATCATGCATGGGCGATTATTGAGGGCGCTGATTGCTTAAAATTAGCCCTGTCTTTGTGAGCAGGCATAAATGCTCTGTTAAAAGTGTTGCAAATTTTCAATGGAGAAATTGCAGATTGGCAATTCCTCTGATATTTTCTGTGATAGAACTATAGGTTACTACAGTACATTAGCAATTTATTGTATTTAACAATATTTATATCTCATTTTTGTTTTTTAATTTTAGAACTCTCTTCTTTCATCTGTACTGTAATTTATTTTTAAAATACTGTGATAAATAAGTTAGTAAATAGGTAAGTAGTAAGTACTGTACATACTCATTTGAAATTTACACAATTCTATAGCTGTAGGCCTAATATCTAAAGCCTAATATCTATAGGCAAAATATTTCATTCATTTCAGTCGTTATCAGCCCACTGCAGGGTGAAAGCCTCCAAAGCTGAAACCACAATGTTTATCATAGCTTAAATCTAATTTACAAATTTAGAATTCTGTAATCTCAAACCTAACGGTGGATGATACAGGATTGTATATAGCCAGGTGCAGTAATGAAACAGTATTTGGTGGCTATGTCACCATAATTGATCCATCAAACAAGAGCAACAACGATGGAAATACTTCTGTTCCTGTAAATTCAGGCCATAAGAATGGACATATTTTCATGTATCTTATTATTGTCACTGTCTGTCATATTTGTAGATCAGTTATTTATGTAGCCATTCCACATATTTAATATCCGAAACCAGTTTTCTGGTTAGTTGTTGCTATATGGTGGTGTAAAGAAATTGAACTAATTACTGTATATAATTGGTTGTACTTCATGTACACTTGGACTGTATTATCCAATTAAACTCCTTTTATTTTGTGTTTATTCATTGTACAGGTAGAAATTGATTTATACAGTTTGGCGTACGGTATTGATTTTTCAGTTTACCATCTTCAAGTACATGTCACCAGCCAACTACAAAAAATGTACACGTTTAAACTGAAAAAAAAATTGACCCAGCAAGGTCATATTTCATGCATCTTTTTAAATAAAGGGCCCTTCCAAATAATGCCAAAAATCATAAAAATTCCAGAAATTGCAACAATGCTTAGGATTCATTGTTATTTCATATCCTGTTTCAATGAAAGGAAGTTGAAGGCTGAAAATAACCTAAATAAATGGAGCATGAACTTGAACTATACAAGGGTGTATTGCCTGTGTACACATGGTATTTTTCTGTACAGTAGATGTTCTCTAAACCTTTTAAGTGTCCTGCAATTTCATTTTCCCAACTTGTGACCTCTGAAGTGATCCACTCTGTGTTGTTACTTTCCATCAATTTATTTAATCATCTTCAATTCTTTTGAAATTTAAATTTTACTGTAATTCGAATCAATTTCATTTTTCCCCAACATTCTAAACCACCCACAGATATACTAGAACATAAATAATTAATACTGAGGAAATGATGAGGAAATCTGAGAATGATACAAATTCAGCCATTTCTTCAAACTTTCTTCGAAATCCAATAGACCAGATGGTATTCAATCAAAACAAATGGACAAACAAACACTGGATGAGCTAGTTTTCAATACTGTACAGTCAATACATAATTGTCAAAGCCTTTTACTATTCTCTTTGAAATATCACTTTTCCTGTATTGTTGTGATTTTACAGATTTATTAAGTAAATTGACGACAACAGTAAACATCACAACGATTGTTGTCCAAGTGATTTTGTTCCCCTACATTTAAAATAATGTGTGTGTTAATACTTCCGTTTCCGGGTTGTATATAAAGCTACAAAAGCATGAAAATATGCCATTCTTTTCTTCGCTGTCTTTGTGGAAACACATGTTTGAAGGCACTCACTTACTGTATTTACGCTAGCATACTGTAGGTAGTCAATTTGTATTTTACAGATAATCTGTTTTGTGTAAATATTACAACAAAAACGTTGAAAAGATTTGTTTGATGCTTGTAACAATGTGATACAGGTGGTTTCACTCACTTTCCCATTCAGGTACAGTACAAAGTAAGTATGTTTGTCTTGTGAACAGGGTTTTCTTTGAGATGGACTACTGTAACTCGGTTATTGTAATATCCTTGGCAAATATAATGAATGATACTTAATATTATTGTAGGAAGTACAGGAATTAAATAGGTTTTTGTGTTATCAATGTTTTATGGTAGGCTTACAATGTGGTCAATATAAACCACACAACTAAATAAGTATTTAAATAAGTATTTAGTTGTTAATTTGATACTCATTATATAAGATCAATTATAGTTCTACTGTAGTTAACATCTATCTACTTGTACTTATACAGTTATCTCTTTATTTTCCAATTTGCAGTACACTCGCTCTCCCATTTCCTGTGAGATCCATTTTCCAACACAGACAGTAACTGTTCAATAAGTAGTAAGTTTCTGTACTTTCAATTTACACAATTCTACTGTATAATGCCAAATAAAGTTTAGGGGGGTTTTAATTTTGTTTTAATTACTAAATACTCCTCTCTTAGCTATTTGTTGGTACATTGATTGAATATACTGTAGTAGGCAAACTAAAGATTTGCACAGGGTAATATGCAATGTTGATAGTACAGTAAATCAAAAATTAAATAGGCAAATTAAAAGTTTATGTTGTTTGCAATGTTTATTTATTATAGATAAAATGGAGAAAGTACTTACTTACTTACTTACTTTACTTTTCATTGCTACATCAGTAGCAACGAACAAGACCAGTGAACTGAACAGCAATGCGACATTTGATGTTAATATCCATTGTCCAAATGGAATAAGATTCTTCAAGGATGGTCAAGAGGTGGTGGTCAGTAGTCGTATCAAAATAGACGATGTTTTCAAGGATTTAGGGAAATTCTCTCTGATTATCCGAAATATTACCTTGGACGATATGGGATGGTACACAGCCAGGTGCACGGGCAATAATAACATGTCAGTAATTGGTGGATATCTCACGGTACTTGACCAGACCCACGACAAAAACCACCAAGACAACCAAGGCACTGATAAAACAAGTACTAATTACGTTCCGGGGAATTCTGGGAACAAGATAAATGGTTACAGTTACATTTATCTTATTATTATGATTGTGAATATTTATGTCTATTTCGTGCCTAGCTTACCTGGATAAACCAACAATAGCCCCTTCTCCTCTTTGAGGTAGTAATTTTTTTTAAACCAAAATGTGGTTTTAATAAATACAAATGTGCAAAACAATTTTAAATTTACATCTCTCTCCCCTGTCAAACGATGACCACCCGATCATTGTGAAATACATTTTTGTAGATTTTCTAAGCTAGGCCTAAAGTGTAATAATAACAGTAGTAGCATATATTTATTTGACATTTAATGAAATACAAAATTTAGTACAGATTACGGAGTCATAAATTATTAAAGTTTTCACTGTTTTGATGAATTTTCATAGAAAATTGACTTTATAAATGGGAAGACCGACTAAAATTACATCAGATAAGTATAATTTTACAAAAGTAATTGATATGGTTAATGATAACGAGTCGTCGGAAGATCGACCATTTCACGAATTTCCTATTCTGTAACCACAGTGTGATTTTGCCGTGGCTGCACTTGTAATCTGGCCTCATTTCACAGCCTTCGTTCTGCTTCACTAGGCGCTTATATAAATTGAAACTTTTACCGTTAAAGAGACAAACAAATATATTTTACATTTTTTACTATTCATTTTAAACCCGGAACCCCCCTTATTAAGATTAAGAAATTCCACATTAAGAGTGTTTCTGCACAATGACAAATTACATTTATTGTAGAAATAGTTGTATGTATTATTTGTATTTTTATAACTGAAATTGTGTAGGGTGTTTAGAAATTAGAATACAGTAGTACAGACAGCAATAATCTTCACTGTATTCTGAATGATTTAGTTTAAAAGAGGTTGAACAGGCTGAAACTAGTTTCATAGCAGCTCCAGAATTAGTTTCGGGTGGGGCCTTTCTCAACTGCATACCATTTAATATATCGAAATATAGATTAATGTGAGGTTAACATTGAACAAACTCCAGCATTAGTTTTAGTAGATTAATGTGAGGTTAACTGTCCTGCCCTGAATGGTTTGCTAAGTAAACAATGATATGATACGTTGTTCAGTTTTGCTTTAATTTTAAAACCCTGACAAAAGCACAAGAAATTGATGCTCACATATTCTGAAATGAATAGCAACTTAATTTTGCTTTGTTACTCTTGTGTTTTAATAAATAGCCTGTTGTAAAATTATTGTCTTCAATTGTCACATGTTTAACGTACTGAATTTTCACTTTTGATTTTACTCCATCAGTATTACCATACGGGTTCTTCTGTAGGAATATTCCCCCACCCTACAGGTACCTCCAATGTGTTGTATGTACAACAACAACCACACTGGAGACTTGGTGGATTTGAACAGCAATGACATTGTTTAAAACATCAGCACACTGGATTTGACCTACAGCGGGTAATGGGATGGAGATGATATGGCAAAAAGAAATTACCCAATGAACATTGGCGTTCTTCTCGGGGGTGGAGCGGGAGGGGGGTGAAGATTTTTTTGGGGGGGGGGGGGGGGAGAGAAGAATATTCCCCCACCCTTACTGGTACCTCCAATGTGTTGTATGTACAAGAATAAGCACACTGGAGAGGGTGAATTTGATCTATGAAGATTGTTTTCATGTAAAGTGGAAAAAGCAGTAAGTCCAAAATTGAAAGGGGTTAACCAAATTGGGCAGACCCCCATCATATATGATACAAATTCAAATTTAAGTTAAGAATCTTGTAAGAAAATGTTTAAAGAGATAATATGACAACCATCAACAATTTACTTTTATATATTGTATGACATATTGGATTTCTAATTTTAAAATTCAATTTTCTGTACTTTCATAAAATGTGACTTATCTGTTTTTTCCACTGAGGCCTTCAATTCAATTGTGGGGGGAAGCGAAAGTTGGGGGGAGACTGCATGGCAACAGAAGAGATACCGAGATTTTAATTACAATAAATCGAATGTTCTTACACGACAACAACGTGATGTAAAATCATGGTAAAATACTGTATAATAGAAAATGGAAATTAAAACGGCAATATAGGATAATATAGCATAATATAAACTCAATTTGAATAACAGAGTTTATTTATAGTGACATTTCTAGATTGTGCTTGTATGTGCGGTGTAAATTCGTTGCCACTTCTGCTCATTAGATTTAAAATAGAAAGCAATGCTACGACGTTTTGAGAAACCATCATTGTTTTGTTTTTGTCAGCATGTATCGGTAGGTAAAAACCGCACTACACAAGGTCAATCCATACTTCCGTCTCACGAAATGCATTTTGGGTAATGAAAGCCAACTTTTTTACAACCCACCCACGAAGTATGTGCAGCGGAAACGGTGCACGAATTTCATATACGGTATATTTATACGGTATATTTATACGGTATATTTTGGGTTGGCAGCAGAAACGGGCCCTTATTGTGATGGTTTGTCTATTTGTAGTAGATCAGTTATTTATTAGCCAATCTATTCTAATATACTGTAGGTAATATCAAAAGTGGATTTGTGCAAAACAATTTATTTATTGAACCACAATGTCAATGATATCTTGTTTATAGTTTAGTTTTAACTGCCTAAAACCAGTTTAATAGCATTAGTTTAGGGTGTGTCCTCTCAACTGCATAATTAATATTTACATTTATTGACAATGGCTAACAAAGTCCCCGTTCGGAGGGAACAAATTTACACGTGTAATGGTTGCGTGTGGTGTAAACTTTGAGATAAACTTGCTGTTTCAAAAATCCACCTCAATTACACCTTAAACCGCAAGCTGATTAACCGCAAGATAAGGAGCAATTTGACCTTAATAGTGTAAAGAGATGCATGAGATATGACCGTTTACACGTGTAAATTGTTCATCGTCCGAACACATGTAACTGATTTTACGTCCGAACAAATTACATTAAATCTATGAGCTTATAGTTGGATCTGTACATAAACCCTGCACTCATAATTACTGTACATATACAAGTTGTATATAGAATCCCATCACATGACACAGGGTGGTACAGTAGACTGTATTATTTTAAATGGCTCCATATCATTCAGCGTGATAGACAATTTCCTTAATTTATTTGATACATTTAAAAGAATCATAGTAACTTTTGTGTGTCTGATACCTGGATAAACTGACATTAGCCTCTGCAACGAAGTGGGGGACAATATAATAAGTGGAACGCCTCTTACCTGCCAACAAGGATTTCGAATGTATCATAATATAGTATCAGTAAACAATTTAGCTTTGGCGAAATTATCGAAATAATAAATAATTTATTGTAAACTAAAAACAATAGATCTATTTTGTGAGCATAAGACTGCATTTCAAGACTAAAATATGTTAGCTTTTTGTGGGTAGCCTACTAGATATTGATATGACCTCTATTAAAGGACCCTCTTGACCTTCGTGTCGGACAGATGATGTTTTTTCATACATGAACTAACATACTCTGTACCCATATAATAAATTAATATGGATTTACAGTGTTTGGGAAGTTTTATAGCTTACTAGGTGGTGTAGTTTAGAAAATAAAATTATAAACTCTAAGAAGGCTGGTTTCATCAGGAAAAATAAAACGGTTTGTTTTGATTTACTGTGTACTTATATATATAATTTTGTTTTTAGATTCTTTTGAATTTTTACTTTGTACGTTGTTTGCAGAATGTTTCAGCCGTTGGCTGCCTTCTGTTTATACTATTTATGTGTTTTTATGAATAAATACCTACACATATATTGAACAAAGAAGAAATATGTACATAATGAAGAATACAAAGCATGCCGAGAGAAATATGTAATATACACAATTAAATCGGTGAGAACTACTGATAGTGTCTGTATTCTGTTGTTTACCCAGGCATTAATAATAAGGCTTATTTGTCTAGACCACCTAGAAGGTTAAAGGAAAAAAGGTCAAAGAACCAGAATGCAAAAATGATAATTAAATCCATAGCAACAATTGTCAAGTGAAAAATTGGTATGTCCGTTCTCAAGCACAGATTCCAAATTGGAAAAAAAAGTGTTTGTTTTACCAGACCACATTGGGCATAAGGGCATCGATGTTGAGAAGTTTCTGTACCAATCAATTTAATCTTAACTAATTTTTAGATATTTTGTTGAATGCTAACTTTAATTAATAAAATAGTCTGCATATGAATTAACCATTGATTTTCCATTCAAGTTTTTACTTTGTTTGACTGTTTTAACTGTTTTAAAAGTGTACACTTATAGGGCCCGTTTCTGCTGCCAACCCAAAATATACCGTATAAATATACCGTATATATACCGTATATGAAATTCGTGCACCGTTTCCGCTGCACATACCTAGTGGGTGGGTTGTAAAAAAGTTGGCTTTCATTACCCAAAATTCATTTCGTGAGACGGAAGTATGGATTGACCTCGTGTAGTGAGGTTTTTACCTACTCAAAATGTCGTAGCATTGCTTTCTATTTTAAATCTAATGAGCAGAAGTGGCAACGAATTTACACCGCACATACAAGCACAATCTAGAAATGTCACTATAAATAAACTCTGTTATTCAAATTGAGTTTATATTATGCTATATTATCCTATATTGCCGTTTTAATTTCCATTTTCTATTATACAGTATTTTACCATGATTTTACATCACGTTATTGTCGTGTAAGAACATTCGATTTATTGTAATTAAAATCTCGGTATCTCTTCTGTTGCCATGCAGTCTCCCCCCAACCTTCGCTTCCCCCCACAATTGAATTGCAAAAATAGTGATTTGTTCAGTCCACAGTGACATTTTGATCTGTTGCTTGCTTTTACACGTGTGTTTCAACTTTCAATGCAGCAGAAAAACCAAAACAAACGCGTCGCGCTCTGTTAGTTTTTGACCTCGTGTCATGAGTCGGGTCACATTTACGGTATATTTTGAGTGCAGCAGAAACGGGGAACGAAATATACGGTATATTTTGGAATATACCGTATAATATCCACAAACGATGGGGATATTTATGCAGTATATATACCGCAAATATATACGGTATATTTTTTATGAGACCCATTTATGCTGCCAAAAAATATACCGTATATAAAATATACCGTATATATACGGTATATTTTTGGCAGCAGAAACGGGGCCATAGACTGTGTGACAATACTGGTAGAATTTCCGCTTTCTACTTTAATTCATTAATCAAGGTTCAGACAGTAAAAGACAGACAGACAGATGTTATTAAAAAGCGAAGAACAAAGAAAGGTATAATACCTGACTAGTTGGACCAAGATTATTTTACTGTATATATTATTTAAATAAATATAATGAATGAGGAATGCTAATCAATGATCAACACTATAGTCAGTAGTTCATTTTTGTGACATTGGAATTTTTGTTAGTTGAGTACTAGGAGTAAAGAAGAAATATTTCTTACAAAAAACGCTGCGTAACTTTTTGACTGGACAGTTGGAACAATCTTCATTAATCTAATATATTAGTCGGCCAATCAAAACGCAAGTGAACAATTGGGACTTGTGATTTATGTCATTGGCCTGTCAGCACATTCGTTTCTTTCTAGAATTAAACGCACAAACATGTATTGGGAATAATGTATGTTTATGTGGTTATTACTTAATGTAGATATCGCATTTAGGTATTGATAATAATAATAATATGGCTTTTGAATATATAATTTACTGTCTATAGAATAACATTTATACATTTTCGGTTCGCGATGAAAAGTTATATGAATGGATTTTTAATAGGTATTTATAATAATAGTATATGGGTTGTATTATTGCTAAGCTATTAGTGGAGTCTGTCTGTTAGGGCTGAAATAAGGGTGTTTGGTTCAATTTCTTCCAAAAGCACCAAATTTGGTATACAGGTTGCCCACCCTATACAAATTCAATTTTTGATGGGCGCCAAGCAAAATGACCCCTTGGGTCACCTAATTTGCATAATTTAAAATGGCGGACATTTTCGCTTAAACAGTCTATATCTCTAAAAATACTGGTCATAGAGAGTTGATTTTTTAGCCCAAAATGTTCAGAACATAAACATTCCTATTTACTCTAATGAAGTTTTTTTGAAAAAAATGACCGGAAGTACCAGTTTTAACCTTTGACCCATATTTTAAGGCATTGCCATATCTCAGTAAATAGTTGTCACAGACAGTTTATTTAAGTGTCAAATTGTTCAGAATATATATGTTACTATTTAATTTAATGAAACATTTTATCCAAAAATGACCGGAAGTACTCAGTTTTGCCTTTGACCGTTACGATGTAATTACCAGCCTTGTTACGGTTAATATATTTTGATATCCATAAAACTACTTGTCATAGAGAGTTAATGTTGGTGTCAAAATGTTCAGAACATAAACATTTCTATTTACTATAATAAAGGTTTTTCTCAAATAATAACCAGAAATACCATATTTGACCTTTGGGTTGGCGTGGAAAGTTCATTTTGGTGTCAGATTGTTCAGAATATATATGTTACTATTATGTTTAATAGAAGATTTTTCCAAAAAATAAATAAATGTGCTATTATTAAATAAATGAAAGGTAAATTACAGTAATCTATGAACTTATAGTAAGGTTATAATTAATTGATGTCTGTACAAAACTCCTACACTCATAATTACATTATAAAAGCCACTATTAAGTAGTTTGGATTGAAAGAGATTTGTTCAGAAGGTCAATTCTAATGCTCACATTGCACCTGACAATCATGTTAAAACCTTTTTATTGTTTATTTGTAAAGATTGGATTATTGTATGATTTCTTTTTACAACTTTGGTGTTTAAAATTGTTATACAGTACTCTATTGTATTTCTAAATTAACATGGTTTTCAGCAAGTACTTTTGAATATGTGTGACAAAAAAAATGTGAAGTGCGTGATATGGACACAATGATGACATCATATTTGAGTTTAGGCTTTGTTTTATACAACATCCTTACTTTACACAATTATTAGTATTGCAAGCTTTCATAGACGAAAGTCATTCCTCTTAAACTGAGCTGTTCATACATGAAATTCAACTGCCGTGTTTTGGAACTTCTTCTTTTATGCTGTTTAATAAGAAATGAGATGAAGTTACTAAAGTTAGCGACGCAATGTAACACGACGTATTGATGCAAGGTGCTTTTGTATAATCACAAGTGGGAACTGACAACGCAACAGTGCTGGAAACATCGCAGGGGAAAACATAATTATTGGAAGGACATTTTCTTACATTGCGTAGGTTGCGTTATGTTGCGTCGCTAGTGGGAAAAAAGCTTACTAGTGGGAACCAAGCTTACTAGTGGGTTATACTATACAGGAGATGATCAATGTTAAGTACATGATGACAATTAGTTGATTCAGTCTTTCATTTCATTGTGTGCTTTCAATTTCATTTGGTTCTTTGTACGATTGCATCATTGAATCCACTATTTCCAATAAGCTATAAAAAATGGCTAATTTTCTTGAAAAGTTTGAGCTGCATAATATTTTTATTTTAACTTTTTTATTATAGAAAATCACTCTTGGAGCTAAACTCTAGGCCAGATAGGTTCTTCTTGAAACGACAAAATATAAAAAAAATTACAAAAGTACCATCAATTTATACAGGTACTATAATTATTGACCGTATAAACATTTCATTACATTTGACAAATTACGAGAAACTGTTTTTTAAAGTTGAATTTGAAGCAATTAATATTGGTACATTGGTACATAATAAAATATATAAATGTGTGGCAGATTAAATAAAAAAGATGTTCCAATTCGGGTGACATTTGGCGGGTTTAAATACAACATGCTGGTTTTTGAAGTTCTGTTTTAATTTATATTCGAGATTCAGACAGACAGTCAAGTTAAAAGTGAGAACAACGCCATACAGTATGACATAATATTAAACTTTTACCCAGACTGGTTATAAAGTAAAGTATATAGAGTATCTTCATTTAGAAAATTGATGTGAAGTACTGAAGTACTAACCATTAAAACAGGAGGCCTGGTATTTCTTATACCAGCTGCTGTATAACATTTGTAAACTAAGGTGAGTAAAAATGACACTCTTTTATCATTGAAATTAGCAAGGTAATATTTTGATATTGCTATCATTTATTATCATTATTATATGGCTAGAATTTCATTATTGTGTATACCATTTTTTACATACTTTTCATATTAATGTGACATTCATCTGTATTTCAAAGTGATTTATAATGAAATACGCATTTAGCACAAATCAATGCGTAACCATTTTTATTCCATCACTATTTGAAAGGAAAATACATTCCAATTAATTGGTTTATTAAAAGTAAATGCTAGTATTCATCACCACAAATATCAATCACAAATATCAATCACATCCAGTCAGCACTCTCTCCCATAGTAAATATAGCAGCAGGAAGTGGTGTGTGCACACATTTTGTTTAACAATAATGGAGAGAGAAAAATCATTGTTCAGACTCATGGCGTTAGGGTTGTTATCTTAAGCAAAGTCTTGCGTTTTAAACACTCTGATCATTAGGTCTAAGCAGAATGACAAACGCATTACACTTTTCATTGTAATACAACCCTAATACAGTAGGAACTAGAAAGCCACTCCGAGAGTGCATACAGTACCTCCGCCTACTGTAAAATTCTTCTACATATTTAATCTCCGTAAAAATTTGGTGTCTTAATGCTGTTTGTGATTTTGGCTAATTTCACTACAAGCATGTGTATGCGAGTTTGGTGTAATGGTATGTAACCAGCCTTTCAACTAACAATAGCTTCAGCTGACTAACAATAGAACAGCAACGCGAAAAACTTAAGACTGCTCACCGGATTTTGAAAATTCTGTCCTATCTTTTAACACTAGTAGGTCTGTAAATAATTATAAAAAGTGGTCCAGAATTAGGACCGTGGTCTGGATTGCCTCCAAAATTTAATGGAGTGGTCCTTGACCACATATGTATATGTATTTTCTTTTTGGGAAAGATCTTGTAATTACTTTTTGAGTAATCCTGCTAACAAACAAAAAAACAAAACACACATGATCGATTACATATAGGCCTACCTCCGAGGTCAATAATACACACAGTCATGTGGGAAGGTTCAATTTCTTGGAAAATGGCCAAATTTGTAAAGTATATTTATTGTCTAATTATTTTCCATTACATTTTCAATACTAAATATTCTTTTTTAAAGTAAATCAGAAAATGTTTGTGGCCATTTTCAGGTTTAAAATGTTTATCATTGTTTATTCAATTTTTTGTATAGTTATCGCTTTAAAAAATGTGTATTATTATGATTACTTACTAAACTAAACTATTTACCCATTGATGAGAAAAAAACAGTAAACAACTTATGGTTTATATACTACAACTTAATAGTTTTCCTACCTATCTAAGATGGATTTAGCTAAATGATAATTGACATGTGTGGTTGTAGGTGGAAACCTCAAAACAAATGTAATTATCTGTTAGTAATGTGGTATATTGCTACTGATATGGTAAACAAGTGGTTGAAAATTATGAAATGGCACGTGCTGTACCTGGTCCTGTCAGTGTCTGGTAACTTCAATAATAATAGTTCATTCTTAGAGCCCATATAAACGAGCTCTCAATGCGCTGCAACTAAATACAGCTAAGTAATCCAACGTCCAATCGCCACAAGCAGTGTGAACTGTTCAATACCAATGTAAAGCAGACCTTTATTTTTTAAATGGTTTATTCAACCAGGTATAAGGAGAGATTGTCTACATCAACTAAGTGTAAATGATGTAGGTAGGGATGAAGACAAAGCATGGGCCAGTGAGTTTGCAGGTTACTGTATCTCTGGGTACATTTAGGTACAAGTGTAGGCATATGTTATGTTGCTCATGAGATGGTTTCTATTTACAGTACTTCCACAATATAATTATAACAACATATAATATTATACAATAACATAATGGCCGGTTCCTCAGCATAGGTTGCATCTTTTGTTATTTCATTGGGTTAAGTAGGATTTATTTCATGGCTTAATTAAATCTTTTCTTTCAACGATGCTTTTCAATATACTATATTTTGTCATTACCAGCAAAATGTTTGTTGGTGCCATATATTTCTGTTTTGGAAATAGGCTAGGACATTTATTATTAGTTAGTTAATGTAGAAACTTTTTAGTAGAACAAACAAGGCACATATGTTTTAATACTCAGCCTATTCAGGGGACAACATTATAAGGTGACAATTTGTTGGGTCACAAAGGTGTCCCCTTAATAGAGGTTCTATTGTAACAACATGTTGTCATCCTCACCTTAATAGCAAGATGAGTATTTCTTGGTAATTCAAAGTAGAAATTAGGATTACTAATTTATACAACTGTTACTTCCTTGTAAATATTATTGCACAATCAACTGCAACAACCACTATGTTATAATGTATGTAAAGGAGATAATTCCCAATAAATTGTCGCCAAGGGTAACAGCATATCTGTGGTAATTAATTTTAGACGTACTAAATTATTTTTCTTTGTAGAAAAATAATTAATGTCAAAAGACTTTAAAGTAGTATAGTTAGATGAACAAACATCAACAATCATCAACAAACAGTATGTTGACAAAGCTGTAAAGGTATGGCTTAATTCTTTAAAAGTATATCTAAAGCCTTGTGTACACTATCAAACTTTATGTGTCAAAAAAGTTTGATGTGCCCAAATATGGTAGAACTATGCTTACATATGGTAGTGATATGACATCATCATGTTCATATATGGGCACATCACATTTTTTTGACACATAAAGTTTGATAGTGTAGACAAAGCTTCAAGATAGGCTATCAAATGGTTACTGTTTGAGTTTTGAAAAGTATTTTAATATTGTACCTTATATTAATTAGACTAAATACATTTACATGTACCGTAAATACTGTTTTATTTTACAGCAGTATGTTTTAACTAGTGACATTGTTCATTCATTCATATTCAAACAATTACAATGTTATTTTTTATAAGTTTATTTCAGAATAATAATACAAATAAGATTCAATAATAAATACCGTAAGCAGAGAATCATAAATATATCAATATAATTATGCACTGATGAAGGGCTAGTGTTGTCTGAAAGCTCTGCTAATTTTTCTGTCTGTTTTATTTTATTGTTTTGATTTAGCTTTTTGCTTATTTTATTTTATATCTCCATTGAGATCCAGTCACTGATACCCACAGCATTGCCTTTGGATTTATAATCTACGAATAAAACTCTCTTTTGGTAACATTGACTGTGGAAAATTGAACATGATAGGAAGATAAATTGGAATGTTAATTGAAGTTAAAGAGATATCACATGCACGCGAGACAAATGTAATCAATTGTTTTTGGATAATATTGATTTTGGTAAAGAGCGTATTGGATAAGCAATTTAAAATAACAGAATTAAATTTGATATGAGTTCTAAACAAGTGAGCAGTATAGATTAATCAGTATGATTCATAGTTTTTTTATTCTAATGGTGCAACAATGATGTCATGTTATTTTTACAGTGAACTTGTTTAACATGGTCTTTATAGTTCTCAAGGTCATAATGAAGTATAACATATTTTGTGACCATTAATTAAGCATGTTATGGAAGGAAGATTAGGCCTATTTCCTTTTCAAAGTGATGATGACTGCGTAATCTAGTACCGCATGAAAAAGTTGTGTACAGTACGGTAGTCTACAATAAAGGTCTGTCTACACTATCAAACTGCAATAGTGTGATGTGCCCAAATATGGTGGTGATATGCCTAAATATTGTAGTGATATGACATCATCATATCCATATATGGATCACATTTTGAAGTTTTAAATAAAGTTTGATAGTGTAGACAGCTTTAGAACCATAGCAAATAAATGGTCGCTATTATAAATCAAAATGTATTCTGCATGGGACTGTGAGCCCTATGTTGTTGAAACCTGGATACTGTGTTTTTTGTGTAAATTGTTGATTATTGATTATAAACAATAATTATTGTGTGTTTATTTTTATTGCTGGTATTTCATAAATGTGTGGATGTTTATAACTACAGTATTTCTATAATTAGGTCAAATTTCCATAGACAATATAGATATTCCGTTCCGAGATGATTTATTTAACATCCAATTAATGTAGTTGTTCTCGCATTTTCTTAGTATTTAATTATTATAATACCAATTGAGAAGGTCACAGTAGGAACACTAGGAGCTGTTCAATTTCCTGGATTTGTGTAAACAATAGGATAGTTTAGTATCAGGTCATAATGTGGCAAATATTTTTTATAAGTTCTACAGAGTACTTAATGTAATAGGTGAAATTACATTTTGAAATTAATTATGAAAATGCCTAGTAACTGGTTAATTAGTTTAGTTGACTGTATGTCAATTAATAGCCTTTTTGGATGATGTAGGCCATACTGTACATTGTGAGGAAATGGTGTAAAGTAATTTACCAACCAACTTTAGCCTCCTAGCATTTGTGAACATTTCTCCAATATGTATGAAATATGAAGTGTATAAGTGAATGAAAAACATTGTTTTCAACATGAGAGTTTGAAACTCTGCATGAACAACACTGGTGCCTATATGATTGAAAAAATAAGTGCATGTTGTTGAAGATCAGTCTTATTTAGTTTGAAAGTGTAATTGTTAGATAATCCTTTGAAATATTTTTAGAAATTGTGTTTCAATTTGATGTCCTTAAAATCCATTAAAAAACTATTTTGAGTTTCTTTTGTATTACCGGTAGTGTAGTTTCCGTATTAATTGAAATTAAACATCAGCCTAGCAAACATCATACACTACATCTGACGGTACTATACAGCTGTGTACTACAACCACTCACTGTGTTGGCCAATCAGATTTAAGAACCAGGTGACGTAGTGATAACTAGGTATATCACACAATAATGAGATCATAAATTCTGCATTGATACTCAACGAGCCAACAGGTTGATAGACTGCACAGTAAATAGAAGATACTAGGCACAGGTATGTACAAACAATTAAGTAGATTATAGATTAGATTATAGTAGTAATATTTAATTAATGTTTATTTATGAATATTTCTTATTTTTTCCTTCCTTGGGATTTGAATTTGTATTTTTCAAATCACCAGTATGAACACTTTTACCATAAAAGATGCTTGGGTCAATGTAAGAAATTTCCAAGCCATAATTTTTATTGTATTTTTGGAGGACCAAACTTAAAGCCTTGGCTTAATGCGTCCTCCTCACACAATTGTATTTATTAATTTATGTTCTGTATTATGATATTGTATTTTGTATTGTGTGAAAACAATAAACTTGAAACTTGAACTTGCTACAGTAGCTTTAGAATTACATTGTCAATCCTGAGGACAATCAACCGAAAACTTTTTCACCATTCAATACATTCAATTAAAAAATTACTTGGATATTATAACTAATAAAATGTAAGGCAATAGGTATATGAATCCGTAAGTACAATCTCTGGTGAAGTCGTAAACTTGCTTAATTGAAACATTGGGAAACAAATTAGTATTCATTACAGTACATACAGTACTTTAGTAGGATTAGGCCAAGTTGTGAGCCGCCGACAAGTTGAGCCGCCGCCAGAAAAACGTTATTTTCTATGAAACGCCAAATGCTTACTTTCGCCGGTGCTGGTTACTATTTAATAGCAGTTCTATTTATATTAATTATTAGATATAACGATGTATATTCCAAAGTTTATATATCACGGTTTTTAGTATATATTATTAAATATTATAATTAAAGAGAAATAATTATGAATATCTGACTTGTAGATTCCAAAATATAAGGCCTAAAACATGACCGAAAATGATCGTTTTTAGCCAAAAATGACGTAAACATGTTGCCCCCTTAGGCGGCAGTTGTATGAACTAGGCCTACTCCATTTTTCGGTAAAATAATTGCATAAAATCACCGTTTTTTAGTAAAATATTTTGTATATTAACATTGTAAAATTCAATAAAATATGATATTAAAAGATAGTAGATAAAAAATAATAATTATTTAACCTCATTCGAAGAGTATCAATACTCTATTAGTCCTGAGAGACAACGTGATTTTACGCGAGAAAAATATTATGGAGTGCACTGGACTTGAAAGAATTTGAAAGATTTGAAAGATTAAAAACAATTAAATTATTAAATATGACTACTTTCCTTTGCTGTGTTGTTATGGCGGTTCAAACCAACAAAATTGTAGTATGTAAATTATTATTTATTTTCATGACACAATAAACCTAAAGACCATGAACTTATGTACTAGGACACCCCTCTATCACTACGCGAAATGTCATAAAAGACGCACTGGGCATTTCATAGAAATTACCGGCGGCTCAACTTGTCGGCGGCCCAACCGGTCATATCCCCTTTAGTAGTGTCAGGCATGTCGTTATTGATAGATTGATAATTTTGTTGTGTGAGTAAATACATTTGAACTTGAATGGAATTGTTTAGTTAAGTCCACTTAACATAATAATACTAACCACCATGTATTTATACACCATATACCTGTTGAAAGAGGAAATAAACATTGATTGATCTACTGTGTATTATGACATCTGTTGAGACAAGATTGTGTAGGATATGCTTTGAATATAAACATGGTTTATTGAAAGATTAATACTAATAGGCGATGAATAATAATCAATTATTAGCTTTAGGAAATACAGTAGTCATGGTGATAATTGCTTGGTGATGATCCGGTAGGTTTCGGTGTGCTTTATGAAGATACTCCGTATTTAATATGTCAATTGTAGGAAATTATCAGTAATACTATAATGGTAATAATACGTTGACACATTATTGGAAGTGTGTAAGTAGCCAGTTTTACCATAACACTTCAATCAAATCCTTGTAGACAGAAGATACATTGAACTCTGTAACCAAGGAGTTACAACTCCGCCCTGCTTTAACCAGCTAATCAAATCATTCATAAATTAAAGTGTACTGTATAGATTTTCCTAATATAGTCATTAACATGTGGCGTATGTTTTAAATATAGTTAAATTATGATAAAATAGTGAGAGCATTGTGATTCATATTCAAACAATTACAATGTTAATTTTTATTTTATTATGCCGATGGAACACCAAAATCAAGAACAAGGATAACAATACAAATAAGATTCAATAACAAATAAGTAGAGAATCATAAATATATCAATATAATTATGCACTGATGAAGGGCTAGTGTTGTCTGAAAGCTATGCCAATTTTTCTGGCTGTTTTACTTTATTGTTTTGATTTAGCTTTTTGCTTATTTTATTTTATATCTCCATTGAGATCCAGTGACTGATACCCACAGCATTGCCTTTGGATTTATAATCTACAAATAAAACTCTCTTTTTTTTTTTTCTCTCTTTTGTGGCGTTAACCACTATTTTATTCATTTCATTCTCAAATGATCAATACAATGATTTTACACTTCATCCAAATATATATTCCCTTGTTATTCTGTTCTGTTATTTTCTTGTACTTTCTTTTATCTTTAGTACGATTTGATCGAAACAATTCGGTCAAATATATATATATATATATACTTTATACTTTTATATGTATTATCCACTTTTTTCATTATTTTCTTTTATTTTAACTATTCCTTTCTACAATAGGTCTATGTCTCTGTACAAAACACACAAGTGCATATATTCGAGTACATGATTGCACACATGCATACATACATACCCACGACAAAGTATATAAATAAATAAATATTTACAATATATAAAATGCAATACAATTATTATTCTTAATTCTTTTTTTTTTTTTTTTTTTTACAATAAGAACATTTTAGTTTTATGTCTCATGGTTATATTTGTTGCTTACTTATATGTTACGTTTCGTTTTGTTTTTAATATTTATTTCATTTATTTTCATTTTTTTTTTTTTAATAATTCTATATAAAGATTTAACCACCTATTGGCATTGCACAGCGTTATATAAACCTCTGTAGAATATACCGTATTATAATAGTCGGTTAAGGTATAACCTATTATTTTTTTCTGCCAAAAAGAGGCGAGAAAGTGAACCATAATTCCATTTCTTTACTTTTTTCAAAATGTGTGCTTTATAGATACAGAAGCATCCAAGAGAGAACATGTGGTCAACATATCTGTTTCCGGTACCGAGTACAATATTTTGAAAGTTTGCCTCAATTCCAAACTCTCTTTTTGTAACATTGACTGTGGAAAATTGAACATGATAGGAAGAAAGTTGGAATGTTAATTGAAGTTAAAGAGATATCACATGCATACGAGACAAATGTAATCAATTGTTTTTGGATAATATTGATTTTGGTAAAGAGCGTATTGGATAAGCAATTTAAAATAACAGAATTAAATTTGATATGAGCGGTATAAATTAAAGATGTGTTGTCCCTTTGACTAATTCCAAAAAAATGCAGTAGTTATAAAGTTTTTTTTTTGTTTATTTATTTATTCTTTATTCTGCAGGCACTTTTAGTACTATTGCACTGATTTGCAAAGTGGTACAGTAATTGGAAATCTCATAACAAACATAATAATGTAAAGACAAAAAAGTAATCAAAATTACAAAAATGGAGAAAATATACATTAAAAATAGAAATTAATTTTAGAAAAGAAAACTTAGTTTAATTGTTGCGTATTAATTGTATTTGGACTGAAGTTATTGACATTTTTAGCTCACTATGTCGGTCGGTAAACTCTAACTTGCCGGTCGGCAAACACTAACTCAAATGTGCGCACG
Organism: Antedon mediterranea; assembly: GCF_964355755.1. Taxonomy (NCBI): domain Eukaryota; kingdom Metazoa; phylum Echinodermata; class Crinoidea; order Comatulida; family Antedonidae; genus Antedon; species Antedon mediterranea. Next base: position 23,108,176 of record NC_092678.1, on the reverse strand, counting down.
CAAGTTAATTTTTAAATCATTTGGAAGTTCATTCCAGCTTTTAGATGAATGATCATGAATGATAGTAAAGTTTTTTCCTTCCAGGTGGCTATTTCATTATGGCTTTGGCTTCATGTGCCTTTAGAATGGGTAGTAATATTAAAAGTTAATTTTGAGGTCAAATACCAAACCAAATTTAATGTGTATGGTTTTACATAATCTTTCAATTTATATGTGTTCCTTGATAAGATATGCATTGTTGGCCTTCTTTGGTGCATTTAGTTGTGGACAGAAGTTTGACCTGTTTCTACCTACTTATTGAACGAGCCAGATGTACTGAATAAATTATAAAATGATACTGTTAATAGAGTATTTAAATATTGGTACATGAATATGTTTGTTTTTTAATTGTATTTTAGGATTTGTAAAGAAAAAACCATGGTTTTATTTCTATGCAATAAATATAGTATCTAAAATTTGAAGTACTAATTTTCGTGTATTATAGTATAAACAAGTGACAGGAAATAAAATATGAAAGAATTGTGAGAAAAGAAATACTCACTGGTGCCAGAAAGACGGAAAGCTGAATCATTTCATAGTAAAAGTTATCATTGTGGGTGTGTAAACAACAAAAGTATTTCCTTTATACCCATCAGTTATTTGATATTACAGATAAATATGTCTTTTATCAGGATCTAGATCTTTGTTGGAAATTGAAATAACTGATAACTATCTATCACACCAAAATTATCACTTCTTCTACTATATTACTAATACTAGAGTAGTATTTGTATATGGGTACAAGGTCCGTGAAGTTGGGATATTCACAGAATAATATATTTTTATTTGTTTACATACCTATTCTAATGATTTTAATAGTGTTCCATATTACAAACATTATATAAAAGTCATAAACTGATGTAAATGGTAATTTTTAGCACCACGGTGTCCATGTAGCATAGGTATCAATTTTAATGGATTCTTCTGAACAAAGCAGACAAGTTTTATTTGATGAGATGTCATCATTATTTGCTTACATATCCATTCTAGTGGTTTTACTAGTTGTTTCATGTTAATTCATGTGTTTGATAAAAATAAATTTGAACTTGAATGGAATTATTTAGTTAAGCCAGGGAAGAGTTAATTTAACTCTTCCCTGGTTAAGCCCACTTAACATAATAATACTAATCACCATGTAATTATACACCATACCTGTTGAAAAAGGAAATAGACATTGATTAATCTATATTGACATCTGTTGCTTTGAATATAAACATGGTTTTATTGAAAGATTAATACTAATAGGCGATGAATAATAATCAATTATTAGCTCTAGGAAATACTTGAAGTGAACATTTACTTTGTGCGTGTTTGGTGAATACTAGTAGTACTGTAGTACTGATTGATTGTATTTGGATAAATGATAAACTGTTGTTCATTATTGAAACATCAAATCAATAGAATAGAATCCTACAAAAGAACTGAATTAATATGTATACACAGACTGATCATCCAGATTACTAATATAAATAATTGCTGTGATAACACTCAAAGTGAGTGACAACATAGACGGCAATGATATCTATAATTAATACTGTAGTGACTGCTTAATCTAGTGCCGCAGGGACTCAACAGTTATGAACAGTAGTCTATAGTTAAGCTCTGTCTACACTATCAAAATGGTATGATGTGGCCATGGTAGTAATATGCCTAAATATGGTAGTGATATGACATCATCATGTCCATGAGGACATTATATTTTTTTGTCAATAAAGTTTGATAGTGTAGACAGAGCTCAGGCACGGATTTAGGCAGGGCATAAACAGGTTTTAGACCCCCTAAACAGGTTTTAGACCCTAAAATTTATCAGCCATGTCTTTTAGAAATAAAATAATGACTATTTTTATTTTTCTACAACCCGGCAGATAGTTTATCATTTAGGCCTAGTTTAGTTTAGTTATTATTTTAATAAATGGTTGAGTGAATAACGAACGTTGTGTCTCTCAAATGAATACAATGAGCCTAGCTAGAAACATCATACAATACATCTGTGACGACATACACAGCCAATTGGCAATCAGACAATAGAGTCTCGATGACGTAGTGATACTAGGTACTGTATTCACACACAATTGAGAACGAATTCTAATTCTGCATTGATACTCAACGAGCCAACAGATAGATTGCAAGGTAACTAGAAGATACTAGGCACAGGTATGTACAAACAATAAAGTAGATAGTAATATTTAATTATTTTCTTATTTAGACCTTGGGATTTGAATTGGTATTTTTCAAATCACCAGTAATAAAATTATGAACACTTTTACCATAAAAAAGATGCTTGGGTCAAACCATAATTGTTATTGTATTAAATAGAGAATTACATTGTCAATCCTGAGGACAATCAACCGCAAACTTTATATCAAGATATTGATTTGGCCATTCAATACATTCAATTAAAAAATACTACTTAGATAGTTAGATAGTTATTAAGGCAATAGGTATATGAATCAGCACCCCTGTTGTAATCATTAATAAATGCAAGAAAATAACTGTAAATGTAACGTAATTGAGTGTAAATGTGGAACCAAAACATACCATAAAAACCATGGTTCCATTGTACATTGATTTCATAATTAATTTTATTACAATATGCTTTTTACGCTATCACTGTTACTGTACAGTACAATAGTAGAAATTCTTGTAACGTCGTGAACTTGCGTAATTAAAACATTGGGGAAAATTTAGTATTCATTACATACTTTAGTAGTTGAGCGTTGAGGCATGTGGATGAAGTCTGCCCTATTGATTATTATGATATTTATTTTTTATAACAATTATTATAATTATGTTGTGTGAGTAAATACATTTGAATGGAATTATTCAAACCTACTGTACTTAACATAAGAATACTAAAATAGACATTGATTGATCTATATTGACATCTGTTGTATAAACAGACAAGATTGTGTAGGATATCCTTTGAATATGAACATGGTTTATTGAAAGATTAAGAGGTGGTGAATAGTAATCAAAGTATCAATACCCAGGTCCATTTATTCTTCACAAGTCACATTCTGTGAGTTAATACCCTGCTATTAGTTGTTGCTAATCAATTGTATTTAAAACAGTGTTTTATTTAATATTTTATTAAGGGCTACTATTCAGTAATGAAACTTCTCGAGGATAGTGAGTTTCAATAGTGGTTTGCTAAAGTACATTGTTTGTTGAATATGAAATCGACCCCTATATTATTCTGTAGTGTCAATGAAATGAAATTTAAGTCCTTTATTGCATAAAAAAAAGAGGAACACAATAATATTGGTTGGTTATCTATAGAGATAAGTGTAATGTGAACCATTGATTGATTGCAGTTAAGCATGTCATACCTGTTGAACGGCTATTAGGTATTTGATTAGTTCGTTTGTGTGAATGAGTGACTCAAATATGTTATTTTGACAGTGTTTACAAAGTGTATCAATTTGCTTAATGCTTTGTCCTAAAGATTATCAGAATACATATTTAATTATCACTTGGTACATTATTAAACCATGGACCTAGAAATGTAAATTTAATTATTGAATAAAGCACCACCATGAATGAATGTTTGAAAAGCAATTTGTATGAAGTTGGACCCCGAGTTGGACACACTTTTTCTTTTGGTGCATTGTCTCTTTATACCTACTTTTGATTCTTATTTGTTTAGCATATTTTAGGGGACAGTGTGCCTTTGAAAATAAAATTTGAATTGTCGCAATATAATTGTTTTATAATAAATATTTATTGTTTTTGTTATAATTTTAATTTAATAATATTGAAGTCTGTAGGTAATGACATCTGTTGAATAAATGCTGTTTGATGTTTTTAATATTGTTATTCCTTTGGGCAAGATTTAATCGGCTGCACACGTTTAATTGCTGTTGCTCTCTTCAGTACCTTATTGAGTGATTCTAATAGTAATACCATTCATTGTCATTTTCTACAATGACATTGACAATGCACGCGCGGTCATGGCGCTTCTAATCCGATTTAATTAAATAGATCAGTCATAGTATTTGTCACACATCATATCTCCATGGTATATTACTTGTGATTACTTTAGGATTTCTGTCTGACAATTCACATGCAGTAGTATGATGATCATTAATTTATATTACTAAATGATGATGATGATGATGAATGAAGTTGGTTGAATTCAATGCTGTGCTACTTCAAGTTAAGTGTGTGAGAAATGTTCTTATCAAAACTTCATGTCTTGTCGATATGACGATATGAAAAGAAATGATGATGGTATTACGTGGGAGTTGTCCCACAAGAGGGCGCTATAGCGGACTGTCCCATTTATCATGGAGGTGAGCTACCGCAAAATTCTTCTTTTCGTAATTGTTTTGCACTTCGTGGAAAAGGGCTAATGTCGTGTTTATCCATGTAAGCGGCACTCATAGACTACCAACACCATTTCTGGTTTGTGTAATTTCTTAATCTACTTATTAATTTCATTTTTGTTTGTGTTTGTTTCTAAAATATTCATTTATTGCTGTCATTGTTGTTAACATGTACATTGTTGTGATAAACACAAAGTCCTATGTAGGTCTCTCATTTGTCATACATATGTACTGTATGTATGTATTCGATTTTGGTCTTTACAACAGTGTCTTTATATTGTGACCCCTATTGACCCCAATGACCTGCATAGTTGACGTTGTAGGTTGTAAAAGATCTATCGGTTAAGGAACACAGGCCGACAAATTAAAGCTAAGGATATACATGTGGGGTGATATTCACAATATAATACTAATAGATGATTAATTGTAGTTATTAGAAAATTGTTTTGTATAGAATTCCAGGTACCTATATTAGATTTTCCTTATATGGGCATTAAAATGTGGGTGTCGAAAAATAGTTTGTTGGCATAAACAAGTTAACTAATATGTAGACGTAGTTAAGCTCTTACTAACCACATAGTACCAAAATAGACCCCATTTACACTTCATCGACGATTTCTTAGCCGGCCCGAAGTCGGCCCGACGCCGGCTTTCTTTTTAGCCCGCAATGTGTTTACACTTACCCAAAAAGCCGGCCTCGGGCCCTTACTATTGCGTTTACACTTGCTCTCGCGGAAGAGTGCTCGATGATACGACTTCGCTACATTCACGTCATATCCGCTCATGTGCGTCTTAAAAAGTTAATATTATAAGCGTTGTCGATCTACACTAGGCCTAGGCCTAGATTCAAAAAAGAATCAAATAACTGTATTTAATATTGATCAAAACAATTGTATTATTGCTTTACTACTAATGTTTGCGTCTCGTTTTCTAAAGAATAGTAGTAGATCATACGCCTTTTTCACGAAACGGAAGACATCTTCGATCGATGACAACACAAACAATGCCGTTCAACGAAGCGTAACCAACAGAAATAACATAGCGTTTTCAGCCTATTTTCGGAGGACAAGTTACTTAAAAATTCGTAACTCCTCAACGGACAGTCGTATGGACAACATTTTTACTGTAAAATGTTCTTTAAAGATTAGCCTATAGAACTGTGTGATTAAAAAAAATTATAATTTTTTTTTCACTTCTTAAGTCCATCGAAAAAAACACCACAGTTTAATTATAAGCATAGGGGCCGCATGGTGTCCTGAAATCCCCTGAAAACACTATGTTATTTCTGTTGGTTACGCTTCGTTGCACGGCATTGTTTGTCATAGATCGAAGATGTCTTCGTTTCGTGAAAAAGGCGTATACATCTTCACCAATTTAATTTCAATGAAGAATTTCCGATTCATCAGCAATAAGTTTCGTAAACTTAAAGCTATAGTTGACCCAGAACGTTCATTTTATGACCGCGAGTGTTTACACTATACGAAGTGCCGGCCCGAAGCCCGCAATTGCCGGCCCGAAGCCTACTCTAGACTAGGCTCAAAATTGAGCCGGCTCGAGGCCGGCTCGGTTGTTCCCAGAGTGTTTACACTTGTGCACTTTTGGCTCGGAGCCGGCCTCGAGCCGGCCTCGGGCTCGCTAAAAGCTGAAGTGTAAATGGGGTCATAGATTAACTCTCACTCAGAGAAACTGATTCTACCAAGCTATGCAATAACCTACTGTTATCACATTATCAAGAAACATATTTAGTGTAGTTTACAGTAGTGGTTGATGGATTGGAAATGTTTTCCTAATTTATGTTAATTACATTTTTAATCTCAGAAACAATGAAGTCTGAAATAAAGCAATTTGCTTCCCACCGCCTCCCTTCTTTTCCGATCTATTTATTTGACTATAGTACAATGCTGTACCAGGCTGTAATTGTTTGTGAATACAATGTAACACCCACCCATTTATTGTAGTGACTAGATAATCATTGAAGGTGTATTCATAGTTCATGCATGGACATGTGACACTTGTCAGCTACATTCATTAATTCTGGAAATTATGGAAAAGAGTTATGTTGTATTGAAAGGTTTTTGTCGAAATGGATTACGGTTTCACTGTATAGCAATTTAATTGTTATTTGATGTCTATACTATTAAGCATTTGATGCAACTGTAAACTATTTAAGTATAAGGAATTAAAGGATAATAAATAATAAAACATAGTTTACTATTTAGTGTAATATGTCAGTTTTAGAGCTAATCAGTAACACTAAAGGCCATTTCACACAGAGCTGTAAGACGGTAATATTGCAGTAATTCATGAACTCCGGCCTACTGTACTGTATGTGTGAAAAAGCCCTTATTGCTGGCTTCTGCTAGACCACCTGTGGACGTATTAATATTTATTAATCACACTTCTGTGTATAAGTAGCCACTTAAGTGTATAAGTAGCCACTTAAGTGTATAAGTAGCCACTTAAGTGTATAAGTAGCCACTTAAGTGTATAAGTAGCCACTTAAGTGTATAAGTAGCCACTTAAGTGTATAAGTAGCCACTTAAGTGTATAAGTAGCCACTTAGCATCGATTTCCCAAGAGAGAGCCATTTCCCGCTGAACCCTATTCTCTTCAGAACAGCATTTTTGTTGTACGGGTGCCTTCAATCAAATAATTTAGACAGCTATTAAATCTTGAAACTACCTAGGTATTGTAATCAAATCATTTGTTAAATGATTAAGTGAAATTCCAATGTAATCAGTTTAAACCATATTTGTGAATCGAATTTGTGAATGAAATTTGTAAATCGTATTTGTGATGGAAAGTTGTTAGTTATATTGTGAATGAAATTCTCTGGTACAGTAGTACTAATCATAGATTAGGTGCATTGTTGGAACAACAACATTAAAATATAAATGTTAAAGTCTGTATAATTCAAATTTTCTATTAAAATTAGTCGCGTGTTATTAACTTTGTTTAACGTTTTTTTTAATCTAACTGAATTAAATAAACAGTATTAACATGGGGATACCTTGGGGATATCATATCATATCCTGTTCTCATTTTTGTGTTTTTATTAAAACCATATTTGCCTGGAAATTTTGTTTGTATTAAATTATAATTCATTTATCGCTGTGTCATGGTTTGTATTTTAAAAATTTTTTTATTTTACATCTGTAAGGTCAATGTATTGTATAACTTTACACTCAGATTCAATCCATTAACCAGATGGTTTTAATTTCTTTCTGTCTGGTCATTTGGGAGGCTAGATTATGTTGATCACTAAAAAGTGCAGGGCCTTTAATTGAAGTGTGTGATGCAGGTGTTCTCTCAATGGTTAAATGTATTCTCTCCCAAACGACTACCCTCTTTAAAAGAATACACTTAACTCCCATCTAATATTTGTATACGTCAATCTCGTAGTCGTACTAAACGTTATAACAAGATTTTCGTTTCTCAATCTATTGCTACTCATGTCTCAAGATAATTTACCCACTCACAGAGAGAACATCTGGATCATCATAATGATTTAAATTATTTGTATAAATGTTGCCAAAGTTTTTTTTATAACTTGTAGTTGTACATATTGTCTGTATTTTTTTTTTACGTATTTTTACTGCAGTGTATTAACAAAGATTTTCTGAATTATATATGAATTAGGCAAATGGAAGATGAAGTAATTGAGAAAGAATTGTTGTATTTTAATCGCAGTGTTCATACAATGTTTGTTGTAGGTTTTTCCCATTCCAACATGTTATGTTGTGTCCCCTGTTGACCCCCATAGCCATATAGTACTGTACTGTACATGTAGGTAACAGATGAAGTGATTAAGCAAGACGGGTAGCTACATTTGTGTAAGCTAAGGATACTGGTATCCCAATTATTCACAATAGATTGAAGACTCATTTTTGTTATTAGTATTTTATATAGAATTCCAGGTGTGATATTTATTTGTCTATTTCGTGCCTAGCTTACCTGGATAAAACGACAATAGCCCTTTCTCCTCGAAGAGCAGAACATTTCATTGAACACCGCTCTCCACAAATGGTATAGTCCATGAACCATTATTTATGTCGTAAATCTCCCAAATGAGAAGGCTGAAATACAGATATTTAAAAGACAAGAAAATGATATACCTCTACACATTGTTCATGGGTTTAACTAGTTATGAAATGTTTGTTTAATAACTGTTATTGTCCATAAGCACAAAGGAATTAGTTTCAATAGCCGTTCAAATAATGAGAGGAGTTTAATCATCATGAAAAACAAAACAATAATCATCATCGACTATTGAAATATAAATATATTTTAAAGTAAAACTGAATAAATGACAAATGAAATTATGACCATAAAAATGTGGATTTGGAAACAATTTTGTTGATGGGAATATACTTGTATAATTTTGAATTGATTGCATTGGTTATGAAGAAAGTGAACAGAGATTAGGAAGTTGGTTGATTTTCTTGCCATGCAAACCATGAAACAATATTGTGTTTAATAATGTCTTTAGAAGAAAATGGGAAATTTTGGATTCAAGGTGATTTCCGGTCGTGTTTATTAATTGTTCATTTCTGTCGTGCAATTCTTCAATTGTGGCACATTTGGCACTTCTGTTAAATGAAATCAATAAATCAGAAATAACCCAGGACATTAATCAGGCCATTAGTTATTTTTATTTGTATCAACAAAGACAAATATGTCACATCAGTGGATTGAGTGATCCCAGAAAGGTGAGCGAAATAAATTATTCCCTCATGCTGAATGATGTTACATAATAACAATAACAATGGTGTTTATCTGTGATTATTGCTGTCATCAGCAGAATTATTTGGGAAAGAAGCCATGTAATTGAAAACAATAAGGGAATTGATGTTATAATATTAGTTTCAATAAATACAACAAGTAGCCAGACAGATAATTAATGTGAGTGATCTTGCATCACACCTACAGTACGTTGTGGACGTTTTCTTTTGTTTGTCTACAAAAGGCCAAATGTGGTTTTGTGAAAGAGATATTTTTGGAGATAGATTTGCCAAAAGGTGATATCCTATCGTGTGTCAACAAGGTGATTTGATATATTAGTTGTGAAAAGAACTGTTGGGTTTCTCGACGTTTTTCTATCAATATGTTTAGAGCAACTACCAAGTTACTTAGTTTACTATATTAATACGGTAGGCTATTTGGAAGGAAATCCAATATTTGTGATGTATTATAAAAAAATAATAATAAAAATACTCATTTTGTTTAGCAAATTTCTGAAAACAGAATATGCATTTGATCAGGTTTGGCACAATATAGACGTGGATTATTACAGTATATCTTAAGTTATTGACTCAGTAGAACAGTAATGGCATAATACACTTTGCATTATTGAGTTACAGTACGGTATTGACCATGAATTGATTGTAAATATTATTGATAGAGATTCTGAATGGAGGGAAAGGATTAATACTTGATATGTTACGTCAATTATGAGATTATGTCAATCATTAAGTCACGCCTACTGTACTGCCCACCTTTTCCACAGATCACAGTGACCTAATAATCTGGTCATAAACACCTGTGAGTGTGAACCGCGTGTACAGTGTATTGTACATTAGGAGCTGCTCTCTGATGTTGTTATCTAGATACATTCTGTAACATAGTACAGTATTACTATTCATGATCTGTGAGGTATGTATTAATTAAAATAGAAGTTGTTATTACTGTAGGTATAATTATGGACAATGCAACATTATGTTATCATTTAATATTTTGACTTTCAAAAAACTAGGTAGGTAAAGGTAAAATTAAATGAAATAGTAAAGTAATGGTAGCAATGTAATTATATTATTTTGTGTAAACATACTTTGATTTTTGGCAGTAGGAAAAATTCATCATTACATTAGAAATTATATAGGAATTGGAAAAAAAAGAAACATACAATAGGCCTAGCATGGTTGTAGAATGATATGTTGTCTGTTGTGTTTAGAAGGTAACACTGACACGAACAGAGTGTACGTAATAGAGTAGGACTAATATATTTATATTTTTATATATTTATTTTATGTCTTTAGGCAATGTGGCCAAGGATGACCAATAGTAAATTTATCATTGTCCTATCAGATATGTGGTAATCCCCTTTTTGTGAACCTACTCTTTTCGAATAATTAACTGGGTTCTTTAAAGTGCACACAGGTTATAACTGTGTACACTGGACATACGGTTTATAGTCCTTATCCGAGAAGATGTGTTCCTCCATCAGAACTAGGAGCGAGTCGGCCTCAAACTCTTGCCGATGTTGTTGTCGGTAAACGGCGCCCTTGCCTTAACCGCTCGGCCATTTGGCTCGCTCAATATATTGATTACAGAAACATTATTTGTACATGGTACATTATATCACTGTACATAATGTCAATACTGTGATGAATAAATGTATTAATTAATTAATAAATGAAATAAATATTTCTGAAATGACATTACTAATCAGCCATTTTCATTTGTATCTTCTAAACAATGAAAAATATTTCACATCAGTGGACTGATTTATCCTGGAAAGACGATTTCTTTACAAAGAAATAAATTACTGTACTTATTGCTTTCAATTTCATGTTTTTTTGACAGCAATAATCAAAGATAAACAACACCCTTCATTTGAACACATGTTTAAGAATTGGCCCAATAAATTTGGTATGAAATATACACTAGACCTACACCCAGCTGGGCAAACATCTTCCAGATTGATTTCCTGACCAATTAAGAACAATGACTACATTATGGTATTTACATTGTTATGTTGACGATGTACCTATGATATAAAATGACAAATAAATCAATAGTGGACTTACAGTACAGTAGTAGACGTAACACATTATCATACTCCAACACTCCCGGTTTTGGACAAATGGAAAGGATATTCGCCACACATACCCACCACGCGATACCGCTTGTGACTTCTTACACTGCACTCCCTACCTCTAATAGATAGAGGGCGCTGTTGAAACCAACAAAAACATCAATTTTTTAACTTTCTATGTACAGTATGCATTATTGAAATGTTTTCAATCATTGATTGATTGAAAACATTTGAATAATGCATACATAGCTGAAGTTAAAAAATTAATTTTTCCCAGGTATTTAAAAGCAATGTCTATTGCCAAAATTCACATACAGTAATAAAGTAGACATTTCGCTACTACATGTATAATATGAATATGTTTTACTTTAGTTACAGTAAAGTTTATAGGAAAAGTGGCTATAAACATAGTTTTATTTTTACTGTACTTTACGGAGATGATTTCGCAAGATATGTGAATTTCTTTATGTATTGTGAAATTAAATGACTTTAAAAATAGATATGGTACTTAACTTTGCCTACTTCCTTATTTGGGTACTGCCTTATTTGGGATTTGGACAGAAGTACATGATCGTTTGTTGAAAAAAAAAAAAATCGGCACATGTGTTAAGTAGTTCCGTCGAATACATTCATTCAGACATAGACAACAACATCATGCTCTCGGCTGCCCACATTGCGGGCAGCCTCAACGTTGTTGCGGACGCTCTGTCCCGACAAACACTATGTCCTACGGAATGGCGCCTTCCACCCAGCATCGCCGCACTGATATTCGACCACTTCGGGCGGCCTCACATAGATCTGTTTGCGACGTCAGACAACACGCAGCTCCCGACCTTTTGCAAAGAGAGCACGGTTCCAGGAGGCACGTGCGTGGGCAGTGGATGCCCTGTCCATACATTGGGACGGACTATGGGCGTATGCATTCCCACCAATATCACTGATTCCAAATGTTCTGACGCGCATTCAGCGCCATCCTTGCCGGGTCCTACTGATCGCCCCGGGCTGAGCTCGACAAGCGTGGTATCCACTGCTTCTCGACCTGCTCTACGATCATCCCCTGCGTCTTCCAGATCGCGAGGATCTGCTGACGCAGGGCCGAGCTCAGTTCCCATTGCGGAACTTACAATCCCTGCGCCTGACTGTATGGCCATTGTCAGGGATCAGCTCCGAGACTCAGGCATTCCAGATGGCCCTGCCGCCCTCGCGGCGAAATCTTGTCGGGAATCTACTCTTACCGTCTACAATAGCCGACTAAAACACTTCTTTACATGGTGCAGGCGACAACAGGTAGAGCCGGGGTCGATCACCCTCGGACAAGTTTGCGCCTTCCTGCATTACCTGTACGAGTCAGGTCTTCAGGTCCGCACCATTTCGGGCTATAGATCCGCCATTGGCGCGATCACGCCAACACTTAAAGACGGTTCCTCTATGTCGTCATCTCCCGTTATCACTCAACTGATACGGGGAATGTTCAGAGAACGACCTCCAGTCAAGGTCTTGATTCCTCGATGGGATGTTAACGTCGTCCTAGCCACTCTCTCACACACCCACCCTTATAGCCTGCTTATAATAGCATTTGGACCGCCAATAGCGCCAGGTAAATGCTGAGGCAAGTTGTTCGCTCTTACCTTAGAACCAAGTCGGAGGTAATTGTGGAGGGTGCAGCTAGTACTTAATGAAGCTTTCTAGCATGAGGGAAACTGCATCGAATCAGATCCCTCGGTGAGCGAGGTGCTCTTTTGAAAAGGATACCGTCAGAGCCACTAAAGAGTTGTGGATTCCTGTACGGCCTCAAGGTCTTGTTTCAAGATCTTGCTTTAGAAAAAAAAAAAAAAAAATTAATAAATAAAAATAAAGAAATCGATGCACGGACTTGTCATCTTCTTCAATTATTGTAAGCCTACTTTATAGTTGTTGGATTTAACTAACTGGTATTTACTACTAAATGCAGTTCTTTTATTTGTTTACTAAAGCTTGGTTCCCACTAGAACGTAACGCAAGGACGTAAACGCAACGCAAACATTTTAACCAATGACAAGCGAAGTTATAGACAGTTAGCAATCAGAAGCGAATAAGCCATCGCTTGTGATTGGTCAATTCACTTGTGTTGCGTTACGTCCTTGTGTTGCGTCGCTAGTGGGAACCACGCTTAAACTGGGCAAGTATTAATTAATGAATAATAATAATTGTGAGGAAAGAAATTTATAAGAAGCTAGACAAACATAATACAGTATTAGTGAGTAAAGTGGCTGAAAGGTTAAGTAAGTGTAACCGTAATCATTATAGTCTGTATGGCATAAACCATAGTTTTTTGCCTCATGGTTCTGGTGGTAGATAGGTCGGGCTGTATTTGGAAGGAAAATAGGCCTGACTTTAGATACACCGAACCAACATGGGTGGTAGTTGAAAGTAATAATTTACTAATAATAGTAATTACTGTATGCATTATTGTTGTAAGACATAACAATGTAGAGGAAATTAAGTTGGCCTGTATCGCACAAAAACTAGATACCTATTCAAATGAATTCTGGGGAAAACTGGAAGAGAGTGGGAAGTTATAAATGTGTGTGGGTTGTAAAGGTGATTATACAGATGATCCAAGTGACCTTGTAAACCTAAAGACACAGCTTAATATCTGGAAAAATGGACTTTGGTTGTGTTCGTACGTATAAAAAAATAAGCGTTTATTTTCAATCTAGCCCCAAGGCATGCATCAGACACCGTTCGTACGTACAGATTATTTACCGATTATAACCAGTTATGCCCATGCTTGAACGATTCATGGCCATGAAAAAAACACCACGGTGTAAAGCATGCCCTGTGACTTTGCCGCGCAAAAACGCCGGTGACAAACGCCTATGCTTATACACTGTGGTGTTTTTCGATGGATTTTAAGTAGTGACAAAAAAATGTCTAATTTTTTTCAATTACACAGTGATGTAGGCCAATCTTTTAAGAACATTTCACAGTAATTTGTTTTCTCATACGATCCTCCGTTCAAGAGTTACGATTTTTTAATTAACATGGTGTCCTGAAATCCTGTGAAAACGCTATGTTATTTCTGTTGGTTACGCTTCGTTGCACGGCATAATTTGTTTGTCATCGATCGAAGATGTCTTCCGTTTTGTGAAAAAGGCGTTCGCTGTTTTTAAATATTTTTACCAACTACAACTTGTTTTCTTACGACCACCTTTAATGCCCTTTGAAGCTGAAAATCCTGCCAAGATATGCCTACTCCTTACGACCATTTTTATGTTACTTGACGATGATTTTGAGCCTACCCTGAACAACGATTTAGACCAAAATATTGACGATCGACGTTCTAGCCCTGCACCAACAACGACAACACCGCCTCAAACACGAACCTGGTTATCGGAGATTAATTAAACGCCGTAGGCTGATCGGAGATTTATTATTCGCCCGTAGGCTGAATTTACCTCTAAATTTGGTGGACTTTTTACCTCGTTTGTTAATTAGCTAGAGGCAAAATTTAATTACCGCACGCGACTTCACAGCGGGAATAACTGGTAAATATCAACCCGTACGAACGGGCCCTTTGAGGAAGACACTGGACATTGAACCAAAATCAAAGGATATGTTTAAGTAATTAAAGTAATACAAGTAGCCAGACAGATAATGTGAGTGACCTTGCCTCACACCTATGTTTAGGATGTTATCTTGTTCACAGACCCCCGGAACATCGGACTTTCAGAATGAAAACAGAATAAAAAAACATGTAGTTTTTTCAGATTGAATTTTAATTTATAATAGCATAATCAGTGATTCAGTTGAATTCCTGCTTTATTCTAAATGTTTCCATCTTGTCAAACATTACATGCACTTTTGATTCTTTTAAGAAATAGAGTATGTCCAGTAGAATGTGTCCTTCATCATAAAATTAAAATTGCCGCAATATAAATGTTTGATTGTTATTATTATAGAATCTTTTGAACTCTTTTGCATAACATAACATGAAACAGATTTTTATTCCACGGGGGAAGATGCAATCGCCGCACGCACGCACGTGTAAGGTCCTGTTTCTGCTGCAAAAAAGTAATAGGTTAATAACCCTGTGAATGAATTAACCTTAATTTCTCGGGAGCAGAAACAGGACAGTTTTTCAATAATCGGTTAAATGGTAGCCTGAAAATAATGGTAAACACCAAATGGATTCGATTGTTGCCTTTTGTTGGTTTTTATTGTACTGTGAATTGATTGCCACAGCGGCACGTGTTCATGGAGATTCTTCATAGTGTGTTAATTATTAAGCATAATCTGATTTAGTTACAGATCATTGTATGTATTTGTCACACATTATTTCACCATGGTATATTAATATACGCCCTGATGCATTAATTGTTCAGGGGTTATTTTATTCGAGGGAGGCGTTTATTCTGGGGAGGCATTTTTTTTTTGGTGTCATATGGTAACATGTGTAATCAAAGAAATACAGTACAACCTAGATATGAAAATATACAACACAATTAATTTCAAAAAGTGATAAATTGTAGATGAGATTTGATTATTAAAATGTTAAAGCTGTATAGCCTACTTGTAATGAAAGTAAATACACTTCAGTGCATTATTGAGTGATCTACTCAATTGTCAATTTATTGCGACTACAGAGTGTTATGTGAGTGTTGGTTGGGTATGAAGCTAAACCTGAAAGGAGGGAAAAAAATATAGTTAATCTGTACTGAGGCAATGGTATTGATGGGCTGTACTTTTCATGTCATGATTGTCCCATAAATACATTAGCCAATTAAAAACACATCAGTAAGTCATGTGGATACAAGGTATTCACAGCAGCAGACACTTGTTGCGGCGCGTGTGCTTATAGATAGTGGAAGTGATTTTTGAAGATAAGTGAATTATAAGTGGGAAATCTGAAATCGGAACCGCAGTACTGTAGATACATATCAGGTATGTACTGTATTGAAATGGAAGTAGTTGTTATTGTATAAATTTTATTGATAAACTTGATTAAGTTAATATGTAATATTTAAAATTTGGTTGGTTATGCAGATGTGTTTTAAATTTGAGTTCATTTTGAATGTGGAAACTACTGTACATGATTGATGTGAATTGAAATGAAGTACAAAGAAATAATGGATTAATTGTAGCAGTGTATGTATAATAATAATAATATAATAATTTATTTGGAAAACGCTTTTTGAACAGCGGCACACATAATAAGGGTGCATCCTTAAAACAATTAAACATACAATATAAAAATATATGAGTATAAAAATAAAGATAGACTAGATTAAAACAGATAATGCTCAGATAAAACGGAAGTTTGATAAAACCAAATTAAAAATAAACTGTAATACTAAAGCCAACTAGACATGAAACTCGTCACTTTGACGAGTTAGTTATCCGCTCGACAAACGCCACGTGCACGTCATACGTTAGAATATTGCACACAGAAAAATATTAAGGCATTATGACCTGAACTGAAGAATATGATATGTTGTTATTTCTGAATTCTGTTATTTTGTGTCATATACATAGTATACACGGTACAATCTGTATACATATCACAAACAGTGTAAAATAGGTGAAATTACGGGACCCGTATTTTATTGTAATTTTTAACATCTTGACGGTTTCAAAATGAAATGCAAAAGTAGAAATTTCAGAATGAAATTATCTCAGCAACAACATATTAACGTGTAGTAGAAATTTGAATACGTGAAATATTGATGCGCGTTCTTTTAAATGTAATGAAATATAACGCAAAAGATGAAAATACGACTTTTTGTATTTAACTGGCCATATGATGACGTCACAACATTCGATTGGCACAATTTTCACATGATTTTGTATCTACAATACAATAGCTTCCTGAAAACGTTTTAATCGTGATTATCATATTTTATTCTTACGAGCTATAACAGATTAAAATTTACTGTAAAGATGAAATTAATGACCAACGTAATTTAAATTTTTAGGCATGATGACGTTAAAAAAATTAAAAATTTTTTAATTCATGCAAAAGATAGTTGATTGACCTAGAATATATTAAAATTGGGATGAAAATCGACTACGAATAAGTGGAGATGCGCTCTATTAAATGTGATGAGCTATGACGAAAGAGACAAAAATCCTATATTTTATATTCGCGTGGCCATACGATGACGTCACAATGTCCGGTTAGCCATATTAATGCATGATTCGATATCTACAACTCATCAACTTCCAGAATATGTAATTAAAAAAAAGTTCTCCATGTAGTTTAGAATCTATGACTGTTTAAAAATAGGCATAATTTTGACGAATTTTTAAACTTTTTCATCAGAAACGCGTGCAAATTATTTAATTCGACGTGCTCGTATGACGTAATTTTAAGTCGAAATTGTTTAAAAGTTGGTAACATTACTATAAAAGGCTGAAAAAACATAAATCACGCGAAAAAAGCATGTTTTTAACGCTACGTGTGCACCGCGTGCGTAAAAAGTTTCGCGCGCGTGGGAATTTTTGACATGCTCAAAATGACATGAAACGCATAGAAAGTTGATTAGAAGTTGATTTTTCGCACTCTAAAATTTTAAACGCGCGTGCGCGCGTAACTTTTTGTGAAAGATGCTATTTTTAATCCATAGAAAGTTTGCGCTTGATGTGACTTAAATTTTCACAAAGTGTCAAAACAAAATTATGTTTGGTTTTCAGTCTATGATCAATCATTGAAATTCATAAAATCGCGCGTAAGTCACGTTGCGCAACTCTGACGTCATTCAAAAATAGGAGGTGCACAAGTTCACGTAAATGTCGATATGTTGACAAAGTTACGATATGTTCTGTTTACACGTTTTAGAGAAACGCGACGCACAAAAATGACGGAAGGAAATAAGTACTAGACATGAAACTCGTCACTTTGACGAGTTAGTTATCCGCACGACAAACGCCACGTGCACGCCATACGTTGGAATATTGCACACGGAAAAAGATTATGGCATTATGACCTGAACTGAAGACTATGATATGTTGTTATTGCTGAATTCTATTATTTTGATTCATATATAGTATACACAGTGTAATCTGTATACATATCACATACAGTGTAGAATAGGGGAAATTACGGGACCCGCTATTTATTGCAATTTTTAACATGTTGATGGTTTATGAAACGCGAAGGTAGCAATTTTGGAAGGAAATTATCTCAGCAACAACATATTAACGTGTAGAAGAAATTTGAATAGGTGAAATATTAATGCGCGATCTTTTAAATGTAATGAACTATGACGCAAAATATGAAAATACGACTTTTTTTATTTAACTGGCCATATGATGACGTCACCACATCTGATTGGCAAAATTTTCACATGATTTTGTATCTACAATCCAATAGCTTCAAGAAAACGTTTTAATCGTGATTATCACATTTTATTCTTACGAGCTATAACAGATTGAAATTTACTGTAAAGATGAAATTAATGCCACACGTAATTTAAATTTTTAGGCATGATGACGTCATAAAAATTAAAATATTTTTAACTCATGCTAAAGATAGTTGATTGACCTAGACAATATCAAAATCGGGGTGAAAATAGAAAACGCATAAGTGGAGATGTGCTCTATTAAATGTGAGGAGTTATGACGAAAGATACAAAAATCCTAAATTTCATATTCGCGTGGCCATACGATGACGTCACAATGTCCGGTTAGCCATATTAATGCATGATCCGATATCTACAACTCATCTACTTCTAGAATATGTCATCCACAAAAATTTGACCGTCTAGTTTAGAAATTACGACTGTTTAAAAAAAGGCATATTTTAAACGAATTTTTTAACCTTTTCATAAAAAACGCGCGCAAATTGTCCAATTCGACGTGCTCGTATGACGTATCTTTAAGTCGAAATTGTTTAAAATTTGGTAAAATTACTAGAAAAGGCTGGAAAAACATAAATCACGCGAAAAAAGTACGTTTTCAATGCTACGTGCCAACCGCACACGTAAAAATGTGCGCACGCGTGGGAATTTTTGACATGCTTAAAACAACATGAAACGCGTAGAAAGTTGATTATAAATTAATTTTGCGCATTTTGAAATTTTAAATGCGCGTGCGCGCGTAACTTCTTGTAAAACATGCCATTTTTAATCCACAAAAAGTTTGCGCTTGATATGACTTAAAATTTCACAAAGTGTCAAAACAAAATTATGCTTGGTTTTTAGTCTATGAGCAATCATAAAAAATCATAAAATCGCGCGTAAGTCACGTTGCGCAACTCTGACGTCATTCAAAAATAGGAGGTGCACAACTTCACGTAAATGCCCATATGTTGACAAATTTATGAAATGTTATGTTTACCCATTTTAGAGATACGCTCTGCACAAAAAGTGAGGGAGAAAGACAGAAGAACTAGACATGAAACTCGTCACTTTGACGAGTTAGTTATCCGCACGACAAACGCCACGTGCACGTCATACGTTGGAATATTGCACACAGAAAAAGATTAGGGCATTATGACCTGAACTGAAGAATATGATATGTTGTTATTGCTGAATTCTGTTATTTTGTGTCATACACAGTATAATCTGTATACATATCACATACAGTGTAGAATAGATGAAATTACGGGACCCGCTATTTATTCCAATTTTTAATGTTGACGGTTTCAAAATGAAAAACTAAGGTAACAATTTCGGAAGGAAATTATCTCAGCAACAACATATTAACGTGTTTAAGAAATTTGAATATGGGAAATATTGATGCGCGCTCTTTTAAATGTAATGAACTATGATGCAAAAGATGAAAATACGACTTTTTTTATTTAACTGGCCATATGATGACGTCACAACATCTAATTGGCAAAATGTTCACATGAATTCGTATCTACAATCCAATAGCTTCCTGAAAATATTTTAATCATGATTATCACGTTTTATTCTGACGAGCTATAACAGATT
This sequence comes from Antedon mediterranea, assembly GCF_964355755.1. Taxonomy (NCBI): domain Eukaryota; kingdom Metazoa; phylum Echinodermata; class Crinoidea; order Comatulida; family Antedonidae; genus Antedon; species Antedon mediterranea. The sequence goes on along the minus strand of NC_092678.1, from coordinate 23,088,083 downwards.
GAAATTTACTGTAAAGATGAAAATAAGTGACCCAGGTTATTTACATTTTTAGACATCATGACGTCATAAAAATTAAAATATTTTTAACTCATGCGAAAGATAGTTGATTGACCTAGAAAATATAAAAATCGGGATGAAAATGAAAAACAGATAAGTGAAGATGCGCTCTATTAAATGTGATGAGCTATGATGAAAGATACAAAAATCCTATATTTTATATTCGCGTGGCCATACGATGACGTCACAATGTCCGGTTAGCCATATTAATGCATGATCCGATATCTACAACTCATCAACTTCCAGAATATGTAATTTAAAAAAAGTTCTCCATGTAGTTTAGAATCTATGACTGTTTAAAAATAGGCATAATTTTGACGAATTTTTGAACTTTTTCACCAAATACGCGTGCAAATTATCTAATTCGACGTGCTCGTATGACGTAATTTTAAGTCGAAATTGTTTAAAATTTGGTAACATTACTAGAAAAGGCTGAAAAAACATAAATCAAGTGAAAAAAATATGTTTTTAACGCTACGTGTGCACCGCGTGCGTAAAAATGTTCGCGCGCGTGGGAATTTTTGACATGCTCAAAATGACATGAAACGCATAGAAAGTTGATTAGAAGTTTATATTTCGCACGTTAAAATTTTAAACGCGCGTGCGCGCGTAACTTTTTGTGAAACATGCTATTTTTAATCCATAGAAAGTTTGCGCTTGATATGACTTAAATTTTCACAAAGTTTCAAAACAAAATTATGTTTTGTTTTTAGTCTATGATCAATCATTGAAATTCATAAAATCGCACGTAAGTCACGTTGCGCAACTCTGACGTCATTCAAAAATAGGAGGTGCACAAGTTCACGTAAATGTCGATATGTTGACAAAGTTACGATATGTTCTGTCAACACGTTTTAGAGAAACGCGACGCACAAAAATGACAGAAAGAAAGAAGTATAATACAGAAAAAAAATTTGATGAAACAGGACGATTACAAGGAGTTATCCGCTACTAAGCGGATAACTAATAATATAAAATTGAAACAGGACGATTACAAGGAGTTATCCGCTACTAAGCGGATAACTAATAATACAGAAAAAAAAAAAAAATATGATGAAACAGGACGATTACAAGGAGTTATCCGCTACTAAGCGGATAACTAATTAGATGCAACCCACATACATAAGCTTGGACACTAGTAGTAGTAGTAGTAACCAATATTCATTACAATACAAACAGCGATGAGTCAGAGTTATGTTATGTGGAATTGAAGACCTTATAATATTATATTATAAAATAGAGGGGGCTATACACAATTTTGAGTATAACAGCAATCAATATTATCTACTGGATCATTATCTGATGGAAATAAAGTAATAATGACTGAACAATCAATGGTTCCCATACACAGAACACGCATCTGTAACTATAACAAATGAAAAAGAATGTATGTCACTGTGTTACCAGACAGAAAAAGTATGATGGTTTTGCTGATTTCTGTGTCATTTTCAGGGCAACTAGACGGAGGACGGTGCCATTTTATCATTTATGTGCGAAGGTACGATTTCATGTCAGAAATTCTCTTTGCCACATGCCTAACCGTGGGGGATCTGTCTGAGGCCCCCTCTTACGACATTCTAGATCCACCCCTGGTCTGTTCAGCGTCGTTGTCCTCATTATGTTGTAATGAAAACGCGTATTTGTTTGTAAAAACTGTTTAGTCGCATCAAAACATGTTATTTTGTTTATTTGGAATGTTGAGGAAGTTAATGAACCGTACAGTATATTATGTTATTTAATAATGTAAAAACTGGCCAGAAATGTGTTTGTATTGCTATTTACTGTTATTAATTGTAATATAATGATGTTACGGTGAATTTGTAGACCTCCCGAGTCTGCAAGTAACTGCAGAATTGCATGTGATGGTGAGTGATGGCGCGTACTGTATGCCGTTACGGGGGTGGGGAAATTTGGAACACCAAAAATAGTTAGTTATTTATATTAATTTGTTATTTTATTGTATTTGTAATGTGTGCCTTTTGTTTTTTTGAATGAAAGTGGTATAAGGTTGCTTGGGGGTTAGGAGTCATGTTTGTGGTAGTACTGCAGTTATAGTGTTCAGTAAACATGTTTTTACAAAAGTAGTAGAAGTATATTTCAATGCGTGCCGAGACTACTGTACCTATATAAAGTAAAAACCTACCTGTCCGCTATGGTACCCTCCATTACCTTGATAAACCAGGGAAGAGTTAAATTTAACTCTTCCCTGGATAAACGGACATAGCCGAGAAATGGAAGAATAATCCGTGCAATTGAAGTTGAAGGCATTAAGTTGAAGAATGGTTATGATAAAGTTAAGTAAAACAAATGTATATCCAGTATTATGTCCTGTGAATAATATTTGAGACAAGTTGTAGTAGTAGTACCAGAAGGTAGAAAAGTTGTATAATGTAGTGAGCTAACTTCCTTATGCATAGTAATTGTATCTGCCCACCCATCAGGGAAGTAATTTAAACTGTAACCTTTGTATACAAAGAATGTACTGTGTTTGATTTTGCATGTCGCTATTGAAGGGCATAAAACATCTATGCAGCTGTTATTATAGGTTATACAAGTTAGTGGTTCATTGAATAGTGAGATGTTATCAGTGTTTAGCTAACAGGAACTATGTAATAAGCATAAAATGAAATGGCCGGAACAATGAGTATTTGTACGGAGAATGTTAGAAAGTTGGTTTTAGCTGCATCACATGAAGGAAAGTTTTTGGACTAAAAACGTTGAAATACCCAAAAAAGCAATGTGTGGAGGCGGGCAAATGTTCAAGATGTGGCAGTTGTTGAGTGAAGGGCAACGGGGGTCAGTTATATATTATTATTAAGTAATGGTTTGTTAAGCTAAGTCGCACAGTGACATGACAGTGATAACTGGTGAATGGCGTAGTTACCCCCAATTGTAGCAATATTAATAGGGTGTGGCTTTGGTAACTGAAAGACAAGTAATAGCAATTCATAACCTTTGAGCTGTGATTTTAATCAAATACCATATTTATTTAGTACTGTAAGTGTTACAACAGCAATGTTTACTGAAGTGGAATGTTTGTCCTGTTTCTGCTGGCCAGAAATGTGGTTAATGTTCATATATGACTGATGGCTGTCAGTGTCACGAACGACAACGTCAATTAGTATTACATTCTTCTGAATGATGGATGAAACTAAGCCAGGACTATGAAAAGCACCTTGATTGGTTGTAACATTGGTCAAAAGTTTGTCTCGTCCAGTGGCCACCTTGATCAGAGGGAAAAGCATGGGCCAGTACATCTGATGCAGATTGATAGTAGATGCACAGGCATCGAGCAGTGCTGATTTCAAATGCCTAATTGGGACCACAGCTTACAGTATAAAAGTCGAAAGTGCTATAAATTGATGATTGTTATTGTCAATTTCACCTGCAGTCTTGCGTACATAAGTGTCATTGTAAGAAAATGTTTGTGGACATGACAGGTCTTAAATTGTTTAGACATGTAGCACTACCAGTTGTAATGAAACATATCTTAAAGAACATTGATGTTATGTTTATTAATATATTATATATTGTTACCTGACCAAGAACATTTATTGTACCCAACAGGTTGTGTACACAAGCACCACTAGTTTGGAACCAGCTTCCACTCCATATTCGTCAATGTAAATCTCTTAAGCAATTCAAGTCACTTCTAAAATCTAACATGTTTCAATAATTGTTGTTGGTCCTTTAGCGCTGTGAGACATCAGTAAATAGCACTTTATAAATGATTATTATTACCAGATGAGGTCAAGTGTGATACTGTTTATGATGTTATGTTACAGTTTTAAATGTCATTGCTTTATTGTTGTATTTGTTAGGAAACATGGATCACCAACAAAAAATGAGAGCAGTGAAATGGAATGCAGCAAACAACTTATTGAAGCTTGCAAAGGAGCAAGGCAAAGAAGTAGATAAATGGGCCGAATTAATAGAAACAACGGGAAATGTAGGAAATGTAATGAACATTTGCAAGAATGCATTATATGGGTATGAAGAAAAGTTGCAAGAAGTGAGTATGGCATACAATTATTAATAGTATGATAGTCTATATCGTGCCTAGCTTACCTGTATAAACCGACAATAGCCCGTGCTCTCCAGAGGGAGGGCTTAGATACAAAAGTGAAAAGTTCCTAGAACACCCCTGTATTATGATGGACCCGTCCGCAACCACGCCCTCATGTGGGAACGTACCCACGTACCACCGTCATCATTTTCTTTCGTAACGTGAAATGCCTTTTGTTTTATTTTGTTTTGCAGATTGAAGTTGGTATACATGATGGGCAAGGAGATTTGTTATGGTAAATGTTGTTGTTGTCTTCATTGTATGTACCTTCATCACATATACAGTGTGAAAGTGAGAAGAAATATATGGTAGTTAGAAACAGAAATACAATGCAATGAAGTTATCAATTTTGTGGCTGTCCACCTTCAAAGGAGTTTGCTGTGGTGTTGTTGAAATTTCTCGTGAGAAACGTAGTAATATATATCCAAAGTGTGTGTAATGAAATCATGCATTGTTTTAACAAGTAAAATTAGAAGGTGGCATCATGTTTGGGATATCACCAACTGTTGTATGATCTCTGTCATTGTAAAGCTGCCTGGTCAATATGTTAAGTGGAATGGAGGTGTGAAAAACAGTACAAGTAATTAATAATTTTAAAAAATAACCATAAGTTTACATTGCATTTGCAGGATCGATGAAGAGATTGCCACTCTGACTTTATGGTTAGGAAGAGTAAGTATGGGCCTTGAAATAGAAATAGAAGTAGTAATGGAATTGAATACATGTTGAGGGAATTTTATAAGGCTTTAATGCCAGTGTTTTGTTATCATCTGAAGGTTTCTGTAATAGAAATATTGATTCTGTGAAATTACAGCTTTTCCCATAATATTATTAGCAATGAAAAGTAATTTTGATAATGTATTTGGAAACTGTTTCTATAGATCAACAATACGTACTTGGATGTTCGTGAGTACCAGAAGGAGATGTTGAGAAGAATGTTCTAGAAACTGTAAGGAAGGCGAGTTTGTGTAAAACCAGGTGTATTTACCAGGATGTAGGGATTTTGAATAGTGTACTATTTGTGAACCTACAATTGTATGGTTGTAGTCAGATAAGATACAGCCAGCCCGCCATGGATTTTCCACTGCTGGTGTATATAATGTAACTCCATGATGTGGGATTTTTATATCCTCCATTGTGGGTGTATGAAATACATCAATTGTGTATATGTTATGGGTATTACATCATTTCTGGTTTGGGTGTAAATATGGATACAGAAACAGGGAGGTTGGGACCTTTTGGGCATAGAAATTATGTATTGTAGATAGGTAGATTGTGTGTAGGAGTAATGATATATATTTGTTTAAAATTGATTGGTTGTAATAGTTAAGAATAGAGAATAATTTGTTAAAGACATGTGTGTATATGTTAAGTTTATATACTCAGAAAAAACAAACAAATTAAAGAAGTTATTGTTATTGATTGACCAGAGCAGTGTAGTTAGTGTTTGTAAATTGATATTGTCTTCCGATAGTTGGGGAGATTGACATGTGAAAGACTGGTCCAGTACAGGCAATGTTTGTAAGTTTTAATCGCATTGATGGTATTGTAGTATCAGTCAGTAGTGTATATCAACAATAATGTTGATATGTATTTTTGAATGATTCTGTTTGAGGAGTTGAATGGGTTATTTCTGAATACAGTGGAACCTGTCATTTAGGACACCAAATCGTAGGGGACATAACATCAGAAATGGAAGAACCCAATAATATATATGTCGTGTTGAATACAAAGAATGTCTTCTTTGGAATGAAGTTTTGGTGTAATTGAGGATATTATTGAATATGATATAATATGTTGTTTAGGTAAGGTAGCTAATCAGTTATAGACTACCAACCACTATTGGTTGGTGTATATTGGAATATGTTTTTGCCATTCATTAGCAGGAAAAATAAGTTTGCAGTGAATGGAAGTGCATCTCTCTGTGGATGGGTAGTTACCTGGCAGGCACGTATGTAGTCAAGTTATGTAAGTGAAATTGTCCAGAATTATTGGAAAGATAACGAATTTAGTAATAAATCTGTAAGCATGAACAAGTGAACAACTGACGTTTTCTGCAAAGTTAATGGGAAATAAATAATTAGTTTTTTGGACAAGTAGTTCTCGAGAAAATGCAATTTCAGTTTACTTGTTACTTTAAGACTGCTCGGCGGCTTGTGAAAAATTCTGTCCTATCTTTTAACACTAGCAGGTCTAAAAAAGTATACTAAAAAGTGGTCCAGAATTGGGAGTGTGGTCACAAAATTTAATGGAATGGTCCTTGACCACATATCTATCTGTCTATTCATTTTGGTAAAGATCTTGTAATTACTTTTTGAGTAATCCTGCTAACATACAAACAAACAAACACACGCTACCGATTACATATACCTCCTTGGCGGAGGTAAATAATAACATTGGTGCGTATTTGGTTTAGAAAGAATGTCCATGTACTATAGTACAAAGAATTTTTTCTGATATTATTAATGACCCCCTTACTGCATAGCTTTACCCACTTACCTCCACTCTGGAGGGGTCATAAACATGGATATATATATATATATATATATAAACACGTCAGGCAAAGAACATTAATTTTAAACCGCCCGGTGATATACTGAAATTTAATTAATTAATTTGAACCGATAAAGATAAGGAAATCTGTGAGAATGAGAAAAAGTTGCCGCAACTGAGATTCGAACTCGGACCGTCTGCTTGATATGCAGTTGTCGTATCCATTAGACCACTGGGGCTTTGATGGTATTGTTGAAACTCGATTGGATAGCGACTCTTTAACATTCTCGGCGTGGTACGGCGGAACAGCACTAGTGCTCAATTGTACGCACGCGCACCAGAGATCAATTGATACGCCCTCATCTATTCAGTATGGATATATATATATATATTTGTACAGTATTAGCATTACCGCTTGTCTGTGTAAAGTGGCCTTGATATTGAGATGAAAGTAGGTTGTTGTACACAGGAAGTAGTGTCCGAACTGGTGAAGTAGACATCAACAAAAGATGGTTGGCGGACCGAAGTGAAGGTGGTAAGTGGTGTGGTTGGTCTGCATGTAGCAGCTGTGAAAAAGGCTAATATAGATAGAGATGGATAGATGCAGCATTGTGTGCAGCGAAGGACACATGTGAAGATCAATGTATGTGGTAATGTTGTTGATGATGTCATATTTGGCAGTTGTAAGCAAGGTATCGGAAGACAGTTTCACCCATGAGAAGATAGTGAGGGCTGTTGGAGACACCTGTATCGTACTACCTGAAGATGTATAATAGAATGCCGTAGGTGAAGAGATACCGAGGAGCATGAAGGCCGTTGATGTTGGTAATGGTTTTGGGAATTGATGGTTGGAAGGGTTCTATCGGGAAGGTCCGAGAGAGTGTTTGGAATGGCCACAGGGGGGGGGGGGCCGTGGATTGTGGTGGGCGCAAACGGGTTATAATATTGTGTACTTTGCAAGTGGAACGCAGGAACATTTGGCAAAGAGAAATTTTGCTGTTGATGTTCTGAAGTGGTCAGTAATGATTACAAAGAATGGAAATGTTAGTTAATAAATGCAAAAGATACATTGTAGCAAAGGAAGTGTACGCGAACGTAGTGACGTACGTACCCCACGCACGGCGGGCAAGCGGTGATCGTAAGACCTTTGTAACTTTTTGTTGTATGTGATGGGGGGCTAAATTGTGGCATAGAAAATATACGCGAACGTAGTGGTGTGGAGAAGAAGTTGCGTTGAAGTAGGACCTTTGTAACTTGTTGTTGTATGCAGGCCCGTAGCCAGGGGGGTTGTTATGGTTCGGGCAAACCCTCACTTTACAGCGCGAATCCCCCTTAAGCCTGGTTTCCATTAAAATCGCTACACGCGCAGATGTCGCCGACGCAATCGGGAAGGCTCTCCGATTCATCGCAGTCAAATCGGCAAAGTTCAACCATGTTCAACTTTGCCGATTTTGTCGGCGATGAATCGTATACGCGTACTAGATCCCCGATAAACTCTAGCGTTTCCATAGAATCGCTACGCTCTGTCGTGTAGCGATTTTATGGAAACCAGGCTTATGTGGACTGCGAACTCCCATCCCCGACATGCCCAATACCTCACCCTCATCTCTGGAAATCCTCCAAATACGTGCCCCACAGTACAAAAAGATGTTCGTGAATTGAGAATTTTGTGAACTCGTTCGTGAATAACTCATACTGTACCTTGTTCCCTGTATGAGCGTACTTCGAGTGATAGTGTGTGTAAATTTGTAAGAGTTGAAAATGAATTGGCGATTTTAACCTGAAAAATAAATGTTTGGTCCCTGCATGTAACATGATATTGAGCTGGGGCACGAACGATTCGTACAAAGGATACCGACAGACAACTGCGTACCTATTGTTGAGATCACTGTCGGTCAGCATGCATAAAGTATATAGCCTTCCGACGTACATCAGTATTTATGTGTGGCTATGAAGTAAAATGTATCATCATCATAGAGGATTATAGTGAATATTAATATATTACACATAATATCTCTGATATCATGTAAATATTGTAGATACTGCCTTCAGCCAGTGTGCTTTTTTGGGGGCTTTTGATAGACGTTCGTTGGCATTGAACTTGGACGCAAAACAAAATACCGAGTCAATGATGAAGCAATCGGCGGTTCCGCACAGAGCACACGCATTTAAAGCCTGGTTTTCCTGTCGACGCTGTCGTTGTTGATCGTTAACGGTTGTTTGATTATTGTTAAGGTAGCGTCGAGTAACGTCGAGAGGAAAACAGGCGTTACCGGGGGCGTTACATACGGCAACAAGATGTTATCGTCCATTAAATAGTCCACGAGTCCAAGTACGATCGTTTTGGTCATTGGTAGCATGCTGCATGACAGTGTCTTGTCCGGCCATCTAGTGGTGTCATCGAACAAAATTCGCTTTGCCTGACACGGTGGACCTTTGTAATGGGGCGTGGTGTGATTAGTGCAAGGGTGGGTAGAGTTTGAAATTTAGTTGATTTGCAAATGATGGCGATTGTTGCAAAAAGGGAGTATACCGCGGCATAAGTACGTATGATGACGTTAACATGTGTTGAAAGTAACTACTGTATACGTTTCGAGTGGTCCCTGTAAGTTGTCGGCGACGCAATATTGGATATTGGAGTTATGATGCAAGAATTATGAGAGGGCCTAATGTATGCGGATTGTTTTTGTTTGAGAGAGAGGAATGAATTCGTAGAAAGGGACACCGCCAGTAACGTACAGGCGTGTAAATTTGAAGTATGAATATGATATTGAATATTGACAGAAACAGTAAAGAAATGACTATGTTAAGTTTGTGATGTTGATGTTATATATTTGAATATTGGTATTGCTGTAAGTGTGGGGTAAAAAAAAAGAGAGGAATTTTGAAAGAAGTTGCCCTGGGAGAGATTCGAACCTACAACCCTGTAGGCCGTAAGCACACGTTTACTCATTTGAGTCATCAGGGCAAGTCAATAGAATCATTGCTTAATTTGAAATTAAGGGATGGAATCATGAGTACAATAGACCAATGGAAAGGCAGAAGATGGGTAATGAATATGTAAATAGATATGGAAGTATATATGTATGTGCATAATGTTGTTGGAAGTAGGTTGGTGAGTTTATGCGTCGTTAGTAGGCAGTATTAATATGTGTGTATGATATGAATATGCATGTTTCTTTGTTAGGGCGATAGTGTGAAATGAAGTGGCAGGACGACACTTGTTTGTTGTCATGGTGTATATGAGTATGTATATGCAAGTTTGAGTTGTTGAGGATAGTTGGTTAGTGCAATTTGACTCCGGGTGTCCGGGATGTAGATGTTCTACCCTGGATGGCTTTGGAGTGGGTGATGGATAGTTGGTACCCCGGTGGGGTAGCAAGAACGACAGATGTAGGTGCTTGATACTGATTGCACTTATTCAGGTCAAGTGTGGATGGACCGTATGAGACAGAGCCACCTGTGGTGGGTGGTGTTGACGGCTCCGGTATGTCTGATAGGAACTTGTTGGGACCATGACCAGCTGTTGCATTAACTGACGTCCGCGTGTTGTTACTATAAGTACAAGGCGCCACCAAGCTCCGTTTATTTACTATAAGTACAAGGCGCCACCAAGCTCCGTTTATTTACTATAAGTACAAGGCGCCACCAAGCTCCGTTTATTTACTATAAGTACAAGGCGCCACCAAGCTCCGTTTATTTACTATAAGTACAAGGCGCCACCAAGCTCCGTTTATTTACTATAAGTACAAGGCGCCACCAAGCTCCGTTTATTTACTATAAGTACAAGGCGCCACCAAGCTCCGTTTATTTACTATAAGTACAAGGAAAATTATTTACTATAAGTACAAGGAAAATTATTTACTATAAGTACAAGGAAAATTATTTACTATAAGTACAAGGAAAATTATTTACTATAACAACAGACTCGGGCTAAACTTCTCCATTATCGCCATGTAATTTAGTAATGGTATATAATTGCAAATTCTCAATAATACTATACAGTTTTTGTAGGTCAGATATTAAGTTCGTAACTGGAAAATTGAACAGATGACTTTCAGGTTCTGTTGATTACATTCCATCTTGGGTTTTCAGCTTCTTCACATGTTCCTCAAATTCTTCAATATCATAAATCTGGGCCAACGCAATCAATCGCTCGATTTATATAGCGCCAACAGTCATTGCTCATGGCGCTGCAAAAAATATCAGTGCTCAATGATGTTGGTTTACTGTTCAAATGTAAATCTGGCTTGCTGCTTCTTTGTACTCTTCAGTAGGAGCCAATGCACACATTTCTGAGCTACACGTCCATTCCTTCACATTACCAACGTAATGGTGGTGTTAACATCGGCAAAATTTAGAAAATGATTTAAAAATTGAATTATTACTATCTTTACAGGTTACTGCTTCCATGTTGGAATTCTTGTTTTATTCACTTCATGTGGGGCAATTACAACAACAGGACTGAATAATCAATGAGTACCTACACTAAATAATTTTTTCGGTTTTCATCTTCTTCTTTAATCTGGCTTGCTTCTTTGGTACTCTTTACGCACAAATTTCTTAGCTACACGTCCATTCCCTCACATTACCCAAACACGTTAATGGAGTCATCAACATCGGTAGAATCTGAAAAATGATTTAACAATTATTACTACGTACAGGAATTCTTGTTTTATTCATTTCACGTAGGGCAATTACAAAAACAGGAGTGAACAATATCAATGACTACCTACACTAAATAATTGCTTCTTTGATACTCTTTAGTAGGAGACAACGCCAACATTTCTGAGCTACACGTCCATTCCCTCACCTTACCCAAAAACGTTAATGCAGTCATCAACATCGGTAGAATCTAGAAAATGATTTAAACAATTGTTACTACATACAGTATAACACAGATCTTTACAGGTGGGGCAATCACAAAACCAGGACTGAACAATATCAATGACTACCTAAACTAAATAATTATTTCGGTGTTCATCTTCAAATCATCCACACATTCTTCATATCATAAATCTACCTTGCTTCTTTGGTACTCTTTAGTAGGAGACAATGCAAACATTTCTGAGCTACGCAAACATTTCTGAGCTACACGTCCATTCCCTCACCTTACCCAAAGACGTTGAAGCAGTCATCAACATCGGTAGAATCTAGAAAATGATTTAAACAATTGTTACTACATACAGTATAACACAGATCTTTACAGGTGGGGCAATCACAAAACCAGGAGTGAAAAATATCAATGACTACCTACACTAAATAATTATTTCGGTGTTCATCTTCAAATGATCCACAAATCCTTCAATATCATAAATCTAGCTTGCTTCTTTGGTACTCTTTAGTAAGAGCCAACGCACAAATTTCTGCGCTACACGTCCAATCCTTCCCATTACTTAAATATGCAAATGGAGTCATCGACATCAGTAGAAATTGAAACATGATTTAACAAATTAATTATTACTACATACAGTATACCACAGATCTTTACAGGTTACTGCTTTCACATGACTGAATAATATAAATGAGTACCTACACTAAATACTTATTAAATACACAACAATCAATTCACAAACACCTACAGTATACCTACAGTAGACAAAAGTATCTTTCAGTTTTGCTGTTTAAAATGTCTTACTGTACCTGGCTATCCAGTTTCATCCAACTGTTGAACGTTGTCTCATCTTTTTTTTGCAAGTTTTTATGTTACATTCCAAAAAAACTCTGACATTGTTAATGAAATACCAATGTGTGGTATACTGTATTCAAACTCAAATGTTATGAACACATTTTAATCACAATTTCTTAGATGATACGCCAAAAGGTTATGGAAAATGTAAGGTCTCAATGACGGAACAAAACATTCAGTTCATAACCAATGACCAATTCAAACAAGAACATCTCTCAGAAATTCAATCATTGACATGGAAATAGAAAGGGTAATATCTACTACAGACAGAAAGGATAATAATGCAAAATCATATGTAAAACAATGTAACTAATCAAACCAGTGCTAAGCTGAAAATAATAAATACATAAATAACAGCAAAATGTCATGTACCCACACAAGACAGGGATACAGTAAAACGCGGACCACGAGGAAACTACAGACCAGTTATCCCACTAAATAATGTTACGACAATATGAAATAAATTATAAGATTATAGTACTAGCAAGGAAGGTAATACTACACCACACCAGACAATTTTTCCCCTTTTCAATTTGGTATAGTAATAATGAATATCCCTATCCCTGCTGAATGACACACGCCTGGCATACAGTAGCAAATAATTAAGTGCCAATATTGGGAATTTAAACAGGTTCAAACATCAAAAGAAGCTAACAAAGTGTAGCTAGACAAAAGTTTCAGCATTGCTTTATCTCTTTCAACATTACCTCTCATTTTTAAACAGTTTTTACAGTAGCAAATAATTAAGTACAAATATTATTTGCACAGTTGATAAAAGTGAACTTTTACTAAATGCATTCATTTTTTTAAACGTGTGGTTTCAAAGTAGTAATAGGTAATGTTTAAAGAAATGAACCATGTAGTGGCATGACTGACGAAGTCTACCCAAGGGGACTCGGATACAGTGAAACTACAGATCAGTTATCCCACTACATAATGTTACGAAAATATGAAATAAATGACAACGTTACAGTACTAGCAAAGAAGGTTTTAATACTTTACCTGTATTACTCAGTTAGTACATCCCTATTCTATACAACATCATTGAGTAAGTAACCCTATTTCAGCTTCGGATTGGGTACCGCAAAATGACACGCCTGGCATACAGTAGCAAATACTGTACTGTACTGTACAGTTTCAAATATCAAAAGTTGATAGAAGTTTGATATCAAAAGTTTGTTCACAGAATGAACCATGCAGTGGCTGCAAAGGAGTCCAACCGTCGACTGAGAAGTCTAGCCAAATCTGTGTTTCAGTTGTGCCCAATGAAATATCAATGTACATTACTGTATATTCAACCTCAAATGGTATGGACACATGGACACAATCAACTTGCGCAATTTCAAATTGCGCAAGAAAATCTTTGCGCAATTTTAAATTGCACTGCACAATTTGTAAATTGCGCAAGATAGTTCTTGCGCAATATGACACCTTTGCGCAATTTGAAAACGAACTGTAAATTTTCCCATACATGGCTAGGCTAGGCCTAGGCAGAGGAGTTTAAAATTTAGTATTTTATTATATAAATAAGACCATTTCAATGAAGATAATGTTTAATACTCACTTTTTAAGTTTTTAATATTAGTTTAAGCTAGGCCATGTAACCTAGTCAGTATCAGTAGTCCAGACCCTGGCTAGGCTAGAGTAGTATAGCCGGCCGCCCGCGCCGCGCCCGCTGGTGGAACACCACCGCTTCGTTTTCCTTCGTCGGTTCTTCGACGGTATGCTAACTTATAACAATATTTGCACTACTAAAATAAGGAAATGCAATATTTATCTTTAATTTTGAATCATTCTTAGAAATTACTATAAAAATATGGGTGTGCATGATTTCACAATCTGTCGAAAAACCTTGCGCAATTTGCAGATTACTTGCGCAATTTAATACGTTGCTTGCGCAATTTGAAACACATGTTTCAATTCAAATTGCGCAAGGATTTTTTTTGCGCAATTTCAAATTGCGCAAATCTTTCAAATCGCGCATAACAGCTGCAACCAACCATCAACTGACAGAAAAAACTGTCTTTCTTGATTTTTGCTATTTCAGTTTAAGCTTGCTTAACATTCAGTTTTTGAAATATCTTACCTGGCTATCCACTGGATGAGTTAAATCCAAATGCTGAATGTTCTGCGTCTTTGTGAGAAACATGTTATATTCCAAAAAGACCCTGAAATTAATAATGAAATCCCAATGAAATATCAATGTACATTACAAACTCACATTACAAACTAATCTAACTAAATTATACTACAGCAATTATTAAAAAACATTGAAAAGTAAAAACTTTCGGTACTGATTTTAACCACCTTATGTAACCCTGTTTACTAATTAAATTGAGTTCGATAGTTAGTTATTGACGATTAAAACGAATTTAGGTTCAACGATTTGCCCCAAATAGGGGTGTTTTCCGATCGTGGTATACACTGTCTAATGGATGTCAATTTGAAAAATACCCGCACACAATAATACGAGGACACTTCGCATTTTCCTATCTCCTCCTACGATAATTGTTTTTAATAGCTGAAAATCGGTTGAACAGTTCGAGTACAGCATCATAATGTTGAAGACAGGCCGATTTTCTTTTAAAAAATGCTATTTTGATACATTTAATATACGTTTTTACAAATGTATTGATTTGTGATGAATGGAACATTCCAAATTATTTGGTTTAACCATACAGGTATAGGCTTACCTCCATGGTTTAACACAAGTAGGTAGATTTATGGGCCCTTGGGGAATAAACATAAATAGTATTGCAATGCTGTACAATACTGTAAATAGGTATTACTATTAAATTAACCACTTTTGATCGCAATTTGAATCGCAAATTTCTTAGTGTGAGTGTTGGTACTGTTAAGTGTTAGATATAATATAAACAAATATTCATATCAATAATAAAAAAAAAACTTAAAATAAATCAAAATAAATAAGTAATTGTTAATTTTCCAGATGGATAACTTTAGTTAATAATTAGGGGTTTATTTATATTGATCAGTGGCTGATCTAAGTTTATAATAAAAAGTAATCCTAGGTAATATAAAAATATTATAGGCCTAACTAATATAATGAGTATGAATAAAAAAAAAAAAAAAAAAAAAATATATAAAAAGAATATAATTTAAAAAACAAACCAACATTTTAAAAGAAAATTAAAAGAAAAAAAAGACAGGCCGCAAAATAATATAAATATTATTTATAGTGATATGTTAATTCTAGAACTGAACCATGCATAAACAAATACTGTTTGCAACACTTACATTCAAATAATATTTCGCAAAGAAGATTAAATGATAATGTAGGCCTATTTATATAGTTATACTAAATTAACCAACATTTAGTGTTAATTTTAAGTAGACGCACACACATGGGGTAGACGAAATAGGTAAATGTTTGGTGCCCTCTATATCTAAAATGAAAATTGTTTGTTATGGTCTCCACGTGTACGGACGTACTTACACGCACGTGGACGAAAATACCATACACCACCGGTGGTCCATGAGGCGTCTGATTCCAGGATTTCTACTAGCCTAGGCCTAACTAAGCTAACTTAAGCCTACTGTAACACAGTTATGTATTGTTATATGTCATTAGTTTACGTGGATCAGCGTACGATAAGATCCCAGAGTAACGAAATATGTCTAGGCCTAGCATAGGCCTACTTGTGTTGTTGGAAAAAAGCGGTAGAAGGACGTTTCGGCCCGGCCTGCTGTGTGAGACATTATTCGGCCTGAGTGAGACAATTCGACCCTGGGCCCGCTTATATTAGCATAAATAAGCATTTGGCGCTAGTTCCGTTTCGCACCTGTCGTTTATTTCGACTCAAAATTGGTTAATTAACTTTATCGTGAGTACCACACCTTAGAATTAGGCCTCAAAAATACTTTTACGAAGGAGATCACACAAAAAGTAAAAAATAAATCCTTTAAATTGATGAATTTACAGACGTGTTTCTCGTACATCGGTTCGTGAATTTCGCATACTCCATGTTCAATGTTGTTGTTTCTATGGAGCGCCAAAAGAGCAATCATAATAGAGGGCTAAAACATCAGTAAATTTCGTATATTTAATGCATTTATTGGTGAAAATTACGTTCAATTTTATCATATTTTGTCAATGTCAATGCAACAAAAATATTACTGTTGATACTGTACATGGTTTTTGCAGGAGCTTTTAGGAATGAAAATCGACAAATTCATCATCATATTACATGTACTGTAGGGGTATACCTTAATCTAAATAATATGCAGTCTTACTCTTAGGCCTAGGGTTGGTTGCTATTTGAAAACAGCAAATTATTAGCAGTAAAATGTTACAGCATTTTTATTGACAAAATATATTAAAATTAAACGTGTATTTCAATAATAAATGCATTAAAAGAAGACGCATTCCACTGAGGTTTTAACCATCTATTGTTGTTGCTCTTTTGGCGCTCCATAGAAACGAAAATATTGAACTTCGAGTATGCTAAATTCACGGCGAACGGTATGCGAGAAACATGTCTGTAAAATCATCAATTTAAGGATTTATTTGTTACTTTTTTTGTGATTCTTCTTCATAAACGTACTTATGAGGCCCAATTTTAAGGTGTGGTATTTACAATAAGTTGCTTAACAATTTGGAGTCAAAAGGAAGTCGAAATAAAAACAGGTGCGAAACGGAACTAGCGCCAAGCATTTTTTCCAAACTTTCTTTTCAGAGAGACTATGGAGTAGTACTACTTAGGGATAATAATGATGCTTTTTAAAATATAGCGCCTAAAACGATCATTTTTTTTTGCCACGCGTCAACGATGTAAACAAATTACGCCCTCTGTTGGCCGTTGCAAAATAATGATATGCACGAAAACAACATGAAAACACAGTTTTCGCAATACAAATTGCATATAAAATTACATTTGTTTAGTAATATATTTTTATGTGTTATATCAACATTGGCAATATCAATAACATATGTTATTAAATGGTAGGCCTAGGTCAAACACCTTTAAAACTTGATAAAATACCCAAAAAATGTATATTCAGACTAGAAGTGAGACGTTTCGGGGCAACCAAATGTGTGCCAAATCATCACAAACCAAAAGTGGGCTGAATTGTCTTCGGCTGAATCGTCCTGGATTCAGTACTTATACTGTATGCTAGCCTTGTTGTGTTGTGGAAAAAAGCCAGCCAGGCCTACCGGCCCGAGATGGGTAGACTACGTATAGCAGACCTATTCGAGTTTGTGCACTTTAATCCGCCAGGATCACCAGTGGCGGGACTCAAAATGAAGTGCTGATTTGTTTTAATTGGATTATCCGCCAATCTACAGTACTGTATGAAGTTGAACATGGTGTCATTATACTTGTCATCGCCGAGTTGGGTGAGTTGTAAATGTTTTAAATATGGATTCTTTTTACGAATTCAAATTACTCTATTTAATGATTTTAATTGAAGTCTATTATAATGTCACCCGTGACGGCAGAGAAAATTTGTACAGCAATTAAGTTTGCTTTTGTTTAATCCTGTCATGGGTTTTGTTAATGTTTATTTGTATTATCATGTTTTTAATTGACGAAATAAATGAAATTAAATTTTACTTAAAACTGACCGAGTCAAATATCAATAAATACCTTGAATAGAAAAAACTAGTTTATGGTTTTCAGTTTTTAGGAGAATTTGTTTATAATTTAAAGAGTGTATAATGAGAGATACCTACATTATTCAATATTTTATTTATTTTTTATTATACAGTGCATTGAAGACATTGGGCTTGAACTTAACCCCTAGTCGTTGCTCACATAGTTTGACATTTCGACCAATATTGTTTCAAATATTAAAATAGTTTTCAATAATTAATCATGGTCTTTAATTTATTGTGGATATTACAATTTTGTTCAAGTGGAAACTTTTGAGCTGTTGATATGTGATCATTCTATTTATAACTAGCGCCCTCTGTATTATTAGAAATGCGCTATAAACGTAATTTGTAGGTAGCAATTTTATATTGACATGCTAATCGTTAGTAGAATGTTTCTAAAATGTTAGGTATCAGCACCCTTGGCTTTAGTAACTGTATCCTTGGCTTATTATAGCCAAGATTTGTACATAGTACAAAAGTGGAAACATTCACTTTTCTCCCCCCTTGGCAATAAACATTCCCAACATGTGTCTAGTCTGTTGTAGTTGTAAATTTAAATTATATCTCCACCGCCGCCTGCCAAGAAAGTGTTCATTCATGCAAACTGAAGTGATTGACTTGACACTCTTCTTGTTTTACAGGCTAATAATAGTATTATGTAGCTTTTCACAGACAAAGGTCAATAATTTACTGTATCTGAGCTGTTGATATGAATTGACTCTTGTCTGTATAAACTGCGCTATTTAATACCATTTAAGCAAATAACTGTATCAGAATGGTGTTGCATATTACAGTAGTCATGTGCAACTAGCTATGTAATTGAGATATGCGTTACTAATTTTCAAGGAGGATTGTGGATTGAACAATTAATTTTTATATTAATTCACAACTTATGATGTAGTACAGTGTAAACGCATGACCTGTGGAATGAAACATATTTTACCTGCACAAAATCCATTTCTTTTATGTAATAAGATTAGGTAGAAGGTACTGTACATTAAACATTTTGAATTGTGACACAGTGACAGTAATCTCTTTCCGTGCCTCCTTTTATAATTGTTTTGTCTTCTTTGTTATGTACTGTATATGGCAGAAATTAAATAAATAAAATAATAAAATAATAATCAATGAATCAAGCCAGCATGATTTGTTTCATTGCGTTGCCAAGTTTATTGTCCAAATCAAGATTATCTAAGAATTATTTAAGCGTTTCATTTGATACATTTAACACAATAGATAGGTTAATTCTTCTGATAACAAACAAAACAATTATTTCTGATATTAGATCGATCGATTAGATGGAGTTTATTCATGGTTTATTCTTGAAATAACACACAATTATTATTAATAAAAAGTTATCACAGTTGTAAATATTATAGTGTTTTTTTAGACACTATAGTACTATATGGTCTGTAAGTGTAAACAATCCCACAAAAAAGAATCAAAAGTGCTATAAACAAACTTGTCAAATTCTACCACAATAACCACCAAAGTGTTGATAAAGAAAATGTTACTAATAATATCACTCAAAATATTATCAAAGTTAAAACCACACAAAGGTAGGAAGCTAGAGCCATCCCTGTGTAAAAAGACAACTGATAGGTCTACATATACTGTACAAAGACCAAACTAAAACTGTTTTCGGGTTGTGTCAACACTAACAATAACCTTTAATAAAAATGAGAAAAAATAAAAGATTATTATGGCATATCAATGATAATAAATTTAATTTGTATACAGTAGGTGAAATTGAGACCTGTTACAGCTAAAAATGTCTCTATCATCATTCATCATCTCCTTCATCAAATGGGTTATTGCTGTATAAACCATTTGTATTATTATGTACTACTACCGTAGTGCAATTTCTAGTGACAGAGTAAACAAAAAATGTCTTTTAAAACCCGGTTTATACCTACAGACAGTATAGTGTAAGTATGATGGTTTTTTTGAACAGGTTATTAGAATACGGATGCTGTACAATTGATCGATACAAATATACCCATGGGATGGCAGAATTACCGGATAGCACACCCATAACAATAACAGGATACTTACAGTATTTATAACAATAGAAACAAACACCATGACACCTTTTATTCGGGTTTAACTTCTGTAGCAAATAATAAAGGACCTTTTTAAGTAGGTAGCAAGCCCGTATGGGAACCATATGGGACGGTACCCATATGAAAACATAGATGGGTACCATGGGTTTCCCATATGGGATTCAACTATTTTTGCACCCAAGAGCCATATGGGCCCCACATGGGAAGGCCCATGACCCATATGGGGCCCATATTTCAAAGCATGGGTATCATATTGTGTTTCCCATATGGGATTCAACTATTTTTGCACCCAAGAACCATATGGGTCCCACATGGGAAGGCCCACATAGCCGATATATAACCCATATTTCAAAGCATATGGGCATCGTATTTTGTTGCCCATATGGGATTCTTCTTGTTTTGACACATGGGTACAGTATTTATAATGTATGGAAATAGACACATACAGTAAACAAATAAATAACATGTTTGTGATCTTGAACTTGTGATTGCGCAACTCCAGTTTCCTTATTTTATTTTATTCTGGTGTATAAAAGGCTATAGGCTTCTGGTACCCATGTTCATTTGAAATTAAAAATATAAATCATCCATTAATTTGTTTGATTTTTAAACACCAAATTATAAGAGGAAACCTATCAAATTGTGTTAAGCATTAGGCATATTAAATGAGGAAACACATCCCTGTATGTCCACAATGAATTAACAATTAGTTGGTACTGTAGGTCATTGCGATGTAAAGGAAGACATTATATTAAAACAGGATTTCTAGAGGAAATATTTCAGGTAGTCACATGAAACATTAGAATT
Source organism: Antedon mediterranea (assembly GCF_964355755.1). Taxonomy (NCBI): domain Eukaryota; kingdom Metazoa; phylum Echinodermata; class Crinoidea; order Comatulida; family Antedonidae; genus Antedon; species Antedon mediterranea. The sequence goes on along the minus strand of NC_092678.1, from coordinate 23,067,291 downwards.
GGATTTTTAGAGACTTTCGTTTAAAGTATAAAATTCTTTATTGATGGTGATTATTTAAATTTATTGGACATAAAATTATTTATAGGAACATAATTCTCTCAATATTGTTTGATGTGCTATTATTTGAGGCTTTTTTTTGCTGCACAATAGTAGTAACATTTAATTAGATTAAAAAATACTGGCAGTGCAATGTTTGTTCTTTGCTGCTCAAAACAAAGCATTTTGATATAATTTGTACTGTACTTTATCATTTCTTGATGATCTTGCCTATATTGTCTTGCTTGATATAATTTGTACTGTACTTTATCATTTCTTGATGATCTTGCCTATATTGTCTTGCTTGATATAATTTGTACTGTACTTTATCATTTTCTTGATGATCTTGCCTATATTTTCTTGCTTGTCAGTTTTTATATATTTTATATCAAAATGAAGTCCAGTGAAATATGAAGTTTTACTGATTTAATCACAGTAGTATTTATAGCTATTTAATAGTAATATAGTCTCTTTTGTTAAAGTAGGGTACTGCTGACTCCATATAAAGGACTAATAATTTTAGACTATGGTATAAAACAAACAAATCAAACGTGGGCTGTATTTAACAAGCTTCACATTCTTTTATAAACGGAAATGGTATGGCATGGCATGACACCAATAAGGCATAGAAATAGGTCTGTGAACTTGAACCTCCAACGATTCCGTGGGTAGAGTAGATGTTGAATAGTAATTCTTTAAATTGAACTTTGAGGGTATTTTTTGTTAAATTCATGTTTTTATTGTTAAATAAAGTGATTCAATTATGGCATATGTTGCATCAAATTTTGTGATAATTTATAAAAATACAGCTACTGTCATGTATAGATAAACATCATGTAATAACTATATTAAAATAATAAAGTTTTAAGAACCTAATTTACATAAAAATAAATACCTAAAACTTTTGTTTAATGAGTGTAAAATAATAATAGACAGAATTATTAATACAGACAGAGACAGACAATTTATAGTGATTTAGAGGATGAACTGCCTGAAACCAGTTTTAAGAGAATGAACCTGCTTAAACCAGTTTATTGAGAATGGGCTGGCTTAAACCAGTTTATAAGAGATTCCACATTAAAGAGTGATATTACACAATGACAAATTACAGTTATTGTAGAAATAATAAGTTGAATTATTTGTATCGTGTATCTGGTACAAAATGGGCCCGTTTCTGCTGCATAGCGCCTAATAGTTTTAAGACTGATCGCATTTCTGCTAATTTTGTGCTTTCTCAAAATCAAACATTTCGTTGGCGGTGCCCGCCATTTTTTTTTTCTAGAAAAATGCGACCTCTATTTAATGAAGACAGTAATCTTTAAATATTGCGCCTTTTTACTGTGGCCTTTCACACAGAAAACGGTAAAATTACCGTAATATTACCTACTGTACTGTGTGAATGGGTCTAGATCAAACAGTGAATTACAGTCAAAAGTCAGTGTTATAGCCAAATGGGACTCATAAATACCAGAAATGCTTTGGGATTTGTAATTTTAGCATGACATGTCTTAATAGACTCTATTCCCAGACGTTTTTTGGGTCTAGAAGCTGGAATCTATAAATTATAGTGGAGTTTCCATTTTCGCAAAACTGTCGTCCTTAGAGCTATAACTGCTGCTTGCTTTAGCTTCTGATGGAGTAGTCCTAATGGGACGTAGCAGGCTAGAGCATCACGGGGAGCAGCAGCGTGAAAAGAAACTGTATAAGAAGCTATGTATTTAGTCCTTTACCTTGACACTTTCATCTGGGTTCAATTTAATATTTGTATTGTAGGAAGTAAATTTACACGTACAGTATTTATTATTGAAATAGAGCGTAAACATGTACAGTAGGTTAAAGATAAACAACCTAAACAAGTCTGTGATCTTGAACTGTACTCAAAATAGTATCCAATTATATCCTGAAGAGTCTGTTTCCAAAAATAGAAACAGAGCAAATACTTTGATGTCACTAAAAAGGTTAAAAAGTACTGTACTGTATCTAGTAGTACAAATATGTGTTAAACCATACAAAATAGCAGTATGACTATTTTACAACCCACAATCCTAATAATTTAAGGTAACACATTTGTATTAACTGACATTGAAAAAAAGAAATAAAAGATTGTTTTTTTTTCACCTACAGTACCAGACAATTAATACTGTGGTGATTCGCAGGAGGCCAACATTTATTGATTTCTAATCTGTCATGTATAGTAAGATGAACAAATTTGAAATATTGAACAACTCCTTTTTGGAAATTTTAACTTGCGTTTGGAATTATTAATACTTTGCAACTTAACACCGAGAAGGCACTGTGTATTAAAGCATTGGGATATTAGCACAATTTCAGTTGTAGATATTTATTCGCTATTTCTGTCTTATTCCAATCCATATGAAATTTAACCCTTGACCCAATTCCTGAAGAAAGGAATATTCATAATAGAATTGAGCTTTTGATTATAATTTGATTTGCGATGACCAACGTCCTAGGATCTTTTTCTGCTGCTTAGCACCGAATAAACCATTTACAGTACTGTATTTTAAAATTGATTTAAAATTAAATTTTTACATTGACTGGATTTCATCTCAATTTTTGCTCCTAATTAACCGTTTAAATCAGTGGGTGATCTTCGTTAGAATTACCCAAAATGCAATTGCCACTGGCGGTCAAACGTTACTGCAGTGAGTAGACTCAAGATTCAGCAGCTGTCAATCAAATAACTGTTATTTTGCGTTGCAGCTATTAAAGTTGCAAAGTAGTAACCGGTTAAATGGTGTTCTAACACCGAATCAATTGCATGTTTTTAACCGTTATTTTCAGGCTGCCATTTAATCGGTTATTGAAAATTTTGTCCCACTTCAAGAAAGTGAGGTTAATTTATGCAGATGGTTATTATTACCGGTTGTTTTTTTGCAGCAAAAACAGGACCTTGACATAGGTTTGGTGACTGTCTATGGCCCTGTTCAGACCCATGGCGTTAGACCGTTTTAGCGTACGACGCTAAAAGAAAGATTAGCGTACAACGCGTCGTACAACGGTTGTAGCGTAAAACGGTTGATAGTACCGTTTTAGCGTACAACGCTACTGTAAGTCAACGTTGTATCCAATCAGAACGTTTCCTGTTATGACGCAAAACAAGGTTTGACCTAGGCTGACATCTTGTATCGTCAATGTGTGAGAGATGGATTTCAACAACAAAAAGGCCATAATAAATAAGGCCTAACTAGGCTACAAATAAAACTGTTAAAAAACACTAGGCTACAAACTACATGTGTATCAACTGATTACCATTATATTTTCTAACAAATCACATAAATAAATGCACCTTGTATTTAAACATAGTGACTACGATCCCGTCCTCTTTTAGGCCTAGCTAAGAGCCATTCACGCATTTCATTCAAGTTAAAAACTAGCGTGGAACATCAAGTGACTCATATACAAGGCAGACTAGACTGGACAAGTTTAATGCTGGAAACCCCCTAACTCCTAAAAAATTCAGTAAACAAACAAGAGGGAAGCTGTCTCTTTTTCATTAGCAAGTTAAGGGTTATTTTCAACCGACTGGACTGGACTAATCACAATCAATTTTTTCCACCATGTGGTTAACACAATCTCCATCTTCATTAGGAGGCCTGATTTATTTTCGTAACAACACGAGGTCTGGGGAAAATGTTTTTTACTACAAAATAAAAACAATAGAAACAGATATTTTGCTGTACTATATTTTTGTAAAATAAATGCTGAGGTATGTTTTATTTACGGCAAATTTTGTTATAATTGTAGGGCTGAGATCTAGGCCTATACAGTGGAAATAATGATGAAAACACGTGGGTAAGAGCACATGAATATGCAACTAGAAACAACCTGAATGACGCACTTCCGTTGTAACGATAATCGTACGCTATGGGTTTGAACACCTCATTTTTTTCTCTGCGGTTTGTAATGTGACCTTGCTAGTAGTAGTAACGTTGTACGCTAAAACGGTCTAACGCCATGGGTTTGAACATAGCCTAAGTCCAAACGTGGATCAGCAACTTTAGTCGTGGCAAAATTGTTTTAATTATTATTTTAGCCTTAGCATAGCAGAAGAACAAGAAATTAACAGGAAACTCAGGAAGTTATGGAAAATTTATTAACTTTTTCCTTTTTTAGGCATAAAGGATTTTGTATTGATTATTTCCTGCATGGCAAATTTATATCACAACCTGCCATTAAACAATAGTAATGTTAACACTTGACACATTTAAATACATAGTAAATATTGACATCAGGATAACAATAGAACAACTAGTCAACAACACTTATTTGACAAATATTTCAGTACATCGACATCGACCACAGCACTCTAATTTTGCACAATTAATAATTATTTGACAAATTGATTAATTTAAAAAAAATGAAATTTATGCTTGTTTTTTTTCTTTTATTAGTAATCATATCAACATCACACAATCACACATCATAAATGAACAATAACCAAATTGCTGTAACAAAGTGTGTATGACCTACAGTATCTATTTATTTAACATCCAACAGTGTGCCAAAAATACCTGTACTGTACCCTGTATTATTAGGTATCCAAATGTAAAAACACCATTAAAGTTAATGTGTCTATTACGTGACTAGATTACCTGGATGAACCGACATAGGCCTTTTCCCCTTCAAAGGGAGAACATAACTGTAAATTTATTTCTGAACTCCCCTCCAAGACAGTGGTATCGTCCATGAGCCATGTCCTTAGGTGGGCGGCATTCCCATGCACACTTCACCATTTCTTTTTTAGACTACTGTAAGTTAATGTATTCATAATACCAACCTACTTTGCATTTCGATGACTTGCATTTCTACTATTGTTTGTACTGTCAGTATCAAGGTCAAAAAAGATGTTAAGTAGGTTGCATAGCCTTGATGTTGCAAGCCATCTTGTATTATAATACCATTTAACAAGTAATTGAAATTTGTCTGAGGCAAATTAGTTATTTGCTCATCTATGTATGACTCACTGCAAAAAGTACAAATCTTATACTGTAATTTCTTCAAATTGAATGTTCATTATTATTTTTAGTTTCAATTTGTGATAGAAACCATGATGATAATGTTTCAATTCAGGAAGCAAAACAAGCAGGTGTGATTGAATTAAGGGCATTTTTCTGCTGCATAGCGCCGAATAATCGGTTAAAAAAAAAAAAATATAATTTTGCGACTGACAGCATTTCTTTTTAGTGGTTGATACAGTATTTAACAAAAATGTGCAATGCGACCAGGCAATAGAGACTTTCAAAGCTGTCAAATAACCGTTATTTTGTGTTGGTTCATTTACAAGTTCAATCACATCGGTGCTACCAATTTACTCGTGAGCGCCCATGTGGAACTTTACTGCTTATTGTTTAAACACTGGAACATCAAAACATAATAAATATAAACGAATTTATACACAATTTAATTTTGAATGTTCCTACATCTTTAAACTCTCTTTGTGGCTATTAGGCCTACTGTAAATTTAAACATTTCTGATTTTACGTCAATGCCGTTAATTTTAACAACTTGGTGTTTGACCACATCTTTAGACTATAGTTTAAATGCGTACTGTAAATTGATGACTAATGAAATCTGGTTTTATTCATTTAATACTAGTATTTGACACACAATTAACATGATGGTATGCAATAAAACTGCCACAGAAAGATTGTTCAGCCATGGAGGAAAAATGTTCAGCCTACTGACTCTCCTACCATAATCATTTGACCATTGAACCATAACAATATTACTTAGATTAGAAAACGTGACCGTCACCGATAATTTGGTATTTAATTTCTATCACAGTAAATTACTCACCTGTTGACAGCCTATAAGAAGCAACAATCATTAATTAAACACCACATGTGCTGTGCAGATCTTACATGTGTTTTGCTACTGTAAGGACTACTACACTACTACTACTGCTTAACTACGTGATTTTCATTTTGAAACCATTCACATTTATGTATTACAATACTGTTTGGAGGCCAGATCAGAAGACCGGATTTCTTTGCAACCTTACACAGCAATATTGTTTGAAGAAAGCTAATTGTTATTTCAAATTCTGTACCAAAGGTAAGTCTTTTTCTTTCAATATCATGTGTGTAAAAATGGTAAAATAATTTGTTTGTTTAGCAAATATATAAGCAATTATAGTATGACCTTGTGTAGTTACCTGGAGATCATGTTGTGTACATGAGTTTTGAGCTATTGAAATATAATTAAATGGTTCATTAAAAATTAATATTAATTATTATATAATAAATTCTATTTAATTATTAATATCATTATCAGGTATGAGTAATTGATGTACTGTAAGGAAAACACACATTCCAATGCAGCTGGGCTGTAACAGTTAATACAAACATTCAGTTCACAACAAACATTTGCATATCAAAGGACATTTTCAATTCCTTTGAGAATAAAATATTCTGCATTATGGTTTGTTTAATGTTATTAGATTTCTAGAAGTTTATTAACAACCAAATGTTTTTTTTCCCAAAAGAAACTTTCTGAAAATATTCTGTGCAGTTAGATCGTCAAGATGATCATCATTATTGTTCTAATCTCTTCGCTGACTGGCATTATAACAGCACAAGAAACTGTTGTAAAATATATAAATGACGAATACACGTTCAAAGTGCAACAAGATGAGGCTATAGCAAACAACGCCGTTGTTGATTTGTACCAAAACAATTATGTTGTCATCAACAATCGCACTACAGTCGATACTTTTAACTTGGTTAGGGGGCAGTACAGTATACGATACGTCAACCTCACTGTTAACGACAGTGGTACATACACCACTGGCTATACGTATGATGGTCAAACAAAGCAATTTGGATTATGGATTTTAACCGTGTCGAAAGATCCCAACCAACCAGATCCAAGCACCAGTATTCCTAAAAAACCAAATAATTCAACAAAGAAAAACGCTTTTTCAGTTATTGTTTTGTTGGTTTGTTATATTTTATACCAACTTGTTTTTTAAGATGAAATGTAGATGTCCATTTTGCTGTATTTACATTCCTAACAAATGTGTTAATTGTTGATTAGACATTTTGTATAGTTTTATAGTATGCCTAAAGTGGTCTATGTTTAGGACATTTGCATAAGCAGAAGGTTCCAGGTTCGATTCGTGGTTGGGCGACTTTTTCTCATTCTCACAGATTTCCTCGTCTTTATCGTTTCAAATTAATTAATAAATTTTCAGTATACCACCGGACGATTTTGAATTAATGGTCTTTGCCTTTTGTTTTGAAACTATGCATTTAGATATAAATGATTATTTAGGATGATGGGCTATGCACGAAACATGTCGTAAAAATAAACTTAATATATTGAGGCAGTTAACTTATTTGCTTTTAAATGATGATTATATGACTATGAGAAAGAATTGCATTGTTATTATTTGAAAATATTATGTGTATTTACAGTAGTAGAAATTAAATTGTAAATTTGTTAATTATAATAATTATTTGTTAATTAGTAGGCAGCAACCAATGCAATTGTAATTTCAAATTTCATTGTCAGCTAATCTCTGCCAAGAATCAATATGTTTGTTGTAGAATACAGAGTTTGCTAAATAAATAAATACCATTGAATTTTGTTTCCTTCTCTTTTTTTATCTGTACTACTGTAGGTATCCATAGTTACTGTATTAATAGTGTTGTTTCACAATATATGCCGGTAAATTAATATGAGAAATTGTTGATGATTTAATGCTATTGAAGTATGCAGCAGAAAGCTTAGAAGAACAACCCTCTGTAGTCTGTAAAAAAAAAAAAACAACATTCAATTAATAAGAATATAATCATTATTTAATTATATTTGTATATTTATTCTTATTTAGGCCTATAAATAATTAAATAATGTGTGCCTGACAATGAACATGCGCCAACAATGCACGCACTACCCCACTATTATAGGCTAAAGCCTGGCTCTCCTAACTTTTAAACTAGGCCTAGACTATATTAATTTATATATAAAACAAAGAGGCTTTGTAAAGTTTTATGATTAAAAACAGCTTTCCTATATATTACATACTGTATGTTGTTGTTATTAATTTTCAAAACTAAATTTTAACCTTATGGAATAAAAAAGGATTTTAGGTACTTGCCATTTTCTGCAGTACAATACCCAAGAAGGCACATGTTTGAGCAATCAAAATAACCCCACTACTTTTTGTCCCTGGTGTCATCGGAATTTGTAGTGTTTTCTTTGCTTCATTTTTGCAAAATAAGAAAATATACTGTAGGCAGGCCCAAAATCAGTGGACGACTTAGTAAATTTGTTGGTCTTATAACGTTCTTTCATTATTGTAAGTAAGTACAGCATTAGTTTCTATTACTTAAATAACGATTTGCTTATGAGTTATTATCTGTAATGACACATTGGATTGTCTTGTGTATGTTCAGTAAAATGGTAATTATTATGTAAAAATGCCTTTGAAAAGAGTAATACTTATGATGAAAGGCACTTAAGGTTGAAAGAACAAGAGGTTGAGAAGGTCATGGCTTAGTTCCTCCTTGTGCATGCTATTTTCAACTAGGCCCTGTTTCTGCTGCCAAGAAAATACCGTATATATACCGTATTTTTTTGCCAGCAGAAACTGCGCTCATAAAAAAAATACCGTATTTTGTATACCGTATTTTCCCCACAAAATTTGTGGATAAAATACGGCATTTACAAATTTATACCGTATTTTTTGTACCCTTTTCTGCTGCCAATAAAGAATACCGTATTTTTTTTTACCTGTGACATGAGGTCAACATCGTGTTTTTATTTTCTGTCGCTGTCAGCTGTTTTACACACGTGTATAGATATATTGGGCGAAAATGTGGAGCGAAGATGTCACAGTATTTACTATTTAAGTCTGTGTGGGGAAGCAGGGGTGCGGAAGGAGGGGGTGGGGAAGCTAAAATGTCCAGCAAACTAAAAGGTAATAAAAGGGACAACCACATTTATAAAGACATTTCTAAAAAAGTAAAGCAGGAGTACGGAATAGACTTGTCTCCAAAGCAAGTAAACGCAAAGCTGAAGAGCCTGCAAAAGCAGTACAACATTGCAAAAGACAATAACTCGGGGAGGCAACAAATTACTTGTCCCCATTACGATGTTTTCTGTGCTCTCACAACATCTCTATCACTAGGGCTAGGCTTTGAACTTAAACTTCCTTTATTACGACTTTTAATTATCGACCAAATAAATGATTGGCAATTTGGGTAAAAAGGATGAAATTTAACACGACCACCCAAGAAGTATTGTTAGCAGAAACGGGGTAGGCCTACTAAAAAATACGGTATAAAAAATACCGTATTTTATACCGTTTGAGCAGTTGCAGCAGAAACAGGCCCCTAGAAACCAGTAACAGAATGGTATTATTAGGCCCAACTTGCCAAGGTTGTTAGGATTTTTATCCATTTTGCGGAACACATCCATTCCAAGCCATTAATATTATCAAATCCATTTACTGTTAATAATATATAATAATATAACAATTTATATAGCGCACATATCCACTTAGTAAAAGTGCTCAAGGCGCTAAACAGTTAGAAATCATTGGGTAAATGATTACATGATTAATTACATTTTGACATTGATTTGCAATGTTTCATTAGTTGATGAATAGTATTGATATAAGCTATAAATAAGCATATTTGGAACAAAATTAAAAATTTGATCTGTATTGCATTTATCTATCAAATAGAAATTAGTCACATACTGCCTGTGTTTTTCTTAATCTACTTAATTAGAACTAAATCCTTGTAAATATTAAACTGTTTAGATAAATATTTTATAATTAAGTGATAATATCTGTGAAACGCCTATCACTCATACATTAAAAGCCACTAAACTAAACATTGTTTCCGTTGAAAGCTATCTATTTGTTCAAAAGGCCAACCGCATTCACATGCACCAATTAACATTTGTTCATGTTTTAATGCCCGAGGTGGTGTACCATATCATTTAATAAGATTAGCCAAATGTTGTCTTGTTCTATGCTTTTATTACCATTGTATTGTTATCATTTCTAGTACAGTACACTTTGTTTGTTTTGAGAATTGAATTTGTCTGTATTGTATTCTTTATATATAATTTCCTTTTCATAAATAGTGTAAATTCTAAAGTGTTTTGAATCTTCAATTATGTATACAGTTCAAACACAATTAGTGGTTTTTTGCAATTGTTGATGCTGTTGTTGAAGTTTAGCCATGAGCTCCAAAATGACATGTTCTTTGTCTACCTGTACTTTGAAAATATTAATTAAACAATAGTTGAAACATGTCAGAACATGTGTTACCAGATGGTGTTGTGTAATATACAGTATCTTTGTTTGATCGTGATGTTCTTTCTTTGATTTGCATGATGTTCTTTCTTTGATCATATGGATTGTCTTACTAGTTCTTTTACAGTCCTTAAGGATATAATGCAGACTGTCTTTGTCTGTAGTTTGGGGATGTATGTTTGGGGGATGTATTACCTGTATATTGGAACTTATATAGTTGGGGAATGCATTGATGTCATGAATGAGAGGTTTTGCGTACAGTATTTTGTGTCATCACGCCCCGCATCACGCTCAATATTTTGAAAAAACTGCTAAGTCATACCTGGTTTTTATCTGAAAACCACTGCAATTGTTTGCTAGTGCCTTGAGACCAATATTGTTCTTTATTTCCTCTTGAGAGGAGAGATCATAATTAAGAAAGAATTTTATTAGTTTCACTCTTCCAAAACAGCCTGTATCCTGGAAGAGGAAAAAGCTAGGGAAGCTAATGTCAGTTTATCTAAAACCACAACATCTGTTTTGTACTGTAAGTGTAAAAAAATCAAATTTTTTTCCATACCTAAATCTGGTAGTAGTCTCTCAGTTGTATTATGCTTTGTGAACAATAGTATTATAGTAATTGTAAATTTGTTCATTTGGCTCCAAAGTGAGGGAGGGCATGTGAAACTCTCCAATATTTTACTTGGCCTAAAGGCTATTAATTTAGCATGGATTTAGTAGAAAAATCAATCAAGAAAGTAATTTGGTTTTTTTCTTCTACTGTACAGCTTTCACTTTGTTTTACCTTGGTACTTTACAAAGCCTTGATTAAAGTAGACGCAAACAACACTTGTAAATTAATGCCCCATTACAAATGGAGCAGAGTAAGGATGCAGATACTTTTTGACCAATGATATTTTAATTCACTGCCCATTGATGGACACCCAAAAAGTTGTTTGACAATTTAAATCTCTGTTCAAAATACAGAAAATCATATTATTCAACCAACAGATTATTTTTAAATGTTTAATATAATATGAATAAATTGCAATGCTTTAGATTTAGAGGCCTTCTCTGCAAAGTTAGAATGCAATGGATATAAAGAGTAGGATCATTGACAAAAAACCTGTCATTGGTAGATGCCTTTCTTGTAAGGACCATCTAGAGAGAATGTCCACTTACGTAAGGTTAAGCTATCTTATCATTCATGTGCATACTTTTTATTGAATATTTAAATACCCTGGAGTGTGTTGTATTAAATATTAATTCGTTCTACTTATCAGTAGCTTAATTGAAATCCTTCAGGGCTTTAAATTGTAACATTGAATTGTGGTTTTTTACCATTATTTTCATTATTTATTTGTACTGCACTTTTGAACCAGTGGCACACTTCAATGTGTGAAGGTGAGTCATAAACAACATACTAAACAAGTTAACACAATACATTAAAAGAATACATTTCTACTATTAAGACCACACAATGTACAAAACAAAGTACACAGCAATGAAGAAAACTGCAGCATTTTTTTAGGAGAGATTTACATGGCATGCTTTACAGTTTACAATATTCATCAAAAAAACTATTTGACTGTTCTTTATAACTAAAGCCAATTTCTCACAGACGTACCAGCTGATACCTGCATCGTACCTGCATTGTTACCGGCATATAACATTATAGTCTATTCACACAGGACTATCATGCCATTAAATAGATGTGCTATTATTAAATAAATGAAAGGTAAATTACAGTAATCTATGAACTCATAGTAAGGTTAAATGGCTTTATATAGTTATAATGTTTATTTTTAATTAATTGATGACTTCCTAAATTCATACACTCATAATTACATTATAAAAGGTTGTTTTGATTGAAAGCCATAGATTTATTCAGGAGGTCAATTGACACTCAATTTCCATTCACTATACTGTAAATGTTCACAAACTCTAAAAAGGCTGGTTGTTCATCAGGAAAAATAAAACTGTTTGTTTTGATTTACTTTCAAGTACTTTTTTATATTATATTGTTGTTAGATTCTTTTAAATTTTTACTTTGTACGTTGTTTGCAGAATGTTTCAGCCGTTGGGTTGCCTTCTGTTTGCATACTATTTATGTGTTTTTTATGAATAAATACCTACATATATATTGAACAAAGAAGAAATATGTACATAATGAAGAATACAAAGCATGCCGAGAGAAATATGTAATATACACAATTAAATCGGTGAGAACTACTGATAGTGTCTTTATTCTGTTGTTTACCCAGGCATTAATAATAAGGCTTATTTGTCTAGACCACCTAGAAGGTTAAAGGAAAAAAGGTCAAAGAACCAGAATGCAAAAATGATAATTAAATCCATAGCAACAATTGTCAAGTGAAAAATTGGTATGTCCGTTCTCACGCACAGATTCCAAATTGGAAAAAAAAGTGTTTGTTTTACCAGACCACATTGGGCATAAGGGCATCGATGTTGAGAAGTTTCTAATTTTTAGATATTTTGTTGAATGCTAAATTTAATTAATAAAATAGTCTGCATATGAATTAACCATTGATTTTCCATTCAAGTTTTTACTTTGTTTGACTGTTTTAACTGTTTTAAGAGTGTACACTTATAGACTGTGTGACAATACTGGTAGAATTTCCGCTTTCTACTTTAATTCATTAATCAAGGTTCAGACAGTGAAAGACAGACAGACAGATGTTATTAAAAAGCGAAGAACAAAGAAAGGTATAATACCTGACTAGTTGGACCAAGATTATTTTACTGTATATATTATTTAAATAAATATAATGAATGAGGAATGCTAATCAATGATCAACACTATAGTCAGTAGTTCATTTTTGTGACATTGGAATTTTTGTTAGTTGAGTAGGAGTAAAGAAGAAATATTTCTTACAAAAAACGCTGCGTAACTTTTTGACTGGACAGTTGGAACAATCTTCATTAATCTAATATATTAGTCGGCCAATCAAAACGCAAGTGAACAATTGGGACTTGTGATTTATGTCATTGGCCTGTCAGCACATTCGTTTCTTTCTAGAATTAAACGCACAAACATGTATTGGGAATAATGTATGTTTATGTGGTTATTACTTAATGTAGATATCGCATTTAGGTATTGATAATAATAATAATATGGCTTTTGAATATATAATTTACTGTCTATAGAATAACATTTATACATTTTCGGTTCGCGATGAAAAGTTATATGAATGGATTTTTAATAGGTATTTATAATAATAGTATATGGGTTGTATTATTGCTAAGCTATTAGTGGAGTCTGTTAGGGCTGAAATAAGGGTGTTTGGTTCAGTTTCTTCCAAAAGCACCAAATTTGGTATACAGGTTGCCCACCCTATATAAATTCAATTTTTGATGGGCGCCAAGCAAAATGACCCCTTGGGTCACCTAATTTGCATAATTTAAAATGGCGGACATTTTCGCTTAAACAGTCTATATCTCTAAAAATACTGGTCATAGAGAGTTGATTTTTTAGCCCAAAATGTTCAGAACATAAACATTCCTATTTACTCTAATGAAGTTTTTTTGAAAAAAATGACCGGAAGTACCAGTTTTAACCTTTGACCCATATTTTAAGGCATTGCCATATCTCAGTAAATAGTTGTCACAGACAGTTTATTTAAGTGTCAAATTGTTCAGAATATATATGTTACTATTTAATTTAATGAAACATTTTATCCAAAAATGACCGGAAGTACTCAGTTTTGCCTTTGACCGTTACGATGTAATTACCAGCCTTGTTACGGTTAATATATTTTGATATCCATAAAACTACTTGTCATAGAGAGTTAATGTTGGTGTCAAAATGTTCAGAACATAAACATTTCTATTTACTATAATAAAGTTTTTTCTCAAATAATAACCAGAAATACCATATTTGACCTTTGACCTGTTTTTTCAGGCAAATTGTTATATCTCATTATTGGGTTGGCGTGGAAAGTTCATTTTGGTGTCAGATTGTTCAGAATATATATGTTACTATTATGTTTAATAGAAGATTTTTCCAAAAAATAAATAAATGTGCTATTATTAAATAAATGAAAGGTAAATTACAGTAATCTATGAACTTATAGTAAGGTTATAATTAATTGATGTCTGTACAAAACTCCTACACTCATAATTACATTATAAAAGCCACTATTAAGTAGTTTGGATTGAAAAAGATTTGTTCAGAAGGTCAATTCTAATGCTCACATTGCACCTGACAATCATGTTAAAACCTTTTTATTGTTTATTTGTAAAGATTGGATTATTGTATGATTTCTTTTTACAACTTTGGTGTTTAAAATTGTTATACAGTACTCTATTGTATTTCTAAATTAACATGGTTTTCAGCAAGTACTTTTGAATATGTGTGACAAAAAAAATGTGAAGTGCGTGATATGGACACAATGATGGCATCATATTTGAGTTTAGGCTTTGTTTTATACAACATCCTTACTTTACACAATTATTAGTATTGCAAGCTTTCATAGACGAAAGTCATTCCTCTTAAACTGAGCTGTTCATACATGAAATTCAACTGCCGTGTTTTGAAACTTCTTCTTTTATGCTGTTTAATAAGAAATGAGATGAAGTTACTAAAGTTAGCGACGCAATGTAACACGACGTATTGATGCAAGGTGCTTTTGTATAATCACAAGTGGGAACTGACAACGCAACAGTGCTGCAAACATCGCAGGGGAAAACATAATTATTGGAAGGACATTTTCTTACATTGCGTAGGTTGCGTTATGTTGCGTCGCTAGTGGGAAAAAAGCTTACTAGTGGGAACCAAGCTTACTAGTGGGTTATACTATACAGGAGATGATATGACAATATAGTTGATTCAGTCTTTCATTTCATTGTGTGCTTTCAATTTCATTTGGTTCTTTGTACGATTGCGTATGACAGAGAAATAAATTGCATCATTGAATTACTAACGCTTGTGAGGTTATCCACTATTTCCAATAAGCTATAACAAATGGCTAATTTTCTTGAAAAGTTTGAGCTGCATAATATTTTTATTTCAACTTTTTTATTATAGAAAATCACTCTTGGAGCTAAACTCATAGGCCAGATAGGTTCTGCTTGAAATGACAAAATATAAAAAAAATTACAAAAGTACTATCAATTTATACAGGTACTATAATTATTATTACAGTATAAACATTTCATTACATTTGACAAATTACGAGAAAATGTTTTTTAAAGTTGAATTTGAAGCAATTAATATTGGTACATTGGTACATAATAAAATATATAAATGTGTGGCAGAATAAATAAAAAAGATGTTCCAATTCAGGTGACATTTGGCAGGTTTAAATACAACATGCTGGTTTTTGAAGTTCTGTTTTAATTTGTATTCGAGATTCAGACAGACAGTCAAGTTAAAAGTGAGAACAAAGCCATACAGTATGACATAATATTAAACTGTTACCCTGACTGGTTGGACCATAGCCAAATACAGACAGACAGATTGTATATAAAACCACCACATTTTATAGAGTATCTTCACTTAGAAAATTGATGTGAAGTACTGAAGTACTAACCATTAAAACAGGAGGCCTGGTATTTCTTATACCAGCTGCTGTATAACATTTGTAAACTAACAAGGTGAGTAAAAATGACACTCTTCATTAAAATAGCAAGGTAATATTTTGATATTGCTATCATTTATTATCATTATTATATGGCTAAAATTTCATTATTGTGTATACCATTTTTTACATACTTTTCACAAAATTATTAATGTGACATTCATCTGTATTTCAAAGTGATTTATAATGAAATAGGCATTTAGCACAAATCAATGCGTAACCATTTTTAATCCATCACTATTTGAAAGGAAAATACATTCCAATTAATTGGTTTATTAAAAGTAAATGCTAGTATTCATCACCACAAATATCAATCACAAATATCAATCACATCCAGTCAGCACTCTCTCCCATAGTAAATATAGCAGCAGGAAGTGGTGTGTGCACACATTTTGTTTAACAATAATGGAGAGAGAAAAATCATTGACTCACGGCGTTAGGGTTGTTATCTTACGCAAAGTCTTGCGTTTTAAACACTCTGATTATTAGGTCTAAGCAGAATGACAAACGCATTACACTTTTCATTGTAATACAACCCTAATACAGTAGGAACTAGAAAGCCACTCCGAGAGTGCATACCTCCGCCTTCTGTAAAATTCTTCTACATATTTAGTCTCCGTAAAAATTTTGTGTGTTTTAATGCTGTGTTTGTGATTTAGGCTAATTTCACTACAAGCATGTGTATGCGAGTTTGGTGTAATGGTATGTAACAAGCCTTTCAATTAACAATAGCTTCAGCTGACTAACAATAGAACAGCAACGCAAAAAACTTAAGACTGTTCACAGGATTTTGAAAATTCTGTCCTATCTTTTAACACTAGCAGGTCTGTAAATAATTCTAAAAAGTGGTCCAGAATTACAAACAGTCATGTGGGAAGGTTCAATTTCTTGGAAAATGGCCAAATTTGTAAAGTATATTTATTGTCTAATTATTTTCCATTACATGTTCAATACAAAATATTCTTTTTTAAAGTAAATCAGAAAATGTTTGTGGCCATTTTCAGGTTTAAAATGTTTATCATTGTTTATTCAATTTTTTGTATAGTTATCGCTTAAAAAAATGTGTATTATTATGATTACTTACTAAACTAACCTATTTACCCATTGATGAGAAAAAAACAATAAACAACTTATGGTTTATATACTACAACTTAATAGTTTTCCTACCTATCTAAGATAGGTTTAGCTAAATGATAATTGACATGTGTGGTTGTAGGTGGAAACCTCAAAACAAATGTAATTATCTGTTGATAATGTGGTATATTGCTACTGATATGGTAAACAAGTGGTTGAAAATTATGAAATGGCACGTGCTGTACCTGGTCCTGTCAGTGTCTGGTAACTACAATAATAATAGTTCATTCTTAGAGCCCATATAAACAAGCTCTCAATGCGCTGCACGTTACTTTATTACCCTGGTCATTTTTTGGATCAAACATGTATGGAAACTAAATACAGCTAAGTAATCCAACGTCCAATCGCCACAAGCAGTGTGAACTGTTCAATACCAATTTAAAGCAGACCTTTATTTTTAAAATGGTTTATTTAACCAAGTATAGGCCTAAGGAGAGATTGTCTACATCAACTAAGTGTAAATGATGTAGGTAGGGATGAAGACAAAGCATGGGCCAGTGAGTTTGCAGGTTACTGTATCTCTGGGTACATTTAGGTACAAGTGTAGGCATATGTTATGTTGCGCATGAGATGGTTTCTATTTACAGTACTTCCACAATATAATTATAACAACATATAATATTATACAATAACATAATGGCCGGTTGCTCAGCATAGGTTGCATCTTTTTTTATTTCATTGGGTTAATTAGGATTTATTTCATGGCTTAATTAAATCTTTTCTTTCAACGATGCTTTTCAATATACTATATTTTGAAGTCATTATCAACAAAATGTTTGTTGGTGCCATATATTTCTGTTTTGGAAATAGGCTAGGACATTTATTATTAGTTACAGTAGTTAATGTAGAAACTTTTTAGTAGAACAAACAAGGCACAATATGTTTTAATACTCAGCCTATTCAGGGGACAACCTTATAAGGTGACAATTTGTTGGGTCACAAAGGTGTCCCCTTAATAGAGGTTCTATTGTAACAACATGTTGTCACCCTCACCTTAATAGCAAGATGAGTATTTCTTGGTAATTCAAAGTAGAAATTAGGATTACTAATTTATACAACTGTTACTTCCTTGTAAATATTATTGCACAATCAACTGCAACAACCACTATGTTATAATGTATGTAAAGGAGATAATTCCCAATAAATTGTCGCCAAGGGGTAACAGCATATCTGTGGTAATTAATTTTAGGCGTACTAAATTATTTTTCTTTGTAGACAAATAATTAATGTCAAAAGACTTTAAAGTAGTATAGTTAGATGAACAAACATCAACAAACATCAACAAACAGTATGTTAACAATGCTTGCTGTAAAGGTATGGCTTAATTCTTTAAAACTAAAGCCTTGTCTACACTATCAAACTTTATGTGTCAAAAAAGTTTGATGTGCCCAAATATGGTAGAACTATGCTTACATATGGTAGTGATATGACATCATCATTTCCATATATGGGCACATCACATTTTTTTGACACATAAAGTTTGATAGTGTAGACAAAGCTTCAAGATAGGCTATCAAATGGTTACTGTTTGAGTTTTGAAAAGTATTTTAATATTGTACCTTATATTAATTAGACGAAATACATTTACATATACCGTAAATACTATTTTATTTTACAGCAGTATGTTTTAACTTGTGACATTGTTCATTCATTCATATTCAAACAATTACAATGTTATTTTTTATTTTATTTCAGAATAATAATACAAATAAGATTCAATAATAAATACCGTAAGCAGAGAATCATAAATATATCAATATAATTATGCACTGATGAAGGGCTAGTGTTGTCTGAAAGCTCTGCTAATTTTTCTGGCTGTTTTATTTTATTGTTTTGATTTAGCTTTTTTCTTATTTTATTTTATATCTCCATTGAGATCCAGCCACTGATACCCACAGCATTGTCATTTTATATCTCCATTGAGATCCAGCCACTGATACCCACAGCATTGTCATTTTATATCTCCATTGAGATCCAGCCACTGATATCCACAGCATTGTCATTTTATATCTCCATTGAGATCCAGCCACTGATACCCACAGCATTGTCATTTTGTATCTCTATTGAGATCCAGCCACTGATACCCACAGCATTGTCATTTTATATCTCTATTGAGATCCAGCCACTGATACCCACAGCATTGTCATTTTATATCTCCATTGAGATCCAGCCACTGATACCCACAGCATTGTCATTTTATATCTCTATTGAGATCCAGCCACTGATACCCACAGCATTGTCATTTTATATCTCCATTGAGATCTAGCCACTGATACCCTCAGCATTGCCTTTGGATTTATAATCTACAAATTAAACTCTCTTTTGGTAACATTGACTGTGGAAAATTGAACATGATAGAAAGATAGTTGGAATGTTAATTGAAGTTAAAGAGATATCACATGCACGCGAGACAAATGTAATCAATTGTTTTTGGATAATATTGATTTTGGTAAAGAGCGTATTGGATAAGCAATTTAAAATAACAGAATTAAATTTGATATGAGTTCTAAACAAGTGAGCAGTATAGATTAATCAGTATGAATCATAGTTTTTTTATTCTAATGGTGCAACAATGATGTCATGTTATGTTTACAGTCAACTTGTTTAACATGGTCTTTATAGTTCTCAAGGTCATAATGAAGTATACCGGTAACATATTTTGTGACCATTAATTAAGCATGTTATGGAAGGAAGATTAGGCCTATTTCCTTTTCAAAGTGATGATGGTTATACTCATGCATTTTTGTATTATTTAAGGGATGTTTCCCAGCTTTTACACCAATTGTATGTACAAATATGTACATGTTTTAAAATAATGTTAGTATCATCTATATTTTTGACGAGATGAAAAAGTTTCATGTCGTCTGCATACAATAGAGATTGTGAAGTAAAATTATTGGGTAAATCATTATGAAAAGGTTGAAACAATAATATACCATAAAAATGTATGAGAACAAGATTACAAGCAATAAACTAGAAATGGTAGTTAAAAAGTTGTTTCTGTTTATTTATGTATTCTTTATTCTGCAGGCACTTTTAGTACTATTGCACTGATTTTCAAAGTGGTACAGTAACTGGAAATATCATTAAACCAACATAATAAATTAAAGACAAAGAGTAATCAAAATCACAAATAGAAAAAATGTACATTATAAATAGAAATTAATTTTAGAAAACTTAGTTTAATTGTTGCGTATTAATTGTGTTTGGAATGAAGTTATTGACATATTTTTTAGCTCAATATGTCGGTCGGTAAACACTAACTTGCCGGTCGGTAAACACTAACTCAAATTTGCGCACGCAAGTTAATTTTTAATTCATTTGGAAGTTCATTCCAGCTTTTAGATGAATGATCATTAATGATAGTAAAGTTTTTTCCTTCCAGGTGGCTATTTCGTTATGGCTTTGCTTCATGTGCCTTTAGAATGGGTATATATATATGCCTAAATATGGTAGTGATATGACATCATCATATTCATATATGGATCACATTTTAAAGTTTTAAATAAAGTTTGATAGTGTAGACAACTTTAGAACCATAGCAAATAAATGGTCGCTATTATAAATCAAAATGTATTCTGCATGGGACTGTGAGCCCTATGTTGTTGAAACCTGAATACTGTGTTTTTTGTGTAAATTGTTGATTATTGATTATAAACAATAATTATTGTGTGTTTATTTTTATTGCTGGTATTTCATAAATGTGTGGATGTTTATAACTACAGTATTTCTATAATTAGGTCAAATTTCCATAGACAATATAGATATTCCGTTCCGAGATGATTTATTTAACATCCAATTACTGTAGTTGTTCTCGCATTTTCTTAGTATTTAATTATTATAATACCAATTGAGAAGGTTACAGTAGGAACACTAGGAGCTGTTCAATTTCCTGGATTTTTGTAAACAATAGGATAGTTTAGTATCGGTCATAACTAATAAGGAAACACAAATGTGGCAAATATTAAGTTCTACAGAGTACTTAATGTAATAGGTGAAATTACATTTTGAAATTAATTATGAAAATGCCTAGTAACTGGTTAATTAGTTTAGTTGACTGTATGTCAATTAATAACCTTTTTGGATGATGTACAGTAGGCCATACATTGTGAGGAAATGGTGTAATTTACCAACCAACTTTAGCCTCCTAGCATTTGTGAACATTTCTCCAATATGTATGAAATATGAAGTGAATAAGTGAATTAAAAACATTGTTTTCAACATGAGAGTTTGAAACTCTGCATGAACAACACTGGTCCCTATATGATTGAAAAAATAAGTGCATGTTGTTGAAGATCAGTCTTATTTAGTTTGAAAGTGTAATTGTTAGATAATCCTTTGAAATTATTTTAGAAATTGTGTTTCAATTTGATGTCCTTAAAATCCATTAAAAAACTATTTTGAGTTTCTTTTGTATTACCGGTAGTGTAGTTTCCGTATTAATTGAAATTAAACATCAGCCTAGCAAACATCATACACTACATCTGACGGTACTATACAGCTGTGTACAACCACTCACTGTGTTGGCCAATCAGATTTAAGAACCAGGTGACGTAGTGATAACTAGGTACTATTATATCACACACAATTATGAGATCATAAATTCTGCATTGATACTCAAGGAGCCAACAGGTTGATAGACTGCACAGTAAATAGAAGATAGTAGGCACAGGTATTTACAAACAATTAAGTAGATTATAGATTAGATTATAGTAGTAATATTTAATTAATGTTTATTTATGAATATTTCTTATTTTTTCCTTCCTTGGGATTTGAATTTGTATTTTTCAAATCACCAGTATGAACACTTTTACCATAAAATATGCTTGGGTCAATGTAAGAAATTCCAAGCCATAATTTTTATTGTATTTTTGGAGGACCAAATTTAAAGCCAAGTGGTTTAATGCATCCTCATTGTATTTATTAATTTATGTTCTGTATCAATACAAAATACAATATAATATTATTATATTGTATTTTGTATTGTGTGAAAACAATAAACTTGAAACTTGAACTTGCTACAGTAGCTTTAGAATTACATTGTCAATCCTGAGGACAATCAACCGAAAACTTTTTCACCATTCAATACATTCAATTAAAAAATTACTTAGATATTATAACTAATAAAATCTAAGGCAATAGGTATATGAATCAGTAAGTACAATCTCTGGTGAAGTCGTAAACTTGCTTAATTAAAACATTGGGAAACAAATTAGTATTCATTACATACTTTAGTAGTGTCAGGCATGTCGTTATTGATAGATTGATAATTTTGTTGTGTGAGTAAATAAATTTGAACTTGAATGGAATTGTTTAGTTAAGTCCACCTAACATAATAAATACTAATTACCATGTAATTATACACCATACCTGTTGAAAGAGGAAATAGACATTGATTGATCTATATTGACATCTGTTGTATAAACAGATTATGTAGAATATGCTTTGAATATAAACATGGTTTATTGACTATAGGCGATGAATAATAATCAATGAAATGAAACTATACCAACAGCCAATAAGGTAGCGATAATATATTTCGCCAGCTCCATTCATTCTTACCAAGTCCGTTCATAAATACATAGAGGTACTGTAATCCGTGGGTTAATTATTTGCTATCTGCTAATACTATACATCTAGATCACTATTAAAGCCGTTGCTAATTAATTGTAAGTAAAATAATAATTTTTTTTATTGATTATCAATATCATTCCCATGATGGCTATATTAGGGAAATCCCCTTTCCGTTGTGAAAATTTATTGCCACAGAAATAACAAACATCTGTTGTGAACTTTGTTGAGATTTTAATGCAGAAAACAACGCATATACATAAACATTCAGTTATCGGAAATGTGGAAAACCACGAGCACGATGTTAAGCCAAATGTGAGTATTGGCATGTATGATGTTATTTTTAAATTAATTCATTTTATAATGTTGATATAAATATATAATTTACGAGGCCTACAGTAGGTGGTTCATTTGAGTACACATGTATATTGCTGAAACTGCCCCTGGCTAGCATTGTTAAAATTATGTTGTATTGATTCTATGTTGATAAAATAAATCAATCAAAATGATATTTGGAGTTCTGCTCAATTTATAGTAAATTTAATTATTAACCATAAAACAATAACAATGAAAAAAAGAAATGGTTATAGTCATTATTTAAAAGCAATAAAACTAAGCTGGTACTTTTCTTGTGAGGTAACTTTAAGTCCTACTATTCAGTAATGACATTTAATGCCTAGAGGAATTAGTGAGTTTCAAAAGTCAATTGTGGTATGTTGTCTGCTAAAGTATTTCCTACAGTATTTCCTACATTGTTTGTTTAATATGAAATCCACCTAGATATTATAATTCTGTCAGTGTCAATGTACAGTAACCTTGAAGACATGTTTACTCTTTCATTTTAAGTGTAATGTTAACAATTTTTTAATTTCAGTTCAGCAGGTCATTATGATAATCTGTTTACTGTTAACAGCTACTGTATTAGGTATTTGATTAGTTCGTTGATGTGAATGGATCAATTATATTTATTGACTTTGTACAGTGTTGTAAAGTGTATCAATGTTCTGTCCTCAAAGATTATGAAAATACATATTTAATTATCACTTGGTACATTATTAAACAATGGATCTAGGAATTGAAATTTAATTTTAATAGGTTAATTTATTGAAAAAAGCACCATTATGTATGAATGTTTAAAGAAGCCATTTGTAGTTGGACCCCGAGTTGGTGCATTGTCTCTTTACACCCACTGTTTATTCTTATTTGTTTAGCATATTTTAGGGGACAGTGCGCCTTTGATAATTGAATTTGTTTTGCCGCAATATAAATGTCCCTGTCCATACATCCTGTTATTTTGAAATTTAGTCCGTATTACCTGTATCTGTAATAGGCTGGCCCGCCACAAGATTTCTATCTTCTTGGGTACTGCCTACTTCCTTTTATTGATAACTGTATTATACTTTTTAATCATCAATTTTTTCATTCTTGACTCGTTTTATATTTTACTGGAATTTATAATGTTTACCTCATTTTCTTGAAGGAAGAAATAAATGTTAAGTTGAATTGAATTGAATTAAATGTTTTATAATAATTATTATTATTATTATTATTATTAATGTTTTTGTTATATTTTTAATTTAATAATATTAAAGTCTGTACAGTAGGTAATGACATCTGTTGAATATATGCTGTTTGATGTTGTTAACATTGTTATTCCTTTGGGCAAGATTTAATCAGCTGCAAACGTTTAATTGCTGTTGCTCTCTTTAGTACAGTACCTTATTGAGTGATTCTAATAGTAATACCATGCATTGTCATTTTGTACAATGACAATGCACACGCGGTCATGGCGCTTCTCCATGCATGGTGCGTTCATAAGCGTAATCCGATTTAGTTAAATAGATCAAATGATCAATCATAGTATTTGTCATACTATACATCATTTCTCCATAGTGGCATTCACATCGAACTATGGCTAGTTAATTTAACTCGATTATCTATATGATCTCACCATAATTTGGTTGTGAATGCTCAATTATGTCCGGAAGATGGTTTTTTTTGTGGACAATTATTGCTGCTTGGATTTAGAAGTAAATCCAAGGATAGCCAGTTATTTTATGAGGGTAATTCAATTATAGTATGATGATCATTAATTTATATTACTAAAATGACTAAAGTCTTAAATTTAGCTATTGGTTGAATTCAATGTTGTGCCACTTTATAAGTTAAGTGTGTGTTGATAAAGTATATATTAGTAACAACATTAGGAAATAATCATTTGATACAACGATATAGGTTGGTCCGTATAATGCATCCATCTATTAAATAAAAAATTACTCGCATGTTTAAACTGACTGTGTTGAACATATTTAGCCTTAGCTAGCTTCTTGGCTGAATTCTTTAGAATTCGAGAAATCTTCTCTTCAAAACTTTGTGTCTTGTCGATATGACGATACGAAAAGAAATGATGACGGTATTACGTGGGAGTGGTCCCACAAGAGGGCGCTATAGCGGACTATCCCATTTATCATGGAGGTGAGCTACCGCAAAATTCTTCTTTTCGTAATTGTTTCGCACTTCGTGGAAAAGGGCTAATGACGGGTTTATCCAGGTAAGCGGCACTCATAGACTACCAACACCATTTCTGGTTTGTGTAATTTCTTAATCTACTTATTAATTAAAATTTTTGTGTGTTTGTTTCTAAATTATTATTCATTTATTGCTGTGTCATTGTTGTTAACATGTACATTGTTGTGATAAACACAAAGTCTTATGAAGGTCTCTCATTTGTCATACATATGTACTGTATGTATGTATTCGATTTTTGTCTTTACAACAGTGTCTTTATATTGTGACCCCTATTGACCCTAATGACCTGCATAGTTGAAGTTCTAGGTTGTAAAAGATCTATCTGTTAAGGAACACAGGCCGACAAATTGAAGCTAAGGATATACATGTGGGGTGATATTCACAATACAATAGATGATTAATTGTAGTTATTAGAAAATTGTTTTGTATAGAATTCCAGGTACCTATATTAGATTTTCCTTATATGGGCATTAAAATGTGGGTGTCGAAAAATAGTTTGTTGGCATAAACAATTTAACTAATATGTAGACGTAGTTAAGCTCTTACTAACCACATAGTACCAAAATAGATTAACTCTCACTCAGAGAAACTGATTCTACCAAGCTATGCAATAACCTACTGTTATCACATTATCAAGAAACATATTTAGTGTAGTTTACAGTAGTGGTTGATGGATTGGAAGTGTTTTCCTAATTTATGTTAATACATTTTTAATCTCAGAAACAATGAAGTCTGAAATAAAGCAATTTGCTTCCTAACCGCCCTCCCTTCTTTTCCGATCTGTTTATTTGACTATAGTACAATGCTGTACCAGGCTGTAATTGTTGTGAATACAATGCAACACCCACCCACTCATTTATTGTGGTGACTAGATAATCATTGAAGGTATATTCATAGTTCATGCATGGACATGTGACACTTGTCGGCTACATTAATTAATTCTGGAAATTATGGAAAAGAGTTATGTTGTATAATAATAATAAATACTTTATTTTAACACGGAAAAGCTTGTGTCACCATAAAGGTGTTCTTCTACAAGGATTACAGTTTCACTGTATAGCAATGTAATTGTTATTTGATGTCTATACTATTAAGCATTTGATGCAACTGTAAACTATTTAAGTATAAGGAATTAAAGGATAATAAATAATAAAACATAGTTTACTATTTAGTGTAATATGTCAGTTTTAGAGCTAATCAGTAACACTAAAGCCCATTTCACACAGAGCTGTAAGACGGTAATATTGCAGTAATTCATGAACTCCGGCCTACTGTACTGTATGTGTGAAAAAGCCCTTATTGCTGGCTTCTGCTAGACCACCTGTGGACGTATTAATATTTATTAATCACACTTCTGTGTATAAGTAGCCACTTAAGTGTATAAGTAGCCACTTAAGTGTATAAGTAGCCACTTAAGTGTATAAGTAGCCACTTAAGTGTATAAGTAGCCACTTAAGTGTATAAGTAGCCACTTAAGTGTATAAGTAGCCACTTAAGTGTATAAGTAGCCACTTAAGTGTATAAGTAGCCACTTAAGTGTATAAGTAGCCACTTAAGGGCCTGTTTCTATAGAGCAGAGAATACGGTTTTGAATACCGTTCTTTTCAAGAACCGTTTTTTCTTGCCAGCAGAAATGGGTCCCCACAAAAAACCACAAAAAAGAACCGATCTTAAAAACGGTTTCAAAAACCCCAATTGATTGCGGTCTCGATCGCAAAGAACCGTTCTGAAACCGGTTTCCGCGGAGCAATTTTTAGCTGCAACACAATCGCGGTCTCAATTTGACCCCAAAAACTGAACTCTGCAGTCTGCTGCACTGGGATGATTGCGGTCATCTCGCAGTCAAACTCGCGCGATAGGACCTAGGCCTAAGTCATTTTTATTTCTCTAGATAGTGAGTATTTTATTTAACTAAAAAATGTTGACCGATGCCATTACGAGGTTCGTAAAAAATATGTGAAGGAAAGAAGATGAGGGGACTTGTCGGGAGTCGGAAGAAAGACTCACGTATAGGCCTACATGTTTTTAAGAATATTGTAAAGCGTGTGAAAAATAGACGAGTTCAACTTGACAATATCAGAGGGTGCGACGTACCTATACTTTAACCAAGGACCACAATAACGTTTCAGGTAATAATTCCCCTTCTATGATGAAATGGATGCTATTTCTTGGGGATCGCGCTATGCGAAAAAAAGTAAACATGACCACGATCAAATCGCGCTTCCGCCTAACGAACTGCATTGTGGTGTATATAATGACGTCATTCATAACGAACGCACATGGACGGAACCGGTTTTATTGGAGTAAAAATTGAGCTGCAACGCGATCTTTATTTATAAACAACAGCCGAAACCGGTTTCCAAAAAACCGTTCTTTTTTTATTTTTCAATAGAAACAGGCCCTACGTGTATAAGTAGCCACTTCTGTGTATAAGTAGCCACTTAAGTGTATAAGTAGCCACTTAGCATCGATTTCCCAAGAGAGAGCCATTTCCCGCTGAACCCTATTCTCTTCAGAACAGCATTTTTGTTGTACGGGTGCCTTCAATCAAATAATTTAGACAGCTATTAAATCTTGAAACTACCTAGGTATTGTAATCAAATCATTTGTTAAATGATTAAGTGAAATTCCAATGTAATCAGTTTAAACCATATTTGTGAATCGAATTTGTGAATGAAATTTGTAAATCGTATTTGTGATGGAAAGTTGTTAGTTATATTGTGAATGAAATTCTCTGGTACAGTAGTACTAATCATAGATTAGGTGCATTGTTGGAACAACAACATTAAAATATAAATGTTAAAGTCTGTATAATTCAAATTTTCTATTAAAATTAGTCGCGTGTTATTAACTTTGTTTAACGTTTTTTTTAATCTAACTGAATTGAATAAACAGTATTAACATGGGGATACCTTGGGGATATCATATCATATCCTGTTCTCATTTTTTGTTTTTATTAAAACCATATTTGCCTGGAAATTGTGTTTCTAAATTATAATTCATTTATTGCTGTATCATGGTTTGTATTTAAAAATTTTTGAATTTTACATATGTAAGGTCAATGTATTGTATAACTTTACACTCAGATTCAATCCATTAACCAGATGGTTTTAATTTCTTTCTGTCTGGTCATTTGGGAGGCTAGATTATGTTGATCACTAAAAAGTGCAGGGCCTTTAATTGAAGTGTGTGATGCAGGTGTTCTCTCAATGGTTAAATGTATTCTCTCCCAAACGACTACCCTCTTTAAAAGAATACACTTAACTCCCATCTAATATTTGTATACGTCAATCTCGTAGTCGTACTAAACGTTATAACAAGACTTTCGTTTCTCAATCTATTGCTACTCATGTCTGAAGATAATTTACCCACTTACGGAGAGAACATCTGGATCATCATACTGATTTAAATTATTTGTATAAATGTTGCCAAAGTTTTTTTTATAACTTGTAGTTGTACATATTGTCTGTATTTTTTTTTTACGTATTTTTACTGCAGTGTATTAAAGATTTTCTGAATTATGAATTAGGCAAATGGAAGATGAAGTAATTGAGAAAGAATTGTTGTATTTTAATCCCAGTGTTCATACAATGTTATGTTTGTTGTAGGTTTTTCCCATTCCAACATGTTATGTTGTGTCCCCTGTTGACCCCCATAGCCATATAGTACTGTACTGTACATGTAGGTAACAGATGAAGTGATTAAGCAAGACGGGTAGCTACATTTGTGTAAGCTAAGGATACTGGTATCCCAATTATTCACAATAGATTGAAGACTCATTTTTGTTATTAGTATTTTATATAGAATTCCAGGTGTGATATTTATTTGTCTATTTCGTGCCTAGCTTACCTGGATAAAACGACAATAGCCCTTTCTCCTCGAAGAGCAGAACATTTCATTGAAAGCCTCTCTCCACAAATGGTATAGTCCATGAACCATTATTTATTTTGTAAATCCCCCAAATGAGAAGGCTGAAATACAGATATTTAAAAGACAAGAATAAGATTTTAAAAAGGTTAAAAAGGCAATGGAAGTCTACAAATATTATCAACATCGTTATGAAATAAAAAGGGCTTCACACTATCACAGATTCCATGACCAATACAGTAATGTTTATTCTTGAAATATGAGTTAACATGCGAGTAATAACTGATACTTTAAAAATAAAAAAAACATACTGTACAGTAGGTTATGTAAAAGAAACAGTGAGCTGAATTTAAAACATGAAACTCAACGGTACTTTAAAGGGGGGTTCCGGGTTTAAAATGAATAGTAAAAAATGTAAAATATATTTGTTTGTCTCTTGAACGGTAAAAGTTTCAATTTATATAAGCGCCCAGTGAAGCAGAACGAAGGCTGTGAAATCAGGCCAGATTACAAGTGCAGCTACGGCAAAATCACACTGTGGTTACAAAATAGGAAATTCGTGAAATGGTCCATCTTCCGACGACTCGTTATCATTAACCATATCAATTACTTTTGTAACAGTGAAAAATTAGATATGTTTCGCACCGACTTAGGGAAAAATCAAAATCAATGAAGCGTAACGTATACTGTACATTCCTCCTGCTGAGGATCGATCGAGCGAGACGACGATACACGTGCTCTCTCTGCTGCCCACCATGCCTGGCATCGTCACGTGATAAGCAGATACAATATACAATACCAAACTGGTCGGGTCGAGTATACCCCGTCTATAATCACAACATGAACGATGTACAGTATTTGATGGAAGGTCAACTCGACCGACCGGAATGGTATAGATAATATAGCTCGAATGAGAGAGTTGGAATATTTTTGTAGTGCAGCCTATAGTAAAAGGCCTGGTAGTATCAATTCGCATAGGGTCTACTACACTCTAGCTCAATTTTTAACTGGGCCGGATCAGCTAGATCTCCTTCCTACTACCTGGTCTACTTGCTTGATGCATGAGTATCCGCTTTTTTGGAGAGTAAACTAAGCCTATTTTAGGCCTACTTAGACGATCGGGACACCATACATGTGGACGGCGATCGGACCTTGTTTTGCTTCAATATTTACAGCCGATTTTGTAGAACGTTTTAACTTTTAGGTTTAGATTGTTTTGGTTGATAGGATGGGTTTTGTTATTTATGGGCCAATCGTCTAGTAGCAGTAGGCTAGCTAGGCCCATGGGCCCCATTGTTTTAACGTAGCCATCGTGGCATGGAATCCCTATAGTCAGAATGGCTCTCGCCCATTAGGCTAGGCCTAGAGTAGTATTGTACGTGAAGCCGATAATACGATCTGTACTATAGAGGTATAAAAATAGTATACTTTATGACTCCGTAATTTGTACTAAATTTTGTATTTCATTAAATGTCAAATAAATATATGCTACTACTGTTATTATTACACTTTAGGCCTAGCTTAGAAAATCTACAAAAAATGTATTTCACAATGATCGGGTGGTCGTCGTTTGACAGGGAAGAGAGATGTAAATTAGGCCTAGTTGACAAACACAACGTACATGACGTCGCGAGTTTGGAATCCACTGGTGACGTGATTTTGTGAATATCTCATGAATATTAATGAGCTTCCCTAAGCTGCTGAAAAACAGGACTTTCCATGAATTTACCCTAAAATGTATATGAAATTAAATTTTTTAAATTTCTCGTTATTACTTCTTCATTCCGACATGTCTATATTGTTATATTTTTTTTTATTTAATAAATAAACGATATTTAAAAGCAATTTTAAACCCAGAATCCCCCTTTAAAGTGGCAAATTGCAATGTGGGAATGAACCAAACGAGAGGCAGAGTCACTATTAAAAATCTGGGATAAGTTGCAATTGGAAACATTTGGCATTTGGGGGAATATCAAGTGCGTGAATAAGTGAACTTGGGAATACTTATAGAAGCCTTCGGTAACATCAATGTTTTTAAACAAGTAAAATCACATTGGTTTCCATAGTGATGGGCGGGTGTCTACTACTGTATCATATTTAATTCAGATAATAATTTGTTGGCAGTAAACAACAACACTACTGTTGGTTTAAGTGTAATTTTCCCAAATGTATTCAACTATTACTAGTATCGGATTTAAGCGTAATGAGCTGATATACCTCTACACATTGTTCATAGGTTTAACTAGTTATGGAATATTTGTTTAATAACTGTCATTGTATATAAGCACAAAGGAATTAGTTTCAATAGCCGTTCAAATAATGATAGGAGTTTAATCATCATAAAAAAACAAAACAATAATCAGAACTATTGAAATATAAATATATTTTGAAGTAACACACTGAATAAATGACAATGAAGTTGTGACCATAAAATGTGGACTTGGAAACAATTTTGTTGATGGGAATGTATTGTATAATTTTGAATTTATTGCATTGGTTGTAAAGAAAGTGAACAGAGATTAGGAAGTTGGTTGATTTCCTTGCCATGCAAACCATGAAACAATATTGTGTTTAATAATGTCTTTAGAGGAAAATGGGAAATTTTGGATTCAAGGTGATTTCCGGTCGTGTTTATTAATTGTTCATTTCTGTCGTGCAATTCTTCAATTGTGGCACATTTGGCACTTCTGTTAAATGAAATCAATAAATCAGAAATAACCCAGGACATTAATCAGGCCATTATTTATTTTTATTTGTATCAACAAAGACAAATATGTCACATCAGTGGATTGAGTGATCCCAGAAAGGTGAGCGAAATAAATTATTCCCTCATGCTGAATGTTGTTGCATATAATAACAATAACAATGGTGTTTATCTGTGATTATTGCTGTCATCAGCAGAATTATTTGGGGAGGAAGCCATGTAATTGAAAACAATAAGGGAATTGATGTTATAATATTAGTTTCAATAAATACAACAAGTAGCCAGACAGATAATTAATGTGAGTGATCTTGCATCACACCTACAGTACGTTGTGGACGTTTTCTTTTGTTTGTCTACAAAAGGCCAAATGTGGTTTTGTGAAAGAGATATTTTTGGAGATAGATTGGCCAAAAGGTGATATCCTATCGTGTGTCAACAAGGTGATTTGGTATATTAGTTGTGAAAAGAACTGTTGAGTTTCTTGACGTTTTTCTATCAATATGTTTAGAGCAACTACCAAGTTACTTAGTTTACTATATTAATACGGTAGGCTATTTGGAAGGAAATCCAATATTTGTGATGTATTATAAAAAAATGTTAATAAAAATACTCATTTTGTTTAGCAAATTTCTGAAAACAGAATATGCATTTGATCAGGTTTGGCCACAATATAGACGTGGATTATTACAGTATATCTTAAGTTATTGAATCAGTAGAACCATGGAGGTATAAAAGATGGTAGAACGGTAATGGCATAATACACTTTGCATATTGAGTTACAGTATAATATTTACCATGAATTGTCATTGTACTTGACTATCAATTGATTGTAAATATTATTGATAGAGATTCTGAATGGAGGGAAAGGATTAATACTTGATATGTTACGTCAATTATGAGATTATGTCAATCATTAAGTCGCGCCTACTGGCCACATTTTCCACAGATCAGTGACCTATAATCTTGTTATAAATACCTGTGAACCGTGTATACCGTGTATTGTACAGTAGGAGCTGCTGTCTGATGTTGTTATAACTAGATACATTCTGTAACATAGTAGTACTATACATAAACTATCAGGTATGTATTAAAATATAGAAGTTGTTATTACTGTAGGTATAATTATGGTCAATGGGACAGTACTATAAAATTATTCATTTGACTCGCTCCATATTGTCATTAATGTGATGAATAAATGTATTAATTTGTTATTGACTTGTTCTGATATTTAGAGTAAATGAAATAAATATTTCTGAAATAAACCAAAGACAACAATGACAAATATTTTATATGTGATGCATCCTGGAAAGGCGATTGCTTTACAAAGTTGTTAGGGTTATTTAAAGTAGGCTTTACAAAGAAATAAATTACTGTACTTATTGGTTTCAATTTCATGGTTTGTTTTCTAAATAATTCTGCTGATGACAGCAATAATTACAGATAAACGCTGAGGTATAATTAATGAATTATATGTTAAGACATAATTGATTAATCGCCATATAATGTTAAGTCATGCATGTTGCTGGTAGTAAATTGAAAAAAAAAGTGGGGGGGGGGGGGGGGGGGGGTTTCGTAATAAGCTGTGTTTATCAGTTGATTTTATTTTATTTCATACACTTTTACTATATCTTGTTTTGTATTCATTGTGTAAAGTAATGATCTACTGTATGTATCGATGTAAATTGGGGGGGGGGGTAGGGGTAGGATAGGGGTTGATAGTTAGTTGCTTTTGCCTTTTTTTTACTTTTCTGTTAATTGTTATATTTTATATTGTGAAGGATGCACCTTTGTGCTAAGTGTGCCACCGATCTAAAGGTGTAATTCCAAATAAATAAATAAATAAATAAATATTGATTGATAGTAACATTGACATCTGTTGACTTGTTTGTACAACAGACAAGATTATGTGGATGCTTTGAATATAAACACGGTCTATCAACAGCTTAGGTGATCCATAAAGGTAATCACATTCACAATGCAAATAATTATTTAGTGGTTAACAAGTAGTCGGTGTGTGCTTTATAAAGATACAGTATGGAAGTGTGAATAGTATATATATAATTTTACACAGGATTTGGTTTTGATTGAAAACATTTGAATAATGCATACATAGCAATATCTGAAATTAAACAATCGGGAGATGATGTTTTTGTTGGTGTCAACAGCGGCTTCTATCTGTCAGTGTAAGATGTCACAAGCGATATCGCGTGGTGGGTATGTGTGGGGAATATCCTTTCCATTCGTGCAAAACCGGGAGTGTTGGAGTATGATTATGATAATGTGTTACATCTACTACTAACTGTACTGTAAAAGTCTGAATTGTGGGGAAACTGGATGGAAGAGAGCAGGCAGTTAAAATATGTATGGGTAGTACGTTGTAATGTAACCATACAGATGATCCAAGTGACCTTTTACACCTTAAGACACAGGTTAACATCTGAACACAGCCTTGGTTATGTTGTGAAAACTGGACTTTGAGGAAGACACTGGACATTGAACCAGATCAAATGATCTGTTTAAGTAATTAATTTTCAAGTAGCTAGACAGATGTGAGTGACCTTGCCTCACACCTATATTTAGGATATTGTCTTGTTTACAAACGCCGGAACATCTGACTTTCAGAATGAAAACAGAATAAAAAACATGTAGTGTTTTCAGATTGTTGGGAAGAAATTTAATTTAGCATAACCAGTGATTCAGTTGAATTCCTCAGCTTTAATCTAAATTGTTCCCTCTTGTCAAACATTATACGCACTTTTGATTCTTTTAAAAAGTAGAATAAATAAAATTAAAATTGCCGCAATATGAATGTTTGATTGTTATTATTATGGAATCTTTTGAACTCTTTAGCATGACATAACATCAAACAGATGTTTGAGCAATTTTTATTCCCGGGGGGAAGATGGAATCGCCGCACGCACCACGTGTAATGTCCTGTTTCTGCTGCAAAAAAGTAACAGGTTAATAACCGTGTGAAATTAACCCTAATTTCTTAGCAGCAGAAACAAGACGGTAAAAACCAAATCGATTTGCTTGTTACCTGTTTATGTTTTTTATTGTACTGTGAATTGATTGCCACGGCACGTGTTTATGGAGATACTTCATGGTGTGTCAATTATTAAGCATAATCTGATTTGTCACACATCATTTCACCATGGTATATTATACAGTATGTAGCTGTATGTACACTAATTAATATACGACCTGAGGTGTTAATTGTTCCCGGGAGGGAGGCATTTATTGTGGAGAGCCATTTCTTTTTTTGGGTGTCATATGGTAACTTGTGTGATCAAAGAAATACCACCTAGAATCTAGATATGAAAATATACAACACAATTGATACCGAGAAGTGATAAATTATAGATTAGAATTGATTATTGAATTGTTAAGCTGTATAGCCTACTGAACTGAACTTTTATTGTATCTCTTTTAAATCAGAGGCACAGTCTCAGTGCAACAAGTTTACAGTGAAAAATAATACATACACACTTAAATATAAATACATTATTGTAAATACTGTACATTATTAAATAAATACATTATTGTATTATTATACATTAATGAGAGTAAATACACTTCAGTACATTATTGAGCTCTTTACTCAGCTGTCAATTTATTGCGAATAATTGTTATGTGAGTTGATGTGGTTATGAAGTGAAACCTGAAAGGAGATAAAGAAATATAGTAAATCTATACTGAGGCAATGGTAATCCCTGATGGGCTGTTCAAGTAAGTAATTTTGAAAATAAGGAGATAATGCATGTTGATCTCGGGAGTGAGGGAGGATTGAGTATTTTTGAGTTTATAAAATAAAGTTATAGTTCACCCAAATTTGTTTATTTGTACTGTTTTATTATTTTGCTATGAGTTGCTGATGGGAGAATTTGGAGGTGGGTTACTATTTTCAAGTGCCTAATTTAAGATTAGTAATAGTAACCCCCCTTCTAATAGTCCCACCCTAAAAATAAAACTCAGGGTTACAATTAGAAGATTTACTGTATGTATAATAGTAACGTAGGCCAATATTGATTACAATACAAACATGAGGTGAGTCAGAGTTATGTTTGTGGAATGTATTGTAATAGAGGGGGCTATACACAATTTTGAGTATAACAGCAATCAATATCATGTACTGAATCATTATCTAGTGGAAATAAAGTAATAATGATTGACTGAACAATCAACGGTTCCCATAAAAAGAACACGCATCTGTAGTAAGTGTAACATATGCAAACAAATGTTTAGTCATTGTGTTTACCAGACAGAAAAAGTTTGATCATTTTGCTGATTTCTGTGTCATTTCCAGGGCAAGTAGATGGAGGACGGTGCCATTTTATCATGAATGTTATGTGCGAAAGTACGATTTCATGTCCGAAATTCTCTTTGCCACAGGTCTAACCGTGGGGGTTCTGTCTGAGCCCCCCTCTTACAACATCCTGGATCCACCCCTGGTCTGTTCAGCGTCGTTATCCTTAAATTATTTGTATTTTATAATGAAAACATTAGTCGCATCAAAACATGTTATTTTGTTTATTTGAAATGTTGAGGAAATATATGAACCGTACAGTATATTATGTTATTTAATAATGTAAAAACTGGCCAGAAATGTGTTTGTATTGCTGTTTACTGTTATTAATCGTAACATTGATGATTTTACGGTGAATTTGTAGACCTTCTGAGTCTGTAAATGTAGAAATGTTTGTGATGGTGCGTACTGTATTCCGTTGAAGGGGCAATTTTCCACACTGCAAATAGTTAGTTAGTTACTTGGTTGCTTGCTGGTTAGGTGTGTTGTAGTTCTGCAGTTAGTGCAGTAAACCATATGTTTTTAGTACAATAATATGTGTAATAAGTGTATTGCAATGCACGCTGAGGCCACCTAGATAAACGAACATGGACCACGAAGTGGAACACCCCTACCCGTCCGCTATGGCACCCTCTGGTGGCAACGTATCAGCGTCGTCATGAAGACCTGTTGTTGAGTGGGCAGTGGGAGGGTGTGTATCCAGGCAATGATAGACTACCAACACCCTTTCTGGTTTATGTAGTCTACTGTATTCATTCCTAGCTTACCTGGATAAACTGACATAGCCGAAAAATGAAATAATAATCATTAATGGAATACTTACGAAATTAAAATAACACAAATCTATATCCAGTATTATGTCCTTTGAATAAGATTTGAGACAAGTCGTACTAGTAGTACCAGAAGGAAGGTAGAATGTGCTTACTTCCTTATATGCTTAGTATTATATTTACCCACCCACGAGGGAAGTAATTCATAACCTGTGTATACAAAGATTGTACTGTGTTTAAAGGATATAAAACATCTATGCAACTGTTAGTGGTTAGGGAAGTACAAAATAATGGTTCACTGAATAGTGAGATATTATCAGTATTTAAGAGGAGCTATATAATAAGCATAAAATAACAATGAGTATTTTATGTACAATGTAGAAGAGTGTGTTTCTGCTGCATGGAAGGCATCGATATGAGAAATAAAGTTGTATATAGGCTGCATTTTGTGCTCCAAACTAACCTGTGAAATGAGTGGGTGGTCGTCGAATTAAAATCTGAAAATACCCAATAAGAGAAAGAGAAATAAAACAAACGTGAACTTGTTGCCTCTGTTGCTTAATCAAATACCGTGTTTATACGGGAAGAGCAATATGTAGGACGCAGAGAGATCCAAAGGTTTACCTGTAGTTTGGAAACGATCAGTCTCCACCCCCTAGACTGATTTTTGATTGGGCAATTGGCATATTGAAATGTTTAGTAAGAGACAGCAGTGGGTAACAAAACAAAAACACTTTTTATAGCCTTGCTTTAATGCAAAATTAAATTAATATAAATTAACCCATGTGTAAATGAAGGTATATGTATATGAGAGGCACTAATTTGGGGAAAC
This sequence comes from Antedon mediterranea, assembly GCF_964355755.1. Taxonomy (NCBI): domain Eukaryota; kingdom Metazoa; phylum Echinodermata; class Crinoidea; order Comatulida; family Antedonidae; genus Antedon; species Antedon mediterranea. Next base: position 23,029,675 of record NC_092678.1, on the reverse strand, counting down.
ATAACAATAAAGTGAGTGTAAACATTGTATGAGTCTATATACAGATACAGATACAGATCTTTTATTGTCATACAAACCAAAATAGTACAGTATGAAATTTGTCTTCTTGTTGCGAAAAAGAATACACTCAATTAGTAGAAAAAATTTACAAAACTTGCAAAATTCCAAAATTTTTTTCAACAATGAAAATTATAATTATCTTATCTAGGTTTGTTTTTATTAAAGGTAGAAAGGAATTCCTAAATCGAGTTGTTTTAATACGCATCATTCTTAATCTACCAGACTTACTAACTATAAACTCTCCATTTTACAATAGGAATTAAGAACAGTTGTAGGACCAGATGAAGTGAAGATGGCTTTAAGATACTGTGTATCAGTTTTAGATGTGAACATTGTCTTTTTATGTTTTGTAGAAAATATGAATCCCAAAATGAGAGTATCAAATATGGAAAGAGTGAAGATATATCTCGAGCTATCAATAGAAAGAAACAATGAAGTGGACGAATGGCAGAAAGGGTTAATGACCTCAAAAAAGATAGAAATTGAAAGAAAAAAGTCAAATTATGCTTTAAGAGCATATCAACAGAAGTTTGAACAAGTAAGTATTTATTTATGCAGGTAACCGAACTTAACATTAAGACAATTGCAAGGAAGAATAATAAGTAGAAATCTGTTTGTTTTTGTTTTGGCAGCTTAAACTTCGTATTGACAATCAAGAAGATGTTCATGAGGGGTAAGAAGTTGAGAGCTGCTTGTAATATAATTAAATAGTACAGTGGTTTATAGTTTAGTGATCGATCAAGTTGATTGACGATTGTGTAGTATGATTGAAGTATGAGTGTCCTATAGTATTTGTAACTTGAAACATAGTTTTGTATGTTCATTGTGCAAAAACACACGTTGGAGAAGATCTGATGTTGTAATGGTTAAACACATTAATGCAGTCCAAGTTATGAAAGTGATAAATTGTGTTTTATGGACGCCTTAGTAGTGTAGTAATATCTATGCATAAGAAGTGAAATGAGAAGGTGGCTCTGTGTTTGGGATAGCAACAAATGTAGTTTGATCTGTCGGTATAAAGATTCCCTGGCATTATGTTATGTTGAAATAGGGAGGTGTGTGAAACAGTGGAAGTCATGAATAATTCCGAAATAATAATAATATATATAATAATTGGTATTGCATTTGCATTTGCAGGATTGACGAAGAAATTAACATATTGATGTTATTGGCTGAAGCAGTAAGTATTTTGTATGTACTAAACATAAAGTTATAGGTCCTTGAAATGTGACAGGCGAAGAAAAGTCACATAGTTGAACAGACATATAGGAACATAGATTGGAATAGATTGTTCTGTAGGTTTCAATGGCGGGGTTGTAATGCAAAAAAGAAGTTAATGACTCCAGCAGAAGCCAGCTTTTCCCATAATATTAGGATTAAAATAATAAATAATATTAATAATAATATGTTGAAATTATTTCTGTAGCTCAGCAAAAAAATTTTAGAAGTTCTAATAAAGCATAAAGACATGTGGAAGAATTTATTTGATTTTATGAAGCCAGTGAACCAGGATGAAGTAAAAATTGAATAGTTTCAATATTCATGAACCTACAAGTCTGTAGTTATAGTCAGTAGAGGCACAAGACATAAGGGGCAGAAGCCATGAATTTAGAATGAATAATTTTGAAGTTGTACAGAAAAACGTATCAAGAAAAGTTCCAGCCCTGGTAAAGAATGAGGCATCGATTCTCCACGGCCTGTGTGTGTAAATAGTGTCCGGTTTGTATTGTCAGCAGCCACCCCAATTCCCCAGCACAGATCGTTATATTGTATATTAATTATAGTGTTTGAAGGATCTTTTGTTTGACTGTAAATAGTAGAGTAGAAAATACTTTGTTGAAGGCATATGAGTGTATATGCACATTATATACTCAGAATAAACAAACAAATTAAAGAAGTTCCTATAGTGACTTATGAGTGACCGGACCAGTGCACTCAGTGTTTGTAAATGGATGTTTTGATGCGACAGTTGAGGGAGTTTACATGTGAAAGACCGGTCCAGTAAATGTTTGTAAATTGTATTCACGTTGATGCTATGGTAGTAGCAGTCAATAGTCTATATTAACATTAATGTTGATAGTTATGGTGTTGTATAGTAGGTTGAAGTATGTTCTTGTGTATTAGTGACAGGTTTTGTTTGTCTTTAAGTGAGTTGAATCTGTTATATCGTAATACAGTACAAGCTCACCAGTGAGAAACCCCTAATCTGGAGACAGTAAATTATAATATTGTAATCATTTATACCATTGTAAGTTTGAAATCTTCTGAATTTCTTTAGTTTTCATTTTGGTGTATTTGTTGTTTGGACTTTCCAGGGTGGAATTAGTTGGGTCTCGAAGGTGTCCCCTTATGGAGGTTGTACTGTCTGACAAGAATACGGCATTCATAATAATACTTAAGTTGATGTTTCTGTACAGTAAATTGTATTATATAGGAGATGAGTTAGAATAGAATGGTAGTATAAGTGTGTAATATAATTATGTAGTAATATTCATATGTCTTTAACAATTATTTGAAACAGTCCAACAAATGGACATTTACATTAAGTTAAATGGTAACGATAAATAGGAACTGTTTGAGAGATGAGATGAAGAAGTAAAAGAACTTCTTATACCAACCCAGAAACATTTCCATGACATATCGTTTGCTAATGATAGATATGTAAATAGTGAGAATAAGAGAATAATAAATGTGAGAAATAAGTTTAAGAAATAGAAATGTAACTGTGGCACATTATGATTGTATTTGGAAATGTATGTTTTGGTAAGGGAATAAATATTGTATTGTAAGCATGAGTAAGTCAACAACTGATGTTTTCTGTAAAGTTATGTAACATTATTGGAAAATAAATGATATTGATGATTTTTAATGACCCTGTTATAGCATATTGAAGCAGACGAAAGGCAACGGTAATTGAAATATATATTCATTCATTCAATATTTTATTTCGGAAACTCTGGTCCATAGAAAGTAAATTACATATAAATGAAATAAATAAAATAAACAAAATTACTACTACTCAGCTACGTTGATATCTTCAGGTATGGGAAGATTTAATTTAGAGTCAAGGGATGTAGTGTTTGGAAACACGTATGTATGACACGACCGTTACGTGAAGATGTATAATTGAATTGCGTAGGTGAAGAGATACCGAGGAGAATTGTTTTAATAAGTGATGGTTGGGAGGGCTTCTATCGGGATTGTCTGAGAGAGTGTTTGGAATGGCCCCTGAAGAAGTACGCACACATGGGCGTGTGGAGAATAGGGGGGTGTCGACGCAGACGGGAATATTGTGTACTTTGCAAGTGGAACGCTGGAACATTTGGCAATGTGGGCAAAGAGAAAATGTGCTGTTGAAGTGGTTAGTAATGATATATAGATATTACTTAATGCAAAAGATACATTGTAGCAAAGAAAGTATACGCGAACGTAGTGACGTACGTACCACACGCACGGGGTAATCGTAAGAAGTTGCGTTGAATGTGGACCTTTGTAACTTTTTGTTGTATGTGATCGGGGGCTGAAATATATCATATAAAATATACGCAAGCGTAGTGACGTACGTACCCCACGCACGGGCAAGCGGTGATCGTATGAAGTTGCGTTGAAGTAGGACCTTTGTAAGTTTTTGTTGTATGTGATCGGGGGCTGAAATATATCATATAAAATATACGCAAGCGTAGTGACGTGCGTACCACACGCACGGGGTAATCGTAAGAAGTTGCGTTGAATGTGGACCTTTGTTACTTTTTGTTGTATGTGATCGGGGGCTGAAATATATCATATAAAATATACGCAAGCGTAGTGACGTACGTACCCCACGCACGGGCAAGCGGTGATCGTATGAAGTTGCGTTGAAGTAGGACCTTTGTAAGTTTTTGTTGTATGTGGTCGGGGGCTGAAATATATCATATAAAATATACGCAAGCGTAGTGACGTACGTACCCCACGCACGGGCAAGCGGTGATCGTATGAAGTTGCGTTGAAGTAGGACCTTTGTAAGTTTTTGTTGTATGTGATTGGGGGCTAAAATGTATTATATGAAATATACGCGAACGTAGTGACGTACGTACCCCACGCACGGGCAAGCGGTAAATGTATGAAGTTGCGTTGAAGTAGGACCTTTATAACTTTTTGTTGTATGTGATCGGGAGCTGAAATGTATTATATGAAATATACGCGAACGTAGTGACGTACGTACCCCACGCACGGGCAAGCGGTAAATGTATGAAGTTGCGTTGAAGTAGGACCTTTATAACTTTTTGTTGTATGTGATCGGGAGCTAAAATGTATTATGTGAAATATACGCGAACGTAGTGACGTACGTACCCCACGCACGGGCAAGCGGTAAATGTATGAAGTTGCGTTGAAGTAGGACCTTTATAACTTTTTGTTGTATGTGATTGGGGGCTAAAATGTATTATGTGAAATATACGCGAACGTAGTGACGTACGTACCCCACGCACGGGCAAGCGGTAAATGTATGAAGTTGCGTTGAAGTAGGACCTTTATAACTTTTTGTTGTATGTGATCGGGAGCTAAAATGTATTATATGAAATATACGCGAACGTAGTGACGTACGTACCCCACGCACGGGCAAGCGGTAAATGTATGAAGTTGCGTTGAAGTAGGACCTTTGTAAGTTTTTGTTGTATGTGATTGGGGGCTAAAATGTATTATGTGAAATATACGCGAACGTAGTGACGTACGTACCCCACGCACGGGCAAGCGGTAAATGTATGAAGTTGCGTTGAAGTAGGACCTTTGTAAGTTTTTGTTGTATGTGATCGGGGGCTGAAATATATCATATAAAATATACGCAAGCGTAGTGACGTACGTACCACACGCACGGGGTAATCGTATGAAGTTGCGTTGAACGTGGACAGACTTGTAAATATAGTTGAGTTGGAAATGATGCGGAATGTTGCAATGGGAGTATAACGCGTCATAGAAAGTAACTTCTGTACACGTGTCGTCCCTGTAAGGAAGTTATTATCCAAGAATGATTAGTAAGCCTAATAAGCTGTTCTCCTCCGAATGTAAGATGTTGAATTTGGAAATGATGCGGATTGTTTCAGAGGGAGGATACCGGGCGGTAACTATTAATAATTGTGGTTACTGGTAATAAATTCGTAGAAAGGGACACCGCCAGTAATGTTGTATTTAATAGTTTTATTGTTTTAAGTCTATGAATAATACGTAATGCGGACGTATAGAAACAGTGGTGGGGGAAAAAAGAAGAAAGGAAATTGGAAAGAAGTTGCCGTGGGAGAGATTCGAACCCACAACCCTGTAGGCCGTAAGCACACGTTTACTACATTGAGTCATGGCGGCAAGTCAATAGAATCTTTGGGTTAATTAGAAATTGAGGGATGGAAGCGACCAATTAGAACGCACGAGACGCGTACGTGAGTACAGGATATAATTATACGTATTGTGATTGGTAATGGCGTTGATGAATATATGAAGGTGTTATGTTGAAAGGGCGGATAGCGCGTAATTATGTTAATAAATGCAGAAGAAGGCATGTGCGTACCTACGAGTAATACGTAATGCGGAGGTATGAAATCAGGCGGTGGAAAAGAAATGAAGAGGAAGAAGTTACCTTTGGAGAGATTCGAACCCACAACCCTGTAGGCCGTAAGCACACGTTTAGTACATTGAGTCATCGCGGCAAGTCAATAAACTGAGTGGGGTATTTAGAAATTGAGTGATGGAATAATTTTAGGCGGCCAATGAGAACGCAAGAGACGCGTACGTATTGTAATTATAATATGTTATGTGAAATGATGGTGATTTGTGGATACGGCGTAAATTAACCGGCAGGCAAGTAACTATGAATAATATGTAGAAGCGGAGGTATGAAAACAGTGGAGAAGTAAAAAGAAAGGAGGTAGGCTTGGGATTCGAACCCACAACCCTCTGGGCTGTAAGCACACGTTTACTCCATTGAGTCATCAAGGAAAGTTAATAGAATCATTGGGTTAATTAGAAATTGAGGGATGGAATCATGTTAAGCGGCCAATGAGGAAGCAGGAGGCGCGTAGGTTAATAGTGTAAAAAAGGCAGTGGGATTTGAGTCAATGGACTCAGTGGTTGACTATAATAGACCAATGAAAAGGCAGGAGGTGGGTAATGAATATGTAAATTGTTATGGAAGTATATATGTATGTGCATAATGTTGTTGGAAGTAGGTTGTTGAGTTTATGCGTCGTTAGTAGGCAGTATTAATATGTGTGCATGAATATGCATGTTTCTTTGTTGGGCGATAGTGTGAAATAAAGTGGCAGGACGACACTTGTTTGTTGTCATGGTGTATATGAGTATGTATATGCAAGTTTGAGTTGTTGAGGATAGTTGGTTAGTGCAATTTGACTCCGGGTGTCCGGGATGTAGATGTTCTACCCTGGATGGCTTTGGAGTGGGTGATGGATAGTTGGTACCCCGGTGGGGTAGCAAGAACGACAGATGTAGGTGCTTGATACTGATTGCACTTATTCAGGTCAAGTGTGGATGGACCGTATGAGACAGAGCCACCTGTGGTGGGTGGTGTTGACGGCTCCGGTATGTCCGATAGGAAGTTGTTGGGACCATGAGCAACTGTTGCACTAACTGACATTAGCGCAGATTTCCTGTAAGTAATAGCGCCACCAAGCTCGGGTTATTTCCTGTAAGTAATAGCGCCACCAAGCTCGGGTTATTTCCTGTAAGTAATAGCGCCACCAAGCTCGGGTTATTTCCTGTAAGTAATAGCGCCACCAAGCTCGGGTTATTTCCTGTAAGTAATAGCGCCACCAAGCTCGGGTTATTTCCTGTAAGTAATAGCGCCACCAAGCTCGGGTTATTTCCTGTAAGTAATAGCGCCACCAAGCTCGGGTTATTTCCTGTAAGTAATAGCGCCACCAAGCTCGGGTTATTTCCTGTAAGTAATAGCGCCACCAAGCTCGGGTTATTTCCTGTAAGTAATAGCGCCACCAAGCTCGGGTTATTTCCTGTAAGTAATAGCGCCACCAAGCTCGGGTTATTTCCTGTAAGTAATAGCGCCACCAAGCTCGGGTTATTTCCTGTAAGTAATAGCGCCACCAAGCTCGGGTTATTTCCTGTAAGTAATAGCGCCACCAAGCTCGGGTTATTTCCTGTAAGTAATAGCGCCACCAAGCTCGGGTTATTTCCTGTAAGTAATAGCGCCACCAAGCTCGGGTTATTTCCTGTAAGTAATAGCGCCACCAAGCTCGGGTTATTTCCTATAAGTAATAGCGCCACCAAGCTCGGGTTATTTCCTATAAGTAATAGCGCCACCAAGCTCGGGTTATTTCCTATAAGTAATAGCGCCACCAAGCTCGGGTTATTTCCTATAAGTAATAGCGCCACCAAGCTCGGGTTATTTCCTATAAGTAATAGCGCCACCAAGCTCGGGTTATTTCCTATAAGTAATAGCGCCACCAAGCTCGGGTTATTTCCTATAAGTAATAGCGCCACCAAGCTCGGGTTATTTACTATAAGTAATAGCGCCACCAAGCTCGGGTTATTTACTATAAGTAATAGCGCCACCAAGCTCGGGTTATTTACTATAAGTAATAGCGCCACCAAGCTCGGGTTATTTACTATAAGTACAAGAAAAATTATTTACTATAAGTACAAGAAAAATTATTTACTATAAGTACAAGAAAAATTATTTACTATAAGTACAAGAAAAATTATTTACTATAAGTACAAGAAAAATTATTTACTATAAGTACAAGAAAAATTATTTACTATAAGTACAAGAAAAATTATTTACTATAAGTACAAGAAAAATTATTTACTATAAGTACAAGAAAAATTATTTACTATAAGTACAAGAAAAATTATTTACTATAAGTACAAGAAAAATTATTTACTATAAGTACAAGAAAAATTATTTACTATAAGTACAAGAAAAATTATTTACTATAAGTACAAGAAAAATTATTTACTATAAGTACAAGAAAAATTATTTACTATAAGTACAAGAAAAATTATTTACTATAAGTACAAGAAAAATTATTTACTATAAGTACAAGAAAAATTATTTACTATAAGTACAAGAAAAATTATTTACTATAAGTACAAGAAAAATTATTTACTATAAGTACAAGAAAAATTATTTACTATAAGTACAAGAAAAATTATTTACTATAAGTACAAGAAAAATTATTTACTATAAGTACAAGAAAAATTATTTACTATAAGTACAAGAAAAATTATTTACTATAAGTACAAGAAAAATTATTTACTATAAGTACAAGAAAAATTATTTACTATAAGTACAAGAAAAATTATTTACTATAAGTACAAGAAAAATTATTTACTATAAGTACAAGAAAAATTATTTACTATAAGTACAAGAAAAATTATTTACTATAAGTACAAGAAAAATTATTTACTATAAGTACAAGAAAAATTATTTACTATAAGTACAAGAAAAATTATTTACTATAAGTACAAGAAAAATTATTTACTATAAGTACAAGAAAAATTATTTACTATAAGTACAAGAAAAATTATTTACTATAAGTACAAGAAAAATTATTTACTATAAGTACAAGAAAAATTATTTACTATAAGTACAAGAAAAATTATTTACTATAAGTACAAGAAAAATTATTTACTATAAGTACAAGAAAAATTATTTACTATAAGTACAAGAAAAATTATTTACTATAAGTACAAGAAAAATTATTTACTATAAGTACAAGAAAAATTATTTACTATAAGTACAAGAAAAATTATTTACTATAAGTACAAGAAAAATTATTTACTATAAGTACAAGAAAAATTATTTACTATAAGTACAAGAAAAATTATTTACTATAAGTACAAGAAAAATTATTTACTATAAGTACAAGAAAAATTATTTACTATAAGTACAAGAAAAATTATTTACTATAAGTACAAGAAAAATTATTTACTATAAGTACAAGAAAAATTATTTACTATAAGTACAAGAAAAATTATTTACTATAAGTACAAGAAAAATTATTTACTATAAGTACAAGAAAAATTATTTACTATAAGTACAAGAAAAATTATTTACTATAAGTACAAGAAAAATTATTTACTATAAGTACAAGAAAAATTATTTACTATAAGTACAAGAAAAATTATTTACTATAAGTACAAGAAAAATTATTTACTATAAGTACAAGAAAAATTATTTACTATAAGTACAAGAAAAATTATTTACTATAAGTACAAGAAAAATTATTTACTATAAGTACAAGAAAAATTATTTACTATAAGTACAAGAAAAATTATTTACTATAAGTACAAGAAAAATTATTTACTATAAGTACAAGAAAAATTATTTACTATAAGTACAAGAAAAATTATTTACTATAAGTACAAGAAAAATTATTTACTATAAGTACAAGAAAAATTATTTACTATAAGTACAAGAAAAATTATTTACTATAAGTACAAGAAAAATTATTTACTATAAGTACAAGAAAAATTATTTACTATAAGTACAAGAAAAATTATTTACTATAAGTACAAGAAAAATTATTTACTATAAGTACAAGAAAAATTATTTACTATAAGTACAAGAAAAATTATTTACTATAAGTACAAGAAAAATTATTTACTATAAGTACAAGAAAAATTATTTACTATAAGTACAAGAAAAATTATTTACTATAAGTACAAGAAAAATTATTTACTATAAGTACAAGAAAAATTATTTACTATAAGTACAAGAAAAATTATTTACTATAAGTACAAGAAAAATTATTTACTATAAGTACAAGAAAAATTATTTACTATAAGTACAAGAAAAATTATTTACTATAAGTACAAGAAAAATTATTTACTATAAGTACAAGAAAAATTATTTACTATAAGTACAAGAAAAATTATTTACTATAAGTACAAGAAAAATTATTTACTATAAGTACAAGAAAAATTATTTACTATAAGTACAAGAAAAATTATTTACTATAAGTACAAGAAAAATTATTTACTATAAGTACAAGAAAAATTATTTACTATAAGTACAAGAAAAATTATTTACTATAAGTACAAGAAAAATTATTTACTATAAGTACAAGAAAAATTATTTACTATAAGTACAAGAAAAATTATTTACTATAAGTACAAGAAAAATTATTTACTATAAGTACAAGAAAAATTATTTACTATAAGTACAAGAAAAATTATTTACTATAAGTACAAGAAAAATTATTTACTATAAGTACAAGAAAAATTATTTACTATAAGTACAAGAAAAATTATTTACTATAAGTACAAGAAAAATTATTTACTATAAGTACAAGAAAAATTATTTACTATAAGTACAAGAAAAATTATTTACTATAAGTACAAGAAAAATTATTTACTATAAGTACAAGAAAAATTATTTACTATAAGTACAAGAAAAATTATTTACTATAAGTACAAGAAAAATTATTTACTATAAGTACAAGAAAAATTATTTACTATAAGTACAAGAAAAATTATTTACTATAAGTACAAGAAAAATTATTTACTATAAGTACAAGAAAAATTATTTACTATAAGTACAAGAAAAATTATTTACTATAAGTACAAGAAAAATTATTTACTATAAGTACAAGAAAAATTATTTACTATAAGTACAAGAAAAATTATTTACTATAAGTACAAGAAAAATTATTTACTATAAGTACAAGAAAAATTATTTACTATAAGTACAAGAAAAATTATTTACTATAAGTACAAGAAAAATTATTTACTATAAGTACAAGAAAAATTATTTACTATAAGTACAAGAAAAATTATTTACTATAAGTACAAGAAAAATTATTTACTATAAGTACAAGAAAAATTATTTACTATAAGTACAAGAAAAATTATTTACTATAAGTACAAGAAAAATTATTTACTATAAGTACAAGAAAAATTATTTACTATAAGTACAAGAAAAATTATTTACTATAAGTACAAGAAAAATTATTTACTATAAGTACAAGAAAAATTATTTACTATAAGTACAAGAAAAATTATTTACTATAAGTACAAGAAAAATTATTTACTATAAGTACAAGAAAAATTATTTACTATAAGTACAAGAAAAATTATTTACTATAAGTACAAGAAAAATTATTTACTATAAGTACAAGAAAAATTATTTACTATAAGTACAAGAAAAATTATTTACTATAAGTACAAGAAAAATTATTTACTATAAGTACAAGAAAAATTATTTACTATAAGTACAAGAAAAATTATTTACTATAAGTACAAGAAAAATTATTTACTATAAGTACAAGAAAAATTATTTACTATAAGTACAAGAAAAATTATTTACTATAAGTACAAGAAAAATTATTTACTATAAGTACAAGAAAAATTATTTACTATAAGTACAAGAAAAATTATTTACTATAAGTACAAGAAAAATTATTTACTATAAGTACAAGAAAAATTATTTACTATAAGTACAAGAAAAATTATTTACTATAAGTACAAGAAAAATTATTTACTATAAGTACAAGAAAAATTATTTACTATAAGTACAAGAAAAATTATTTACTATAAGTACAAGAAAAATTATTTACTATAAGTACAAGAAAAATTATTTACTATAAGTACAAGAAAAATTATTTACTATAAGTACAAGAAAAATTATTTACTATAAGTACAAGAAAAATTATTTACTATAAGTACAAGAAAAATTATTTACTATAAGTACAAGAAAAATTATTTACTATAAGTACAAGAAAAATTATTTACTATAAGTACAAGAAAAATTATTTACTATAAGTACAAGAAAAATTATTTACTATAAGTACAAGAAAAATTATTTACTATAAGTACAAGAAAAATTATTTACTATAAGTACAAGAAAAATTATTTACTATACACACATCCAATATATAAATGTATGCTGACGATACTATAATTTATTGTTCTTCAAAAAATGAAAATGAAATATATATAAATGAAGAACTTCTACAAACCGACGATTGGCTAAAAAAAAACAAATATTTTGTAAAGGCAATCCCGTCACAAGATTGTAATCTTTTTGGGATTTGCCTTCGTCCATTTTCTTGTTTTATCACTTGCCATTTTGTTTTTGCTACTTTTTGTCTTTTGGACGTGAATAAATGTTCCTTGAATTGAATAACGATGCTGTACCACGCGTTCGATATTGCAAACATCTCGGTATCATAACAGACCAACATTTATCATGAATACATTCGAGGTAACGCTCTAAATGGATTGGATATGCTCAGACGATGTAGCTATTATTTTAAATAGTAGTCAAACTCTAATGAAAAGAGTTCAAACTATCCAAAACAGAACACCTCGAATCGTGTGTGGTCTAACATGGGACAAATTTATTGGTCACCTTTATTATATCAAGGTAGATATGAATGTTGTATGGTTATATATAAGGTTTCGACAGATAATGCCCCACCTTACCTAAATAATGTATTTACATACAATGATATAAATTATAATCTAAGGCACAGTGATACACATCTATTCATCCCGAAGCCAAAAACCGATTTTAAAAAACAAAGTCTGTCTTATCGTGGAGCAATTATATGGAATAGTCTCAATGTTGACACCCTTCCAAATTCAGTTAAGTTGTTTAAAACGTATCTGAAAAATGCATTGTAAAACATCATGGTATGGTAATCTACGATGGTGTACATCCAACTTTTAAAATGGCTAAATACTATATAAAATGTGTGTTTTCTCACTAATTTATTTTAAGGTAAAAAGATTTATTATGTATTACAGTAGAAGCCCCATAAATTATACACTTCGATAAGGGTTTCCGTTTACACGATAAGTACCGGTATGGTACTTCTCGGGGGGATTCTGCTGTAATTTTGTTTCTTTCTGTCGTATTTATATGGTGTTGATTTTTTTTTGGTAATACAGTATCACGAACTTGTGTAAAAACAATCAATATTGATTGAACGAGTTGTACTGCACATCAGTCTCGTGTCTAAATCAAGTTTATATATGTTGGAATTCTTGTTTTATTCACTTCATGTAGGGCAATTACAACAACAGGACTAAAAAATCAATGAACACTACACTAAATAATTATTTCGGTGTTCATCTTCTTCAAATGATCCACACATTCTTCAATATCATAAATCTAGCTTGCTTCTTTGGTACTTTTTAGTAGGAGACAACGCAAACATTTCTGAGCTACACGTCCATTCCCTCACCTCACCCAAACACGTTAATGCAGTCATCAACATCGGTAGAATCTGAAAAATTATTTAACAATTATTACTACGTACAGGAATTCTTGTTTTATTCATTTCACGTAGGGCAATTACAAAAACAGGAGTGAACAATATCAATGAGTACCTACACTAAATAATTATTTCGGTGTTCATCTTCTTCTACCTTGCTTTTTTGGTACACTATAATGAACCTAGTATGAAACACTACACCACACCAGACAATTTTTCCCCTTTTCAACTTGGCAAATTTTAAATGTGTAGTATCACATAGTAATAATGAATATCCCTATTCTGTCGCATCATTGATAAGTAATAACCCTAATTCAGCTTTTGATTGAGTACTGCTGAATGACACACGCCTGGCATACAGTAGCAAATAATTAAGTGCCAATATTGGGAATTTAAACAGGTTCAAATATCAAAAGAAGTCCAACCATCCGCTAACAAAGTGTAGCTACACAAAAGGGTCTTTCAGTTTCAGCATTGCTTTATCTCTTTCAACATTACCTCTCATTTTTAAACAGTTTTTACAGTAGCAAATAATTAAGTACAAATATTATTTACACAGTTGATAAAGTGAACTTTTACTAATGCATTCATTTTTTTAAACATGTGGTTTCAAAGTAGTAACAGGTAATGTTTAAAAAAAAAAACAGGAGTGAACAATATCCATGACTACCAACACTAAATAATTATTTCGGTGTTCATCATCTTCAAATGATCCACACAATCTTCAATATCATAAATCTAGCTTGCTTCTTTGGTACTGTTTAGTAGGAGGCAACGCCAACATTTCTGAGCCACACGTCCATTCCTTCACCTTACCCAAAGACGTTAATGCAGTCATCAACATCGGTAGAATCTAGAAAATGATTTAAACAATTGTTACTACATACAGTACAACACAGATCTTTACAGGTGGGGCAATCACAAAACCAGGACTGAACAACATCAATGACTACCTACACTAAATAATTATTTCGGTGTTCATCTTCAAATGATCCACCAATTCTTCAATATCATAAATCTAGCTTGCTTCTTTGGTACTCTTTAGTAAAAGCCAACGCACAAATTTCTGAGCTACACGTCCAATCCTTCACATTACTTAAATACGTAAATGGAGTCATCGACATCAGTAGAAACTGAAAAATGATTTAACAAAGTAATTATTACTACATACAGTATACCACCGACCTTTACAGGTTACTGCTTTCACATGACCAATTACAAAAACAGGACTGAATAATACAAATTTTCAAACAACATCGGTAGAATCTAGAAAATGATTTAAACAATTGTTACTACATACAGTATAACACAGATCTTTACAGGTGGGGCAATCACAAAACCAGGACTGAACAATATCAATGAGTACCTACACTGAATAATACAAATTTCAAATGTGTAGTATCACATACAGTAGTAATAATGAATATCCCTATTCTGTCGCATCATTGGCTAACAAAGTGTAGCTACACAAAAGTTTCAGCATTGCTTTATCTCTTTCAACATTACCTCTCATTTTTAAACAGTTTTTACAGTAGCAAATAATTAAGTACAAATATTATTTACACAGTTGATAAAAGTAAACTTTTACTAAATGCATTCATTTTTTTAAACATGTGGTTTCAAAGTAGTAATAGTAAAGAAATGAACCATGTAGTGGCATGACGAGGTCTACCCAAGGGGACAGGGATACAGTGAAACTACAGATCAGTTATCCCACTAAATAATGTTACGAAAATATGAAATAAATAAAAACATTACAGTACTAGCAAAGAAGGTTTTAATACTGTACCTGTCAGTACTCAGTTAGTTGGGGAAACTTATATGGTATGGTATGGTATGGTAGTTAACTAAGACGACTATTCTAGTAAAAAATTCGGAGTCTGAGATGTTACAGTGAACCTTTTACAACCAATTTCTCACGAAGAATACAGCACCACAACATACTGTATTTGTAAATCACAAGACAATTTTTCCCCTTTTTAATTAGCCAAATGTGTAGTATCGCGTATTAATAATGAACATCCCTATTCTATACAATCATTGAGTAAGTAACCCTATTTCAGCTTCGGATTGGGTACCGCAAAATGACACGCCTGGCTTCCAAACAGTTTCAAATATCAAAAGTTGATAGAAGTTTGATATCAGAAGTTTGTTCACAGAATGAACCATGCAGTGGCTGCAAAGGAGTCCAACCGTCGACTGAGAAGTCTAGCCAAAACTGTCTTTCAGTTGTGCCCAATGAAATATGTACATTACTGTATATTCAACCTCAAATGGTATGGACAGATACACTTAATTAGAATTTATCAGATGATACTGTACGCCAACTGAAAAAAAGAAATACATACAAACAAAAGGTCATGTACCCATAGAAGACAAAGAAACTAATACGCTATGCAACAGATCTCACTAAGACGATGAACTACACATGGTCTCGATTCTACCAAAAAAAGTTTAAAAGACAAAGAAACTAATACGCTATGCAACAGATCTCACTAAGACGATGAACTACACATGGTCTCGATTCTACCAAAAAAAGTTTAGAAGACAAAGAAACTAATACGCTATGCAACAGATCTCACTAAGACGATGAACTACACATGGTCTCGATTCTACAAAAAAAAGTTTAGAAGACAAAGAAACTAATACGCTATGCAACAGATCTCACTAAGACGATGAACTACACATGGTCTCGATTCTACAAAAAAAAGTTTAAAAGACAAAGAAACTAATACGCTATGCAACAGATCTCACTAAGACGATGAACTACACATGGTCTCGATTCTACCAAAAAAAAGTTTAGAAGACAAAGAAACTAATACGCTATGCAACAGATCTCACTAAGACGATGAACTACACATGGTCTCGATTCTACAAAAAAAAGTTTAGAAGACAAAGAAACTAATACGCTATGCAACAGATCTCACTAAGACGATGAACTACACATGGTCTCGATTCTACAAAAAAAAGTTTAGAAGACAAAGAAACTAATACGCTATGCAACAGATCTCACTAAGACGATGAACTACACATGGTCTCGATTCTACCAAAAAAAGTTTAAAAGACAAAGAAACTAATACGCATGCAACAGATCTCACTAAGACGATGAACTACACATGGTCTCGATTCTACCAAAAAAAAGTTTAGAAGACAAAAAAACTAATACGCTATGCAACAGATCTCACTAAGACGATGAACTACACATGGTCTCGATTCTACCAAAAAAAGTGTAGAAGACAAAAAAACTAATACGCATGCAACAGATCTCACTAAGACGATGAACTAAACATGGTCTCGATTCTACCTAAAAAAAGTTTAGAAGACAAAGAAACTAATACGCATGCAACAGATCTCACTAAGACGATGAACTACACATGGTCTCGATTCTACAAAAAAAAGTTTAGAAGACAAAAAAACTAATATGCATGCAACAGATCTCACTAAGACGATGAACTAAACATGGTCTCGATTCTACCAAAAAAAAGTTTAGAAGACAAAGAAACTAATACGCATGCAACAGATCTCACTAAGACGATGAACTAAACATGGTCTCGATTCTACCAAAAAAAAGTTTAGAAGACAAAAAAACTAATACGCTATGCAACAGATCTCACTAAGACGATGAACTACACATGGTCTCGATTCTACCAAAAAAAGTTTAGAAGACAAAGAAACTAATACGCATGCAACAGATCTCACTAAGACGATGAACTACACATGGTCTCGATTCTACCAAAAAAAAGTTTAGAAGACAAAGAAACTAATACGCATGCAACAGATCTCACTAAGACGATGAACTACACATGGTCTCGATTCTACAAAAAAAAGTTTAGAAGACAAAAAAACTAATATGCTATGCAACAGATCTCACTAAGACGATGAACTAAACATGGTCTCGATTCTACCAAAAAAAAGTTTAGAAGACAAAAAAACTAATACGCTATGCAACAGATCTCACTAAGACGATGAACTACACATGGTCTCGATTCTACCAAAAAAAAGTTTAGAAGACAAAAAAACTAATACGCTATGCAACAGATCTCACTAAGACGATGAACTACACATGGTCTCGATTCTACCAAAAAAAAGTTTAGAAGACAAAAAAACTAATACGCTATGCAACAGATCTCACTAAGACGATGAACTACACATGGTCTCGATTCTACAAAAAAAAGTTTAGAAGACAAAAAAACTAATACGCATGCAACAGATCTCACTAAGACGATGAACTACACATGGTCTCGATTCTACAAAAAAAAGTTTAAAAGACAAAGAAACTAATACGCTATGCAACAGATCTCACTAAGACGATGAACTACACATGGTCTCGATTCTACCAAAAAAAAGTTCAGAAGACAAAAAAACTAATACGCTATGCAACAGATCTCACTAAGACGATGAACTACACATGGTCTCGATTCTACCAAAAAAAAGTTTAGAAGACAAAAAAACTAATACGCTATGCAACAGATCTCACTAAGACGATGAACTACACATGGTCTCGATTCTACAAAAAAAGTTAAGAAGACAAAAAAACTAATACGCATGCAACAGATCTCACTAAGACGATGAACTACACATGGTCTCGATTCTACAAAAAAAAGTTTAGAAGACAAAAAAACTAATACGCATGCAACAGATCTCACTAAGACGACGAACTACACATGGTCTCGATTCTACCAAAAGTTTAGTTTACAACTAAGTGAACCTTTTACAACAAAGTTTGCTTTCTGAGCCCAGTTATTGTTCTCACTATATCTGGCAAAAGTACCGAGAACAGAAGGAGGTTGACAGAAAAACTCTTTGCTGAACACGCTTTTATTTTGGTATGGGATGCCGTAGAATAAAAAAAAGTATCTAACCTTTCATAGCCATGCTATGAAAAAGAAATATCTTTCTTGATTTTTGCTATTTAAGTTTAAGCTTGCTTAACATTCAGTTTTTGAAATATCTTACCTGGCTATCCTCTGGATGAGTTAAATCCAAATGCTGAATGTTCTGCGTCTTTGTGAGAAACATGTTATATTCCAAAAAGACCCTGGAATTAATAATGAAATATCAATGTACATTACAAACTAATCTAACTAAATTATACTACAGCAATTATTAAAAAACATTGAAAAGTAAAAAAATCCCCAGAAAGACCAAAAGGTCATGGAAAACCAAATATCTGAATGATGTACAAAAACATTCAGTTATGAATGGCATTTTATTGACCTAATTGTGTTTTCTATATATCACATGTCTGTGCCGATTAACAGTCCCAATCGAATACAAAAAACAACTAATAATACGCCCACTATGTTTAATTTTTGGACACGAGCTTTCCTGCACTACATCACATCAACGACGGGATCAACCATGTCAAATTAATTACATAAATACTATCTAGGCAAGTTAATTTCAAAATGTTTTTCCTGATTTTTAGCCAAATAGCCATGCGTGTGAGGCATAACCAAAATTGGGCCTTATGCGTGGAGTTGGCAGGCAGAAAAGACCACCAGAAAGGCCAAAATGTCCTGGAAACGTAATGTCTGAATGACATTTATAATTTAGAAATCAACCTTTGTATTAGAATACATAGCATAGCATTTGCACCAAACTTGGCTAGGCCTAGGCTAACTCGCCGTAGCCTACTCTAGGCCTACCCCCATCCATGCCGTAATAATAATAATAATAATGTACTTACAATGATAATTGCTACAACAAGCATGTTAATTTTAACCATTTGAGTGAACCGCGACTTTCCACGTGTCACGTCCACCAGCAGCAGCAGTCGTACACGTAGGCATAGGCCTAGTTGTACTGGCCGGCTCAAAATTACTGGTCTTTTTCGAAACGTTTTGCATAAAGAATTAAACGAAATATACACTATTTCAATAGGCTGCAATACTAAACACCAAATCATGGAGGTAGTTTTCTGTCAATTCACCATTTTATTTGAAATTAAACTGTACTTTTCAAGATTTTGCCACACACATTATTATCATCCTGTATGCGCGCATGCCCTGCAGGTGTGACGTACGTATGCAAGTGGTATGTCAAGTAAGACGTGACGTCAGTAGGTAGCTGTTATGTTAATTAACACCTGATGTTAATGAATATTAATGATTTATGGACTGCGTACGAAGTCCAACTGAGTTTGTTCATTAAGAAGTTCAAATGACACCAATGTGAAGCAAACCCACTCTAAAATACTTATAATACTTTTGAGTTACTTTACTTATTTCCATATCTTTACTTACTTAATTATGTATTCAGTCACCTGGAAGGCGATCACGAACTTTGACCTTAAAAACTGGGTCTTTAGAAGCCGCCGGCTTCAATAATAATTATGTCATATGAAAATTACAATACAGTATGTAAGTAATAAGACAACAATGATGGAATATTTATGAATATTTTACATGAATCCGAAAACACGGACGGTTAGGTGGACTTCGGATTCCTGTGATACGTAAAGCTATGATCGCACTCCGGGGAGACGAGTGACCACACACCTTTACGCGTGCAGCACAGGAATCGTCACCCGATTACACTGCTGGCGGTTATTAAGTACTCACAATACTATCCCATAACATAGGTGTCGTTTGGGATTACTTATTGACAGTTAATCAAATCATGAATATTCATTATTTTACGCTTTTGATGTTAATGAATATTAATGATTTATGGACTGCGTACGAAGTCCAACTGAGTTTGTTCATTAAGAAGTTCAAATGACACCAATGTGAAGCAAACCCACACTAAAATACTTATAATACTTTTGAGTTACTTTACTTATTTCCATATCTTTACTTACTTAATTATGTATTCAGTCACCTGGTAAGGCGATCACGAACTTTGACCTTAAAAACTGGGTCTGTAGAAGCCGCCGGCTTCAATAATAATTATGTCACATGAAAATTATAATACAGTATGTACGTAATAAGACAACAACAATGATGGAATATGAATCCAAAAACACGGACGGTTAGGTGGACTTCGGATTCCTGTGATACGTAAAGCTATGATCGCACTCCGGGGAGACGAGTGACCACATACCTTTACGCGTGCAGCACAGGAATCGTCACCCGATTACACTGCTGGCGGTTATGAAGTACTCACAATACTATCCCATAACATAGGTGTCGTTTCTAAACGAACTGTTAATGAATATTCATAGACACCTACTAATGAATATTCATAAGTCAAAATGACACCTATGTGAGGCGAAACTATTCTTGACTACTTATAATACTTTTGAGTTACTTTAGTTACTGACCATACTTCAGGTCATTAGTTTCACCTTGGGTCATTAGATTGACCTACAACCACTGTCGAAGTTGGCGTCCATTAAACAGAGAAATACTAAATGATTATATGAACACATATAGTAAAGGTAACTGAATCAAATGCGTACCAACACTAAAATATTACAATTGCTGCACAGCGGATCTGAATCGCACATTCAGTAATGTTGTATATGCTAATATATGCAAATTTCAGTATGCAATCTACAATCATGTATTAAATTTTTTTTACTGAAATTTATTTCATTTATTTGTCAACAGAACACTTGATTAGGAAGGATCTCTCGTTGGGCGTTTATGCCATATACATTCTAAACAACATCCTCCGACATCAACCCATCGTCAATGACACCGGGGAGGAACGGAGTGGCTCTTTGAAGATCTTCAGGTGCCTCCTCAGACATTTCAGATGGGTCTTGAGTCATCACGATTATGGAATCGGCTGGAGTGGTTTTCTGCAGATCTTCAGGTGCCACCTGATGATTTACAGGTTCTGTTTCAGCAATTAGGGAATCAACTAGAGTGGTTCTCTCAAGTTCTTCAGATGCCATGTGAGGTTTTTCAACTGCTCCAGATGATTGTAACTCTCCATCATCCACAAATTCTTCAACATCATCATAAACCTTGTCGATACCAACTACTCTGGCTTGCTTCTTTGGTAATCTCTTAGTAGGAGCAAACGCTACCTTCAGCTCATTCTGAGACACGCGTCCATCCAGTGAGTGACTTAAATTGTGGCCTTCTTTCACATCGCCAAGAGACGATAAACTTATAGCATCATCATCAACATCGGTAGAAGCTAGGAACTGATTTCTCGGAGAACTCATTGGTCTTTTGAATTCGTCAGTTGGAGACCTTTTTCCTTCGTCTTCGTTCTCTATTTTAGGTGGTTGTGGTGAAACTTGATTTCGCTTTGGTTTAGTGACATTTCTCTTTTGTGTATTGTCGCCTGTATTCTTCGTATCACTCGTTCCCTCTATAGGAACACATACAATATTGGACTGAAGAGATGTTTCACCATTCACAGTCTCTTCAATAGCGTTGCTGCCATCAAATGTTTCCAGCTGAACTTGGCTTTCGCTTTAACAAGACAAAAATAGTATTATTATATAGACGGACATAGTTTAATAGAGAAATGTAATTATCCTATATATATCAATTCAAAATAACTAGTAGACTATGACTTGTCACATCAACTACTACTACAGCCTTTATATGTATAACCATATTAAAAGGTTTTTCCATTAAGTTTAATACTTACTTATCCATAGGTAGTACATTAATATGATCTTCATCACTTTCATCAAAGTCTATTTTACTAGATAAATTGTATGAACATCGTGTTAACAAAAGTAAAACTTAATTAACTATAAACCTAAAGTCTACTCTAACATTTCTGCTTATTATATTTGTATTTTAATCGCATACATAAAATCACATGGATAATATATATTTTGATAACGCTATAATATTATTAAGAACACTACATATAAAGCAACTTACCTGTTCTTTCTCTTATACCAATAAGCAATACCTGCCAGGCTACCGAATATAATTGCACCAACAGCCAGGCTTATTAAACTTATCACCCACCTGTATGTAAATGTTGATACATTTTAATAATACATTCCGCTTACAGAATAATTAAGGATGTTGGCGTTTTTCACGCAGTATGGACACTGCAGCCATAAACGTAGAAGAAAAGCAATATACACAAATATGCTTACGCTGATTTTAAGTATTACTTACGCTTCCATATCACAATTTGATTTTCCAGGTGGACAGGCACAGCGGAAACCACCTGGTTCATTTGTGCATATATACGGGCTAGCACACGGATCATCAAGTTGGCACTCATCTCGATCACTTTCACAGTATTCTCCTTGCCAGCCGAATTCACATGAGCAATTGTATCCATCAAATCCATTTTTACGTTTAGGATCTTCACACTTTGTGTCATTGAACACCCCTGTTAACAATACATTACTTCTAATAAACGGTACTAACAAACGTTAAAAGCTTTTAAAAATAAATTTCTCTCACACGATAGGACGACTGGTTAAGATCAATGTCGTCAAACAGTCGTAATCATTCTATAGAGTGCGCCATTTATATTGTTTTTCTCCGCGGTAAAAATCCTAAAGCATCGCATAATTGACATTCAAAATGGTACACAATAGATCAGAATTATAAATACATTTTGGAGACTCAGTACCAGAATCAAACAATACAAAATTTAAGTTGGTTTTAAATCGTTTGTAAAGCTTGGTTCCCACTAGAACGTAACGCAAGGACGTAAACGCAACGCAAGCGTTTTAACCAATGACAAGCGAAGTTATAGACAGTTAGCAATCACAAGCGAATAAGCCATCGCTTGTGATTGGTCAATTCTCTTGCGTTGCGTTACGTCCTTGCGTTGCGTCGCTAGTGGGAACCACGCTTAAGAAAGAAGGCAGACACTAGGCAGTCTACGTGTAAGCCCATGTCAATGACATGATACACAATAGGTTCTCTTTCTCCTTTCAACTCATAGACTGCTTGGTTCCTACTACAGACGCAATGCAAGAACGTAGATGCAGCGCAAGCGAGTTGACTAATGACAAGCGACAGTTTGAATATTTCATCACAAATCCTTTACGTTGCATTACATCCTTGTGTTGCGTCTCTAGTGGAAACCAAGCTTTAGAGCTCACTTATACAATGTTCCGGGATTTTCCACAAAAATATTTCTATGATTTACCTTGACATATTCCATGTACAGAGCAGGGGTTTCGCATAACAGCAATATCTATCTCAAGTACTTTTGAATACAAGCCGTCCTTGTCAAGTGCAAACACTGACAGCGAATCAGATCCGTAGAAATCTGGATTTGGTTTATACGTAACCTCTGTCCACACCCAGGTCATCAAACTCTAATAAGAAAAATGCATTGAATAAATAATAATAAATAGTATATATGGCAACAAAGGATGTAGTATTCAACATGTTTTATCACTAGAACTGGAAAATATGCCCAAATATGGAATGTAAAGTGGCAGGAAGATATAAACTATGTGTCTTCAAAAAAAAAAAAATAAACCATCAATACAGAATCCATTCAAATATATAACATATTTTTTACCTCTGCATGAGGGTACTGTATTTGACACAAGTCTTCATCCGCCGGTGGTACACCTCTTCCTGGTGGTTTTATATGGAATTGTCCTTGTGGTGGCGTTTGGAACATGAGGTTCAACAGGTCATCTGAATCAACGTCATACGCGCCAACATAGCCAATCAAATCACTGTAAGCAATGTTAGTGTCCGTGTTTTCTTCCATCGTTACCTGTATATAAGCAGACAATGACAGATCTGAATACATTGAGTAGAATTGAGCAGTCTGAACAGGATGTTAGTGGTACTGTCTCTAATACCCTTTTCACATCTGCAAAATGTAACAACTTGTAACCAGGTTTGCATAGTGTGAAGACAATTTCTGGAAAAAAACACACCAGCAAGAGGTCTGTGTTTTTGTTCCGAGATGTTCCGAGTTCTCACTCCGCGCGTGTGTATTGCCCTGGTATTAACTGACCAATCATATTAATCAAATAGCACGCAACTCTTCTTTACTCCCGAGATTTCACAAAGTTCGTGTATGCATGTGTGAAAACGTGTAATAAGTCAGGAGATCAAACCTGGTTACAATTTGTTACAGGTTGTTACAATTTATGCAGATGTGAAAAGGGTATTAGATACTTTATTATGCATAGTTCATACAACGCAAAGGTGTACACGCAACCAATGGCATAAACTAAATGGCATACATTCAACGCATGTTAGTTGACCAATCACAAGAAATATTTTTATATGATTCATAGCTCGATGATTGGTCAAATTAGTAGCGCTTACGTCTTTGCGTTGCTACCTAGTGGGAACTAAGCTTTAGAAGGCACAACTCTTTTTGACCAATCACAAGAGACATACTACCAACCATTGATTGTGATTGGTCAGATTACTTGTTTTCTAACAATTCTTACCTGATAGAATCTTTGATTGACAGCAGGTGAGTTGGCTGTTTTCTTTGTGCAGAAGTACACAATTGGTGGATCATGCTCAGATGATATGTCGATCTCAAAACTCTTGGTCGAAGATAGTGGTTCTATAAATGGACTCTCTGGTGTCTCAACAGCTGAACATTGTCAAAATAAAAAGGAAACCATATTTAAGTGAAAAAAACCTACAAAGTAAAAACTTATGTAGGAAAAATACAACAGACACAAACAAAACAAAAACAACTCATTGGAAACATGAAGGAAAAATTCATGATACTGATCAGTTATGTATACTAGGCAATTCTTCTAGTATTTGTTGCGTTAAAAGGATTACATTACTAATAATAGTAGTTTACGTAAACTCTAAACTATAGACAAAGTGTAAGAAGGAGAAAAAGCTACCACACATATATAACAACAAATCACTAATATAATTACAAAGTATCACACAAACCTTTGATAAATATAACTGCTTGTCCATAACAATCCAAACAAGGTTTAAATTTGAAGAAACCGTCTGAACTTAACTCCACAATCTCTCCAAGTTCTGTTATAGGATACTTAGAATCTAGTTCCAAAACAACTGGATCATCATCAGAATCTGAGACGTGTATTTGGTACTCTAGAATTCCTGAAATTAAACAAAACTTGTTTGTAAATTTACTTTACCACCCAGTTTAAGAAATCTGTGAGTTTAAGAAATCTGTGAGATTGAGAAAAAGGAACGCAAACACAGTTTCGAACTTAAGAAAACAAATGCTTGATTTGCAGACATTCTACCATTAAACCACTGGGGACTTTTGTGGAATGGTTTGAATTTGAATTGAATTTTGAATTTCTTTATTTAGTAATCAAGGTTAAAAAACAATCAATACAATGCATAACAAGTAGAAAAACAATTGCACAGAAACACAGGCCTTTATTACAAGGAATGCCAAGAAAAGTTAAAAACTTATTTCCACTTGGGTCCAAAAAACAAGGAACTGATAAAAAGAACATGCAAATGGCTACAAATTGATTGGGAGATTCCTTGCGTGTTTGTGTAAAACCCATGTATGCTTGAAACGCTAGATGGCAAGTGAAACACCATGCAGCAAAATGCAAATAACAACAACTTAATATTTCAAAATGGATACAACACTTCATTAACCAGATTAGTGTTTTCCACAAGGTTGTTTTAGCTTACTTATAAAAACTATTCACAAATGTTAATGAAATGGAAGAAAAAAGAAGCTGAATATTTCTTGACAAATAAACGCAAGTATTAACAAGTTTCTTACCCGCATCTTCGTGTATTTTTAAGACGTCTTGCATTATAATTACTGGTGGATCGTTCACAGCGTTCTTGTCGACAACAGCGACAGTAAAAAGTGTTTCTTTACTAAAATAACTTTGTGGGTTGTATGAATCGGTATCACGTCTTCTTCTGGTACCTGTTTCGGTTTCTGTAAGACTTGTTCCACAGACCTTTAGTATTCATAAATAGATAATTCACATTAATTTTAGAAACTGTGAAAGATTCTGTTGTATCTGAAAATTACAATATTTTTATTGACGGTTTGGAAAAGAGAGGTAATCTTAATCATCTAAGAAACGATGATAACTGAAATTATATTCATATAAAAGACAAGTGAAATGGAGGTTTAAAGCTCTGTCTACACTATCAAACTAGTTTGAAAAAAAAAGTGTGATGAGCACAAATATGGTAGTAATATGACATCAGCAAAATGATATCAAATACTCACCATAACAGTAATTTCTCCTTTTTCTTCATCAAACTGCGGCAATTCATCTGGACACGTCAGACCAGCGTCCTTCCATTGACCATCATCTAAGAAAAGTAATAAATAAGCTCTAGATCATATCTTAACAAGAGAACAGACATGGAACAAACTCATCCTAACAAAATAATTTGAGTTGGTTGATGGAGCAGCCATCAAACGAATTGAAACTGACATTGAATTAAATTTAAAGAACCATCAAATGTTTAAAAATGGAAGATTCAGGAAGGTGATGAAATGTCGAGTTTCAATGTTACCTTTGTTCCAATAGACGAGGCTTGGATATTGATCTGTCCAATCTGAAGTTTTGTTGAATTTCACAATAATTTGAAATGGTCCGTTCATTTCCGTCTGGCCAAGTGGCGACATGTAAAAACTTGGTTCGTATACAGCTTTCACTCTGTAAAGAAATCAACATTATTAAATTGATTGAATACTCCAGAATGTTAGCGTACTGTAAGTTTCATTAAGCGTGGTTCCCACTAGGACACAATGCAAGGACGTAGATTCAACGCAAGCAAAATTTGGAATGTTCCATCGCTTGTAATTGGTCAAATCACTTATGTTGCGTCACCTCCTTGTGTTGCGTCTTTAGTGGGAACCATGAATTAATTGGGCTAGTTAAGAGTCTATCCTCTAGTCCTACCTTCTTCCACCTACTCTAGCCTTTGAGTAGAGTAGGCCTACAGTAGAGATAGGCATGATATATGTGTGTCTTACCTGCTTCTGAGATGGCGTTCAACTCTGTCCATCGTATACAATGGGTTTACGATATACGGCACATATTCTGCAGTTGCCTCAGATGTATATTCTTTGTTAATGTCATCATTTGATAAAATTCCAAAGGACATTGAGTAACCAGGGTCAACGCCTTTAAAACAATAAAAGAAAACATATATCTTCTAACCTATTATAAAATTAATTACACGACCAATTCTGGACAAAAGAGGGATGTTGCAGCACTTGAAAACAAAGACCAAATGGAGATAAAACAATAAATATGTATTTAATTATTACTAAACAACTGTATGTGTCTTCCTGAGTGCTTACTGTACTGTTTTAGACCCTCCAACACATTGTAACAATAAACATTGATATTTAACAATATTATAAAATTGCATAGTATTGTTATATTTGACATTTTGGGTGATACAAGTGATAACAGCAACCAGAAGGAGGAATACTTTATTAAAACATATCTATTGTACTGTAGGTTAGACATTGATGAGTTCATTAGAAAATCTGTTTTTAGTTTTAAAAATCGTGTGAACGCAAGTAGTAATTCCTTGATCATGGCCATTAATCGCCACGTTCTTAATGTGTCAAGAATGCACACACAATGGAATGCTTTGTTGCATTGACTTTATATATTTAAATATCCTTGTTTTTGTTCTATGAGCTGTTAGATTAAGATTTTTTTTTTCTCTCTTCTTTTGCTATGGATATAATATTATGTCACCATGATATTCCGAAATAAAAAGATAAATGAAAAAATGAATGAAAATTTGTCTCATTATTATTAGATCCTCAGATTTGCCAACCAAATAAATGACATTACCACTATAGCTTCACATTTTTTGTAGATGAAAGAAGATACTTTACCTCCAATTGATGATATATCTATGCTGAATGTATCCACTGGTGGGTCAGAGTTCAGGTCAGAGTTCATTGTAGAGACGTCTTTCCCCCAAGAAAATGATATTCCGTTTCCATCATCAGAGGATATGATTATATCATCAGGACCTAAAATAAAATGTGTTTTAATTTACAAGTATTGAAGGAAAAACAAAATGTAATGAGAGATGGCAAAATTG
The DNA here is from genome assembly GCF_964355755.1 of Antedon mediterranea. Taxonomy (NCBI): domain Eukaryota; kingdom Metazoa; phylum Echinodermata; class Crinoidea; order Comatulida; family Antedonidae; genus Antedon; species Antedon mediterranea. Next base: position 23,001,480 of record NC_092678.1, on the reverse strand, counting down.
AATGCTACTTTTTTCACCCAGTCAGTTAGTGTAGCCGACTAGGTTGTTTTTGAGCCTTTTCTTTCTTTCTTTCTACAATTAATTCCACAAATCTGGTCTAGTTGTTATTGAAATAAAGTATTGCACAAATTACCTAATATATTTGTTGTATTGACTGTCTTGTTTACACACGTATGAGCTTCATTGCAAATTGAAAGAGTTGTAAACACGCATCTGCAAGTGAATTAAAAAGAAAACGTATTTATTTTTACAAAAGTTTTGCACTTACGTCAGAATAAGAAATATGGCGAATTAACCAATGAAATGTATTCATGAAAGGTTGCTCAAATTCATACCGTCGATACTTTGTTTGTTTTTATTTCAAATCTATAAATAAACAGTACAAGAAAAACAGTCCTAAAATCAAAATAGATTCAGGACGGCCCAATTAATTTTCATTGAGGTCCTTTGTCGCTGAGCTGTGTGTACATTGACCATTTCAACCACACTTGATTTTGTTCTTAATAATGACCATCAGTGACCTGACCATCAGTGACCTCAAGGTCCAAATTGTAACACTTTTGCAATAAACAAATATACAGTCAACTCTCCCAATATCGAACGCTCTAAAAACCAGAAACTCTTCCAAAACCACATTCTGAATACCAGATTTCCAGAAAACCAGACATATTACGCCAGCCCAAAGGTGTCAGGTATTGGGAGAGAAGACTGTACTACTTTACTAACTTTCCCGGTTCCAGCAATAACTTGTTATTTCCAGGCATTGTTCCATTCTCGTCCGGTGTTCTAAAATCACTGACATCACTATATTCCACATCATTGATATACACTTTGCCATCGTAAATCTCCACTGTTCCGCCACCATCGTTAGATACGGTAATGCAGGGGATTATGTCATCAGCCTTGTCAGGTGAGCTGCCGACGCAGTAGCCTTGGGGAGACAGAGAAGAAATTACATTTCATGTTTGTCTATGTTTGTTGTCGTTACAATAAAGAATTATTTTTTCGTGATAACTATTTATTTTTCAGGTCATGTCTTTTGAAAATTCTAGGCATGCACTCCGCAATACATTTAGGGTGCAGTAGATGTGCTGTTTGTATCTTATTGTGTAGAAGAAGATTACTAAAGTTAAGTTGGCTTTAAATTATACATGATGTAGGCATGTTAGAAGTGTGTTAAGCTCTGTCTACACTATCAAACTAGTTTGACAACAAAAGTGTGATGTGCCCAAATATAGTTGTGGTATGCCTTAATATGGTAGTGATGTGACATCATGTCCATATAAGGGCAGTCACATAAATGTTGCTAGTGTAGACAGAGCTTTAGACAAATGATCGCACTTCCACACCTCAAAAGACAAGGCCTTTTTTTTTATTATTTCTATAGTGAGTGATCTTTTGAAGATAGAAACATACTATCAATTATATATGACAACACTTGGTGCTACAATAAACGTAGGGTGTACATACGGTATTCAGCTACTGACGGATCGTGTGCGGTTGTCCAACTTAAACCTAGTCTTGACTGCTCAAAGCTGACGTATTTATCGTCATTTAAATCATCCACAGTTTGAACATAAAATACAGTTTCTTCAACGTCTTCAACAGTTGGATAGTCAAATACAACCAGAACACCTAATGGACACAAGACACAAATTGTAGTTAAAAGTTTACAAAACATTTAATATAACGGTTAGTTCTTCGAAAAATGTTTTCATCTCGTTTTTATATTTACTATCTGTATATAATTCTTTACTTTAAACCATAAAATACGTACATGTTCGACGTGCTACAACTAGCAAAGCTACAGTAATCCTAGCAACCACTAACATCTAGTCATTGCTAAATGAAAATGCACACGTAAGTATTCATAGTATAACGTAAAGAATTATATTCAGATAACGGTTAGTAGCAGTATTGATATTAAAGAGGGGACACTTGGGATCAAACAAAATGTCCTCTTAATAGGGTAGGCATAAGGCAATATAACAGTACACCGAGCTCATTCAAGAAATTTTTGAATTTTAAAAAAACAAATTTTATCTTGCCAAGATAGGAACTTGTTGATCTGATGTCTGGCTGCGACAAATACCAACAGTACTGTACTATGTACATATTCTCCATGGAGGTCTGGATTAAAATGATCTTACAAAATATACAAAAATCACAATACACAGTACCATATAACAAGAGTCAAAGTTCAAGAATTTAAGAGTCGGATGGCCACTGGCAAAAACGAATTTCTTTTCCGGTTTGTTCTACATGCCGGGAATCGAAAGCGACGCCCATGAGGCATGAGCTCGAAATCACTGAACAAGGCATGGTTAACATAGTGGATGTCCCTTATGAGTGTCCCTTAATAGGGGTGTCCCAAAGGCTTGTTCTAGCAAACTAACTACTGTGCACAGTGTAGCATTGCCATTTTACTTGTTTTACCTTCAAATTCTTCCAGTTTCATAAGGCCAGCACCATTGACAGCCCTTACAGTAACATAGTAGTACGCACGATTCTCTAAAACGCCCTCTAGGTCGTCGTTCCTTCCTTCTTTTACATTACCAAGGTACACAAAAGGCTGCACGTCTGTGCCACCTGGACTAGTACCAATAGCCCAATAGTAGCCCTTTAAATTGAAACATAAATAAAAACATAAAACAGTATATTGAAAAAGATACAAAACTGTAGACTGTTACTGGCTCAAGTAACCGTCTGCATAGAGACATCTGGTAGCAACTGACATCAAGTTGGTATTTGGGTTTGTAAAACAAAAGTAAATTAATCAAACATCTCATTTTGTAAAACATTTGCTTAAATATAATCCCAATTCAGAGTATCTTTTGTTTCATTTATTACAGCAAAAAATAAATGACATCATACCACTACTAGACTCTCTTGATCAAGAAATTCCCATGATGCTTTGATTGTGGAGTTTGAAGACTGAGCAGCGATTGGTTGATTCTCGTCAAGACTGACGTCATAATAACTCATGTAATCAAACTCTGGTGGCGATGTGTCAACGGAGATTCCATCAGACGAAGAATTTGTTGTTACTCCATTTGCTAATATTTCCTCAACTAGGAAATAAAATATTGTGTTATATTGATACAAATTTAGAGACAAAATACTAGAAAATAATATAACAATGCTGTCGGTATCTCGATGGAGATACAAATAAAATAAGCAAAAAGCTAAAACAAAATAAAAGTAAAACAGCCAGAAAGATGTACAACACACTTGTTCTTTTTGAACATCATGCAACAACCATCTGTGTTTTGTTTCGATTAGATTGAAACCATTTTACATACCTCTTAGGTAATAAGTTGCCGGGAGGTACTCATCTGTCCCGTTTGTATCACTATACCATCTCATCTCATCAAGTTTCAAATTGTCAATAGTGAATTGTACAAGTTGCATGTCACTGGCTTTGCACAAGGGATCACAGAAGTATCTGTCGCATTCACTGTAGCAGGGGTAGCACGGGAGGAAGACCTACAAAAACGTTGACACATTTAACTCTAACATCAACCAATTTTCTTGGTTTTTTTGTTGGCGGGCCGGCAAGCCATATCCTGGATCCACCCCTAATCATTAATATACAAGGGCCATGTTATTTGAAATGTAACAACTATTTTACCTCAATATCTTTTTGAAAATCAGTGGTGTCCTTCTCTGTTCCGATTCCAGCAAGGAATTTGACTGCTGGGGCAAGTCCACCGATAAAAGAGCTTCCATATCGACAGAGATCTTCACTAGGAGGAGGTAGTCTTAAAGAGAAAAAAATGTTAAGCCCACAAATTCTGTCTTCAATAGATCCCTGGCTATAAAAATGAAAAATCAGCGCATTATGACGGCATTGTTTGTGAAATGTGCTATATAAATAAATTAACATATATAGCTACAAAGATCTTCACTAGGAGGAGGTAGTCTTCAATTAAAGAAAAACAAATGTTTAGGCCGATTCAAGATCAGGCAGCTAATGTCATAGACAGAAGAAACCGTCCTGTAGTTGGCAACACTGACATGACGGGAGCCTTAGGTAAGAAGAATTTTGTTGAAAAGTCCACAGCACATTGAGACGACATTGTTTGTGAAATGCGCTCTATAAATACATTAACATATATAGCTACAAAGATCTTCACTAGGAGGAGGTAGTCTTAAATGAAAACAAATAGCAATTGCAGTCTTGTGAAAAAAATGATTTGAAAAACGTTTATCATTGATTGAACTTTGACACTAGTACTGTCACTACCTACCATGAATACTCTTACAAATGCTTACCTAATATTAGCAAAATAAGCTGAGGTTTTAGGAATGTTGAAGGGGTCTGTGAATTCTGGCACGTAGTTGTTATCATTCCACAGTTGAAGAGTTAGTTTTGTGTTGTTGGAGAGACGAGGTGCGCCAGAAAGATCTCCCAAAAGATTACCATCCACACTCAGTTGTATTGTGTATCCAATCTATTGAAATTTAATCATTATTATTTGATTTGTTATACTTAAGTCCTCCCTAAATTAAAACAAAATATCATCTTTTATACTGTTGATGAAATAAGCAAAAGCATAAAGGATTTAATTGAGCCTTGAAGTCTAGTGAACCAAACACTGTTTGTATATTATATGAGATCCATGTGACATCCAGTGTCAACTGGTACCATGATTCTCTGTCTACAAAGTGCCATTTATAGTTTGACTGTTCCATTTTTACTCAAGAGGTGTTTATTAAAGGAATATTCGCATGATGTGACTACAGAAATTGTTTCTCCCACCTTTGCTGGATCAGGATCGTATTCTTCTTTAAATGTAAACTCATAATGATGCCAATCACTCGATGGGTCAAAGGTTAAATCAAATATGCTGTATAAGTAGTCAACCTTATCCTGATGGAATCGGCACCATAACGTTGCGGATGGTATTTCTTTATCTGAATAATGAACAACAATCAACTTTTACAGAAAATAATGAATTAAATATTAGTTATGCTGTTTATTTAAACGTTATAAATTCAACATAAATTCAAGAAATACAGAAAGTTACCTGCGTACAACTGTAAGCCACAGGCTTGCTGGACAGCTGTCTGTTTCTTAGACTCCTCACCAGACTCAACATCTTCTCCATCTTCAATTATCTCCCATGGAACCGTGGTGGTTGGTGGCAGTATTGTAGTTATTCGCTGACTTGTAGTAGCTCCGACCGCGGAGCAATCACAATCGCATCCGGTCTTAAATATAACAAATAATTTGAACAATATTTAAAAGAAATTGTTCATATAGAATTATATAGAATATATATTATATTAAAATTAACAACTTCACTTTACAACACTAGTAGTATTAGTACTAGTGTGACTTATATCAAGCCACTATCACATTGGAGCTGTACAATTAAATACGAAGATTACATTGGTAGAAACACCAACAATTTCCCAAAGAATCAGCTCCTGCAAAATTGAACTAATATTAGCTAATGATTTTTTCATGCAGTTGCTTTGTTGTTGTTTTTGTTTAGGGGTTGGTATTTGACAAGTTCTTTTACTTCTTTTTCTGATCCCTGAAACAGTTCTTATTTAATGTTACCATTTAAGTTATTGTAATTAATGTATGCTGTTTTTATTTCATGAACTGTTTCTAAATAAATGTTGTTGATATTCATTAGTAAAAATGAACTAAATAGAATAGTAAGATGGTCAAGAGAAAGACCACAATCCACATGGATCACAAAGTTAAAAAAGATATAACAGATAAGAAAAAACTACCTTGCCTATGACAGAGGGAAATGGGATAAAATAGAAGACAAGATGAGATGTAACTGATGACTGTTGGATGTACTTACACCATTGTTTTCCTCATAACAACATGAACAAGGTTCTAGTTCTTCAGTAGGAACCATCAAGTCACCCACAACACCATCAGGTCCATCCCAGAACACCACACTCGTTATAACTGGTATGTCTTGGGTAGCAGCTTTCAAGTCCATCTAAAAATGATATTAATATATAAAACAAATGGCAAGGGTTTGAGGCTCACTCACTCCATGATTCTGGTAGTAGAATTAGTCTTCTTGGATAAGGACTATAAACCATAGGTCCAGTGTACACATCTACTTCATGTGCACTTTAAAGAACCTAGTACATCGTTCGAGATGAGTAGGGGGTTCATGTACATACACAGCCACTGATTATAACTCCGTGAAACCAGCATTTGACTGAAGAGGCCGTCCAGTACCAATAAAATATTTCAATATTTCAATAAAACTACATAGTATTATGAATGAACTGAAACAGAATAACTGCTCTTGCTTTATCATTTACACCAATAAAATACAAGAAAAAAGTATAAAAATTATTCTAAAAACAGGTTTTAATCAAACTAAAATAATAATACAAAATAATGAAAATGTATTTATATTGTCCTAACCTTAAATGTTCCACCTTCACCAATTTCAACACGTCTTGATACTGCACCTGCTAACACATACGGTTCTTGGATGTCGGGCTCCATGGTAAGAACAATGTTGTTTGGGTCAGTCACCGTTATCTACATTAAAATATTTCAAATAAATTTCATCATAAAAAGATACAAAATACAATAGAGCATGCAAGTTATGAGATAATAGAAAGCCTTCGATTTGCGAAGACCGAGAAACGATTGATGAATTGTTGGTCGCCGTCTGGACCTAGAACCATCAAACCTGCGCCAAGGTAGAGTGCGAGGACACACATCCTAATATTATCACATGCGCACAATGTATTAACATGACATAGTTTGGTCATCATTCTATGTAAATTGAAAGCTTTTTTCTCCATGGTAATATGCAGAGCACGGACCTTTTTTTGTTAGATCTTTATGCTAACAATAACATGCATCCTTAAAAATAGGAAAGAAAATATATGAAAAATAGAAAAAACAACATTATAGACACTATATTAAATGTAGGCCAGGGTGTAAATGGTGAAACGTAGGTGTACTACGGCAAATTTATAAAGGGATATGTTATCATTTTTGTAATAAATTAATAATCATAAGCTTATGAAACCTGTTCATGGTCGTAATGTATTTTCCAATCTTTTCCATCCATATTCCAAATACCCTTGCTATTCACACTTTGCCAAGATTCATCATCAAACGTTGCATGTTGGTCAGGACATGGTTCAATGTTTGGATTCGGTAGGAAAATAAACGAGCCTAGAAAATGAAATAAAAATTCGGACTGATGTAAAAGGCAAAATTGAAAGACGACAATAAAAGTGAATAAATATTCTTCTTCATAAGGCCAATTACACCTGTAGAAACGGAAAACCGAGTAGCTTGTCTTACTCACGCAGGATCTGTATCTATCCTGAGAGGAAACCATCCATCCATTCCGCCTTGTGTGTAAATGGTCATAAGGAATAACATAGATTCTATATTTTTATTACAGTTACTGCTCGTCTGTGTAAATTGGCCTTTACAGTTAAAAAGCTTTTAGAAAAGATTGTTCAAATCTTACCCGACATGTGATCAACGTAACTAATGTGTGGCATATCCTTCCTGAAATCTAGACCATCAACCACTAAACCTGCCGTCGGAGATGAATCGTCAAAGAATATTGGAGACGATGTCGTGGTGATATATGAACTTGCTTTATTTGTTGTAGTTAATTTGACAAAATATGGAGTTAATGACTAGAAGAAAGAGTTTAATGTTAACATTAGAATGATAAAATTTATACTGCATAACTAACTGTAGAAGAAAGAAAATGTATTAAAACAAAAGCAGAAAAAGAATAAAAATTAAAGAAAATAAAAACGATAAAAGCATAAGGTAACAGAGAAAGAAGAAGCAAAGGAAAAAGTAAGAGAGAAAATAAAAGTAAAAGACAAAAAAAAGAATGTAAAAAGTAAAGTAAAAGTACACAAATTCTATCCTATCTTTGGTATTTTTAGTTAAAACTGTGGGAGTAGTTATAAAAAGGATCTACTGTTTTTCATTTCTGTTATCATACCTTAAGACTTAGTCCATAGAAGCTATAAGTTGAAATGTGCGCTTCTAGTTTGACCTTTTCTACGACTGTTGTTAGTACTTCATCGTCACCAGCTTTACACGATGGCGCCACCAGTAGTTCAATCTCGTAATAACCAATCTGGCTTTCCGGATCATTGAACTCGCTCCAGTGAATAGTTAACGATGTCGAGTCAGCAGTAAACCAAGCAGGCTAGACAAACCAAAGTATAACATATTAAAGCCAGTGGTGTGATGCTATGAGCACAATTACTGGGTGTCCCAAAGCTTAAGAAGAGCATGAACATCCCAGATTAACTTCTTAGCTAAACTAGAGGAACTTTTCCCCTCCATTACGACACTGCATAAACCAGTAGTATTGTATCTACCTTTTCTATAGAATGTCCAACAGAATACACAACAGTGATGTTGGTAGTCTATGGGTCAAATATCTACCTGAGACTCTACATTTACTTCCAAATATGGAAAATGGAATAGTCCAGATGCCATAGTAGTTCATATACGTCTCTCATACATGACAATGTCATCATATTCCAAGACGCACATGATCACAGAAAGAGAGAAGAGGGACTGATTGCTATACAGGTAAATTCTATAAAGGTAGAAATCTCAAGAAATAGACTTAAGAATCTAAGAATGATTATATGAGAAACTTACAAAATCTCCAGGAACATGAGGGTTGTTTTCAAGCCAAATTCGTCCTTCAATTGGTTTTGTCATATCAACTTTAAACGATCGGCTTGTTTTGTTACATTGTCCCGCTTCGTCGTTTCCTTAGAAGAAAAGAAATTTAAAGGATACACTGATTACAGATTATGGCGATAATAATAATAATATCGAACATTTATAAAGCACTCTTTACCAGAGTCTGACAGCAGAACATGAAAAGAATAACTATTGAAATAGGCGAGTTTTCAGGAGAGATTTGAATTGAAAAGGGGATGGAGTGTAACGGATAGAACGAGGAAGTTGCTTCAAGATCTCTTTTGATTTCATTGCAAAAGAGTAATCCTTTCTATATCATTATATCATTTCTGTATACTATTTTCATAGTTTAGTTGAGGTTCACTTGGTTGTTAAATAAATAAATAATAATAAGATTTGTTAAACACACATATATCCAGTGGAAATGAAATACGAAATAGGAACCAAGCTCAAAGAAACTCACCAAATACAACAATATAATAGTTGTGATTGTGTTGCAGACTCAGGTATGTTTCCTCTGCATATGTATCCTTGCCTGTATTAGTGACAGTGGCAACATCAAACAATGACTCTACCTCTTTACATGGCTCAGATACACATTCACTCTTTGCCATCTGTGATGAAAAAATAACAGATAAACTGTGGTAATAACAGTAGTTTCGAAATCAATATATTTGGTAACTTTCATTGCAAGTTATCAAAATGTTGTTGTACCACATGGTTTTATAGTAATATTTGCAATCTATTCAGGGCTGTAACAGACAGCGCCTATCTCTTTTGTGTTCGCTTTCTTTCGCAAGGATCAAGTCAGTTGAGGAAATAACTGGAATTTAAACCACTTGTTTGATTTGTACAAACCTTGTTAACTTGACACTTCATAACCAATTTAACTTGACACTTCATAAACAATTTAACTTGACACTTCATAAACAATTTAACTTGACACTTCATAAACCATTTAACTTGACACTTCATAAACAATTTAACTTGACACTTCATAAACAATTTAACTTGAGACGTCATAAACAATTTAACTTGAAACTTCATAAACAATTTAACTTGACACTTCATAAACAATTTAACTTGACACTTCATAAACAATTTAACTTGACCCTTTATAAACAATTTAACTTGACCCTTTATAAACAATTTAACTTCACATTTCGTAAACAATTTAACTTGACACTTTATAAACAATTTAACTTGACACTTCATAAGCAATTTAACTTGACACTTCATAAACAATTTAACTTGACGCTTCATAAACAATTTAACTTGACACTTCATAAACCATTTAACTTGACACTTCATAAACAATTTAACTTGACACTTCATAAACAATTTAACTGGACACTTCATAAACAATTTAACTTGGCACTTCATCAATTTATTGACTTAAAACTTCATAAACAATTTAACTTGACACTTCATAAACAATTTAACTTGACACTTCATAAACAATCTAACTTGACACTTCATAAACAATTGGGACAGAACTCTTGAAATAATTATACTTAGTTAAGTTAATTTGTAGTATCATAATGTATTTACAAACCTGTTGTAAGATGTCACATTCAATATTACTAGCCTCTGGGTTACTTGAGATGCCGTACATATAGAAGAACATTGGTTGGTCTGATATGAAGTTAGACCAAGAAAATGATGTCCCTGTGTCTTGGTTGATGAACAGCTTTGTTTCGATTTCTCCACCTTCACAGAAATGAAAGCGTTACATACAATATATAATAATGTATAGTATAGTATAGCGTCAATTTTTCGTTTTCGCAATGCTCTACGCGTCTATACGTAGCCATGAGAAAACGAAGCATTTATGATCAATTGGATTTGCTGGCACCGGACCGGAACAATGTCGGAACAGGTGTGAAAGACCCTTCAGCCTTGAAGTAGCAGTTTGTTGTAAGCCCTGGGTACTGCCTGTGAAGACACTTTTTGTATTAAATTACTTACAAAATTACAATTTTAAAACAGAAATTAACTCCCGAGAAGCCTCAATAGGAATGTAAGGATAACATGGCAGCAAAATAAAAAGCCTAAAATTATGTCATACAAGAGAGCCAAAGAGCTGACACCATAATTGAACTAACAACAGGATGCCGAGCTCCGGAGATCAAAGGGTCTATCTGTGGCTGCAACACGATCAGTTCAATGACCATTAACAGTACTGTTGGTATTTGTCCCAGATTAAAAGACTGTTACGAATTCTTATATTGGCACGGCACGCTCGGTGTTCTGATGATTGCTTCTGTCTCACAAAGCATACTGCAAATTCTATCTACAAAAGAATGTCTAGGCCTACTTACCTTCAACTCCTAAGCCTTTGCCAACTTGTATACCATTCGATGTTACTTCAGCATAAGCTAACTGCCCTCCGTAAGCTCGGACTGTTGCGTAATAAGTAGCCTTTTCATCTAAGAGTAAGTCGGCAAATTTCCACACAGTGTTCAACTCTACGTTTGTAAATGGCACGATGTTGTCACGTGTCTTAGGATACCGACGGTCATTTCCAATAGCAATGCTGTAGTATTCAATCAACTGCTTGTCATTGGCTGCATATGTATACCCTATGTTAATAAAACAAAAATTATTTAAAAAAAATATAAGATTTATATACTGTATATATATATTTTCATATTCTGTATTTATTTTGTGTGTAAAATAAAAATTACCAAGTTGCTTACAGTGCTTACTAAGAAACTAACCTGATTAGACATACAAATAAATCTCCACAAATTAAATGTGAAAACAGTCAGGTCAACCATACACACTTTTATTAATGTACTCTCTGTTCTTTAAATTTTGTTTGCAAAAAGGAATAAATTTAATTATATTTATCTGATTATTATTATTATTATTGTTGATTTTACTCAACTCACCATCTTGAATAACAACTTTCTGTTCCTGGTCGTCAACACCAAACCCGTCCCAATTGGCTGAGAGTGTCGTAATTGACGCTTGTTCATTTAGGTCGAATCCTATAACGCCCCCATCATACACGTGTCCAGGCAGTATGGGTTGTAATCTCAGTGTCAAGCCGTCTGTTCTGAGGACCTGAGTATGACCCAACAGGTTTGTTGCACGGACAATGCTGTAAAACGTCTGTCCGTCCGCCATTACAACAGCTTCATTTACTGCCATAGTTTTTGCTGAAAATATAAATATGGGTTGTGACTAAAATATTATCACGTGTCTAGTCTAATGTGTACACACAGGTCGACACAAGTAACGAGTTGCACAAGGGCATTCATGTCGGCTTTCAAACAACTGAGCGGCGCTGAAAAAATAAAGCGCACAAATGCTTTTGTTGAAACTAGTCATGGTTATCATACCGCATGTGTGACGTGATTCAAGTTACTTATAATTGAAACTGAGATTTTGATATTTTGCGCAACTGTGTATTACTTTGAATTGTGTTCATGTCAGTCAGTTGAGTTGTTGACCTTTGACATTCTTAATTACAATCAGCTGCTATCTTCAATGTTGTTTTTAAAGTACAGTAAAACAATACAATACAATATACAAAGAAGTGATAGAAATAACAAGGATGACTCACTTTTAACATCGATAAAATCCTGTATCACCATCCCATCAATTCGTTTAATAGCCCATTCATAGTTTACAATTGGACAAGGGTCTCCGCTAAAGTCCCATGATGCTCGGATTTCATTGGCATCGGTTTGGTAATCACTATAGTAAAGAAAAATAATTACAAATATTATCAAATATATTTTGTACATCATGAAATTATGACTTAATATTCAATTTAACTTCTTACACGTCAAATGCGGTTGAGTTTCCATCATTTACTATCGGGCTTCGGAGTGGTTGACGACCGCTCGAAATCCTGCTTATGAAGACGCCGTTCGAAAAGCCAACGGTTGACAAACCGGCTGCATTGTTTCCTTTGACCATAACAAAAACCTTGGTAACAAGAAAGACAAAAATACAACATTAGTATGCACAGCAAGAATATAAAAAGATGAGATGGATTGGAAAATCTTGAATGCAATGATCAAAGGATTACCTGACGAATTTCACTTAAGTCTAATCCAGTAGCTTCGTAGTACGTCTCATCTGTAGAAATCGACTTAAATTCCATAATGTCTGACTTTCCAACCTCAGATCCAATGGCAATGTCATAACTGGAAAATAAAAATTAGAATGTATATGTTTTATATTGTATTTTCAATGTTCCATACATACAAGCATTTATACTAGTTTAAATTTACCTTGTTATATAGGATTCCAATTCAGTAAACGGTTGCCATGCAACTACAACAGTGGTCAGTGATGTCTGGCAAATAGCATCTTGGGCCTGGCAGTCTGTAAAATATATTTGCATACAGTATGATTACATTGCAAATTATTATCCAATCAAAAAATGTTTACATGAATTTGAAGAACATGATTGGCTAATGAATAGAAGCACACGATTAGCTAATAAAAATAAGATTTAAAGACAACTTGTACCTGCACCATTTTCTTCATCAGCACAAATGTTCTCTGGAGAACCAGCTAGCGAATCCTGATGTTCGTTAGATCCTATGCGTGCCACGTCAGAGACTTCTATAACATGGCCTGGGATTGGTGGAGACTTATCAACCAAGATCTCATCAGAGAAGGCTGTAGTAGATAAGCCAACTTTATTGAAGGCTTGCATTGTTACAAAGAATGTCTGCTCTGGTTTAAGAGGTTCAATTCCAAATTCTGCAAAATAAAAGAAATTTATACATAATAGTCTAAAGATGCACTACTGTACAAACATGTACAAACACAACATATTTATTTTATTTAACCTTATTTATAGAGATTGACCCTAAACAGCGTATGCTGACAGTCAAGGGGCCCTCATAATGAATTATGATAAGTGTCTGTGTGTGACAGTGGCTGTGTGTATACTAATACACCGGGGTAACCTCCTACTCGTCTGGAAAGATGTACTAGGTTCTTTAAAGCGCACATGAGTCATGTTGGACTTATGCTTTAAAGTCCTCTAGGTGCACATGAGCCAGATGTGTGCACTGGACCTACAGTTTATAGTCCTTATCAATAGTTAAGAATTAAATACATTAGCATTACCATAGAACCTACCTTCTTTCTCCATGGCATTACATAACAAGCATACATACAAAAAGTTCTGGGTTTTATTCACACATGGGTACTGTAAATACCCTTTTAATTGAAATGGTATAAATGCAAAATGCATCACCTTCTACAATAAGAGCATCTCCATATGCAGGAACATCGTCTTTGAAGAACACGTCATTTCCACCAAGCTGCGTACCGATTGCAAAAGTGTATCTCTCAATTCCAGATTCAATGTCGACAAAACCTGCCCACGAGCATTCCAATTTCTTCTCACTAATATACTCAGGGCAAAATACCTAAAAATAAATGAAGAGAACTTTTAAAGAACTGAAAAATATGTAGGATAAATTGATATATGGTATTTAAAGATTATTTTACTTTAAAAGTTTAAAAACTTGCAATGTACAATTGATTCATTATCTAACTGTAGCTATAAGTGTAAGTTGGCGGTCTACAGGTATGAGCACCAGTCTAGTGATCTAAAGGTTATTGGTTCAAGTCCTATCTTAGAATTACTTAACAATTTTTCAGGACAAACATACGTAACTGTTAATTATAAAATAAAATTATTTAAAGAAGCATAAAAAGAATAAATCATAAAATGTCTCACCTGGCCATCTCCAGGGGGAGTTATATCTACGACGACACTACTGGAATACTGCTCAGTTCGTAATGTTGCCGTGTTTGTGACGAAAATATTCAGAATGTTTGAAGATCCTACAAATAATAATAAATAGACATTGTACATACATTGTATTCAATCAAATATTCTTCTAAACTGTACGGCAGATACTTGCTAAGTGTGGTAACTTGTTAACTTATAAAATAATTGTAATATTACCTTTTCCAGTAGGCATTTGGAAAACGCTAGCAGTCGAAGTAACGTTAGCAATCTCAGTGCGTTGATAAATATCATCTCCTAGCGGGAAAGTTCCGAAGGAATACTCGACACTTAATAATTCACTTTCAGATTCCTCCATATGCCAAGTAGCTAAAAGTTCATCATCCGTTTTGGAATAGATGGTAAATTCAGGATCCAAAGTCTAAAAGGTAGAGAAGCAAAATTGTGCACATACAACTTCAGTTAAATACTTAGATTACACAAGCAAATAGTGGTGTTAGTAGTCAATGAGTGCCGCTTAACTGGATAAACCAAACCATAGCCTGTGCTCTCCAGAGGGAGGGCTTAGATACGAATAATAAAAAGTTCCTAGAACACCCCTGGAACATAAACAGATCTATGTTCTTAACCACATTGGTACCTTATACTATAGTCATTTATGAGGAAAATATATAATTTCTACATGGTACTATAGACTTTCATAGTTACATGAAGCCTGGTAAAACAGAAATAAAAAATGTTTGAGCAGTAATACCTCAGTATCGTTTTCACCAGGAAGTCCAAAGGTAAGAGAATGGATTTTCGTAGGAGTTTGATCAACTATAACACCATCGGAGACTGCCTCTAGGACGTTTTCAGCACCAGTAATGGCTCGAACCGTTGCATAATAAGTAACACCATGGTCTAGTGTGAGGGTAGTGTAACCATGTCCTGAACCTGGGAGACCTGGCATAAAACAAACACATCATGATTACTTCTTTCCTACTAATGAGTAGTAGGACTAAAACAGTGTCAGAAATAGTTTTAATAATCTATGTGCAAATTACCTGTTCCTGCCTTGTTTGGGTCTTCGTAGAGGACAAGTCCAAAATCAGAAAATGGTTGAATATTATCCAAACGAGGCTCTGTACCAACTGCCCATTCAAATGACGTAAGGCCATCAAGTTGACTCTGGAAAAAAACAAGTAGAAAGGAGATTGCTAACAATATTTCTACACAGTTAGACCGGTTATATATACTTTATATAGAATATAATATGAATAATTTGTTAGGCCTACCTCAAATCCATGGAACATTACAAACAGTTCTGTCTTTTGCATCTGTGAGTCAATGTCATGAGCTTTGATTAATACACCATCAACAATTTCAGTTTCTGTTCCATCCCAAACCATTCCTACAATATTGATTATAACACCATTACTGGTAATAATATAAGATGTATATTCATCAGTGCAAAATTACTTCCATTTATTGTCATTTGCATATAAAACATACTTAGGAATTATATTTGCTCCTAGATATATTACAAAAACAGATAAATGAAAAACTAACAAAAACAATTACAAAGTGTCACATCACTCTCGTACGATATACTGACAAGCATTCAGGCATGTGGTAGTCAAAGTACGCCTACAGTATTCAGACATGAGAACACTGATTAAAACAAATTAAACTAATTTGTGTATCATCTGAGAGTTACTTGATAATTCTTCGCAAGTGTTCTCAATGTACTGAGTAACTTCAATTAAGTAAGAGTAGGGCAAAACACCTGACCAATTAACATTGCTCTCTGAGGAAATACTACTTTGACGTTCAACTAACCACAATAAAAGTTTTGGGAATAAATTCAACCTAATATTTGGTCATAAATACATTTTGTAAATATACAGAACCTTGTCAATTTTCTAAAATAAAATGAATTGATAAAGTATAATGCTTACCAATTTTGTCAGCTTCAACAACTCGTATAGGTGACGAAATAGCTGGCTCGCTGAAAGATCGCGCCCCGTTCTCTGCCTTGACGGTAAGGTAGTAAACTGGCTGGCAGGAATCCAAGAACTCAAAATCTGAACATGTGCTTGCATTAGTGAGTGTAAGATTTAGCCCACTGATGTAAGCAGATTCATCCGGTCCCATACTTGTAAAATCCTGTACATCATTTGAACCTACAAAATAGTACATGACATTTTTCTAACAATTTGCAGTTATTAGAGAATTTTGTTTGACTGCTTAAGAGAAAAGTATGTCCAGTTAAGCCTTTTATACCGTTACAAACATTTGTAAGTATTAGAGAATTTGGTTTAACTACAAAAGAGAGAAACAGTTTGTCAAGTTAAGCCTTTTAGACCATTACAATAATTTGCAGTTATTAGAGAATTTGGTTTAACTACAAAAGAGAGAATTAGTTTTTTCCAGTTAAGCCTTTTAGACCGTTACAATAATTTGCAGTTATTAGAGAATTTGCTTTGACTACTGAAGTACGTCTAGTTAAGCTTTTTAGACTGTTACAATAATTTGCAATTATTAAAGCAACCTCTAATAATTTGCAATTATTAGAGGTTTCTTTATAATTTGCAATTATTAGAGGTTACTTTAAAGTACTAAAGAGAGTAATTACTGTACATTGTTAGACTGTTCATATGAGTTCTGGTAACCCCCAAAACAAAAGCCCCCTATTTCAAAATTCATAATAGTTAATCTATTCTGGTTACCTGGTTGAGTTCCTATTGCAGCCCAATAGGATATAATACCGCTCTCAGCATCCACTGCTTTCCACGTAGCTCTGATTCCTTCTGGATCACTTTGCCAAACATATCCAAATAAAAACTCTTCAGATTCTCCAGGATCCATGACACCAACCTTGATGCTGGACAGCTGAAATGTAATTGGATAAAAAACTTACAAACTGAATATAACTAACAAACTAACAAATTGATAACTAATATTTTTGGTCCCTTGAAGTATTACACTTCTAATATCAACATAACCATACAAGTATTCGTAGATATCCTTAAGGAATTTTAACTAAATGCAAAAACAGCTTACCAAAGGTGGAGACGGATCTATGATGACACCATTGGTCTCATGTGGTGATGTCAAACCTGCGTTATTTACTCCTGAAATTCGGGTGTTGTACAGACCGCCCTCTTTCAATGTCAGATCATATTCTGTATGAGCGTCTTGGGATTGAGGCACTTCTATAAATGCTGGGTGAGAATGAGGACCTGAAATAAAGTAAAATGTTACGTAAACGTCTAATAAGCATACATATTTTCTCAAAACAATATGAAGTCAAGATTCATTAGAGAAGGGGTATACTGCAGTGTACTGGCACATGTCAGCCTCTCTCATTGTAGCACTTGGAGCGAGATGAATAAACGCTGTTTGGTTAGAGATTTAAGACACAAAGTGAACCCTTAGGAGGGAAGGAAATCATCCATAGCACTATTTGTTCAAAGTTAATTGGACATCTTGAAATCATTTCACTTACTTGGAAATATTTGGTGTGTGGTTCCTCCGTAGGTTTCAGAAACTGAGAATTTGTAGTGATTCATGTCAGACTCTGGGTCGTGGAATTTCCAGTTTGCTGATATCAATGTGTCATTCGACTGAGAAAAATAAACATATTAAACAATAAACAAAATCGTGCATATAGTAAGAGTATTAAGCTTTATCTCTGGAGTTTCAAAGTACTGCACCTTGTTACAACTACTTCTTATTTCTCAACATGACTTGCATTAGTCTGCAGGGTAGTACTGGCAGAGAAACATTTAAAGTTTTATGGTAACAATTATCGGCCTATACTAAATGTTTATTAAACATGCAGACATTCGCATGCGAGTTTGTTCAAACATAATAACTTGATTCACATCATCTACATAAAAACTATAAATCATAACTAACCTGAAATTCTATGTCTTCTCCTGGTGTACTTCCATCCCCGATAAATGTCATGATCGGTGGTGTAAGGTCAACTCTGAAACCATCTGACCTTTGCGTTACCGAGAGGCCAGCTTGGTTGACAACGTCTAGTTCGATGAACACGTCATCGCCATCTTTCAGGTGGAAGTGATGCCATTCAAAAAACGTAGCGTTCGGTTCAACAGATTCAGATTCATGGATGATTTCAAATTCTGCGAACTCCTCACTAAATTAAAAGTAATTAAAATGGTTACGGAGATAAAATAATAACAAATAAAATAAAATGCTAATATATTCCAAGCATAGTCAACTTTTCCAATATCGGACAACCTTGGGCAAGTCTGGGTATCTAGTCTGGTATTCTGAAAACAGAGTTTGGGACCTTTTGGACCTCATGAAAAGTCTGATTTTGTGACAATTTTGGTTTTCAGAGAGTCTGGTATTGGGAGAGTTGACTGTTCTGTATATACAAATGATTATTGTATAAGTGTACCTCAGAGTATGTCTGCCATATATAGTAACGATAACATCATCAATACCAGATTCAGGATCTGTGAAGTTATACCATTGGCCAGAGACTGTAGCAGGAGCAGACGAATACTGAAGGTCTTCGTTGTCAGGTAAGAGACCATCAAGAAGGTGTCCCTCCACAGGTGGGGTCACATCAATCAAGACTGGTGACAGAAGAAATTATATTTAATTAGTATATATGGACATGCCTTCCAGAAAATACCAACAATTTACAGACCACAAGATTAGCTTAACATTTTCTTTTTCTTAAATTCACTTAAAGATTGAAAATTATTGACAATGCAACTGTTTTATTCTATATTCTCTGTTCACAATACTGTAAAAAATGTATATTATGTAACTTATATAATACACAACAGTACCTCCATCAGATGAAACAGTTGTGTTGAGGTGCTTGTGTCCACCATTAAACGCTGCTAGAACCCCATAATACTTCACACCATGTTGAAGATTCAGGCCAGAGAAACAGTACTTGTAGTCATGGCTTTTGAGAGAGATAAAGTCGACAACATCTGTTGATCCGGGAGATGATCCTAATCCCAACGAATAACCAGCAATCCCAGATTCTTCATCAGCAAAATCTAACCAGTTGGCACAGTACTGAACAATAAATGCAATTTTCTTTAAATAAAATTGTGTTTTCTGTTCGCCCCAACCGAGATTCGAACCCGGACTTTCTGATATGCAGATGTTCTAACCATTAGACCATGAATCTATATCAAATTTATATAGCACCGACAACAATCAGCAGATTGTCCCAAATCCCTTAAAATAGAAATTGAGACAGAAAAGAAAACATAAAAATCGCATGCATACCTTTGTCACATCATACTCATAATCACTGTCCACACCCAGGTCAAAGCCATCCCTGAACTGACCTTGAACAGGAGGACTGAAGTCAACAATCAATGGTGAGTTAGCGTGGTCCACTAAACGAAGATCAACTGAAATCAGAAAGAAAAACAAATGAATAAAAATAAGAAATAATTGCACAGTTTTATACTCTTCAAACGAGGGAGATGTAAAATATTTATTCCACTTCTCCTTGCTTCAAACACAACCTTGAAATGATACTTAGTGTCGGGAAACAATTTGTATATAAAGAACCTAAAAGCAGTCTGACTGTAATAGTAATGGTTAATGATTATTACTTATTTTGTATACAATTAAATTAGTAATTAGAAACAAATATATAAACAAATTACCGTTGTTTATGGCTCTTATCTGCATCCAGGCTGGCACACCGTCAATAAGTTTGTATGGAACTACAGAAGTGTTGTGGTCAAAGTATCTCTCCCATTCTTTAAGGTAAACATCGTATTTTCCCTCTCCTATCCCAATATCAACAGCATATATCTCTGAATTAGGGTCACTAAAAACAAAATAAATGTAAATATAATAATTATGGTCACTAATAACAAAATATAATAAAATCTCAGAATTAAGGTCACTAAAAACAAAACAAATATCTTAGAATTTGGGTCACTTAAAACATGGAGACTATTTCTCCATGCTTAAAATAAAACAAATATCTCAGAATTAAGGTCACTAAAAACAAAACAAATATCTTAGAATTTGGGTCACTTAAAACATGGAGACTATTTCTCCATGCTTAAAATAAAACAAATATCTCAGAATTAAGGTCACTAAAAACAAAACAAATATCTCTGAATTTGGGTCACTTAAAACATGGAGACTATTTCTCCATGCTTAAAATAAAACAAATATCTCAGAATTATGGTCACTAAAAACAAAACAAATATCTCTGAATTAGGGTCACTAAAAACAAAACAAATATCTTAGAATTAGGGTCACTACAAACAAAACAAATATCTCAGAATTAAGGTCACTAAAAACAAAACAAATATCTTAGAATTAGGATCACTAAAAACAAAAATAAATTGACATTTTTAATTGGGGTCAATAAAAACAAAACAAATTTAAATTTTAGAATTATGGTAAAACAAAATACAAATTTTAGAAAGGGTCAATAAAAAAAATGTAAATGTCAGAAATAAAGGTCAATAAAAACAAAATAAATTTAAATTTCAGAAAATGGGGTCACTAAAAACAAAATCAATTTAAATTTGAAAATTAAGGTAAGACACAATATAAATTTAAATTTTAGAAATGGGTCTCAAAAACAAAATAAATGTAATTACCAGAATTAAGGGTCAATAAAAACAAAATAAGTAAACATCAGAATTAAATAGGAGTAAAAAAACCCAAAATAAACAAGGGTTTGTTGACATTACAAAAAGACATTTTAAAGATATATTGTCCCCCAAAAACATGAAAAATGAAGAAAAATAAAAAAAGGCTTTGAATTTTGTAATAAAATTGATCACTTCTACAGAAAAAAAAACTATAAAAAAATTTTTCACCTATAAAAAAAAAAAATAAACAGTTAATTTCAACCAAAAACTCACTGACTTATTGTTTGCGTAAATTACAGTTTTTATCTAGTATAACAATAAAGGGAATAATAATAATATGTGACAGTTTTTTTTGTTTTTTTGTTTTTATTGATTTTCCACACAAAATGAATATGATAATTAAGTAACAATAAACACACATATATATATACAAAAAAGATGTGTTGCTGGAGGGCAAATAAGTCAAATGGCATTGTCAACAAAAACATTTTAAAAATATATTTTTTCAAGGGGAAATATATCTTTAAGTATAAATTCTCTTTAAAAAAATGTTGATGATTTTATTTTTAAAACCTTTTTCATGCAGTTACATAATACACACCTTACATTGTATGACACTGATACTTCTTCCAACACCTCATTGTATTCAATGTCAAATATATCGTTAACAAACGGAAACGTGTTGTCAATAACAAGAGGAATGGAATGGCAAACGGTCAATGAGAGTGGACCACCAAATTCAACTTTATTTAGTCCTCTCACTGTGATGTAATAATCATAATCTGAAATAATTAAGAAACATTAATTAATAAAGTATCATTAATATTTATCTATAAAAATAGTCCTGTAGTTAATCTAAAAATCAGTACAGTATTAGAAACTGTTAATTTCCTCCTGTGCTTTGAATTATATAATATATAACAGGAAAAATAAATACAATATCTCTTAAATATCTATTAAACTATTTTATTTGGAAAATGTATGTGTTAATTATTAGTAAATTCAAGATTCATAACTACTTTATTGTCAAATTATAATAAATTGAAATATGTTTTCCCTCAGGCAACAATACAGTATATAAAACAACATTTAAAATTTATGTACAACAGTTATACAAATATATAGTATACATTCATATAAAATCATAGATATGTAAAAATGTTTTATTCACCTGGTAGCATGAGGCCATTGACTAGTCCAATATGTGTCCATTCTGATTCGTCGAACAGGTGAGCATGAGGATCATGATGATGATGTATGATGTCATCACAGGGGTAATGACCAATTGACCACGTGTACCCAAATATTCCTGTTTCATCATCATGGATTCCATCCCAATTTGCTGAAATGACAGTTAGATTTATTTATTACCGTACTGACGCGGGTATAAGCCCATACTCGGGTATAAGCCCACCCCCGACTTTTGACTAATTTTCAAGAAAAATGAGGCACTCGGGTATAAGCCCACCCATTAATTCGAAGATCTACAGTGTGTGTCGTAATACATTATTTTGTATTTGGCGACGTCCATACACCGAATACACCTACCTTTGATCATAACCAAGCTAGGCTAATATACGCTAGGCCATATGAGGCCTAGCGGTCCTGTTTTGTTTACACTCCATCGCGGTCGAAGATCGCTTCACACACGACGCTACAAGTCGCCAAAACGGAAAACCACTATTTGGTATCGGCTGCCATAAACAAGCTTATTAAATTTCTTTGGTACATTTCTATGTAACGAACATTGTATACTTGCTTTTCTGCTTGATAAATTCGTGTTAAATTGATGTTTAAAATAAGATATTCTACGATAAATTACACGAACTATAAACTTAATTTTCCGACACTCTACACCTCGTGTATTTAGTTTAGAGGCAACGTCGTACACGTGAGGGCGCTCGCTCGCATGGTGGAATACACAGTGTTCGTGCTGTTTTTGACGATCTGCATTTTTGGATCCTCGGGTATAAGCCCACCCCCCAAACTTGACGTGATTTCATGTTCGAGGGGGGTGGGCTTATACCCGCGTCAGTACGGTAATATATAAATGTGGGGTAATAACCTGTGACTTGCAGGCTGACTTTGTGTCCAGTACTGCCATCTAAGTGGCTGAATGGACCAGTGCACTGGGGTGGGCCGGCGGGGTAACCTTCTACTCCTCCGAAAGATGAACCAGGTTCACACAAGCCAGATGTGGACACTGGACCTTCAGTTTTAAGTACTTATCCAAGAAGATGTTCTACCACCAGAACAATAGTCGAAGAGTGACTTCAACCTGTGCCCCATTGTATAGCTATGGTTTGCGCCGCTCCTGTCTTAAACGCTTGGCCACTCAACTCGACATGGTTTATCGATGAGGATTATGAGTTTTTATGGATACTGAAATTACAGTACTTGTTGAAAATATTATTTCATGAGCACATACAAGGCAGCTGTGTATGAATTTTGTATTTATTATATTTTTAGGGACTTTTCAAAAAGATTTCAAAATTCCCTACAACAATTAGGTCTTTAGAAATTGAGTTGCTTTTTAGTCACGTTTAAACGCGACTCTACAGCTCACTATGTTGGTCGGTAGGTAAACACTAACTCAAATTTGAGCACGCGACTGCAGCCATGTATATGGCCTTGTTAGTTTTCACATTAGTAGTAAAAACATCAGCTTGTTGCTTTTAGTTTTAGTTACTATAATGAATTTGGGTGACTTACATGCAATATACCTATTAGCTCTAGTCCATCTTTCATCAACAAGTGGTGTATGACCATTGAACACAGTCATTGAGCCTTTGCCATCAATGATTGTCCTATAAGAGGCAAAAACACACATTAATATATCAATATCCTATCTGTAAGTATGATTTGTCACTGTTATACAGTAAGAATGCACTGTACAGCACAGGATGCTGAGCTCTAGAGATCAAAGGGTTTATCTGTGGCTGCGACATGATCAGTTCCACGCCCCTTAACAAACACAGAGCACCACAGAGAGTGTGTACATAGTACAGCACTGTTGGTATATTTGTTGCAGCCAGACAGAAGATCTAAGGACTGTTACAAGTTCCTATCTTGGCATGGCACGCTTAGTGTCCTGTTGTTAGATTGCCTTGGTAGAACATAGCATACCGCACATGCTTACAGGCTAAACAGCATTGTGATAGCATACCGCACATGCTTACATGCTAAACAGCATTGTGATAGCATACCGCACATGCTTACATGCTAAACAGCATTGTGATAGCATACCGCACATGCTTACATGCTAAACAGCATTGTGATAGCATACCGCACATGCTTACATGCTAAACAGCATTGTGATAGCATACCGCACATGCTTACATGCTAAATAGCATTGTGATAGCTACAGCTAACTACTCTATGCAAGAACAGTGTATACTTTTGTGATGCTTTATACAAGTTGATTTCATTTGGCACTTACATATAAACAATGTTAGAAATAAAATAAGCATATAAAAAAGTTTACAAATTTTGTAGTGTTTAAAAACATTACCGATTGTTTGATAGGAACGTTTCCTCCACACATCTGCCTTCCCATTCTTCTGGCGTCAACAGGATGCAAGTTCCATGTGACGTCACATCAAGCTGTTTGTTTTGAATGGGACCTGGTTCTGGTGTAGTAAAGTCAGTCAGAATTGGAAGAGAAGTCAAGATGTTCTTGTAGCCTAATGAGTTGACTGCCTCTATGTTAAAGTAATGCAGGTTGTTGTGCTTCATGTCTAGCCCATTGTGGGTGTAGTCGGTGGCTAGGCCTAGCCCTAGACGCTCATAGTGATAGAAATCGCCATACTATAATAATATAAGAACATATTACTTTTGGTATCATTAGCATAATTACTCAATTCCAAAATGTCTACAATTGTTTAGAAACCTTGCAATGGTTTGAACACATACAAGCCTACATAAGCACTCCTACAGGAAAGGCTTCTTACAATTATTAAAAATACTACTACCAACTTTTATTAATAACAATGGAAAATGACAGAAGGCATAACAAGAGAAAGTGTTGAGATGGGTCTGCCTGTATATAATCGACACCTAATTACAGATGTATATTTCCTAGAAATATTAATTCAACTTACGTGATGCAGCACCACACCATCACCTTCCAATTCTTCCAATAGTTCACACTTTCCATCTCTCATATTGTAATTAAAACTTCTACATTTTGTGGTTGGCAGTTTGAGACATTCTGCGGCACATGCATCTGGGTACTGCTTGGTGACGGAATCAACTGGAGGTGAAACCAGGCGACCAAGTTGGGGGATTGAGAAATACTCCAAATTTGGAAACTGGTTGGCTAAATTAGAATGAAAAAATTTAAAATCACATTAATGTTAAAATGTTATAATAAAGAGTCAACCTGTTCTAACTTGTATGACGGTATTTTACCAAGCGTGTGTGCTTTTAATCTTACTTGATTTAATTGTTGTAATTATTAGATTCAGATTTACTGAATATTATGCTGTAAAATTTTAAAACTAAATATTAAAATTTCCAAACCTATATATATTAGAATCAAGACACGTTATTAATAATGATTACACGTATTAGTTATGTATTTACCAGCATCAGCTTCGACCCATGTGACATCAGGTTCATCCCAACCCACAAGCTGCTCTCCCCATTCTCCAGGACCAAATCCAACGGCCTCTTTCAAACTTGTAGTTTCCGAATCGTCAAACACCAACGTAGAACAGCGAAGAATATCTGGACGACTTGTAGATAAAAACCCAGGAGTCAGTCGACCGGCAGGCAGAGTGACATCATAGGTATGAATGCTACAAGATGTTGTTGATTCTAAACCTTCGTTATTTGTAACTTTCACAGTAAAATGTAATGGTACTCCACCCGTCATGTCCTGTAATTAAGTAACATTAAAATGTAATATAAATGCATATGCTCTTTGAATGTGAAATAATGTAAAACAGCAAGTGTTTATTGACGCATATATTGATGGAAAAATTGGTAACTTCAAAAAATTGGTAACTGCAAAATGTAACAAGTTGTAACCAGGTTTGCATAGTGTGAATACAATTTTATACACTGATGAGAAGCCTGTTTTTGTTCCGAGATGTTTCGAGTTACTGCGCGCGTTCATGTATTGCCCTGGTATTAAACTGACCAATCATAGTAATCAAATAGCGTGCAACTACGCTTTCCTTCAGAGATTTCTCAGGGTTATATGCGTGTATGAAAACAAGTAATAAATCGGGAGATCAAACCTGGTTACAAGTTGTAACAATTTATGCAGAT
Organism: Antedon mediterranea; assembly: GCF_964355755.1. Taxonomy (NCBI): domain Eukaryota; kingdom Metazoa; phylum Echinodermata; class Crinoidea; order Comatulida; family Antedonidae; genus Antedon; species Antedon mediterranea. Next base: position 22,975,172 of record NC_092678.1, on the reverse strand, counting down.
GTGAAAAGGGTATTAGTGTTGTTGTTATAGTCATCTAGTCAATAAGTCACTCTTCTCTGATCATTCTAACTGTAAATCATCAAACTAAAAATTATCTTAAAAAATAATCTTACTATATTTGCAGTTGTCACAGTGCCTCCAAGCTTCATATCTGACACAACATCATTTCCTCCAGGAACCGTTCCAATATCCAACGTGTAAACCAGTTCACTGAGACTGTCATGCGCAAGGAACACCAGTTCAAATGCGGGATCAGTGTGGTCACGACCAATAACCTGTTTCACAACACAGCCTGTAGACTCTGCTTGAGATGACGCTATAGCTACATCAGCTGAATCTTGGTCGTTTCTACTGAACACCTTTAGAGAACATTTATCAGACACATAAAATAAATTACAGTATATGAATGAATATAACCCCATGCCATCCCATTTTGACACAAAATTGTTAATGCCACATGAGTATACTTCCACCAAATAGTTTTCACCAAATCCTGTACCCACAGTCTCACTGGGACTATTATACTGTACTATACTATCTCTGCCAACTCACATTATTTAATTTTTACACAACCATTTCTAGGTCTGTCACACTTCATTTTAAATCAGATTTTTATCATTAAATTGGATTCTGACTTTTTATAAACATGATTGCTGTGTGAATTTGTACTTTATACCAAGTAAAATTTGCAAGTAATTTTTGGGTGGGGCTCAAACCCACGCCCTCTAGATCTCTAGCCTGGTGTTCATACCTCTAGACCACCGAGCTTGCACTAGGGGTTAGATTCAAGTCCAAATAAGCAGCAGGTACTGCACCAACAGGCAAACAACTGAACAAATTACTCTGACACAAAGCTACCACACAGTAGCTACAAACAATTACATCTCCCTTTTGATAGAAACCAGTGCCAAATATTTCCTTATTATTTATTCAACCTTGCACATTATTTCTATTTGAATCCACTTCTTCTAGACATAGTTCCATGTGAACCCCACTATTGTGGAAAAAAAATGTGATGTGCCCATATATGGACACAATCACTACCATATTTAAGCATATCACTACCATATTTGGGCACATCACTAGTTTGATAGTCTAGACAGGGCTTTACCTTGTCAATAAAAGGCCTTTCTTTTGTTTCCTTTTTCGTAACCTTATCCCAAAGAGTTCCTCTGTGAGATGCGGTTTGGTACTGCCAGAGGTTGGCCTTAAAGATTTTTACTTTAAATCGTCTGAATCCCATTTCAATATAAGTGTCCAGCTTAAGTGTCAGGGGAATAAGTTCAATATCAACGTACAATCTAGAAGAATGAGAATGCATAAAACTCATCTACTATGATGAATTAATATAACTTCAAGAGCATGCAATAGTACAGAATATTGCACACCATGTGACCAACATTCGATGACATGAATATATTTAGCTGTGTTTAAAATGAATAAAACTAATCTACTACGATGAATTAATATAACGTCAAGAGAATAGTGCAGACTATTGCATTCCATGTGACCCAACAATCAAAATATACAAAAAACATAAAGAGAAACAATTTCACCAGAAAATTAATAATATAAACAACTTGAATAAAAAAAATTAAAACAATTTGGTATAGTGTCAAAACTATAGTACCACGAACAGTTTGCACACACCGGTAGCCATACATATCCTATATTTTAACTAAACTTTTCAGGATGGTAGATGATGGATGAATATTAAATAAACAGTCCCGATAATGAATTTATTATTATTTGTTTATACTGGGCTTGTGCTCAGATTAATCTAATGTATAAATTACCATCTCCTTCTGTCAATGAAATCTTTATAATGTTCCTAAAGCGCATTTAACAGAACTGATTAATGACATTGGTGTAGTTGCAAATCAGATTGCTTGCTATTCTACAATTAGATCTCTATATTTTACAAATATTACCTTCGCTGTGGTGCTCTGAAGAACTGAATTTCAATACCGATTGGTAGACGAACATTTAAGATATCTCCTATCAACGCCATTGAGGCATACAGACCAAAGCCAACTGATATTGAGCCAATCGATCTTGATCCACCAGATACAATCAATTCAGCCTTTAAATAAATAAAGCTCTGTTTACACTATCAACTTTATGTGATGTTCCCATATATGGAAATGTTGATGTCATATCACTACCATATTTGGGCATATCACTCCCATATTTGGGCACATCACATTTTTTTTTAATTCTAAAAGGGTAGTATAAACAATAGACCTATAAATAAAATAACGTACCAGTCACAAATCATTTAAAAAACAGACAAATGTAAGCAAGTTAAAAAAGTAGTTTTTAAACAAAAATTTCCCAGCAAACTTTTATTTCAAAACATTTCTTGACACAAAGTAGTCTGGGATTAGTTAAACAGGACACTGAGAAAATTTGTATTAAACTCAGTCTACACTATCAAACTTTATGCGACAAAAAATGATGTCATATCACTACCATATTTGAACATATGAATACTATATTTGGGCACATCACACTTTTTTTTGTCAAACTAGTTTGATAGTGTAGACAGAGCTTTAGGTCCTCTATTAACACACAGTAGCCACAGTATCATATTATTATATGACTATACCAGAAGACTATTCTTTTCGATTAGTGTACTACAAGTTCTTTACAGTGCATTCTCTGTACACAGGACCAACAGCTTTACGTCCCATCCGAAAGACTATGAGAGTAAAGGTTCTTGCACAAGTATACAAGCAATATGACACAAACAGGTCTCAAACCCACGCCTCTCACAAAGGTTTAAAGCTAAGAGATCAAGTAAGCAATGTCTTTATACCACATCAGAATATTCGTAGGTCCAGAGCTGTCAATTTTCATGGGCACAAGTGATACAGTATATAAATGTACTTACAGAAGCTCTAAACTTGTTGACGTTCATATCGACACATATACCTGGTTCAACATATCCATATGATGAAAAACCTGAAGCAAAAAAACACAAACACTATGTATAGGCAAGCTATGTATAAGTCACTGATTCTAAAAAAAATGTAAATCTTATTTTATCGTTGTTTTGGCAGAATACAGGACGCACAATTTTAGTATTTCAATTGCTTTTCAACTAGTCTAGAACTGAGGATACCCGAGCTTAGATGTAAGTAGGTCATAATTCTATGCATTATATTACATGGGAGATTATGGAGCTGTAGCTTGGTGGTTAACGTGCTTGCCTTCCAATCCTAAGGTCCGGGGTTCAATCCTGACCTAGTGCCAGGGTTGTAACTCACGACTCTTTCAACTCCACTCCCTAAGCCTCAAATAAGCATGATAAAGTATTAAATAGTTTATCCATCCTGTAATTGGCAAGTCACCCACTGTTGGATGCGTATGAAATAAAAAAAAAAGAATAGTTACAAAACAATGTTGACTTACCAAAGCTCATTGGAACCATACCACCTAAAAGCAAAGGCCAAAGCAGACTAAAGAATGCATCTGGTCGTGATGTCTTTGTTTTGCATGTCTTGAAACGGTAATCTTTGGCAAGTAAAATCTTCTCCACTATGTCGCTAAACTTATCGTCAATTTTACTGACCAACTTTACAAAAAGAATAAAATATGGTTGTGTAAGAAAAAAGGCAAATGCTAAAGAATTTTGAAAATGTAATGTTGTATTTCTTAAATCATACGATAACTAGATGAACATAATTTAATAAATTCATGACAATACTAGATGCATTTGTAGAAATTCATTTTATACTGTTAGCATCAATTTTACAACATAAAACGTTGTATACATGAAGTTAGATATTTTAATTATATTGACCTAGTATTGCATGCAAGAACATTGAAAAGCCTTGTCTACACTATCAGACTTTATGTGTCAAAACAATTTGATGTGCCCATATATGGACATGATGATGTCATATCACTACCATATTTGGGAATATCACCACCATATTTAAACATAGCACTACCATATTTAGGCATAAAACTACCATATATGGGCACATCAAACTTTTTTGATAGTGTAGAACAAGGCTTAAATAATGCTAACCTTATCTTTATATTTTTTAGCAAATGACATCATAACATCTTGTAATTTTGTTGATACAATATTATGCAAGTCAACTGTCGCCTCGAAATCTTCAATCGTCATATTCATAATTTTAACAAGGAATGCTAATACTCCATTCTCTAAAAACCAATCAGAAAAAGTTATCAATGAAAATAATTTTAATATTTTTAATGATAGTATACAAGAAAACAATAATAAGCAATGATAATAGTAATTTAAATATGCATCAACCAACCTGTTAAACCCCGTCCAACAGCTCTAAGACTACCATTAAAACCACGAGGAAGAATGCTAAGGTCAGGAACAATTGCAGAAAAAAGTTCTAAAAACAGAAATAACTGTTATTTGCATCTATATAATATGAAGTTATAGAACATGCAATGACGCAAGTGCATTGCAAGTAATTTGACCAATCGCTATGGATCATCTAAACTCTTGCTTGTGATTGGTTAACTCAATTGCGTTGTGCTCCTACAACATTGCATTGTATCCTAGTGGGAACCAAGCTTTAGATTTTGTAACTGTTTGTGCTTGCTTTACATTATTTACTTTAAAGCTTGGTTTCCACTAGGACGCAACGCAACAAGATAAGTGTGATGCTTCACAAATCAGAAAGAGACGGATTAGCTAGATTGTGATTGGTCAATTTGCTTGTGTTGTGCTTACATCATTCATTGCGTCCTAGTGGGAACCAAGCTCAATCAAACTTTACCTACACATGCATGGTCACTTCACACATTTATTTCTACACATTAAACACCACTATTTTTAAAACTCACCTTTTACAGCTGGACATTCGTCGATAGTATTTGCAATTTTCTTCAGTTTGAATGGTGCCTTGGTTCGTCTACTAGTTCTTTTATCTACGTATGAGACATAAACATAACTAACACTATTTGTAAAGCCCTGTCTAAACTATCAAACATTACGTGACAAAAAAATGTGATGTGGCCATATATGGACATGATGATGTCATGTCATTACCATATTTGAGCATATCACTACCATATTTGGACACATCAAACAAACTGATTGTGTAGACAGAGCTTAAGGATTGTTTCTGTACTGTAAACATAATTATTTTGGCACATATTATCTTATCGCAATTTAAAGTCTATATAACAAATTGATTTGCAAAAAATTAGGTTAATATTTTCACTAAACTACATCAATATAAGATAATTTAATTTCATCAAAGTAACAATCTTCTTATTGTTTAAAAGTTTGTATGTTGATAAACACTAATAAAGTTATGGTACAAAATGTGATTCCTGAAATGCAAGTTTGGAACAGTTGTAGCATAATAACTGACTTTTAATAAGTGTGTGCCCTGAATGGGGGTTGGTTATAGTGTTAGAACATTATACAGATGACCTCTCATTTGTTTTAATAGAAGTAACCCCTTAATAGAAGTATCCCCTAAAATAATGGGTGTCCTAAAGATTGGTTTTACTGTGCTTTGACAAAATTAAAGACAGTTGTGAACAGTATTAGATATTAAAATGTAATTTATGCTTAACGTTACTAACCTTCTTCTTCTTCTTTTGCTTCTTCATCAAACGTAGCAACTGACATGGTAGATAAATCAAGTGTCCATTGGACATTCAGAAGACCATTAATAAACTCCACTCCGTTATCAAGCTGACCCTGCCAGAACTCTACCACTTTATCTTTTATATATACGATGGCGCCATCTTTGGGAAGTTCGGTTGTTTCGAATAAACGCTGCATGGCAGACCGTGCGAAATAATTTTTAATATTTACTGTAATAAAAGAAAACTTTATATTAGTAGTGTTAAAATTAATAATCAGTTACTAATAATGCAAAATTATGTTAATAATTATAAAAATTACAAAAATAATTTAACAAAAAATTGTGTTGAATAGGCCATTTTAATGTCACATATAATTATTCAGTTTGACTAAAAATTTGAAAAACAATTATTCACCTAACAAAGTGAAAACTATTTTATTCATTTTTATTTTTCATGTTTATGGGGACAAAGCATTCAATTGTTTAATCAACTTGGTAGGCCTTGTGATTATGATAAGAGCTGCTGTTCACTTAATTTACTTTTCAGTTTTTTATTCTTGTGTGTTCCCAAAATGTTGGTAGATTTGATGTGATTTATTTGGATACCATATATCGTACAAGAACAAACAAAAAACAATTATTTTATACGGTACCGGGGATAGCCCCCTAATTCCCCAAAGTGGAATACATCCTATGAGAGATAATGTTATTACTTACTGTCTTTCCATGCTAAACTACCATTAGGATAACGGAATGGTATTGGAATGAGCATATCTGTTAATATGTCTTTGACAGGTTCACAGTCATCACGATCAGAGACTGAACACAGCTGACACTTCATATCTATGTACAGTTCACCATTTTCTAAACCTGCCGAATATCTGTTTACAATTAAAGTAGGTAGGTTAGCATGTCAGAAATACAAAATTATATAGAAATAAGTTGCTAGTCTATCAAGAAGGCAAAACTCAAGCTATATATTAAAATTCTTCTCGGATAAGGACTATAAACCGTAGGTCCAGTGTACATCTGGCTCATGTGCACTTTAAAGAACCTAGTACATCTTTCGAGATGAGTAGGGGGTTACCCCGGTGTACTAGTTCATTCATACACACACACTGTCGTGGACAGACGCATTGGCGCCGTAGTTAGCTGCCGATGTCACAATGGGACCCTTAGTGGAGCAGTAGCCTTCAACTATGAAGTTTGCTCCTTAAAAAAGAAGAAGAGAAGAGAAAAGACACTAAAATGAATAGTGGATGAAAAGTATTAGTAGGCTTAATAAAGAGTTTATGAAATCACGTTCTTACCCAACAATGAGCTCTTTGCCAAATTGTTTCCACCCACCTTCTAATAGAACTACTTCCTTTGATATTTCTGAAAATTCAAAAAACAATCATGTCATTTTTTATACTGAAGTTACTGCAGTAAACTAAATTTTGCTACTGCAATATATTCCTAGTGTATAGCTTACTAAACAGTCAAAAGTAATTACTGCAGTATAAACTGCAATAGAGTTTGATATGGATTCTTAATAACTAGCGTAGAACAAATAGTACATAAATAAAAAATCAACCTGTTTGCTTACCAAGAGGATCTGGCATGATATTTGTAATGTTGTGTTCCCCTAGTCCTATATCAAGTTCTTCAGTATCAGGATTATAGCGGACAAACACAGTCAGAGGATATACGTTTGATTTGTATTCTATCGGAATACGACACTCGACACCTAAGCAGTTACGTTCAAATCGACAGTAGTCCGTTCTTCGCATAGCCACCATCAGCAATGGGCATACTGTTGATATATTAGATACAAACTCAGTAAAACATCAATTTATATCTTGTTTGTATAAAACTATACAAAGAATTCATGTTTATGAGTGCAATTAGATTCCCACCGCAAAATTGCAGTACTTCATTGTTTACAACGTTGATAGTGCTAGTGTAATATTTAATATCATATGTGACCCACAATCAAATGACAAGAATCTACTTGGGTGTGTTATAATTAACAATTAGTATGTTCGAATATTAACAATGTTTAGTAATATTGTAAAATGTTTTTCTATGTTAAAAGAGTTGATTTTGAAAAAGTAACAGAGATAGAATGACAAACAAATTTTAAAAAGGTATCTAAATCTTACAGTTGTCTGGTTGACTAAATCTGGCCAATAGTTCTAACCGGTCGCCCCATATTGGCAAGCCTCTTTCTTGTAGAAGTGTTCTCAAATAATCGTCGGTGAGTTGATTTGGTAGAAAATTCTGGAGACCATCGATTTTAGACTGATAGGAAATAAATAGAACGTAGTATCATTATTATTTTATTAATTGATTTTAACTCAATTTCGATGTTACTACCTTTTAAGAAATAATTTTTAATGTAAATCATACTGTACTATTGTTTTTTGGCAAGCATGACCAAACAAATATAAACGTCTACATTGTAACAATTTAAAATCATATTCTATTACAGTAAAAAAAAAGTTGCTCCAACAGAATATTGTTTATTCTGTAACTTTACTATTATTCCAACATTTTTTATTCCAATAAATATTTTTGATTACCTTAAAGTCAATCAAGGTATCAATAACTTTCTGTTTAAGTTTGTTATCTTTCAACAGCTCAATTGCTTCCATAACTGAACACATTGAAATATCAGCAAAGCTGAACGACCCCAATGAAGGACCAGCAGAGGTAGGCTCAGGTAAACCAATGACAGATGAAAACGTTGCTGGACCTTAAGTGACATGAAATAAAAGATTAGTAATTCAAATATAAGGTATGCTATTTCATATTGTATGTTTTTTATATCCTGTTTTCATAATATTTTAAATTGAACCAATAAAAACATATCTTAACTTGTGACCTATTTCTATTTCTATTTTCCACCAATATTGGCAGCAGTGTCTTAGATTTTCCGTGAAATTAGAGAAGTGAACTTGAGGTATAGTAAATTTAAACCATTGTAAAACCATTAGTAAACATTGAAAATAAATTGAGACTGGAAAACATACAAGAAAAGCCAATAAAGAAACTTAAATCTCCTTAATATGAATTACTTATAATAATAATAATAATAATTATAAATAAAAGTTTATACTCTGTATGGAAGCTCCAGCTGTTAAAACTGCATGTTGCTCAATTGGGATCGTGTCTGTAGGTGGTGGAGATGATCTGGCTGGAGTAGAATCTTCAGAGTATGGTGTAGTTGGAATCAGATTTTCTTTCATAATAGTAATCCCCTGCAACAATAATAGAATATTATAACTCAGTACATTATTAAATTAACGCTACTAAAGCTTTGTCTACACTATGAAACTAGTTTGACATAAAAAGTGTGCCCAAATATGGTAGTGATATGACATTATCATGTCCATATATAGGCACATCACATTTTCTTTGTCACATAAAGTTTGATAGTGTAAACAGAGCTTAACAATGTAATAAGATAAATCAAGAGCACAACATTGTCTTCCTTGACAAGGTACAGATAGAAAATAGTTTTAATTAATACATTAAAAATGCTTCTAAAAATACATTTAAAACACTTTTAAAAACATATACAGTCAACTCTCCCAATACCGGACACCTTTGGGCCGGCCAAATAAGTCTGGTTTTCCGGAAAGTCTGGTATTCGGAATGTGTTTTTAATGGTAAAAATAAATTTGGGACCTTTTGGTCCTCAAAAAAAGTCTGGTATTGGGAGAGTTTCTGGTTTTCAGAGAGTCCGGTATTGGGAGAGTTGACTGTATATATATATATAAAATAGTGCAACTTTATTGTATTGCTAAAGAGATAACATTATGAGGCAAGAATTTTGTTTTTGTTTATTGTACCTTTATTTAAACATAACTAAAACCATAAATTCATTTCTTTCTTTTACTTTACCATTTTGATTTAGCTTTTGGTCTTTATTTTTTAAATTTAGCTTTCTATTTATTTTGTTTGTTTCTCCACTGAGATCCAGCCACTGATATCCAATAGCATTTTTTTCAGTGCTTATTTTATTTGCATCTCCATTGAGATCTAGCTACTGACAGCATTGTTGTTTTTCCAATTGTCTTTGGATTAATAAATATTAGTAAAATAATTATATATAAAAAAGGCCACACCTTGTACTTGATCAAATAAGAGTTTCTTCCAAAGTCAAACTTTGGACATTTCAGATCAACTTTCTCTAGAAATGGCGATGGATCTATGTAACCAGTTTCACCGTTATTTTGTTTCTTCATAACAACGTGAATATAGTTATTTGGTTGACAATTTGACCTTGAAGCGAATCCTATCCCATCTCCTTTGTAGACCTAAAATTGACAAAATAACAAAAACAAACAATTATTTCAGACTGAAATTCTATTAGATTTTAGTTTAAAAAAAAGTAATTGAAAACATTTAATAAAATATTTTTGCATCGGTCTGTTGGTTCCAGCATGGAGAACATTGATTTCTTCATGGTTCTAGACAGCAATTGCTTGATTTTTAAACTAATCAGAACAGGTTGAAGACCTGTTTTATACTAGGATGAAAAAAATGAAGATAACTAAAACATTCATTTTTCCTACAGAAAGTTAGACAAAATAACTATTCAAGTTTCATCCTAGAACTATTGTACAAAAGATTTGTCTTCTGTCCTATTAAATGATGTTGTGATCATATGCATTGTTCCTATTGATGGGACATTATTTTTATTGAAGACAGTAAATGGTTATCCATAATAGTTTTGGGATGAAAATTTATCTAACATCCTTTGTTGTTTATTTTTATTTATTATTTATTTTTTATTGTTTGTTTGTTATTGTTCTAGTATAAAAGACATCAACTATATTGCATCTTTTGTTGGTGTACATTTAAAACATTTTAACAATTCCAATACAATATGAGAAATATGAAAGATTTAACAAGTTGTATTATAATGTATTAAAGAAAATTATTTCTTATCACATGCAAACCCTTGAAAAAGAAACGTACAAACAGACCATAATGAAACAAGGGAACAAAATACAAGAAAACAATATGCATACCTTGACTGGTGTATCAGACACCCATTGTTGTGGCAGTATGTTGTCAATGGTCAAGATGGTATCTGTTATTGAACCACTTGTGATGTCAAGTTGGATTTTTTCATTACCCAGTAAGGTAATAAAACCTGACAGAGGAGTTACAATCTGCAAAAAAATAAATAATTTAAAGAACAAACGTAAACTCTGAGTAAATAAAAAATCACAAAAAGGGATGTTTTTTTTTTAATAGTAATTTTAAGCATTTACTCAAAGACTAATTATTTGTATGTCCTCAACTGTTTTGACAAAAAAAGTTTGATGTGTCCAAACATGGTAGTGATATGCCGAAATATGGTATAGTGATATGACATCATCATGTCCATATATGGGCACATCAAATTTTTTTGTCATAAAAAGTTTGATAGAGTAGACAGAGCTTAATAACAGGACACTGAGATTTCATTGCCAAGATAGGAACTCGTAACAGTCCTTTGATCTTATGTCTTGCTGCGAAAATACCAACAGTACTGTACTATGTACATATTCTCCGAGCAACATAGAACTGATAATGTCGCAGCCACAGATGAAGCCTTTGATCTTTGGAGCTCAGCATCCTGTTGATAGATTGCCTTGGTTGCAGTATCGTAAATAAGTTTTATGACTTCTTTCAAACACCATTTATTGTATTTTATTTTAAATGTTTTACCGGTTGATTTTTTCCAATTAGTAAGTCTACTCCATAGTCGCTGAATCTATAAGAATTTGTAGTGGGATAAAAACCATCATCTGGACAAATATCAGATTGCTCACGGAAGACTCGTGGAAAGGTTTGATGGAAACGAACACCAAAAATCTCCTCAATTTCAAATCGTCCGCTGTCAATCCTGTTATATCATAAATTGAAAAAACATGTGTAAATAATGTCATTGTACTAAGCAAATAATTAAGTTAGAAATTAAAAAATTATTAAATACACATTTTTTATTATGTTATCATCTTGTATTTTATACAACTACACAAAATGCTGTTTTTTTTTTGTGTTTGTAAGGTCCATGCTATTTGGCTATTAAAATAAATATGAAATTTAATTAAATTAACACATTTTGCAAATGTTTTACAATTATTTAAGAAGTTTATATCAGTTGGAAAATCTCTAAAAAAAATCCGTAAAAGCAGCAGCTGATATAAACTACTTATAAAAAATGTAATTAATATTTAAAAATTACAATTGTGTCTTACACTCCTTTTAAGATGTTTATGACTGTTTCGTTTAGGTGTTCCATCCGGGCAGTAAAGTTGCTGAGAGCTTCCTTGAAAGGTTCTGAGATCTGTTTGATCTTCGCGAGCGTGTCATTGGTCCGGTTCAAAGCAGTTCTAACCAGATTTAAGATCTTCCGTTGTTGAATGTTCTAAATTATAAATAATTTTTATATTATGCAAAGGAAACTAACATTCAAACTAATCCTGTTTCATTACCGAAGATTTACAAAAATATAAGGCATAGATTTTTAAAGAACATCATCATCAATTATATTGTATCATGATAAAGTTGCCAAAGTAATAAAAGTAAAGGTATTTATACAGGTCCTTGAGCTTAACTGGAAACTGAGGAAATTCGGATTAGGCCGTCTACGACCCACGGCAGCCAGCAGTGCAGTGCCTACCAGCACACTAGGAGAACGTAAACTATTAGTACACGGGATCAACAGCTTTACATCCTATGCGGAGGACGAGGCAAATGAGATACAAACATTCAGAAGAATACATCATATCATTGTAAACTTACCTCATTTGCCCAATCCTCAAGCTCTGTTCTAAGCTTTTCATCGATTTCTCTTATTAATGCTTTCTTTTCTTCTACAACATTTCTAATATCTTTGTACCACTCTGGCTGAAGACCTGTGAGAGGGAACTATATGTTTTAACAATACATACAACTTATTCAGAGGACACTCCTATTCAGGGGATTACCCCTATTACTGAAATGAGTGAGAGGGAACTACAGTATATGTTTTAACACTATAGCCAACTTGTTCAGGAGCCAAGTTTTCTCTTCATAGGGGTGTCCCCTGAATAGGTTGGCCAATCTTCTCCTCATTAACAATCTTCTCCCTCTACAAAATGAATTTGTATGCAATATTAATCTAGTTAGTACATACTGTACTTACTTCTTAAATAGTTTATTTTAGACATTATGCTTACCTTTTAAACTTTGAATCTTCTCTTCAATTCTTTTTTTTTGTTCTGTAAACTTATTCAATGCTTGTTCAGTCCTAAAAAAAATTATGATTTTCCCAATTTATAACAAAAACAATAGAATTTACTTAGTAATAAAACAATGCAATACGACAATGAATTTAACAGGTGACACTGACAGCATCAAAATAAGAAAACCTTGTAAATCTTTTCGTTAATAATCTTGGAATAAGGATTTTTTATGTGAAATTATTACAAATACTATATCTTACAAACAACAACAATCTTTATAGAAATTGGATAAAATGAAATCAATTTTAAGTTCATACTTATCAAACATCTTCAGAAGGTCAGTAATAGCTTCTTTAGGATTGTCGTGGAAATTTTCTACAATAGCTTTCATAGCTTTTACGGTTTTGTAAATTTGCTGGACATCCCATGGAAGTTCAACTAGAAACTGCCCCATGTATTCCTAGACAAAATAAACAAATATTACCATTGATACATAAAATGGTCATTAACATAATATAAATGCAATAGCAACAACATTTAACAAGTAATTCAGGTATATTTATTATCTAAAAAAGAAAAAGACTAACAAATGCCACAAAGTTAAAATTCATTAAAAAAAATATATGTATACAATAGGCAATTAATATAAAAATAGTACATTTAATTAACTATGCACGGCAGAGTATATATTAAACCTATCTTTTGCAAAGATAAAGTTAACATCAAATGAAATTTAGTCTCAAATTAATCAAAATCTTTATATATTCACAAAAATTAAAAGTAGAGCATACATCTTTTAGTTGTTCTTTCCAGGGTCCTCACGAGACAAGGCTCCGCCTCCTAGTTTGTGGTCCTATCAACAGTTTGTTTATGTTCTTGATTATTCAATTTATGTTAAAATTATTGATTATTAAAACTGTTCATGTATAAATGTATAATTGAAAAAAAAAATAAAAACTTGTTCGCCAAAAAAAGAAACAAGTTTGTGAAACAGATAAATATAAATACCTCCAAATACTGAATAAGGTCTGCCTTAACATCTGCAGTTAGTTGTTCCCCATTTCGAATTAAGTAGACAGCAACTAAAATCTCCTCAGGGACATTGTCGAGGTCTATTACTCCAAGTTCATCCAGAACCTCAGCATATGGCAGTTTCTGTAAATGGTAATACAGTAGGATCTCTATTAAGAGGACACCTTCAGGACCCAAGGAGTCAATGAGGTATCCCCTTAATAGGGGTGTGCCCTGAATAAGGGTTGGCTTTAATACAATATATATTGCCTCTTGTTCGTTTCATAGAGAAGTGCCCATATAATAGGGGTGTCCCCTGAATAAGAAGTTCAACTGTATTCTAAATAATCATTAAATAATACACATCACTGTGTAGTTTGTGTGAGAAATGTGTGTTTTATTGTACAACTGATCTTGCATGAATATTACACAAACAATTTTCTCACAAATTGAAATCAGTTTCTGAGGCCGGCAAGAAAAGTTGCAATACAATACTTTATAAATAGAGAAAGACATGTAGTAGACCATATTCCTTACCGTTGTTTCATCTAACAGAATCAGGTAACAGTCTACGAGTTTTCCAACAGACAAGTCCAGTCCTAAGTTTAATGAGCCAATAACCATATTGATGGCATCTATAAGTTTAGGGATGAGCCACGAGAGAAGCTGATCCAATCGGCGTATGGCGTTTGCTAACACATCCACTCCGTAATCCTTAATACAAATAAAATAAATGTTCCGAATTATCTTGTTATTTGAAAAAGATTTGATAAATTTTTCTTGACAAAATATATTGTACTAGCAATTGCCAACACAAGAAAGGTTTGTGCTTGTCTCAAGTTTGCATGTATGGCCTACCTTATTTTTAAACTTGGACCTCATCACTAGGTAACAATACATCTTTGGTACTTTGTACAGGAGGCCTAGTCTATTTTAAAAACTCAGATCTCTCAGTGATACAGCTATTATTACAGTGCATATTTGGTACTTACAGTAGGCCTAAGCTATTTTTTAACCTTGGATATCTGAGCATTTAAAGGAAAACTTAACCGAGGACCATATTTTTACAATGTTATAGGAATGTACATATAATTTCAGAAAATTTGTGAGATTAAGGATATCGTCGCACGCGCTCGCTGTACAACCGTCGCCGTAAATTACTGTGACGTCACAGGTGCATCGCAAAATCTACTTAATGAGTACAGATAAGCAAAAGAAACAATAAAAAAAATCAACATTTATATTTTTACGATTTATTTACAAAGTGTGTTTGCTAGAAATTTTCGCGATTTGCCAGACTTTGCCATGACGTAAATTTTGCCATGTACCTGTGACGTCACAGCAATTTACGGACACGGCTGTACGGCAAGCGTGTGCGGCGATATCCTTATTCTCGCGATTGTTCTGAAATCATATGTACATCCCTAATACGTTGTTAAAATATGGTCCTCGGTCATAGTTGTCTTTTAATACAGCTATTATAACTGTACATTTTGGTACTCAGTACAGGGACCTAAGCTATTCCAAGGCAAGGAAAAAGTATTAATTTACCTCTAATATATTCATATTGTACAATGATGCCAAATGTAAGTGAGCCTCTTGAAACGATGCCCTAAAGTTTTCATATGGACTAAACATTCTGAGTAAAAACTTAAAAGCTCCAAATGTGGAGATATCATATATTGATGTGGTTGCCTGTGGATCTGCAAAATGCAAACAAAAATAATAATGTCTAAAGCTCTGTCTACACTATCAAATTTTATGTGACAAAAAAAATCATATCACTACCATATTTTTTGTCAAACTAGTTTGATAGTGTAAACAGCGCTTTAAATTAGAGACACTATGACTTAAAAAGTGCGTCTTGGGATCATCATTGCTTATGTCCTTTATACTTTACTTGCCTCTCTCCACCCAGGTGTCAAAATGGACACCTGGTATGATAAAAACACAACTGCACTAGCTGTGCTAGCTGCAAGATTATGGGAGCTGTCCATATGTATTGATCCAATGATTGGGGTAGTAATGTAAAGCGTTTAGGGGCTTTGAGCACTATGCAAGAGACTGTAAAACATCTGGGAAGGATAGAACCTCAAAACAGCGAATGTTGGTTGATAACTTTTATTGAACTCATACGCCTTTTTGAGGGTAAATACCTCTTTTACTTTCAATAAGTTATGATAACTTTACTACCTGAGAGTATATCCATTGTAGAACTTGATGTGCCGCCATAATTCCCTCCAATAAACCTATCTCCTTCTTCTTTGTCTGTTAAATGTTCTATCAAAGGTATTAACAACTGCAATGCCTTTCGCGCAGACCGCTTTCCTCTGCTATGAATATGTCCCGTCTGATTAAGTGATTGACCTGGCTCTATCTTAACAAAACTATCATTAAAATCAGGCTCCGTTCTAAAATTAAAATCAAAATAAGATTATATTCGACACTATTAATCAACATCTGAAATGTCCTTTTTAATCGGTTGCTGATTCTGCTTTACGTACCTTAATGCTAGGCTGTGTGCAACAGGATTCTCTTTACATAGTTTCTTATAGCTTCGTTTAAAGTTTGGATTTGTCTCCGCTTTCCACGCCCTAACAAGTGCATCAGCAGCCTAGAAAATAAAAGCCATGATAAGTACTGATAACTAAAATAAACCACTGAAGTATAGTAAAGTTCCTGTATATAAAAGTTTGTAAGGGTAATTTATAATTAGCATTAAAATATTGTACATATATTATATTGTTTTTTAAAAACTCCTTTCTACGACAAGAAAAATAAGACTGTAATCTCTTTCTGACACATACAAAGTAGATGTTGGTACCATTTAATATTATACAAATAATAAATGTTTATGAGTGCAATGGTATAAATAATTTCAAGAGGTGAAAGATGAATATCTTATATTTATATTTTCACGACGCTACAGGCCAAGTGAAATGTCGTGTGACCCATAATCATCCAATCAAATCTATTTAGGTATTATATAATATGTATTGAAGAGCACATCTCACCTCTGGTGTATGAAAATTCTCAAGCGCATGCAGCCCAGATTCTTGGAAGTATTTTGGAATGTCCGTTGAATTCGTAAAACTTAAGATGTAATCGGCTGATTTCGGATGAGCTGCGTTTCCTAAAGCTCCGAGCAAGACTACAATATCTCTTTCGTAACGTTGCAACTTGACATGTGACATTGTTGATCTTCTTCGTCGATGGTGCCATGGATCTTTTTAAAAAAACATATTTAACATAGGAATCAGTATGTGATATTTCAAACCATTATTATGTTCTTTATTCAGAAAAAAAACAACATTTTTGTAAAGTTGAATTTGGTTGTCTGACATCTGTTATATATTATACTACAAACTTTATAGTCGCCTATCTACCTGTACCATTAAAATAACAAACAGGGCCGTAGCCAGCATGAGGAAACGCTCGCCTTGTCGGAAATTCTCAATTTTCACCACCCACCCCAATTCCCCAGCACAAATTGTCATAAAAGCATCTTTGCCTAGTCTGTTTTTAACTTCTTGCTACAGCTTTGACAAATGCAAAAACACAGTTACAGTAAAAAAAATGTAATCCAAGAGGTAACCCTAGACACGCATTTTTATTCCTTCAGTAAAGAGATATGTTTGTTTTAAAGATATATATTGTATATACAGTATTACCAAATATTCCAACTTTCTGATGTATTTTCTCAACTATTTGTTCAGCCTCACTGTATCGGCCTTCTTCTCGTAGAATCTTCGCAATTGCACCAATTATAAAAGTAGCCAACTCTCGTAGTCTCACTTCCTCCTCAGAGCCTACAATGATATAATTTTATTTCATTCCATATTATTATTTAATATAAAGTATTAATATTATTTATATGATAAAACAATTATTTCCCCTCAGATACCCAACAAACCAGCAATACCTATTTATTTTTCAATCATCACCACTTCATTTTGTATGTGTGAAAGGGTAACATTTAAATAATAAATGTTAATTGTTTACATAGCCTGTAGGTCATTAGTGTTTAGGGGTTGTTCCCAAACCATCATTAACTATCATTAAGATAAACTTAATATTTGTTTTGTGTCAACAAGTCAGTAGTGACCAAGTAAATGCATGTATTTAGATTAGATAAGATTCTTTGGTACCAGTTGATGATGTCAATAAAACAATTTTTTAAGATAACAAGATTGTCATAATTGGTAAGTCAACATACCTTTGTATCTGGCTTGTGTAATTGCTAGTTGTTCAACAGCTTCAATCAGTTTCTAAAAATGGCAAAACATATAACAAACTCAAGTTTAAATTTGTAATTTCATGTAAATTTGGCTGGTAAAATAATTTTATTGTAAACATTTAGGCATAAACAGTGATTATAACAAAACTAAACCAATAAGATAAGATAAATCTTTATTGTCATGAACACAACAAAAACATGAAATTTGTTTTCCTTGATGATTAAAAACACATACAATATATAAAACATTAAAAATATCAATACAATACATTAAAACTATATACAGTAGTAAACAAATAAAGCAATATGACCACTATACACAAGAGATACATAACAACAATTGTATAGTACAGTTATTACCTGTACTATATAAAACACTTTCTATTTAAAGATGTATTATCCCCCTGAAAAATAATTTGTAACAGTTTTTCTGTTGAATATGCCATATCAATGTCACATAATAGTTATCCACTTTCACCAAAAATTGGATCTAAAAAAAATGTATTTACCTGAAAAAAACTGCAATTTAAAGCAACAAATGGTCAAATTGGCTGCCAGCCAATGGATTTTTGGTTGAATTTAACTATTTATTATGTTATTTTATAAGTGAAAACATATTTTGTAATTAACTACAAAATAACCTTTTCAAAATATGATTTAATTAATCTTCATTTTTCATGTTTTTGGGGGACAATACATCTTTAACTGCCAAGTGCCTTTGAACATTTATTATGGATTTAAATTTTTCTGATTTTTTGAATACCTGAGATTTTATGGTTTGAAAGAACGGCACATGCTCAAGTAAACGAATCATCAACTCTGGATTCCGATTGGGGGCGTTGAAAACGAGGTCAGTTAAAAGGTCATGGTTGTAGTTGGTTCGAATCCCAGCAATGCCATCCAATAGAAAGTTTCTATCCATTTCATCCTGAGAGGTGCTACAAAAAAATATTATTATGATTGATGGAGTGGTAATATAGAAAATAAACAATAAACTGCTTATTGACTTTTTCTGAGGTTGCATTTTCATATTTGTCTATATTAGTATTTGGGCAAATTATATATTCAAATTAAAACTAGTTCCAGGTAATATTAATGTACCTCATTTGAGCCTATAAGGCATCATGCTATACATTTGTATACAAACTTATAAATATGCTGTTTTATTTGACCGAGATGTTTACAAAAACCAAACAAATTGGATCTGTAATATAACACAAAGATCTGAAACAATGGAGCTTTGGTGTGGGAAAATCTGTTCCTAAAAAGCGTACCGTTTTGCAGCATATAGTAGGCCCTTGGAGGTATGAAATTAGATAGCTGCATGGTAGGCCTAATATATTTCTGATACTTAGGTTGAGTCTTGAGTCTCACAGGTATGTGTACTGGTAGCCTGTGTTATCTTATCTTATCTTATGCTTTGACTAATTAGGTCCAACCACTAAAATCATTGTTTTTTGACCTCATTATTGAGGTTACAAATACCTTGGTGGTTTGGTGAAGTAAGGATGAGCAAGTTGTTTTATCTGCTTGTATGATAACTTCTCTAATGCCATGCAAAGTCCACCGTAGCACAAACCAATCTTGTTTGAAACTGAAAAATAAAAATATTTTCTGGGTGATGCTTAGACCTAGGGGATATAAGATGTTGTATTTACTGTGTAAATCCGGACAGACTGTTAATAAATAAAATGTAGGCCTATTGCTTGTATGCGTGTAGCCCATAATCCAATAATAATAAAGTGTTGGCATGCTTTCTATATATAAATATAAATAGTATATTGCACTTTGGAAGGGTTAGTGTGAATACCTAAAATGCTTTTCAATTTATTTCTGGCTGTTTGAAATCGTTTTGATTTAGCCCTTTGTTTAATTTATTTACATTTCCATTAAGATCCAGTCATTGATACCTATAGAATTGTTATTTTATAAATAAATACATGACTCACGTTTTGCATTGTCGTTTTCTCGTAGACAGGTTAGATTTCCTCTGATGTGTTGCATGGTCTCTTCTTCTGCCACATCCTCATCATGAAAGTCAAAACCCTGAAAACATCATTCAAAGCTATGGTAATTCTTTTTATCTCAAGCTCTCAAGAAACATTTTAAAACATAACATACAAACAATTTAACAAAATAATGTACATAAGGGTCACTACTATATACCTTCCTTGTCATCTGCCTACCTACATTATAATTAGATAAATATCAATATATGTTTCTAAATTATTTTCTTACCTTTCCAACTTCTATTGTATCTTCAATCAGATGCTCTGGTCTTGATGGCGCCCTTGCAGGAATTGCTGTCAAGAACTTCATTGTACTGTCTGCGTAAACACTCATGTCCGGTACTAGAGGAAAACAATTTATATTTTAATATCGAATACTGTATACAACTTTTATATTTATGTCAAATTAGAGCACAATAAAACCCCTCCTTTAGGACATCCATATTTAGGAGATACCTCTATTAAGGGGACATTCCTGTAAAACGAATGAGAGGTCATGGATATGTTTTAACACTACGACCAATCTCTATTCATGGGACACTCTCATGAAAGGGATACTTTGTTGGGTCCTAAAGTGTGTCCTTAGTAGGGGTAGGTACTGTAGATTTGATGATGATGTAATGTCACTACCTTATGTGGGTACATCAAACTTCAACTAGTTTGTTAGTCTAGGCTTAAGCTTTTTAAAAAGTATCTGTAGGAAAAGTGACCAGAATTGTACTGGTCAACTTACACGGCTCTTGTTCATCTTTAATATGCTTTGGTTTTTCCAATGGCTCAAAATGTTTGGTTCCAGCCCCTTCACTTTAATAGAATATAAATTAAAATTAGAAATGTAATAGACACTTGCACATCAAAATGTCTGTAGGGATTTTCGTTTAAAGTTGATATAATGTTGATAACATATGTATAAAGTTAATATGTTGTTATAGGCCTATTATTTTTCCTAATTTTTTTTCGATGACCAAATTAGTTTGTTAAACTGAATATTAGATGATTAACTACAGGATGTGTTCAGAGATAAGCATTTTTTATATACTATATATTCCCGGATTTGCCCTTTAAACCGTGAGAATACAGACAGATGTTGGGAACATAAGATTACTAACCTATGGTCTCGTCCACCAAGTGGTATCTCTTCACTTATTTGTATCAAATGAGGAACAGTCATGCCTGATTTTATATTCACTTCCTAGACAACACAAGTTTGAAAAAGTCGATTTAAAAGATGAGCTAAATGCATGAATTTCAGATATTGTTTAAATGTACAAACATAAATAAATATATGTAACAGAAATCACAAAAAAAAACATGAATTTCTAGTAAAATGGTCAAATCATAGTCAATGTAACTTTCTATTGATTATGGTCAATTACAGAAAATTGAACAAAATTATCATTGAATTATAGATTGATAATTATTGGAATGTACCATTTTCAATAACTTCTTAAAAAGAGCAAACAATTTGCAGTACATTCTAAAGATACCAATTCCCTTTATAGGCCCAGTACGGTATTATAATTGAATTCCCCAAGGTAAGAAACAATAATCATAAATGGCCAAAATGATGAGACATCATTCATAATAACATTACCTTATTGTGATAAAAGTTGATTTTCTTTGGATGTACATGAGCTGTTCTTTTCTTTCGAATATGCAAATCACCTCCACTATTTTGATACACCGTATAATTTGCATGATGATCACCTGTATGGTCACGCTCTGTTGAGGTAAATGACCAGGTAGATAAACCAGCCGGAACATTCTGTTTTTAAATAAAACGAACAAAAAAACATTTGTATTTTGTTTTCTACATTACTGTATTCACAGTTGTTTTCTAGTTGTTGATTGGCACTGAGCAAGTTGATCAGCACTGTAGAGCAACAGTTAAGTTAATTGACCGTAGGCCTACCAACAAAACAATAATACTACTAGCCTAGGCCTAGGCTAGGCCCTAATACTAATAGCCTACTAGGCCTAGCCTTAGGATAGAATTTTACATTTATTAGATTTAGAACGCATGAGTACAGTGTGTAGTGTACTTAATCTAGCCTGGTGAAAACCAAATGTCTACCTAGCCTATTTGGCCTACTACTACTAGGCCTATTTATACACTCTTCCAAACTTCCTAGGCCTAGAGCTACTACTACGCTATAGCCCTTCTCTGCCTATGCACTACTAGCCTACACAGTAGGCCTAGGCTAGCTATGCCTTTAAGCCAATAAGCCAATGGACAGCAGTTTGTCCTATTAGTATTGTTGCCTAGGCCCTAGCCTAATAATGTCTAGCTTAAGTAAGGCCTCATGAGTACGTCTCTTATTCATTTTAATGTGCTTTTTTCTTTTTTTTCCTGTAATTTCGTACAATTTTTTACTGCAACTTCAACTTCTAAAATAATATGAAGGCCTCCTCGCGCCGCGCGTGTCGTCTGATAAATTTACACTTTTTAATAAAGTTGGTGACGTCACATCAATCACCTCGTTGATTGGACAGAATCCAAACTTTTTTAGATTCTTTTTTCTAGATTATTACTGTATAAGTTTTTTTTTTTCAATTGCCTTTTTAGATGCCCACATTTCATCATTTGTTTTCTCAAAGTGAGGTCAATTTATTAGAAAATTAATACTAATAGTCTACTTATTACAGTCTCTACTGCACCACTAAGTGTGTTATTTGTAGTAGCTGTACTTACAAAATGTTCATGGTGAAGTCTGGTAGCAATAACTCCAGCCAAACCTTTCTTGATGTTTACTGATTTCATATCATCATCCTCTTCATGAATTACCCGCAAAACATCACCATTGTGATCCATGATAAAAGAAAACCTAGTCAATGTAATAACAATAAATAATAATAAAGTGTTCTCTAATTGTTCTTTAAAAGTCTAGGCCTGTGCGCCGCATTTTACGTAGTAGGCAAAGCACTATTTTATTAGCACATCATTTCAAACGGTAGCATTATGATTTAGTAAAACTAAAAATATGAAATAAAAAATGTAGGTTCTTTTGACTCACCATTTTTCAAAATCAATTTCCATCTCATCGTCAGAAACTTTAAAAAGTAACAAGAAAAAAAACATAATAAAAAGTAATACTAATAATTAGACACACCAGGGAAGAGTGTAATTTCACTCTTCCCTGGTGTGGACACACTTTTAATTGGTTTCCACTAAAGAATACAGAAGATGCTTTATTATCAAGTGCGTGATACGAAAAGCGAGCACGTACATGAAACGTAAGAGCACGCACACACACAAGACGCAGCTTGTCAAACTAATTGGCTCTATGTTCGTTTGCCAACATTCTTCTTGACGAAAAGTGTAAAAAAAACTGTGTACTGTAGGCCTACCTGTGTTGCTCTTGTATGACACGGAATACGATTTGACTTGAAGGTGTATTTCATGACACCCATCTTCTGTATCTCCAATCCACTGAAAACAAATCTGACAAGCAACAAAACAAATTAAATTTGCTAACAAACAAAAATATATGATATACAGTAACTATAATATTATCACATTCGATCATGATGACTAAAACCTGAACTACACTCATAACAATCCGGTTTAACAACAAAAGATTCTATTATGATTCAACATTAAAATTGTATTTTTTCTTACAAATGGTTAAATATAGGCCTACTACCTTTGCCTTCGCATCCATTCGTCCCACATTGGTTAAATGCGTAACTGTATCAACATCATATTGGTAGTCAAGTCCCGGTTGAAAATTAAAAACTCGGGCTGTATCCGTCAAAGTAATAATTAAGACAAAATACAAAAAACGTTGGCACCACAAGGGACCCATTTTGATAGGTTTCGTTGTATATTGTGCCTCGAAAGTGTTGAATTGTTTGGACAAATGGCTCCGAACGGCTAATAATCAGTTGTTATGCGTATTAGTCATTAAACTAATGATTCAGATATCTATCAGCAGTTATCAGCAAAGTGTGTCTATGGAACGCCAAAAGAATTCAAAGCATACCGCGAGATTCCTCTTTATATCCACATCCTCAATAGTTGTTGTTATCACGGGGATGATGTTTTATACATAATTTATGGTTATTTTATTTAATCTTCATCAATACTCACAATTACTGAACGATTACTCTTCTCTGATTATATCAACATTTATTCAGTTATACGTTTATTCCGTGTTTCATTGTGTATTAGATAATAATATATCTAAAAGATAGTAAATAGACTTAACCAGGTAACTATGTAAAGTTGATGGATCTGTTGATTTTTTTTTATTCACTTGCTTGTTTCCGTCACAAGGCTTTGTCTAATGTCATTAATATCTAAATGTTTTCTTGTTATCTGTTGATTTTTGCTTGTATATAATATATTATATTTTATGACTTTCAACCCTGTTAATTGTGACGTTTGGTCACTGTAGGGTGATGATGAAATAAAATAAAAAAATTCTCCTATATACCAACATCTCTCTCCAGAAATGAAAATTCATGTTGACAATAAGAAATGTTTTTTCTAAGCATGCAAATTAGATACAAAATACACAAATTAATTTTACAATAAAGATATATCGTAAAGGAACCCCATTTGCTTCATTTCGAAAAGAACCCATCTGTTTTGATCTTCTTCTGCTATGTTGGCAAAATATACACAATTTGCAAGGAATGTCTAAAAAATCATATTATTGTAGTAGAAATTCATACAATTCACAACATTCACACAAGCCCAAAAAAAGAAGCCCATCTCGAAAATAAGCCCACAAGAGTCCTAAAAAAGATGTCATAGCTTCTTTTGAGGTTTTACGGGCGATAACGGTGAGTTTTTTCACACAGACTACCTGTATCATTTATTATAAAATCAATTCGCATCATTAATATTAATATTCATTGAAGCGCACAAACAACACAATGTTGCATATGACGAAAATACATTTCTGTAATTTTAGCGTAAACTAAATTCGCTCCTGTTATTGACAGTGTACAATGGACAGTAATGCAGAGAAGTAAAAAATCGTTGATGTTTTTTCCGTAAAGTATGCATAGGCCTGTTAGAGGTAACTGGCTGATAAACGGCGAATGAACGTACTGTACCATAACATAACAGTCCTTTTAATTTACTAAAGGGTGAGCTCGCTTCGCTCGCTCGCTCCCCCTCTAGGAAGTGTAGACGATGGTTCTCGGAATGATAATGTTCTCCTTATACATTTTCTGTCGGTTACCATTATTGAAAATGCTTGACATTCATAAAACTTTCACAGTGTTTTAGATGATTAATAACATTTTAAAGTATAGTTTTTATTGTTTGGTAGGGCCCTTTGGGGAGGCGGAGGTCATTTGTGGGAGGTGCTTATTCGAGGGATATATGTTAAATTTTTAGTTTTAATAATATGGTAACATTTATAATCAAATGAAATCCTCTAATACAGTAGATATGAAAAGTGGTAAAAAAGAATAACAAATGCTTGGTAAATTTTGTAGATAACAGTGCGGTGAATTCTACTACAAATAGTATAATTGTGTTATTATAAATATGTGGATGGACGTTTATTAGATAGTTGGGTTGAGGGGGGGGGGGGGGTTTATTATTCAAAGTGATGTTTTATTGGAGAGGCGTTTATTCAAATGAATACCATCCTAATAATTATTATATTAATACATTATTTAATTTAATCATCTTTTGAAACTGCCGTAACAGAGTGGGCCCAAGAAAGAAGACATTACGGCTTGCAACATGGGCAGACATCTCGGTCCTAACGGGACACAGGAAGATAGCTACAGTTATTCCTGCAAGCTTACTCAATAAAACTCAGCTATCGGGATTTCACTCGAAAAATGTCTTATCATCAAATCTCCCTATGTAATTTTATAATACTATTTCCCACAATATATTGTGATTCTTTATGACGTATATTTAATTTGATCTTTATTAATTTGCAGTATAATTTAACTACTGTACCTTCACACAAGCGTGGTATGTTTTAAAATAAACAAAAAACTGAAATCCACTCCTACTATCTGATTTTTATTTCGTCTTCCAAAGGGACACTGTATTGATTGATGGAAAGTGCCTGTTTCCAGTCACCTTTAGGGTCAAATCTATTATTTTAACTGCTCCCTTGTGTTTAAAAGAGAGAAAATATTTGAAACCAGGTTGTTGCAAGGTGAACTTATCTTAAACCCGGAAATTACTTTCACCGGGAAGAATTGAAATTGAGAGGAAAATCTAATGTTGAAATCATAAAATGTTGTTAAAAAACTCTTTATAATATCTTCCTAAGATATAAATATGGAACAATAGCGTCGGCGTGATTACTAATGTTATCAAATCTACGTTTCGCGGTACATCTCGGATAGATAAGGTAGGTATCCAAGGCGGAGATTTGTACCGAAGTTTTTGCATTGTGCTCGCCTATGTCAGAATTAACCATAATTTATATATAGATTACGATTACGACTTAGCAACGCGTTTATTTGTTACAAAACACAGAGTGAATGAGCCTATCGTCATGGTTCATTAACATTTGGAAGACGCAACAAGTAAAGTACAACCCATATACGGTAATAGCCTACCGTATAGAATCATTTTAGAATATCACAAAAACTGAATTTCAGAAAATTCTTTTAATTGTATCGCAGAAAATACATCAACCATTAATTTGACAAGCCTGTGCTTTCGTTTAGAGGTGTTACCAACAATTGGAACAAACTATCTATGTGATAGGCCTATCGAAATATTGTTAAATCGTGAATCTTACAATAGGCCTACAGCCATGCTGTGTAGTGTAAATAGAATTTCAATAATTGTGTTGATTTCAAATTTAATTTCCATTGGCATACTATAGAAATAACGATGTAATCCCACAAAAAAATAAAAGTTTTTTTTTCTCTTTTGTGGCGCAAACACCACTTTTATTCACATTCATATTATCTCATGTCATTACATAAAATCATAGGCCTATTAAATAAAAAAATAAATTATAAAAATAACAGTTATTACATGTTTATTAGATTTACATTATAGATCAAATTCTGTTCAAAGTATTTGCAGAGATTAGACCGTTTTAATTGACCAAGACCAAAGACTGAATTGGTTTATTGGAAATTTCAACAAACAAACAGAATTACAAATACTGTACGTTTAGATTATGACAATGTTGCGCATCATTTATCATATTGTTATATTTCGATCCATGACACTACTGAATAGATTCGCCATCATAATTACTAGAAACTAGTAAGGGAGACTGCCTCATACACGAATCAGTTTTGTTTCTAGCAAAAAGACGGATAAAACATACGGTAAGCATTTTCTATATTATAATTTATTAATTTTATATTCGACTGATTAATAGTACAGGTAATTCTTTTAGTAAAAATAATATGTCAAAGCTTTTTCAAGATGAATTACTAGTTCGAAACTATGCATAGTGTAATTTAGTCCTATTGGGACAAATGAATTGCATTATCATTTACTTACTCTAATAATGATAATTAATAATAGGACTTGTTTACATTATCTAATCATTGAAAACAATTTATCTTGTCCTTTGTACTTTATGAAAGTTGGTTTGATTTAATAGCAGGTTTTAGCCGATGTATAGTTTTAAGAGCTATAAGGATGTTTTTTTGGATGGATTAATTATGTCTAAAATTAGTTAGAAGCTATTTTCTATTCAGTAGCAAAGAAAAAAAACCAGACATAAACAAATGAAACAAATTTAGCAAACACTACTGTATGGTGGTGTATGGCCGGATTTGCCTATTTGTTATCCGAATGGTTTAAGACATCAAAAAGGTAGTACGTTTTAGAACACCAACGGAAAAGTTTGTTGGCTATCTTACTACCTAATTTGTCGTCGCATGTTGCCGTCAATATGTCAAATGGTAAGATATAATCTTGTTAACTTGGCCAGCAGATAAATATATATCTGAAGTTGTGCGACAAACGTGATTAATTTATGATTTTGTAAAATCTTCTAGAAATCCTATTCAAAAATTCATTCTGAAACAACAAATATTAATTACAAGTTTAACGCTTTTATTTATTTACATTATAGTTTATACAAAATCAAACTGGATTAGGCCTATATCGAATCATTTGGTCGCGGAATTTAGAAGCAATAAAAATATCTTCTAAGAGTGAGAAATATAAAAATACACTTAATATTCAGAACCACTCGTCACTGAGTAGTTTTAATCTCATCTTTTATTTTAACGGCAGTTATGAACAAATACATGCATACATGTTTTGTGAAACACTTCCCATTACCAGTGTGAAGCTATATTACATGGTGCGTTTATTTATATTCATTTGCATTATTTATTAGTATTTAAATGTTTTTTATTTATCTATTCAATAATTTAGACAACACAGTGAGAAGGAATGGCTGGTGATGATGATATTAGAAAGAGTAACTTTGACAACTTAAAAGCTGATCTCAGTAGATGCTATGACGGTGACAGATACCTTTGGTTAAAATTCTTATTTTTTAACCACTTAAATTTGAGTGTTATCACAAAGTCAGATTCCAATGCAAATACATTATTCAATGCACTTGAAGAGAAAGATTTAATAAACCCTACTGATGTTAACTTTCTGTTAGAGATTACAAAACTTTCAGAACTGAAGATTGCAGACAAACTTTTAAGAGATTATATCAATGACAATGACGTTCAAATTAACGATGAAGAGAAATTGTCGTTGTACCGTACGAGACTGTTTAAAGCCCTAACACGTACTCACGAAGGAGCCCTATTAAACATTATTGCTAAGTACGACCTAACACGATTCAAGGATGATAATGTTTGGGACGTTGTACTTCGTCTGGAAATTGATTTAAAGCTAGAAGATAAGCCAGAAAAAGTGAAAGCATTTGCCGATTGTCTTGGCACAATTGCAAAAATGGAAATATTTGATTGTGGTGGTATGTATGATAAATAAATATTTTGTTTCTAATGTATCTCACAATAAATAAATGATATCTTTCATTAAATTTCATTTCAATTTTGTAACCTACAGTGTTAATTCAAGATAACTGGAGATCTAAATATAAATCAGTTATATGTACCTGTGGTAAGTGTTTTTGAATTTTACAGAAAATAACAATTTGAAAAAAAGCTTCTAGAATCAAGATAGCGAACATAGCCGTTATGGCTTGTCGTTAATAAAATAGTTTCCGCTTATAACAACTACAGAAAAAATGGAAAGTGATTACAGCTATCTCTAAATCAAACAAAATCTAAATTACTGTTTGGTTGGCTGAAACTGCTCTTTTTGGAAAGTACCGTTTTAATAAAATTGTAACAAGAAGTGAAAACTGTAAACGTTTGTTTATTTCTTTATAGCTCTATTGGTTTTGTTCATGGTCTTTTTCCTAGCCACAATTGCCACTATATCATATTTACACGCTTTATACCAAGGTAGACCCGCTGTTTATTATTTGTATCGTAATTAAAGTGTCATTGTTTGTCATTTAAAATATTTTACTGGATGATAGGCACAATTAATTATATGTTCATTCTTGATTTCAGATAAAACTATTCGGAACTATTTAACAGCAGAACAAACGAACAAATTAAACACCCCGACAATAAGACCACCAACGTGGGACCCAAACTATACGGAGTTTAGCTACGATATTTCTCAGCTGTTTACAGATCCAATACTCAATACCACTATAGACAAAAAAAGAGAAACGAAAACATTAAAAGACTTACTGGGTATTATAAAGTCCAGAGACTCAAGTAAGGTGTTGATGACTGGAAATGGAGGAATTGGTAAGACAGCGTTGCTTCAATTTGTATCTTACAATTGGGCAACCAATTCCGATGCTACGTTTGCTGGTAAAATATTATTTCTTATAAACGCCCGGGATATCGAGGCAAATAAAACTATTCCAGATATAATTATTAATAATTCTGTTAACTTTGAGATAAGTGAAACTATGATAAGAAGTTTTCTAAAAAAATACGCCAAAGAATTAGTTTTTCTGATAGATGGATTAGATGAGTTAAAATCTTGGGTAGATATTACAATATTAAAAAGTAAAGAACTTCAAAACAGCATAGTTATTCTTACTTCGCGACCAGGTTTTACTGCACATTTATATACTTATTGTGACGTACATGTAAAAGTGGAAGGATTCACTGCAGAAAATATAAATCATTATATTACCAAGTATTTTAAATTTATTGGAAAACCTGATCTGGGCCAGTCATTTATCAAAGCATTTGAACTTGACTCTGATGATAAACGAGTTTGGGGTGGTGATCACAAAAATATATTTGAACTGTTTTCGTCCCCATTTTTGTTACTTAAAATGTGCACGTTATGGCAAAAAGACCCAGTAATTCCCAAAGATTTTAAAATATATATTAAAGAAATTTTTCGTTCCATAATAAATCAGTATATTAACAGAAGTGATAAGTCTAGTACAAAACCGATATCAAAACATGACCGAATCCCAACTGACTATCGAAATGCAATTTTAATACTAGGAAACATTAGTTACATTAACTTACAGAAAAATGTACTTAATTTTGATGACACACTATTTCAAGAACTAGGAAGAGATGAAACTGTAGTTGACTTATCGTTGAAAATAGGATTTATTTACAAAGAAAATCCTATTATTCCAGATGATTTTGTGCCGACTTACCAATTTCCACATAAGCTTTTGTCAGAGGCATTAGCCGGGTTTTACTTGTCTAACAAAATTGAGACTTTAGATTCTGCGGAATGCGAGAAACTAAGGACGAATGCGTATTTACACATGACAAGAGCTGTTACTATTAGTTTTTTAGGTCCGAATGCAGACAAATTCATGAAACACTGGTTGGTAAATAGGGCTTCTAATTATTACTCATTTTCAAAATATTTCAAGTATGTCAACCAAGACGACGAAGAAAAAGTATTGAATTCATTGGAAAACAAACCAATATCTCCAGAATTGAAAATACATTTTGGATATCTAAGCAATTCCTTTAAAACCTTTCTTAGAAAAAGGGACAATTTGCACCTAATAAAACTTCTAAAATTGTTTTCAGATAAACTTACAAAAGACCAGAATGCAGTATTAAATAATGTAGTGTCAATTATAAAATCAAATGACTCTTCACCTGAAACTGTGAGCAAGATTGTAGCTCACATATCAATCATACTACAACTATATAAAGCAGAATATGGAATTATGCCATCAATGGATGACAGATATTTGATTAAACTACTTGAAAAATGGGGCGATAAAGCTCTTGAAATTCTTTCAAATGAATGGAAGACATATCAATTAGTTGAGGAAATACGTTCTTTCTACTATATTGAAGATCACGATCATTTGACTGGATCACAAATTTGCAAATTATTTCAAACCCTTCCTGACTTGGAAGTTCTCTATATACGTTTGCCTGGTGATCCGGATTCGATTAGTCAACGTATTAGGTCAGTGGTACGGGAATGTAAAAATAGTGGTACTTTTGATAAATTGAAGACATTTCGTCTCTGCTCTCAAAATCATTCATATGAATGGGACTTCATTAGGTCACATATTAGATGTTTCTAAAGATTTTTTAGGTCAAGTAGGTGTTTTTGTTATCTTGTTAGAGATCGACAGTTGTAGCATGAAGACGTTTTATACATTCCAATTATCTTGAAAAAATCATATTCAGTCAAACCATTTTATGATATTTGGATATCACGTAAGAATTGCAGATTTATGGAATACTTATAATATAATTGCATACAATATGCACACATGATACGTATTTGTGTGTATTTAAGGTATGTTTAAGTTTAGATCAATTAGAATCCGATATTGAACACTTGTATTAATATAAATTGTAAACTTTTCAAACACGTAACCAAAAAATATAAATAAGTCAATTAATACTGTTCAATTAGAACACAGCAGATGTACACTGTAGTATTATTTTGTTTATTGCAGATTTTGTTTCTGTTTTATAAGTTACTGCTTTGTTTAAAATATATTAGGCCTATAGAATACACATTTAATTATATCGTCACTATTATAAATGACATGCTTTAAGTGAAGTTTATAAAAAGTTTGCAGCTTTGTTTATTCAAACTTATATTTTCTATACATTTTTATATTTTCAGTCTAATGTGACTTCTTCTGCGATTGATCCCACATACATCTAAATTATTAACCGTAGATCTTTTTTATTGATTTAAATTCGTTGGTTTGGTTTTTATCTATTATAAATATACGTGAGAGTTTATTACAGTTTATAACAAACTAAGATATCGGTTGATCGATTGATTTGATTTTATCTTTAATTAAAATACTGTAAACTATAAAGATCTTGTGTGTATAGGGTGTTTTATGTGTTTTAAGTGGTTTTTTTTTCATTTATTTAACCTAATAAAAATGATGTGTATAATTATGTTTTGTGTTGGTTTAAAAATAAATGTGAGGCTACATGAAGATGAAGTTGTAATTTCTTTATTTTCTGTTGGTGTCAGTCTGTTACGTGATCGTTTATGTTTTTTGAACTACACTTCATTGAAGGAAAATGTTTCGTTTTCTATGTAATTTTCATTACAAAACAAGCACCTTATTAATGAGCAATGAGTGTCACCGTCTTGCTATTGATGACCTGTATAACAATATTTTTGCTTGCCTAAAACGTGCATCTAGTGAATGTTTGAAGCCCACTATACTAGGTCTAAGTCATATAATGTTGTGCCAGGCTGGAATGATTATGTTTCTGATCTGCATTCTGTTGCTCGTGAAGCCTTCTTATTATGGAGAACTAACGGCAAACCCAGGAATGGGCCCTTGTTTCATTCTATGAAAATATCTTGTTCTCGTTTTAAGTTGGCATTACGCACGTGTAAACAGAATGATCAACAATTGAGAGCTGATAAATTAGCTCAGTCTTACAGTAATAGGGACTACAAAGGTTTTTGGGAAGGTGTTAAGCATATGAATGATACTAGAGCTAATACCTCTGAAGTTATTGATAATGTTAGTGGTGAATACAACATATGTAACCATTGGACCAAACATTATGAGAATCTGTTTAACTGTGTGGATAACACGACTCATAAAGCATTTGTAGAGGAGACTCTAGAATACTGTTAATTGGTATTAATGTCACTCCTGATCTTATATCTAATTGCATTGATAAACTTTCTGTAGAAAAATCACCCGGACTTGTTGATTTGGGTGGTGAACATCTTAAATATAGTAGTAAACGACTTCATATCCTATTGAGTTTATGCTTTAATGCTATGCTGTGCCATGGTCATGTAACTAAAGATCTTGTTAAAGTTATTCTAGTGCCGATTGTTAAGAGTAAATCAGGTGATATTACTAATAAGAATAATTATAGACCTATTGCTTTAAAAAAAAATTGCGAAAAAAAAAATAATAAATTAAAGTCATGGATGTCTAATGGCCTACTTAATTCAATTAAACACAAACATAAACTGTACTCTAAATTTATCCATTGTCCCACCCAAAAAAATGAAACAGCCTTTAAACAATTCCGTAATAAATTAAATACTACAATTAAAGCTGCAAAAAAAAAATCATTTTCACAAAACGTTTCTCAAACACAAAAATGATATTAAGGCAACTTGGAAATCAATTAATTCCCTGCTCAATAAATCAAATAATACACATACAAATACTTCTTTCAATTTTCAAGGTGAGTTGACTAATGATTCCAATATAATTTCAAATGCCTTTAACAAATATTTTTCTGAAATCGGCCCTTCACTTGCTAATCAAATTCCCAATAGTAACAGATCATTTAAAGACTTTTTACCCAACCCTACCCCTAACTCAATATTCTTTACTCCAGTCAATGAGGCCGAAGTTTTTAAAATCATTTCTACCTTTAAAAACAACAAATCAACCGGTATTGATGATTTCCAAACCAAGCCCATCAAACATATTGCCGATCTCATTTCTTTTCCACTTACCCATATTTTTAATCTTGCTTTATTAAAGGGTGTTTTCCCAGACAGGATGAAGTTTGCGCGCGTTACCCCTATCTACAAATCTGGAAACAAATCTGATTTCTCTAACTATCGCCCCATCTCTGTCCTCTCTATTTTCTCTAAAGCTTTAGAAAGGGTAATCTACGATCGTACATTTTCATTTATCTCAAAACATGACATTCTTCACAAAAATCAATATGGCTTTAGAAAAGGTCACAACACACCCATGGCTCTCATTGACTTAACAAACAAAATTGTTGACGCATTTGAAAGTGGCCATCTAGCCATCGGCGTTTTTATAGATTTGTCAAAGGCATTCGACACAATAGACCACAACATACTTTTATTTAAACTATCCCACTATGGAATTAGAGGGCCCGCATATGATCTTTTCAAAAGTTACCTTACCAATCGTTTCCAATGTACCAAGTATTCTAATTCTGTCTCCAACTTCAACCCTGTTACTTGTGGTGTTCCCCAGGGCTCTCTTCTTGGCCCCCTCCTATTTATTCTATATATTAATGATATATATCTTTCTTCTGCAATTCTTAATTTTTTTCTATATGCTGACGACACCACTGTTTATTACTCTGACCCTGATATTCAAACCTTATTTAATACTGTTAATACCAATCTGACACTCATGTCTCAATACTTTTCAGCTAACAAACTTTCTCTTAACCACAAAAAATGTAACTTCATCCTGTTTGGGACCCCTCAGAAAATTAAAAACATTGATACTGCAAACTATAACATTTCTATTAACAATCATGATATTCCCTCAGTCCAATCTGCTACATTTTTAGGAGTTCATCTTGACAGTCGACTTTCATGGAAAAATCACATCAATTTTGTTGAGAATAAAATTTCAAAAAGTCTTGGCATCATCACTAGACTTTCTTCTTTTTCACCCCCTAACATTCTTCGTATCCTGTACTGCTCCCTCATCCTGCCTTATCTTAACTATTGCAATATTGTCTGGTGCAACTCTTATCCTTCCAGTATTAAAAAACTTCAAACTCTTCAAAAAAAGGCCATCAGGGTTATATCTGGCGCCCCACCCCTGTCTCATTCATCTCATCTTTTTTTCAAAGCTTAATCTTCTCAAAGTCTCCGATATCAATCTAACCCAACAAGGCTCGTTCATCTTTTCTTCTATTAATTCCAACCTTCCCAAACATCTCTGCTCCATGTTCACTCCAAATTCTTCAATTCATTATCATAATACCCGTATTTGTTCAAAATTACATATTCCAACCCATAAAACCAACCACTTTCAACACAACATTAGGTATTCCGGACCCACTTTTTGGAACGATCTGCCACTCCCCATCTTAAACTCTGTTTCTAGTAAATCATTTTTATCTAAACTTAAAAGTCACCTTATTGCCAAATATTAACTTTTCCTCGGTCAATTTTTTTAATTTTTTTTTTTTATTTTTATTTTTTATTTTTTTTTTTTTTTTTTATTTATTTTTTTTTTTTTTATTTATTTTTTTATTTTAAATTTTTTTTTATTTTATAAATTTTCATTGTCTGTGTCTGTAATAGGTACGTCCTCCACAAGATGTGTTTTTCATCTTTCTGGGCGTGTACCTTCTTCTTTCGAAATTTTGTTTACATATTTATTGATCACTGAAATCTATTTTGTATATGAAAGGAGAAAATAAATGTTGCTTTGAAATTGAAATTGAAAATCTAAGGTGTTTGAATCTATTTTGATCAGTCATTGTGGTAACTCACTGAAATCCAATAACTATCAATTTGCATTTAAATCGAAGGACTCGACTGATACGTGTATCTTTTTATTAAAACATGATGAAATGGTAGTCCAGATTTTGCCTGCTTTCTAGATGCCAGTAAGGCTTTTGATCGAGTCAATCACTGGACTCTTTATAATAAGCTCATTAGCAATGGTATTAATCTTTGTATTGTTAAATTGCTCAAATGTTGGTATGAGAAACAAAGTTTTGTGATACGTTGGGGAAACTCTGTTTCAAATGCATTTACAGTATCCAATGGAGTTAGACAGGGTGGGGTTATGTCCCCTCTCCTTTATAACATATATATTAGTACTCTTAATTGTAGACTAAGTGGTTTGTGCCAGGGTTGCCAATGTAGAAACATTATCTTGAATCATCTTAGTTATGCGGATGATCTTGTTCTACTTGGCCCTTCAGTTGCTGGTCTCCAGCAATTGGTACATGTTTGTGAAGAATTTTCGCAAGAGAATGATGTTTTATTTAATGATAAGAAATCTGTTTGTATGCGTTTCTCTCCTCGCACTTGCAAACTTGAATGTAATTCTATTACTAAACTTTTTGGTAAAAAACTTGCTTATGTTGAGAAAGGTACCTACTTTGGTCATATTCTTATGTGTGATTGCAGTGATGAGGCTGACATTCAAAGTCAGTACAGAACTTTGTGTCTTATGTGTGATTGCAGTGATGAGGCTGACATTCAAAGTCAGTACAGATCTTTGTGTCTTATGTGTGATTGCAGTGATGAGGCTGACATTCAAAGTCAGTACAGATCTTTATGTATTAGAAGCAACTCACTCAATCGCAAATTTATGAAATACTCTACCAATGTTAAATGTTGTCTCTTTAGATCTTACTGTATTGTGCAGCCCTTTGGTGTAACTATCGTATGAAGAATATTAGATCTCTTAATGTATGTTACAATAATGCTCTGCGCCGTATACTTAATGTCTCTAGAAGTAGTAGTGCCAGTCCAATGTTTATTGAACATGGTGTCGCTTCCTTTAATGAGTACATGCGAAAATCTACCTATGGTTTCATACAACGTATGTTGAATAGTGGTAACATCCTTGTTGCTTGTGTTTGCAAAAAAAATATGCTCCATAACTCCAAAATGTATTGTAGATGGAGAAGCATTCTATATACTTAAGTTTAGAGTTTACGATTTTTTTTTCTGTTTATACGTTTATTAATATGGAAGATATTTCCGAAATAAAAAGAAATTGAATTGAATTAAATATGTTTTTGCGTCTGATATTATACCATATATCGTCGAAGGGCATAAACACAAGTCACAAAGTATGCAGCGGAAAAATAAACTGTATTTTTAGCGTGAGAAGTAGATTCGCTTTTGCTCCGATTACAGTTAGTTATAATAGACTGGAATGCATCTGCACCACAGTGGAAAATTACAATTGAATAAAGTTAGCACAACATCAACAGTCTTCAATAGTCCTAAATTTATTTTGCATCTTCCTGTAGGCTTATACTAATTTATTCAGTTCAGCAAATAAATGTGAAACTCATCTCTTTATAATAAACACAAAGCAGAATGAATACCATCATGGTTCGTTTAGTTTTCTACGTAATTTTCTTTACAAAACAATCACCTTGGTAAAAATGTTTTAGTGTCTGATATTATATTGTCGAAGGGCATAAACACAAGCCACAAAGTATGCAGTGGAAATATAAAGTGTGTTTTTAGCGTGAGAAGTAGATTCGCTTTTGCTCCGATTACAGTTAGTTATAATAGACTGGAATGCATCTGCACCACAGTGGAAAATTACAATTGAATAAAGGTAGCACAACATCAACAGTCTTCAATGGTCCTATATAATTTATTTTGCATCTTCCCGTAGGCTTATACTAATTTATTCAGTGCAGCAAATAATTGTGAAACTCATCTCTTTATACTAAAGCAAAGCAAAATAAATGGTTCGTTTGGGAATTGGAAGAAGGAATAGGTACAGTACAAACGAATCAGTAGGCCTATATAATATCAACAGTATTCCATAATATACACATACGTTGCATATCATATTATATAATCATAATAGTTGTATAGAAGAAGGAATTTGATTGAATTTGAATCTATAGGTTGCCTTCAACAAATTTGACTATTCTTCAGTCATTTTCTCTACTATGCCCAAAATATATTGGCATTACAAAATGAGACAATTATAAACAAACAAGTCTTGCTAAATCGAATTTCAAATGTTTCCACATTCTCAGAAAAACAATAAAGTTTTATCATTATATATACAGTATTTACTAGAGTGCATTATTGGAGGTTTAGATTTACAAACATAATTATCTAAACTTGGTTAATTTTGAGCTTGCATTACGATGGAGCTGTGGCTTGGTGGTTATGATGCTTGGCTACCAATCTAAGGGTCCTGGGTTCAAGTCCTGTCATATGTCAGGGTTTTTTTCTCATGACAATTTACAACTCCACTCCCAAAGACTTAATAATAAGTCTTTGTTTATGTAGAGCATCTTGTGTATATGTTTGTCTTGTGAAATTTTAAATAGTTTATCCATCCTGTAATTGGCGGGTTACTCGCTGTTGGATGAGTATGAAATAATAATAAAAAAATTTAAGAGAGAAAAGAAGAAAGAGAAAAGAGAAAATGTAAAGACCGATGTTCGTAAATTGTTATTAAAAATGTCAAAAAAAGAATTATGATAACTAGCTGATGACGCTTGCTCAAATTGTATGCATCATTGACTGCATTGTTATATCCTCGATCCATGACGTTGCTAAATAGATTCGCCATATTAATTACAAAAAAAAAAACAACGAATACATCAGACTGGCTCATACACGAATCAGTTTTTCTAGCAAACAGACAGATAACACATACGGTAAGCATTTTCTATATTTTAATTTATTAATTTATATTCGACTTATTAATAGTTAACTATTCATGCAAAACTCAATATAAAACGTAGTAATCTAAAGTTTTTTAATGAAATGGTGCTGGTTTGGAATTAAGTAATGATGTAGGCCTGCTTTAGTCCTAGATTTTAGGCCTATCATTAATTGCATAATATATTTCAATAATATAAACCTTTTTTGTTTTAATATACTGCCATTATGTAATATTGGTTATGAATTTAAATTATTATTATTAAATTTATCTTGCCCCTTTTAATCTAGGAAAAGGGTTTCAAATGTTTGATGTTGGTTTAATTTAGAAGCACGTTTAGCAGCTGATGTTTATCCTAGCTTTAGAGAATTATAAATAGTGGCCTTTTAAAGTTAGCTGGAAAGTATTATTTTATCTATGTTTTTCATGAAATCATTTTTTGTATAGTTTTTTAATCATATGTACTGTAAATGATAACTTGTGTAAATAGTTTTATAGTAAGTAACGGCCTTGTGAAAAACACCAATCTGGTGGTTCAAGTGTTGCATCCGTTTTTAAGTTAAGTTGTTAATAATAATATTATTTGTACGAATATTTTTACAGATTAAAAATGGATGAAAATTTCTTAATCTTTCTGGGCAAACTTAGCAAACACTATGCTGGTGTGACAGTAAAAGAGTTGAGAATGCTTCTATATGGTATTTTGCCTATTGAAGATCTGGATCAATCACACTTGGCCTTAAACCTGTTTAACAAGCTTACTGACCATGGGATTATTTCTAAAAATAATGTGGAATTGTTGTCAGACATTGCTGAAGTAACTATGCTGAGCTCAGCAAGAGATTGTATAACAGAATACAAGAACACTGCGCAATGCACAGAGACAGTAAGCCTACTAACAGTACACCGCAGAGCACTGTTTATAGCACTAAAACAGGTTGGAGGACATGACTTGGGAAAACTGATAGCTTTCTACAACCTGAGTGTCTTCAACTTTGACAATATATGGGATGCTGTATATCACATTGAGAAATCTGGACGCTTGGATTCCCAAAACAACATTGACAAGTTTGCGAATTGTATTAACGAAACGGCAAAACGTGTTCTACTAGGTATGCCTACCTCATACATTATTAGTCTAAATTACAAAGTATTTTAGTGGTAATTTGCACATTAATTAACATAACATTGATTATTTAAATACAAAACAATTACAATCAAACATTAAATTGGTTAAGTAATTCCTAAAATATCTCAATATTTATTTTATAACATTCTCCGGTGTTTTTATAGTTCAGTTGCAATTCGTAGTCAATTTTGGTAAATTTAAGCTTATTATATTTTTTTTTTCTGTTTTTCTTTGTGTAACTGCATGTGAATTATAGCAACACCTTACCAGCCTGCGGTTATTCAAACACCAGAACCAGCAACAGCAACAATACTGACTGCAGAACCAGAACAAAAACAGAGAACAGGTATGAAGCCTAACGTGAATTAGCAATTAGTCAGTGAAAGAGCGTTATAATTAACACATTAATAAATATATTTAATACAATTTATCAATGATTTTACAGATTTCGAAGTACAAGTTATTAGGTCTGGGTAGTACAATTAAATCATTTTATATATTAGTTTGTTTATCTCATCGCAGTTTAAATGGACCTCGTGACGATAAAGTATGCCTATGTTTAAATTGAACAAAGAAGACATTAATCTCAATGAAATTAAACTCAAATCCTTAAGTCTTTTATAAAAATCTATATTATGATACTAAAATGATAATAAATCCTAGGCGTTTGGGAACAACAGGTAGAACAACTATGTTTATTGCGACGAAAAGAAAAGAGAGTTTAGACAGAAAAGAGTATAGAATTAGATTAAAATAAATTGTATCTAAAATAACAGATACAATACCATTTCCGAATTGGACTAAACTCCATGATACCTACCCTACCTGTCTATAGACAAAAACAAATATGACATTTGTTCCCCCATTTTAAGTCGCGTGCAAAAGTGACTCTACAGCTCACTATGTCGGTCGGTTGGTCAGTCGGTCGGTCGGTAAATACTAACTCAAATTTGCGCACGCGAATGCAGCCAGGTGTATAGCCTTGTTAATCCTGCTAGACACATAAATGTGCCTATCAAAAGATACAGATTATTTTAGAAATTTCTTACCAGGCCTATATAGACGTGGACATTATTTTCTCAGAGATGTAAATATGATGATGTATTTTATTTTATTACCTAGCCTTAACAACGCATCAATTCGAACAGTTGAAAAGTATTGTGGCACATTGGTTTGACCACTTTCGTTTAATCAAGATGATTAAAGTGTTGTACGAAGACTTGGTTCCAGACAAAGCTAGACTAGAGAACGCTTCGTCAATGATGGAATTATTAGACTTGTTGTATACTCAGAGACTGGATCACAACAATCCCACTCTTATATATGATACCATAACTATAACGGGACAACATGAAGTTTGGAAGCGAATATATAAAATGAAAGATTTAGAAATGTTACGCCCAAGAACAGAAGAAAGAGTTGCGGCATTTAGTGAATACAGACAGATGGTAATACGACTAGGCAATAGTATGTCACCTAGTGATACAACCAAAATAAGTCAGATGTATGAAGAAACATTGTTTAAACCATATGAAGATAGCTGGAGTTTGATCATGGATCTTGAACGTACTATGATTCTCTCGGAAGAAAACATGATGAAATTCATCGGGAAGTTAAGACATCGTAGACTGAACCATGTAATAGAAGCTGTTAATTTTGTTGATACCCGTAAGTATTTAATCATGACAATATATAATCAGCATTCAGTTATTTAATCATGGCAATGCATGTAGGCTATTATAATAGGCATTTAGGCCTATACAGTATATAAATAAGAAAATACATATTTATGGACACAGACAGCAGAAAAAAAACTTAAAATGTTTAAATCTCAACCCATAAGTCGGCATAGTCCGAAACATGTATAATCTAGTTAAATGTTTGTGAATTTGGTCAGTTTCAGATTCTAAAAACACCCACCTCAATACTTCTTCTGTGTCTTTAATTTTGAGTACTATGTAGACAATCTGTAATCTGTATTTTTATTTCAGATAAAATTATTCGCGACTATTACAGAACTGAACAGAAAGACGGAATCAAACCCTTAAAAATAAAACAATCGACATGGAGATTAGGTATTGATTATTATTATTTTACAGATTGTTGTAGTTCTACATACCACTAAATAGTAGAACACGCTTCCATCATTCTAAGAACTCATGTGTATTATAACTCGTACAGGGACTTATGAAAGGTATTGACCAGAGGCGTAGAGTAAATTTTGGGGATGAGGAGGCGGCTGCTACACTTCTAGGATCGACTATGTCGATTACATGGAGTTGGGAAAACAATTACCACGTTAATGTATCTGTATATTTTATAACTGACGGATTCAGACGCTACGATTGCTGGTAAAAATAGCCATGCCTACACGTCAGAAACATCGAGGCAGGTCAAAAAACATCACATAATTAACAGCTGATAAAGTTAAAATGACCAATTTATATTACAGTAGGTCTACCTTAAACTGAAACATTGTGATATTACCAATTTTCTGTAAAGTTTTTTTTTCATGAAGGTCTTATAAATCTGTACAGAAAATTAACATTTTTAAATGAGGCTAAAAACACATAAAACATAAACTCAGCGTTAATTTAATAGTGAATGACCAGTGATATGACATCTCTGTCCAATTTGATAGCTCCGGATGACGTGTCGGTCAACAGATACAGGGAATTTTCATGAATTCCTTGATTTTTTGACATAAAGAATTTAATTTACTGTCCTGGTATGCGCATGCATCGCCTGAAACAATTTCCGGGAACGTTGCGTCTATTTATTATTTATTGAGTTATTTTATAACCTAAATATTATTTTTACTATTCCAAATCTCACCAAACTATATTTTGAAAATTGTCGGGTACACATTAGTGAATATAATTATTGACTATAATATAATTAGTGAATATATTAAATTTACAATATCAAGCATAACACGGCAAAAGAAGGAATCTTTAATTTAATTGAAACGGCATCTTTACAGCTGTTTACCTGTGTTACGATAAGTTGCAAAATATTACAAAATTTAACATGTTTTCCTTCTTTATTTACAACTTAATTTAATATAATAATAAAGCATACACATTTTTTTTCGTTTCCTGCAGCTTTACGCCTAACGGCCATTGCATTGATTGTCGTCATGGTAGGTGTACTTTACAGTGTGATTCCAGATACCATATTATTAAAAGACGGTAATTAGGATTAATATTTTATTATTATGAATGTAGTTCGCTTAAGTTGTATGGCACTTCTTTAACTCTTTTTTAGATTTAGTGTTTTATAATTTTTAGTAACCTTAATTGTAAATCAATTCTTATTTTACCCTACATCCAACCCAACCAGTGGTGGCGCCAGCGGGGGGGGGGGGGGGGGGGGGCTACGGGGGCTCTAGCCCCCTCGTCGGGGAGCCCTAGCCCCCCCCGTCGGGGAACACGGGTACTTTTTGTCGGGGAATATAATATACAGTAAAAAACGTTCGCGTTCACTTCATATAGCTTCAGCGCCTAGAAAACCACGACGTTCCATTGACCGTGAGAGTACGTCAGAGGGCTATTATGCACTTTTATGCATTCATTATTGCCAGAGATCTAACTACTAAACAATAGCTAGTACGCACTTGTTTGGCGGTATCCCTTTGTACGAATCGTTCACCGTTGGGTCGAGACGCGTGATATCATGTTCCATCCAGGGACCAAAATGTGTAATGTAGTTATTTTCCAGGCGAAGTTTACCGACGGTTACCGAAGGGAACACGGGTACTTTTGTCGGGGAATATAATATACAGTACAGTAAAAAACGTTCGCGTTCATTTGGTAGCTTCAGCGCCTAGAAAACCGCGACGTTTCATTGACATTGAGAGTACGTCAGAGTGCTATTATGCAATTTATATG
Source organism: Antedon mediterranea (assembly GCF_964355755.1). Classification (NCBI taxonomy): domain Eukaryota; kingdom Metazoa; phylum Echinodermata; class Crinoidea; order Comatulida; family Antedonidae; genus Antedon; species Antedon mediterranea. The sequence continues at coordinate 22,931,531 of NC_092678.1, read as the reverse complement.
CATTCATTATTGCCAGCGATCTAACTTACTACTAAACATTAGCTAGGTACGCACTTGTCTGGCGGTATCCCTTTGTACGAATCGTTCAACGTTGGGTCGAGACGCGTGATATCAAGTTCCATCCAGGGACCAAAATGTGTAATGTAGTTATTTTCCAGGCGAAGTTTACCGACGGTTCGGGTACTTTTTGTCGGGGAATATAATTCGTTCGCGTTCACTTCGTAGCTTCAGCGCCTAGAAAACCTCGACGTTTCATTGACCGTGAGAGTACGGCAGAGTGATATTATGCACTTTATATGCATTCATTATTGCCAGCGATCTAACTTACTACTAAACAATAGCTATAGGTACGCACTTGTCTGGCGGTATCCCTTTGTACGAATCGTTCAACGTTGGGTCGTGATATCATGTTCCATCCAGGGACCAAAATGTGTACTGTAGTTATTTTCCAGGCGAAGTTTACCGACGGTTACGTCGTGTACTGTGTCGACGTACGCTACACTACAGCAAAAACGAATTATGTTAATTGTTCGTATGTTCACCAATTTTTTAATTTACAAGTAACCTTCTGTACCGTGGGGCACCTAAAATAAATATTTCATCCATTACTAAACAAAAAAACATGCCATTTTCGCTTAGCCAACATCTTATTATAGCTAAGTTATTAAATTTTCAATGTCCTGTATGTCATGAATTTCTCACCACCCGGAAGGCCAGATGGTACGCAGGCATACACTTGGGAGGAATAAACTTATTTCCCCGACTGAAAAAGGTCTACGCTTGCGTTTTTTAAGCCTCTGGGCCTGATGTTTCCAAAGTATGAAATGCAATTTTTTGAAGACCTGCAGCTCTAGTTTTAAACATTTTCTTAGCTCAGCCCCCCAACAATAAAGCTGGTCATATTTCGAAGTACAAGAAGTGCATTTTCCGGGACCTAACATCTCTATTTTTAAAACATTTCTTAGCTCAGTCAAAACCATGATAGGGACTTATATATTTTGTTTCATGTTTTGAAGTATAATAAGTCCAATTTCTAGGACCTCCAACTCTATTTTTCTAAATTTTCTTTAAACTTTTATTTTTTAAATTGAAAAATATGGATTGAAACAGTCATCGCGCATCGTTTTTTTGCACGCAGTATTTTATTTATGCATTATAAAAAATGGAAAAAATGGCTACCCTAAATCTGATTAAAATGACCTCAAATGACGCTAGAACGCGTTGCTTCCGGGGGCTTCGCCCCCTGGACCCCCAGCGAGGGCCCTTGGCGGCCCCCTGGCCCCCAGCCTTGTGATGCTCGCTTCGCTCGCATAGCCCCCTCGTCGGGGAATGTAGCCCCCGCGTCGGGAAGATCCTGGCGCCACCCTTGAACCCAACCCAGGACTAAGCAGTCAAGTTCACCACACCAATCTACATCGTCAACACATGTAAACTTTGATAATTGTCTTAATTTCAGATGAGCTTATTCGAAACCTTTTAAGGGCAGAACAGAAAAACAAATTAAAAGACCCGAATATAAGACCACCAACGTGGAACTCACAGTTTGAAAATTACAATATTTCGCAGATGTTTACCGATCCAATTATATATACTACTACATCAAGAAAGAAAAACGAAAAGCACACATTGCAAGAATTACTGGATATCATAAAGTCTAGAGACTCAAGAAAGGTGTTGATGACAGGAAATGGGGGAATGGGTAAAACAGCTTTACTTCGATATATATCTTACAATTGGGCAACCGATTCTGATGATACGTTTGCTGGTAAAATATTATTTCTTGTAAACGTGAGGGATATCGAGGCAGGCCAAACCATCACAGATATAATTGCCGATAATGTTAAATGGGTTTTATCTAAAAACACAGATATTTCCCCAATTAAAATAAAATCTTTTATTCAGAAATACCACAACAAATTTATTGTTCTAATAGATGGATTTGATGAGTTAAAATCTGGGGTGGATATTCCAATATTAAAATGTGAAGAACTACCATACAGCACAGTTATTCTTACTTCACGACCAGGTTTTGCTGAAAGTGTATATAAATGTTATGACATGCATGTAAAAGTAGAAGGATTCGATACAGAAAATATAAAGCATTATATTAACAGATATTTCAGATTTATTGGAGAACCATATCTGGGTCATTCATTGATTACTACACATAAGTTTGATTCAACAGAAAATTGGATTGCTGCTAACACCACTAGATCACTCTTATCATCACCATTTATATTACTTAAATTGTGTACTGCGTGGCAATATAACGATACATTATTTTATGAAGATTTTCAACATTTTTATACAGAATATTTCCGTTTAACTTTAAATCAGTATATTAACAGAGGCGATAGACCTACTACAAAACCTATAGGAAAGTTTGAGAGCATTCCACCTAATTATAAATATGCAATTTTATTATTAGGAAACGTTAGTTACATTGCTTTACAGAATAATGCACTTCATTTTACTAAAATACAATTGCTTGAAACCGTAGAAAATGAAAGTTTAGTTGACTTATCGCTGAAATTAGGATTTGTTTACAAAGATCCTCCTACTTTTCAGGATACTTTTGTGGAGACTTACCGATTTCCACATAAGTCATTGTCTGAGGCACTGGCCGCATTTTACTTGTCTAAAGAAATAGAGACTTTAGATTCTGAGGAATGTGAGAAAATAAGGACGAACACTTATTTACACATGACAAGATTTTTCACTATTAGTTTTCTAGGTCCGAATGCCGACAAACTAATGAAACACTGGTGGGTAAATAGGGCTTCTAATTATTATTCATTTTCAAAATATTTCATATATGTAAATAAAACATACCAAGAAAAGGTACTGAATTCATTGGACAACCAAATATCTCCAGAAGTGAAAATACATTTTGAATATCTAAGCAATTCCTTTAAAACTTTTCTTAGAAAAAGGGACAATTTCCACCTAATAAAATGTCTAACATTGTTTTTATACAAACTTAAAAAGGATCAGAATGCAGTATTAAATAATGTAGTGTCAATTATAAAATCAAATGAATATTCACCTGAAAAGGTGAGCAAGATTGTAGCTCACATATCAATCATACTACAACTATACAAAGCAGAATATGAAATTATGCCATCAATGTACGACAGATATTTAATAAAACTATTTGACAAATGGGGCGATAAAGCTCTTACAATTCTCTCAAATGAATGGAAGACATATCATTTAGTTGAGGAAATACGTTCGTTTTATTATATTGAAGATGACGAACAGTTGACTGGATCACAAATGTGCAAATTATTTCAAACCTTTCCTGACTTGGAATTTCTCTATATACGTTTGTCTAGTGATTCGGAAACACTAAATAATCAACGTATTAAGTCAGTGATATGGGAATGTAGTAGTACTTTTGTTAAATTGAAGAAATTTCGCCTCTCTTCTCAAAATTATTCATATGAATGGGACTCGACTTCTTTAGGTCACATATTAGAACTTGCTAAACGTTTGGAATGTTTTGGTTGGGTTTTTGTTACAATCACACAAATACTGTAGTTGATATGCGGGATAATGTAGAGAAGAAATATTCAAAGTAAATCTAAAATTGTATCTTTTTAGAACTGAATGATGTTTCGAATATCGATAGTGACATACATGTGTTATAAATTTCAATTAAAGTATCTTAGAAACATTATATTTTTAGTCAAATAATTGCACGATATTTTGATATCACCACGTAAGAATTACAGATTTAAATAGAATGTTAATCTGTCATCGGAAGAATACTATCTAATATATCATCTTATTTTCAAACTTGATACGTCTTTTTATAAAAAGATACGGTACCGTTATAAATAAAATGCTAGGTGAAGGTTATAAAAATGGTACAGTACATTATCAGACATTATTATTATAAGGCAATGTAATATCTATGAACATAATAATCTATGAACAATAAGGATAGCTCAATAATCCTATTGCATTTAGACAAATAAAACAATCAAGTGTTTTAAAAAATTTACTTTAGCTTTTAATATTAGTTTTTTTTTTAGCTATGTTTTCAATATTTAATGTCTGCGATTGCTTTAAAATTTATATTATTAATCGCAAATCTGTTTTATTATTGATTTGGTTTGGTTTTTATCTATTAGAAATATACGTGAGGTTATATGATAACAAACCATGGAATCGGTTTAACATTTTATAAGACTACACTTGCTGTGTTCTTTGTATTTTTTAATATAATATATATAGTCATTTATCAATTCATTTTACTTGCTTTCATTTATTTAAGTTGCTATTAAAATATACAAGGTGTACAATAATGTAGGATTACCATTAAACAGTTGTATTTACTAGTTATATTGTTGTTGTAAATTTGTAATTTCTATATTTTCTGCTGGTGTCTGTCTGTTTTGATCATTGGTGTCATTCTAAAGTTAATTAAAATATTCAGAAATTTGCATGGATCACCAAAAGGTTAATTTGTGTATTACAAATATCTTTACAACAATGCCATATAGATGGCTGCAGTCGCGTGCTCAAGTTAGTGTTTACCGACCGACCAACCGACCGACCAATCGAAATTGCTGAACATAAAAAAATGTTGAAAATGTTTAAAAACATTTATATTTTTAAATTTGCACGTGCGTAGCCTGTCACTTTTGACGTGCTCGTATAACGTAATTTCGAGTTGAAAAGTAAATCAAATATGATGATATTATTAAAGAAAGGCTGTAAAACAGAAATCGGGCAAAAAAAGTGCATATTAACATTTAACGCGCAGTGCGCGTGCAAAAATCTGCGCACTCATGGCAATTTTTTAACCGCTTAAAATTTCTAAAACGACTCTTATTTCATCGAAAAAAATGTTGAACATTTTGAAAATGTTAAGCGCGCGTACGCATGCGTTACATGCGCTACGCACATAATTGTATTGCCATGATGATTGATGCCCTGAAATTTATGAGTACCAAATTTGATTTAATTGTGATTCATGCTTCTGAAGATATGATTACAAACGTGATTTCGTTAAATCGTGCGTAGACCGCGTAATTTTTGATTGCGCACCGTGAAAACATAACCACATCGATTCCTGGCCATAAGGAATATACTGTGAAAAATGGACTTAGCTACATGAAACTGATATCAAGACAAGGCCATATACAAGTTAGTGTTTAACGACCGACCAACCGACCGACCGACCGACCAACCGACCGACCAACTGACCGACATAGTAAGCTGTAGAGTCGCGTTGCATCCGACTAAAAATGGAATTGTTCAACATTTTAATGAAGTGTTTCATATTCCTTGTGTCATTTTCTTTTCAAAACTATTTGAGCGTCTGATATTATACTATTTCGTCGAAGGGCATAAACACCAATTCATAAATATACGGTGTTTTTAGCGCCATGAGAAATAAATTCGCCTTTGTTGAAGTAAAGCCTTCGATATAATGTCGGACCTGGCATGCATCTGCACCACGGCAGAAAACCATAAAGGTATTGAATAAGAGTATAATAATAATATAAAAGGTGTACTAATATTAAATAAACAACCTACCGTATACAATTCGTTTTGCATCGCAATGGCATTGATTAAATAACATATGCATTGCATTTATGCTTCGTTACGTTTTGTATTGGTTTTAAATTCAATAGGTAAACCTGGAAATTAAATTTGGCATTTTTTAAGGCTACCAATAGGCCTAAACATTGCAAATTCTACAGTTTAGCGGTACTGTTGCAAAATGTAATGCTAACGAAAACAATAATTATAATGAACGACATAATTCATCTTGGAATAACGTCTTAATTACGTCATAGGCCTATTAACATTGACAACTATAACAATGCCTTTGATTAAAAAAGTTTTTTTGGATGTAATTTTGTATTATAATAATATATTTCATTGAAGCAGAGTGGAAAAAAATTTGTAGGAATTCATCACCCATGGTTGTTTTTTTGCACATTTTAAGGGCGAAATGTTTGCACAAAATATGGTTGCTTGTACAAATGACTTTTTGTATATTTTACGGATCAACATTGCTTCATAGTTAATGGAAATGGCATACACAGTTTGCAGGATAATTGCTTAATAATTGATTTTTATCAATAAAAATTATCTCAAAATTTGATCGATTTGCTATAGTTACAGAATACAAATATTTCTGACAATAACCTCTGACAATGTCATGTTATAATGTATATTACTTTCAACAACAATCTATCAAAAGTTATGTTGACTAAAACACATAAGCATGACGTCATATTAAATTCATTTGAAAGAAGTATCTGCTTTTAGGTGTGAGAAAGAGTAGGCCAACACAAAAACAATGGATGAATTGGTAATAATTTTGTTTATTCCCATAGTACGGTGGACAAACACGCCAACAGACGTGTTAATTTTATAAATCATGCAATTGATTTATTGACAATAATTCTCCGAAAACAGCAGATATGATTTGATATGGTGACAGTTACATCTGTCCCATATTGTGATGGGGTGTCTTGTGTGTGCGCTTCAATATAATGATAGTCAATATATTAATCGATCGATGACGTTCTAACAAATGGTTTAGTTGGTTGGTTTGTGTTTTTCAAAAAGTGCCCGTTGTTAACCGACCGACTATTTATACAATTTGTTCAGGTTCATTTGAACATTATTTACTTACATTGGTTTAGTTCATAGTCTTGTTTTCGTTTCAAATGGCCAATTCTCTAAGCAAATCGCTAAACTTACTGATAATATTATGATTTCCCTACTCTGCGAAGTACCACACTGTCACAAAGAATGCGTTATTGTTGAGCTTCAATTAAGCATATCAATAGACGATTAAACATTTTCAAAATGTGCCCGTTGTCAAGGTACCGACTATTTACATAATTTCTTCAGGTTCACTTAAACATTATTAAACTGTTCAGTCTTGTTTTTGTTGGCCAATTCTCAAAATAATTTAACCATAAAAGAAGACTTTAAACTTTGTGTAAAGGACAAATACGTCGGTCCAGTTTCTATACTGTAGCCGATAACACAAATAATACTGAATAAGCCTACCGGGTTCATTAGAAAAATTGAAGAAGCCGCAGGTGATGTAACTTAACAATGAATTAACAATTTCATAACCATACAGCCATGAATTTGACAGTCAGTTTAAAACGTTAGTTTTCACATTAGTAGAGCAATAATTTATTAGGATTACTAGACCAGACAATAAAAAAAAAAATTATTTTAATTGAAATTGAAATAATTAGGGCCTTAATAGTAAAAATTAAAAACAATGTCAAAAAACAACGAACAAACAAAAAAAACTACAACGAACAAATAGTATAGAAAAAAACAACTAAACCATATTTTCATAAAAGTCAAGTTAAACAATAATAAATAAGTAAAAAACAACGGATAATTTGTAAAAACAATCAAGGACGTTTTCAAAGGACGTCATTTTCATTTCATTTTGAGGGCAGTATTCACACGCGCCAACCAGAGCCATATATAGAGAGAGTTACGACATTGAAAATTAGAAGCCATTTTTGTGTCAAAGAATTCGCACGCTGAGGGCGCGCGCGTCTCTTTTGTATAGCGTTTTCCTATAGTTCATGCATTATTTTTAGATTTTTTTGTCTATGAAATAACGCTTATATTCCGTTTTTATTTTAGTAATTAATTTTATTAATGGTATTAATTTGGTAGCATATATATATTGTGTCTATAATAACAAAAGAATAAATGCTAGGGCCTACATGCAAGTCAGAATACATCAAAGCATGAACCAATACAAAAAACACACAAATTCACCCCTCTTTTTATACAGTATATGGCTCTCTGTGTGTTTTTGACACAAACTTTCAGAGACTCGTTCATCAATTCATTTGTAATAATTTTCCTTTATTAATTTAATATTGTTCATACCCTATTCAATATATTAACAAATATATCCACGACACTTTATTATTTTATTTAGTCATCAAAGCATGCATTATGAATTGACAATATTACATAATTGTTATTAATTAATAGGACGTAGTTATGGGATGTTTCGTTCCAAAATCAATCAATCGAACTTTATAATGTACTAGCGCACGCGCGCGCAATATTCTTTGCTGCAAGTACTTCTGTACGCTGTACCAAAGACCGTATAGCGCCACTCGCAAGATATGGAACTGACGCTCGAAAAATGATAATTGCATGGGCAGCAAAGATTGTATAGCGCCGCTACGCGGCGCAAGATAGGTAACTGGGTGAGACCTTTGTAATCCATGGACGCCATTCCGGCGGACAAGTTTGAACCGGAATAAAGTCGTTGTCAAGGCAATATATCCACGATGTTTCGGTTAAAGAACGAAGTTGTCTAACCAAACACATCAATGTAAACACACAGAATTAATCGGAAAGTGTCCAGATCCCAAAGAAACTTTTATTTTACTTTGTTTACATAATTTCTTCCCTTTTCCATGAATCAAACATAAAGATGGTTAACCACAGATACTTCGAGGCGGACCGCAACATTTAAACCATTTACATTTAAATCACAATAATAACCTGTCCGCCCGAATGGCGTCCATGGATTTACTGGGCGCGTAGTGTTATAAGATAGGAGCTTGGCAACAGTTACCTATCTTGCGCCGCGTAGCGGCGCTATATAATCTTTGATGGGCGCGGCAGCCATTCCGGCAAGCGGATTACCCAGTAGGCAATGCGGCACGCCACCAAATCAATGTAAACAAATATAGTCCAGGCAAAAATCACCCTCACCATGGTATAAGAACGTACCCTAATAAAATTTCACCCGTAGGTTCTATGTATATAGGTAATAACATTTCTTGATGTTGCGTCTTGCAAAACTTGGGATTTTACGAGAAAATTAGACTTTTATACCTAATTTATAACCACCTCATGTCGTATTATTGTGTACAGCGAATGCGACGAAGCGTGACTGAAATTACGAGACGCCGTTAGCGCCCGTTGAAAAATGCATTAACAAAGCTAAAAACCTACAAAACTAATAGTTTATACAATGATTTAAATATAGTTTACAATAAATTGTATAATAAAATACATAACATATAGAGAAAACTCAAATATAAACTAAAATATTTACAGATATGTGTTTAAAAATGTACAAATCAAAATGGCCTTCCATAAAATAAAGTGCGCCCTCATGAGTCATACTTTTATCGGACTTGTATATGAATGGTTATACAAGGCATAAATGTACGAAACCCGATGCGGTTTATTAGTAATTGCCTTTTTTTTACGCAAGAGGCAGAATATTTTATTTTCACAAATTTATTTATATTTTTTATCATGGAAAAAAGGATTGTATATATTTAAACACATTACAACCTCCAGTATACCATCATGATGGATAAAGTGTATATTTGTATATCTGCTGGAGCGTAATGATTTACTAGTTCTGCTGGTTTTATTTTGGACATTTTTGTTTCCACAGCATTCCTTGCGTGGATATCACAATGCATTGCATATTTTGAACTGCCATTCGCGATTATAATCTTAATTAGAGTAAGAACCAATCATTTAAGGATAATCAATTACGCGTAGGCCTATACGAAGATACTACCTCAAGTAGGCCTTTCACTTTCCTACAATTATTTAGAGCGTATCAAAGGGGCTGGTCGGGATTCGTCTAAATCAACATTTTTCATTTTCTCTTTTCACCCGCCACCACCAACCACTTCCCCCACTGCCAATGAGGAGGAGTTGCCGGTTTGATCCTCTCTGAATCCGTCTGGCCTCCACATCGTACCGATGTGTGAAGTTTGAGCCAATAAACGTCATTCATGACGATTCTTTAAGTTCGAAGTCGTCTTCCAGAATTCAAAGTATTCTAAAGTTAACGTATTTTCCCGTTTTTCCACCATTCACATTTCACTAAATAAAAGAGAGTGAGATGTGGGAGTGTGATGTAAGATTCGCGAGAAACGACAACATACTGTATTACCCAATTCTCCTTTTTTTAAGACGTGACGTAATAAATACATTATAAAGTTTTTTTGGTGGAGAGTAGTCCTACAATGATAATTATTATTGGACATTTTATACACAAAAGCATGTCATAAACGATTGGTTCACCTCCACGGCCTGACCTGAAAGTTCTAACTTGGGACGAGAAAGTAAAGTCCACAAAAAACTTTTTATATACATTTATTTCAAATATTGTTTTCCGCCGAGTCCGACGCATTTTAATGAATTTGAATAATATTTATAAAGCTTGGAAGAACACTGTAGTTTAATTTGTTGGCTTATTCAATTGCTTATAAATGACGTTTTAAACTTAAAAGATGTAGGCTATTGTCCCAAAAAGTGAAGATGAAGATTAGTTATTAAACATAAAAGAATAACAAAGTTATCCGTCAGACGTCTCAAACATAAAGAATATTCGGTGGCAGGATTACATTTTCTAAAAGACGAAATTGTCTCACACATCATACGATATGGATGAATCAATTCAAAGAAACTTAAACAAAACTAACAATCACAAGGATTAACCAATAAGAAAATATTTCAGACGACTTTATTCATTTAAATCGTATACGCGAAATGGACTGTCATATAAAAATGATTCTCACTCAAATTAACATTGACTATAATCGCGAATATACAATGCATTGTGATATCCACGCAAGTAATGCTGTGAAAAAAAAGAATGTCCAGAATAAAACTAGGTAGATAGGCCCTAACTAGGAGATCATTACGCTTTAGCAGATATACAATACGGCGCAATTTACTTAATCCATCATGATGGTAGACTGGAGGTTGTAATGTGTTTAAATATATACAATCCTTTTTTCCATGATAAAAAATAGAAATATATTTGTGAAAATATAATATTCTGCCTCTTGCAGAGGCAATAACTAACAAATCGCATCGGGTTTCGTATATTAATGCCTTGTATAACCATTCCATACAAGTCCGATAAAAGTATGACTCGTGAGGGCGCACTTTATTTTATGGAAGGCCATTTTGATTTGTACATTTTTAAACACATATCTGTAAATATTTTAGTTTATATTTGAGTTTTCTCTATATTTTATGTATTTTATTATACAATTTATTGTAAACTATATTTAAATCATTGTATAAACTATTAGTTTTGTAGGTTTTTAGCTTTGTTAATGCATTTTTCAACGGGCGCTAACGGCGTCTCGTAATTTCAGTCACGCTTCGTCGCATTCGCTGTACACAATAATACGACATGAGGCGGTTATAAATTGGGTATAAAAGTCTAATATTTTCTCGTAAAATCCCAAGTTTTGCAAGACGCAACATCAAGAAATGTTATTACCTATATACGTAGAACCTACGGATGAAATTTTATTAGGGTACGTTCTTATACCATGGTGAGGGTGATTTTTGACTGGACTAATAGGATTTACATCTACGCGATAAACAGTACGACTTTATTTTATCTTTCGCGTCAAAATGAAAGAACATCTATATAAAATTCGATTATATAAATTTACTCCATTTGATATTACACTTACAGTACATATGCGTATATCACTGTCCAACCTCAAACGGCTACAGAATAAACACTGACTGTATGGAGGACGAATTTTGTATGCAGTCGGTTGAGGCATAGTTATAAATAGTGTCGCGGGGCGCAGCGCGATGATACGCACTTCACGCCCAAGGTCGGCCGCGTTGGCCTAGGCTGGGATGATGGCTTAGTTTATGTGCGAGAGAAGCATTTTTTGGAGATGAATTGTAATAATTGCCAAATATATTGTCCAAAACTGTCTTTATAATTATTTTTTTTTTAAATTGATGGGCAGGGGGATGTTCTTTCCCCTGTTCGGACCCTCTCTTTCTATTTTGTGTGCTTCAGGCCTACGAAGTTATTTCATTGCAAGGGGAATTTTACTACGATCTGCCACAACTCTAGTATACTGTACATACATTACTAGATACAAAAACAATTGTTACATTTTTTTAATTTCAAAAAAGTAAAAGTATTAAATATTAATTTTTAAAATTCATAATCATAATTTGTTCTTTTCAACCCACTTTTATTAGCTCAACTTTCAATATTACAGACAGGATTAAAATGCAATAAAAATACTGAAAAATCTCACTTTATACAATATTAATAAATAAAGATGGAATATTATTAAATACACTCAATAAATAAATTACGAATGTATGGTTTTAGCCTTCTTAAATACAAGGAAAATTCTATTATTTTGATTTCTTGTATTACAAAAGAAGCCAATAGGCCTAAACAACAGTACTGATAATAACTGAATTCTGGTTATTTCCTTTCACTTTAAAGTATGAGGTGTGTGAAAATAGTGATTTTATTTGTAATCCCATAGGATACTGCTCCTTTTCAAGAATCAAAAATATAAACTATTATTACTATTGGCCTTTGTATTTAATTCTTGTGTAAAATACCACTTTGCACTCAATCATCTATCTTCTCAATTTTACAGTATGACGACAGACATCTTTCTGAAATAGGGAAAAATATATCATTAAATTATTTGGTCACTTTTCGAACTGTTACATAATCATTTGATTACTTATTATAGTATTTTAAAATACTATACATTTTTAAATTCAAAACAAAAGTCAATAGCCTACTATTTATTAATATTGTAAGTATTCAAAAATGTTTACATTAATTAACTAAATATTTTTCAAATAAAGATGAAGAACAAAATAAATATGAGGATCAAATTTATAATTTAAATTTATTAAAAAAAAAAAAACAAACAATAACATCCTCACGATTTTTTATTTCATTACATTTAATTATTTCTGTTAATGTTATTATTAATAAAACGCTATATTGTCTTGTACATTTTTATTAAAAACTCCTAATTCCCGAACAGCTTCAGTTTTTTTCTTAATCTTCCATCCATCCAAGCTTTGTTTGATCCATCTATCAAGACGCCAATCAATATCATTCATCCTCCCAGACTTTTTTTTATTAATCATACTAACTAAACTAGGCCTAGTATTCGGCATTAAATATGCCTAGGCCTACTACTATCTAGGCCCTAGATCGGATTGCGCAGAAACGCCTGCCTGAACTAAATTTAAACAACAATTTAATAATTTTGTTAATGTTTACTAACAAAAAAATATATATTCTAAAAACTTACCACTACAATTTACCCAATACAACACGAGAAAACTTCCCGAACAAACAATAACACGTCACACGTGGATGTGGTTCAATGGTTTATTATACACTTCCGGGGTATGTGATCGCGTAACTTGCTTGCCGGAATGGCTGCCCATGGAATTTCACTCATGCGCAGTGTATAAGAGATAGGACTTCCCTATCTTGCGCCACTTCGTGGCACTATAGTATCTTTGCGCTGTACACATCGATATTTCACCGTAAAATGTGCAATTACATTTTTTTTAAATATAAGAAAAAGTTTAAAGTATTTTCTTGCTCCTATACTTTACATGCATTAACGGAGACAAGTTTGACACAAATTGATCTGCATATCACGTGACTATAATCCAATGTCGTAACTCTTTATATATATGGCTCTGGCGCCAACCAGCAGAGCCATGTATATAAAGAGTTACGGCATTTGCGATCACGGATTTTAGAAAGTCACGTGATGTGCACGCCGGCCATGTTTGTGTCCAACTATGCATATGTAGAGTATGGAGTCGAGTCCTTTGCTTTTAAAATGTATAACTTTCACAAGGCTTTAAATATCGAATTTAAGATCAAAACAATCAATTTGTTTAAAGGTTTTTGATAAAGATAATAACGGAACTATAAAGTTACTGCGAACATGATTTTATACAACAAAATGTAAAAACAATGCATTACTAATAGAGAATCGCTGTACAAACTAAACGCGCACGCGTAGAGCGTGCATGGAGCGCACAGCCATAGCCGTTCCGTAATTGCTATTTTTTTTGTTTAAAATCATGTTCGCAGTAACTTTATAATTTTTTTATTATTTTAACAAAAACCTTTAAACAAATTGATTGTTTTGATGTTAAATTCGATAGTTAAAGCCTTTTGAACGTTATACATTTTCAAAACAAAAGACTCCATACTCTACATAGGAATAGTTGGACACAAACAGGGCTTCTAATCCATTCAAAGTCATAACTCTTTATATGGCTCTGGCGCCAACCAGAGCCGGCCATATAAAGAGTTACGACTTTGAAGATTAGAAGCCATTTTTGTGTCAAAGAATTCGCACGCTGAGGGCGCGCGCGTTTATTTTTGATAGCGTTTTCCTGTAGTTCATGCATTATTTTTAGATTTTGTTGTCTATAAAATAACGCTAAGATTCGTTTTTATTTTAGTAATTAATTTATTAATGGTATTGATTTGGTAACAAATATATATATATATATTTTCACTTGCACTGATGAAGGGCTAGTGTTGCCCGAAAGCTCTGCTAACTTTTTTGGCTGTTTTACTTTATCGTTTTAATTTAGCTTTTCGCTTTTTTTAATTTTTGTATCTCCATTGAGATCCAGCCACTGATACCCACAGAATTGTCATTTTTCAGTAATTTGCCTTTGGATTTATATAGTTTTTATAATAATGAAAAATAACATGCAAGTTAGGATACATCAAAGCATGAACCAATACAAAATACACACAAATTCACCCCTCTTTTTATACAGTTATGGCTAGCTCAGCTCTCGCTTAGTGTCAAGCTAGCCAACAATAAGCCAGCCAACAATAAGCCAGCCCACTTTTATTTTTTCCAGCCAACAATAACTATGAAACGCCGTTTGTGCATTCTTTACATTTTCATTTTTACTTATGGCTTTTATGGTATTAGGAATTAAATATTTGTGAGAAAAACGGCGGATTGTTCCTTGGATTCACTTGGTGGGATTATACTAGGGTACCCCATTAGTCGTCCAGTATAAGTTAGAGTGGGACCACTGGTCCCGTTTACTCAGCCCTCATCTTTAAAATTTGAGTGTAACTCAATTACGATTTTTAAAATATAGGCCTAGTTAAATTTGAAACTGTATTTGTGAGAAAATGGCGGATTGTTCCTGGGAGTCACTTGGTGGGATTATACTAGGGTACCTCCTTAGTCGTCCAGTATAAGTTAGAGTGCGACCACTGGTCCCGTTTACTTTAGCCCTCATCTTTAAAATTTGAGTGTAACTCAATTACAATTTTTAAAATATAGTTAAATTTGAAACTGTATTGGTGAGAAAATGGCGGATTGTTCCTGGGAGTCACTTGGTGGGATTATACTAGGGTACCTCCTTAGATAGTCGTACAGTATAAGTTAGAGTGGGACCACTGGTACCGTTTACTCAGCCCTCATCTTTTAAATTTGAGTGTAACTCATTTACGATTTTTAAAATATAGTGAAATTAGATACTGTATTTGTGAGAAAACGGCGGATTGTTCCTGGGAGTCACATGGTGAGATTATACTAAGGTACATCCTTAGTCGTCCAGTATAAGTTAGAGTGCGACCACTGGTTCCGTTTACTCAGCCGTCATCTTTTAAATTTGAGTGTAACTCAATTACGGTAAAAAATGTTAAAATATAGTGAAAATTGATACTGTATTTGTGAGAAAATGGCGGATTGTTCCTGGGAGTCACTTGGTGGGATTATACTAGGGTACCTCCTTAGTTGTCCAGTAGAAGTTAGAGTGGGACCACTGGTCCCGTTTACTCAGCCCTCATCTTTAACGTTTGAGTGTAACTCAATTACGATTAATATTTTAAAATATAGTGAAATTTGATACTGTATTTGTGAGAAAATGGCGGATTTTTCCCGAGAGTCACTTGGTGGGATTATACTAGGGTACCTCCTTATAAGTTGTCCAGTTTAAGCTAGAGTGGGACCACTGGTCCCGTTTACTCAGCCCTTATCTTTAAAATTTGAGTGTAACTCAATTACGATTAATATTTTAAAATATAGTGAAATTTGATACTGTATTTGTGAGAAAATGGCAGACTGTTCCCGAGAGTCACTTGGTGGGATTATACTAGGGTACCTCCTTAGTTGTCCAGTTTAAGTTAGAGTGGGACCACTGGTCCCGTTTACTCAGCCCTCATCTTTAACGTTTGAGTGTAACTCAATTACGATTAATATTTTAAAATATAGTGAAATTTGATACTGTATTTGTGAGAAAATGGCGGATTGTTCCCGAGAGTCACTTGGTGGGATTATACTAGGGTACCCCCTTAGTTGTCCAGTTTAAGTTAGAGTGGGACCACTGGTCCCGTTTACTCAGCTCTTATCTTTAAAATTTGAGTGTAACTCAATTACGATTAATATTTTAAAATATAGTGAAATTTGATACTGTATTTGTGAGAAAATGGCGGATTGTTCCCGAGAGTCACTTGGTGGGATTATACTAGGGTACCTCCTTAGTTGTCCAGTTTAAGTTAGAGTGGGACCACTGGTCCCGTTTACTCAGCCCTTATCTTTAAAATTTGAGTGTAACTCAATTACGATTAATATTTTAAAATATAGTGAAATTTGGTACTGTATTTGTGAGAAAATGGCTGATTGTTCCTAGGAGCCACTTGGTGGGATTATACTAGGGTACCCCCTTAGTCGTCCAGTATAAGTTAGAGTGGGACCACTCGTCCCGTTTACTCAGCCCTCATCTTTAAAATTTGAGTGTAACTCATTTACGATTTTTAAAATATAGTGAAATTTGATACTGTATTTGTGAAAAAACGGCGGATTTTTCCTGAGAGTCACTTGGTGGGATTTTACTAGGGTACCTCTTTAGTCATCCTGTATAAGTTAAAGTGGGACCACTGGTCCCGTTTACTCAGCCCTCATCTTTAAAATTTGAGTGTACCTCAATTACAATTTTTAAAATATAGTTAAATTTGATACTGTATTTGTGAGAAAATGGCGGATTGTTCCTGGGAGTCACTTGGTGGAATTATACTAAGGTACCTCCGTAGTCGTCCAATATAAATTAGAGTGGGACCACTGGTACCGTTTACTCAGCCCTCATCTTTTAAATTTGAGTGTAACTCATTTACGATTTTTAAAATATAGTGAAATTTGATACTGTATTTGTGAGAAAACGGCGAATTGTTCCTGAGAGTCACTTGGTGGGATTATACTAGGGTACCTCCTTAGTTGTCCAGTATAAGTTAGAGTGGGACCACTGGTCCCGTTTACTCAGCCCTCATCTTTTAAATTTGAGTGTAACTCATTTACGATTTTAAAAATATAGTGAAATTAGATACTGTATTTGTGAGAAAACGGCGGATTGTTCCTGGGAGTCACATGGTGAGATTATACTAAGGTACATCCTTAGTCGTCCAGTATAAGTTAGAGTGCGACCACTGGTTCCGTTTACTCAGCCGTCATCTTTTAAATTTGAGTGTAACTCAATTACGGTAAAAAATGTTAAAATATAGTGAAAATTGATACTGTATTTGTGAGAAAATGGCGGATTGTTCCTGGGAGTCACTTGGTGGGATTATACTAGGGTACCTCCTTAGTTGTCCAGTAGAAGTTAGAGTGGGACCACTGGTCCCGTTTACTCAGCCCTCATCTTTAACGTTTGAGTGTAACTCAATTACGATTAATATTTTAAAATATAGTGAAATTTGATACTGTATTTGTGAGAAAATGGCGGATTGTTCCCGAGAGTCACTTGGTGGGATTATACTAGGGTACCTCCTTATAAGTTGTCCAGTTTAAGCTAGAGTGGGACCACTGGTCCCGTTTACTCAGCCCTTATCTTTAAAATTTGAGTGTAACTCAATTACGATTAATATTTTAAAATATAGTGAAATTTGATACTGTATTTGTGAGAAAATGGCAGACTGTTCCCGAGAGTCACTTGGTGGGATTATACTAGGGTACCTCCTTAGTTGTCCAGTTTAAGTTAGAGTGGGACCACTGGTCCCGTTTACTCAGCCCTCATCTTTAACGTTTGAGTGTAACTCAATTACGATTAATATTTTAAAATATAGTGAAATTTGATACTGTATTTGTGAGAAAATGGCGGATTGTTCCCGAGAGTCACTTGGTGGGATTATACTAGGGTACCCCCTTAGTTGTCCAGTTTAAGTTAGAGTGGGACCACTGGTCCCGTTTACTCAGCTCTTATCTTTAAAATTTGAGTGTAACTCAATTACGATTAATATTTTAAAGTATAGTGAAATTTGATACTGTATTTGTGAGAAAATGGCGGATTGTTCCCGAGAGTCACTTGGTGGGATTATACTAGGGTACCTCCTTAGTTGTCCAGTTTAAGTTAGAGTGGGACCACTGGTCCCGTTTACTCAGCCCTTATCTTTAAAATTTGAGTGTAACTCAATTACGATTAATATTTTAAAATATAGTGAAATTTGGTACTGTATTTGTGAGAAAATGGCTGATTGTTCCTAGGAGCCACTTGGTGGGATTATACTAGGGTACCCCCTTAGTCGTCCAGTATAAGTTAGAGTGGGACCACTCGTCCCGTTTACTCAGCCCTCATCTTTAAAACTTGAGTGTAACTCATTTACGATTTTTAAAATATAGTGAAATTTGATACTGTATTTGTGAAAAAACGGCGGATTTTTCCTGAGAGTCACTTGGTGGGATTTTACTAGGGTACCTCTTTAGTCATCCTGTATAAGTTAAAGTGGGACCACTGGTCCCGTTTACTCAGCCCTCATCTTTAAAATTTGAGTGTACCTCAATTACAATTTTTAAAATATAGTTAAATTTGATACTGTATTTGTGAGAAAAATAATGGCGGATTGTTCCTGGGAGTCACTTGGTGGAATTATACTAAGGTACCTCCGTAGTCGTCCAATATAAATTAGAGTGGGACCACTGGTACCGTTTACTCAGCCCTCATCTTTTAAATTTGAGTGTAACTCATTTACGATTTTTAAAATATAGTGAAATTTGATACTGTATTTGTGAGAAAACGGCGGATTGTTCCTGAGAGTCACTTGGTGGGATTATACTAGGGTACCTCCTTAGTTGTCCAGTATAAGTTAGAGTGGGACCACTGGTCCCGTTTACTCAGCCCTCATCTTTTAAATTTGAGTGTAACTCATTTACGATTTTAAAAATATAGTGAAATTAGATACTGTATTTGTGAGAAAACGGCGGATTGTTCCTGGGAGTCACATGGTGAGATTATACTAAGGTACATCCTTAGTCGTCCAGTATAAGTTAGAGTGCGACCACTGGTTCCGTTTACTCAGCCGTCATCTTTTAAATTTGAGTGTAACTCAATTACGGTAAAAAATGTTAAAATATAGTGAAAATTGATACTGTATTTGTGAGAAAATGGCGGATTGTTCCTGGGAGTCACTTGGTGGGATTATACTAGGGTACCTCCTTAGTTGTCCAGTAGAAGTTAGAGTGGGACCACTGGTCCCGTTTACTCAGCCCTCATCTTTAACGTTTGAGTGTAACTCAATTACGATTAATATTTTAAAATATAGTGAAATTTGATACTGTATTTGTGAGAAAATGGCGGATTGTTCCCGAGAGTCACTTGGTGGGATTATACTAGGGTACCTCCTTATAAGTTGTCCAGTTTAAGCTAGAGTGGGACCACTGGTCCCGTTTACTCAGCCCTTATCTTTAAAATTTGAGTGTAACTCAATTACGATTAATATTTTAAAATATAGTGAAATTTGATACTGTATTTGTGAGAAAATGGCAGACTGTTCCCGAGAGTCACTTGGTGGGATTATACTAGGGTACCTCCTTAGTTGTCCAGTTTAAGTTAGAGTGGGACCACTGGTCCCGTTTACTCAGCCCTCATCTTTAACGTTTGAGTGTAACTCAATTACGATTAATATTTTAAAATATAGTGAAATTTGATACTGTATTTGTGAGAAAATGGCGGATTGTTCCCCGAGAGTCACTTGGTGGGATTATACTAGGGTACCCCCTTAGTTGTCCAGTTTAAGTTAGAGTGGGACCACTGGTCCCGTTTACTCAGCTCTTATCTTTAAAATTTGAGTGTAACTCAATTACGATTAATATTTTAAAATATAGTGAAATTTGATACTGTATTTGTGAGAAAATGGCGGATTGTTCCCGAGAGTCACTTGGTGGGATTATACTAGGGTACCTCCTTAGTTGTCCAGTTTAAGTTAGAGTGGGACCACTGGTCCCGTTTACTCAGCCCTTATCTTTAAAATTTGAGTGTAACTCAATTACGATTAATATTTTAAAATATAGTGAAATTTGGTACTGTATTTGTGAGAAAATGGCTGATTGTTCCTAGGAGCCACTTGGTGGGATTATACTAGGGTACCCCCTTAGTCGTCCAGTATAAGTTAGAGTGGGACCACTCGTCCCGTTTACTCAGCCCTCATCTTTAAAATTTGAGTGTAACTCATTTACGATTTTTAAAATATAGTGAAATTTGATACTGTATTTGTGAAAAAACGGCGGATTTTTCCTGAGAGTCACTTGGTGGGATTTTACTAGGGTACCTCTTTAGTCATCCTGTATAAGTTAAAGTGGGACCACTGGTCCCGTTTACTCAGCCCTCATCTTTAAAATTTGAGTGTACCTCAATTACAATTTTTAAAATATAGTTAAATTTGAAACTGTATTTGTGAGAAAATGGCGGATTGTTCCTGGGAGTCGATCACTTGGTGGAATTATACTAAGGTACCTCCGTAGTCGTCCAATATAAATTAGAGTGGGACCACTGGTACCGTTTACTCAGCCCTCATCTTTTAAATTTGAGTGTAACTCATTTACGATTAAAAAAATATAGTGAAGTTTGAGACTGTATTTGTGAGAAAATGGCGGATTGTTCCTGGGAGTCACTTGGTGGGATTATACTAGGGTACCTCCTTAGTTGTCCAGTATAAGTTAGAGTGGGACCACTGGTCCCGTTTACTCAGCCCTCATCATCTTTAAAATTTGAGTGTAACTCATTTACGATTTTTAAAATATAGTGAAATTTGATACTGTATTTGTGAGAAAACGGCGGATTGTTCCTTAGAGTCACTTGGTGGGATTATACTAGGGTACCCCCTTAGTCGTCCAGTATAAGTTAGAGTACGACCACTGGTCCCGTTTACTCAGCCCTCATCTTTTAAATTTGAATGTAACTCATTTACGATTTTTAAAATATAGTGAAATTTGATACTGTATTTTTGTGAGAAAATGGCGGATTGTTCCTGGGATTCACTTGAGCCCCTTTCTCACAGATGTACCTGCAATATACCGGTACAGTGCTGGCGTCGTGCCGGTATCGTTACCGGCATATACCCATTCTCATCGGACTATCGTGCCGGAAATATAACCGGTATATACCGGCTTTCTGTGAGAAAGGAGTCGGGCATATTCGGCCAATAAAAAGTCTCTGACAAAATAATTATTGAGGGCGTCCTTTATTGTTATTATTTTTGTCTAGCGATGATATGGCGGCGAATGTTAAGTTACAGATTATTATCTTCCTTTATAGCATATTTATGCAATACATGCTATGTACAGTATATTGTGCATATATTATACAGGTATAGCAATTAATTTGCCGTCATCGGCAATCTGTAAAACACCTTAGAAGGCTGTAGGCCTACAATTTACAAGGTGACGAAAGGTCAGGCACCAACAAACAAAGAGCTAATGGCCTAGCCTAGCGGCCTATAGATTATGCTACAAATTTCTTCTTGTCCCCTTATTTTAAGCAGCTCTCTTATCTCATTATCCCTCCAGTTCGACATTATTATTGTTAATTGAATTGAATAGGCGCCAAAGTGATACACTTGACCGCGCAAGGTGTCAAAGCCTCGACGGGGAACCCCGGAATATAACGGCGATACGTTCTCACAGAATGCCCGTCTGGCATTGCGGGGAATATCCCTAGAATATTACTATAGGTCTAAAGCAGGTCATGTCGATGCCGGCATGGTGCCGGCATGATGCCAAGACGACCCGTTCTCACAGAAAACGATACCGGCATGGTAATGGTATATTCCCGCAATATTCCTGGCACACAACTCTGTGAGAAAGGGGCTCTCATTTACGATTTTTAAAATATAGTGAAATTTTGATACTGTATTTGTAAGAAAATGGCTGATTGTTCCTAGGAGCCACTTGGTGGGATTATACTAGGGTACCCCCTTAGTCGTCCAGTATAAGTTAGAGTGGGACCACTCGTCCCGTTTACTCAGCCCTCATCTTTAAAATTTGAGTGTACCTCAATTACAATTTTTAAAATATAGTTAAATTTGAAACTGTATTTGTGAGAAAATGGCGGATTGTTCCTGGGAGTCACTTGGTGGAATTATACTAAGGTACCTCCGTAGTCGTCCAATATAAATTAGAGTGGGACCACTGGTACCGTTTACTCAGCCCTCATCTTTTAAATTTGAGTGTAACTCATTTACGATTAAAAAAATATAGTGAAGTTTGAGACTGTATTTGTGAGAAAATGGCGGATTGTTCCTGGGAGTCACTTGGTGGGATTATACTAGGGTACCTCCTTAGTTGTCCAGTATAAGTTAGAGTGGGACCACTGGTCCCGTTTACTCAGCCCTCATCATCTTTAAAATTTGAGTGTAACTCATTTACGATTTTTAAAATATAGTGAAATTTGATACTGTATTTTTGTGAGAAAATGGCGGATTGTTCCTGGGATTCACTTGGTGGGATTATACTAGGGTACCTCTTTAGTTGTCCAGTTTAAGTTAGAGTGGGACCACTAGTCCCGTTTACTCAGCCCTTATCTTTAAAATTTGAGTGTAACTCAATTACGAATAATATTTTAAAATATAGTGAAATTTGATACTGTATTTGTGAGAAAATGGCGGATTGTTCCTGGGAGTCACTTGGTGGGATTATACTAGGGTACCCCCTTAGTCGTCCAGTATAAGTTAGAGTGGGACCAATGGTCCCGTTTACTCAGCCCTCATCTTTAAAATTTGAGTGTAACTCATTTACGATTTTTAAAATATAGTGAAATTTGAAACTGTATTTGTGAGAAAACGGCGGATTGTTTCTGAGAGTCACTTGGTGGGATTATACTAGGGTACACCCTTAGTCGTCCAGTATAAGTTAGAGTGACACCACTGGTCCCGTTTACTCAGCCCTCATCTTTAAAATTTGAGTGTAACTCATTTACGATTTTTAAAATATAGTGAAATTTGATACTGTATTTGTGAGAAAACGGCGGATTGTTCCTGAGAGTCACTTGGTGGGATTATACTAGGGTACCTCTTTAGTCATCCTGTATAAGTTAGAGTGGGACCACTGGTCTCGTTTACTCAGCCCTCATCTTTAAAATTTGAGTGTAACTCAATTACGATTTTTAAAATATAGTTAAATTTGAAACTGTATTTGTGAGAAAATGGCGGATTGTTCCTGGGAGTCACTTGGTGGGATTATACTAAGGTACCTCCTTAGTCGTCCAAAATAAATTAGAGTGGGACCACTGGTACCGTTTACTCAGCCCTCATCTTTAAAATTTGAGTGTAACTCATTTACGATTTAAAAAATATAGTGAAATTTGATACTGTATTTGTGAGAAAATGGCGGATTGTTCCTGGGAGTCACTTGGTGGGATTATACTAGGGTACCTCCTTAGTCGTCCAGTATAATTTAGAGTGCGAACACTGGTCCCGTTTACTCAGCCCTCATCTTTTAAATTTGAGTGTAACTCAAACACGATAACATTTTTAAAATATAGTGAAAATTGATACTGTATTTGTGAGTAAATGGCGGATTGTTCCTGGGATTCACTTGGTGGAATTATACTAGGGTACCTCCTTAGTTGTCCAGTATAAGTTAGAGTGTGACCACTGGTCCCGTTTACTCAGCCCTCATCTTTAACGTTTGAGTGTAACTCAATTACGATTAATATTTTAAAATATAGTGAAATTTGATACTGTATTTGTGAGAAAATGGCGGATTATTCCTGGGAGTCACTTGGTGGGATTATACTAGGGTACCCCCTTAGTCGTCCAGTATAAGTTAGAGTGGGACCACTCGTCCGGTTTACTCAGCCCTCATCTTTAAAATTTGAGTGTAACTCATTTACGATTTTTAAAATATAGTGAAATTTGATACTGTATTTGTGAGAAAATGGCGGATTGTTCCTGTGAGTCACTTGGTGGGATTATACTAGGGTACCCCCTTAGTCGTCCAGTATAAGTTAGAGTGGGACCACTGGTCCGGTTTACTCAGCCATCATCTTTAAAATTTGAGTGTAACTCATTTACGATTTTAAAAATATAGTGAAATTTGATACTGTATTTGTGAGAAAATGGCGGATTGTTCCTGGGAGTCACTTGGTGGGATTATATTTGGGTACCCACTTAGTCGTCCAATATAAGTTAGAGTGGGACCACTGGTCCCGTTTACTCAGCCCTCATTTTTAAAATTTGAGTGTAACTCATTTACGATTTTTAAAATATAGTGAAATTTGAAACTGTATTTGTGAGAAAACGGCGGATTGTTCCTGAGAGTCACTTGGTGGGATTGTACTAGGGTACCTCCTTAGTCGTCCAGTATAAGTTAGAGTGCGACCACTGGTCCCGTTTACTCAGCCCTCATCTTTTAAATTTGAGTGTAACTCATTTACGATTTTTAAAATATAGTGAAATTTGATACTGTATTTGTGAAAAAACGGCGGATTGTTCCTGAGAGTCACTTGGTGGGATTATACTAGGGTACCTCTTTAGTCATCCTGTATAAGTTAGAGTGGGACCACTGGTCCCGTTTATTCAGCCCTCATCTTTAAAATTTGAGTGTAACTCAATTACAATTTTTAAAATATAGTTAAATTTGAAACTGTATTTGTGAGAAAATGGTGGATTGTTCCTGTGAGTCACTTGGTGGGATTATACTAAGGCACCTCCTTAGTCGTCCAGAATAAATTAGAGTGGGACCACTGGTACTGTTTACTCAGCCCTCATCTTTAAAACTTGAGTGTAACTCATTTACGATTTAAAAAGTATAGTGAAATTTGATACTGTATTTGTGAGAAAATGGCGGATTGTTCCTGGGAGTCACTTGTTGGGATTATACTAGGGTACCTCCTTAGTTGTCCAGTATAAGTTAGAGTGGGACCACTGGTCCCGTTTACTCAGCCCTCATCTTTAAAATTTGAGTTTAACTCATTTACGATTTTTAAAATATAGTGAAATTTGATACTGTATTTGTGAGAAAACGGCGGATTGTTCCTTAGAGTCACTTGGTGGGATTATACTAGGGTACCTCTTTAGTCATCCTGTATAAGTTAGAGTGGGACCACTGGTCTCGTTGACTCAGCCCTCATCTTTAAAATTTGAGTGTAACTCAATTACGATTTTTAAAATATAGTTAAATTTGAAACTGTATTTGTGAGAAAATGGCGGATTGTTCCTGGGAGTCACTTGGTGGGATTATACTAAGGTACCTCCTTAGTCGTCCAAAATAAATTAGAGTGGGACCACTGGTACCGTTTACTCAGCCCTCATCTTTAAAATTTGAGTGTAACTCATTTACGATTTAAAAAATATAGTGAAATTTGATACTGTATTTGTGAGAAAATGGCGGATTGTTCCTGTGAGTCACTTGGTGGGATTATACTAAGGCACCTCCTTAGTCGTCCAGAATAAATTAGAGTGGGACCACTGGTACTGTTTACTCAGCCCTCATCTTTAAAACTTGAGTTTAACTCATTTACGATTTTTAAAATATAGTGAAATTTGATACTGTATTTGTGAGAAAACGGCGGATTGTTCCTGAGAGTCACTTGGTGGGATTATACTAGGGTACCTCTTTAGTCATCCTGTATAAGTTAGAGTGGGACCACTGGTCTCGTTTACTCAGCCCTCATCTTTAAAATTTGAGTGTAACTCAATTACGATTTTTAAAATATAGTTAAATTTGAAACTGTATTTGTGAGAAAATGGCGGATTGTTCCTGGGAGTCACTTGGTGGGATTATACTAAGGTACCTCCTTAGTCGTCCAAAATAAATTAGAGTGGGACCACTGGTACCGTTTACTCAGCCCTCATCTTTAAAATTTGAGTGTAACTCATTTACGATTTAAAAAATATAGTGAAATTTGATACTGTATTTGTGAGAAAATGGCGGATTGTTCCTGGGAGTCACTTGGTGGGATTATACTAGGGTACCTCCTTAGTCGTCCAGTATAATTTAGAGTGCGACCACTGGTCCCGTTTACTCAGCCCTCATCTTTTAAATTTGAGTGTAACTCAAACACGATACAATTTTTAAAATATAGTGAAAATTGATACTGTATTTGTGAGAAAATGGCGGATTGTTCCTGGGATTCACTTGGTGGAATTATACTAGGGTACCTCCTTAGTTGTCCAGTATAAGTTAGAGTGTGACCACTGGTCCCGTTTACTCAGCCCTCATCTTTAACGTTTGAGTGTAACTCAATTACGATTAATATTTTAAAATATAGTGAAATTTGATACTGTATTTGTGAGAAAATGGCGGATTATTCCTGGGAGTCACTTGGTGGGATTATACTAGGGTACCCCCTTAGTCGTCCAGTATAAGTTAGAGTGGGACCACTCGTCCGGTTTACTCAGCCCTCATCTTTAAAATTTGAGTGTAACTCATTTACGATTTTTAAAATATAGTGAAATTTGATACTGTATTTGTGAGAAAATGGCGGATTGTTCCTGTGAGTCACTTGGTGGGATTATACTAGGGTACCCCCTTAGTCGTCCAGTATAAGTTAGAGTGGGACCACTGGTCCGGTTTACTCAGCCATCCTCTTTAAAATTTGAGTGTAACTCATTTACGATTTTAAAAATATAGTGAAATTTGATACTGTATTTGTGAGAAAATGGCGGATTGTTCCTGGGAGTCACTTGGTGGGATTATACTTGGGTACCCACTTAGTCGTCCAATATAAGTTAGAGTGGGACCACTGGTCCCGTTTACTCAGCCCTCATTTTTAAAATTTGAGTGTAACTCATTTACGATTTTTAAAATATAGTAAAATTTGAAACTGTATTTGTGAGAAAACGGCGGATTGTTCCTGAGAGTCACTTGGTGGGATTGTACTAGGGTACCTCCTTAGTCGTCCAGTATAAGTTAGAGTGCGACCACTGGTCCCGTTTACTCAGCCCTCATCTTTTAAATTTGAGTGTAACTCATTTACGATTTTTAAAATATAGTGAAATTTGATACTGTATTTGTGAAAAAACGGCGGATTGTTCCTGAGAGTCACTTGGTGGGATTATACTAGGGTACCTCTTTAGTCATCCTGTATAAGTTAGAGTGGGACCACTGGTCCCGTTTATTCAGCCCTCATCTTTAAAATTTGAGTGTAACTCAATTACAATTTTTAAAATATAGTTAAATTTGAAACTGTATTTGTGAGAAAATGGCGGATTGTTCCTGTGAGTCACTTGGTGGGATTATACTAAGGCACCTCCTTAGTCGTCCAGAATAAATTAGAGTGGGACCACTGGTACTGTTTACTCAGCCCTCATCTTTAAAACTTGAGTGTAACTCATTTACGATTTAAAAAGTATAGTGAAATTTGATACTGTATTTGTGAGAAAATGGCGGATTGTTCCTGGGAGTCACTTGTTGGGATTATACTAGGGTACCTCCTTAGTTGTCCAGTATAAGTTAGAGTGGGACCACTAGTCCCGTTTACTCAGCCCTCATCTTTAAAATTTGAGTTTAACTCATTTACGATTTTTAAAATATAGTGAAATTTGATACTGTATTTGTGAGAAAACGGCGGATTGTTCCTGAGAGTCACTTGGTGGGATTATACTAGGGTACCCCCTTAGTCGTCCAGTATAAGTTAGAGTGGGACCACTGGTCCCGTTTACTCAGCCCTCATCTTTTAAATTTGAGTGTAACTCATTTACGATTTTTAAAATATAGTGAAATTTGATACTGTATTTGTGAGAAAATGGCGGATTGTTCCTGGGATTCACTTGGTAGGATTATACTAGGGTACCTCCTTAGTTGTCCAGTTTAAGTTAGAGTAGGACCACTGGTCCCGTTTACTCAGCCCTTATCTTTAAAATTTGAGTGTAACTCAATTACGAACAATATTTTAAAATATAGTGAAATTTGATACTGTATTTGTGAGAAAATGGCGGATTGTTCCTGGGAGTCATTTAGTGGGATTATACTAGGGTACCTCTTTAGTCATCCAGTATAAGTTAGAGTGGGACCACTGGTCCCGTTTACTCAGCCCTCATCTTTAAAATTTGAGTGTAACTCAATTACAATTTTTAAAATATAGTTAAATTTGAAACTGTATTTGTGAGAAAATGGCGGATTGTTCCTGGGAGTCACTTGGTGGGATTATACTAAGGCACCTCCTTAGTCGTGCAGAATAAATTAGAGTGGGACCACTGGTACCGTTTACTCAGCCCTCATCTTTAAAATTTGAGTGTAACTCATTTACGATTTGAAAAGTATAGTGAAATTTGATACTGTATTTGTGAGAAAATGGCGGATTGTTCCTGGGAGTCACTTGGTGGGATTATACTAGGGTACCTCCTTAGTTGTCCAGTATAAGTTAGAGTGGGACCACTGGTCCCGTTTACTCAGCCCTCATCTTTTAAATTTGAGTGTAACTCAATTACGATTTTTAGTCGCGTGGAAGCGACTCTATAGTTCACTATGTCGGTCGGTTGGTCGGTCTGTCTGTCGGTCTGTCTGTCTGTCTGTCGGTCCGGTATCACTATGCGTTTTATCGCTTTCTGACCTTATCTTGATATCAGTTTAATCTAGCTAGGTCAATTTTTCACAGTATATTCCTTATGGCCAGGAATCAATGTGGTTATGTTTTCACGGTGCGCAATAAAAAATTACGCGGTCTACGCACGATTTAACGAAATCACGTTTGTAATCATATCTTCACAACCATGAATCACAATTAAATAAAATTTGGTACTCATAAATTTCAGGGCATAAATCATCATATGGCAATACAATTACGTGCGTAGCGCATGTAACGCATGCGTACGCGCGCTTAAAATTTTCAAAATTTATTTTCGATGAAATAAGAGTACATTTCAGGCAATTTTAAGCGTTTACAAAATTGCCATGAGTGCGCATATTTTTGATAACAATCCATTCAATTTACTTAGTTCACCTAACGTTATTAACTCTACGATATCATGACTCAGTTGTAAAGGAAATATTCGTGAAACGCGTCTGTTTGTTACTAAACACAAAGCACAATGAATAAGTCATGGTTCATTAAAAACCGGGAAATCAACAAGTACAGTTCAAGCCATAGGACAATAACAACGTGTTAAGCCTATATAAAATGTGAAATTTGCTATTGATATTGCTGAAATCCACCAGCCGTTTTACAATGTGACTTTCATTTTGATGTGTGATAGGTCAAGGTCACAACTAACAAAAAACTATTTTACTGCCTAGAGACCACAGTTTTTATCCGATTCTCACCAAACTTAGCCACAATGATCATCATAATCATATAATTGTGGTTAAATTTTGAAGGGTCAGGGTCAAAGATCAAGGTCCACAAAAAACTAAAAAAAAAAATAAATAAAAAAAAACACCTCAGTGGGACTCGAACCAGCGATCTCAACTGTGAGAGGCTGGATACATAACCATTACACCACACTGTCATCCACAACTTTGTAGTGTGCAGTTAACATATTTACAAAAATATTCAGGGGGCATTTTATGTAGGGGAATTTTACAGTAGGCGGAGGTTTGACTCTCGGAGTACCCTCTAGTTTTGTTATATTTTCGACTCTCGACAATGCTGCTGAGTAGATAGTACGCCATCATAATTACGAGGCGGATTGCCTTTAACGAATCTCCTTTTAGGAAACAGACGAGAAAAAACATATCGTGAGCATTAATTTGTATAAGCTTTTATAATGTAATTATATGTAATTAATTAACTTTATATTAGACTGATTAGGCCTAACATATAATAATAATTTGTGCAAAATTCAATATGAAATGTAGTTTAATAATCATATGTAGGCCTATAGTTAGAAATGTAGGCCTCTTTTGTACTTTTATGAAAATGCAGGCTTAGAATGTTCGTTATCATATTATTAATTTAATTCAATATTAGATTAACTAATATAAAGTTGGCATTTAGTTATGTCCTTGATAAAAATTAGTTCTCAATTTTGTTATTTACAGATTAAAAATGGATGAAAATTTAAAATTCCAAATCTTTTTGGAAAACCTTAGCCAACACTATGCTGGTAAGACAGTCCGAGAGTTAAGAATGCTTCTATATGGTATTCTATCTATTGGAGATCTAGATCAATCACACTTAGCCTTAGACCTGTTTAACAAACTTACTAGTCATGGAATTATTTCTAAAAATAATGTGGAACTGTTGTCCGACATAGCTGAAGTAACTGATCTGGCCTCAGCAAGAGATTATATAACAGAATACAAGAACAGTATTCAATGCACAGAGACAGTAAGCCTACTAACAGAATATCGTAGAGCACTGTTTAGAGCGCTTAAAAACGTTGGAAAAGGTGACTTGAAAATAGTGACTGGTTTTTACAAACTGCGTGCCTTCAACTATGACAACATATGGGATGTTGTATATCACATTGAGAAAGCCGGAGGACTGGATTCACAACAGAAGATTGAAGTGTTTGCAAAACTTCTGAACAATGTGGCACAACATATTTTACTAGGTATGTCTACCACATCTCGATAGAGAGCTTTTTTTTGTATTTGCTCATTAAAATTGTTTGAGAAAATAATACAACATTGATTATTAATCACGGATTTACCGTGTATTACATCATGAAAAATGATGGCTTGAGAGTACTTCCTCTAAACAACTAAACTATATCAAAGGCCATGCCATTTATTTAAAAATAATAAATTAAAAATTACAAAGATATTAATTCAAACTAAATTATTTAGGATTTTCATGGGGACTTTGTAGTTTCTGGAAATACTGTATATTTCAGTTTTAGTAACATTTTGGTGAAATTTAAACTTATATCTTCATTTCATTTGTGCATATGAATCTAACTTACAGCAAAACCCTATAAGCCTACATTTATCAGCTACAACAATGGAAGTTCCCACAGGTATGTATCAGACTAGCCAGTGACAAATGCAGAGAGGGTTAGGTTGCAATGGGCATGGTTGCAATACTATACCCTTAAAATGCGTTTTTTGTAGTATAAATCATTAAAACATAAACAAATTGAGGATTTATATATTATGTAGGTATTATT
This sequence comes from Antedon mediterranea, assembly GCF_964355755.1. Lineage (NCBI taxonomy): Eukaryota > Metazoa > Echinodermata > Crinoidea > Comatulida > Antedonidae > Antedon > Antedon mediterranea. The sequence goes on along the minus strand of NC_092678.1, from coordinate 22,900,414 downwards.
AAATATATATTGACCCCTGAAAAAATATTTTTTTAAATTGAATATGCCATTTTAATGTTACATAATAGTTATTCACTTTGACTAAAAATTATTTCCCTGGAAAATGTAAATTACAGCAAAAGATAGTATGTCAAACAATGGGTTTTTTTGGTTAAAATTGACTGTTTATTTTGCCTTAATTAAAACTGCAAAATTACCTATTCAAAGTCTGATTTTGTAAATCTATATTTTTCATGATTTTGGAGGACAATACATCTTTAGCCAAAGTACACAGTATTATTTTAACTAAAATTTCAAGAATCTTTTCAAACACACCCACCAAGCCCGCGATGAGGAGAAAGGGGAGGGGGATGGTTGCCGTCGGTTTTTCTCGAAATAACCGTCACGCTTTGTTAATTACCGTCCCGATGGATGTAATATAATGCAAAAGTTCCCTATTTATTATATTATAACAAATACAGTAATTTAAATAGTACAATAATGATTGGTTTTGGGTAACTTAAAGTTCCGTTATTAGTGCTTTTTAAAATTGATTACACTTACACTAATTTTATTTCACCATACAGTGCCAAATCTGGGTAACAGAAAATTTACAACCTCCCAAATTTTTTTTCATAATGAATGGAAAATGTCAACAGGTAAGATAAGAAATATTCGAAGGTGTATTTTTAGTTTACAATTCATGTGTACCTCTGTACTTGTAACTTTAGGCCTATAAATAAAGTAAATAAATATAAGACCGTCAACATTTTTTTGTTACAGTACTGATGGTCATTGCCTTCATTGTCGTAGCTGTAGTCGCATACAAACTTTCACACCCCACATTAACAAAAGGTAATACAATTTATTAATACAGACATTTTTTTGAAATTGTATTTACTAGGTTTATTGAAGATTTACTGTTTGCCAGTTTCAAATTTCGGAAAAATCGTCTTCTGTTTGTCTATTTTATTTAAACTTTTCATAAGTTGAATTGAATTACTAAATGCCTTCATTTCAGATGAGCGTATTCGAAACTTTATAACAGCAGAACAGAGTAAAACATTCAAAAGCCCATATATAAGACCACCTACATGGAGAGAAAATACATGGTATGATATTTCAAAGATGTTTACCGATCCAAAACTATATATTATTACACGAGCGGGACTAACAAAGCCCACGTATTTACAACACTTATTAGGTATTATAAAGTCCAGAGAATCGTGTAAGGTATTAATGACAGGAAATGGGGGAATTGGTAAGACAACTTTACTTCAATATATATCTTATAACTGGGCGACCGATTCTGATGATACGTTTATTGGTAAAATATTATTTATTGTAAACGTAAGAGACATCAAGAAAGGTCGAACAATCATAGATATTATCGTTGATTCAGTTAAGTTAAAGAACTTTCAGAAAAAACAGGTATCTATGTAAATGCAACTATTATAAGAACTTTTATAGAGACATACGACAAAGATTTAGTTCTTCTAATAGATGGATTAGATGAGTTAGCATCTGGGGTAGACATTCCACTGATATTTAAAAAAGAAGAATTGGAAGACATCACAGTTATTCTGACTTCACGGCCGGGTTTTACTGAAAGCTTATATAAACATTTTGATGTATATGTGAAAGTAGACGGATTCTGTACAGAAAACATAAAACCATATATAAATAGATATTTCAATTTCGTAAACAACCATAATCTGGGCCAGTTATTGATTAACGAATTTAAACTTGATTCAGTGAAAAATAATTGGGGTGGTGATCACAAAAAAGTATTTGAACTCTTTATATCTCCGTTTCTATTACTTAAAATGTGTGTTATATGGCAACACGAACAAATAATTCCTAAAGATTTTCAACATTTTTTTAAAGAAATCTTCCGTTCCATTTTAAATCAGTACATTAACAGAAGTAATGAGCAAAAACGGATATCAAACATTGACAACATTTCAACTGACTATAAAAATGCAATTGTAAAATTAGGGAAAATTAGTTACATTGGTTTACAGAATAATTTACTTCATTTTACTAAAAAGAAGTTAAATGACCAAGTAAAAAATGAAACTTTAGTTGACTTATCGTTGAAATTAGGATTTGTTTACAAAGATGACCCTACTGTTCAGGATGATTTTGTCGAGACTTACAGATGTCCACATAAGTTATTGTCAGAAGCGCTAGCCGGGTTTTACTTGTCGGAAAAAATTGACACTTTAACATCTCAGGAATACGAGAACTTAAGGACGAGCGAGTATTTACATATGACAAGAGTTTTCACTATTAGTTTTCTAGGTCCTAATGCAGACAAATTAATGAAACACTGGTTGGTGAATAGGCTCTCAAATTATTACTCTTTTTTAGAATATTTTAAATATGTAAATCAAGAGCACGAACACAATGTAGTGAAATCATTGGATAAACACATGTCATCTGAAATGAAAATACATGTTGACAATTTAGAAAATTCTTTAAAGATGCTATATTAAAAAGATTTGCATTTATTCCAACAAATGAAAATGTTTGCAGATGATTTTACAAACAAGGGGGAAATAGTAATATCTAAAACTATAATATCAATCATAGAAGAATCAAACATTGAGTCATCTGGTAATGTATGTAGGTTAGTAGCACACGTTGAAATCTTATTACGATATCTGTCAAAGCGTCAAGTACGAAACAGTAGGTATATGATATCATTACTTCATAAATGGGGTGATAAAGTTCTTAAAATCCTCTCAGACGAATGGAAAAAATACCGTTTTGATGAGGAAGTAGCTTCCTTTCAGTGGTCCATTGATGAATTCAAATATAACACTACTATTGACTCACAGATTTGCAAACTACTTCAAAACTTCTCTAATCTACAAAATCTGTTAATGAAGAACGTCATAATATAGGTGGTTCACATATTAACACAATATTAGAAGAATGTGAACATAGTAAAGCTTTGGTTAAATTGAAGACTTTTAAGCTCAGGATCTACTCACCAGCGTCTATAAATGGATCTTTATTAGGTCGTATATTAAACACTTCTAAAGATTTAGAAGATTTCGATGTGGCGTATTCTCGATTATCAAGCAAACAAATAGTTGACATGTTGAATGAAGTAGATATAAACTATCTAAAGTCAAAAGAAAATGTTATCAAGTTACATGGAAATGATCTCTCAGATATTGATACCGAATTACTTGGAAACATTATTGATTTATTAGAAACACAGCTGGGCCCTCAAAGCCACACTTGGGGTAGTTATAGTATGTCAGCTGAACAATTACACGATTTTTTAATATCACCTAGTCGTTATAGATTTAGATGGAATAGTCTTTTTTTTATGGCATTGACCTATCATCAATCAAAGGAAGTACACTAGCTAATATATTGATTATATTTCCAAAATTAAGACGTCTTTCTATGAATAATTGTAAATTAACAGGTATTATTGTTAATGACATGCTGAGTGAATGGTATAAAAATAATATAATAATCAAAAGTGACCTGATATCTATCAATGGAAATGACCTTACGAAGATTTACAGAACATCATTAATCCGAACATTTGTTTTAGCAATTGAAGGGAATTACACAACTTTAGAAATTAAAGAGAATCGCCCAATTTTAGTAATACCAAGGAATGACAAAACTTTAGCAACTGAAGATTTGAACAGTTGGTATATAGAAACTAGTATACCTATATTTAAAGCGCATTTATTTCGTCTTTTAAATATTTTATATAAAGTTTTAATATGTTTAATAATTATAGCTACATCTTCTAATTTTCTTCTATTCTTACGAGGATACATTTCACTTTTTCTATTATTAATTTTAACTATTTATATTTTCTTATGGGTAGGTCTTGTTATTGTTATTTACCTTCAGTCATAATTAATTAAGCTAAATTTATTTAAATAACATATTACGGTATTTGCGTTTCGCATATTGAATCAAAATGTCGCCTACCCAGTTTAAATACTACCTTCTGAATATCGATGATAATTCAATGATCTTATCTATTATTTGTAGTATTTTTTAAAAGTAAAGTATCAGGACAATCTTACTGTTGCTCTAATTACTAATTACTAATGTTTGTGGTGTTGTATCTATTTTAAATACAGGCTATGTATAAACATTTTTGGCCTATTATTTATCCTAGAAGTATAGGATAACTTTTGAATCTATTTTGTTTTATGTAAGAAAAATCTATATTTATCTATTTATCGTCGATCATTATCGGGCCTCAATATTTTATATTTTAATTTATAATATCGATTATATAAACCGAGGATACATTTTATTGGTTTTTATTAATCGTTTTAAATTATAAATTACTTTTATGAGTGTGTATTTTCTTTTTTTTTTGGGGGTATAATAGAACTTGATTAAATTACATTTGACTCGATTTATTGTACAATTTTGTTTATTTGTCAATGGTCTTTATATCTATACATTATATGTAATAATTGATGTTTCAATACTAAAAAATAATAGAGAACCTGTAAGTGCAAGTTTGTTATGGGAGCTTGTAAAAACAAAAATAAAAGAATTTTCAATTGCATACGGAAAACAAAAAAATAACAAGGCCAACAGCCATTAAGTCGCGTGCTACAATGCATAGTGATACCGGACCGACAGACAAACAGACCGACAGACAGACAGACGGACCGACCGACATAGTGAACTATACTGACCGAAATTACTGAACATGTTTAAAAATGTTGAAATGTTTAAAAACATTTATATTTTTTTAATTTACACGTGCGTAGCCTGTCACTTTTGACGTGCTCGTATAACGTAATTTCGAGTTGAAAAGTAAGTCAAGAAAACAGAAATCGGGTAAAAAGAGTGCGCAATAACATTTAACGCGCAGTGCGCGCGCAAAAATCTGCGCACTCATGGCAATTTTGTAAACGCTTAAAATTGCCTGAAACGTACTCTTATTTCATCGAAAATAAATTTTGAAAATTTTAAGCGCGCGTACGCATGCGTTACATGCGCTACGCACGTAATTGTATTGCCATATGATGATTTATGCCCTGAAATTTATGAGTACCAAATTTTATTTAATTGTGATTCATGGTTGTTAAGATATGATTACAAACGTGATTTCGTTAAATCGTGCGTAGACCGCGTAATTTTTTATTGCGCACCGTGAAAACATAACCACATCGATTCCTGGCCATAAGGAATATTCTGTGAAAAATTGACTTAGCTAGATTAAACTGATATCAAGATAAGGTCATAAAGCGATAAAACGCATAGTGATACCGGACCGACAGACAGACCGACAGACAGACCGACAGACCGACAGACAGACAGACAGACAGACCGACCGACCGACATAGTGAACTATAGAGTCGCTTCCACGCGACTAAAAACCAGAATAAAAAGAAAGAAAAATTACAAAAACAAATAAAAAACTTAAATGAAACAATTATGAATACTCAAAATTGTGATATAACCATTGAAAATAAAATTGAAAACAAAAAAATAGAGCTTGAAAACATTTATAATGTAGAAGCAAAAGGCGCGCGGAATACAAAATACTTTCTTGGTTAGAAAGATCCAAAAGTAAAAAGAAACACATAAAAAGTTTAATTACTAAAGATGGGAGCTTAGCAACGAGCCCAATTGATATTTTAAAGGAACAAATACAACATTTCGAAGGTTTATACGCAAAAAATGTTATAAACCCTGGAAAAATTAATAAATACCTTTGTAATTCTATTATAAACAAGCTTTCAAAAATAGAAAAAGAAAATTGTGAAGGTTACGTCACTATTGATGAATGTAAAAAGGCCATTTCAATGATGGAAAAAAATAAAACACCTGGATCGGATGGTCTAAGTGTTGAATTTTATGTGTTCTTTTGGAATAATATTAAACATTTAATTTGCGATGCGTTAAATGAAAGTTATAATTCTCAAGAATTATCCTTTTCGCAAAAACGAGGTGTAATCACCCTTTTGTTCAAGGATGGAGGAAGAGAAAATTTGAATAATTGGCGTCCCATTACCCTCTTAAACACCGATTACAAAATTCTTGCACATGTATTAAGTAACAGACTTAAAATGGTTATTAAATCAATAGTAAGTTCAGACCAAAAAGGTTATATAAAAGGCCGTTTCGCTGGTGAAAACATTCGGTTAATAGAAGACCTGCTTTATTATACAGAGTGTAATGATATCAAAGGGGCAATAATTACCGTAGATTTTAAGAAGGCTTTTGACTCTATTAGTAGAGATTTTATGTTCAATGTTCTAGAAAAGTTTAACTTTGGAATGTTCTTTTGTAACTGGGTAAAAGTATTATACAATAACGTTGAATGTGTCACAGTTAGCAATGGTTGGGTTTCAAACAATTTTAAAATGGAAAGAGGTATTAGACAAGGTTGTCCTCTATCTGCTCTGTTATTCATTTTAGTGGTTGAAGTAATGGCATCTAGAATAAGAAACAAAGATGACTATAAGGGTATTAAACTTCCAAATAATGAAAATAACATAGAAGCTAGAATAAGCCAATTAGCAGATGATACTGTTTTGTATGTTGGTAATGAAAAAAGTATTAAGTCAGCAGTCAGTGTAATTGAACGTTTTTGTGAAGTATCTGGAATGACACTAAATAAAAAAAAAAAACAATGCTTTTTGGATTGGTAAATGGAAGAACAGAATAGATAGACCTTTAGAATTAAATTGGGTAAAACACCCGATCAAAATTTTAGGCATATATGTAGGGTATAATACAGAAGAATGTACCAGAAAAAACTGGGATGTTAAATTAATAGAGCTAGAAAAGACTTTAAAACAATGGAATGCTAGAAATCTCTCAATTGTTGGTAGAATAATAATCCTGAACAGTCTTGCACTATCTAAATTAACATATGCTGCAAATATCACTGATGTTCCAAAATATGTATATACACAAGTTACAAATCTAATATATAATTTTATTTGGAACAATAAAAGGGAAAAGATAAAAAGAAAAACTCTAATTGGTGATGTTGAGATGGGAGGCATTAAAATGCCTGATTTTACTCTTCATGTTAACGCACTCATGTGTGGCTGGTTAAAAAGAATTATGAATGATGATGGTGCTAAATGGAAAAATATTCCAATGTATTATATTAAAAAAATATGTGATGTTAATGTTTTACTTAATATGTCATGTTATAACATTATTGATGTGAATTCTGATAAAATTCCACTGTTTTACAAAAATATGATAAAAGCCAACATAAATTATAACAGAATCACTAAAAAAAAACCTGAAACTTATAACGATATAATGAATGAGCAACTGTGGGGAAACCACTACGTTAAACTAGCTTTTCTACAAGCATTGGATTGACAGTGGCATTATCAGTATTAAAGACATTGTTAATAAGAACACTTTTTTAACATCAAACGAAATATTGGTGAAACTACAATGTAAAACAAACTGGTTAAATGAGTATTTGTGCATTATTAAGGCAATACCAATTCAATGGAAACGTATTATTAAGGAGGTAGATATTTTCAATTGAGATGATAATGATGAATTAGTTGGGACCAAGTATGAGATTAATACTACCAAACTAATATACTCATGGTTTGTGAAAGAATATTTCATTATTCCAATGTCACAACTAAAATGGGAAGAGTACTTCAATGATAACAACATTGATTGGAAAACTTCTTGGTTACGGAAAGTATGTAAAATGAAAGATAAGAAACTAGCACAATTCAATTATAAGATGTTACATAGAATACTGCCTACCAACAAACGGCTGTATCAAAGTTAAGGAAACACAAACGTGTGACAAATGTGGAGAAATTGAAAATGAAAATCATTTGTTTTTTAGTTGTAGATTTATTCAGAAATATTGGAGGAAAATGCTTAGTATCTTTGTAAGTTTAAATCACAATAATATATCATTTAAACAATTATTACTAGGAACGGGAGATAAGCTAATAGATTATATTTACACTTTTGCAGCATTTACTATTTATAGAATAAAAATGTTATCTGCACTAAATAAGCCAGTTGGTAAATCTTTATGGAATTCATTTAAAAGCAATATGTTATATAACATTGAATGTGAAACATATAACAATAAAGAAACAAGTATAGAAAAATGGGTAGCTTTAAGAAATACGATTATGATAATATAATTTCTAATTTGATACGATTAACAGAAAAAGAATTACAGTGATACGGGTTACTGGTGGTACTGAGCTATTATTGTTTTTTGTTATCATGTATATAAATATATTGTATAATCCGGGTTGTAAAATAAAAACAAACAAATGAAAATGTGTGAACTATTTTAAAACGGGATAGATGATAATGATGATCCTGTCAAGTGTATAACAAAATATAAGAAAATTAATGAAAAAAGGAGTAATACAGAATTCATATATGTAAAAATGTTACTTATGAACTGTAACGACATTTACAAGTTAAATAATACGATTTTATGTAATATGAGATATTCTTGTAGGCCCATTCTAACAACTACTTTTTAGGTCATGACGCTGTTGCTCATATTTTATGCATCAAGTATTACATTGTTATATTTATCGATCTATGAAACTGTGGATATACATACGTCACAAAACGACGAAAGACGAATATGGCGGACTGTTTATTAACGAAGTAGGCAAGCAGACAGCATAACACAAACAAACCGTGAGAGCATTATAGTAATAATAATAATATAGTAAGAGTAATAATTCAAAATAATGAATACTGAATGAATAATGCTGTTTTGGGACTAAATACACTTTATAGGCCTACAGTATTGAAAAATGTGCTGGTATACAGTAGGCCTACATTTTTGGCAATACAGTATTCCTGCTTTGTTAGGCTATACGATCATATAATAATTTTTGGCGTTTATTAATTGTTAAAAAATAATGTTAATAATATTTTGGTTTGGTTAGTCGCACTTTTCGCTGACGTGATCTAAATTCGATTATGGTGCGATCAAAATTCCTAACTAGTCAAAATAAGCCACTGTATGCCTAATATAGACCCTACACTGAATTTGATAAGAAAAACAATTGTTTTTTCTTTAGTAAATTCCGTTTGAAAATTGTGTATCTAATTTGTAGGTCTATCTTCTTCGTTTATAGATTAAAAATGGATGAAAATCTAAAATTCCAAATCTTTTTGGAAAACCTTAGCGAACACTATGCTGGTTATCTCCTTAACAAATATTTTAATACCTATAATCTCAACGTATGATGAACAAAATATTTATCATTCTCGATTTTATCTAAATAAATAAACTATTCTGGTCTTATATTTTAAAATTTTTTTATAATGTTCAGTTTTTTAACATTTAAACCCTCATATATACCCTTATTGCTTATTGAAGTAAAATATCGAGTCGTTAAAACGACTCAATATTTTACTTCACGTGTTATTGTTATATAGACTAGGCTACAAATATATTTATAAAAAAACAAGGCAAATATAATACTACACATTATTATGACTAAAAAAAAAATTATTGATTGAATAAAGCTCACAAGAAACTAAAAAAAAATACAGGTTTCGAGTTTTATCACTAGGACGCCAACCTTTGTTCAGAAAATGAAGGATCTAGGCTAAGCTAAGCAACAAACAGCCTGACCTATAAGCCACCAGCGATGGAATAGCTAATCTAGAGGTTACGCAGTAAGATTCCAAGATCTTTACGTTATACGTTCACTGGCACGTCAACGTAATGTCCACTTAAGGCTGGTTTCCTGTCGACGTAAGAAGTCGAATTTTGCAACGATTCTTGCGTTTCATACGTTTCTTACGTCTCTTACGAAAGTTGAGAAAAAATTGACGTCGTTGACGTTAGTCAAGATCGTGTCGGGCCGCAGAGAAACATCTGTAGTTATGCTGCTCCCGAAAGTTGAAATTTTGGCTGTGAAACACACGTCGTATGCTTACGTCGATTTTAGTGTTGTTACGAAAGTTGAAATTTTTTTCTTACGTCGGTCGGATTATGACGTATTTGAAACAACATCTCTGATTGGTGTTTCTTTTTAGAGCGGGTTTTATCATTTTTCGCGCAAAATGTTGAATGTTGTTATTGTAGCCTACCTGTCAGTGCAGCACACCAACATGTTATTTTCAGTAGATAAGCTAGGCCCTAGTATTAGTAAAATACTTAATTAATACTGTACGGTACCGTAGGCTACTAATAGGAATTGATTTGACCAAATAATCAAACTAGCCTAGGCTAGTAGGCCTATGTATTATTTGTATGAATCAAAATATGAATTAATTATCCTGGCCCTCTAGGCCTAGCCTTAAATAGTTTTCAAAATTAAAAAAAGGCAAATCATTTCGAGATTCCTATTATTATTAGACCTACCTAGGCCCTAGACTATAGGCATTGGCCTATTGGCCTATAAGCATATCTAATCGAGCATGAGATAGTACTACCGCAGTAAGATACCCATTATTTACAGGCCTATAATCTATATATAAATTTACGTAAGGGCAAAATTCGGTAAATCGCGCTTTACTTCTAGAATTTTTACTCGATGGTATATAAAGTTGGTTCGTAGGCCTACTTTCGGTACTGATTTTAACCACCTGATGTAACCCTGTTTACTAATTAAATTAAGTTAGATAATTAGTTATTGACGATTAAAACGAATTTAGGTTCAACGATTTGCCCCAAATAGGGGTGTTTTCCGATCGTGGTATACACTGTCTAATAATGGATGTCCATCTTGAAAAATACCCGCCACAAAAATGCGAGGAGGCTTCGCATTTTCCTATCTCCTCCTACGATAATTGTTTTTAATAGCTGAAAACCGGTTGAACAGCTAGAGTACAGCATCATAATGTTGAAGACAGGCCGATTTTCTTTAAAAAATACTATTTTGATTTAATATACGATTATACAAATGTATTGATTTGCGATGAATGGAACATCCCAATCTCTCAGTCTGCCAGAGTTTGGTTTAACACAAGTAGGTAAATTTATGAGCCCTTGGTTTAACACATACGGTAGGTAAATATATGGGCCCTTTGAGAATAAACTTGAACAATACTGTAAATACCTATTATAATTACCTATTTTTGGTCCTCATTTGAATCGAACATTTCTTACTGTGAATGTTCGTACTGTTAGATGTAATATAAAAATATATACAAATAAACTTATTACTGAGATTGTGGATAGGCTCTACTGTTAGATATATAAACACATTATTATATACAAATAACCTATACTGACAGTTCCTTCTCAACGTTTGTATTAATTAATAATTACCAAAAATATAAACGTCGTAGTGGTGTATCGTGACTATATTTCAATCGATTATGACAGTGACAGTTTTAACAAAGTATTAAATCGCAAATATTTTACTGTATTTAGAGGTATATTATAGGCCTATAAAACATGAAAAAAATATTTCGTTACTGAGTGCATAAAGAATATATTTAAAAATTGTTCCTCTTTGCATCTATCCGCTTTCCCATCCCTCAACCCTAAAACTCCCTGATTAGAACATGATTAGGCTAAAATTATAGTAGTAAATACATACAAATGTTATTGTCCGGCTTTATTTCACTATAAGGACATACACATTACGTCATAACTCTTGTCGCTCATTGGTTGCTTGTTACGATTGCGCTTACGTCTCTTGCGAAAGTTGACTTCAAGTCAACTTTCGTAAGAGACGTAAGAAACATGACGCAAGGGCGTTCATTCAAGCGTAAGATAAAAAATCCCGGTTTCCTGTAAAATCGGAAGAAAACGTCGTAACGCAACAATGGTTAGGTCATCGATTTCCTGTAAAATCGTTTGTCGTTACCATTTTTCTTACGTTGCGTCGATTTTATAAATTTTCGATCGTAATCGGTTTCCTGTAAAATCCGCATTTCTTACGACAAATCGACGTAGTCGCAACAACAGTGATGTTCTTACGTCGACAGGAAACCAGCCTTTAACAGTAGACTACGACCCATGTAGACATGAACGTCGTGCACGTTCACTCAAATCTAAAAGTCCCTAATATCATATTTATATGGCGCTTTTTTCTGTATAATGTTAACACGTTCTTCACAAAAGTTCGTTATTGTGACGTTGACCCGTTCAAACACGCTTCAGTGAAATAGAATAATTACTGAATAATATACAATACTCTACATACAATACTTCAAAATACTTGTTGTCGCCATTATATTCCTAGGCAATTTATTTAGCACGACAAGAGCATTAAAATAGGATCTACACAGGTTCAGGTTCAATAAATCAGTTTTGTTGCAAACTCTTCTGAATTGGATTTAACAGTAGGCATAGGCCTACACTAGGAGAAGACTCATAAAAACGTTTCGTTTCAGACAAAAAAACAAGTAGATATTAAAATGAAAAAACGATAAAGTCAACCCTGAGATGTTACGGTTCAGTGTACAGCAACCATTTTGGAACTTGTCTTGTCGATTTTGAATACGCCTACCGTTACTGTTCATCAGAAAGAAACAACAACTGGTAAAGTATAAATCAGTACATATAGTATTATATAGTTCTTGCACTAAACGTTTCGATCAGTTTACGAGGCATCTGATCAAACTTCAATCAGAAAAAATGGAGATGATCAAAAAAAGAAAGAAATACTGTTGAAGAAAATCTAATTTTAATTTATAAGGCTGTTATTTCCAATACATTGAAATAGGTCAGTGATATTGTTGGTAGTAACTGTAATGTTGATATTGATTTAGTAGGCCTAATGTAGTTTAAACTAAAGATTCTTCAGGTCAGGGTGTGTTGAACATTTGGGACTATGCATAGTTAGAAAGTTAGGCCTACACATTAATTGCTTACGTTTGAACGATTTTTCCAGTCCTTAGCTGGCTAAAATTTATAAAAATTGTTCCAAATTGTGTTAATATTGTGAGTTTTTTACTAGTAATAGATTTTTGTTTTCAGATTAAAAATGAACGAAAATGTTCTTAAATACCGCATGTTTCTGGAAAAACTTAGCAAACTCTATGCTGGCACTGAAGTTCGGAAGTTAAGAATGCTTCTATATGGTGTTATACCTATTGGATATCTAGATCAATTAGCCATGGGCCTATTTAATACACTTACTCGTAACCGATTTATCTCAAAAACTGATGTGAGGCTGTTGTTGGAGATTGCTGAAGTAACTAATCAGATATCAGCGATAAATTGTATAACAGAATACAAGAATACTGTACAATGCAGTAATAACACATCAGAGACAATAATAACCAACTACCGCAGAGCACTGTTTACAACGCTTACTAACGTAGACAAAGATGACTTACGAAATGTGATTGATTTCTATCAACTGAGTGCCTTCAACTACGACAACATTTGGGATGCTGTATATCACATTGAGAAAGCCGGAAACTTAGATTCACAACAACAAATTGAAATATTTGCAAAACTACTAAACAATGTGGCACAACATATTCTACTAGGTATGTCTACCAATCTCGATAGAGAGCTTCTTTTTTATTTACTCATTACATTTGTTTTAGAAAACAATACAATATTGTTCTACAGGTATGGAGCTTAGCCTATCTAGTAACATCATTAACAAATCCAGTGAATACTAAACATTGGGGTGCACGGGTGCAAGAGAGAGGGAAAAGGGCTTGACGAGACTCCATTTTCTGTGATTGAACATTCAAATATTATGTAACTACAAATACTGTAAGATAGATGTATGAGACACAATACAACGTGAGCTACTCATGCACCATTCATTATCATATAATGTAATGATGATATTGACCTGTAGGTGGCGCAAACCATTACAAAATAAATCATAACCGCTCCATCATCTTTGAAAAAAAAACAGTCATAGAGAATGATCTATAGTGTCACAACAGATACTAAAATGATATTATTGGTTATGAGTAAATGACGTTCTTTGGGTAAATGACGTCATGGGTTAATGACGTTATTTTGGTTTGAATTTTGTTACATATTCTATTTTTATTTCTATCCTACAGGTAACAGGAAATATAAAGGTAAACGAACTACACGTTTCAGTAAGTATAAAGAATATCGTAAATGTGTATTAATGAATTTACAATGTAACATTGACCCATGGAGGTATAATGTTATGCAATGTATTCAAAAGCCTCTTTTAATTTATTTTTTCTTTGCTGTAACTAATAATAATAAAAAAAGAAGAAGAAGTAATCATCAAATGAACTTAAACCATGCATGCTCTGTAGTAATCCTGAAATATACCTTAAATTTTAGCTTTGTTATCTAAATTTAATGAAAAATCTCCAACTTTTTTGAAGACATGTTTATATATATTGGATATAGGCCTATATACAGTACTAAAACTGACTATAATGTCATCGTATAAAATTGACGCAACTCCATCAATAGATCAAACCTGATTAATGTTCATCGAAAATCAACTGAATTATTTAGATCAGTTTTAATCATAATACACATTTGATATTTAATTTTATTGTTATAGGCAAAGGAAAACGTAAACCATATATACATAATGGTAAGTATTTTATTGTATTGAATTACAAAGTACAATCATCACCTGTGGGTAGCTGAGGAACTTAAGAATACATTTCCTAACTGAGTAAATAATAATAATGACCGTGTGAAAGTAATTACAAAAATATCAAAATCTAATTAATCATAATTTAATGAAGAAGAATTAGCTATGGAATAAATTTGGAATTTGGTTGCTTATTATCTATATATAAATTTACGTAAGGGCAAAATTCGGTGAATCGCGCCTTACTTCTAGAATTTTTACTCGATGGTATGTAAAGTTGGTTCGTACTTTCGGTACTGATTTTAACCACCTGATGTAACCCTGTTTACTAATTAAATTAAGTTAGATAATTAGTTATTGACGATTAAAACGAATTTAGGTTCAACGATTTGCCCCAAATAGGGGTGTTTTCCGATCGTGGTATACACTGTCTAATGGATGTCCATCTTGAAAAATACCCGCCACAAAAATGCGAGGAGGCTTCGCATTTTCCTATCTCCTCCTACGATAATTGTTTTTAATAGCTGAAAACCGATTGAACAGTTCGAGTACAGCATCATAATGCTGAAGACAGGCCGATTTTCTTTAAAAAATACTATTTTGATACATTTAATATACGTTTTTACAAATGTATTGATTTGTGATGAATGGAACATTCCAAATTATTTGGTTTAACCATAGAGGTATAGATTTAGATTTATGGGCCCCCTTGGAGAATAAACATAAATAGTATTGCAATGCTGTACAATACTGTTAAGGTATTAACCACTTTTGATCGCAATTTGAATCGCAAATTTCTTACTGTGAGTGTTGGTACTGTTAGATGTAATATAAAAATATATACAAATAAACTTTATTACTGTGAGTGTGGGTAGGCCCTACTGTTAGATTATAAACATATAATATACAAATAAATAAACGTTATTACTGACAGTTGCTTCTCAACGTTTGTATTAATTAATAATTAAAAAATATATAAACGTCGTAGTGGTGTATCGTTACATGTACTTTACTATTTCAATCGACTATGACAGTGAGAGTTTTAACAAAGTACCGTATTAAATCGTAAATGTTTTACTGTATTTAGTGGTATATTATTTATAGGCCTATAAAACATTAAAAACAATATTTCGTTACTGAGTGGATAAGAATATATTTTAAAATGTTTCCTCTTTGTACCTATCTTCTTCCCCCATCCCTCAACCCTTAATGTTACATACAAAACACAAATTGGGTTTGTTTAAATGAGTCCAAATAAAACAATTTGACTCATTTTGTTTCTCTCTCGGAAGTAATTCCCAGGGTGCTAATTTTGGTTGACTACATAAATCATTGTGTATATTTATTCGTTTCTGTAAACGACAATGTATTATAGTCCTGCGGTACGTACATTTGAAATCTCTATTTTTTTCTCGCTGGAAATACTGTGTAGGCCTATTCGAGAACCATCTGTGAGCACGACCTAGATGGTACGCGAGCGAAGCGTAATTTATATTAATATTTTAACTTATTTTAGAATTTTATTTTGTGAATTTAAATTTAGAACAAGTGTTAATTAAACATAACTTGGTATCTTCATGTAAGAAGCCTATAGCCATATGTATTTTATACTACTATCTTTACAGATGATATTACAAAATAAACGATACGATGGGTCGATGGGTGACAGTAGGCCTAACTACGCTGTCTAAACAAAGTTTAACGTCTTCATTTGTTTGGTTATGTTTCTTACGAGATACAACAAACGCAAAATAAAAAGTTTATTATAACATTTTATTTTAACTAAATCATTATTTTAACTCAATTGGTATAGAAGTAAATTTAATGTAAAGTAATGTAATTTATGCTTTGCAGACAACACAGTGCATGGAACGGCAGATGATATTAATGGGAAGTTTCAAAGCTTGAAAGCTGAAATCAGTAAATACTATGTTGACGGTGAAAGGCCTAGATACCAATGGTTACGATTCTGCCTCTTTGAACATTTAGATAGACGTCACTTTGACATTACACATCCAGAAATCAGTGGTGATGATCTATTCGATTATCTTGAAAGCCAAGGTTTAATCTCACCTACTAAAGTTAACCTTTTGTTAGAGATTACGAAACTTACCAGCGTTAGCAGTGCTAAAGATTTGGTAGAAGGTTATATAAACGACAATAATATTCAGTATACTTATGAAACTAAGTTATCATCATTTCGTAAGCGACTGTTTAAAGCCATGTTACTTATTCACCAAGCAGCTTTCAGAAAACTTATTGGTACGTACGAACTATATGATTTTACAAATGTTTGGGACTTCGTGCTTCAACTTGAGATTAAATCACGGCTAACAGATAATCCAAAACAATTAAAAATGTTTGCAGATTGTATTGGAACAAGGGCAGAAAGAAAACTATTTGTTGATGGTATGTATATTAATCGTGAGTTCAAAGCTTAAAATGCAAATTCTTTTACTGCAATCAAATAATTATGATTGGATATTACAATATATAAAATACATAGGCCTAAAAGTTAATTAAAAGATTAAAACATTAGGATAAAAAAAAGTTTCACTAAAACACATTACACTAATACATTGCTAAATTAATACATTGAGGGATACATTTTGTATCCACCTTTTATCTCTTTGAATTGAAACGTGTGAAGTGAACAAAATTGACTGCGGGTCAGAGGGCTGCCAAGGGGACTTTTTGAACAAACTTTTCTAGTCGGTTTAAATTTTACTATATGAAAGGGGTGGGAAATCTCATTCAATGAAATCACGTACATGTGTGACCTGGGATTATTAGTAGTAGACCTACCAAAAGCCGTGTTATGTGGATTTTGGTAATACAGACCCACATTTTGATCTTAACACGCATCTCAGTCTATACTATTTTCAGAAAGTTAAAAGAAGCTCATATAGGTATCTAACGGTCATTGGGTTTCAAAATAGCCCCAATAGGTCCAACACGGTCTATGTTAATAAAGTGTATTGGAGCCCGAGGATTCCCTTTTTAATATAGTAATACGCACACGGCACGATAAACAAATGATATACGACGGCGGAAAAAAATCAACAAAAATCCCTATTCTACAGTGTTTTTGCATTTTCATTTCGTTCTCTCTATTTTATTGTTGCAAATGAATATTTATTTTGGTAAATGTCAGTTATATTGATCGTCGCTAACAATTACCCTTCGCTTGCGCTTTGCATGCAGAAAAAGGATGTTAAAACTTTTATAATGCATTAATACTATACACACACCAACAAGTGAGCACTGTATTTGCTTGTATTTTGCACGCTGTATTTTATCTAATTTTAATCTTGTTAAATTCTAACCTCATTTTTGTAATTTGATGTGAATTTTTTACTTTACATTACCAAATTTCAATCCATTTAAATTACTGTGTTTGACAATAAATAAATAAAATATCAAAATAAATCAGCGACGTACTAAAAAGCTTCCTATTTCCGTGTACAGTACAATGCACATTTTAATTCCAACATTACATTGGTGACTGTGCTCTTATTTTTACGACGTGAAACGCATTTTCTTGACATTGTAGTATAAGCATGATCATTTTCAGTTCAGACAAACATGTTGAAGCTTAATGAATACGACAAAATGATACCAAGAACTACAATTTTGTCTTCACTATTAAAAACAGATCTAAATATTTGAATGATTTTACTATTTCAATTTCTTGATCTAATATGTCCATCTTTCACATCTTTTAAGTTTTCCACCTTTCTTGAATACTACAATTTTACTTTTTTCAACGTTTACTGTCAAGCCCCATGTATTACAATATTGTGCTAGCTTATTTAGCAAATCTTGTAAGGCGTTACAGTGTCATTTCACTAATTACTACCAGGTCGCCTGCGTATAACAAATGGTAGACATTTACATCACCTATTTGGATTTTATTTCTATTTTCAGCAGTATGTACGAAAAGCGTTAAACAATGATAAAAAAAAACGATGATAATGGTGACCCCTGTTGGATACCACGTGCGCATTTGAAAGGTTTCCCGATACTATGTCCTATTTTAACATGTGCTGTTAGTTTACTACATTGATATAATAATATTAATAATTTTGCTGGGCGATCTCATTTTCATTTAAAAAAAAATATGGGTACTATTATGCTAGTTGCCCAATGTTGCGGAAAAATAAGTGTGTTGTTTTTAATTTTTGTCCAGAATTGTTTGTTTTGCTGTTCCTCTAGTAGTCTAATTAGTTCATTTTGTGATTGCAACTTATAGTGTATTTTTTCTTTTTAATTAATTCTTTATAATTTCTTTTTTTAAATTAGAAAATCATTCAGTAAATTTGTGTAAACATTGTGGTCGAACCAATTATTACGTTGTTTCATTTTATTTTCATTATTTCCGATTTAAATTTTGTAGTTATGTGTTTGTAATCATAGTCAAAAGCTCCATGTATATTTTGTAAAGCTTCATCTATATTAGTATTATTAAGTTGTGTATTGACCTCTTCTCTGTAATGTTCAATCTCGTTTTCGTTTCATCTATTCGTGACATTTTGGTTATTTAGTTTAGTTCGATAAAATGATTTTTTTCACACCATCATCTATCGATAATTTAAACATTATAGGCATATGATCCGATTCTACTCGATTATCTACATAAATGTCCATTATATTATTATTAAAATTGTCTGGGAATGTAAGGATATAATTTTCCCCTGATGTCCTATGAAAGTAAAGAATTTGCTTATCATTATGATTTATCCTTCCATTTAAAATCTTTAGTCTATTTTCTTTACAAAAATCCAACAAATTTAAACCATATTCATTTAATATATTGTCTTCACTGTTTCTAGTTATATTTTCATCATCTTCATTATACACTTCGTGATCACAATTGTTGGGGCACTCATCCCTACTTATGAAATCATCATTTTCTCCCGTTATTCCATTAAAATCACCTACTACATATATGTTATCCTCACATTTTGCTTTAAATTCAGATAATTCATCAGAAATAGCACCATAAAAACTATTATTATCAATTGCATATGGTGAATTGGGTGGTGGTCTATATATTACTGCAATAACTATAAACATGTTTTCCAAATTAATACGTAACCATACCATGTATTTATATATACAGATAGTGAAGAAGCTGAAGATAGCACGGACGACAATGACTCTACATGCAGTGGGAAAAAAGAAGTAAACATACGAAATAAAACTACAAGAAAACACAATAAAAAGAAGGGTAAGAGTTGAACATATAAATTGAAAATTAAATGTAAAAAAAACCAATGATTCCATGATCTTACTTACCACACTTGATGAGGTTCAGGCCTATGTGACCCTAAAAAACGTAAATCGATATTTACCTGGCTCGATCGTAATGAAAGTCTCACAAATATATCTGTAAATTTACTGATTTTATGTATTTATTACAGAAATGATCTTTAAAATCTTACAAATATATCTGTAAATTTACTGATTTTTTGTATTCATTACTGGCATGATCTTTAAAATATCACAAGTATATCTGTAAATTTACTGATTTTCTGTATTTATTACAGGAATGATCTTTAAAATCTCACAAATATATCTGTAAATTTACAGATTGTCTGTATTGTTTATAAACATCAGTTTGTAAATTTACATAAATGTCTTTAATCAAACACATATATATCTGTAAAACTTGTTAGTAAATTTACAGATCAACTGTAATTTTAAAGAAACTTCCGTAAAAATCTACAGAAACGTCTGTACCTACAGAAGTTTCTGGCATCTCTGCTTCACATACTTTTTATGTAAAATTACTGAATTTTGTTTTACAGTGAGGTCGTGAAAAAGTTAAACACAATATTTTTAAAATTTATTTGGAATAGATCCGAGGGTGTTAAAAGAGGCACAACGACCACCGAATATGAATTAAGTGGATTAAAAGTGAATCGTATCTATTAGTTTATCGTGGATCAAAAAATTGACAATGAAAAGGCGCGGCACTGTGGAAAAATATTGCACTTTACAATTTGAATAAAACATATCTAGGTTTAAATGTGCTTAGGCCTAAATGCAATGCATCATTCAAAGATATTATTAAATACTGTCAAGTGATCCAAAATACAGTAAATCATAAACTATGGCCCTGTTCAGACCCATGGCGTTAGACCGTTTTAGCGTACAACGTTACTATCAAGGTCACGTTACAAACCGCAGAGAAAAAAACGAGGTGTTCAGACCCATAGCGTACGATTATCGTTACAACGGAAGTACGTCATTCGGGTTGTTTCCAGTTGCATATTCATGTGCTCTTACCCACGTGTTTTCATCATTATTTCCACTGTATATAGGCCTAGATCTCAGCCCTACAATTATGACAAAATTTGCCGTAAATAAAACATACCTCAGCATTTATTTAAGAAAAATATAGTAAAGCCAAATTTCTGTTTCTATTGTTTTTATTTTGTAGTAAAAAACATTTTCCCCAGGCTCTTGTGTTACGAAAATAAAGCAGGCCTCGTAATATGATGAAGAAAAAAATGATTGTGATTAGTCTATCCAGTCCAGTCAAAGATATATATTCTTTGGTCCAGTCGGTTGAAAATAACCCTTAACTTGCTAATAAAAGGGACACCCCTTGTTTGTTTACTGATTTTTTTAGGAGTTAGGGGGTTTTCAGCATTAAACTTGTCCAGTCTAGTCTGCCTTGTATGAATGAGTGACTTGATGTCCCACGCTAGTTTTTAGCTTGAATGAAATGCGTGAATGGCTCTAGGCCTAGCTAGGCCTAAAAGCGGATGGGATCATAGTCCCTATGTTTAAATACAAGGTGCATGTATTTATGTCATTTGTTAGAAAATATAATGGTAATCAGTTGATAATGGTTTGTAGCCTTTGTAACAGTTGTATTTGTAGTGTAGTTAGGCCTTATTTATTCTGGCCTTTTTGTTATTGAAATCCATCTCACACATTGACGATACAAGATGTCAGCCTAGGTCAAACCTTGTTTCGCGTCATAACAGGAAACGTTCTGATTGGATACAACGTTGACTTACAGTAGCGTCGTACGCTAAAACGGTACTATCAACCGTTTTCCACTACAACGCTACAACCGTTGTATGACGCGTTGTACGCTAATCCCCAACTGTTCAGACACACATTCTTTTAGCGTCGTACGCTAAACGGTCTAACGCCATGGGTCTGAACAGGGCCTTAAATAGCAAAATATGTATCAGCAAATTTATATACGGGAATTATTTTAATTTAAACAACTTATATTTTTTTTGAATTCAAGGTTATAATACACAAATAGATCATTGACGAATTCAAAATGCAATTTCACACATGGAATTAATATTGAATATGTGATGAAATGAAAGGAATTGGTTACGAAAAGAATATATATTCTAATAAAAATGAACATGTTGAAAAATGAATAAGTTAAAAATGATATTAAGTTAAAGACCCATTCCCTACAATTTGTGACGTTTTGTAAAAATAATGCATATTACTTTAAAAACATTAAACCATAGTCATTCCTTGTCTTAAATGTAAGTTGTATGGTAAATTATGATTTAACAAGAATATTTCTTACAAAAAACGCTGCTCGCTTATTGTTATTGCTAAGGTCACGTCTGGGGGTCACTTCATCACGCCTAGATACTTCAAGTATCCTATTACAAACAAAAACTTCAATGGACTTTTTCGATAATAATTCAATGACTATCTGACAGCGAATTTTAGTAATATCATGGGACTCATAAATACCAGAAATGCTTTGGGATTTGTCGTTAGACTCTTTTCCCAGACGTTTTTTGGATTCAACAGGTGGTACCTATAAATTATAGTCGAGAATCATTTTTTGCAAAAATGTCAGTGTCTAGTACTATAACTGCAGCTATGCTTTATATCTGAATGATTTATCTCTTGTGACGTAGCGGGCTAGAGCAGCAGCGTGAAAAAGAGAAAATAGCGCGCGATACATGTTGGGATTTATAGCGGGCCGCTAAAATTATTAGAATCGCCTTATTTTTCACATTTTTAACGGCGACAAAAACTATCGCATGTAGTATTTATTTTTACATAAAATTTAGTGTGTGAGCTTAAATTAGGTAAAAAAACATAGGTATAGTGTCTTTAATATGCTAAGAAATGAATGTCGTATGCTATTTTAAGAAATTAATATGTTAAAAAAAATGAATTGGGAGATTATTATTAAGATTATAATTATGTTAAGAAATAAATGAAATACGTTAAAGAAATGAAATCGTTAAGAAAAGAATATGTTAAGGAATGAATACGTTAAGGAATAAAAATGCTTAAAAAATAATGGTAAAATGTTTTGTTTGTTTTTTATAGTAGGCCTAGGTGTGGCGACGATGGTCACAATATTTACAGTATTTTTAGGGCTATTCTACATTCCCAACGATGAATTAAGACAAGGTAAGTAGGTCCGATGTTGCTTTTATTGTTTCTCATGTATATATTATATTTATTTTAATAGATGGTAGGCACAATTTATAATCTGTTTTTTTTAATATTTCAGAGGAGATTATTCGCAACTATTTAACAGCACAGCAGAAACACAAATTAAAAATCCACAAAGTAAGACCACCAACATGGAACGTAAACTGTACGAAGAGGGATTATAATATTTCGCAGCTGTTCACCGATCCAATACTACAAACCACTATAGACAAAAAAATTGAAACGCATACATTAAAAGATTTACTGGCCATTATAAAGTCCAGAGACTCATGCAAAGTATTGGTGATCGGAAATGGGGGAATTGGTAAGACAGCATTACTTCGATATATATCTTATAATTGGGCGACCGACAACGATGCTACGTTTACTGGTAAAATATTATTTTTTGTAAACGTCAGAGACATCAATGTAGATCAAAACATCACAGAAATAATTGTAAATGCTAATGTTAAGCTGAATACATTAAATAATAAAACTATAAGGTATTTTATCGAAAGACACGCCAAAGAATTAGTTGTTCTAGTAGATGGATTCGATGAGTTATCTGGGGTTGACATTCCAATGATATTAAAAGGAGAAGAACTGGAAGACAGCACAGTTATTCTGACTTCACGACCAGGTTTTACTGTACATTTAGATACATATTATGACGTACATGTAAAAGTAGAAGGATTCGCTGCAGAAAATATAAAGCATTATATTACCAGGTATTTCAAATTTATTGAAAAACCTGATCTGGGTCAGTCATTGATCAAAGCATTTAAACTTGATTCTCATGATAAACGAGTTTGGGGTGGTGATCACAAAAACATATTTGAATTGTTTTCATCGCCATTTTTGTTACTTAAAATGTGTACTTTATGGCAACACAAGCCAGTAATTCCCACAGATTTTAAACAATATTTAGAAGAAATTTTTCGTTCTGTAATAAATCAGTCTATTAACAGAAGTGATAAATCTACTACAAAGCCGATAATAGCATTTGATGAAATTCCACCTGACTATGAAAATGCAATTTTAATGCTAGGAAACATTAGTTACATTAATTTACAGAAAAATGTACTTAATTTTGATGAAAAACTATTAAATAAAAGTGTAGTTGACTTAACGCTGAAAATAGGATTTATTTACAAAGAAAATATTATTATTCAAGATTGTTTTGTGAATACTTACCGATTTCCACATAGGCTATTGTCAGAGGCATTGGCCGGGTTTTACTTGTCCAACAAAATTGAGACTTTAGATTATGAGGAATGCGAGAAAATCAGGACAAACGAGTATTTACACATGACAAGAGTTGTCACTATCAGTTTTCTAGGTCCCAATGCAGACAAATTGATGGAACATTGGTTGGTAAATAGGGCCTCAAATTATTACTCATTTTCAAAATATTTCAAGTATGTGAATCAAGAATACGAAAAAACAGTATTGAAATCATTGGACAACCCAATAAGCCTGTCTCCTAAAATGAAAAATAATAGTGAATGTTTAAATAATTCCTTTAAAATATTTCTTAAAAGGGACAATTTACACTTAATACAACTTTTAAAATTGTTTTCAGATAAACTTACAAAAAACCAGTCTACACTATTAAATAATGTAGTGTCAATTATAAAATCAAATGAATATTCATCTGAAAATGTGTGCAAGATTGTAGCTCACATATCAATCATATTACAACTATACAAAGCAGAATATGAAAATATGCCACCAATGCATAACAATAATTTGATTAAACTAATTGAGTTACTAATGCATGACAGATATTTGATAAAACTACTTGAAAAGCGGGGTGATGAAGCTCTTGCAATTCTCTCAAATGAATGGAAGAAATATGATTTAGTTAAGGAAATACGTTCTTTTTACTATATTGAAGATCACGAACAGTTGACTGGGTCACAAATGTGCAAATTATTTCAAACCTTTCCTGACTTGGAAGTTCTCTATATACATTTGTCTAGTGATTCGGAAAAACTAAATAGTCAACGTATTAGGTCAGTGATATGGGAATGTAGTAGTAGCTTTGTTAAATTGAAGGAATTTCGTCTCTCATCTCAAAATCGTTCATATGAATGGGACTTCCTTAGGTCACATATTAGAACTTTCTAAACATTTGGAATGTTTTCGTTTGTTTTTTGTATATAGGCCTATGTATAGATGACATATTTAAAGAAAAAATAAATTGCATCTTTTTACAGCTGAGTGATGTTTCGAATATCGATAGTGACGCTAATCGATAGTTATACATTTCAATTACAGTTACATCTCTTAGAAATATCATATTTTATCAATCAAATAATTGAACGATTTTTTGATATCACCACGTAAGAATTACAGATTTAAATAGAATGTTAACGATGTTAATCTGTCACCGGAAGTATACTAATATATTTATCTTTATTTTACTCTTATTTTTATCTATATTTTTCAAACTTGATACGTCTTTTTATTAAAGATACCGTTATTAAAATTCTAGGTGAAGGTTATAAAAATGGTACAATTATCAAAAACAAGTTAATATCTATGAAAAGAAATTATCCTATGAACAAATGAAATATGTACATAAAGTTGTAGCTTTGTTTATGCGTGGTGCAAACTTATATTTTCTATACATTTTTTTGACTTCTTGATTATACATTTTTATACAATTGATAGCAGATCTTTTTTGTTATTGATTTTAATTCGTTTTTTTGGTTTTTATCCATTAAAAAAATACTTGACGTGGGTTTGTTATAGGTATCGGTTTAACCTTTTATAGGCTAAGACTATGCTATAAAAGATAATGCGTGCTAGCCTTTATAATGATTCTTTGTATCTTTTAAATTCAATTCGAAATTGTAAATACAGCCATGTTTATTCTATTATTTATTTCAATTCATTTACTTGTTCTATGTGTTTTTCCATTTTATAGTTATATTATATGCTGATGATAAAAATATTAATAATCTTTTTGAAATACTTAACAGGGAATTACTTTGTGTCTCAAGATCGGTTAAGGCTGATAAACTATCGCTGAATATTGATAAAACTATTTTTTTAAATAGTTTGCAAGACACGTCAGAGGGAATAATAATAATTTAAATTGATAATATTTTAATTAAAGAAAAACAACATACAAATTTTCTTTGAATCACAATTGACATTTCTACTCAGGTTTCAAGAAATGGAGTAATGAGAAAGCTTCAATATATTTTACCAATAAATATTCTTTTTTTCATTATATAATACCACGGTTCTTCCATATTTGTCGTATTGTAATTTTGTTATGGGGAACTGTTACAAATAAATATGTTCAATGCCCATGGACTTCTACGGTTAAACTACAAAGTTGGACCATCTCTTTAAATTACAGAAATAAGCGCTTCGTATTTGTTCTAAATCAACTTATCTAGCCCATACCAAACCACTAAATAGGCCTATGATATCAATAGTTTGCAATCTGCTTTCTTTATGTACAAATACAAAAATAAGAAACTCCAAAATCATTTAATAACTACTTTATGAAACATAGTCAACTACAAAGTCATAATACACGTAATGCAAATGATTATCTTTTACCTAAATGTACACACAATTTGACCAAGAACTCTATTAAATACCATGGAGCTAAATTATAGAATTCAATCCATGTAGATATTAAAAATGCACCTATAATTTCTAAATTTAAATTAGTATACAAGAACTATTTATTTTCAAGATATGATGAACGTTAAATATATATATTTTATAAGACCAGTTAAGATCGGATAAAATGGTTTAAATAGAAATTGTAGCTTTGTTTTTTTTATGTATTATTAGTTTATGTATATATGTTTTTCTTTTTCGTATTTGTATTTAATGTTATATCTTGGGTGGCTCAAACTTAAAGTCTTTATGACTTACATGACCCTCCCCCA
The DNA here is from genome assembly GCF_964355755.1 of Antedon mediterranea. NCBI lineage: Eukaryota > Metazoa > Echinodermata > Crinoidea > Comatulida > Antedonidae > Antedon > Antedon mediterranea. Next base: position 22,873,575 of record NC_092678.1, on the reverse strand, counting down.
CATGATTACTTCATTGTATTTATTATTCTGTATGTTATTATATTGTGGAAATAAATTGAATTGAGAAAATAAATTGAATTGAGAAAATAAATTGAATTACTTGTAAATTAAATTGAACAGTATTTACTAGCATTGTTCTATATTTTCTGTTGCGATCATTGGTGTCCTTCTGATAGACACTTTACAATTGAATGATAACTCTACACACTCAGCTATTACTAGCGCGGGTATTTTATTCTTTGGAGAATTCATTCATACAGGAACAAAATCGAACTGATTAATTCCTAATATAAAATTAGTGAGGCGGATGAAAACAACAGTGTGACACTGGAACATGAGATGGATACAACGTAAACTGTGGTAAGAAAAAATAGGTTCATAATTGGATGAAATAAAAAAGGGTATATTTAGCGTGAGAAAATATACGTCTTTGTTGGAGTAAAGTATACGATATGTCGGACCTGGCATCTGCACCACGGCAGAAAACCACAAAGGTATTGAATACAAGTATAATAATATAAAAGGTGTACTAATATTAAACAAAAAACCTTATTTTTATATAATTTATATCCACCAGCCTGTTATAGGCCTTATACTAATCTATTCAGTACATAACAAATATTTGTAAAACACGTCTTTTTGTTATTTAACAAAAAGCAGAATGTCATGGTTCATTGGGAATTAGAAGAATCAACAGTACAGGTAAATCACAAACAAATACAGTATAAACAACATACAGTACAGATAGAAACATAGAGATAATAATAATAATAATAATAATAATTTATTTGGAAAACGCTTTTTGAACAGCGGCACACATAATAATGGTGCATCCTTAAAACAATTAAACATACAATATAAAAATATATGAGTATCAAAATAAAGATAGACTAGATTAAAACAGATAATGCTCAGATAAAACGGAAGTTCGATAAAACCAAATTAAAAATAAACTGTAATACTAAAACCAATTAAATGCAACCCACATACATAAGCTTGGACACTAAATTAGCATATCAATTAGTATATGAACAAAGGAATATACAGTACTTAGAATCTATGTTAAGATATACACATTCTTGATACACAGTGTCTACCAGCAAAAATAATAAGGAACAATAGGAACCCAAATTAGGGACATCAATAAACAGGAAAGCATAGATTAAATTATTTCAGCTGTGGTGAATTATTTGATGACTGTAAACAGAATTGATATAAAAAAAGAAGAAAAAGAACAAAGTAAGATAACTAAACCAAATTACATACAATAAAAAATATAAAAAATCAAAATCAAAATAGATAGTGTCACTATAATATCTCTATGATAGAACATAAATCTATGATATAAATAATTAGTATAAATTATGGAAACTTAATTATTATCTATTTTAGGAGTTAGGAGTAATTGGTCAGATGTTTGCCCTCGGAAGTAAGTTTGTACGTACTAAGCACACGCGAGAGTGTTTTTAAAGTACTTAGTTTAAACTACAAAATTACGTCAGAGTAAACATTTGACCAATTTATTAATATTATTTCCATAGTATAAGCATACGTTGCATATTTATTAATAAATACTCAATTGTACTAATATAGAAACAATTTGATGTAAAACATGGAGTTAAGAACAATTTCCATGACCATACTGTACCTTGCTTTACCCTTTTTACAAGTTATTTAACCCTTGGATTTAAAAGAAGCGAAAAACCAGGTTTCCTAAATTTATTTATTAAATGTCAACAAAAGAATAATGATAACGTAGCCTATGACGCTGCTGCTCATAATTTATGCATCATTGAATACATTGTTATATCGATTCATGGCGTTGTTGTTGAATAGTTCGCCATCTTGATTACAAAAAACTCATTAAGCTCATAAACGAATCAGTTTATTTCTAGCAAACAGACGGGATAAGCATGGGGTAAGCATTTTTAATATTCCAATTCAATAATTTATTTATTTTAGACTGATTAATAGTAATTATTTATGAAAAATTCAATATAAAACGTAGTCATCTAAAGCTTTTTCGGGGTGTGGCGCAGCTGGTTTAGAACTGAGTTAGAGATAGTGTAGTAGTGCTTATTTTGACTTAAAACGGTCATAGGTACCACTTTTATCAAAATTGTTCACTACATTAGGCACTTTATCAATCCAGGATATTATTATTATTATTTTTCATACGTATCCAACAGTAAGTAACTCGCCAATTACAGGATGGATAAACTATTTTATAATTTATCGTACTTATAAACTAAAGTCTTATTTGAAAGAGTCGTGAGTTACAACCCTGGCACTAGGTCAGAGTTGAGCCCTGGGACCTTGGTATTAGAAGGCAAGCACGTTAACCACTAATCTACCTAAATTCACTTTCCAATCCCTTTTTTCAGAATGAACCTACACTAATAGACTTAGAATTATAAATAAATACTTTTTAAAGGCCAGGTGCGGGCAAAAAATTTCTATTGATCATGCATTCCAATAATTATCGATCTATAGTTTCCCCTATGTTTCATAATTTTTGGGATTTTATTTGTGTTACACGAGCTTGTTGAAAATAAGCATTTTCTTATCAGTTCAGATAGTTCAAATTACACAGTAAAATCTCTATTTTTTTGTACACAAATTTTGTAAATAGAGAGGCATTTTAAAAAGCTACGAAAAATAAACAGTGTGGTAACAAATTTTATCAGATGACTAAGTATAGGTAATATAACTTGAATATTACATTTCTGGAATTTTTATTCAACTTCAAATTTTAATTTTCATGCTATAGCAAAAATTATCCACCGTATATCCACCATCTTTTTTCACCTTCTAGGGAGTCACAAGACATGTTATTACATTAGGTTAACTACCTAACTACTGAAAAAAGGTCTTCCTGGTTTTTATGGAAGAATTTTGCAAATTTTGTATTTGGCCATATTAAGGGAAATTCATGTTTTTTTTTCTTGATTTCTGTTACAAATATTTGATTTATGTACAATTAACCAAATATTATATTTAAAATTCATGCCTGTACCTGAGCTTTAAAGTTAGCTGAAATTACGACTAAAATCAAACAACTACACAAATACTGCCTCAATAGAAAGCATGGAACATCTAAACATTTTTAGGTCTCATTGTTTGAAAATATTTTGCTATTTTTACAATTATATTTTTACAGATTAAAAATGGATGGTAATGTAAAATTCAGAAACTTCCTGAAAAAACTTAGCAAACACTATACTGGTGTGACAGTCCGAGAGTTAAGAATGCTTCTATATGGTATTCTACCTATTCGAGATCTAGATCAATCAGACATAGCCTTATATCTGTTTAACAAACTTAATGATCATGGATTTATTTCTAAAACTGATGTGAGACTGCTGTTGGACATATCTGAAGTTACTATGCTGTCCTCAGCGACAGATTGCATAAACAAATACAAGAAAAACAATTGCACAACAAACACAGTATGCCTGACAAAATACCGCAAAACACTGTTTATAGCACTTAAAAACGTTGGAGGAAACGACTTGATAAAATTGACTGCATTCTATAAACTGAGTGCCTTCAACTTCGACAACATATGGGATGTTGTATATCACATTGAGAAAGCTGGACACTTGGATTCACAACAAAAGATTAAAATGTTTGCAACAGTTTTAAACAAAGTATCAGAACATATTTTACTAGGTATGCCTACCTACCACACATTATTAGTCTAAATAAGAAGGGTTTATTATCATACACATTACACAGTAGTTTGGTGGTAATTTGCACATTAATCGACATAAAATTCCATATAAACAAAATCAAATGAACAGTTACTATCATAAAATGCCATGTTTTTTAGAATACAAATGAAATAAAATTAAAACATTAAATAAGTAAACAAAGTATAAATTACTGTTATTCGTAATTACATTTTGGTGAATTATAAGCTTATTATATTTTGGTTTCTTTTGTGTTTCTTGGTGTAACTGCATGTGAATTATAGCAACACCCTATCAGCCTGCGGTTATTCAAACACTGGAACCAACATTGGCAGCAAGACCGGCTTCAGCACCAGAACAAACACAGATAACAACAGGTTAGTGAAAGAGAGCCTTATATTAAAGATGTTATGTATTGTCCCCAAAAACCGAATTTCTCAATAATAGTAACATCAATTCGATGTTAATATTTAGTCTATTGTGAATAGTCTTTTTACTATAGTCAAGATGGTCTTTAATAATATCTGTAATTTCAGATATCAATTCCTCTATGGAATGCGTAATACATAAGAGACTAGAATCCAATGGTTCAATTAAATATTTCATCTTCTTTTCCTAGCCTTAACAACGCATCAATTCATTCAGTTGAAACAAATTGTGGCAGATTGGTTTGACCAATTTCGCCTAATCGGGATGATTAAAGTTTTGTACAAAGACTTGGTGCCAGACAAAGCTAGAATAGAGAATGCTTCATCAATGATGGAATTGTTAAACTTGTTGTGTATTTATAAAGGACTAAATCACAACAATCCCAATCTTATATACGATACCATAACTGTAACAAAACAAGATGGCGTTTGGGACCGAATATATCGGATGCCAGAATTAGAATTGTTACGCCCAAAAACAGAAGAGAGAGATGTGTCATTTAGTGAATACAGACATATGATAATGCGACTTGGCAATAGTATGTCACCAAGTGATACAAGACAGATAAGTGAAATGTATGAAGAAACATATTTAAAACCATATGAAGACAGCTGGAGTTTGATTGTGGACCTTGAACGTAACTTGATTCTCTCGGAAAGAAACATGATGAAATTCATCGAGGTGTTAAGAGAAGTTAGACTGAACCATGTAGTAGAATCTGTTAATTTCGTTGATACAAGTAAGTAAACTATGCCTACCATCCAAATCGGCATTTATATGTCGGATATTTCACTTACTTCAATACATAAGGGAGTCAAGTTTGGTTATTTTTTACCTAATATGAAGATTATAAAATCTTCTCTATTTGAATATTTTCTCAATGTATTTTTTCAAGCATAGATGACCTATAACAACGCCCATAATAATGTCATTGTTATTTCTGGACACTAGACCCTATCTCAACTACACCTATAGTAAATACACTATGAGGCGGGCGTTATGGCATAATGTCGTCTTCATCTTCGTAAATTTGATGTATGTCAACTCTTCTTCCGTGTCATAATTGAAGTGCCTTTCATAGATGGTAGGCCCAATCAATATATTTTTTAATCCACTGAATTAATAAATATTTCTATTTCAGATGAAAGTAGGTCTATTCGAGACTATTTAAGAACTAAACAGAAAGCCAAATTCAAAGAACCAAAAATAGGTAATAATAATAATTATTATTATTGTTATTTCAAATATTTGTACGTCCGATGAACTATAAAAGAATAAATAACAAGAAATATTTCTTACAAAAAAACGCTGCTCGCTTATTGACGTAACAGTTTTAAAGATATATTGTCCCTCTGGAAAATATTTTTATTTCAGATTTGTTTTGAATGTGTCATTTTATTGTCACATAATAGTTATTTTACCTGAAAAAATGTAATTTAAAGCAAAAAAATACTTATATATTGTCTGTCAGACAATGGTTGTTATATATATGGAGTTATAATTAAACGTTTCTTTTCTATTTTTTATGTGAATAAATATTATTGTTACAGAAGTTACAGAAGTGAAAAACTTTGATATGAAACACAGACTCAATTTTTGTCACTTTAGTTTATTTTATTGCTAAGGTCAAGCAAAAACTTTCATGGACTGTTTTGATTATCTGACAGTGAATTACAGTATTATATAATATCATGGGACTCATAAATACCAGAAATGCTTTGGGATTTGTCATTCAACCGTTAGAATCTTTTCCCAGACGTTTTTTTGAGTTCAGCAGCTGGTACCTATAAATTATAGTCGAGAATCCTTTTTAGCAAAAACGCCAGTGTCAAGTACTATAACTGCTGCTTGCTTTCAGTTAATAAATGAGTCATCTCTTGTGACGTAGCGGGCTAGAGCAGCAGCGTGCAAATAGAGAATAATAAAAAAAACCATAAAATTTGTCTTCGTTTATTTTGTATAGCTTGCTCACTAAAAACTGGCTTAATTGTCGGTATTTTCGCCATCGCCATCGCCATCGCCATTTTCGCCATCGCCATCGCCATCGCCATCGCCTTCAAACCTCCATCTGAAGGTAAGTATATTTATTAGAAAAAAAGGAAACACATAACATTTATATTTGGCAATCAGACGTTTCAGTCCTTTTTAAACACTATTATATTAGTCCTTGATGGCCCATCGGGACTTAATGCGTTCCATACTTGGCCTAAATGAACGGCTGTTTGTTTTTATTTTACTAAATCGAAATTTTGGCACACTAAATCGAAATTTCGACATAATGACTTAATTAATTATTTGGTAGCCAGCCACTACAAGTCCAAAACACCAAGTCCAGGGTCAAGCCCACCAAGTCCTACCCAAGCCCTACCAGTATAAAGTGTAAATTATACAAAATAGGATATTGGTTAATTGCATTTTTACTAATACAATTAACATGTTACAACCATGTTAACCACCAATCTAATTTACAGCGACAATACAATTCAAGACAATTATAGATGACAAGCATAATACATTGTTATCGTTGAATTGACAATTGTTTTAAATTTCAGATGAAATTATTCGAACATTTTTAAAAGCACAGCAGAAAAAAATATTTAGACCTCCAAATATAAGACCACCAACATGGAACAAATATGTTGGTAGGTATGATATTTCTAAGATGTTTACCGATCCAGTACTATTCACTACGTATACTGTAAGAAGAGGGAAAAAAAAACACCACATATCATTAAAAGAATTATTGAGTATTATAAATTCTATAAAACCATGTAAAGTATTGATGACAGGAAATGGGGGAAGTGGTAAGACATGTTTGCTTCAATACATATCTTACAATTGGGCAACCAATTCTGATCCTACGTTTGCTGATAAAATATTATTTCTTATAAACGCCAGGGATATCAAGGAAGGTCAATCCATAACCGATTTAATTGTTGATAATTTTAGAAAGAGTTTTTTCAACAACAAAGGCTCCCCTAACAGAACAACAATAAACCATTTTATTCAGAAATACGACAGAGAATTAGTTGTTCTAGTAGATGGATTCGATGAGTTAAAATCTGGGGTTGACATTCCAATGATATTAAAAGGAGAAGAACTGGAACACAGCACAGTTATTCTGACTTCACGACCAGGTTTTACTGTACAATTACATAGATATTATGACGTACATGTAACAGTAGAAGGATTCGCTGCAGAAAATATAAAGCATTATATTACCAGGTATTTCAAATTTATTGAAAAACCTGATCTGGGTCAGTCATTGATCAAAGCATTTAAACTTGATTCTCATGATAAACGAGTTTGGGGTGGTGATCACAAAAACATATTTGAATTGTTTTCATCGCCATTTTTGTTACTTAAAATGTGTACTTCATGGCAACACAAGCCAGTAATTCCCACAGATTTTAAACAATATTTAAAAGAAATTTTTCGTTCTGTAATAAATCAGTCTATTAACAGAAGTGATAAATATACTACAAACCCGATATCAGCATTTGATGAAATTCCACCTGACTATGAAAATGCAATTTTAATACTAGGAAACATTAGTTACATTGGTTTACAGAAAAATGTACTTCATTTTACGGAAAGAGAATTAAGAGGAACAGTAAAACATGAAACTTTAGAATTATCGCTAAAATTAGGGTTTGTTTACGAAGACCCTCCTACTTTTAATGATCATTTTGAGGATATTTACCGATTTCCACATAGGCTATTGTCAGAGGCATTGGCCGGGTATTACTTGTCCAACAAAATAGAGACTTTAGATTCTGAGGAATGTGAGAAAATAAGGACGAACACTTATTTACACATGACAAGAGCTTTCACTATTAGTTTTCTAGGTCCTAATGCAGACAAACTAATGAAACACTGGCTGGCGAATAGACCTTCAAATTATTACTCATTTTCAAAATATTTTAAATATGTGAATCAAGAATACAAACAAACAGTGTTGAAATCATTGGACGAACTAATAACTCAAAAAGAATTGGAAAAGGATTTTGATTATTTAAGTAATTCCTTTAAAACATTTCTTAGAAATGACCGTTTGCACTTAATACAACTTCTAAAATTGTTTTTAGATGAACTTACAAAATACCAGAATATAGTATTACATAATGTAGAGTCAATTATAAATACATCAAATGAACATTCATCTGAAAATGTATGCAAGATTGTAGCACACATGTCAATCATATTACAACTATACAAAGCGGAATATGAAATTATGCCACCAGTGCATGACAGATATTTAATAAAACTATTTAAAAAATGGGGCGATAGAGCTCTTACAATTCTCTCAAATGAATGGAAGACATATCATTTAGTTGAGGAAATACGTTCTTTCTACTATATTGAAGATCACGAACATTTGACTGGATTACAAATGTGCAAATTATTTCAAACCTTTCCTGATTTGGAAGTTCTCTATATACGTTTGTCTAGTGATTCGGAAAAATTAAATAATCAACGTATTCTGTCAGTGATATGGGAATGTAGTAGTACTTTGGTTAAATTGAAGAAAATTCGTATCTCATCTCAAAATCGTTCATATGAATGGGACTTCCTTAGGTCACATATTATTTTCTAAAAATGTGAATGTTTCGCTTTGTTTGTTGTTGGTTTTTTTTGTGTAAATGTTATCTAGTATAGTTTGTTGTTTGCAACATTATTTTATCTCATAAAAAAAAAATATTGTTTATATTTCTACCAAGCTAACTTTTTTTTATATTTTAAATTATTAATAAAACATTTGAAGTTATACATAGTATTAGTTGAGCAGCATGAATTATAATAGTACAATGTATTTTCTTTTACAATAACTTATTATTTTTTTTATTTTAAACGATTATCAGATGACTGCTAAACACACTATGCACATAATGTATCACTTGTTGTTAATACACAATTATTTTCTTTAACTTTACATATCCGAAATAATATTTTGTATCGGTAAAAAACGGTATTTTTAGCGTGAGAAATAAATTCGCCTTTGTTATAATATATAATGTCGGACCTGGAATGCATCTGCACCACGGCAGAAAACCACAAAGGTATTGAATAAATGTATAATAATATAAAAGGTGTACTAATATTAAATAACAACCTTATTCCTACAGTATATAATTCGTTTTGCATCCCAATGGCCTTGATTAAATAACATACCGTATGCATTATATTTATGCTTCGTTACGTTTTGTATTGGTTTTAAAATCGATAGGTCAACCTGGAAATTAAATTTGGCGTGTTTTAAAACTAGGACTACTATTCTAATAGACATTGCAAATTCTACATTTTAGAGGTACTTTTGCAAAATGTCAACGAAAACAATAATTATAATAAACAGACATTCATCTTGGTATAACGTCTTAATTACGTCATAGGCCTATTAACATTGAAAACTATAATTTGAATAATACATTTGAAATTCAGTTTCCAACTTAGTTTCTTTACTGGTGTAATCATAGAGATAATATCTATATCGTGTAATTAAACAACTGAAATGATTATAAATCAAACTTTCCTGATAGAAGATAGTAATAAATCATGATTAGTTTATAATAACAGACATGCTGTGGGTAAATGAAATCTTAATTTATAAGACTGTTAATCCAACTAGATTTGTGCACATTTCCTAACAAAATCGGCTAATACACTTAAAGGCCATGGTTAATTGAATTATTATAACAATATTTATTTATTTATAAACATATTTTACTTTGATAGCATTTACATTATAAAATGTTTTACAAATGGTCCGTGGAAAAAAATATGATAAATGTGCTTATAAATAATTTTTGTAGGCAAAAATATAGATATCACAGTTAACATCAATATTATTTGAATTACTGTAGGCCCACTCTAATATATAATTATGATGAAACCACCACCACCACGAAAATAATATTCGCTTTTGTTGGGATTATAAGTTTCCTATAGTTAGATATAATGGACCTGGAATATACCACCACACAAAGCACAAAAGGATTGATTAAGGTGATGTTGTTTATTGTAAAGTGAGCACGCAATACTATGATATAGTTGTAGTTGAATTGATAAAAGACGAATGGACGTACTGTACCATAACAGTCCTTTCAATTTATTTAGTTCACCTAACGTTATTAACTCTACGATATCATGATTTAGTTGTAAAGGAAATATTCGTCTTTGTTACTAAACACAAAGAATGAATAAGTCATGGTTCATTAAAAATCGGAAAATCAACAAGTAAAGTTTAAGCCATAGGACAATAACAACGTGTAGGCCTATATAAAATGTGAAATTTGCTGTTTAAATTGCAATGTTGATATTGCTGAAATCCACCAGCCGTTTGTGACTTTCATTTTGATGCATTAGCAATTGCAACGATAACTAAACTGTTATAAATATTGCACTTGCCGTTGTTTTCTTAAACAATGGAAAATCATATAAAAAAAATCATATGAAAACATCATATGACAAAAGCAGACATACGGTTTAATTTTCATCATTATATTACTAATTTAACTAATTATTAATTTAATTCAATACCGTATATATTAGTGTGCCATTATTAAACGAATGTTAATTTTTATATTATTTAATAATATAAAAATTAACATTCGTTTAATAATGGCGCACGCTTCCGCTCCGTGAAATTCAACAAGTTTTTAATGTAGCAAAAGTCCATATACATGGCTGCAGTCACGTGCTCAAGTTAGTGTTTACCGACCGACCAACCGACCGACCGACATAGTGAGCTGTAGAGTCACGTTGCACGCGACTAAAATTCATATGAAAACATCAAATGACAAAAGCAGGTCTACGGTTTAATTTTCATTATTATCTATATATAAATTTACGTAAGGGCAAAATTCGGTAAATCGCGCGTAATTTCTAGAATGTTTACTCGATGGTATGTAAAGTTGGTTCGTACTTTCGGTACTGATTTTAACCACCTGATGTAACCCTGTTTAATAATTAAATCGAGTTCGATAATTAGTTATTGACGATTAAAACGAATTTAGGTTCAACGATTTGCCCCAAATAGGGGTGTTTTCCGATCGTGGTATACACTGTCTAATGTATGTCCATCTTGAAAAATACCCGCAGACAATAATACGAGGATGCTTCGCATTTTCCTATCTCCTCCTACGATAATTGTTTTTAATGGCTGAAAACCGGTTGAACAGCTCGAGTACAGCATCATAATGTTGAAGACAGGTCGATTTTCTTTAAAAAATACTATTTTGATAGATTTAATATACGTTTATACAAATGTATTGATTTGAAATGAATGGAACATTCCAATCTCTGTTCCACAAGTGTCTATTCCCTCAGGCGTCGTAAAGGCAAGTACTGTATACTCATAACAGAAATTCGATCCATTTTTTTTTCAATCTGTGCTCATTATTAATTTAATAGATTTTTTTAAACGGATAATGAGCTAGAGTTTTCAGTCGCCGTATATTATGTACAAATCTTTATTATTGTAGTTAAACCACCCACGTGACATCATCACCCTTCCCTCACTGGCATGAGTCGTTGTAAAGCCAGTAGAGGATAGGCCTACGGTGCATCACATGCCCAAAACGCAGAACAACTTTGGTGGGTAGGGTTAGGAACCAACTTAAGTATGAATTGGCTCTAAGAAACAATTGAAAACCATTAAGTTGAGTTAGATAATTTAATATTTATTGACGATTAAATCGAATTTATGATTTGCCCCGAATAGGGGTGGTTTTCACAAATTGTTTTACATTATACAAACATATACACGTCGTAGTGATGTATCGTTATATGTACTATACTATTTCAATCGAATAGGACGGTGATAGTTTCAACAAAGTATTACATCGCAATGTTTTACTGTGTTTAGTGGTATATTATTTGTAAAACATGAAAACAATTAATATTTCGTTACTACATGGATAAAGAATATATTAAAAAATTATTCCTCTTTGCACCCATCCTCTTTCCCATCCCTCAACCCTAATGTTACATACAAAACACAAATTAAGTTTGTTTAAATTTGACTTAAAAAATTGGTCTCATTTTGTGACAAGTTTCTCTTTCGGAAGTAATTCCCAGGGTGCTAATTTTAGTTCAGTACAGAAATCACAGTGTCTATTTATTCGTTCCTGTAAACGACATGTATTATTGTCCTGCGGTACGTACATTTAAAACCGCCAGTTTTTTAACGCTGAAATTATTATGTATTCGAGAGCCATCTGTGGGCACGACCTAGATGGTACGCGAGCGAAGCCAATAATTTAACTCATTATTAATTTAATTCAATATATAATAATATAAAAATTTGCATTCGTTTAATAATGGCGCACGCTTCCGCTCCGTGAAACGCAACAAATTTTGAATGTTTAGATCTTAAAACATGTTTAGATATGAACATGTTTAGGTTCTAAATACATTCTAAACATGTAGTCTGTATCCAACTCAACACATCAGTGACGTATTGATTGTTAAACATGTAGAGCAATATGAAGACAAGTTTAGGTTTTAAACGTGTTTAATTTGCCATGTGTGGAGCTCATGTGTGGAGCTGTTTTTTAAAAACATATGCACGCAACGCTAAACACGTACCTAAACATGTTGACTGAATATAATAGTGACATGTTGACTGTTAAAGGAGTGGAGGAAAACAACATGTAGCTATAAACACGTTTGGGTTTTAAACACGCTAAACATATAACTAGTAGAAATAACACTGTTATTTCCGCATTCCACATTTCTCAGAGACTTTTAGAGGTTTATATTTACAAAAAAAATTGTTAAAATCTTTATTTAACTGCCTTTTGTCGAAAAATAATAGTCTAACTTCAAACACGCCAAGGTTGTTTGAATTGGTTTATTGAAAATGTCCACAAAAGTACACACATTCAGAACTACGTTACTATGACGCTGTTTTCGGACTACGCATAGTTATAATAAATAAATACACTTTACACAGTATTGAAAAAGGTGCTGGTATATAGTAGGCCTATTATTATATTAACTGGATAATTAAAAAAAATATTTGATTACTTTAATTGTTTGCGTTTGATTAAATAAAATATGCATTGTATTTATGGTTCGTTACGTTTTTGTATTGGTTTTAAAATCGATAGGTCAACCTGTAAATTACATTTGGCATGTTTAAAAACTAGGACAACTTTTGTTAGGATTATAAGTTTCCTAAAGTTAGATATAATGGACCTGGAATGTACCACCACAGACAACACAAAAGCCTTGATTAAGGTGATGGTATTTATTTTAAAGTGAGCACGCAATACTATTATATATAGTTGTAGTTGAATTGATAAAAACGACGAATGGACCTACTGTACCATAACAGTCCATTCAATTTATTTAGTTCACCTAACGTTATTTAATCTGCAATATCAATAGGCCTACTCAATGCAGAGCAAATACAATAATTGTGAAGGGTCTCGTTGTGTTACTAAATACAATGGATATGCCTAGCGCCATGGTTTATTGGAAAATGGAAGAAACAAGTTTAAACCAATAAGAATGGAATAAAATATCACTAAATCTGCACATTTCCTGACAAAATCGGCATATTAAATTAAAATAATTATTATCATAATGTTTGTAGGCCTACGTTAACATAAATATTAAACTACATTATGTTATGACTCTTTGTTCATACTGTTTTTATCATGCATTACATTGTTTTTATTTATCGATCTATGAAACTGTGGATATAGATACGTCACAAAACGACAAAATACGAATATGGTGGACTGTCTACTTATTACCGAAGAAAACAAACGCCATAACCCGTAAGCATTTTCATTGAACTTTGAAAATGTTATTTTAGACTGATAGTATAATAAGTAGGTAATATTAATAATACAAAAAATAGATGCTAGAGTCTAGAGTAGTAATATAATAATAATAATACACCATAATATTTCGAACTAGGCATAGGCTGGTAGACCTATGTGATTTATGCGGTTCTGGAAATAGTGGCACTACGCATTATATTTTCTCCTATCGGGAGCAGAAATCATGAATAATTAATGAGATTCATTATCTATATATAAATTTACGTAAGGGCAAAATTTGGTAAATCGCGCGTTATTTCTAGAATGTTTACTCGATGGTATATAAAGTTGGTTCGTACTTTCGGTACTGATTTTAACCACCAGATGTAACCCTGTTTACTAATTAAATTGAGTTCGATAATTAGTTATTGACGATTAAAACGAATTTAGGTTCAACGATTTGCCCCAAATTTTTCGATCGTGGTATACACTGTCTAATGGATGTCCGTCTTGAAAAATACCCGCAGACAATTATACGAGGATGCTTCGCATTTTCCTATCTCCTCCTACGATAATTGTTTTTAATGGCTGAAAACTGGTTGAACAGCTCGAGTACAGCATCATAATGTTGAAGACAGGCCGATTTAAAAAAAAAAAAATACTAGTTTGATAGATTTAATATACGTTTATACAAATGTATTGATTTGCGATGAATGGAACATTCCAATCTCTGTTCCACAAGTGTCTATTCCCTCAGGCGTCGTAAAGGCAAGTACTGTATACTCATAACAGAAATTCGATCCATTTTTTTTTCCAACCAACCCAACCATTTCAATCTGTGCTGCAGAGGTTGGATATACATTTTTCACGCTGCTGCTCTAGCCCGCTACGTCACACGAGATGACTCATTCATTAGATGAAATCAAGCAGCTTTATAGTACTACACTTTGACATTTTTGTTAAAATGGAAAACTCCACTATAATTTATAGGTACCACCTGTTGAATCAAAAAACGGCTGGGAAAAGAGTCTAACGACAAATCCCAAAGCATTTCTGGTATTTATGAGTCCCATGATATTACTATAATTCGCTGTCAGATAATCATTGAATTGTTATCAAAACAGTCCATTGAAGTTTTTGTTTGTAATAGGATACTTGAAGTATCTAGGCGTGATGAAGTGACCCCCAGACTTGACCTTAGCAATAACAATAAGCGAGCAGCGTTTTTTGTAAGAAATATTCTTGTTTAAACAGATAATGAGCTAGCGCTTTCACTCGCCGTATATTATGTACACATCTTTATTATTGCAGTTAAACCACCCACATCATCACCCTTCCCTCACTGGCATGAGTAGCGTTGTAAAACCAGTAGAGGATGGGCCTACGGTACATCACATGCCCTAAACGCAGAACAACATATTATACACGTCGTAGTGATGTATCGTTACATGTACTATAGGCCTACTATTTCAATCGACGGTGATAGTTTCAACAAAGTATTAAATCGCAATGTTTTACTGTGTATAGTGGTATATTATTTGTAAAACATGAAAACAATTAATATTTTCAAGTTTCAAGTTTCAAGTATCATTTATTATCATTTGTTTTAGGAAAAACATAGAAATTCTGTTTGCTCTGTTGGCGGAGCACAATATCCAACGGACACAACACGAACTCAAAAACAAAAACATTACAAAAAAAAGTGTCTACATCATATTTAAGGCTCTAATAGATCCTGGAAAGAAACTATTTGTAAATCGTGCCTTATTGGCCTTAATAGAACGAAATCGCCGACCGCTGCGCATCAACTGGAACATACTAGAGGCCGGATGAAATTGATCATCTTTGATAGCCACTGCCTTTTTCAGAAGACGATCCGAAAATATGTTCTCCAAAGGCAGTTGTGCAGATCCAATTATACGCGATGCGGTCTTGACTTTTCTATTTAGGTCACGCTTTTCATTTTCGGTAGCGCTACCGAACCATACCGTTAAAGAATACGTTATTTCGTTACTAAATGGATAAAGAATATATTTAAAAATTGTTCTTCTTTGCACCCATCCTCTTCCCCATCCCTCAACCCTAATGTTACATACAAAACACAAATTAAGTTTGTTTAAATTTGACTTAAACAATTTGTCTCATTTTGTGACAAGTTTCTCTTTCGGAAGTAATTCCCAGGGTGCTAATTTTAGTTGAGTACATAAATCACAGTGTCTATTATTTATTTGTTCCTGTAAACGACATGTATTATTGTCCTGCGGTACGTACATTTGAAATCGCCTGTTCTTTAACACTGAAATTATTATGTATTCCAGAACCATGTGGGCACAACCTAGCGAGCGTACCATCTAGTGGCATAAATTAGGACAATATAGGGGGCGCTAGACAGTTTGCATTATCATACTGCAGTGGATAATTTAGATTAATATTGTACTGTAATAGGTGAAAATTTAAGCTTTGTTACGATTTATCCTGTCTGATATAGTTTTAAATATTTGACAATTTAGTGGTTGATTAGTTGCAATTTTTGTCGACGTGATCGAAATTCGATTAAGGTGCAATCAAAATTCAAGACTATAGTATAAATCAGCCACTGTAATTTAAACCCCATTTTACCTTCTTTTATCTACAAGTATCACAAAAGTGTATCTATGGAACGCCAAAGAATGTTTAATGTATTCCCTTTATTTTCTTTTTTTTAATCAAGTGATAACATGTCATGATTGATTCTATGTCTATTTTTTTTAATAAGAAAGATAAAGATGGGTATCTAAATTGACGTTTGAAATCTCCTTTTAAATGTGCTTATTTCACATAACCCTTTCTTCAAGCTTCATCCCCTTCATCATTATCAATACACGTTCTATTTAATTGTTGTTATCAAACACAATGTATAGTTAATATTCACAACAACATCTATTCATGCTTGTTAGTGGTTACAAAACGTTCGTTGAAGTGGACCCGTTTAAATACGCTTCAGTGACATAGAATAATTACTGAATAATATATATATAATACTCTATATGCGTTTCATGCTTTTCCAATCCAACAACGTACTTGTTGTCGATAGACTTCTCTTACACACATTATTTAGCTCGACAAGTGCGTTAATATAGGGCATACACAGGTTAAATAATTCAAAGGGACTTTGGAATTTTTGACAAAACCAGGAGAAGACCATTAAATATCGACGTTGTAGCACAGAATAATAAGTAGAGAAACTGAGGCTTGAAAATCAACCCTGAGGTGTTACCGTTCAGTGTACAGCAACCATTTTGGAAACTAGTCTTTGTTAACAGATTTTTTAATACGACTATTCATCATTGTCTATCATAAAAAAACAGGTAAAGTATACATTAAAAATTGATCCTATAAATTCTGAATTGCACTAACGTCACGATTCCAAAGGTAAACTGGAGTAAAAAGTTAAAACTTGATTCCTGAATATATACAGGTATGTGTCGTCATGAACGAAGTAAATCATTCATAAGGATGTTGTTTCCCATATCTTACAAGGATATTGGATATAGTTGAAAACAAACGAGGACATTTTGTAAAAAAGGTGGTCTACCTGTATTTTTATCTTGATTTAAGGAAAAGATAATCTAATGATGCTTTGTTTTTTTTCTCTAATAGTGTTGTTGATGTTGCTATTATAAGATAGTATGAAATATTACTTACACTCATAAATCCAAGAATACAAAACTTTAAATGGCAGATTCTACAATGGAAGAAAGGTTTAATATTTTGAAAGCAGAACTAAGTACATGCTTTAACGGGAACAATTACCTTCGGTTAAGATGCATCTTGTCTGATCACCTAGATCTGTGTGACATTACAAATCCACATTTTATAGCCCACAATTTATTCAATGAACTTGAAGAAAAGGGTTGCATCACACCTACTAGTATTAACTTATTATTAGAGATTACGAAACTATTTGGAGTGAAGAAGGCTAAAGATCTTGTTAGAAAGTACATGAATGACAATGGGGTTCAGGAAGCAGTGGATGGACCAAAGTTGTCGTCTTATCGTAAGCGACTGTATAAAGCAATGAAACAGGTCAACAGTTACCCTCTTCCCTACTGGATCAATCGAGGTGGATTGCGAGGAATTGTTGCCTTTTATGGAATAGGCGACTTTGGCTACACCAATATTTGGGATGTAGTGCTTCATCTGGAAATTGACAAACGGCTCGAAAATGAACCAGAGAAAATACAAAGGTTTGCAAGTTGTCTCAATAAAAATGGAAAAGATATTTTACTTAACAATGGTATGTATTTTATTCTTTATCTCTAAAAATAGATCCACAAAATAAATGATGTTCTAAAAATATAATCTCCCATAATGCTAAATAAAAAATGTAAATAGTTTCACTTTATCAGTTATTTGCTATTAATTTTATTTCTACCTTAACTTGTCAAATTTAGGAATCACAGCTATAATATTATCTAATTCCACGTAAAAGAACAGAAAGCCTAAGTACCGCGCAGGCAGTTTAAGTCACGCTTAAAGGCCTATATAGATAAACATACAAAATGCACGAATGGAAACATTGCTGTAATGTGCACCACTCTTCTTACATTTTGAGTAATTTAGTACAAATATATGAATTATTATTGTATATTTATTTTTGATTGAACTTTCATAGATAGATAGACCTGTTGTATAGGCCCTTACTTATGTGATGGTCTTACCTTTTACTTACCGTACATGTCAATACCTCATGGGGATTGTTTGCAAAGTTTAAACAAAAACACTTATACTTCAGAACGACAGGAACAAGTGCAGGTGAGAGAGAGAGGAACACAGGAACAACCAACAAGTGTTTTTGGTGCGTAGCCTTACTGTCATATTAGGAATCTTAAATAATTACATAATTACATTTTTTGTGATAGATGTATGATTAACAATACAACATGACCTACGTGTACCAGTAATTATCGTATAATTTAATGATGATATTGACCTGTAGGTGGCACAAACCTTTAAAATAAATCATTGGCGGTATTTTTTCATAACCACTTCATCATCTTGGAAACAACTGGTCACAGAGAATGATCTATGGTGTCACAACAGACACCAAAATAATAGTACTGTATTGGTTATGAGTAAATGACGTTCTTTGTGTAAATGACGTCATGAATTAATGACGTCATTTGTATTTGAATTTTATTACGTATTGTAATTTTATTTCTTACCTACATGTAACCGGAAATATAAATGTAAACCAACTACACGTATCGGTAAGCATAAAGAATATCGTAAATGTGTATTAATGAATTTGCAATGTAACAGATGTTATGCAATGTATTCAAAAGCCTCGTTTAATATATTTTTTCTTTCCTATAACTAATAATAATAAAAAAAAAAGAAAAAGTAATCATCAAATAAACTTAAACCGTGCATGCTCTTCAGCAATCCTGAAATATACCTTAAATTTGTTTTTAGCTTTAGCGATGGTCTTTGCATTTAGTGTTGTCATCTTAGCCGTCATACTCTCATACTTATTCCACGTTTTTGCGAACAAATTTTCAGATCACATATTAACAGAAGGTAATTATTATAATATTATAATTATTATTATAATAATTTTTTTTTAATAGACGCTACCTAACGGTCATTAGAAATTTACTGTTTCAAATTTTAAAAAAATCTTCAATGTTATTAATGGTTTATACTTGCTTTTCATTTATTTCAGATGAGCTTATTCGAAATTTCTTATCAGGAGAACAGAGAAAAACATTCAAAGATCCATTTATAAGACCACCAACGTTCAGAGAAGATAACTATCATAATATTTCACAAATCTTTACCGATCCAGAACTATATATCAGCAGTACACCAAATGGAGAACAAAAGCACACATCTTTACTAGAATTATTGGATATTATAAAGTTCAGAGACTCATGTAAGGTATTGATTACTGGAAATGGGGGAATTGGTAAGACAACATTACTTAAATATATATCTTATAACTGGGCGACAAATTCTGATACTACGTTTGCTGATAAAATATTATTTTTCGTAAACCTCAGAGACATCAAAGAAGGACAAACAATCACAGATACAACAGTTGATGAAGTTGACCTAAAACGTTTTCGTAAAAAAACAGGTCTCCATATTAATAAAACAATTATAAAAATGTTTATAGAGGATCACGACAGAGAATTAGTTTTTCTGATAGATGGATTAGATGAGTTAAATTCTGGAGTTGATATTCCAATGATCTTAAAAAGTAAAGAACTGGAAGAGAGTACAGTTATTCTTACTTCACGACCGGGTTTTACTGAAAGTTTACATAAATATTATGACATACGTGTAAAAGTAGAAGGATTTGACATAAAGAACATAAAACCATATATCAAGAGGTATTTCAAATCTATTGGACAGTCTAAAATGGGTCAGTTATTGATTAGTGAATTTAATCTTGATTCAGATGATGTAACTAGTTGGGGCGGTAATCATAAATACATATTTGAACTATTTTCATCTCCTTTCCTTTTACTTAAAATGTGTGTTGTGTGGGAACACCAGCAAATGATTCCCAAAAATCTTGAACATTTGTTTAAAGAAATTTTCCGCACGATTTTAAATCAGTACATTAATAGAAGGGATGAACCTACTACAAAGGCAATAACAGACTTTGACAACATTCCCACAGATTATAAAAACGCAATTATAATATTAGGAGAAATTAGTTACATTGGTTTAAAACGAATTTTACTTCATTTTACTAAAACTGAAGTAAACACTCTAGTTAAAAATGAAACTTTAGTTGACTTAGCACTAAAATTAGGATTTGTTTACAAAGATACTTCTACTGTTCAGGATAGTTTTTTGGAGACTTACCGAAGTCCACATAGGTTATTGTCAGAGGCACTCGCTGGATATTACTTGTCTAATAAAATTGAGACTTTAGATCCATTAGAATGCGAGATAATAAGGCTTCACCCACTTTTACCAATAGTAACAGTTTTCACTATTAGTTTTCTAGGTCCCAATGCAGACAAACTCATGAAACACTGGTTGGTAAATAGGGCCTCTAATTATTATTCCTTTTCCAAATATTTCACATATGTAAATCCAAAATACCAAAAAAAAGTATTAACATTACTGGATAAACAAATCTCTCCACAAATGAAAATGGACGTTAACGATTTAAGGGATTCATTTAGAAAATTTGTTTGCAACGACAATTTGCATTTAATAGAATTACTAAATATATTTCGTAATAGACTTAGAAAAGATAGTAATAACATAACAAGAATGATATCGTCAAGTATGATGGAGTATAATAAACATTGTGAATGTATGTGTAGCATTATAGCTCACTATTCAATAATATTACAATTATATAATGCTGATACCATACAAGCAGACCTAACCCAATATAATCGGGATGGATATTTGATTAAACTAATTGAAAAACATGGTGATGAGGCCCTTGAGATTCTCTCTTTTGAATGGAAGAAATATAATGTAGGCAAAGAAATACGTTCTTTTATGTTTATTGAAGATGATTCACGCTTTTTATATAGGCGCCATACTGGCTCACGCATGTGCAAATTATTTCAAAACTTTCCAAACCTAAGCCTACTATTGATACGTTTTTCGAGAGACTCAAAGGGTGCATCACACAGTTCACTTATTAACTCAATGCTAACAGAATGTAAACACAGTAAAACATTTGTTAACTTGCGGTGGTTTCTTCTTGGGAACAATAATTTGTCAAACATCAACGGAGCTTTATTAGGTCATTTTTTAAATGTTTATAAAGACTTAGAAATGTTTGATTTAAGTAATTGCTCTTTATCAAGCGCCGAAATAGTTGATATGCTGAATGAAGTAGATATAAGCTATTTAGAGTCAAAAGAGAATTTTATCAATTTAGAGAACAATGATCTTTCAAATCTTGATAGTAATTTACTTGCGAATCTTATCAATTCATTAATTATATCTGATGTAAATGATACACTTTATGGATTTTCTTGGTTTCTTCATTCTTTATCCGCCCAACAATTACACGATCTGTTAATATCACCTAAGCGTTACAGATTTAAATGGAAATTTCTTAATTTAGATTTTGTCGACCTATCATCAATCAACGGAAGTACACTAGCTAATATATTTATTAAATTCCCAAACTTAAAACGCCTTTCTATGAATTACTGTAAATTAGTAAATTATAATGTTATAGACTTGCTAAAAAGATATTCTGGAAAGGGAATTAAAGTTGATTTAATATCTCTTGATGGAAATTACTTGTATGATATTCATGATAAATTATTATTCAAATCAATGGTTATCACACGAACAAACAGTAGTATAACATTGAAAGGACAGTCATTGGACCTTAGGCCTTATCACAGTTGTATAATACAAAAACGAAATAAACATCGACTGAACTTGTTTTTAGAAAGTTCTATATATAATCACAAAATAGCGTTCTTAAGTCTGATAACATGTTATTATCTTCTTTTATATGTATTACATAACCGAGGATACATTCGATTTTATCATTTCATTTATTTGATTAGTCTTAGTTTATTTATTAAATGTTTGTGTATATTGTTTACAGTTCTTCTAGGCCTAAGCAGAGAGTTATAAAATAATTAATTTACAACTCCCTGGCCTAAGTTAACTTGATTAATACATAAAGAGATAACTTATTTCTCCATGATTAATATTACCAGGGAGTAACTCCATGTACATTTAGATTTATTATTATCGTTTATGCCCAATGGCTTATTTATAGATGTTTATGTTTACGATATTTTATTAAACTAATTGTTTTTTTCTCTATTTCTGTTTGTAGTCGTTTTTGTGTCTTTACATCTCTTAAGTAGGCCTATTGATACTTTACTTCTGTACTCACTACAGTCACTAAAAGCTAAACGATAAAATGTGTCTAGGCCTAGGAGTTATACATCAACAAGAAAAATAAACAAATGCGCCGCTTACCGTGTGATTGAGTACTTCCTGGCTTGACAAAGGTCGGGCCTAGATTTCGTCTGTACAAAACAATAGCAATAGTAAACACATCTCAGACACGTGGGCTGGAACGCCATAAACATAAAATACATCTGTTGAAGAGAAAATGCAAATGAGCTTACTCAAGCGTGAACACAGCAATATAGGTGGCAGCCAACTCACATTACGAATGAAATTTGGATATAAATTGTGTAGTATTTAACATTTTCCAAAATTAAATTCTCAAATTACTATTTCAGATATTTATTGATTTAAAATTGTATTAACTTGTACAATTTGGTAAATACAATGTTGGTCATTTATTCACAACACACACTGGAAAAGTGTGCCGTACTCCTTCCGCTCAAAATAAAGACTGCTACAACTCGGTCAGATTTAAATTTAATTAGGCCTACAGAACACTGGGAAACATCGGTGATAAGGCGAAGTATATATTATATTAAAAATGTGTATAATTAAAATGCAATGTTGTAAATGAAAATTCGTGATACTATTTTATAATAAGAAATTCCAACTTTCTTAAATGAAATGATTCACTGTGAGCATAATGTGTACAGAAAACTAAGCAACAAAATATCGAATTTTATTTTCAATTATTTATTCTGTTATTGAGATGATATAACTAGAGTTTGAAATGAAGATTCTATAATTGTTATGTAATTAATATACAGCAAAATAATGTCATCAAGTTTACATTTGGGGAAAGAACAGTTTAGCGTTATTGAATAAATTGAGATAAATAAATAGTAAATACATATACATTATAGAGTAGTTCACAGTTGGTGTAAATAACAGGGTTTTTTTCAGCGACACTGCTAAAATGTTCAGGAGTAGTTTTAAATCTATTTTATTTTTTTCTATTCAAATTAAGAAGTGGTGGGAAATATAGAAATTTATATATAAAATGTTGCAAATATTATTATTATTATGATGATCAATTTAGGAATACTACAAACTAAAACGGTTAATTCCACAAAGAGAAACTACAACAAATGTGTATTCGATTTAGAAGTTAATATTAATTTACAAGTAATATTCAAATTCTTTTTATACAACGGCCTTTTAGATTTTAAATGAATTGGTTTATCGAAAATGTCAATAAAGTAAACACGATTATAACTGAATTTCTGTTATGCGCTTATTCGTATTTTATGCACCATTGACTATATTGTTTTATTTTCGATTTATGACACTGGGTAAATGCCATCAGAGTTACGAACAACGCAAAGGTGGACGGTCTCATATTATTTCAGAAAAACATACGGGATAAAACATACCGTGAGCATCTGTATAAACTTTTAATTAATATTAACTTTACATTATACTAAATATATAGTAATAATTTAGTTTAATAAATGTGCCTGTATAGATTCTTTAGGCTGTGTTTCAGATTTTGGACTAATAATGCATTGTGCATAGAAATATAGGCGTATACTGTGTACTGTTAGGGGAAACCAGGCCTACAATTGTATTAATCGTATTATTATTAATCATTAAGTAATATAAAATTATCATTTTAAAATTAAAGTTTCTTATGTTTAAATGTTTTAGCTTGTCTTAGATGATTATTCATGGTTCTTGCTTTCGTAATTAGACCTATATGGTCATTTTTTAGTCATATTTTTTTTACTAATAATTTTTTTTTCAGATTCAAAATGGACGATAAATACCAAATGTTTCTACAAAACCTTAGCAAACACTATGCTGGCACTGAAGTTCGGAAGTTAAGAATGCTTCTATGTGGTATTATACCTATTGGCGGTCTAGATCAGTCAGCCATGGGCCTATTTAATACTCTTAATTGCTATCGATTTATCTCAAAAACTGATGTGAGGTTGTTGTTGGACATTGCTGAAGTAACTAATCAGAAATCAGCGACAAATTGTACAACAGAATACAAGAATACTGTTAAATGCAGTAATAACACACCAGGGACAATAATAACCAACTACCGCAGAGCACTGTTTACAACGCTTACTAACGTAGACAAAAACGACCTAAGGAATGTGATTGATTTCTACAAACTGCGTGCCTTCAACTACGACAACATTTGGGATGTTGTATATCACATTGAGAAAGACGGAAAACTAAATTCACAACAAGAAATTGAAACATTTGCAAAACTACTAAACAATGTGGCACAGCATATTCTACTAGGTATGCCTACCACATCTCGATAGAGAGCTTCTTTTGTATTTTCTCATTAAATTTGTTTTAGAAATCATGCAAATGATGTCTTGAGAGTATTTCCTCTGACAACCATGGAGTAAAACTAAATGCGAAAACTAAATTATATCAAAGACCATGCCATTTATTTGAATATAATTTCAAAATAACAAAGATATTAATAAAAATAATACTGTATATTTCAATTTTAGTAACAATTTGGTGAAGTTTAAACTTTTATCTTATTTCTTTTGTGCATATTACACCTTAATTACAGCTAAACCCTATCAGTCTACATTGATACCGGCTTCAGCAACAACAATGGCAGGTATGTATCAGAGTAGCCAGTGACAGAACAACTATTCAGAAAGGGGTTAAAATGCGATGTTTTGTAGTACAAAATATTAATACATAAATAATTGAGGATTATGTAGGTATTATCAAAGATATATTGTCTTCTAAAAAAAATAATTTTTGTTATTGAATATGCCATTTTAATGTTACATAATAGTTATTCACTTTGACCAAAAATTATTTCCCTGAAAAAAACTGTAACTTACAGCAAAAGAAGTGTGTCAAAATGGTTTTTTGTTTTTTTAATTTGACTGTATATTAATATTTTACCTTTTTATAAGTGAAAGCATAATTTTTCTTCTATGTAAGTGAATAACTTAATTAAAACTGCAAAATTACCTATTCAAAGTCTGATTTTATATATTATTATTATATATATATTATATAGGCCTATATATTTTCATGATTGTGGGGGACGATACATCTTTAGCCGAAGTACACAGTATTATTTAACTAAAATTACAGACTTCGAAGAATTTTTTGAAATACACCCACCAAGCCCACGTTTACAGGGTCTAATGACTACGTTAGGAGGATGAGAAGAAGAGGGCGTCAGGTTTTCTCGAAGTAATCGTCACGCTTTGTTAATTACCGTCCCGACGGATGCGAACGCTCCCTTTTATAAATAAGTAATAAGAATAGTATAGTAATGATTGGTACAGTAGTGAGTGGTTTTGGGTAAATGACGTTCCGTTATTAGTGCTTCTTGAATTGATTACACATTGTAATTTTATTTCACCATACAGTGTCAACTCTGGGTAACCGGAAATCTAAATCTAAAACTACACGTACCGGTAAGCAATTAACAACCTGCCAAAATGTGTTTTATAATGAATGGAAAATAACAAGATAGATAAGAAATAGAAGGCGTCTTTTAGTTTACAATTCATGTGTACATCATGTACTTGTAACTTTATAAATAAAGTAAAGAAATATAAGGCCTAAACTTCAACATTTTTCTTTGTTACAGTGCCGATGGCCATTGCATTCATTGTCGTCATCTTAGCTGTCATACTCGCATACACATTTTCACACCCCACATTAACAAAAGGTAATAACATTTATTAATACAGACAGAACTTTTTGAAATTGTATTTTATAGGTTCATTGTAGACTGTTTGCCAGATTTAAATTCCGGAAAAATCGTCTTTTGTGTCTATTATACTTTTTATAAGTTGAATTGAATTACTAAATGCCTTCATTTCAGATGAGCATATTATAAGAAACTTCATAACAGCAAAACAGAGAAAAAAATTCCAAGACCCAAATATAAGACCACCTACATGGAGAGAAGATCAAGAGTATGACATTTCACAGATGTTCACAGATCCAGTACTGAATATAGAAAAAAGAAAAGTCGACGCATCATTACAAGAATTATTGGATATTATAAAGTCTAAAGACTCCTGTAAAGTATTAATGGTAGGAAATGGTGGAATTGGTAAGACAACCTTGCTTCAATATTTATCTTATAAGTGGGCGACCAATTCCGATGATACGTTTGCTGGTAAAATATTATTTCTTGTTAACGTAAGAGACATCAAGAAAGGTCGAACAATCATAGATATTATCGTTGATTCAGTTAAGCTGAAGACATTTCGTAAAGAATCTGATATGTATGTAAATAAAACTATTATAAGAACTTTTATTGAGAAATACGACAACGATTTAGTTCTTCTGATAGATGGATTAGATGAGTTAACATATGGGGTAGACATTCCACTGATATTAAAAAGAGAAGAATTGGAAGACAGTACAGTTATTCTGACTTCACGGCCGGGTTTTACTGAAAGCTTATATAAACATTTTGATGTATATGTAAAAGTAGACGGATTCTGCACAGAAAACATAAAACCATATATAAATAGATATTTCAATTTTGTAAACAACTCTAATCTGGGCCAGTTATTGATTAACGAATTCAAACTTGATTCAGTGAAAAATAATTGGGGTGGTGATCACAAAAATGTATTTGAACTGTTTTCATCCCCATTTTTATTACTTAAAATGTGTGTTATATGGCAACACGAACAAATAATTCCAAAAGATTTTCAACATTTTTTGAAAGAAATCTTCCGTTCCATTTTAAATCAGTACATTAACAGAAGTAATAAGCAAAAACGGATATCAAACTTTGACAAAATTTCCACTGACTATAAAAATGCAATTATAATATTAGGAAAAATAAGTTACATTGGTTTACAAAGAAATAAACTTCATTTTTCTAAAATACAATTACTTGAACTAGTAAGAAATGAAACTTTAGTTGATTTATCGTTGAAATTAGGATTTGTTTACAAAGATGACCCTACTGTTCAGGATGAATTTGTGGAAACATACAGATGTCCACATAAGTTATTGTCAGAAGCTCTGGCCGGGTTTTACTTGTCTAACAAAATGGAGACTTTAACATCTTTGGAATACGAGAAGTTAAGGACGAGCGGGTATTTACAAATGATAACAGTTTTCACTATCAGTTTTCTGGGTCCTAATGCAGACAAATTAATGAAACACTGGTTGGTAAATAGGCTATCAAATTATTATTCTTTTTTAGATTATTTTAAACGTGTAAATAACGAGCACGAAGAAAAGGTATTGAAATCATTGGATAAACACATGTCATCTGAAATGAAAATAGATGTTGAAAATTTCAGATTTTCTTTAAACACAAATTACCGCGGTTTGCACTTATTCCAACAAATGAAATTGTTTGCAGATGACATTACAAACAAGGGAGAAAGAGAAATATCTGAAACTATGATATCAATCATAGAAGAATCAAACATTGAGTCACCTGATAATGTATGTAGGTTAGTAGCACACGTTGAAATCTTATTACGATATCTGTATCCAAGTCGAAACAGTAGGTGTATGATACGATTACTTCATAAATGGGGTGATAAAGCTCTTAAAATCCTCTCAGAAGAATGGAAAAAATACCGTTTTGGTGATGAAGTATATACATTTCAGTGGTCCATTGATGACTTCAAATATAATACTACTATTGACTCACAGATTTGCAAACTAATTCAAAACTTCCATAATCTAAAACATCTGGACATACATCATATGGGTTATAATATAGTTGGTTCACATATTAACACAATGTTAGAAGAATGTGAACATAGTAAAGCTTTGGTTGAATTGAAGACTTTTAAGCTAATGATCTACTCACCAGCGTTTATAAATGGGTCTTTATTAGGTCGTATATTAAACACTTCTAAAGATTTAAAAGATTTCAGTGTGCATTCTGACTTATCAAGCAAACAAATAGTTGACATGTTTAATAAAGTAGATATAAACTATCTAAAGTCCAAAAAAAATATTATCAAGTTACAAGGAAATGATCTTTCAGATATTGATACCGAATTACTTGGAAACATTATCAATTTAACAGAGGCACGGCATTGCCATCGAAGCCAAACTTGGGGTAATTATAATATGTCATCTAAACAATTAAACGATATTTTAATATCACCTAGTCGTTACAGATTTAGATGGAATAATCTTTTTTTGGATGGGATTGACCTATCATCGATCAATGGAAGTACACTAGCTAATATATTGATTATATTTCCAAACTTAAGATGTCTTTCTATGAATAATTGTAATTTAACAGGTATTATTGTTAATGACATGCTAAGTGAATGTTATAAAAATAATATAATAATCAAAAGTGACCTGATATCTATCAATAGAAATGACGTCGGAAATGTTTACTGTAGGCCTACATCAATAATTCCAACATTTGTTTTAAGAGATGAAGAGAATCACAAAACATTAGAAATAGAAGAGTTTAACTATCTAAGTTGGTATATAGAAACTAATAAACCTATGTTTAAAGCGCATTTACTTTGTCTTTTAAATTTTTTGATTATAGGTTTAATACATTTATTAGTTAAAGCTGCATCTTCTTATTTTCTTCTATTCTTACGAAGATACATTTGGAAGGATCTAAATGTCCCTACTATAATCCAGGACCTCTTCTACTATTGCCTACTTCCCTACTACGTCTTCATATTTAGTGCATTCCACAGTATTTTTTTTTTACAGACGGACGAGACATTTTTGAGAATATAACGAGACATATCTTAAAAATAAAAAAAAATACAAGATTCAAAGTAGAATAAATGTATACATATATGGCCAATGTTAATTATGAAAGTCAAAAAAAGAAAAAAGACTGTATACAAAAAATTGAAAATTGTATGCGTCACGGATGGGACGGCAAATGGACATGACTTTTAAGAAGGTTTACGTATTGTAATATTTCTCCTCATTTAAAAGAGATTTTAAAATTTGTTTTGTATAATTATGTTGCCAGATAGTTGTTTTAGATAACTGAATGTTAATTATAAAAATTTAACTGCAAATTTATTAATAAATATGATTTACAGTATATGTCGTTACGGACGGGACATTTCTAACGTCGCGGACAAGACACTTTTGTCCACGTTAAAAAATTGTTTTGCTATTAAAAAAATAAAAAAATAAGTTTTTACATCAATGTAATCTTTTATTTCCAAATCAAAATATAATTCAACCTTTGAAACACTGTTTAAAAGTTTATGTCAAGTGAAAATATTAAAATTCATAAATATGAAATATTATTTATAAAATTAATTATTCGAAGAGTTATAATAGAAGCAATATTGTTAAATGTTATCAAAATATTTATTTACACTAATATAAAAGCTATGCTTGGCATATTACACAACAGTTCAAGATAGTAACACATTTAAGGCGAATCTTTAAAAATTGGCGTTGGCGTTTGACGTCTGAATTTGTTAGTGGAACCAAGTTGCATCTAAAATTTTCTTCTATCCTTGCTTGGATTTAATATCACTGTAGGCCTATTTCTATTTAAATTAAATCTTAATTATTTAGTATCTGATTTACAAAAAAAAGGTTCTTGGTTGCAAATTCACAAAGAATGAAATCTACAAAGTGATGACCGCACCAAATACTCCCATTCATACTGGTCATGTTGTTTTGGATTTTGGTATTGTTCTTTTGTGGATTGTTATTTTAAACACAGACCGGATTAATAAACAAAAGTTAAGACCTTTGTACAGTACTTACCAGCCTACAGTACAAAACACTTTTTAATTCTTAAAATAATGCAATCCCGTCCATAAAAAAAATGCACCATCCGTAACATTCAATAATTTTTTATAGTAATGTTTTTTTTAAATACATAATACAAGTTTTAAAAAACTTGTTTAATTCCGAAATAAAAAGATGAATGAAATCTATTGAAATTAAATATCCTTAGCAGTTGAAAATTAAGATTTAAAATTAAGAATTAAATAACTATTGTGGAACCATTACTTCAACAAACACAAGTGAGGAAAAAAACCCACTCGAAATGTCTAAGAAGTAACAATTATGAACTTTGAAATGCAAGTATTAAATTTATAAACAATTTAATAAAATACTTGATTGAACTTGAACTACAATATATTTATGGGGAAATGTTAACAAGATGCATGGTTTTATGAAATGAAAAGGATTTAAATGTATGTCCCGTTCTTAACAAAAATGCCTGTCCCGTTCCTACGAAAAATGTCATCAATATATTTTTGAATATGATATTTTCAGCAAAAGTTTCAAAATATTTGTATATAATGTATTGCATATAGTTTTCAAAATGAGAAAACAAAATATTAAATTGTGGTATCAATACTTGTAACTGAAATGTAAAAAACACTATAAAACTACTATTAAAATGTCGCGGATGGGACAATTATTGAAATATATATATGAAATTTAATAAACAAAATATGTATTATAAAATGCCTGACTATGTGCAATAGGAACATAGAGTAGCTATATCTGGTAAAAAAATGTTTACAAGATTCATGGTTTGTGAAATAATTAGGATTTAAATGATATGTCCCGTCCGTAACAAAAATGTCCCGTCTGTAACAATATATTTTTGAAATATGATATTTTCATCAAAATATAAAATTTAAAAAAAATGTGTTCATAATATAATGAGATATAGTGCTCAGGAGGAGAAAATGAATTATCAAGATTTTTGCATCATTACTTTTAAAATAAATGTAAAAAAAACCGCCTACATCGTCGCGGACGGGACATTTATGAATTTGAAATGCATGTATGAAATTAATATAAAAAAAAACAAAATTGTAATTAAATACTTGATTATGTATTATTGATACATAAAGTAACTATATATGTTGAAAAAATAGTAATAAGATGCATAGTCTATGAAATAAATAGGATTAAAAATGTCCACGTCAAATATGTTTTTTTCATATTTAATATTTAACTAAAAAATAAATAGAAAAATAAAAAAAAATGTTATTATAAACTTCAATATGTGTCTATTTTGAGAAATGGCCAAGGGTTACATCAAAATCAGTAAATGAAATGTTTAAGCCCATGGACCAAATACTGTGGAATGCCCCATATATAGAATCCACTGTGCATAAAGCCGTTTGTTTACCTGTCCTGACGGATGACAACTAAGACATTTATTTATTTGTCATCCGTCAGGTCATGTATTGTATGATTCTACTGTAGGCCTACATAGCAACTACCTGCTCTGACGGATGACAAAGAAATGTATTATTTGCCATCCGTCAGGGCAGGTAATTTATGATTCCATTGTACATAGTTATCTGCTCTGACGGATGACAAATAAGAAATGTATTATTTGCCATCCGTCAGGGCAGGTAATTTATGATGCCATTGTACATAGTTACCTGCTCTAACGGATGACAAATAATAAATTTATTATTTGTCAGGACAGGTGTACACAGCCGCTAACGGATGAAATTACGATATATGATGACGTAGTAGATATTTAGGTATGCCTAGAAGAAATCTTGGATTGGAGCAGGGAGATTTTGATACTTCCGATACATTTCGCTTTTTCTATTATTAATTTTAACCTTTCATATTGTCTTGTTTCATAACATTTATTTACTACTCTGATATAAAAGATAATAACGTACAAAGCAAAGACTCTGAGGTAAGAGTATGAATGCAGATGCCCTTGAAGATGAAAAAAAAAACATCTTGTGGTGGGCGAGCCTTAACAAAAAATGAAAAGAAAAAGAATAAATGAATAAATTAGAAAAACTGTATGGTAAAAGACAAGTGAGGTCAATTCATGACCATGGCTAGTATTTAGAAAAGAAACAATTTTTTTAATGGGTAGGTCTTGTTTTCTTCCTGTGATTCATCACTAATTTTTGTGATTTTGTATCTATTTTAAATATAGGCTATGTATAAAACAAACCCAATAAATAAATAAATTATTATTATTATTGTTATTTATTATATTAATAGTAGCCTACTTCATCATATATACGTCGAGTAAAAAAGTTAAATGAAAAAATTATGATACTGTAATCAGATTTTTTTTTAATGTTTAAATAAAGGTGATTCAAATGAAGCTGTTATACAGTTACTTGGTTGAACATTTTCAAACTACAGCATTGAAATGGCGTGCTTGACAATGGTTTTATGATGATTCTTCGTTTTTAGTAAGTTATAAATATAACCACACTGTTTTCATTGGTATCCAGTATGATAAGTAGTATAAAGTCCCATTTGTACTACAACGATAATGATCGACGTAAACTAGAAAATATACATGAAACAAAAAAAATTATCCTAGAATTATAAGATAACCATTTATGCTGTGTTTGATACAAATATAATATTTTCACAATCAAATGACGTCATGATTAGCTAGTACAAAAATATCGTGACGATACAACAACGGTTATATTTTTCTTATTGATCATTATGTCATTTGATTGGATTAAAGATGGTTATCATATAGTTCCAGAATGTAAACTTTTTTAATATATTTTTGTTTTATATAAGAAAACTCTATATTTATCTATTTATCGTCGATCATTGTCGGGCCTTAATATTTTTTATTTTAATTTATAATATCGATTATATAAACGGAGGATACATTTTATTGGTTTTTATTAATCGTTTTAAAAATTATAAATTAGTTTGATGAGTGTGTATTTTCTTTTTTTTTTGGGGTATAATATAACTTGATCAAATTACATTTGACTCGATTTATTGTACAATTTTGTTTATTACGCATTTTTTCCGTATGTAAATATGCGATGCGGACATCATGCATATTCAATAAGGTAGTGATATGAATATTCATGTTACACGCATTACCGACTACAAGGAAGAACACTATAAGAATGCGTCTAGTATTAACAGGCCCTACTGTACTTTACTCGTACGTACTCGTACGTAACCACTGCACTACTAAAATGTGGCTAGGCCTAATAGTTCTACATTAACAAGAATATAAGTTAATGCAAGCTTACCCCGTATTCACTCCTTGAGTCCTGGCTTGAAAAATGTCCGGCCTAGATTTCTTTAAAAAAACATCCGCACAATATAGCAATAGTAAACACATCTCAGACACGTGGGCTGGAACTCCATAAACATAACATACATCTGGTGAAGAAAGAATGCAAATGAGCTTACTCATGCGTGAACACATCAATATAGGTGGCAGCACACTCACTTTAGACGACGAAAGAAGTATTTGGACATAAATTGTGTTGCCTACTTTTATCGTATTCGAAGTTTTCCAAAATAAAATTCTTAAATGTCAACGGTGACAGTATATTTCAGATATTTATTGTTTTAATAATTAATCAGAACTTGTACAATTTGTTAAATAAAATCGTTTATTCTCAACACAAACTGAAATGTGTCGTATTCTTCTGGAAATAAACACTGCTACACTAATCGGTCAGAATAAAAAGAATTTCAAAATCGAAGAACATTTGGGAAATATCAGTGATAAGGCGAAGTATAGGCATTATATTAAAAGTCTGTATAAACTCAAATGTAGTGTTGTAAATGAAAATCTGTGATACAATTTTATAAGAAGAAATTCAACAACTTTATGTCAATGGCGAAATTTATTTTAAATCCTTTATTCTGTTAATGAGATGATATAACTAGAGCTTGAAAAGAAGATTCTATAATTGTTATTTAATTAATATACAGCAAAATAATGTCATCAAGTGACTAACTTTGGGGAAAGAACAGTTTAGCGTTATTGAATAAATTGAGATAAATAAATAGTAAATACATATACATTATAGAGTAGTTCACAGTTGGTGTAAATAACAGGGTTTCTTTTATAATAGCATAATTCGAATATAAAAATCAGATGACGTCAGTTTGCATCATAGACCAACATTTTTTTTAAATACGATGGTGGATAATAGGCCTACTGTCAGTGGTATAGGCCTACAGTGGATAATAGCCCTATAGTGGTATAGGCCTATAGTGGATAATAGGCCTATAGTGGTATAGGCCTATAGTGGATAATAGGCCTATAGTGGTATGGGCCTAACTAAAGAACGCCAAATGGTACACTGAATGTCGTTATATTTCACAATTCATATTATTGGTTTTATCATTTCTAAGATTCTCCTATAACAGTAGTCCTAATTACATATAATTGAAAATAACAATACAGAATACGTAATAAATGAAAATGATAATTTTATGTATTAGTCTACTGCCCTCAACAGGCAGTTTGTTGGCATTTCATTGTAAGATAATGATTATTATATTTCTTTAAACGAAATCACGTTACAAACAAACGTCAAAAACAGCATACGCGGGAGAAAAATAGTTTAGTTAGTTAGTTATAAATAGACCTAGAACACGAAGTTTTCAATGCCGAAAAGAAGTACAATGATTGATTAAAATATTCCACCTAAAATGTTATACTATGATCGATTCCATAAGTTGCAAAACTAAATGCAAAGCTAAAACCGACATAGCATAGAGCAAGCGTATATTTAGTTATACTATGTATGATTCAGTGAACCGGTACATTTAATGAAAAACGATCAATTCTACTGAACACAAGGATGTCGAGATTCTGTATAGTTTTAAATGTTTAATCAACCTCATCATATATCCAAAGTAGTAATACCAAAATACTAATATGGTTACAATTATATACTCATTTAAATGAATGAATATAATACTGTATATATGTGTAAAACCGGACTATAAATTCCTCATTCCATACCTATTTTTTGATACGATATTACTATAAGGCTTTTGATCAGGTTGTTGGTATTCATTAATTGTGACGTGGCTGTGTCGCTTCAATGAAATATAATAATACAGAATTAATATACTGTTAACAAAAGTACTTGTCGACAATATGTTACCGACTATTCTTACAATTTATCTAGTTAGATACGTACATTAATAGGTCTACACCACCAATGTTAAGTTATCGTTACTTTACTGAGTTTTAGATGTCAACTGTGAGATTCAGTCTACTGCACAGGAACAATTTTGCAACTAGTCTTTTGTCAAAATACTATATATACTATATTGAATATAAGCAACCGCCACCTTTGTTCACCAGAAAACATGGAAGGAACAGAAACAGGTAAAATATACTAAACATAAGTAAAAAACGAGATCCCGGTCTCAATAATTTACATTTAAATCAATTAGATGTTTATTCCATTTGTGAAAATGGACATTATATAGTGATTAAGGCGAGTGGCGCCAAATTTGGCATGAGACTTCTTTTGACCTACAAATTGATTTTTGCCTAGAAGCCAGCCAATCAGTTTTCGATCTTCCAAAATGGCGGCCAAAATCCAAAATGACTGCCTGTATTGAATTATCATATATCTCTGACTATAAAGTCACAAA
This sequence comes from Antedon mediterranea, assembly GCF_964355755.1. NCBI lineage: Eukaryota > Metazoa > Echinodermata > Crinoidea > Comatulida > Antedonidae > Antedon > Antedon mediterranea. The sequence continues at coordinate 22,837,451 of NC_092678.1, read as the reverse complement.
TAGACAAACAATGTACTGAATCATTTCATTTCATTTCATTCATTTTATTCATCAAAAAAACATAAAAATCATAAAACATGTCAAAGATAAAATGCATAAAAGATGAAAAGGATCAACAACAAAAGCTAAAAGCTTGTACAAGGTTGAAAACCTAAAAAAACTAACAGCTAAAACTATAAAAGGATATATACAATATATTAACATATAAAAATAAAATAACAATGACATCGGCAGAAATTAAGATTTGTACTTATTAATTAGATTCAACTTATACAATTTTTTAAAAACATTGATGGTGAATCAAGAATATATGTGGTCAGTAAAACCGATTCAGGAACACTTTTGTCCTGTTGTGTGCAGTTGTTAAATAGTTATGAGCCATTATATACTAAATAAAGTCATTGACCCTTGACCTTGTATATCTGACCAATGGAATTATTAAAAAGTTGCAAAAGTTGTATTTATTTTTGTGACTCCTAATGACACTACATTTATCCTTTTAAACCCAGGGGTTGAGGAGTTATAAGACATCAAATGTTACATAAAAGTCACTGACCTTTGACCTTAAATATCTCGCTAACACAATAAAAGTCTGCACATTTTTGTTGTTAATTATTCACACCTTAAGATAATAATATTAGAATTGTTAATGTTATTTAGGATACATGTCACATCCTGTACTACTCCGTGTGGTTGTTTTCTGTTGCAGTTGTTCATTATCATAATATAAATATTAGAAATAAAATAACACAATGATATGTATTTTTACTCTCACAGCTTTAACAGACGATCAATTCATACAGTTGAAAAGTACTGTGGCAAATTGGTTTGACCAATTTTGCCAAATCAAGATGATTAAAGTGTTGTACGAAGATTTGGTGCCAGATAAAGGTAAACTAGAGAACGCGTCGTCAATGATGTACTTGTTAAACTTGTTGTATACTTATCAAGGACTGAATCACAACAATCCCACTCTTATATATGATACCATTAGTGTAACAAAACAAGATGGACTCTGGGACCGAATACACATAATAGCAGGATTAGAAATGTTACAACCAACAGAAGAGAGAATGTTGGAATTTAATGAACACAGACAGAAGATAATGCGGCTAGGCAATGCTATGACAGATAGAGATACAACAAAGATAAGTGAGATGTATGAAGAAACAATGTTTAAACATTATGAAGATAGCTGGAGTTTGATCATAGATCTTGAACGAAACAAGATTCTCTCGGAAGAAAACATGAAGGAATTCATTAAGATGTTAAAAAGAAATAGACTCAACCATTTAATCAATTCTGTTGATGTGAATAACAGTAAGTAATCCAGAATATGGCAATTAATCTATCAATTTTTCATTCCATTATAATCAACCAATCAACCTTTAACTGACTATGTGTTTATATCGTTACATGATTTAAAAGTGCTCGTATGCTTCACTTTGGTGTTCAAAATAACAAATTATTCACAATAAATTTAGAGTCAACACAGTATACTATTAGTGGTTGTGTTAAATATATTTATGAGATTTTGAAATTTATTTAGGCTTTATTGGTTATCCGCTCTTGGCGGATAACCTCTTGTTATTGTCAGGATCTTTTTTTTTTTTTTTTTTTTCTATGTTATTCTTCTTTCTTTCCCAAAATTTTGTGTCACGTGTATCTCAAATTCTGATCAACATTACATCGTATAACTTTGTCAGAAGATTTACCTCTATCTGTAGAAGTGCAGGACAGCTGGTTTTTTTACTTTAGAGTCGCGCAGCGTAAGCTACGCGCGATTTTATGAATTTCGCGTATTTAACATAGACTAAAAAGCAAAAGTCATTTTGTAATGACACTTAGTGAACATTTAAGTCATATCAAGGGCAAACTTTCTATGGATTAAAAATGGCATGTTTGACATAAAGTTACGCGCGCACGCGCGTTTAAAATTTCAAATTGCGAAAAATTCATTTCTAATCAACTTTCTACGCGTTTCAGGTCATTTTGAGCATTTCAAAAATTCCCACGCGTGCGCATATTTTTTACGCGCGCGTGCGCACGTAGCGCAAAAACATCTTTTTTTTGCTTGATTTTTGTTTTTTCAGCCTTTTCTAGTACATTTACCAATTTTCAATCAATTTCGACTTAAAATCACGTCATACGAGCACGTAGAATTGAACAGTTTGCGCGCGTTTTTGAAGAAAAAGTTCAAAAATTCGTCAAAATTATGCCTTTTTTAAAACAGTCATAGATTCTAAACTCCGAGGTGAAAATATTTAAAATTTCAGATTCTGGAAGTAGATGAGTTGTTTTTCTCGAATCATGCATTGATATGGCTAACCAGACATTGTGACGTCATCGTATGGCCACCCGAATATAAAATATAGGATTTTTTTCTCTTTCGTCATAGCTCGTCAATTTAATAGAGCGCATCTCTACTTATCCTTATTCCATTTCACTCAATTTTTTTATATTGTCTAGATCAATCAATTACCTTTCGCATGATCCACCATTTTAAAAATTGTGATGACGTCATCATGTTCAAATGCGTCAATAACTTTGGTCACTTATTTTCACCTATTCTGCACTGTATGTAGTACGTATACAGTATATAGTGTTATACCGTATATACTTAGACGCGACGCAACATAGAGAGCGCACTAACATTTTTCAATGCCATAATCGTTTTATTTTTTTGCGCGCACTATTCTAACGTATGACGTGCACGTGGCTTTTGCACTGCGGATAACCTAACTCGTCCGTAGTGACGAGTTCAAATCTAGTTTTAATTGTATTTACTAGTAATACTAGACAGAAATCATTAGCAAATCCAGTGAATACCAAACATTGGGGTGCACGGGTGCAAGAGAGGGAAAAGGGTTTGATGAGATTCTATTTTCTGAGATTGAACATTCAAATATTATGTAACTACAAATACTGTAAGATAGATGTATGAGACACAATACAACGTGAGCTACTCATGCAACATTCATTATCATATAATGTAATGATGATATTGAACTGTAGGTGGCGCAAACCATTACAAAATAAATCCAATGGTCATAACCACTCCATCATCTTTGATAAACGACAAATGGACTTACTGTACCATAACAATCCTTTCAATTTATTTAGTTCACCTAACGTTATTTAATCTGCAATATCAATAGGCCTACTCAATGCAGAGCAAATAAAATAATTGTGAAGGGTCTCGTTGTGTTACTAAACACAATGAATTCCTAGCGCTATGGTTCATTGGAAAATGGAAGAAATAAGTTCAAACCAATAAGAATGGAATAGAATATCACTAAATCTGCACATTTCCTAACAAAATCGGCATATTAAATTAAAATAATTATTATAATATTTGTAGGCCTACGTTAACATAACTATTAAACTACATTATATTATGACGCTGTTACTCATGTATCATACGGTTCTAGGACACCTACCCCCTAGACAGTTACCCCCCGGATGTTTACCACCCGGACAACTACCCCCTTAGGACAACTACCCCCTTAGGACAACTACCCCCTTAGGACAACTACCCCCCGGACAACTACCCCCCGGACAACTACGCCCCGGACAACTACCCCCCGGACAACTACCCCCCCGGAAAACTACCCCCCGGACAACTACCCCCTTAGGACAACTACCCCCTTAGGATAACAACCCCCCGGACAACTACCCTCCGGACAACCACCCCCTTAGGACAACCACCCCCTTAGGACAACTACCCCCTTAGGATAACTACCCCCGGGTCAACTACCCCCGGGTCAACTACCCCCCGGTCAACTACCCCCCGGTCAACTACCCCCCGGTCAACTAACCCCCTCCCCCATCCAAAAGTAGACAAATATATAGGACCGGTTTCTGTAAAAATGAAATCATCTGTTTTTAACGGTTGTTTCGAAACTAGAGAGACCCGAGACCAGAGACCTGACACGAGACCCAATACGAAAAGGGAGACCTATGGTCTCCCTTTTCGTATATTTGGGTCTCCCATTTTGTATATTTGGGTCTCCCTTTCGTATAACTGGGTCTCCCTTTCGTATAACTGGGTCTCCCTTTTCGTATATTTAGGTCTCCCTTTTCGTATATTAGGGTCTCCCTTTTCGTATAGTGGGGTCTCCCTTTTCGTATAGTGGGGTCTCCCTTTTCGTACGTGGGACTCCCTTTTCGTATATTTAGGTCTCCCTTTTCGTATTGGGTCTCTGGTCTCGGGTCTCTAGTTTCGAAACACCCGTTTTTAACCGATTATTCTGTTTAACAGCACGCAAGAAGACCCTAGATGTGCTAGATTTAAAGTACCGTATTTATTGAAAAAACGGCCTGGGCTGTTTATTGTTTAGGTCGTTTTTAGGTGGACATTTATTGGAAGAAAGTTGTTTATTCAATGGGAGGGGGTATAATCTAATGGAAATAGACGCCGATTATTCCATATGATGTTTCATGGGAGTGACATGGTCACCGTTTATTTGAGGGGAATTTATTTAAAGATCGACGTTTATTCGGTGAGTGAACATTGAGGTCAAATATCAAAAGTGATATTATTCTTCAAGTGTACAAAAATACATATATGACAAATTTGAGACAAAAATTAATTCTTTTAAGACCAGTGGTTATCGAAGCATTGTCCTGACGCAAAAATTATTATTATTATTAGCGAACCCAGTCTTTACAGTAAATACAGGGAGTACTATATAATACGTTCGACTATCCTATGATCATGTGTGACAATCTTCAGTTTATACTAGGCTATATTTATGTTCAATCTTTTACTTTTGTTTACAATAATGAATAGTAATTCGTCAAAGTAACGAATTAAAATATAGTTATTAATTCCTATTATACACTGTTGCAGAGTCAGGTTGTTGAATGGTCTGAGTGGTTAGGGTGTTCTAAAGGGATAGTTTTCTGGGTGGTAATTGTCCGGGGGTAATTGTCCGGGGGGTAATTGTTCCTAGGGGGTAATTGTCCGGGGGGTAGTTGTCCGGGGGGTAGTTGTCCTAAGGGGGTAGTTGTCCTAAGGGGGTAGTTGTCCGGGGGGTATTTGTCCGGGGGTAGTTGTCCTAAAGGGGTAGTTGTCCTAAAGAGGTAGTTGTCCTAAGGGGGTAGTGGTCCAGGTGGTGGTTGTCCGAGGGGTAGTTGTCCGGGGGGTAAATGTCCAGGGGGTGAATATCCGGATACGGTATCATACATTACATTGTTATTATTTATCGATCTATAAAACTGCTTGAGATATATAGATAGAGACGGTACAAAATGACGAAAGACGAATATGGTGGCGGACTGTCTTACTAACAAAGTAGGGCCTATTAAACATACGCTATAAAACAACCCGTAAGCATTAGGCCCTACTTCCATTAAACATTTTAAAATTTCTGTTATATTAGACTGATAGGTATAATAATAGTAAGAGTAATACTGTAATACAAAATAGATGAAGTCTAACGCTTCTTAGGATTTAATACTTATTTACAACTAGGCATAGTAGACTGTTATATATGCACTTTATACGGTTCTAAAAATAGTGCCACTACACATTTTTAGTCGCGTGGAAGCGACTCTATAGTTCACTATGTCGGTCGGTCGGTCGGTCTGTCGGTCTGTCGGTCCGGTATCACTATGCGTTTTATCGCTTTCTGACCTTATCTTGATATCAGTTTAATCTAGCTAGGTCAATTTTTCACAGTATATTCCTATGGCCAGGAATCGATGTGGTTATGTTTTCTTGATGTTTCATCCTACCTAATAATGAGTTTATGACACCCCATGTTTTCTTTATATTACTCTTGTGCTTTTCAAATTCATTTTTGTAATAAGTAGTATACTGACCGAAATTACTGAACATGTTTAAAAATGTTGAAATGTTTAAAAACATTTATATTTTTTTAATTTACACGTGCGTGGCCTGTCACTTTTGACGTGCTTGTATAACGTAATTTCGAGTTGAAAAGTAAGTCAAGAAAACAGAAATCGGGCAAGAAGAGTGCGCAATAACATTTAACGCGCAGTGCGCGCGCAAAAATCTGCGCACTCATGGCAATTTTGTAAACGCTTAAAATTGCCTGAAACGTACTCTTATTTCATCGAAAATAAATTTTGAAAATTTTAAGCGCGCTTACGCATGCGTTACATGCGCTACGCACGTAATTGTATTGCCATATGATGATTTATGCCCTGAAATTTATGAGTACCAAATTTTATTTAATTGTGATTCATGGTTGTTAAGATATGATTACAAACGTGATTTCGTTAAATCGTGCGTAGACCGCGTAATTTTTTATTGCGCACCGTGAAAACATAACCACATCGATTCCTGGCCATAAGGAATATTCTGTGAAAAATTGACTTAGCTAGATTAAACTGATATCAAGATAAGGTCATAAAGCGATAAAACGCATAGTGATACCGGACCGACAGACAGACAGACAGACAGACCGACAGACAGACCGACAGACAGACCGACAGACAGACCGACAGACAGACCGACAGACAGACCGACAGACAGACAGACAGACAGACCGACCGACATAGTGAACTATAGAGTCGCTTCCACGCGACTAAAAATATAAATGTTTTTAAACATTTCAACATTTTTAAACATGTTTAGTAATTTCGGTCAGTATAGTTCACTATGTCGGTCGGTCGGTCTGTCTGTCGGTCTGTCTGTCGGTCCGGTATCACTATGCATTGTAGCACGCGACTTAATGGCTGTTGGCCTTGTTTTTACTCCTATCAAGTTAAGGCAGAAATCATGAATAATTATTGAGATTAATTATGGCATAAATTAGGACAATATAGGGGGCGCTAGACAGTTTGCATCATCATAATTACAGTGGATAATTTATATTAATATTGATTTAACCTATTATAATAATAATGTTACGATTTATCCCGTCTTATCCCGTTTATTTTGCCTCGAAAGTGTAGATTTATCTATACAAATATTACCAGATGTCTAGCTCCGCTGGCAATCAGTTGATACGGATGTTGTGTATGGTAGTCACTAAACTAATAATTCAGATTATTTTTAACTGTATCTATGGAATGCCAAAGAATGTTTAATGCATTCCCCTTTTTTCGTTTTTTTATGTGATAACATCTTATGATTATGATTATAAAGTATCAATATGAGGAATTACAACTATAATATTAACTACACGTAACAAATACAGAAGGGCCACGTTAATAAGTACCGCACAGGCGGCTTAAGTCACCCTTTTTGTCAAGACACACAACATCGAATAAACTATATAAATAATGTATGGATATTGAAAAAAACGAACAATGTTTCTTTAAAAAACATAAATAAACACATTAAAGATGCTAGGAATAAATGAACTCGAATTCTGTTGGTATGGTGTGTACAGGAAGTAATCTAATCACGGTCACGTTAAATAATCGTCTTTTCATGGCCAATATATTTAGTACATATCGTATTTTATTTTGTTTTCGATTTTCAATATTTAAACAATCTTGTTTTACATTATGGGATGGTTTTGTTTATATATTTATTGAAAATCGTGCAAGCAGAAGAGGTGTTATAGGCTTTTATTTATAATTATAATTTTTTTTAAATGTGATGCTGTATCATTGTCCATTATTTTTTTTAAACTATAGTTTGTGTAGGCCTATAAAGATAAACACACAAACATTGCTGTAATGTTTACCGTACCACTCTACAGTTGAGTAATTTTTGTATATTAGGGAGTTTTTGCAACCTTACGAATACGATAACGAAAACGGCGGATACGTCACACATTTGTGAAACTTTTGAGCTGATCCCCATTTCATATTCGTAAAGCGTGTGCGTGTTGACGAATATCACCAGTCATATTCGTAACTACAAAACGAGTATAGTTTTTGATCTATTTTGCACATTTTGCATTTGAATAAAGTAATTTACTAAAATGCCAGGTCAATTTTGATAAATAGCAGTTTTTAAAGTCCTCACTCGCTTTGATGTTACGCTAGGCTTAGGCAGCCAAGCACCAAGCGACACGTACCAGCGCTTCGCTCAAATTTACCAGTCATATTTTGGACGGCGCCCTCAATATTTCGTTGCCATGTGAAACAGATTTTAACTGGCTTACGAAAAACGAATACGTGTGCGTTTTTGTTATCGTATTCGTAAGATTGCGAAAACTCCCTATTTATGATGGTCTTTAACTTGTCTTTTACTTAAATGTCAATAACTCATTTGCAAAGTTTAAAGGCCCATTCACATTCAATCGTTATCGTCCTAGTGTAAATGGGCCTTAAACAAACTTATACTTCGGCACTAGAACCAGCGCCGGTACCGGTACAGGATATACGACAGGAGGTGTCGCATCCTTTTATTTAACTTAAAATGTCAATATGTCACGGAGATGTTTTGTTTATACTAATACATATGAATAGGCCTACATACTTCAGCAGCGGATCAAGTACTGGGACACGCAGGCAGTTTAAGTTACGCATTTGTCAAGACACACAATATCACTCAAACCATATAGGCCTAAATAGTGTATGGATATTGAACAACACTAACAAATGTTTCTTTAAAAAACATAAATAAATTAATTAAAGATGCTAGGAATAAATTAACTCGAATTATGTTGGGATGGTGTGAAGTAACCTAATCACGGTAACGTTAAATAATCGTCTCTTCATCGCCAATATATTTAGTTAGTTATTTTGTTTTCGATTTTCAATATTTAAACAATCTTGTTTTACATTATTGGATGGTTTTGTTTATATATTTATTGAAAATCGTGCAAGCAGAAGAGAGGTGTTATAGGCTTTTATTTTTAATTACAATTTTTAAAAAAACGTGATGCTGTATCATTGTCCATCATTTTCAAACTATAGTTTGTGTAGGCTACCGGCGCTGTTTCTAGTGCCGAAGTATAAGTATGTTTGTTTAAGGCCCATTTACACTAAGACGATAACGATTGAATGTGAATGGGCCTCATTGAAAATGAGTTATTGACATTTAAGTAAAAGACCATCACCTAAGCAGGGCCTATACAATGTTGAAAAGGTTACTCGATCACCCATGTATAAATATACAAAAATTACTCAACTGTAGAGTGGTACGGTAAACATACAGCAATGTTTGTGTGTTTATCTTTATAGGCGATAAAGGATATACGACAGGAGGTGTCGCATCCTTTTATTTAACTTAAAATGTCAATATGTCACGGAGATGTTTTGTTTATACTAATACATATGAATACATACTTCAGCAGCAGATCAAGTACCGGGACAAGCACCGGGACAAGCACCGGCACAAGCACCGGCACAAGCACCGGCACAAGCACCGGCACAAGCACCGGCACAAGCACCGGCACAAGCACCGGCACAAGCACCGGCACAAGCACCGGCACAAGCACCGGCACAAGCACCGGCACAAGCACCGGCACAAGCACCGGCACAAGCACCGGCACAAGCACCGGCACAAGCACCGGCACAAGCACCGGCACAAGCACCGGCACAAGCACCGGCACAAGTACCGGCACAAGCACCGGCACAAGCACCGGCACAAGCACCGGTATTCAATAAAAGAGGTAAATAAATTAATGTCATGCTTTCTGCATTGCTTACGAACTCAGTCTGATCAAGGCCAGTATATAAGGCATTTTGGGACACAAGTAACATAAAAAAAAATTATTTTTCAGTGTCATAGACAATATTAGCCAATATTTTGAATTAGCACCTACTAAATATTATGTTTTTATTAACTTATTTAACAATATTTGAGTATTATTCCTGTTTATAATCATAATGAAGAAAGAATTGATTATACAGTATTTTGGTTGTGACAAAGATTATGGTTTGGAATATTTACAGTTTATTGAAATTATATTTAGATTTTAACATTTTTATTTATTATTCTTTGTATTTGTATATATTCTAATGATGTTAATATTGTTAAACTTTTGAGTTGTGGATATTGTCTACATTTATATTGTTTTTTTCAATTAAAAAAAAATCATAATTTTATTAGTAGTACTGCTGATCATCATCATTGGCATCGTACTCAACAGTTTCTTAAGCCAAGTTTCGGATACACAATTAACAGAAAGTGATGAAGGTATGTATTTGTAACTATGATTTCAATAAAGCTCACTATTTTCCACGTTCAGATTTAATATGTGTTTCAACAGATAATATTCTCTTTTTGTGTGTTTTCAGATAAGACTATTCGAAAATTTTTAACAGCACAACAGAAAGAAACGTTAAAGAACGAAATGATAAGGCCACCGATATGGAGAACACATTTTGAAACTTATAATATTTCCCAGATGTTTACCTATCCAGTACTATACACTACTGTAGAGAATAAAGAAAAGAACACATCTGTACAAGAATTACTGGGTATTATAAAGTCCAGAGAATCATGTAAGGTATTGATTACTGGAAATGGGGGAATTGGTAAGACAACATTACTTCAATATATATCTTATAACTGGGCGAAAAATTCTGACATGACGTTTGCTGGTAAAATATTATTTTTCATAAACCTCAGAGACATCAAACCAGGTCAAACTATCACAGATACAATAGTTAATAAAGTTAAACTAATACATTTTCGTAGAATAGGTCTCCATATCAATCAAACAATTATAAAAACGTTTATAGAAGATCACGACAAAGAATTAGTTATTCTGATAGATGGATTAGATGAGTTAACATCTGGGGTAGATATTCCAATGATATTAAAAAGAGAAGAATTGGAAAACAGTACAGTTATTCTTTCTTCACGACCGGGATTTACTGAACATTTACATAAATATTATGGCGTACATGTAAAAGTGGAAGGATTCGATGTAGAAAACATAAAGCCCTATATTAACAGATATTTCCAATCTATTGAAAAGCCAGAACTGGGTCAGAAATTAATTGAGAAGTTTAAACTTGATTCTGATTCTAGAGATCTTTGGGGTGGTGATGACAAATATATATTAGAACTATTTTCATCACCATTTTTGTTGCTTAAAGTGTGTAGTATGTGGCAACACAAAGAACTAAACCTAGATAATTTTCAAAATTTGTTTAAAGAAATATTTCGTTTCTTTATAAATCAATACAGCGGCAGATCTGATACTACAAACGCAGTAACAGACTTCGACAAAATTCCGAGTGAGTATAAAAATGCAATTCTAATATTAGGAAACATTAGTTACAATAGTTTACAGAATAATTTAGTATCTTTTCCTGAAACAGAATTAAATAAGCTTACAAAAAATAAAACTTTAGTAGACTTATTGCTAAACTTTGGGTTTGTTTACAAAGAAGATCCTATCGTACAGGATAATTATGTGGACACCTATCGATATCAACACACGTTATTGTCAGAAGCATTAGCCGGGTTTTACTTGTTTACCAAAATTGATACTTTGGATTCTGAGGAATGTGAGAAATTTAGGACGAACGCGTATTTACATATGGTAAGAGTTTTCACCATTAGTTTTCTAGGTCTCGATGCAGACAAATTGATGAGACACTGGTTGGTAAACAGGGCCTCAAATTATTACTCGCTTTCAAAATATTTTAAATATGTAAATCAAGAGCACGAACAAAATGTAGTGAAGTCATTGGATAAACATATGTCATCAGAAATGAAAATGCATGTTGACAATTTTAAAAATTCTTTTAAGTTGCTATATGAAAAAGATTTGCACTTATTCCAACAAATAAAATTGTTTGCAGATTTTACAAACAAGCGGGTAATATTTAAAACTATATTATCAATCATAGAAGAATCAAACATTGAGTCATCTGGTAAAGTAGGTAGGTTAGTAGCACACATTGAAATCTTTTTACGATATCTGGATCAAAGTCGAAACAGTAGGTGTATGATACAATTACTTCATAAATGGGGTGATAAAGCTCTTAAAATCCTCTCAGACGAATGGAAAAAATATCGTTTTGGTGAGGAAGTACATAATTTTTGGTGGACTATTGATTCCTTCGAATATAACACTACAATTGACTCACAGATTTGCAAATTAATTCAAAACTTTCCAAATTTAAAAGAGCTCCACATACGTTATATGGAATATAATATAAGTGGTTCACATATTAACACAATGTTAGAAGGATGTGAACATAGTAAAGCTTTTGTTAAATTGAAGAGTTTTAGTCTCAGACCAAATATCCGGAGTTTATCAATGGATCTCTATTAGGTCGTATATTAAACACTTCCAAAGATTTAGAAACTTTCATTGTGGCGAATTCTCAATTATCAAGCAAACAAATAGGTGACATGTTTAATGAACTAGATATAAACTATCTAACATCATCAGACATTTTTATCAATTTAGAAGGAATTGATCTTTCATATATTGATACCGAAGTAAAGAAAAAATTAGACATTATACAAACTGTATGATACTTGGGACAGGTATTATATGTCAGCGAAACAATTACACGATCTTTTAATATCACCTACTCGTTATAGATTTAGATGGAATAATCTTATTTTGGATGGCATTGACCTATCATCAATCAACGGAAGTACACTAGCTATTATATTGATTATATTTCCAAACTTAACACATCTTTCTATGTATAATTGTAATTTAACAGGTACTATTGTAAATGAAATGCTAAGTGAATGTTATAAAAATCATATAATGATCAAAAGTGACCTGATATCTGTCAATGGAAATGACATTACGAATATTTACAGTACATCATTAATCCCAACATTTGTTTTAGTAATTGAAGAAAATCACAAAACATTAGAAATAGAAGAGTTGAACTATTACAGTTGGTATATAGAAACTAAATGTAAAACTATATTTAAAGCGCATTTATTTCGTCTTTTAAATATTTTGTATAAAGTTAGTTTTAATATATTTAATAATTATAGCTACATCTTCTTATATTCTTCTATTCTTATGAGGATATATTTCACTTTTTCTATTATTAATTTTAACCATTATATTTTCTTATGTTTTGTACCTTTAGTCATAACTAATTAAGCTAGATTTATTCAAATAACATATTACGGTATTTGCGTTTCGTATATTGAATCAAAATGTCGCTTACTCCGTTTAAATACTACCTTGAATATCGATGGATATTCAATGATCCTATCTATTATTTATGGTATTTTTTAAAGTAAAGTATCAGGAGACAATCTTACTGTTGTTCATTACTAATTGTTGTTGTTTTGTATCTATTTTAAATACAGGGTATGTAAAAGTACTATTGTTATTTATTATTATTGATATTGGCCTATTGTTTATCCTAGAAGTATAGGATAACTTTTGAATCTATTTTGTTTTATGTAAGACAAATCTATATTTATCTATTTATCGTCGATCGTTATCGGGCCTCAATATTTTTATATTTTAATTTATAATATCGATTATATAAACGGAGGATACATTTTATTAGTTTTTATAATCGTTTTAAATTATAAATTCGTTTTATGAGTGTGTATTTTCTCTTTTTGTGGGTATAATATAACTTGATTAAATTAAATTTGATTCGATTTATTGTACAATTGTGTTTATTGTTATTAAACTTGGTCAATGGTCTTTATATCTGTCCATTACGCAATGTTTTCCCGTATGTATGCAAATGCGGAAATCATGCATATTCAATAAGGTAGTGATATGAATATTCATGTTACACGCATTACCGACTACAAGGAAGAACACTATAAGAATGCGTACAGTATTGACAGACCCTACTGTACTTTACTCGTACGCGTATCATTAAAGCTAACTGTATTGTACTGTAATAAATAAAATGTGGCTAGGCCTAATAATTCTACATTAAAAGGAATATAAGTTAATGCAAGCTTACCCCGTAGTCACTCCTTGAGTCCTGGCATGACAAATGTTCGGCCTAGATTTCTTTAAACAACTTCCGCACAACGTAGCAATAGTAAACACATTTCAGACACGTGGGCTGGAACGCCATAAACATAAAATACATCTGGTGAAGAAAGAATGCAAATGAGCTTACTCAAGCGTGAACACAACAATATAGGTGGCAGCACATTCACTTTAGACGACAAAACTATTTTGACATACATTGTGTTGCTTTACCGCATTCAACGTTTTCCCAAATTAAATTCTTAAATGTAAACGGTGACAGTATATTTCAGATATTTTTTTAAATTTTCATAATTAATCAGAACTTGTACAATTTGGAAAATAAAATCGTTTATTCTCAACACAAACTGACATGTGTCGTATTCTTCTGAAAATAAACACTTCAAAATTGGGAAATATCTGTGATGAGGCGAAGTAAAGGCATATAGGCATTATATTAAACGTCTGTATAACCTCAAATGTAGTTTTGTAAATGAAAATCTGCGATACTAGTTTATAAGAAGAAATTCAATCAACAACTTTATGTCAATAGCTACCAGAATGTATCTTGTAGACGGTTACCTGAACCAGTACCAGTTAATTGAAATGCATAAAACAAATTTAATGATTCATTCCAAGCATAATGTGTACAGAAAACTAAGCAACAAAATATCAAATTTTTATTTTCAACTATTTATTCTGTTAATGAGATGATATAACTAGAGCTTGAAATGAAGATTCTATAATTAATTCTGTAATTAATATACAGCAAAATAATGTCATCAAGTGACTACATTTGATGGAAAGAACAGTTTAGTGTTATTGAATAAATTGAGATAAATAAATAGTAAATACATATACATTATAGGGTGGAGTAGTTCACAGTTGTTGTAAATAACAGGTTTTTTGCAATACTGCTAAAATGTTCAGTAAAGTTGAAAATTTAAGGGTAATAATGTTTTGAAATAAATTTCAAAATAAAATTAAAAGTCACACTAAAATAAGATTTTCTCCCATTTAGTGATTTGAATGTAATTATATTGTAGTCATTGTTGTAGTGAGTCTCATATTAACAAGGATATCTTTTTTTAATCAGAAAAATGTCCTCTCTTGAACCCACATTATAAATACACATTCTTAATTGTTGTGATCACATACAAACAAACATGGTTTTAACAAACAATTTTATTTAAGAAATATTCACAAAAATGTCATACTTGTGTTAGATAAACATACGATACGGATAGTAATTGTATACTTCTTTTTATTGTCTTTTCAACGTTCCTCATGAAATTTTTTTTTGCACGTCCACTGTGACGACTGCTACACTACGACGTCATTTTTATGATATTCCATGCTATGCGCTGCGACTGGCATGTTCACGAAGTGGTATTTGGCGCGTTCGCTATTTGACGAGTGGATGTATGACGTCATAGCTCTGCAAAAGTTTACCACTAATCATGGCGGAGAATGGTCTCGCGATGATTGGCGGAGAATGGTCTCGCGATGATTGGCGGAGAATGGTCTCGCGATGATTGGCGGAGAAGAATGGTCTCGCGATGATTGGCGGAGAAGAATGGTCTCGCGATGATTGGCGGAGAATAATGGTCTCGCGATGATTGGCGGAGAATGGTCTCGCGATGATTGGCGGAGAATGGTCTCGCGATGATTGGCGGAGAATGGTCTCGCGATGATTGGTGGAGAAGAATGGTCTCGCGATGATTGGCGGAGAATGGTCTCGCGATGATTTTCTGAGAATGTAGTAAAGTACATTAATTATATTTACAAACTGTGACTTACCGATTTTAATTGGTAATTTTAAATAAAGAGTTAATTTTAATAATTATAATAAATACTTTATGTTAACACCGAAAAACTTGTGTAATAGAATAGCCTTGATAACTCAGAAGAAAAATAAAGAGAAATCGGTCTATTAAAAAAAAAATGTATTAGCAAATATTTTAATACTGTACCTAAAATCTCAACGTATCATGAACAAAATATTTACCATTCTCGATTTTATCTAAATAAATAAACTATTCTGGTCTTATATTTTAAAATGTTATTTTTTTTTAAACATTTAAACTCTTATTTAAGATTATAATTTATTGTCTCTTTAAAATATTTTACTTCACGTGTTATTGTTATATAATAATAATAATAATAATTCAACATTTATTAGTTTCTATCAATGGTAAAACAATACAATAAAAAAAGAATGATAATTTATAATGAGAAAATACAAAAAAATACCATTAATAGAGGATCTTGCAAGAAGAGAATACTTGTCACGCAAGACCTATAAACCAAAGAAAAAAATACATTTGTATGTAATTATTAAATAAAATAAAAAACTCATGACAAAAACAGTTTGAAGGTCTAGTTTGAGTACAATGATAACAAATTACTTTTAAGTTTTTTACGAAAAGTTGGGAGAGAGGAAGAGTTAACAATACTGGTATCTAATTGATTCCAAATTAAAGGGCCAGAAACATAAATAAAGTGGGAAGAACTAGTTAATCTTACAAAAGGAATAGTTAACTGAAACTTATGAACAGTACTTCTTAAATTATGACCATGGTTGAAATCAGCAGTGTTAAATAAATTCATCATGGGAGAAGGAAGATTGTTAGAAAAATATTGAAAGACAAAAGAGGCACTTTGCAATTTATGTATATCACCTAACTTCAGTAACTTAAGTTCATAAAATAAAGGTTCAGATGGAGTAATGCGAGACGTAAAAGTAATATTTCTAATAGCACGCTTAATCAGCTTATTAAGTTTATCGAGATGTGATGGATAGTCTGCAGCCCAAATAATGTTACAATAATAAAGATGAGGTAAAATTAAAGTATTATATAATGAAAGAAGGATACGCCGGGGAAAAGTGTGCTTAAGATTATTTATAATCCCAATTGTTTTAGAAATTTTATTTGCAATATGATTCTGATGACTGGTCCATCTCAAGTTTTCCTGGATTAAAACACCAAGGAACATAGTCTCTGACGTTTGTTTAATGTTATCTCCATTAATAAATATATTGTAATCAGTAAGGTCTAACGATTGACGTTGTGTATGAAAAAGAATGTAATTGGTTTTCATGGAGTTTATAAGGAGTTTATTTGAGATGAACCAGTCATTATATTTTGACAATTCATTATTAACTATAGAAAATAAAACTTTTAAATCTGAATGATAAAAAAATAGTGTAGTGTCATCAGCAAAGGAGATGACATGGAGGGTGTCACTGACTCTGGATAAGTCATTTACGTAAATTAAAAAAAGGAGAGGGCCAAGAACCGACCCTTGTGGCACCCCACATGTCATCTCCTCCTCTGGTGATATACAATTACCAAACGAGACATATTGCTTCCTCATACTTAAGTAACTACGAAACCAGTTTAAGGTAATACCCCTGATTCCATAATTGTTAAGTTTATTAATAAGTATACGGTGATCTATAATATCGAAGGCCTTGGATAAGTCAACAAAGACAGATAACAAAAATTGTCTTTTTTCAAAGGAGTTTGTTACATTATTTATGAGATCAAGGATTGCATGTGAAGTGGAATGAGATTTACGAAAACCATATTGATGAGCAAAGAGTACGTTATTGCAATCCAGGAACTCATAGAGACGGGAGTACATTAATTTTTCAATGATTTTGGAAAAGGTACTAAGTAGTGAAATGGGTCTGTAATTTGAAAGTATATCTTGTCTACCTTTCTTGAAAATTGGAATAACTTTTGCTAACTTTAAATAATTGGGAAAACTACCTGAAGAAAAAGATGAATTAATACAGAACGTAAGGTGATTAATAATGAATGGAGAAATCAATTTAATAACGTATGGTGTAACTCTATCATCGCCACCTCCTATGAATACATATATGCAAGTTCATTACAAAGTAAGTATTATAAATAAATAGTCAATTTCTTTGCTTCTTTGCTCCGCCAAATAATCAGGTCCATGATGGTCCAACATAACATAATGGTTCTCGTATATGTACATAAAAAACGCAATGCACACGTCTACTAGGCCTTCTAAAGGTAGAATATACGATTATATAAAATAGGCCTACGTGTCAATGTGCGATAAATACTTGAATAGCTATTCAAATTACATTCTGATTGCGTCATTAGGACTATTCACGATAAGGCATTCCATCTATGTACAATGTGCCGTTACGAAAAGACGGGTGCTTGCCTGCTAGATATGCCTTCGACATTACATCCTTTAGTTGATGTTTTTTTTTTCACATCAGATAGGGGTAGGTCTTCCATGACATAAAAGCTTTTTTTCTTAATTTTTTTAGCCTTTGATAGGATAGAGAACCTTTGCGGTCTGTATAGAAATTTCGCTATTATGTGTCTGGGGACTGTTGTTTGCGATCCGGTTTTAGGCCTACCCGTTCTGTGTGCGTTTTCAATGGTAACGCCTGCTAAGTCAAGTTCATTACCTATTAAATTTGATATTTCATCTATCGGATTTTCTCCTTCCTTTTCTGGGATGCCTCCGAATCTTAGATTGAAACTCCTACTGTATCTTTCCATTTTGAGTAATTCCTTTTCCAAAACGCTGATTCTGTCACCCTTTTCTTTCAGTTCCGCTTCAATTAAAGTGACGCTAGCCTCCAGTCCAGTCACTTCCGTTTTTATTTCAGTTGTATTTTTCGAAACAAATTCCAGTGATTTTTCCATAACAGATTGTTTATTTTCTATTTCTTCCATTCTGCTGATCAATACCTGTTGATTATCTTTAATTGATTTAATTCCATTGTCAATTTTTGAGTTAATATCAGCTGCAAATTTCTGGAGCTCACTACGAAGGGCATTTATTTGTGCTGACGCGTCATTTGTAGTAGCGGCAGTTTCAATTGAGTCGGTTGTAGGCGTTGGATCGGCCGATTTTTTACTCTTTCTAGTACTCATTTTAATGATTAAATACTGTTAATGATGTGATTAAAGGTAAGATAACTTACTACTTTATGAAATCCAAAAGAATGACCAGGCGTAATTGGTGTTGGCAAAGTATAAAATATTTGTGGCGGAGCTCCGTATGTGTACGTCTTACCTTCTCGGTCGCATAGAATATAGCTACAAATATAATTTTTTTTTAATTGCCAGTATAATACTACACATTATTATGACTAAAAATAATAATATAATTGATTGAATAAAGCTCACAAGAATATACTACATATACAAAATACTACAGGTTTTGGCCTGAGTTTTATCACTAGGACGACAACATTTGTTCAGAAAATTAAGGATCTAGGCTAAGCCAAGCTACAAACTTAGCCTGACCTAATAAGCCCGTCCACCGACCCAGCGATGGAATACTAGAGGTTACGCAGTAAGATCACTGGCACGTTAACGTCCACTCATAGACTACGACCCATGTAGACGCGCTTCAGTGAAATAGAATAATTACTGAATAATATACAATACTCTACATATAATACTTCCAAATACTTGTTGTCGACAGTATATTCATAGGCAATTTATTTAGCACAAGTGCATTAAAATAGGATTTACACAGGTTCAGGTTCAATTAATCAGTTTTGTTGCAAACTCTTCTGAATTGGATTTAACAGTAGACATAGGCCTACACTAGACAAAAAAACAAGTAGATATTAAAATGAAAAAACGATAAAGTCAACCCTGAGATGTTACGGTTCAGTGTACAGCAACCATTTTGGAACTTGTCTTGTCGATTTTGAATACGCCTACCGTTACTGTTCATCAGAAAGAAACAACAACTGGTAAAGTATAAATCAGTACATATAGTATTATATAGTTCTTGCACTAAACGTTTCGATCAGTTTACGAGGCATCTGATCAAACTTCAATCAGAAAAAATGGAGATGATCAAAAAAAGAAAGAAATACTGTTGAAGAAAATCTAATTTTAATTTATAAGGCTGTTATTTCCAATACATTGAAATAGGTCAGTGATATTGTTGGTAGTAACTGTAATGTTGATATTGATTTAGTAGGCCTAATGTAGTTTAAACTAAAGATTCTTCAGGTCAGGGTGTGTTGAACATTTGGGACTATGCATAGTTAGAAAGTTAGGCCTACACATTAATTGCTTACGTTTGAACGATTTTTCCAGTCCTTAGCTGGCTAAAATTTATAAAAATTGTTCCAAATTGTGTTAATATTGTGAGTTTTTTACTAGTAATAGATTTTTGTTTTCAGATTAAAAATGAACGAAAATGTTCTTAAATACCGCATGTTTCTGGAAAAACTTAGCAAACTCTATGCTGGCACTGAAGTTCGGAAGTTAAGAATGCTTCTATATGGTGTTATACCTATTGGATATCTAG
This sequence comes from Antedon mediterranea, assembly GCF_964355755.1. NCBI lineage: Eukaryota > Metazoa > Echinodermata > Crinoidea > Comatulida > Antedonidae > Antedon > Antedon mediterranea. Next base: position 22,817,313 of record NC_092678.1, on the reverse strand, counting down.
ATCAATTAGCCATGGGCCTATTTAATACACTTACTCGTAACCGATTTATCTCAAAAACTGATGTGAGGCTGTTGTTGGACATTGCTGAAGTAACTAATCAGAAATCAGCGATAAATTGTATAACAGAATACAAGAATACTGTTCAATGCAGTAATAACACATCAGAGACAATAATAACTAACTACCGCAGAGCACTGTTTACAGCGCTTACTAACGTAGACAAAGATGACTTAAGGAATGTGATTGATTTCTATCAACTGAGTGCCTTCAACTACGACAACATTTGGGATGCTGTATATCACATTGAGAAAGCCGGAAACTTAGATTCACAACAACAAATTGAAATATTTGCAAAACTACTAAACAATGTGGCACATCATATTCTACTAGGTATGTCTACCAATCTCGATAAAGAGCTTCTTTTTTATTTACTCATTACATTTGTTTTAGAAAACAATACAATATTGTTCTACAGGTATGGAGCTTAGCCTATCTAGTAACATCATTAACAAATCTAGTGAATACTAAACATTGGGGTGCACGGGTGCAAGAGAGGGAAAAGGGCTTGATGAGACTCCATTTTCTGTGATTGAACATTCAAATATTATGTAACTACAAATACTGTAAGATAGATGTATGAAACACAAAACAACGTGAGCTACTCGTACACCATTCATTATCATATAATGTAATGATGATATTGACCTGTAGGTGGCGCAAACCATTACAAAATAAATCATAACCGCTCCATCATGTTTGAAAAAAAAAAACAGTCATAGAGAATGATCTATAGTGTCACAACAGAGACTAAAATGATATTATTGGTTATGGATAAATGACGTTCTTTGGTAAATGACGTCATGGGTTAATGACATTATTTTGGTTTGAATTTTGTTACATATTGTATTTTTATTTCTATCCTACAGGTAACCGGAAATATAAATGTAAACCAATTAGGCCTACACGTTTCGGTAAGCATAAAGAATATCGTAAATGTGTATGTAACATTGACCTATGTTATGCAATGTATTCAAAAGCCTCTTTTAATTTATTTTTTCTTTTCTAATAACTAATAAAAAAAGAAGAAGAAGTAATCATCAAATGAACTTAAACCATGCATGCTCTGTAATCCTGAAATAGGGCCTTAAATTTTAGCTTTGTTATCTAAATTTAATGAAAAATCTCCAACTTTTTTGGAGATATGTTTATATATATTGGAGATATATTATAAAATTGATGCAACTCTATCAATAGATCAAACCTGATTAATGTTCATCAAAAATCAACTGAATTATTTAGATCAGTTTTAATCATAATACATATTTGATATTTAATTTTATTCTTATAGGCAAAGGAACGCGTAATAATAGTAAGTATTTTATTGTATTGAATTACAAAGAACAATCATCACCTGTGGGTAGCTGAGGAAGTTAAGAATACATTTCCTAACTGATACATAATAATAATGACCGTGTGAAAGTAATTACAAAAATATCAAAATCTAATTAATCATAATTTAATGAAGAAGAATTAGCTATGGAATAAATTTGGAATTTGGTTGCTTACTATGATTTAAAATTTATATTAATATTTTAACTTATTTTAGAATTTTATTTTGTTAATTTAAATTTAGAACAAGTTAAACATAACTGGATATCTTCATCATGTAAGAAGCCTATAGCCATATGTACAGGTAAGTGTTGATCATAAAAACTTATAATTATTTTCGATAAATTCACTATCAATCATAAAAAGCAATTCATACTGTGAATTAATCATAATTATGAATTACTAATTTGTTCTTTTTTTATTGTACTTTAATCTACAATTTTGGAGTGAAACTTCACAATTAACTTTGATAAATGTTTGTTTTTTCCTTAATAGTTTTAGCACTGGTCATTGCAATCGTAATAGCTATTCCTAACATATTCTCATGTTTTGTTTTGGATCGCAAATTAACGGAAAGTGATTATGGTAGGTAACTATTAATTTTCACATTAATTCTTATTGTTTATTGCCAACAACAAAACAACCACAAAGTTAGTCGCAGGTAACGCAAATGGGAACTAAATCCCTATGGCTATGGCATATACATGGCTGCAGTCGCGTGCTCAAGTTAGTGTTTACCGACCGACCAACCGACTAACCGACCGACATAGTGAGCTGTGGAGTCGCGTTGCACGCGACTAATAATTTGTATACCGTATGTAATGTAATTTAGACACAGCACAATTCATTGACAAATCCCAAACCGTTCAAACGGGTTTTCCTAAATACCAAGACCTACCAAGACCTACCAAGACCTGTCAATTCAAAGTGTTAATTTAACGAAATATGATATTTATAGACTTCTAATAGCATTTCCAACAATAAAACCTCAATTTTAGCGCGATAGACACAAAAAATGTTAAGTTTAAGCCTACGACACAGTAGGCCTACGACATGAGAGAGCTGCGTCGAGTGTCAGTGAGCCATACTAGTTGACGCAATACGGACATTTGTGACGTAATGTATGCATCAACTCAGTTCGTTTCAAACAATTAACGCTGATCTCAGTACTGTTATTATTTTTGTATATTATTTCTCCTGTTTGTGTATGCCGTTTAATACGATCAAGACCTTTAACCAGAAATAGAAGAATTAATGTAGAATTAAGAATTAATTAATGTATACAATTTGTTGTTTTTTTGCAGACACAATAAAATACAGTAAAATTACAGAATCTAAAATAAAGTTTAAAACCATGAATGCTGATCTCAGTAGATATTATGAGGGTGAAAGATATTATTGGTTAAGATTCTGTCTAATTGACTATTTAAGTGTTAGTGATACTACAGATGCTATTGGAAATGACTTGTTTAATGCACTTGAATTAAAAGGCTTAATCACACCTACTAATGTAAGTCTGCTATTAGAGATTACGAAGCTAACAGAAGTGAAGCCTGCCGAAGATCTTATAAGACAGTATATGAAGGACAACAGACTTCAATATATTGATGATGATACAATGTTGTCAGATGATCGGAAGCGACTGTTTAAAGCCATGAGACAAGTTCATCCAGATGCATTAAAACGTTTGGTTTCTTACTACAACCTAAAACATCATAACTTACAAAATATTTGGAATGTCGTTTTTAAATTAGAAATTGAAGTACTAGCTAATGAACCATGCAAAATCAAGAAAATTCATGAAACACTGGTTGGTAATTAGGGCATCACATCATTATTATTCATTCTCAAATATCTTAAATTGTAAAAGAACACGAAAAAGTGTATCCCTCCAGAAATGAAGGTACATTTACGTACATTTTAGGTAGTTGTCTTAAATACATTAGTGGCAATAGTTTTAACTTTAATTGTTTTCAGATGAAAAAAGAATGGAATAAAATATGAAATTAACCTTTATCTGAAATTGTGGTCTTTTAATATATATTACTGTATTACCGAAAAACATCACTTGGTTTGTACTATTTATTTGTTTTATGGCCAAGTATTTCAAGTTATGTTTAACCAATGCCTTTGATTAAATAAAATATGCATTGTAATTATGCTTCGTTACCTTTTTTTTTATTGGTTTTAAAATCGATAGGTCAACCTGGAAATTAAATTTGGCATATTTTAAAACTAGGCCTACTAATAAACATTGCAAATTCTACAGTTTAGAGGTACTGTTGCAAAATGTCATACTATGTTATAATGAACAGACATTCATCTTGGTATAACGTCTTAATTACATTATAGGTCTATTAACATTGAAAACTGTGAGTGATTAAAAAAGTTTACTGTCGACGAAAACATTTCAAGAATCTTGTTAGATGTACCAATAGGTTTAGCACCGAAAATAAATTTGCTTTTGTTGGAGTAAGTTTTCTATAGTTAGATATAATAGAACTGGAATGTACCACCTCAGACAAGTACAAAGGGATTGATTAAAGTGATGGTGTTTATTTTTCATATCATGTGAATTGATAAATGAGGGACAGAGTCTCTCTATTGTTGAGAGTAAAGTCCACATTGTGACGATCATTGTTGTTTACTCTACGATAATACGCAATGCAGAGCAAATACTGTGAAAAGTGTATATTTGTTACTAAACACAGAATGCAATAAAGACTACTGTCATTGTTCATTGGAAATTGGAAGAAATAAGTAAGTAGTAGAGTATATAAATAATTAGAATATGCCTATATAATCTGCATTTCTGTTAAAATATGGGTTTATTTTTCAATTCATAAGCCATTTTGCGACTGAGTTTGCCTACTACATAATATATGACGGAATGACATTACACAAAATGACGAAAGACGAATGGTGGACTGTTATATAACGAAGTACGCCCTATCTTTTTAGCAAGCAGACGACATAACACACCGTCAGCATTTTTTTTTAAAACTTTCAATTAATATACACATTTTGTATCAGACTGATAATAATAATAAATAGTAATAATAATAGTAGGAGTAATAATAATAGTAGAGTAATAATAATAGTAGAGTAATAATAATAGTAGGAGTAATAATAATAGTAGAGTAATAATAATAGTAGAGTAATAATAATAGTAGGAGTAATAATAATAGTAGAGTAATAATTCAATAATTAAATGATGCTGTTTTGGGACTATGCATAGAATACAATAAATACACTTTATACAGTATTGAAAAAAAGTGCTAGTAGGCCTGGATAGGCAGACGGAATAACACACCGTGAGCATTATTTTGTTAAACTTTCAATTAATATACACATTTTGTATTAGACGGACAGTAATAGTAATAATAGTAGGAGTAGTAATAATAGTTAGTAGGAGTAATAATATTTCATTTCATTTCTTTATTCGAATTCATAAAATAACACAACATAAAAAATACAAAGAATGAATTCAGGGTAACACAAAAAAGTAACCAAAGGTCAAACTTATTTCCATTGTGGCCCTTAAGGATAAAAACACCATAAGAATAAACATTTACAATAAACAATAACACATGTAGCAACAATATAAATATAAATTATAATCTTTCAAGCATAACCTCTTTGAGATGTTTCCTGATATTTCTTTTGAATTGATTGATGGTTTCTGAACACTGTATCAATTTTGGCAGGTGATTCCATGACGTTATTGCCGTGTTAACAAAGGTTGTTTGGGAGTGGTTACCTATATATGGTCTATAAATTGATTGAGTTGCAAATCTAGTATTTTTGTACTGGTGAATTACATTTGCTCTACTAATACCATCATTCATAAACGTAGGGCTTAATCCATTAATAATACGATACATGTGACAAAGTTTTATCTGTTTAACTCTTAAGTCTACTGGGAGCCAATTCAGTTTGTTTAATTCATTAGCCCCAATGTGATCCCTTGGTTCAAGACCAAGAATACATCTGACCGTCTTATTTTGTGCAGTTTGCAATTTAACTTTTAATGTTTTTTTTAATCCAGAGTACCACACGCTACAAGCATAATCATAAAGGCATAACACCAAACTATTTGCTAGTAACTTAAGATCTCTGAAAGTTAAGTACTTTCTATTTCTATATAAAAATTTTACCCTTGAGTTTACTTTCTTTATAACTGATTTACCTATATAATCTCCAGTTAGATTGTTATCGAGTTCAAGTCCTAGATAACTTACTGTAGGTTTGTTTGTGATTATATAATCATTGCATGTAACTTTCAATTCTTGTTGATTTCTGAGTTTACGTTTAGATCCAAATAGAATTGAATACGTTTTGCCTAGATGCAATGACAATCTATTATCTAATAACCAAGAATTAATAGATTTTAATTCTTTTGACAATACATTTTGTATATTGGCGACACTTTTATTAGATACAACTATAGCAGAATCATCGGCATAAAGGAGCAGTTTACTACTCAATGCAGATTCCATATCATTCACATACATTAAGAACAACAGTGGGCCCAATATTGACCCCTGAGGGACCCCACATGTTATTTTTTTCCACGTTGAAAGAGTACCACAATTATCAACTACCTGCCATCTATCTGTTAAATATGATTTAAACCAACCTATTACTGTTTGGGACAATCCTAATGCTCTCATTTTGCCTAGTAAAATCTGATGGTCTACAGTATCGAAAGCCTTTTGTAGGTCTAAGACTATCATACCTGTTAAATTACCTTTATCCCAATTCTTTTTAATATGGTCAGTTAGGTGAATTAAACAAAGATCTGTCGAAAAATTTGCTCGGAACCCACATTGGAAATCATAGATAAGTGAATTAAGGTATTCCATCAATTGGTCATGTACTAGTCTTTCAACAACTTTAGAAAAAGCCGAGAGTATAGACACCGGACGATAGTTACCTACCACCGTTTTACTACCCTTTTTGTGAATTGGGATGACTCTCGCTAATTTCCATTCTTTGGGTACAATACCGGATGTGAAGGACAACTTAATAATATGAGTTAATGGTTTTGCTATTGCAGAAGCCCCATCTTTGAAGAATTTGGCTGGTAAAGTATCTATTCCGGTAGCTTTACTCGTCGATAATTTGGTCAAAGCTTTAAGAACATTATCTTCAGATAATTCTATGAAAGAAAAATCATTAGGAAAGACACCTTTGCTACTGTAAAAGACATTGACATGTTCCAAGTTATAAGTATTACTAGGAGGGTCAAGTTTGTTTACTAGCTCTCCAGCAACGTTGGTGAAGTACGAATTAAACTCTTCAGCAACTTCTTTCTTATCATGAACATATTCATTGTTGATCTCAAGACTAACCTGTTTCTTGTCATTATTATTTGATTTAGAGGTTCCAAGACCTTTAAGAACTTTCCATAATTGTTTTGGTTTGTATTTATTTTCTTGAAGTTGTTCAGAATAAAAATTTACTTTAGCTTTTTTAATTTTATAATTTACACTATTTCGGAGTTTTCTAAAACCTTTGAGATGCATCACATCCTTTGTACTACGATATCTAATTAACATTTTGTCTCTTTGCCTAATAAGATCTCTTAATTCTGAGTCAAACCATGGTTGATCTTTTACTTTAACCCTAACTTTTTTTTAGGAGCAATTGAATCAATTATACGCAGAAACTTATCTTTAAATGTTTCCCATGAAGATTGAACACAAGTTAAACTAATACAATCTGACCAGTCAATACTATTAAGCATATGAGTCAGTGAATCAGAACTGTAATTTTTCATTGATCTAACATCAATTGTTCTGTGTATGCCAGAAATGATATTAGTCCGTTTTCGTCTACAAAACGTTAAAAAGTGATCACTTAGTCCAATAGGAATTACTCCACTGGCCTTAATTTTTAAAGGATCACTGGCAAAGATCAAATCTATTGCTGAGCTATTGTTATCACTGATCCTAGTTGGTTCAGTGATAAGTTGTTCAAGACCGAAAATATTACAGAAGTTAGTCACTGACTCATAGTTGTTACGATTACAATTTAAAACATTTACATTAAAGTCTCCAAGAATAATAATTTCTTGAGCAATGAAGTTTCCAACAGTCATAAGCAGGTTTTCTAAACAGTTAAAAAATGTACCTTGTTTTGGTGGGCGATAGCATACACCGGTTAAAATTGGCTTCGACTTTGGCAAAATTATATCAATCCATTTGCATTCGATATCCTCTCTGTCCAAATCATTTCTGACTGAGTATGAAATAGTATTGCGTATATATAAACACACTCCACCCCCTTTTCCATTTCTGTCTTTCCTTTCTATGGAGAAATTTTCTATTTTTATTTCAGCATCATTGATTGAATCATCGAGCCACGACTCACTTATTGCAATGACTGATGCGTTCGTATTTTTTGCAATATCTCTAATTTGATCGATTTTGTTACGTAGACTTCTAACGTTAAGGTGAATAAATATCAAACCCTTACCACAAAGAAGTTTACATTCCAACTCGTTGAGCAGCCTATCTTCGTTTTCCAAATTGGCATTTAATAACTCTGTGTACGAAACATCAGATATATTAATAGTATCATCTTCAAATAATGAATCACTGAAGATAGGTACCATACATGAGTAGCAATGCCAGATTTGGCAAGGCGATTGTATTCTTTAATAGAGATATTCGCACATTTAATGTGGTACCATGAGTCACATCCATCGCAACAGATACCTCGTTGATTTGATTTCACAGATCCTGAACACAGCCCACATGGATCACAAGTTGTGGGTCCAGGGTTAGACGATATATCTCCACTTAAAACAAGAATCATAAACGCAAAATGTCTCAATAAAACTCCAAGTCGTATTGCCCGTGTTTTAGTTTTTCCTCCGTGACCGTGTTTACGTGGATATACCTTTTCAAAGTATGACGTAGAACATAATTTAAGTGCTGTGATTCCATGTTGGCTAGTGAAGAATTCCTTAAACGGACTCCTTGTACGCAAAACATTGGAATTTCTCTGGACATCCCTGGCATTCCATTTTGTTATCACCGCCAGCAGGATCACTAATAGAGTAGGCAAACCGGTATGTCGAAACGTAGCCATGATAAATCAACAATCTAATCCAAGTCAAAATCCATCAAGAAGAAACTTACCGGCTATGAAATGAGTCAATACGGTACCGTAAACAGATCATACAAAAAAAAAACAACGATACAAATACAGTTAAAATCCGTACACAATTTCAGATTAAAAATGCATGTAAAATTTCAGCATGAAGAAGCATATAAAAATATCATCAATATACAGACAGCTATACAAACAACATGCTATAAAAATATTTTAGTTGCTTTAAAAAATGCGAGGTTGAAAGACACTTGAACTAGGCCCAAGGAGTGCCTTTGTGCCTATCTGTGTCGGCCGGACTCGTTCAAAATTCCCGGGCTATACTGTATATTGTTCAGAGAAATGTCATGCCTAGAGAGCTCGACTGAAACACGTCCGCTGTGTATTGAATTATGCTGTTTTGGGACTATGCAAAGAATACAATAAATACACTTTATACAGTATTGAAAAAAAGTGCTAGTAGGCCTGGATACTTGGATACTTTAAATTGATATTGAATTACGGTACTCTAATTTATAATATAAGTATTCCTGTTTTATTATACGATCATATTTTTGGCGATTTAGCTTGCCTTAAAACACATTCAATATTTTGGTTTGGTTTGTCGCACTTTCGTCGAGGTGATCTAAATTCGATTATGGTGCGATGAAAGTACAAGACTAGTCAACATAAGCCACTGTAGGCCTGACCCTACATTGAATTCGATAACAACATTTGTTTTGTATTTTCTTTAGAAATTCCAGTTTGAAAATTGTGTATCTAATTTTTAGGGCTATCTTCTTCGTTTATAGATAAAAAATGTATATATTCGATGTGATGACTGACTGATCAAACTTCCACAATTAACACAACGTTGAGACAAAAGTAAACTGTAGTAGATAACAAGGCCAACAGCCATTAAGTCGCGTGGTACAATGCATAGTGATACCGGACCGACAGACAAACAGACCGACAGACAGACAGACCGACAGACAGACGGACCGACCGACATAGTGAACTATACTGACCGAAATTACTGAACATGTTTAAAAATGTTGAAATGTTTAAAAACATTTATATTTTTTGTCACATTTGACGTGCTCGTATAACGTAATTTCGAGTTGAAAATTAAGTCAAGAAAACAGAAATCGGGCAAAAAGTGTGCGCAATAACATTTAACGCGCAGTGCGCGCGCAAAAATCTGCGCACTCATGGCAATTTTGTAAACGCTTAAAATTGCCTGAAACGTACTCTTATTTCATCGAAAATAAATTTTGAAAATTTTAAGCGCGCGTACGCATGCGTTACATGCGCTACGCACGTAATTGTATTGCCATATGATGATTTATGCCCTGAAATTTATGAGTACCAAATTTTATTTAATTGTGATTCATGGTTGTTAAGATATGATTACAAACGTGATTTCGTTAAATCGTGCGTAGACCGCGTAATTTTTTATTGCGCACCGTGAAAACATAACCACATCGATTCCTGGCCATAAGGAATATTCTGTGAAAAATTGACTTAGCTAGATTAAACTGATATCAAGATAAGGTCATAAAGCGATAAAACGCATAGTGATACCGGACAGACAGACCGACAGACAGACCGACAGACAGACAGACAGACAGACCGACCGACCGACTTAGTGAACTATAGAGTCGCTTCCACGCGACTAATTATACGAAATAGCCTTTTCCTGAAGTAAATCATTCATATGTCAATGATAAGTTGTATATTTTTGGATAACAAACGAGGACATTTTGTAAAACTGGTTTTCCCTTTGTTTTTTAACTTGATTTAAGGAAACAGATCATCTAATATTCTATGGGTTGTTGCTGTCATAAGATAGTATAAAATATTACTTACACTCATCCAATAGTACAAAAAAATAAATTCTACAATGGAAGAAGGTTTTAAGACCTTGAAAGCAAACCTAAGTACATGTTTTAACGGGAACAATTACCTTCGGTTAAAATGCATCTTGTTTGATCACCTAGATGTGGGTGATATTAGAAATTCAGCTTTTATCGGACACAATTTATTCAATATACTCGAAGAAAAAGCTTACATCACACCTACTAATATTAACTTACTATTTGAGATTACGGAACTATTTGGAGTGAAGAAGGCTAAAGACCATGTTAGAAGGTACATGAATAACAATGGGGTTCAGAATACACTGGATGGACCAAAGTTGTCCTCTTATCGTAAGCAACTGTATAAAGCCATGAGCCAAGTTGATGATCAAGGTGAATTGCTATGTGTTACTGCTTTCTACGAAATAAACCAACATAACTACAGAAATATTTGGGATGCAGTGCTTCATCTTGAGATTGACAAACATCTTGCAGATGAACCAGACAAAATAAAAAAGTTTGCGGACTGTCTCAGACAAAAAGGAAAAGAAACACTAATGCTACTTATTGGTATGTACTGTATGTATCTCGTTATCATTATAATGATATCACGATCCTTGTTCTAAATAATGAAATTCATTGAGATGTTAAGAATACTTAGACCTCAAACATACATTGGAGGTATGTTAATAAGTATTGGTTAATTACCAATTATTATAATTTCCATTAATGTTAGTATTTTCCAGAAATTTGTTCTTAATTGACATGTTTTAATTAATGAATTTACTTCGAAAGGGATTTGATTTACTATTTCAATCTTTGAAGTTTGTATGTAGGCTTGTATTTTACCGGAAAAGGGCCATTAACATATGGGATTTGTAGTTACACATTTTGTTAAGTTTAAACTTGTTAAACCAATAGAAGAACCAGAAGCGAATGCAGAGGAACAACATGGGGAAGCAGAAGCGAATGCAGAGGAACAAAATGGGGAAGCAGAAGCGAATGCAGAGGAACAAAATGAGGAAGCAGAAGAGAATGCAGAGGAACAAATGGAACACGTAGTATCAATAGTTACAGGTAGGTAATTAAGCTTAAATTCCGGAGCATGCATGCTACCAATGAGCAAAACGATCGTATTGATCCGCAGGTAAACACACGTGACTAAAGAGCAAGATAACATTTTGTTGGTGTAAGTTAGTGTGTGTTCTGGTGTGAAACTAGCATGATTGTTTGATCATTTACTCGGTATTCTGTTTTGATTGCCTTCAAGGTCATTGCGAACGTACGTCTAAGCCCCCTAAGGAAAAGTCTATGCTCATTATAGCCATATATTTATTTACATCAATTGTTCGAGGAAATAATTACTTGCCTCAGAAAAAATCGAAGATTCCAAGGGTTTCACTTCCGCCGTTGTAACTCACTTCTGCCATAGCATTTTGTATACTTTGCCGTGATGTTTCATTTATAATTTGCCGTGGTGTTTCATTTTTAAGGTTGCCATGGTATTTTTTTTAATTGCCGTGGCTTTAAAAAAAATACGCATGAGACATTTTTCATACAACTAAACATACGGAACATTCATGTTCCGAAAAAAATAAGCATTATTTCAATAATGTTTCAATAATTTGACAGTATTATTTATATACATGTTATGTTATGTTATTTTAATTGAGTAACAGTTTAATCTTTTATATATATATAGTTTTACCAATGACATTAATTGCCATCACTGTCGTCATCTTAGGTACTTTGTACTTCTATGAATCAACAGGTTAGTACTTATATTTTTATGACTGGCGTAACACACAGAGATTCTGCTATTTGCCAGTTTCAGATTCTAAAATGTTACCTTCCTACGTCTTTTAGGTTTTATTTGGACTGTACTGTTATTTTATTTCATGTGAGTTTTCAATAAATGTAGTTTTTTTGTTCATTGAATAATTCCTAATTGATTTCAGATGAGATTATTAAAAAATATTTAACGGCAGACCAGAAAACAAAATTCAAAGACCCAAGCATAAGGCCACCGACATGGAGAGAAGGGTTTACAACTTATGATATTTCACAGATGTTTACCGATCCAGTATTATACACTACTGTAAAACGAGAGAAAAAAGAAAAATATACATCATTACAAGAACTATTGGCTATTATAAATTCTACAAAATCATGTAAAGTATTGATGACAGGAAACGGAGGAATTGGCAAGACAACATTACTTCAATATATAGCTTATAACTGGGCGACTGACAACGATGCAACGTTTGCTGGTAAAATATTATTTCTTGTAAACGTCAGAGATATCGAGGAAAATCAAACCATCACAGATATAATCGTTGATAAAGTTGAGTTAAAGAACTTTCGTAAAAAAACAGGTATTGATATAAATAAAACTACTATAAAAACTTTTATAGAAGAACATGAAAAAGAATTAGTTATTTTAATAGATGGATTAGATGAGTTAAACTCTGGAGTTGATATTCCAATGATATTAAAACGCGAAGAATTGGAAGAAAGCACACTTGTCCTCACATCGCGCCCAGGTTTCACTGAAAGTTTACAAAAGTATTACGATGTTCATGTTAAGGTGGAGGGATTCACTGGAGAAAATATACTTTACTATATAAACAGATATTTCAAATCAATTAACAATTATACATTGGGTCAGTCATTAATTGAAAACTATAAAGTTGATTTTGATCACACATACATGTTTCCACAACTATTTTCATCCCCATTTTTATTACTTAAAGTGTGTACAATGTGGCAACACCATCAAGTAAGCCCAGATAATTTTTCAAATTTGTTTAAAGAAATTTTCCTTTCCTTTTTAAATCAATACAAAAACAGAGGTGATAGCTGTACTACAAAAGTGATAGACTTTGAAGACATTCCGATTGAGTATAAAAATGCAATTTTGATATTAGGAAACATTAGTTACAATAGGTTACAGAATAATTTGCTATATTTTACTGACACAGAATTAAAAAATGTTGGAAAAAATGAAACTTTAGTTAAATTATCGTTAGAATTAGGATTTGTTTACAAAGAAGAACCAATTGTTCAGGATAATTTTAAGGAGACCTACCGATGGCCATATAAGTTATTGTCAGAAGCTCTAGCTGGTTACTATTTGGCTAATGAAATTGTTAGTTTAGATTCTGAGGAATGCGAGGAAATAAGAACAAACCCGTATTTACACATGACAAGAGTTTTCACTATCAGTTTTCTAGGACCTCATGCTGACAAATTAATGAGACACTGGTTGGTGAATAGGGCGTCAAATTATTACTCATTTGCAAAATATTTTAAATATGTAAGTAAAGAGCATGAAGAAAAAGTAACGACATCACTGGACAATCAAATATCTCCTAAAATGAAACCACATGTTGAGAATTTACGGAATTCCTTTAAAACATTTATTTTTAGTGACAATTTACACTGGATCAAACTTCTGACATTGTTTTCAGATGAACTTATAAAAGACAGTAATACAGTAATATCAAATGTGGAATTAATCATTCAAAGTTCAACTACAGCGTCGTTTGAAAATGTGTGTAGGCTAGTAGCTCACATGACAATGTTTTTAAGATACAATGACAAATATGAATATGCCGTTTTTGTCAATAATAAATGTTTAACAACATTACTTTATAAATGGGGTGATAAAGCTCTTGAAATTCTTTCTAACGAATGGCAGAAATACGATTATGATGAGGAAATACGGTATTTTTTGTTTTTTGAATATATTTTTAGTAACCTTTCTGGTCCACATTTGTTCAAATTAATTGAAAACTGTCCAAACCTAGAAAAAGTCGCTCTACGATTATATTCACAAAGTCAGTGTAAACGTATTAACGAGATGTTAGAACGATACAAACTTAAACAATTTGTCAAGTTGAAAACATATTTGCTCTCGAGTCAAAATCTTCCTTGTATCAATGGGAGTCTATTAGGTCACATATTAAATACTTCTAAAGATTTAAAAAATTTTGATTTGAGTTGGTGTCATTTATCAAGCAACCAAATAGTTGATATGTTGAGGGAAGTAGATACAAACTATTTAAAATCAAAACCAAATTTCATCAATTTAATTTCGAACGATCTTTCAAATGTTGATAGTTATTCACTAGCAAAAGTTATCAATGCATTAAAAGTACCAAATTATTTGAAAGCAAATGGATTGGAATGGTACCATTATCATTTATCAGCAAAACAGTTACACGATCTTTTAATATCACCTTGGCAGTACAAATTTAGATGGAGTATTCTTACGTTGGATGGTATTGACCTATCATCAATCAACGGAAGTACACTAGCTAACATATTTATTACATTTCCAAACTTAATACGTCTTTCTATGAATGATTGTAGACTATCAGGTGATATTGTCAATGCCTTTCTAAACGAGTGTTATAGAAATAAATTAATAATAAAAAACAATTTAATATTGACAAATAATGACAATAATAAAAATGTTAATAATAATTATATGATTCCATTCTTAGTTTTTAGTAGAACAAACAATAAGGTAATATTAGACATAGAGGAATGGCATTTTTACAAATATATACTTTATCGGAGTCTTAGATATAAGATAACTTTATACGAAGCAGTGCATTTTTATATTATATCTATTATAATAACCCTTTGTTCCATTTTATTCTTCTTCGCTCTGATCTACTTTCTTCTTTATTATTTCGATATAAATTATTGTATTTGTTGTTGTATTATTTTCTTTATTTATGTATATTCTGTTAAAAGATTCAATGTACATCTACCTGTAAATATATAGAATGAACATTGTAATTTAAGTATGTATGTATGTCGAGATCAATAAATCACTATAATATTCAGTATTGATATCGTACTTTTGATGGTAATAACAATACAATAACGTAATAATCGCATCACTATTTAAAAAAAAATAACAGAAACAAAAAAAGGAACATAACACATATAACATTAGAAATAGAAGACTTGAGTTGTTATGATAATATAATATAAAATAATTAATATGAATTAGTTAATGTATTTTGTTAATCTATTTTATATTTTTACATGAAAGAGGATAAGACACATTTATTTTGCTCTACCATGTTTTATAGTTTAATCTTTAATCCGTTTTGCAATATTCTTTTTCTAATCTATAGGTTACGAGGTTCTGAAAGAATAGCGACGTGTTTTTATCATTTCATATTGCTTATGTTAATCAGTAATAAGCTTTAAACATCTTTGTTACTGATAATTTGTAATAATCTATTGGTTTAAATGTGTTTTAGATAATTTAAAAAAAATCAATTGAGTGCGTGCTTAAAAAGTATCTTTTTTTTATCTTCTTGAATAATGAATGTCTTTCTATAATCTAAAACAAAAAAAACAAAAAATGTTTTTTTGTAACTTGTAACTTATGACTGTTCATATTTACGCATGCATTTCTTTAATCATGGACCATTTGTAAGAACATTATTTTTAATGAAAATGTCAACCATGTAAAATAAGTTTATAAATAAATAAATAAATGAATGTTGTTTCATTAATGTATTTGTTATGTAACGGTTTACTGGGTTAATTTGATGAAATGACAAAATGGTTTAGGTTTCAATCTTTGTTTACTATTACTATTAAACTTGTAATTTCTACATTTGTCTGTTATTGTTAGTGTCTGTTACTGAGTCTTCTAATTAAACAAAAGTTAAATATTATACAAAAACTACAGAATGGTAAACTTATAGCCTTCACTTTATGTGGCGATGTTAATACTGTAGGCCTACTATTATAACTATATTAGTGGTGTAATTTGTTAACAAACATTTCTCAATCAATTATCAGGCACATAAGCTAGTAATTGATTATTGGAAAATCAAATGAATTTTAACTGTGAAACTGACCACATCATTAAGAACTTTGTAGAAAGCATTTCATCGTCCGAATTAGAATTATTAGAATATTTCATATCATCAATCATTGAAGCGCGCGCATACAAGTTCCGACATCCACGGCGTCACAAATCATGTGACAGATATACTAGTTTGGTGAATACTGAAATATACAGTTAGTTATCAATAGAGCTGGATTACCTGCCATTAGACCTACACAGTTTACAGCGACACTGAGTACAAATAAACGGTTAAAAAGCTCAGAATTTGTAAAAGATGGGCTGATTAACGGCCACAACTACAACTTACAGGATAAAGTTTCTGTCATTGCACATTGCATACATAATGGGGATGATGTCCAACAACTTTTTTCCGTGTGGCTTAATAATTATAGTATTCAATAAAATAGATTCGAATTGTATTTACATTTTTGGTGAAGCTTTTAAATGAGTTTCTTGTTGAATCTGTGTGTACAATAATGTACTTGTACTTTAGCACCGCGACCAATAGCGGAACCAATAGGAAAACCAGCAGCGGAACGGAGAAGAGCACCGAAACCATTTTTTACAGGTAGGTAGCCCAAATAGTGTCATTTTTCCAAGAAATTAGTCAGTGACCGAGAACATCACAAACAACTAATGCACAAAAACTGCCGGAATGTAGTGTAATCGTAATCGCGAGATTAATTCTAACACGCTTTTCTTAACGAATTATCATAAGTTTTGGCTAACTAAAATGCTGAATAATTAGGTATTATTTAGGCTACAACCCACCGGATTAAAAAATGTTTCTTTAAAAAAGATGAACCACTTTAAATAGTACATATTGATTGTAATTTAATTGGGTGACTTTAACATTAACCTTTTAAAATTTCAAAAACAGAACTAATAAATACTATATTATCCATTTTTCTCTACTTTATCTAAAACACACTCGAACAACACATTGATATATCTCACTACCTGCCTATATCACATTTTTAGAATTCTTCTTCATTTTCCATTCAATCTTCAAAACATAAATCATTTAAACAGCCAAACGAATTAATTAATTAAAGATATAAATAATATATATTTAAACTTGTGTAATTTAAACATATTTGAAAACATATCTTAGAAATAAATTTGACATTGGAGCATAACATACTTCCATTGACTAAGCTAAATCTAATCTCAAAGTAACCTGGGGTATAATAAATTCGACAATAAATTCAAACACTAAGGCAATATAAAAGATTTTCTAATAATTTAGGCCTATTCTATATATACTTTTCCAATATTTTATGGTTCCAACCTCTTTAAATAAATATTGACCTCTTTCTTATCAACAATACCGTCTTCTAACTCGTTCTGAATTTGAAGTGTCTGATATAATATGGACTTGAATAAATTACTGAAAAACGTAATTTTATATGCAATTATTATGTCTGAAGCTTTCATAAGTTATGTATTCCCAACAGAGAAGGCGTAATTCGTTTACATAGTTCAATTCGCGTGGCAAAAATAATAATTTTCGAAAATGTTTTAGGCCCTATATTTTTTTGTTTACACTTTGCGGGCTCTTCAACGTCTAGTATACATTTCTTTGAAAGGCGAACGATCATTATAGTGATTCACCTCGTTTCTTTGCTATGTGGGATGTCATCTTTTTTGTTTAAGCATAATTACATTATATGGTTGTCCATCGATGTTTTACTTGTAAATGTTTAAAAAAAATACTGTTATATTATTTCTTTAGTTTTAATGGCCACTGCATTCATTGTTGTAATTTTGGGTGTTTTTGCGAAGGTTTCAGGCCATGAAGTAACAGCATTTAGTAATTATAATGATGATGATTACCAGCACTCCATGGACACAGGTAATTATGTTTAGCACATTAATAACCACGAATTTAATTTACGATAGAATAACACTGACTGTTTAAAAACATTACAATAATTTGCGTCTTATTTTGAGTATTTGTTTCTTATTTTATATGTTTCTAATAGTTTATATAGGCACAATTTATTTGCTTTTTTTTATTTCAGAAACTATTCGAAATTTGATATTAGCGGAGCAGAAAAGGGAATTGAACGACACATGCCTAAGACCACCAATGTACAGAGGAGATACATATTACAATATTTCTGAGATGTTTACTGAACCAGAGCTTTATATCATAGAGAGGGGAAAAAGAATGGGCACATCATTAAAAGAATTATTGTCTATTATAAAGTCCAAAGACTCACCTAAAATATTGATTACTGGAAATAGGGGAATTGGTAAGACAACCTTGGTTCAATTCATATCTTATAACTGGGCATCTGATTCTGATGCTACGTTTGACGGTAAAATATTATTTCTTGTAAACGCCAGAGACATCGAACCAGGTCAAACCATCACAGACATAATCGTTGATAGAGTTCAGTTGAAGTTAGATCTATGTGTAAGTAAGCAGGCAAGTATACAACATTATATAAAGAAACACAACAGAGAATTAGTTTTTCTAATAGACGGATTAGATGAATTAAAATTTGGGGTAGATATTTCAATGATATTAAAACGTGAAGAACTGGAAGACAGTACAGTTATTCTGACTTCACGACCAGTTTCATTTACTTAGCGTTTACACAGACATTGTGACGTATTTGTAAAAGTGAAGAAAGGATTTGATAAAACCAACATAAAGTCATATATAAAAAGATATTTCGAAATAATTGGAAAGCCTGAACTGGGTCAGACATTGATTACCATACTTAAACTTGATTCACTTGATACAAATACTTGGGGTGGTGAACATAAAGAAATATTTGAACTTCTTACATCTCCATTTTTATTACGTAAAATGTGTATTATGTGGGAAAGCGAGCAAAAGATCCCCCAAAATATTCTGATTTTTTTTAAACACATGTTTCTTTCAATTTTAAATCAGCACATCAGCATAAATAAAACAGAAGATACCATAGCATACTTTGACAAGATTCCGACTAAGTATAAGAATTCAATTCTAATATTAGGACACATTAGTTACAGTACATTTGTTTGCAAAACAATGTACTTCGTTTTACGAAAACAGAATTAAACGAAATAGAACAAGATGAAGCTTTAGTTGACTTCTCGCTAAATTTAGGATTTGTTTACAAAGATGACTCTACTACTGTTCAATTTGGTACTTTAGAGACTTACAGTTTTCCAGATAGGTTATTTTCAGAAGCTCTAGCCGGGTATTACTTGTCTGACAAAATTGAAACTTTTGATTCCAAAGAATGCGAGAAAATAAGAACGAACGAGTATTTACACATAGTAAGAGTTTTTACTATTAGTTTCTTAGGTCCCAATGCCGACAAACTAATGAAACACTGGTTGGAGAATAAGGCGTCAAATTATTACTCATTTTCAAAATATTTTAAATATGTGAATGAATCAGACGAAAAAAAGGTTTTGAAATCATTGGATAAACATACCTCTCCAGAAATGAAAATACATTTTGAAAGGTTAAATAATTCCTTTAAACAGTTTATTGATGATAACAATTTGCACTTTTTACAACTACTGAAGTGGATGTCAAATGTGTGTAAAACACAAAAGAAGAGGGAATTATTAGCTGGTATCACGTCGTTGGTAAAAGAATCGAATAAACATACATTTGAAAATGTGTGCAGATTTGTAGCTCACATTTCGATTATATTGCAATTACATCAAGACGAGTCATCCCTTCAAGCCATACCAATGAAGCGTGATAAATATTTGATAACTCTAATTGAGAAATGGGGGGATAAGGCTATTGCAATTCTTTCAGAAGAATGGAAGAAATACTCTTTAGGTGAGGAAATACGTTCCTTTGCATTTCATGCAAGCTTTGAACCCAGGTTTATAATAAACGGCTCACAGCTTTGCAATTTTTTAAAAAACTTTCGTAACCTAGAAATTCTCACCATAAGCAATTTACTGGATTGTCAGCGAATTGAATTAATGTTAAATGAATGTACACTCAGTGAAACATTTCCTAAATTGAAGGTATTTGCTCTCAGGGGTAACAATCTTACCTGTTTAAATGGTACTGTATTAGGTCACATAATAAATACTTCTAAAGATTTGCAATTCTTTAATTTGCAAGATTGTAATATGTCAAGTATCCAAACAGTCGATATGCTAAATGAAATCGATTTAAACTATTTAAAATCAAAAGATATTTTCATGAATTTAGAGCTAAATGATCTTTCAAAAATTAGTATTGATTTACTTGCGAACATTATAAATTCATTTTTGGGATTTGAATTAAATTGGGGTCTGCATAATTTATCATCAAATCAATTACATGATCTTTTAAGCTCACCAAGGCGTTACAGATTTGAAAAGTTTTCTCTTAATTTGGAAGGCGTCGACCTATCATCAATAAACGGAAGTACACTAGCTAAAATATTTATAATATTTCCAAACTTACAACGTTTTTCTATGAATGGTTGTAATTTAAAAGGTAAAATAGTTAAAGACATGCTAAGTGAATGTTATAAAATGGGGGCAATAAATAAAGACAATTTAACAGTTTTAAAACCAAATGTTAAACTTTATGACAACGCAATAATTCCTTTATTTGTTTTTGAAAATGAACACAATAACCAAACATTAAAAATAGATAACAGTCCAGCATCTGGCAGGACATTTATTATGAGATTAGAACTCGTTTTATTTACTGATTTTAACTCATTGGATTCAATTGAGAACCTGCAGGCGCTCTTACAGTACAGCACGATACAGCGGCAAGTCATGCGGCTAGAAAATGGGAAGCTTTCAGTCGGCGGTAAATTACCGACAGAAGGCCCACATGATGTTGATATAACGATAACTATGTACGATACGCCTGTTTTTCCATCGAAAATATTCAAAAATATCATGGTTGTTCGTCACACAATTCTTAAAACCACCAAGTTGAACGAATAACGATAGAACGAAATTTGATATAACGTTTATTATTAGTTAAACCAGGGAAGAGTTAAATTACAATTTTTTTTATAATTTAACTCTTCCTTGGTTAAACGTTATAAAATGACGGCGCACTGCTGCTATATTTTTGTTTAGCATTAACGTTATGAACGTCAGTGTAATGTTGTAACGTTATCGAGCTGAACGTTATGTCTTTGTCAATGCAATTAATAAAAACATCGTTATTCTAACGGTAAATTAAAAACATTACTGTAGAATTACCAATTTAATGTGTTATCCACTTTTGATTTTTATTAAAACAAATAATCTTGTACAATAAATTACAGTAATTTATTGGATTTAGGGCATTGTTCCTTTTCATTCATAAGACATCACTACACCTCAAATGTGTAAGACATAATATCATAATAAATTACAATGGTATAAATAAAAAAACGCACAACGGACTTTGACCCCTCCCCTGTAAACAACATATTGACCATTATGTTATTGTATTTATACACAATTTTTTTTTTAAATAAATTTAAATTTAATTGAACAAATTATGAAGATTAGTGTCAAAACGGTGTGTTTAGCTTTTTGGATATTCTCAATAATTATTTTATTACTGAATTATTACCGATACATTATTTGTTTTGTATACTGTATTTTAATACATTTATTTGATTATTCGTAAACCATTATGGTAACCATTGCTTCTTTCTCGTGAGATAATAACATAGATATGGTTTTATTATTAATCGTAACTCAAGAAAATTTATTATTTTATCTTAATAAATATCAATACAAATTGGTGAATGGAATTATTAGTTAAAGATGTATTGTCCTCCAAAAATGAAAATTAATAAAAAAAATCAGATTTTGAATAGGCCATTTTGTAGTTGTAATAATGTTAATCACTCCGCAAGGAAAAAAACGGAAACAAAATAATGTTTTCACTTATAAAAAGACAAAAAACAAACCGTTAAATTCAACCAAAAACCCATTGGTTGGCAGCCAATTTGACTATTTTTGCTTTAAATTACAGTTTTTCAGGTACGTAATTGTTTTTTTCTGGTCCAATTATTGGTCAAAGCGAATAACTATTATGGAACATCAAAATGGCATTAAACAAAAAAACTTTTTTTTTTTCAGGGGGACAATATATATTTGCATTAGGCCTAGTAGTATGTATTTCAAAATATACAAAATGAAATTGTTATTAAATGGGGTTGATAATGTTTATTTTCTTACTCATGAATACATTTTATTTCTGCTTTTAAGTCTAATTTGGTTATTTTAAGTATCTGTACATAATTTATTTGTTTGTTGTTGAAGAAAGGGCTATTAAAAATTATATTATGAATTATCTTATAAAGTTTAATAATTTGTTTCTGTTTTATCTTCTTATATATTCATTATTATTATATTAAAGAGAATATATTATTTATGTTCATTAATTTGGTATTCAACCTATTGCTAATTTCAATAGCAAATGAATATTAAGTAATAATTTTCGAAAATTATTCTCTTTTTAAATTCTGAAAACACACAGAACCAATAAAAATGGACTATAGCATAATTCGAATATAAAAATCAGATGACGACAGTTTGCACAGACCATCATAAAAACGATGGTGGATAATAGGCCTACAGTGGTATAGGCCTACGGTGGATAATAGGCCTACGGTGGATAATAGGCCTACAGTGGATAATAGACCTACAGTGGTATAGGCCTACACTACATTGGTATAGGCCTACAGAGGTATAGGCCTCCAGTGGTATAGGCCTACAGTGGATAATAGGCCTACAGTGGATGATAGGCCTACAGTGGTATAGGCCTACAGTGGTATAGGCTTACAGTGGATAATAGGCCTACAGTGGTATAGGCCTACAGTGGTATAGGCCTACAGTGGTATAGGCCTGCAGTGGTATAGGCCTGCAGTGGTATATGCCTGCAGTGGTATGGGCCTGCAGTGGTATAGGCCTACAGTGGTATGGGCCTAACTAAAGAACGCCAAATGGTACACTGAATGTCGTTATATTTCACAATTCATATTATTGGTTTATCATTTCTAAGATTTTCCAATAACAGTAGTCCTAATTACATATAATTGAAAATAACAATACAGAATACGTAAAAAAGGAAAATGATAATTGTATGTATTAGTCTACTGCCCTCAACAGGCAGTGTGTTGGCATTTCATTGTAAGATAATGATTATTATATTTCTTTAAACGAAATCACGTCACAAACAAACGCCATAAACAGCATACGCGGGAAAAAAATAGTTTAGTATAAATAGACCTAGAACACGAAGTTTTCAATGCCGAAAAGAAGTACACCAGTCAAGTCAATCAATGATTGATTAAAATATTCCACCTAAAATGTTATACTATGATCGATTCCATAAGTTGCAAAACTAAGTAAAACTAAAACCGACATAGCATAGATCGGGCGTATATTTAGTCATACTATGTATGATTCAGTGAACTGGTAAATGTAGGGAAAACGATCAATGCGACTGAACACACGAATGTTGAGATTCTATACAGTTTTAAATGTTTAATCATCATATATCCAAAGTAGGCATACCAAAATACTAATATAGTTATAATTATATACTCATTTAAATGACTGAATATAATACTGTAAATAATGTAAAACCGGACTATAAATTCCTCATTCCATTATACCTATTTTTTGATACGATAATACTATAAGGCCTATGATCAGGTTGTTGGTATTAGTCTGGTGACGTTCACGTGACATGCGTTATTGTGACGTGGCTGTGTCGCTTCAATAAAATATAATAATACAAAGTTAATATAATACAAAGTACTTGTTGACATTAGGTTACCGAATATTACTACACTATTTATCTAGCTAGATACGTACATTAATAGTAGGTCTACACGACCAATGTTAAGTTATCGTTACTTTGATCACTCTATATTTAATTTTAAAATACATCAGGAGAGGATTACACTTTCCCGAAGTGCAGCACTGAGTTTTAGATGTCAACTTTGAGATTAAGTTACTATACAGGAACAATTTTGCAACTAGTTTATTGAATAAGCCACCGCCACCTCTGTTCATCAGAAAACATGGAAGGAACAGAAACAGGTAAAATATACTAAACATAAGTAAAAAAACGAGATCCCGGTACTGTTAGGAAATAATCAGTGTAAAACGCCACTGGTTTAACTTTCCTTAGATTTATCATGGAGTAAAGAATAAGCATGAAATTACGGACGATTACACCATACTTTATTTATAGACCTATATATTGAAAGGAAAGGCAGTTTCATTATTATTTTTCAATAATTTACATTTAAATCAATTAGATGTTAATTCCATTTGTGAAAATGGACATTAATAGTGATTAAGGCGAGTGGCACCAAATTTGGCATGGGGCTTCTCTTAGTCCTACTAATTGAGTTTTGCCTGGGAGCCACCCAATCAGCTTTCGATCTTCCAAAATGGCGGCCAAAATCCTATATGACTGCCTGTAATATCTCTGGCTGTAAAAGTCACAAATAGACAAACAATATATGTGGTCAGTAAAACCGATTCAGGAACACTTTCGTCCTTTTGTGTGCAGTTGTTAAAGAGTTATGAGCCATTATATACTAAATAAAGGTCATTGACCCTTGACCTTGTATATCTGACCAATGGAATTATTAAAAAGTTGCAAAAGTTGTATTTATTTTTGTGACTCCTAATGACACTTCATTTATCCTTTTAAACCCAGGGGTTGAGGAGTTATGAGACATCAAATGTTACATAAAAGTCACCTTTGACCTTAAATATCTCACATTATCATAATACAAATATTAGAAACAAAAGAACACAATGACATGTATTTTTACTTTAACAGCCTTAACAGAAAATCAATTCATAAAGTTGAAAATTACTGTGGCAAATTGGTTTGACCAATTTTGCCCAATCAAGATGATTAAAGTGTTGTACGAAGACTTGGTGCCTGACAAAGGTAGACTAGAGAACGCTTCGTCAATGATGGAATTGCTAAACTTGTTGTATACACATAAAGGACTGAATCACAACAATCCCACTCTTATATACGATACCATAACTATAACACAACAGGATGGCGTTTGGGAGGAAATATATGAACAAACAGATTTAAAAATGGTATGCCTACGCCCATGCAGAGAAGAGAGAGCTTTGGCATTTAGTGAATACAGACAGAGTGTAATACGACTTGGGCAAAACATGACAAAGAGTGAAAAAAAAAGGTTAAGTCATATTTACAGAGAAACAATGCTAAAATCATATAAAGATAGCTGGAGTTTGATCATGGATTTTGAACGAAACATGATTCTCTCGGAAGAAAACATGAAGGAATTCATTAAGATGTTAAGAATAAATGGATTCAACCATTTAATCAATTCTGTCGATGTAAATAACAGTAAGTAATTCAAACGATGGAAATAAATTCATTCCATTATAATTAACTAAACAACAATAATATCTATGACATATTTATTTTGTCATTTTATAAGTGAAAACATTATTTTGTTTCATTGTTTTTCTACTGAAGTGATTAACTTTATTAAAACTAAAAAATAACATATTCAAAGTCTGATTTAATTAACCTTCATTTTTCATTTTTTGGGGGACAATACATCTTTAAGAGTGTTTCACTTTGTTGTTCAAAATAACAAATTATTCACAATAAATTAAGAATCAACACAGTATACAATTAGTGGTTGTGGTAAATGTATTTTTGAGATTTTGAATTTTTTTAATTTCTAACCTACAGTGTCACTTCGATCGGATAACAGGATATATAACGGTAAGCATTATGAATAACAACATTAGACTCATTTTGTGTCTCAACATATGTTTATTAATATTGTTTATTAATGTCATACATGCATTTCAAACTTATAATTCTCACGTCCATGACCTTTTATTTATTTTTTTAAATATTTTTTTTTACATTTAAGCCTCTTAAAATGTAACGATACAGCAATCCTAATATTTTATTTTCTCCACTGAGGAATAAATCGCAATAAAGTATAAACACACTTTTATTTTATTTTTTATTTTATTCAATCGAAACCAACAGATAATTACCGCCACTAACAGGTTTGATACAAACAAAGCCAGGACAGTTTAAAGCACCTTGATTGGTCCTAACATTGATCAAGGGCTTCTCTCGTCCAGTGCCCACCTTGACCAGAGGAAAGGCATAAGTCAATAGTCTGAGGCAGATACTAGATGCAGGAGCTGCCATAAGAGTCAGCAGTGCTGATTTCAAATGCCTAACGGGACCCCAGCTCCATATACAGCACCCAATATTCCCAGAGATGGTCTCCCATCCAAGCTCTAAGCAGGCCCAACGTTGCTTAACTTCGGTGATCTGACGAGAACCGGTGTTTCAACGTGGTAAAGCCGTATTGCTATTTTTTGGTTATTGAATTTGATACATTTCAAAATCATAATTTTCCGGTCCGCGATATTTTAGTTTGGTTTTTTACATTGTTAAACAGTAATGATAACACAATCTTAATATAATATTGTTTTATCCTCGTAAAGAATATACTTTATCTCAATAGATTTATATAAAATACATTGTATGAAACCTAAAAATTCTGAATATTTAGGTGTAGGCCTAAATAGGCCTATATTTTTTTTTAAAGAATTTATTATAGATGTGATATTTTCGTTACAGATTGATTTGAGTTGGGTTTTTTTACATGTAATACAACAATCTTATAATTGTCTACTCCTAATGATTACAAACAGCTGTTTAAAAACTTTTTAAAATAAAAATATTATATTTCAAATGTCATTGTTAATGTTATGGATGATGTGACATCATTTTTAACATTTAACAAGAGTTTTTTTTTCTTTTGTAGACTTTGGTAAGTACAAGAGTTAACTGAATTGTTTATGAATCACAAAACAATGTGGCTGTATTGAAAACAACAATAAAGTTTTTAAAAAACAAATAGTTATTGTATATTCAATGTATAGACGTATACAAATAATTAATGTTTATGAGTTGAATGGTAGAATATTTCATGACTAAATTGACTATTTAACGAGGTGGACATGAAATATTCTTCCCATATAACGAATACAAAACATCAGTTATTTGTTTTATAAAACACCTACTTTTATTCAAGTTATCCATCTTAAATCATTGACGAATTCTAGCGTGAAGCTAGGCCATTAAAAAAGGCAGTGTTCCAACTTTAGAAGCAGAGTAGAACAGATAAACACGATCAGTCAACAAACATTATCAAAATGTTTACAGAAAGCTGAACGTGAATAGAGCCGTACATTATCGCAATTAAATATCACTTTTCTATGAGATAGGGCTACTTCCAAATGACACGTGATGCCTAATTGACCAATCAAATTGCAAGAACACGAGCAGGCGTGTTAACAAAAAAAATACCTTTCTTTGAAACGTAATACGTACATTTTGTTATTCTCTTTTTATATAATGATTTATTCTAATCAGATGTATCCTTTTTATATAACAGTTGCTATTGCACAGTTGTTGAAGTAGAGTCGCCTAATGATATACAATAGTTTCTATTATACATTTATTTTTTATTTTAGTTATAGGCCTACATGCAGTGACAAATCAACATAACTTGGAATCTATGGCTATACCATTACTCGGTAAGTACAAGCAGTAACAACTCAACTAATGTTTATTTTCAATAAATTTACAATATCAAACATAATTTATTTATTTTGAAGCGTATTACATACTTATATTAATGACTAGAACTGCGTCTTTTAGTTTGCAACGGTCTCATGTCTGCAATTGTAACTAAATTACTTTTGTGTATTTCATTATAGCAACTTTAGTACTGGTCATTGCCGTCATTCTAGCTACAAACCACAAATTAACAGAAGGGGATAATGGTATGTATATAATAATACAATTTGATGATTTTCTAGCTATGCAGTGTATAAACATTATGCGCAGTGGTAGTGTGAACAAAAAAGAGAGTCAAAAATCAGAATTGTTACAATGGCTTCAAACGAGGCAAATGAGCGTAAGAAGGTCATGAACTTGCTGGATAATAAATGTAAAGGAGTACTATATTAAAATATTGATGGTATGGTCAAACCTATTAGGTAATATTTGCTTTTCACGAGATGAATTACAAACTTTCTTGATTTCAGATGATATTATTCGAAACTACTTAACAGCAACACAGACAAATAAATTAAAAGACCCAACATTGAGACCACCGACGTGGACCGAACATTTTGGACACTATGTTGATATTTCCAAGATGTTTACAGATCCAGTTTTAAAAACTACTACAAAGGAAGAAAAAATAAAAAGTCCCACATCTTTGCAAGAATTATTGGGTATTATAAAGTCAAAAGACTCACCTAAAGTATTAATGGTAGGAAATGGAGGAATTGGTAAGACAACCTTGCTTCAATTCATATCTTATAACTGGGCGATAGATTCCGATGATACGTTTGCTGGTAAAATATTATTTCTTGTAAACGTAAGAGACATCAAGGCAGGTCAAACCATCACTGATATGATCATAAATAGGGTTAAGGTGAATGCAAAAACAGATCCCCGTGTAAGTAATACATCTATAAAAACTTTTATAGAGAAACATGACCGAGAATGTGTAGTTCTGCTGGATGGATATGATGAGTTAAATTCTGGGCTAGATATTCCAATGATAATAAAACGTGAAGAACTAGAAGATTGCACGGTCATTGTTACTTCACGACCTGGTCCTACAGTGGATAGCGTAGAAAAACATTTTGATGTACTTGTTAATATAAAGGGATTCAGTGCAGAAAATATAAAGCCATATATAAACAAATATTTTGATTATATTGGAAATTATAAACTGGGTCAGTTATTAATAGATCAATTTAAACTTGATTCTAAATCTATATACTGGGGTGGTGATCATAAGGAAATATTTCAACTACTTTCATCCCCGTTTTTGTTACTTAAAATGTGTACTGTGTGGCAACACAAACAAACAATTCCCAAAGATTTTCAGCATTTTTTTAAAGAAATATTTTGTCTGATTTTAAAACAGAACATTAACAGGAGTAACAAGTCTACTACTACAGCAATACCAGAATTTGACCACATTTTGACTGACTACAAAAATGCAATTGTAATATTAGGGCAAATTAGTTACATTGGCTTACATAACAACTTACTTCTTTTTACTAAAAGAAAGTTAAATGAACAAGTAAAAAATGAAACTTTAGTTGACTTATCGTTGGAATTAGGATTTGTTTACAAAGATGACCCTACTGTTCAGGATGATTCTGTGGAGACTTACAGATGTCCACATAAGTTATTGTCAGAGGCACTAGCCGGGTTTTACTTGTCGGAAAAAAGGGATACTTTAACATCTGAGGAATGCGAGAACTTAAGGACGAACAAGTATTTACACATGGTAACAGTTTTCATTATCAGTTTTCTAGGTCCTAATGCAGACAAATTAATGAAGCACTGGTTGGTGAATAGGCTCTCAAATTATTACTCTTTTTTAGAATATTTTAAATATGTAAGTCAAGAGCACGAACAAAATGTAGTGAAGTCATTGGATAAACATATGCAACCAGAAATGAAAATACATGTTGACAATTTTAAAAATTCTTTAAAGACCCTATATGAAAAAGATTTGCACTTATTCCAACAAATGAAATTGTTTGCAGATGACTTTACAAACTTAGAGAGAGCAGGAATATATTATATAACTATGAAATCAATCATAGAAGAATCAAACATTGAGTCATCTGATAATGTATGTAGGTTAGTAGCACACGTTCATATTTTATTACGATATCTGTCTAAAAATCTAAACAGTTGGTATATGACACAATTATTTAATAAATGGGGTGATAAAGCTTTTAAAATCCTCTTAGACGAATGGAAAAGATACCGTTTTGATGAGGAAGTAGATACATTTTTGTGGTTTATTGATCACATCGTATATAACACTACTATTGACTCACGGATTTGCAAAATAATTCAAAACTTTCCAAATTTAGAAGGGCTCCACATACGTTATATGGGTTATAATATAGGTGGTTCAAATATTAACACAATGTTAGAAGAATGTGAACATAGTAAAACTTTGGTTAAATTAAAGCGTTTTAGTCTCGAGACCAAATATCCGGAGTTTATCAATGGATCTCTATTAGGTCGTATATTAAACACTTCCAAAGATTTAACATATTTCAATGTGGCGAATTCTCAATTATCAAGCAAACAAATAGTCGACATATTTAATGAAGTAGATATAAACTATTTAAAGTCAAAACAAAATCTTATCGAATTACAAAGAAATGTTCTTTCAGATATTGATACCGAATTACTTGGAAACATTATCGATTTATTAGAAACACGGCAGGGCCCTCAAAGCCAAACTTGGGGTAATTATAGTATGTCTTCTAAACAATTACACGATATTTTAATATCACCTAGTGGTTATAGATTTAGATGGGATAGTCTTTTTTTGGATGGCATTGACCTATCATCGATCAATGGAAGTACATTAGCTAATATATTTATTATATTTCCAAACTTAAGACGTATTTCTATGAATAATTGTAATTTAACAGGTATTATTGTTAAGGAAATGCTAAGTGGATGTTATGAAAATAATATAATAATCAAAAGTGACCTAATATCTATCAATGGAAATGACCATACGAAGATTGACAGTACATCATTAATCCCAACATTTATTTTAGCTACTGAAGAGAATCACAATACTTTATCAATTGAACGGAATCACAAAACTTTATCAATTGAACGGAATCACAAAACTTTAGCAATTAAAGAGAATCACAAAATGTTAGTAATGCCAAAGAATCACAAAACTTTAGTAATGCCAAGGAATCACAAAACTTTAGTAATGCCAAGGAATCACAAAACATTAGAAATAGAAGATTTGAACTATTACAGTTGGTATATAGAAACTAGTATACCTATATTTAAAGCGCATTTATTTCGTCCTTTAAATATTGTATATAAAGTTTTAATAATTATAATTATAGCTATAACATCTTCTACTTTTCTTCTATTCTTACGAGGATACATTTCACTTTTTCTATTATTAATTTTAAACATTTATATTTGCTTATGGGTAGGTCTTGTTATTGCTATTTACCTTCAGTCATAATTAATTAGGCTAAATTTATTTAAATAACATATTACGGTATTTGCGTTTCGCATATTGAATCAAAATGTCGCCTACACTGTTTAAATACTACCTTCTGAATATCGATGATAATTCAATGATCTTATCTATTATTTGTAGTATTTTTTAAAGTAAAGTATCAGGAGACAATCTTACTGTTGCTCTAATAAACTAATTACTAATTATTGTGGTGTTGTATCTATTTTAAATACAGGGTATGTATAAACATTTTAAAATTAGAAAAAAAATATTATTGTTATTATTGATATTGGCCTATTGTTTATCCTAGAAGTATAGGATAACTTTTGAATCTATTTTGGTTTATGTAAGAAAAAACGTTTATCTATTTATTGTCGATCGTTATCGGGCCTTAATATTTTTATATTTTAATTTATAATATTGATTATATAGGCCTAAACGGAGGATACATTTTATTAGTTTTTATTAATCGTTTTAAAAATTATAAATTAGTTTTATGAGTGTGTATTTTTTTATATAATATAACTTGATCAAATTCCATTTGACTCGATTTATTGTACAAGTTTTGTTTATTATTATTAAACTTTGTTAATGGTCTTTATATCTGTCCATTACGCATTATTTTTTTCCCGTATGTATGCGATGCAGAATCATGCATATTCAATAAGGTAGTAATATGAATATTCATGTTTCACGCATTACCGACTTACAAGAAAAAACACTAGTCTAACTTCCAATACAAGAATGCGTCCAGTATTGACAGGCCCTACTGTACATTTTTTTTGTCTTGTGTGGGTTCGTCCCACTTTTATTATAGTTCTATAAATATAAATAATATATGTATATATGCACATTTATATAATTCTCTTATTTATAAGGTACATTGTTAAAAAAATACATATCTTTTGAACAGTATATACATAAGACTAAGATTATTTTGATGTTAAGAAGTAACCACATTTACATTCATATACATTTTTAAAAATACAATTAATTAAAATATGTCGATGGCAGTAAACTGACGATAAAAATTGATTTAAAAAAAACGTACTTATGAAAAAGTTATTATTGTTGTTTTATTCTGTTCGTGTCCGTTGTCTGGGTAGAGAGGCTATAAACTCAGGGGAAGAATATAAAGAATCTTCCATTTTCACCAAGAAAAAAATGGATGAGATGAAAACGAAGAATGCAAAAGCTTGAAAAAAAAGGTGTTTAGAATGGATAGGATGGAATGATATATACGCTTAATACCCGGATGACATATCTTAAAACTAATATAGTTACTAGGCCTATATACAATGTATTTAAGAGATAAAAATAGCATTTTTTTTATTTCATTAATTTAAGGAGATTTTGCTTTATATCTCCCCATTTACATTGAGCTTTAAAGTAGTAGCACTTATACTCATTTTCAATTAAATGCTTTACTTCAGTAATAAAAAGATTCCAGATCTTTTTTTCATAGTTGTTTCCTTTTTTTTCAGGTTTTGTTAATATATGCAACTTATATATAGAGAATACAAATAATGAAATCAATTCATTTACAATTATGTTATTTGATCAAGTAATCATTGTAGTCCAAGTTATTGGGTCTTCGTTTGAAAAGCTCTTAGCTATGACACTTTTAAATTTAAGCCATATCCATTGAAATACACTGCATTTATATAACATGTGTTTTTCAGTTTCAACCTTGTTTATACATTTATCACATAAATCATTACCTGCTAAGTTCCAGATTTTCAATCGTTTTTTACATGGTAGTATTCTATGCAGAAGTTTAAAATTAAATTGAGCAACTTTGGGTATATGTTTTAGTCTATAAACTTTATAGTACCAAACATTACTCCAATCAATGTCTACCTTACCTAGTTCTATTTCCCATTTTGTTTGTGAATTTGGTATTTTTGAACATCTATTAATAAAATGATTATAGAAGACGGTTCCTTTATTTTTCATATAAAGTCGTAGACTAGGAATACTATTGTCTTCCTTTTTTGTATTACCTTTTTCAATAATTTCTTTCCACTCTTTTGGTATGGCTTTTAACAATTGCATATATTCAATTAAGGCGTTATGCCGTTTATACAGTTTAGGAAATATTTCACAAGGTGAAAGTACTCTATCATTCATGTAAATATCTCCGATTGTTTTAAACCCAGAAGATAACCATACTTTAAAATACATAGATTTATTGTTCAATACGATATGTCTGTTTTCCCATAATTGTTGGCTCTTTATTTCCATGGTAGTTTTTGGTTTTACATGTATGATATTGTTTAATTTTACAACAGACTTCATCATATTTCTATAAAATAAAGGCATACTGCCCAGGTTAGCATGCTCTTCTAAATTCAACTGTTAACTGTATATTCAATAGGTTGAAGGTAAAACTTTGGAAGGCCCTACTGTACATTACTCGTACGGGTATCATTAAAGCTAACCACTGTACTACTAAAATGTGGCTAGACCTACTAGTTCTACATTAAATGAATATAAGTTAATGCAAGCTTACCCCGTCATTCCTTGAGTCCTGGCTTGACAAGTGTCGGGCCTAGATTTCTTTCTTAAAAACTTCCGCACAACATAGCAATAGTAAACACATCTCAGACACGTGGGCTGGAACGCCATAAACAAAAAATACATCTGGTGAAGAAAGAATGCAAATGAGCTTACTCGAGCGTGAACACAGCAATATAGGTGGCAGCACACTCACCTTAGACGACGAAAGAAGTATTTGACATAAATATACGTTGTCTACTTTTACCGCATTCAAAGTTTTCAAAAATTAAATTCTTAAATGTAAACAATGACAGTATATTTCAGATAACTTGTACAATTTGGTAAATAAAATCGTTTATTCTCAACACAAACTGACATGTGTCGTATTCTTCTGGAAATAAACACTGCTACTGCTCGGTCAGAATAAAAAGAATTTCAAAATTGGGAAATATCGGTGATAAGGCGAAGTATAGGCATTATATTAAAAGTCTCTATAACCTCAAATGTAGTGTTGTAAATGAAAATCTGCGATACTATTTTATAAGAAGAAATTCAATCAACAACTTTACGTCAATGGCTACCAGAATGTATCTATGTAGATGGTGTTACGTGAAATGCATAAAATAAATGTAATGATTCATGCCAAGCATAATGTGTACAGAAAAAAAATATCGAATTTTTATTTTAAATCCTTTATTCTGTTAATGAGATGATATAACTAACTGAAAAGAAGATTCTATAATTGTTATGTAATTAACATACAGAAAAATAATGTCATCAAGTTTACATTTGGGGAAAGAACAGTTTAGTGTTATTGAATAAATTGAGAAAAATAAATAGTAAATACATATACATTATAGAGTAGTTCACAGTTCTGTATGGGCCTATATTGGATAATAGGCCTACAGTAGTATGGGCCTATATTGGATAATAGGCCTACTGTGGTATAGGCCTACAGTAGTATGGGCCTATAGTGGATAATAGGCCTACAGTGGTATAGGCCTACAGTAGTATGGGCCTATATTGGATAATAGGCCTACAGTGGTATAGGCCTACAGTAGTATGGGCCTATATTGGATAATAGGCCTACAGTAGTATGGGCCTATATTGGATAATAGGCCTACAGTAGTATGGGCCTATATTGGATAATAGGCCTACAGTGGTATAGGCCTACAGTAGTATGGGCCTATATTGGATAATAGGCCTACAGTGGTATAGGCCTACAGTAGTATGGGCCTATATTGGATAATAGGCCTACAGTGGTATAGGCCTACAGTAGTATGGGCCTATATTGGATAATAGGCCTACAGTGGTATAGGCCTACAGTAGTATGGGCCTACAGTGGTACATACTATACGGTAATAGTAATTGTAGACTTATTTTTATTGTCTTTTCAACGTTCCTCATTTAATACGGGAGTTTTTTGCACGTCCACTGTGCCGACTGTTACACTATGACGTCATTCTTATGATATGGTCGTGCGCGCTAGGCGACTGGCATGTTCACGTGGCATTTGGCGCGTTCGCTCTTTGACGAGTGGATGTATGACGTCATATCACTGCAAACGTTTACCACGAATCATGGCGGAGAATGGTCTCGCGATGATTGGCGGTGAATGGTCTCGCGATGATTGGCGGAGAATGGTTTCGCGATGATTGGCGGAGAATCGTCTTGCGATGATTGGCGGAGAAGAATGGTCTCGCGATGATTGGCGGCCGAGAATGGTCTCGCGATGATTGGCGGAGAATGGTCTCGCGATGATTGGCGGAGAAGAATGGTCTCGCAGTGATTTTCTGAGAATGGTCTCGCGATTTTCTGAGAATGTAGTAAATAAAGTACATTAATTATATTTACAAACTGTGACTTATCGATTTTTATTGGTTATTTTAAATAAAGAGCTAATTTTAATAATTATAATAAACATTTTATTTTAACACCGAAAAATAGAAATAGGTCTATTGAAAAAAACAATTTATACTAATCTCCTTAACAAATATTTTAATATCTAAAATCTCAACGTATCATGAACAAAATATTTATCATTCTCGATTTTATCTAAATGAATAAACTATTCTGGTCTTATAATTTAAAATGTTATTATAATGTTCAGTTTTTTAACATTTAAACCCTCATATACGATTATTGCTTATTGTCTCTTTAACGACTCGATATTTTACTTCACGTGTTATTGTTATATAGCCTAGGCTACAAATATATTTACAAAAAAAATTGCAAATATAATACTACACATTATTATGACTAAAAAAATAATATGATTGATTGAATAAAGCTCACAAGAAACTAAAAAAAAAATACTACAGGTTTTGGCCTAAGTTTTATCACTAGGACGCCAACATTTGTTCAGAAAATTAAGGATCTAGGCTAAGCCAAGCTACAAACTTAGCCTGACCTAATAAGCCCATCCACCGACCCAGTGATGGAATAGCTATACTAGAGGTTACGCAGTAAGATCACTGGCACGTCAACGTAATGTCCACTCATAGACTACGACCCATGTAGACGTGAACGTCGTGCACGTTCACTCAGATCTAAAAGTCCCTAATATCATATTTATATGGCACTTTCTGTATAATATTAACAGGTTCTTCACAAAAGTTCGTTATTGTGACGTTGACCCGTTCAAACACGCTTCAGTGAAATAGAATAATTACTGAATAATATACAATACTCTACATACAATACTTCAAAATACTTGTTGTCGCCATTATATTCCTAGGCAATTTATTTAGCACGACAAGTGCATTAAAATAGGATCTACACAGGTTCAGGTTCAATAAATCAGTTTTGTTGCAAACTCTTCTGAATTGGATTTAACAGTAGGCATAGGCCTACACTAGGAGAAGACTCAGAAAAACGTCAGACAAAAAAACAAGTAGAGATTAAAATGAAAAAACGATAAAGTCAACCCTGAGATGTTACGGTTCAGTGTACAGCAACCATTTTGGAACTTGTCTTGTTGATTTTGAATACGCCTACCGTTACTGTTCATCAGAAAGAAACAACAACTGGTAAAGTATAAATCAGTACATATAGGCCTAGTATTATATAGTTCTTCGATCAGTTTACGAGGCATCTGATCAAACTTCAATCGGCAAAAAATTGAGATAATGGGAAAAAAGAAAGAAATACTGTTGATGAATATTGAAAAAAAATGGAATTTTAATTTATAAGGCTGTTATTTCCAATACATAGAAATAGGTCAGTTATATTGTTGGTAATAACTGTAATGTTGATATTGAATTAGTAGGCATAATGTAGTTTAAACTAAAGATTCTTCAGGTCAGAGTGTGTTGAACATTTGGGACTATGCATAGTTAGAAAGTTAGGCCTACACATTAATTGCTTACATTTGAACAATTTTTCTTGTCCTTAGCTGGCTACAATGTATGAAAATTGTTCCAAATTGTGTTAATATTGTGAGTTTTTTACTAATAGGTTTTTGTTTTCAGATTAAAAATGGACGAAAATGATGTTAAATACCAAATGTTTCTGGAAAAACTTAGCAAATCCTATGCTGGCGTGGACGTTAGGAAGTTAAGAATGCTTCTATGTGGTATTATACCTATTGGCGGTCTAGATCAGTCAGCCATGGGCCTATTTAATACTCTTACTCGCAATCGATTTATCTCAAAAACTGATGTGAGGCTGTTGTTGGACATTGCTGAAGTAACTAATCAGGAATCAGCGATAAATTGTACAACAGAATACAAGAATACTGTACAATGCAGTAATAACACATCAGAGACAATAATAACCAACTACCGCAGAGCACTGTTTACAACGCTTATTAACGTAGACAAAAATGACTTACAAAATGTTATTGATTTCTACAAGCTGTGTGCCTTCAACTACGACAACATTTGGGATGTTGTATATCACATTGAGAAAAACGGAAACTTGGATTCACGAGAACAAATTGAAATATTTGCAAAACTACTAAACAATGTAGCACAACATATTCTACTGGGTATGCCTACCACATCTCGATTGAGATTCTTTTTTATTTGCTCATTAAATTTGTTTTAGAAAATAATAATATTTATTATTAATCACGGATTTACCGTGTAGTACATCATGCAAAATCAATGATGGCTTGAGCGTATTTCCTCTAAACAACTAAACTATATCAAAGGCCATGGCATTTATTTGAAAATAATAATTTCAAAATAACAAAGATATTAATTCAAACTAAATTATTTAAGATTTTCATGGGGTCTTTATAGTTTCTGGAAATACTGTATATTTCAATTTTAGTAACATTTTGGTGAAGTTTAAACTTATATCTTCATTTCTTTTGTGCATATGAATATAACTTACAGCAACATTCTATCAGCCTACCTTGATACCGGCTTCAGCTACAACAATGGTAGTTCCCACAGGTATGTAGCAGACTAGCCAGTGACAGAAGGGTGCAGTGGGTATGGTTGCAATTGTTAAAATTTTTTAACTTATTTAAAATTTTATTTTAAATTTAAATTTAGGCCTAGAACATAAAAATAACTGTAAGAAGCATAAAACCATATGTACAGCAATTTCAGATAATCTAAAAATGTTCCTGTTTTTAGTTAGTTGGTTAAGTTTAAACTTATATTATATTTTGATTTCTTTTTGTATTTCTATCAGCAAAACCCTATCAGCCTACAGTTATTCAAACATCGGCTTCAGCATCGACACCAACACCGATATCAATTTCTACAGGTATGGAGCTTAGCCTATCCAGTAACATCATTATCAAATCCAGTGAATACTAAACAAGATAGGGAAAAAGGATTGAACATTCAAATATTATGTAACTACAAATACTGTAAGACTGTGATAGATGTGTATGAAACACAATACAGTGACGTGAGCTACATGCACCATTCATTATCATATAATGTAATGATGATATTGACCCGTAGGTGGCGCAAACCATTATAACATAAATCCAATTGCGATATTTTTCATAACCACTCCATCATCTTGGAAAAAAGAGTCATAGAGAATGATCTATGGTGTCACAACAGACACAAAAATAATAGTATTGGTTATGAGTAAATGACGTTATTTGGGTAAATGACGTCATGGGTTAATGACGTTTATTGGGATTTTAATTTTGTTACGTATTGTAATTTTATTTCTAACCTACAGGTAACAGGAAATCTAAATCTAAACCAAGTACACATATCGGTAAGCATAAATAATATCGTAAAATAAATTCACAATGTAACATTGACCTACCACAAATCAAAATAAGAAGCAATGTATTCAAAAGCATCTTTTCTATAACTTAATAAAAAAAGTAATCATCAAATGAACTTAAACCGTGCATGCCCTTCAGTAATCCTGAAATATACCTTACATTTGTTTAGCTTTAGCGATGGTCTTTGCATTTATTGTTGTCATCTCAGCTGTCATACTCTCATACTTATTCCACGTTTTTGCAAACAGGTTTTCAGATTGCGAATTAACAGAAGGTAATGTTTATTATTAATTTTCTATTATGAAATTAGTATTTAATAGCCGCTACCTAACGTTGAAATTTGCAAAAAAAAAAGCCTGTTCGGTTTATACTTTCATAGATTGTCTTCATTTCAGATCAGCTTATTCGAAACTTCATAACAGCAGAACAGAGAAAAAAATTCGAAGACCCAAATATAATACCACCAACATGGGGAGAAAATCATCCGTATGACATTTCACAGATGTTCACAGATCCAGTACTACATATAGAAAAAAGAAAAGTCGACGCATCATTACAAGAATTATTGGATATTATAAAGTCTAAAGACTCCTGTAAAGTATTAATGGTAGGAAATGGTGGAATTGGTAAGACAACCTTGCTTCAATATTTATCTTATAACTGGGCGACAAATAACGATAGTACGTTTGCTGGTAAAATATTATTTCTTGTAAACCTCAGAGACATCAAAGAAGGACAAACAATCACAGATTTAATTGTTGATTCAGTTAAGCTGAAGAAATCTCGTAAAAAAACAGGTATCTATGTAAATGAAACTATTATAAGAACTTTTGTAGAGACATACGACAAAGATTTAGTTCTTCTGATAGATGGATTAGATGAGTTAACATCTGGGGTAGATATTCTACTGATACTAAAAAGAGAAGAATTGGAAGACAGCACAGTTATTCTGACTTCACGACCGGGTTTTACTGAAAGTGTACGTAGGCATTTTGATGTATATGTAAAAGTAGAAGGATTCTCTACAGAAAACATAAAACCATATATAAATAGACATTTCAATTTCAACTCTAATCTGGGCCAGTTATTGATTGACGAATTCAAACTTGATTCAGTGAAAAATAATTGGGGTGGTGATCACAAAAATGTATTTGAACTGTTTTCATCCCCATTTTTATTACTTAAAATGTGTGTTATATGGCAACACGAACAAATAATTACAAAAGATTTTCAACGTTTTTTGAAAGAAATCTTCCGTTCCATTTTAAATCAGTACATTAACAGAAGTAATGAGCAAAAACGGATATCCAACTTTGACAACATTTCAACTGACTATAAAAATGCAATTTTAATATTAGGAAAAATAAGTTACATTGGTTTACAAACAAATAAACTTCATTTTACTAAAATACAATTACTTGAACTAGTAAGAAATGAAACTTTGGCTGACTTATCGTTGAAAATAGGATTTGTTTACAAAGATGACCCTACTGTTCAGGATGATTCTGTAGAGACTTACAGATGTCCACATAAGTTATGGTCACAAGCGCTAGCCGGGTTTTACTTGTCTAACAAAATTGATACTTTAACATCTGAGGAATGCGAGAACTTAAGGACGAGCGAATATTTACACATGGCAAGAGTTTTCACTATTAGTTTTCTAGGTCCTAATGCAGATAAATTAATAAAACACTGGTTGGTAAATAGGCTCTCAAATTATTACTCTTTTTTAGAGTATTTTAAATATGTAAATCAAGAGCACGAACAAAAAGTATTGACATCATTGGATAAACATATGTCATCAGAAATGAAAATGCATGTTGACAATTTTAAAAATTCTTTTAAGTTGTTATATGAAAAAGATTTGCACTTATTTCAACAAATGAAATTGTTTGCAGATGATTTTACAAACAAGGGGGAAATAGGAATATTTAAAACTATATCAATCATAGAAGAATCAAACATTGAGTCATCTGATAATGTATGTAGGTTAGTAGCACACGTTGAAATCTTATTAGGATATCTGTATAAGTTTGCAGATCGAAGCATCTTTTTGATACAATTACTTCATAAATGGGGTGATAAAGCTCTTAAAATCCTCTCAGACGAATGGAAAAAATATCGTTTTGGTGAGGAAGTACATAATTTTTGGTGGACTATTGATTGCTTCGAATATAACACTACAATTGACTCACAGATGTGTAAATTAATTCAAAACTTTCCAAATTTACGAGAGCTCAACATACGTTATATGAGTTGTAATATAGGTGGTTCACATATTAACACAATGTTAGAAGAATGTGAACATAGTAAAGCTTTTGTTAAATTGAAGAGTTTTAGACTCGACACCAAAAATCCGGAGTTTATCAATGGATCTCTATTAGGTCGTATATTAAACACTTCCAAAGATTTAGAAACTTTCAAAGTGGCCAATTCTCGATTATCAAGCAAACAAATAGGTGACATGTTTAATGAAGTAGATATAAACTATCTAAAGCCAAAAGACATTTTTATCAACTTAGAAGGAATTGATCTTTCAGATATTGATACCGAAGTAAAGAAAAAATTAGACATTATACCAAGTGATATGTCAGTTAAACAATTACACGATCTTTTAATATCACCTAGTCGTTATAGGTTAAGATGGGATAATCTTAATTTTGATGGCTTCAACCTATCATCATTCAACGGAAGTACACTAGCTAATATATTTATTATATTTCCAAACTTAAAACATCTTTCTATGAATGATTGTAATTTAACAGGTACTATTGTAAATAAAATGCTAAGAGAATGTTATAAAAATCATATAATGATCAAAAGTGACATGATATCTATCAATGGAAATGACGTTACGAAGATTGACAAAACATCATTAATAACAAAATTTGTTTTAAGAAATGAAGGGAATCACAAAACATTTGAAATAGAAGAGTTGGTGTATGTAAACTAATGTAAACCTATATTTAAATCGCATTTATTTCGTCTTTTAAATATTTTGCATATAGTTTTAATATATTTAATAATTTTAACTATTATTTTCTTCTATTCTTATGAGGATATATTTCGCTTTTTATTATTAATTTTAACCATTTATATTTTCTTATGGGTAGGTCTTGTTATTGCTATTTACCTTCAGTCATAATTAATTAGGCTAAATTTATTTAAATAACATATTACGGTATTTGCGTTTCGCATATTGAATCAAAATGTCGCCTACACTGTTTAAATACTACCTTCTGAATAACGATGATAATTCAATGATCTTATCTATTATTTGTAGTATTTTTTAAAGTAAAGTATCTGGAGACAATCTTACTGTTGCTCTAATAAACTAATTACTAATTATTGTGGTGTTGTATCTATTTTAAATACAGGGTATGTATAAACATTTTAAAATTAGAAAAAAAATATTATTGTTATTTATTATTATTGATATTGGCCTATTGTTTATCCTAGAAGTATAGGATAACTTTTGAATCTATTTTGGTTTATGTAAGAAAAAACGTTTATCTATTTATTGTCGATCGTTATCGGGCCTTAATATTTTTATATTTTAATTTATAATATTGATTATATAGGCCTAAACGGAGGATACATTTTATTAGTTTTTAATAATCGTTTTAAAAATTATAAATTAGTTTTATGAGTGTGTATTTTTTTTTATAATATAACTTGATCAAATTCCATTTGACTCGATTTATTGTACAAGTTTTGTTTATTGTTATTAAACTTTGTTAATGGTCTTTATATCTGTCCATTACGCATTATTTTTTTCCCTTATGTATGCGATGCAGAATCATGCATATTTAATAAGGTAGTAATATGAATATTCATGTTTCACGCATTACCGACTTACAAGAAAGAACACTAGTCTAACTTCCAATACAAGAATGCGTCCAGTATTGACAGGCCCTACTGTACATTTTTTTTTGTCTTGTGTGGGTTCGTCCCACTTTTATTATAGTTCTATAAATATAAATAATATATGTATATATGCACATTTATATAATTCTCTTATTTATAAGGTACATTGTTAAAAAAATACATATCTTTTGAACAGTATATACATAAGACTAAGATTATTTTGATGTTAAGAAGTAACCACATTTACATTCATATACATTTTTAAAAATACAATTAATTAAAATATGTCGATGGCAGTAAACTGACGATAAAAATTGATTGAAAAAAAAAAAAAAAACTTATGAAAAAGTTATTATTGTTGTTTTATTCTGTTCGTGTCCGTTGTCTGGGTAGAGAGGCTATAAACGCAGGGGAAGAATATAAAGAATAAAGTGCAAGTCCAAGGTAATATTTTGGCTCTGTGTGTATGTGAGTCGCTTCATACCCGGATGACTTTTCTTAAAACTAATATAGTTACTAGGCCTATATACAATGTATTTAAGAGATAAAAATAGCATTTTTTTTTATTTCATTAATTTAAGGAGATTTTGCTTTATATCTCCCCATTTACATTGAGCTTTAAAGTAGTAGCACTTATACTCATTTTCAATTAAATGCTTTACTTCAGTAATAAAAAGATTCCAGATCTTTTTTTCATAGTTGTTTCCTTTTTTTTCAGGTTTTGTTAATATATGCAACTTATATATAGAGAATACAAATAATGAAATTAATTCATTTACAATTATGTTATTTGATCCAGTAATCATTGTAGTCCAAGTTATTGGGTCTTCGTTTGAAAAGCTCTTAGCTATGACATTTTTAAATTTAAGCCATATCCATTGAATTACACTGCATTTATATAACATGTGTTTTTCAGTTTCAACCTTG
Organism: Antedon mediterranea; assembly: GCF_964355755.1. Classification (NCBI taxonomy): domain Eukaryota; kingdom Metazoa; phylum Echinodermata; class Crinoidea; order Comatulida; family Antedonidae; genus Antedon; species Antedon mediterranea. Next base: position 22,773,519 of record NC_092678.1, on the reverse strand, counting down.
TTTATACATTTATCACATAAATCATTACCTGCTAAGTTCCAGATTTTCAATCGTTTTTTACATGGTAGTATTCTATGCAGAAGTTTAAAATTAAATTGAGCAACTTTGGGTATATGTTTTAGTCTATAAACTTTATAGTACCAAACATTACTCCAATCAATGTCTACCTTACCTAGTTCTATTTCCCATTTTGTTTGTGAATTTGGTATTTTTGAACATCTATTAATAAAATGATTATAGAAGACGGTTCCTTTATTTTTCATATAAAGTCGTAGACTAGGAATACTATTGTCTTCCCTTTTTGTATTACCTTTTTCAATAATTTCTTTCCACTCTTTTTGTATGGCTTTTAACAATTGCATATATTCAATTAAGGCGTTATGCCGTTTATACAGTTTAGGAAATATTTCACAAGGTGAAAGTACTCTATCATTCATGTAAATATCTCCGATTGTTTTAAACCCAGAAGATAACCATACTTTAAAATACATAGATTTATTGTTCAATACGATATGTCTGTTTTCCCATAATTGTTGGCTCTTTATTTCCATGGTAGTTTTTGGTTTTACATGTATGATATTGTTTAATTTTACAACAGACTTCATCATATTTCTATAAAATAAAGGCATACTGCCCAGGTTAGCATGCTCTTCTAAATTCAACTGTTAACTGTATATTCAATAGGTTGAAGGTAAAACTTTGGAAGGCCCTACTGTACATTACTCGTACGGGTATCATTAAAGCTAACCACTGTACTACTAAAATGTGGCTAGACCTACTAGTTCTACATTAAATGAATATAAGTTAATGCAAGCTTACCCCGTCATTCCTTGAGTCCTGGCTTGACAAGTGTCGGGCCTAGATTTCTTTCTTAAAAACTTCCGCACAACATAGCAATAGTAAACACATCTCAGACACGTGGGCTGGAACGCCATAAACAAAAAATACATCTGGTGAAGAAAGAATGCAAATGAGCTTACTCGAGCGTGAACACAGCAATATAGGTGGCAGCACACTCACCTTAGACGACGAAAGAAGTATTTTACATAAATATACGTTGTCTACTTTTACCGCATTCAAAGTTTTCAAAAATTAAATTCTTAAATGTAAACAATGACAGTATATTTCAGATAACTTGTACAATTTGGTAAATAAAATCGTTTATTCTCAACACAAACTGACATGTGTCGTATTCTTCTGGAAATAAACACTGCTACTGCTCGGTCAGAATAAAAAGAATTTCAAAATTGGGAAATATCGGTGATAAGGCGAAGTATAGGCATTATATTAAAAGTCTCTATAACCTCAAATGTAGTGTTGTAAATGAAAATCTGCGATACTATTTTATAAGAAGAAATTCAATCAACAACTTTACGTCAATGGCTACCAGAATGTATCTATGTAGATGGTGTTACGTGAAATGCATAAAATAAATGTAATGATTCATGCCAAGCATAATGTGTACAGAAAAAAAATATCGAATTTTTATTCTAAATCCTTTATTCTGTTAATGAGATGATATAACTAACTGAAAAGAAGATTCTATAATTGTTATGTAATTAACATACAGAAAAATAATGTCATCAAGTTTACATTTGGGGAAAGAACAGTTTAGTGTTATTGAATAAATTGAGAAAAATAAATAGTAAATACATATACATTATAGAGTAGTTCACAGTTGGTGTCAATAACAGGTTTTGTAGTAGATTAAAATCTACTACAGTGATGTTTTTTTTTATCTCAATAGAGGTCTTCAAATTAACAAGGCCAACAGCCATTAAGTCGCGTGCTACAATGCATAGTGATACCGGACCGACAGACAGACCGACAGACCGACAGACCGACAGACCGACCGACATAGTGAACTATACTGACCGAAATTACTGAACATGTTTAAAAATGTTGAAATGTTTAAAAACATTTATATTTTTTTAATTTACACGTGCGTAGCCTGTCACTTTTGACGTGCTCGTATAACGTAATTTCGAGTTGAAAAGTAAGTCAAGAAAACAGAAATCGGGCAAAAAGAGTGCGCAATAACATTGAACGCGCAGTGCGCGCGCAAAAATATGCGCAATTTTGTAAACGCTTAAAATTGCCTGAAACGTACTCTTATTTCATCGAAAATAAATTTTGACAATTTTAAGCGCGCGTACGCATGCGTTACATGCGCTACGCACGTAATTGTATTGCCATATGATGATTTATGCCCTGAAATTTATGAGTACCAAATTTTATTTAATTGTGATTCATGGTTGTGAAGATATGATTACAAACGGGATTTCGTTAAATCGTGCGTAGACCGCGTAATTTTTTATTGCGCACCGTGAAAACATAACCACATTGATTCCTGGCCATAAGGAATATACTGTGAAAAATTGACCTAGCTAGATTAAACTGATATCAAGATAAGGTCAGAAAGCGATAAAACGCATAGTGATACCGGACCGACAGACCGACAGACAGACCGACCAGCCGACCGACATAGTGAACTATAGAGTCGCTTCCACGCGACTAAAAAGTGGTGGGAAATATATAAATTTATATATAAAATGTTGTAAATATTAATATTATTATCAATTTTAGCAATACGTACTATTAAGCCTGTTAATATTTAATAATTATGTCTTAATATACTATTATTTATTATAGAAAGGTTTCTGCATACAAAATTCAAGATAAAATATTTAAAGTGAGCCCTTTATAGAAAAGTCAAAAAACACACTGAAAGTACAAACTTGAATTTAAATAATTGTAACGTTATCGATCTAAACGTTATGTCCTGGTTAATGTAACCATCGTTACATCGTTAATGTAAAATATCGTTATTCTAACGTAAAATTAACATAACTTTAGAATTACCAATTTAATGTGTTATCAACTTTAGATTTTGTTTGTATTAAATTGTTTACCATCGTGTACAATAAATTAAGTTATTGGATTTAGGGCATTGTTCCTTTTCATTCATAAGACATAATGTAATAAATAAATTACAATGGTATAAATAAAAAAACGCACAACGGACTTTCTTCCCATCTAACAACATATTGCACTTTACGTTATTGTATTTATACACAATTTTTGTTTTGTATGGTTTTTTTTTTTTTGGGAAATAAATTGAAATTGAATTTAAGACATTATAAAGATTAGTGTCAAAGCGGTGTGTTTAGGTTTATGGATATTATAAATATACATTTTATTTCTGCTTTTAAGTCTCCTAATTTGTTTATTTTAAGTATTTATACGTAATTTATTGGTGTTGAAGAAAGGGTATTAAAGTAATATTATGAATTATCTTATAAAGTTTAATAATGTGTTTCTGTTTTGTCTTCTTGTATATTCATTACATATTAAAGAGAATATAGTATGTATTCATTCATTTGGTATTCAACCTATTGCTAATTTCAATAGCAAATGAATTAATCATTTCGAAAATTGCTTAATAATCATTTAAATTTTGAAAACCCACAGAAACAATAAAGTGGACTATAGCCTGATTCGAATATAAAAATCAAATGACGACAGTTTGCACAGACCATCATTTTTTAAATACGATGGTGGATAATAGGCCTACAGTGGTATAGGCCTACAGTAGTATGGGCCTATATTGGATAATAGGCCTACAGTTGTATAGGCCTACAGTAGTATGGGCCTATATTGGATAATAGGCCTACAGTGGTATAGGCCTACAGTAGTATGGGCCTATAGTGGATAATAGGCCTACAGTGGTATAGGCCTACAGTAGTATAGGCCTACAGTGGTATAGGCCTACAGTGGTATAGGCCTACAGTGGTATAGGCCTACAGTAGTATGGGCCTATATTGGATAATAGGCCTACAGTAGTATAGGCCTACAGTAGTATGGGCCTATATTGGATAATAGGCCTACAGAGTGGTATAGGCCTACAGTAGTATGGGCCTATATTGGATAATAGGCCTACAGTGGTATAGGCCTACAGTAGTATGGGCCTATATTGGATAATAGGCCTACAGTGGTATAGGCCTACAGTAGTATGGGCCTATATTGGATAATAGGCCTACAGAGTGGTATAGGCCTACAGTAGTATGGGCCTATATTGGATAATAGGCCTACAGTGGTATAGGCCTACAGTAGTATGGGCCTATATTGGATAATAGGCCTACAGTAGTATGGGCCTATATTGGATAATAGGCCTACAGTAGTATGGGCCTATATTGGATAATAGGCCTACAGTTGTATAGGCCTACAGTAGTATGGGCCTATATTGGATAATAGGCCTACAGTGGTATAGGCCTACAGTAGCATGGGCCTATATTGGATAATAGGCCTACAGTGGTATAGGCCTACAGTGGTATAGGCCTATATTGGATAATAGGCCTACAGTTGTATAGGCCTACAGTAGTATAGGCCTATATTGGATAATAGGCCTACAGTGGTATAGGCCTACAGTAGTATGGGCCTATATTGGATAATAGGCCTACAGTGGTATAGGCCTACAGTGGTATAGGCCTATATTGGATAATAGGCCTACAGTTGTATAGGCCTACAGTAGTATAGGCCTATATTGGATAATAGGCCTACAGTGGTATAGGCCTACAGTAGTATGGGCCTATAGTGGATAATAGGCCTATAGTGGTATAGGCCTACAGTGGTATAGGCCTACAGTGGTATAGGCCTACAGTGGTATGGGCCTATATTGGATAATAGGCCTACAGTTGTATAGGCCTACAGTAGTATGGGCCTATATTGGATAATAGGCCTACAGTGGTATAGGCCTACAGTGGTATAGGCCTACAGTGGTATAGGCCTACAGTGGTATGGGCCTATATTGGATAATAGGCCTACAGTTGTATAGGCCTACAGTAGTATGGGCCTATATTGGATAATAGGCCTACAGTGGTATAGGCCTACAGTAGTATGGGCCTATATTGGATAATAGGCCTACAGTGGTATAGGCCTACAGTAGTATAGGCCTACAGTGGTATAGGCCTACAGTAGTATAGGCCTACAGTGGTATAGGCCTACAGTTGTATAGGCCTACAGTAGTATAGGCCTATATTGGATAATAGGCCTACAGTGGTATAGGCCTACAGTAGTATGGGCCTATATTGGATAATAGGCCTACAGTGGTATAGGCCTACAGTAGTATGGGCCTATATTGGATAATAGGCCTACAGTGGTATAGGCCTACAGTAGTATGGGCCTACAGTGGTACATACTATACGGTAATAGTAATTGTAGACTTATTTTTATTGTCTTTTCAACGTTCCTCATTTAATACGGGAGTTTTTTGCACGTCCACTGTGCCGACTGTTACACTATGACGTCATTCTTATGATATGGTCGTGCGCGCTAGGCGACTGGCATGTTCACGTGGCATTTGGCGCGTTCGCTCTTTGACGAGTGGATGTATGACGTCATATCACTGCAAACGTTTACCACGAATCATGGCGGAGAATGGTCTCGCGATGATTGGCGGTGAATGGTCTCGCGATGATTGGCGGACAATGGTTTCGCGATGATTGGCGGAGAATCGTCTTGCGATGATTGGCGGAGAAGAATGGTCTCGCGATGATTGGCGGCCGAGAATGGTCTTGCGATGATTGGCGGAGAATGGTCTCGCGATGATTGGCGGAGAAGAATGGTCTCGCAGTGATTTTCTGAGAATGGTCTCGCGATTTTCTGAGAATGTAGTAAATAAAGTACATTAATTATATTTACAAACTGTGACTTATCGATTTTTATTGGTTATTTTAAATAAAGAGCTAATTTTAATAATTATAATAAACATTTTATTTTAACACCGAAAAATAGAAATAGGTCTATTGAAAAAAACAATTTATACTAATCTCCTTAACAAATATTTTAATACCTAAAATCTCAACGTATCATGAACAAAATATTTATCATTCTCGATTTTATCTAAATGAATAAACTATTCTGGTCTTATAATTTAAAATGTTATTATAATGTTCAGTTTTTTAACATTTAAACCCTCATATACGATTATTGCTTATTGTCTCTTTAACGACTCGATATTTTACTTCACGTGTTATTGTTATATAGCCTAGGCTACAAATATATTTACAAAAAAAATTGCAAATATAATACTACACATTATTATGACTAAAAAAATAATATGATTGATTGAATAAAGCTCACAAGAAACTAAAAAAAAATACTACAGGTTTTGAGTTTTATCACTAGGACGCCAACCTTTGTTCAGAAAATGAAGGATCTAGGCTAAGCCAAGCTACAAACTTAGCCTGACCTAATAAGCCCGTCCACCAGCGATGGAATAGCTATTCTAGAGGTTACGCAGTAAGATCCCAAGGTCTTTACGTTATACGTTCACTGGCACGTCAACGTAATGTCCACTTAACAGTAGACTACGACCCATGTAGACATGAACGTCGTGCACGTTCACTCAAATCTAAAAGTCCTTAATGTCATATTTATATGGCGCTTTCTGTATAATGTTAACACGTTCTTCACAAAAGTTCGTTATTGTGACGTTGACCCGTTCAAACACGCTTCAGTGAAATAGAATAATTACTGAATAATATACAATACTCTACATACAATACTTCAAAATACTTGTTGTCGCCATTATATTCCTAGGCAATTTATTTAGCACGACAAGTGCATTAAAATAGGATCTACACAGGTTCAGGTTCAATAAATCAGTTTTGTTGCAAACTCTTCTGAATTGGATTTAACAGTAGGCATAGGCCTACACTAGGAGAAGACTCAGAAAAACGTTTCGTTTCAGACAAAAAAACATGAAAAAACGATAAAGTCAACCCTGAGATGTTACGGTTCAGTGTACAGCAACCATTTTGGAACTTGTCTTGTCGATTTTGAATACGCCTACCGTTACTGTTCATCAGAAAGAAACAACAACTGGTAAAGTATAAATCAGTACATATAGGCCTAGTATTATATAGTTCTTCGATCAGTTTACGAGGCATCTGATCAAACTTCAATCGGCAAAAAATTGAGATAATGGGAAAAAAGAAAGAAATACTGTTGATGAATATTGAAAAAAAATGGAATTTTAATTTATAAGGCTGTTATTTCCAATACATTGAAATAGGTCAGTTATATTGTTGGTAATAACTGTAATGTTGATATTGAATTAGTAGGCATAATGTAGTTTAAACTAAAGATTCTTCAGGTCAGAGTGTGTTGAACATTTGGGACTATGCATAGTTAGAAAGTTAGGCCTACACATTAATTGCTTACATTTGAACAATTTTTCTTGTCCTTAGCTGGCTACAATGTATGAAAATTGTTCCAAATTGTGTTAATATTGTGAGTTTTTTACTAATAGGTTTTTGTTTTCAGATTAAAAATGGACGAAAATGATGTTAAATACCAAATGTTTCTGGAAAAACTTAGCAAATCCTATGCTGGCGTGGACGTTAGGAAGTTAAGAATGCTTCTATGTGGTATTATACCTATTGGCGGTCTAGATCAGTCAGCCATGGGCCTATTTAATACTCTTACTCGCAATCGATTTATCTCAAAAACTGATGTGAGGCTGTTGTTGGACATTGCTGAAGTAACTAATCAGGAATCAGCGATAAATTGTACAACAGAATACAAGAATACTGTACAATGCAGTAATAACACATCAGAGACAATAATAACCAACTACCGCAGAGCACTGTTTACAACGCTTATTAACGTAGACAAAAATGACTTACAAAATGTTATTGATTTCTACAAGCTGAGTGCCTTCAACTACGACAACATTTGGGATGTTGTATATCACATTGAGAAAGACGGAAACTTGGATTCACGAGAACAAATTGAAATATTTGCAAAACTACTAAACAATGTAGCACAACATATTCTACTGGGTATGCCTACCACATCTCGATTGAGATTCTTTTTTATTTGCTCATTAAATTTGTTTTAGAAAATAATAATATTTATTATTAATCACGGATTTACCGTGTAGTACATCATGCAAAATCAATGATGGCTTGAGCGTATTTCCTCTAAACAACTAAACTATATCAAAGGCCATGGCATTTATTTGAAAATAATAATTTCAAAACAACAAAGATATTAATTCAAACTAAATTATTTAAGATTTTCATGGGGTCTTTATAGTTTCTGGAAATACTGTATATTTCAATTTTAGTAACATTTTGGTGAAGTTTAAACTTATATCTTCATTTCTTTTGTGCATATGAATATAACTTACAGCAACATTCTATCAGCCTACCTTGATACCGGCTTCAGCTACAACAATGGTAGTTCCCACAGGTATGTAGCAGACTAGCCAGTGACAGAAGGGTGCAGTGGGTATGGTTGCAATTGTTAAAATTTGTTAACTTATTTAAAATTTTATTTTAAATTTAAATTTAGGCCTAGAACATAAAAATAACTGTAAGAAGCATAAAACCATATGTACAGCAATTTCAGATAATCTAAAAATGTTCCTGTTTTTAGTTAGTTGGTTAAGTTTAAACTTATATTATATTTTGATTTCTTTTTGTATTTCTATCAGCAAAACCCTATCAGCCGACAGTTATTCAAACATCGGCTTCAGCATCGACACCAACACCGATATCAATTTCTACAGGTATGGAGCTTAGCCTATCCAGTAACATCATTATCAAATCCAGTGAATACTAAACAAGAGAGGGAAAAAGGATTGAACATTCAAATATTATGTAACTACAAATACTGTAAGACTGTGATAGATGTATGAAACACAATACAACGTGAGCTACTCATGCACCATTCATTATCATATAATGTAATGATGATATTGACCCGTAGGTGGCGCAAACCATTATAACATAAATCCAATTGCGATATTTTTCATAACCACTCCATCATCTTGGAAAAAAGAGTCATAGAGAATGATCTATGGTGTCACAACAGACACAAAAATAATAGTATTGGTTATGAGTAAATGACGTTATTTGGGTAAATGACGTCATGGGTTAATGACGTTTATTGGGATTTGAATTTTGTTACGTATTGTAATTTTATTTCTAACCTACAGGTAACAGGAAATCTAAATCTAAACCAAGTACACATATCGGTAAGCATAAATAATATCGTAAAATAAATTCACAATGTAACATTGACCTACCACAAATCAAAATAAGAAGCAATGTATTCAAAAGCATCTTTTCTATAACTTAATAAAAAAAGTAATCATCAAATGAACTTAAACCGTGCATGCCCTTCAGTAATCCTGAAATATACCTTACATTTGTTTTAGCTTTAGCGATGGTCTTTGCATTTATTGTTGTCATCTCAGCTGTCATACTCTCATACTTATTCCACGTTTTTGCAAACAGGTTTTCAGATTGCGAATTAACAGAAGGTAATGTTTATTATTAATTTTCTATTATGAAATTAGTATTTAATAGCCGCTACCTAACGTTGAAATTTGCAAAAAAAAAAGCCTGTTCGGTTTATACTTTCATAGATTGTCTTCATTTCAGATCAGCTTATTCGAAACTTCATAACAGCAGAACAGAGAAAAAAATTCGAAGATCCAAATATAATACCACCAACATGGGGAGAAAATCATCCGTATGACATTTCACAGATGTTCACAGATCCAGTACTACATATAGAAAAAAGAAAAGTCGACGCATCATTACAAGAATTATTGGATATTATAAAGTCTAAAGACTCCTGTAAAGTATTAATGGTAGGAAATGGTGGAATTGGTAAGACAACCTTGCTTCAATATTTATCTTATAACTGGGCGAAAAATAACGATAGTACGTTTGCTGGTAAAATATTATTTCTTGTAAACCTCAGAGACATCAAAGAAGGACAAACAATCACAGATTTAATTGTTGATTCAGTTAAGCTGAAGAAATCTCGTAAAAAAACAGGTATCTATGTAAATGAAACTATTATAAGAACTTTTGTAGAGACATACGACAAAGATTTAGTTCTTCTGATAGATGGATTAGATGAGTTAACATCTGGGGTAGATATTCAACTGATACTAAAAAGAGAAGAATTGGAAGACAGCACAGTTATTCTGACTTCACGACCGGGTTTTACTGAAAGTGTACGTAGGCATTTTGATGTATATGTAAAAGTAGAAGGATTCTCTACAGAAAACATAAAACCATATATAAATAGACATTTCAATTTTGTAAACAACTCTAATCTGGGCCAGTTATTGATTAACGAATTCAAACTTGATTCAGTGAAAAATAATTGGGGTGGTGATCACAAAAATGTATTTGAACTGTTTTCATCCCCATTTTTATTACTTAAAATGTGTGTTATATGGCAACACGAACAAATAATTACAAAAGATTTTCAACGTTTTTTGAAAGAAATCTTCCGTTCCATTTTAAATCAGTACATTAACAGAAGTAATGAGCAAAAACGGATATCTAACTTTGACAACATTTCAACTGACTATAAAAATGCAATTTTAATATTAGGAAAAATAAGTTACATTGGTTTACAAACAAATAAACTTCATTTTACTAAAATACAATTACTTGAATTAGTAAGAAATGAAACTTTGGTTGACTTATCGTTGAAATTAGGATTTATTTACAAAGATGACCCTACTGTTCAGGATGATTCAGTAGAGACTTACAGATGTCCACATAAGTTATGGTCACAAGCGCTAGCCGGGTTTTACTTGTCTAACAAAATTGATACTTTAACATCTGAGGAATGCGAGAACTTAAGGACGAGCGAATATTTACACATGGCAAGAGTTTTCACTATTAGTTTTCTAGGTCCTAATGCAGATAAATTAATGAAACACTGGTTGGTAAACAGGCTCTCAAATTATTACTCTTTTTTAGAATATTTTAAATATGTAAATCAAGAGCACGAACAAAATGTAGTGAAGTCATTGGATAAACATATGTCATCAGAAATGAAAATGCATGTTGACAATTTTAAAAATTCTTTTAAGTTGCTATATGAAAAAGATTTGCACTTATTCCAACAAATGAAATTGTTTGCAGATTTTACAAACAAGCGGGTAATATTTAAAACTATATTATCAATCATAGAAGAATCAAACATTGAGTCATCTGGTAAAGTATGTAGGTTAGTAGCACACGTTCATATCTTATTACGATATCTGGATCAAAGTCGAAACAGTAGGTGTATGATACAATTACTTCATAAATGGGGTGATAAAGCTCTTAAAATCCTCTCAGACGAATGGAAAAAATATCGTTTTGGTGAGGAAGTACATAATTTTTGGTGGACTATTGATTCCTTCGAATATAACACTACAATTGACTCACAGATTTGCAAATTAATTCAAAATTTTCCAAATTTAAAAGAGCTCCACATACGTTATATGGAATATAATATAAGTGGTTCACATATTAACACAATGTTAGAAGAATGTGAACATAGTAAAGCTTTTGTTAAATTGAAGAGTTTTAGTCTCGAGACCAAATATCCGGAGTTTATCAATGGATCTCTATTAGGTCGTATATTAAACACTTCCAAAGATTTAGAAACTTTCAATGTGGCGAATTCTCAATTATCAAGCAAACAAATAGGTGACATGTTTAATGAACTAGATATAAACTATCTAACATCATCAGACATTTTTATCAATTTAGAAGGAATTGATCTTTCATATATTGATACCGAAGTAAAGAAAAAATTAGACATTATACAAACTGTATGATACTTGGGACAGGTATTATATGTCAGCGAAACAATTACACGATCTTTTAATATCACCTAGTCGTTATAGATTAGATTGGATATTCTAATTTTGGATGGCATTGACCTATCATCAATCAACGGAAGTACACTAGCTAATATATTGATTACATTTCCAAACTTAACACATCTTTCTATGAATAATTGTAATTTAACAGGTACTATTGTAAATGACATGCTAAGTGAATGTTATGAAAATAGTATAATAATCAAAAGTGACCTGATATCTATCCATGGAAATGACCTTACGAAGATTGACAGTACATCATTAATCCCAACATTTGTTTTAGGAATTGAAGGGAATCGCAAAACATTAGAAATAGAAGAGTTAAAGCTAAATAAAGGAAAATGTAAAGGAATCTGGATTGGATCAATTCAGAATAACCTAGCAACCCCTTGTGGTATCACTTGGACGAAAGAGCCAGTGAAATTCCTCGGAATTTATGTAGGCTATAAAAAAGGTGTTTGTGAAGAAAAAAAACTGGGATGATAAAATTATGGAGTTAGAACATACTTTAAGGCTATGGGAAAAACGACACCTTACCTTCTTTGGAAAAATGATAATAAATAAAAGTCTAGCAATTTCAAAATTAATATACAATGCTAGTATTATCAATGTACCAAAACATGTATTTCCAATGGTAGAGAAGTTACTGTATAGATTCCTATGGGGAAATAAAAAAGAAAAGATTAAGAGGAAAACACTTATAAATAAAATAGAAGAAGGAGGGGTTAATATGATTGATTTTTATGTAGTTGTGATCTCGTTAAAGCTAAACTGGGTTAAGAGACTACTTAGCCCAGACCCAGGCAAGTGGAAATGTATTCCAAAATATTACATATACCCTATAGAATGTACATTAGAGATAAGTAAGCTTAATTTTGAAGAGCATAAACAATTACAAATTATGCCTGAATTTTATTTAAATATGATTAATGCAATTGTGAAAATAAATAATATTGAAATGTTAGATCCTCAAAATGTACAGGAAATTAAATCTCAAACCTTGTGGGAAAATAAACATATACTGTCAGACGGAAAGTCTTTATACTTCAAAGATTGGTTAAAGTCGGGCTATAAAACAATTGGTGACATTTTGGTCAATAACACAATTGTAAGTCTTAGAGATTTAATTCCCACGTTATTAGTAAAGCATAATGGGATAATAGAATACTTCAAGCTCATGCATGCTATTCCTATTGAATGGAAGGAAGTATTGGCACGACATAGATTAGAGAAAGAACAAGTTAATGTTGATATTAAAAATGAATTATTCAAATCAAATGTTAAAACAGGTTTTTATGATAAGTTTATATTTGAACTAAAGACAGTGCCAATCTCCCAAGTAAAATGGGAAGCAGAGTTTTTAAATACCGGTAAGACTATGGTATGGAACAAAATATGGAATAATAAAGTCAAAGATATGAAACATATGGTAAAAGTTGCGCAATTCAATTTTAAACTTTTACATCGCATACTTGTTTGTAATAAAAGATTACATATTTGGAAATTGTCTAAAACTAATATTTGTGATAGATGTAAGAATGTGATAGAAAACGAAGAACATATGTTACTTAAGTGTAAAGTGATTAAGCCAGTTTGGAGGAAATTCAATATTCTTATTGTTGAATGTTTTCCTAATGAAACGCCAATACATTGGTTTGATATAGTTACTGGTTCCAAAGATAAACTTGTAAATGAGCTAACATCTATCTTTACGTTTTGTATATACAAATCCCGCATAAGGCTTAGTTTATTAGATAACATGATGGGTAACGAATCAAAAAGTATCTTGAATATGTTTAAGTTTGAATTAAAAAAGCTTATAGAAAATGAATACGCATGTAATCAGTATAAAGCAGTTATAAAATGGAATGATGTTAAAATTAAATTATTAGAATTCATAAAATAAGAAAAATATAAAACTAGTACAAGCTGTAGTGTAAAACTAACAAACACCTAGACTTATACTAAAACTAATACATGATAGAAATAAATGTATTAGGGTAAAACATAGACTGAAACACACGGTCAAACATATAAGTAAACAAACTGGTAAATGTAAAGGGCCAACATAGTAAGAAAAGAACTTTAAAGGAATACAAATAGTGGAATGAAACAAATGTTATACAAGGCCAAAACATAAAAAGTAGCATATAATGTGTTTATAATAACTATATTAAACTGATTCGTAAATGTAAATAGGTATATTAATGTGTGTATGTGTGTATATATTTGTAATGGATGTAATATAAGGTCAAAAGAAATAAAGAAAATTGTGAGTACTGATTTAAGATATAATAAAAGAAACAGCTACTTTTTAATACATTTCTTAATATAAAGTAAATTTAAATGATAAATAGTCGTACTTTTACTATAACTTGCAATAAACATAAAATGTACGTTTTTAAAGCATACTTTTACTCCATCGATTTTATGTACATGTATAGATATAGTGCCTTTTTAGCTGTTATATTGAATTTTATTGTTCTTTATTTTATAAAAATGTATGTATGTTATATAATATATATTTGTAAAAGGAATGAATAAATGTGGGTGACCCCCACGAAAGAGAAAAAAAAAAGAAATAGAAGAGTTGAACTATTACAGTTGGTATATGAAACTAAATGTAAACCTATATTTAAAGCGCATTTATTTCGTCTTTTAAATATTTTGTATAGGCCTATAGTTTTAATATATTTAATAATTATAGCTACATCTACTTATTTTCTTCTAATCTCACAAAGATACATTTCGCTTTTTCAATTATTGATTTTAACCATTTATATTTTCTTATGGGTAGAACTTATTTATCATTAGTTATAACTTAATTAACTTAGCTAGATTTATTCAAATAACATACGGTATATGAGTTTCGTATATTGAATCAAAATGTCGCTACCCTGTTTAAATACTACCTTCTTTAATAAATTATTTCAAACGACAAGAACGCGTTTCGATTTTGACCGTCGTTGAAACGTGTTTGACAATCAACCGTTCTAATTAGTGCATCTAATTGAATATTCATGAAGAGGACCACGTTCCCGACACGCCTTTCCAAACGGAGCCGGAGCGTTGTAGCGCGTTTGTGTCACGCAAACGGCTTCCCTTTGTCTTGCCAGTTCAAACAAAACATCGACGTTCGAACACGTTTGTGTCACAGAGTCGCGTTTTCTATTGTCTCGAACTCTTGCAAACTAATCGGGGAACCCCCTTTCGCGGCAAACATCACGGTATAATCGGACAGGACGTATACAGTGAAGCCAAAACAACGTCTAATATTAATAATATGGTGAAGCATAAACAAACGGTTTTCGTAGATTTTAAAGTGAAATAAAATGTACAGTGCTGTATTTGTAGCGCAATGATTATATAACCGATCGGCAGTTCACAAATTGTAAAAATAACCTCAATTTAGCTAGGCCTAGTTGATCGCGAGCGAGTGACAGCAAATCGTCGCTTTGCATTACCTTCTATCTCGCTAGCTACTTGGCGCCAAATCACGTTTACACGAATCAATCGTTTATAAGCATCACTAAATCGTATCTTCATATTATTATTAGGCCAAATAAAAAAACATACTTGTTAAGCGTCTGATTATCCAGCCGCCTCTGTTTTAAAAAAATTTTTTTTTACCCATACGGTATATGACAGAAAGTTCAGCGGCCCGGTCCAGCTCCAGAGCAGGGCTCGAAATTCACGCTAGCAAACTAGCATTTTGCTAGTAGGGGCCTAGATTCTTCATAATTGCTAGTTGAAAATTTCAAACTAGCAAATGTTTGCTAGTGTAATTTTTGAAAAAATACGTACTTTTTAGCTTAGGCACGCTAGCCGCCGATCGCTCTATGTCGACAACGGCTAATAGGAACCAATTTGATGAAAACAATTGTTTCATTTAAGGCTGGTTTCCTGTCGACGTAAGAACATCACTTTTGTTGCGACTACGCCGATTTGTCGTAAGAAATGCGGATTTTACAGGAAACCGATTACGATCGAAAATTTACAAAATCGACGCAACGTAAGAAAAATGGTAACGACAAACGCCGATTTTACAGGAAACCGATGACCTAACAATTGTTGCGTTACGACGTTTTCTTCCGATTTTACAGGAAACCGGGATTTTTTATCTTACGCTTGAATGAACGCCCTTGCGTCACGTTTCTTACGTCTCTTACGAAAGTCAACTTTCGCAAGAGACGTAAGCGCAATCGTAACAAGCAACCAATGAGCGACAAGAGTTATGACGTAATGTGTATTTCCTTATAGTGAAATAAAGCCGGACAATAACATTTGTATGTATTTACTACTATAATTTTAGCCCACTTTACGATGTTGTAGGCCTACATACTTTACAAATGCACAGTAGTTTCAATATAGGCATAATAATGTTCTAATCAGGGAGTTTATCGTTTAATTTTCATGTAAATGAGGTAGCAAACAGTATTTCTAGAATAATTGGTGTCTTAAACAAAGTGAAGTCTATGTTATCAAGTAACATCTTGTTAACGGTATACAATGCACTTATATTACCTAGAATAACGTATGCTATCACAGTATGGGGTGCTACTTCTGCTACAAATTTAAACCGTATACATATTCTCCAGAAAAAAGCACTTAGAAATATTTGTCATGTTCATTTTATGCATCCTTCTCATCCACTTTTTATTTCGACCCAAACATTAAATATTTTTGACCTTTATACGAAACACACTGCTATATTTATGTATCAATATAAACATAATCTATTACCTGAATCATTTAATAACTTATTTAGTACATCTGCCTCATTCCATAATTACTCAACTAGAAACAGGTCAAACTACTGTCCACAACTAAAACGCACCAAAGTCGGACAGCAATGTATTTCCTACCAAGGAACACATATTTGGAACAATTTAACAGACTATATAAAACAATCCCCCACTTTAAGTTTGTTTAAACAGAGATTAAAGCAATATTATAACAATAGAAATATTTAAGTTAAGTAAATCACATTATGTTATTTTTGTTTGTACTAATTGTTTGATCTTTTTGTTAGGGTTACATGCTTAAAGCACTTGTGCTTATTTTGTATCCCATTCCATTATCTTATTATTTGTATTGTATTTGTATATGTTTTTATATTGATTATGGAATAAAAATGTCGATGAATTGAATTGAATTGGTTTACAACTCATATCAAAATCTAATACTCTTATTTATGGACGTGCAATAAACAATCAGCATCGGTAGAAACGTCGCGAAAATGAACATTTGCAACAAGATAAGATATAGAAAGCCCCTTTGTAAGCAATATAATATTATTATGTAACTTAAAAAAAAATTGTTTGCTTGATTTTGTATAATTTATATTGTTTTGTTAAATTTATTCTTATTATAGGCCTGTAAATAATGGGTATCTTACTGCGGTTAGTACTATATCATGCTCGATTAGATATGCTTATAGGGAGGCCCATAGGCCAATGCTTAGCCTAGGGCCTAGGTAGGTCTAATAATAATAGGCTAGGGGCCTAGGCTAGTTTAATTATTTGGTCAAATCCAATTCCTATTAGTACAGTATTAATTAAGTATTTTACTAATACTAGGGCCTAGCCTACTGAAAATAATATGTTGGTGTGCTGCACTGACACTGCTGCTGAGTAGCTACAGGTACAATAACATTCAACATTTCGCGCGAATAATGATAAAACCCGCTCTAAAAAGAAACACCAATCAGAGATGTTGTTTCAAATACGTCATAAATCCGACCGACGTAAGAAAAAATTTCAACTTTCGTAACAACACTAAAATCGACGTAAGCATACGACGTGTGTTTCACAGCCAAAATTTCAACTTTCGGGAGCAGCATAACTACAGATGTTTCTATGCGGCCCGACACGATCTTGACTAAGGTCAACGACGTCAAGTTTTTCTCAACTTTCGTAAGAGACGTAAGAAACGTATGAAACGCAAGAATCGTTGCAAAATTCGACTTCTTACGTCGACAGGAAACCAGCCTTTACACGCCGCCGATTTACGTCAAGGAAACACGAATAGCACCGTGAATCGTGTAATGTGGTAAACAGCAAGCCTTTTCCCAACACATTAAATCACGTGCATTTAGTTTGTCGCTGAGGATTACATCATCAGTCACGTGTTTACAGAATACGCGATTATCAAATTAGGGATTTAACGAAATAAATATTTTGCCTACACAATGGTCGGAGCGCGTTTTTAATAGGTTCGTAAATAGTAAACACCCCATACATAATGGACTCTACCAATTTTGTTTACGATGATCTCGCGCTCGAGATCGGCACACCACGAGGTCCTGCCTGTTGGGCGATGAGTTTTCTTATGCCTGATTTACCTGTGAAATAATTACACACACTTTTGGCATCTTTAAATACTGATTTACACAGCAATGGGAAAAGGATTCATCAAGGAAGAATACGTTGAATAAAAATTCACTTAAGAAATGCCGTAAGCTGTTTTCAAACTATAAATCAGCTCACTATTTAGTATTATTGAGCCCAATCATGCTTCTCGCGATAGGGAATTTATATTTCAGAGTTTAAAAAAGTTTTAAAAAATCGTCGGTAATCTGAAAGAAATCTATTTTTTAACAGTACGGTGTTTGAACGTTATAATTTCCAGCCATTAAATAAATTTCCCACGATGTAAACGAACGTAGAGACACGATCCAACAAAATGAACTAAGCCAACAAATAAAAATAATATAGCGAACGTCCAGTCGATCCAGAAACGATCCCGACAAAAAAGGATCGTCAACAATTTTCATTGTGACACGCGCGCTCATCATTTCCGATCTGTGTTGGTACGCGCGCAGTCGGTCGCTCAAAAAGACTGCCGACAGAAGACCGTAATTAATACAGACCTAGTTTTTTTTGGTCACATGGCATGAAACACGATACTCTCTGTTTACCGCAACCTCTCACATGTTTCTCACTCAGTACCAGGGGTGGCTAATTACGTGTACCTGAATTTTGTGTCACATGACATGAAACGTAATATAATACTCTCTTAGCTGCTCTAAACTGTTCCCGCAATTCACATGTTTTTTTCCCTCCATCCAAATTCTAGTCGGGCATTTTCTTTTTTAATAATTTAAAAGGCATATCTTAAATCTTAACATGGAATATATATTTATCTTGCATATATTTTGTTGGTGTCCTAGCCTAGGTGTTGTTTTTTATAATTCGCTAACCCAAGGTAGGATTAAATCATTTATAATAGTGTAGGCCGCATATTATTACATTGCAATGTTGTTTACGGGCTGTGCGGGGCGCGATTTTTTTTTTCGTACATAAGTTGGGGACCCCCTCATGAAACGTCACACAATAAACATGAATAATTCATCAGTTAAATGTGTTGTTCCGTGTGCACCCAAGCGTATAGCAACAAGAAGCGATTACACAACTGCGATACGATACTTTCTACAGTAGGCCTAGGATTCTAAGTAAATTCACGCGATTGCCTTCGCGCACTCTTCTTCACACAAAATGTGTCGAGTCGAGGCTAATCGACAGCTAGGCAAGACATGAATACTAAGTAGTAGTAATTCATTGGACATAGCCCAAAGAAAGCTTAGACCCACAAGAATAAAGAATATGTATAATTTGTGTACTGTATTTTTTTTAATTCTGCTATTTTATTATCAAACAATGCATGTACTCAAAGGAACTTTAAAAATGCGCGTATATGAACACATGAGATGGGAAGATTAGACCCACGAGAATAAAAACTGTATTTTTGTGTAATGTTTATTGTTTAATTTTGCTGACTTATTACTCGGATTGTGTCATACCTATAACACACACACACACAGCTCTACTACTAGAATAGACATATGTTTAGAGACTAATAATTAGGCCTAGGCCTAATAGTATTAATAGAAACTATAATTTTAACACGTAATTCTTTAGTAATAAATTATATTAAAAACACTATCATAAACTAAAGGCTGATTGTTTCGACAATCCACACAAAACGCCGCTATTCTTCTATGAAATCGCACGCCGCAACAACAGCGCGGAGATAGGTCTAGAATCGTACCGCACTTGTGTAATCACTTCTTGTTGCTATACGCTTGGGTGCACACGGAACAAG
This sequence comes from Antedon mediterranea, assembly GCF_964355755.1. NCBI lineage: Eukaryota > Metazoa > Echinodermata > Crinoidea > Comatulida > Antedonidae > Antedon > Antedon mediterranea. The sequence goes on along the minus strand of NC_092678.1, from coordinate 22,753,727 downwards.
AACATTTAACTGATGAATTATTCATGTTTATTTTGTGACGTTTCATGAGGGGGTCCCCAACTTATGTACGAAAAAAAAAATCGCGTGCGGGGCCTTATCATCAAGGAAATCCCCACAGACAAGGAATCGCGTTTGTAGCGATATTGTACGCATTGTTGTTGTATATTTTTCCGTAATTCGGTAAGGAGTATAACTCCATGCATAGTGTTTCTCCATGGTAGGCCTAGGCCTCCTCTAGAGACTAGGCTTTAAAAAGTAATTTCTATGTAAATACGTCTTGACAAACGGCGGGCGTGTGAAGAACAATATACCATTATCTGAAAATTTAATAGTCAATGAAGGAATCGTACAAAATAACAAACAATAATGCTGCTCAGTCAAACGTTCAATGGGGCGGAGCAACATGCCAAACGTGAATAAACGCGTCCAAACGGGGTTCCCCCAAATGGTCTGCCAAACGCGTCTTCACGACCTTTGTCATAATACAATAGCAAACGTGCCTGAACGCGTTCTTGTCGTTTGAAATAATTTACCGAAGGCGCCTAATATCGATGGTTATTCAATAATCCTATCTATTATGTGTGGTATTTTTTAAAGTAAAGTATCAGGAGACAATCTTCCTGTTGTTCATTACTAATTTGTGTGGTGTTGTATCTTTTTTAAATACAGGCTATGTATAAACATTTTAAAATTTGAAAAAAAATATTATAGTATAGGATAACTTTTGAATCTATTTTGTTTTATGTAAGAAAAAACGTTTATCTATTTTACTTCAATCGTTATCGGGCCTTAATATGTTTTTATTTATATTTATTATATCGATTATATAAACCGAGGATACATTTTATTGGTTTTTATTAATCGTTTTAAATGAATTATAAATTACTTTTATGAGTGTGTATTTTCTATTTTTTTTGGTATAATATAACTTGATTAAATTAAATTTGACTCGATTTATTGTACAATTTTGTTTATTGTATATTAAACTTTGTCAATGGTCGTTATATCTATTCATTACGCATTTTCCCGTATGTATGCGATGCAATAAGGTAGCCTAATATGAATATTCATGTTACACTATAAGAATGCGTCCAGTATTGACAGGCACTGCTGTACTTTACTCGTACGGGATCTATCATCTAAGCTAACCACTGTACTACTAAAATGTGGCTAGGCCTAATAGTTCTACATTAACAAGAATATAAGTTAATGTAAGCTTACCCTGTAGTCACTCCTTGAGTCCTGGTTTCTTCACTAATGTCGGGCCTAGATTTCTTTAAAAAACTTCTGCAATAGTAAACACATCTCAGACACGTGAACGCCATAAACATAAAATACATCTGTTGAAGAAAGAATGCAAATGAGCTTACTCAAGCGTGAATACAACAACATAGGTGGCAGCAAACTCATTTTACGAATAAAATTTGGATATAAATTGTGTAGTGTTTTCCAAAATTAAATTCTCAAATAAACAGTGACTATTTCAGATATGTATTGTTTTAAAATTGTATTAACTTGTACAATTGGGTAAATACAATGTTGGTCGTTTATTCACAACATACACTGGAAAAGTGTGCCGTATTCCTTCTGCTCAAAATAAATACAACTCGGTCAGATTAAAATTTAATTACAGAACATTGGTAAACATCGGTGATAAGGTGAAGTATATATTATATTAAAAATGTGTATAATTAAAATGCAATGTTGTAAATGAAAATTCGTGATACTATTTTATAATAAGAAATTCCAAAAATAGATAAAAAATAGTCACACTCAATCTACAACTTTTTAAAATGAAATGATTCATGCCAAACGTAATGTGTACAGAAAACTAAGCAATAAAATATGAAATTCTTATTTTCAATTATTTATTCTGTTATTGAGATGATATAACAAGAGCTTGAAAAGAAGATTCTATAATTGAGATAAATAGATAGTAATTACTTATCCATTATAGAGTAGTTCACAGCTGATGTCAATAACAGGGTTTTTCAGCGATACTGCTAAAATGTTCAGGAGTAGTTTTAAATCTATTTTATTTTTTTCTCTTCAAATTAAGAAGTGGTGGGAAATATATAAATTTATATATAAAATGTTGCAAATATTAATATTATTATGATGATCAATTTAGGAATACTACAAACTAAAACGGTTAATTCCACAAAGAGAAACTATAACAATGTGTATTCGATTTAGAAGTTAATATTAATTTACAAGAAATATTCAAATTATTTTTATACAACGGCCTTCTAGATTTTAAATGAATTGGTTTATTGAAAATGTCAATAAAGTAAACACGATTATAACTGAATTTCTGTTATGCGCTTATTCGTATTTTATGCACCATTGACTATATTGTTTTATTTTCGATTTATGACACTGGGTAGACAACATGCCATCAGAGTTACGAACAACGAATGGTGGACGGTCTCATATTATTTCAGAAAACATACGGGATAAAACATACCGTGAGCATTTGTATAAACTTTTAATTAATATTAACTTTACATTATACTAAATATATAGTAATAATTTAGTTTAATAAATGTGCCTGTATAGATTCTTTAGGCTGTGTTTCAGATTTGGGACTAATGCATTGTGCATAGAAATATAGGCGTATAGTGTGTACTGTTAGGGGAAACCAGGCCTACAATTGTATTAATCATATTATTATTAATCATTAAGTAATATAAAATTAGATATAAAACAACATAATTTTAAAATAAAAGTTTCTTATGTTTAAATGTTTTAGCTTGTCTTAGATGATTATTCATGGTTCTTGCTTTCGTAATTAGACCTATATGGTCATATTTTAGTCATATATTTTTATACTAATAAATTTTTTTTTCAGATTCAAAATGGACGATAAATACCAAATGTTTCTACAAAACCTTAGCAAACACTATGCTGGCACTGAAGTTCGGAAGTTAAGAATGCTTCTATGTGGTATTATACCTATTGGCGGTCTAGATCAGTCAGCCATGGGCCTATTTAATACTCTTACTCGCTATCGATTTATCTCAAAAACTGATGTGAGGCTGTTGTTGGAGATTGCTGAAGTAACTAATCAGGAATCAGCGATAAATTGTATAACAGAATACAAGAATACTGTACAATGCAGTAATAACACATCAGAGACAATAATAACCAACTACCGCAGAGCACTGTTTACAACGCTTATTAACGTAGACAAAGATGACTTAAGGTCTGTGATTGATTTCTATCAACTGAGTGCCTTCAAATACGACAACATTTGGGATGTTGTATATCACATTGAAAAAGACGGAAAACTAAATTCACAACAAGAAATTGAAACATTTGCAAAACTACTGAACAATGTGGCACAATATATTCTACTAGGTATGCCTACCACATCTCGATTGAGAGCTTCTTTTTTATTTGCTCATTAAATAGAAAACAATACAATATTGATTATTAAACACGGATTTACCGTGTATTACATCATGCAAAATCAATGATGGCTTGAGCGTATTTCCTCTAACTAAACTATATCAAAGGCCATGGTATTTATTTGAAAATAATAATTTCAAAATAACAAAGATATTCATTCAAACTAAATTATTTAAGATTTTTATGGGGTCTTTGTAGTTTCTGGAAATACTGTATATTTCAATTTTAGTAACATTTTGGTGAAGTTTAAACTTATATCTTATTTTTTTTGTGCATATGAATCTACGTTTACAGTAACACCTTATCAGCCTACATTGATATCGGCTTCAGCTACAACAATGGTAGTTCCCACAGGTATGTACCAGACTAGCCAGTGACTGAATGAATTATAACTAACAAATGCAGAGAGGGGTTAGGATGCAATGGAAATGGTTACAATATTGTACCAATCATTAATACATAAAGAATTGAGGATTGATATATTATGTAGGTATTATTAAAGATATATTGTACCCTGAAAAAAATTTTTTTTTGTTATTTAATATGCTATTTTAATGTTACATAATAGCTATTCACTTTGACCAAAAATTATTTCCCTGAAAAAACTGTACAGCAAAAAATGGGTTAAAATGACAAATCATTCACAATAAATTAAGAGTCAACTATTAGTAGTTGTGTTAAATGGACTTTTTGAAGATTATTTAATTTGTTTCTAACCTACAGTGTCACCTCGATCTAACAGCACATTCAAATCTAAATTAAATCGACGTAACGGTAAGTATTAACAATTACAACATCTATTCCCAATTATGAATTAAGTCTTATTCTCAAAACAAATAAAAACAAAAAAACAAATAACTAAACTGGGCACTTTAGTCAACACATGTATAATAAATAAATAAATAAAGGCAAGAAATAAATTGTAATGTTTTTTTTTCTTTATAGCGTGGATGGTCTTTGCATTTATTGTTGTCATCTTGGCTGTCATAACCTCATACTCATTCAATGTTTTTGCAAACAAATTTTCAGACCACAAATTGTCAGAAGGTAATTAGGATTATTTCTATAATTTGGACGCTGCCATACGTCTATATAATTGATTACTGATTTCATATATTTTTAGAGATAATACTAAAACAATCTATCTCTTTTTGTTAATTGAACTCATTGCAGATGAGCATATTCGAGACTTCATAACAGCAGAACAAAAAAAGAAATTAAAAAATCCAAATATAAGACCACCTACATGGAGTGCAGATAAAGAGTATGATATTTCAAAGATGTTTACCGATCCAAACCTATATATTAAAAAAGAGGAAGAAGATACTTTTACATCACTTGAAGAATTATTAGATCAGATAAAAGCCAGAAATCCATGTAAAGTATTAATGGTAGGGATAGGAGGAATTGGTAAGACAGCATTACTTCGATATATATGTTATAACTGGGCGACAAATAACGATACCACGTTTGCTGGTAAAATATTATTTCTCGTAAACATAAGAGACATCAATTCAGGTCAACACATCACAGATATAATCGTTAATAACTTTAAGGTTAATGCAAAAACAGATCCCTGTGTAAATAAAACATCTATACACACTTTTATTCAGAAATACGATAGAGAATTAGTTGTTCTGATTGATGGATTAGATGAATTACAATCCGGGGTGGATATTCCAAAGATGTTAAAACGAGATGAACTAGAGGACACCACAGTTATTCTAACTTCACGGCCGGGTTTTACAGCAAATTTACATAAACATTATGATATAATTGTAAACTTAAAAGGATTTGCAGAAAAAAACATAAAGCATTTTATTTTCAGATACTTTGAAATCATTGGAAAGCATGAAATAGGTCAGTCATTGATTAACCTACTTAAACTTAATTCAGGTAATACATTTGATTGGGGTGGTGACTACAAAAACATATTTGAACAAATGTTTCCATTCCCGTATTTGTTACTAAAAATGTGTGTTGTGTGGGAACACAAACAAGTAATCCCTGAGGATTATCATACATTTTTAAAAGAAATTTTTTGTGTGATTATTAATCAGTACATTAACAGAAGTGATAATCCTACTATTAAACCAGCGGCAGACTTTGAAGACATTCCGGATGAATACAAAAATTCAATTTTGTTATTAGGAAATATTAGTTACATTGGTTTACAGCAAAATATACTCACTTTTACAGATAAACAATTGAATAAACTTATACGAAATACAACTTTAGTTAAATTATCGCTGAAAATAGGATTTGTTGACCAACAATATCCACCTCCTGTTCAGGATGATTTTACGGAGACGTACGAATTTCCACATAAGTTATTGTCAGAGGCATTGGCCGGGCTTTACTTGTCAAATAATATTGAGAAGTTAGATTTCGAGGAATGCAAAAAAATAAGAACGAGCGAGTATTTACACATGGTAAGAGTTTTCACTATCAGTTTTCTAGGTCCTAATGCAGACAAATTAATGAAGCACTGGTTGGAAAATAGGCTATCAAATTATTACTCTTTTTTAGTATATTTTAAATATGTAAATAGCGAGCACGAACAAAATGTAGTGAAATCATTGGATAAACAAATGTCACCAGAAATGAAAATAGATGTTGAACATTTTAAAAATTCTTTAAAGATGCTATATAAAAAAGATTTTCACTTATTCCAACAAATGAAATTGTTTGCATATGCCTTTACAAACATGGGGGGAAATGTAATATCTGAAACTATATTATCAATCATAGAAAAATCAAACATTGAGTCATCTGGTAATGTATGTAGGTTAGTAGCACACGTTGAAATCTTATTACAATATTTGTATCAAGATCGAAACAGGTGTATGATACAATTACTTCATAAATGGGGAAATAAAGCTCTTAAAATCCTCTCAGACGAATGGAAAAAATACCGTTTTGATGAGGAAGTAGACATGTTTTGGTGGTTTATTGGTTGCTTCGAATATAACACTACAATTGACTCACAGATTTGCAAATTAATTCAAAACTTTCCAAATTTAAAACAGCTCCACATACGTTATATGGAATATAATATAGGTGGTTCACATATTAACACAATGTTAGAAGAATGTGAACATAGTAAAGCTTTTGTTAAATTGAAGAGTTTTAGTCTCGTGACCGACTATCCGGAGTTTATAAATGGATCTCTGTTAGGTCGTATATTGAACACTTCCAAAGATTTAGAAACTTTCGCTTTGACAAATTCTCAATTATCAAGCAAACAAATAGTTGACATGTTTAATGAAGTAGATATAAACTATCTAAAGTCAAAAGAAACTCTTATCAAGTTAAAAGGAAATGATCTTTCAGATATTGATACCGAATTACTTGGAAACATTATCGATTTATTAGACACACGGCTGGGCCCTCCAAGCCAAACTTGGGGTAATTATAATATGTCAGCTAAACAATTACACGATCTTTTAATATCACCTAGTCGTTATAGATTTAGATGGAATAATCTTATTTTGGATGGCATTGACCTATCATCAATCAACGGAAGTACACTAGCTAATATATTGATTATATTTCCAAACTTATACCGTCTTTCTATGAGTGATTGTAACTTAACAGGTACTATTGTTAATGAAATGCTAAGTGAATGTTATGAAAATAATATAATAATCAAAAGTGACCTGATATCTATCAATGGAAATGACGTTGCAAATATTTACAGTACATCATTAATCCCCACATTTGTTTTAAACGATGAATGGAATCAGAAAACATTAGAAATAGAAGAGTTGAACTATTACAGTTGGTATATAGAAACTAAATGTAAACCTATATTTAAAGAGCATTTATTTCGTCTTTTAAATATTTTGTATAGGCTTATAGTTTTTATATCTATATACTTAATAATTATAGCTACATCTTCTTATTTTCTTCTATTATTACGAGGATATATTTCACTTTTTCTATTATCAATTTTAGCCATTTATATTTTCTTATGGGTAGAACTTGTTTATGTTATTTATCTTTAGTTAACTTAATTAAGCTAGATTTATTCAAATAACATATTACGGTATATGCGTTTCGCATATTGAATCTAAATGTCGCTTACCCGTTTAAATACTACCTTCTGAATATCGATGGTTATTCAATAATCCTATCTATTATTTGTGGTATTTTTTAAAGTAAAGTATCAGGAGACAATCTTACTGTTGTTCATTACTAATGTGTGTGGTTTTGTATCTATTTTAAATACTGGCTGTATAAACATTTTAAAATAAAAACAAAATTATTATTGTTATTTTTATTATTATTGATATTGGCCTATTGTTTATCCTAGAAGTAGGACTATAGGATAACTTTTGAATTTATTTTGTTTTATGTAAGAAAAAACGTTTATCTATTTTACGTCGATCGTTTTCGGGCCTTAATATTTTTATATTTTAATTTATTATATCGATTATATAAACGGAGGATACATTTTATTAGTTTTTATTAATCGTTTTAAATTATAAATTAGTTTTATGAGTGTGTATTTTCTCTTTTTGTGGGTATAATATAACTTGATTAAATTAAATTTGATTCGATTTATTGTACAATTGTGTTTATTGTTATTAAACTTTGTCAATGGTCTTTATATCTGTCCATTACGATTTTTTTCTGTATGTATGCAAATGCGGAAATCATGCATATTCAATAAGGTAGTGATATGAATATTCATGTTACACGCACTACCGACTTACAAGGAAGAACACTATAAGAATGCGTCCAGTATTGACAGGCCCTACTGTACTTTACTCGTACGGGTATCATTAAATATAACTGTATTGTACTGTAATAAATAAAATGTGGCTAGGCCTAATAATTCTACATTAACAAGAATATAAGTTAATGCAATCTTACCCCGTAGTCGCTCCTTGAGTCCTGGCTTGACAAATTTCGGGCCTAGATTTCTTTAAAAAACTTCCGCACAACATAGCAATAGTAAACACATCTCAGACACGTGGGCTGCACGCCATAAACATAAAATACATCTGTTGAAGAAAGAATGCAAATGAGCTTACTCAAGCGTGAACACAACAATATAGGTGGCAGCACACTCACTTTAGACGACGAAAGAAGTATTTGACCTAAATATGTGTCTACTTTTATCGCATTCAAAGTTTTCAAAAAACAGTGACAGTATATTTCAGATATTTTTAAAAATGTTAATAATTAATAAGAACTTGTACAATTCGGTATATAAAATCGTTTATTCTCAACACAAACTGAAATGTGTCGTATTCTTCTGGAAATAAACACTGCTACTGCTCGGTCAGAATAAAAAGAATTTCAAAATTGGGAAATATCGGTGATAAGGCGAAGTAAAGGCATTATATTAAAAGTCTCTATAACCTCAAATGTAGTGTTGTAAATGAAAATCTGCGATACTATTTTATAAGAAGAAATTCAATCAACAACTTCACGCCAATGGCTACCAGAATGTATCTATGTAGATGGTTACCTGAACCAGTACCAGTTAATTGAAATGCATAAAATAAATGTAATGATTCATGCCAAGCGTAATGTGTACAGAAAACTAAGCAACAAAATATCGCATTTTTATTTTCAATTATTTATTCTGTTAATGAGATGATATAACTAACTGAAAAGAAGATTCTATAATTGTTATGTAATTAATATACAGCAAAATAATGTCATCAAGTTTACATTTGGGGAAAGAACAGTTTAATGTTATTGAATAAATTGAGATAAATAAATAGTAAATACATATACAATATAGAGTAGTTCATGTCATCATAATGAAAATGGTGGCAACTCATGATAAAGATAATTAATTTAGCAAGCACATACTGAAATTTGAGCGAAAATCGGGCTCAAATAACGGGGATGCGCTCTATTGAATGTGATAACCTACACAAAAAGATAAAAATTACTAATTTTTAAATTCAAGTGGCCATTTGATGACGTCACAAAATTGTGTACGTCAAATGTGTACATTAATTCATATCTACAACTCAATGGCTTCCCGAATAAGTTAAAAAAACGAGTTTCGACGAAACTTTTGAAGAGTTAGTTTGATTTTAAAAATGCCTTATTTTTTACAATTTTTAGCACTTTGTGAAATTAATTTTAATAATAATAATAATAATAACAGGATTTTTATAGCGCACATACCACTCAAGAGTGCTCAATGCGCATTCAAAAAAAAATAAAAAAAATAAAAACAAATCATACAAATGCCTGACAAATATATAAAATGCAATTTTCGCATTTTGCCATATTTAACGTCCTCGTATAGCGCTATTTTAAGTCCGAATGGACTCACATTCAGTGAATGTACTAAGGATGGTACAAATTTTATTTTTTACGCTTTCTAAGAATCGCGCGCGCAAAGACGTGTTTTTGCGCAGTAATTTTTTAGAACACGCAAATGGCCTAATTCATGCTCTAAAAACTTAATTTTGAGCTTTTTAAGTTAACGCGCGATTTTACGCACATGACTCTACGTGCGCGTGCGTTTTATTAGCTAATATTATTACCCTTGACCTGAAGTTTAATTCTCATATTCTTACTCCACACTTTTGCGAATAAATTTTCAGACCACATCTTAACAAAAGGAAACTGTGGTATATTCATTATTATAGGTTTATTTATAATTAGGAATTTGCATTGAATACAACTTAGTTTATAACAACCAAATCAAACTGATTTCAGATGAGCTTATTTGGGAATACATGACAACGGAACAGAAATACAAATTTAAAAAAACAAATATAAGACCACCTACATGGAGAGCAGATACTAAATATGATATTTCAAAGATGTTTACCGATCCAGAACTATATATCAGTACAAGAGAGGAAGAATATAAAAGAAATCACACATCATTACAAGAATTATTGGCTATTATAAATTCCAGAGACTCACCTAAAGTATTGATAACTGGAAATGGGGGAATTGGTAAGACAACCTTACTTCAATATATATCTTATAACTGGGCAACACATTTCTATGATACGTTTGCTAGTAAAATATTATTTTTTGTAAACGTCAGAGACATTAGAACACGCAAATGGCCTAATTCATGCTCTAAAAACTTAATTTTGAGCTTTTTAAATGTTAACGCGCGATTTTACGCACATGACTCTACGTGCGCGTGCGTTTTATTAGCTAATATTTTTACCCTTGACCTGAAGTTTACAGTAGTAAATGTCATTAATATGTGATAATAAATTATGGAGATATGATTGATAATGTGATTTCACAAAATGGCGTATAAATGACGTCACAGAGAAGTGATCACGCTGAAAAGCTAACTAGGACTAAATTTAATTATTTTAAAGATATTGTGAAATTGTTGTGATTATTGACATTAAACTTTTTGAGATAATTGACAAACAAAATCTGTACAGAAAGAAATAAATAATATTAAAGATTTCATACTATTATTGTTATTGTATCAACAACAATAGGTGATCATTTTATTCTAAATGATCACCTAATAAATGTGCTTATAAATCATTTTAGTTTGTAGGCAAAATATAGATATTACAATTAACATAATTATTGATATAATTCTTGTAGGCCTACTCTAACAATTACTTTCGTGACGCTGTTGCTCATATTTTATGCATCAAGTATTACATTGTTATATTTATCGATCTATGAAACTGTGGATAGATACGTCACAAAACGACAAAAGACGAATATGGCGGACTGTCTTATTAACGAAGTAGGCAAGCAGACGGAATAACACAAACAAACCGTGAGCATTTTAGTAATAATAATAATATAGTAAGAGTAATAATACAAAATACTGAATACTGAATGAATAATGCTGATTTGGGACTATGCATAGTTAGAATAAATAAATACACTTTATAGGCCTACAGTATTGAAAAAGGTGCTGGTATTAAGTAGGCCTACATTTTTTGCAATATTATAATATTAAATTAATATTGAATTACTCTATTGTAATATAAGTATTCTTGCTTTGTTATATCATATAATCCTATAATAATTTTTGTCGTTTATTAATTGTTAGAATGTCTTAAATCAATGTTAATAATATTTTGGTTTGGTTAGTCTCACTTTTCGCTTATGTGATCTAAATTCGATTATGGTGCGATCAAAATTCAAAACTAGTCAAAATAAGCCACTGTATGTTGCCTAGGCCTAATATAGACCCTACACTGAATTGTTTTTTCTTTTCTTTTTCGGTTTGAAAATTGTGTATCTAATTTTTAGGGCTATCTTCTTCGTTTATAGATTAAAAATGGATGAAAATCTAAAATTTCAAATCTTTTTGCAAACCCTTAGCGAAAACTATGCTGGTGTAACAGTCCGAGAGTTAAGAATGCTTCTATATGGTATTCTACCTATTGGAGATCTAGATCAATCACACATAGCCTTAGAACTGTTTAACAAACTTACTGAACATGGAATTATTTCTAAAAACAATGTGGAACTGTTGTCCGACATAGCTGAAGTAACTAATCTGGCCTCAGCAAGAGATTGTATAACAGAATACAAGAACATTATTCAATGCACAGAGACAGTAAGCCTACTAACAGAATACCGCAGAGCACTGTTTAGAGCGCTTAAAAACGTTGGAAATGACGACTTGAAAAGAGTGACTGGATTCTACAAACTGAGTGCCTTCAACTATGACAACATATGGGATTCTGTATATCACATTGAGAAAGCCGGAAAACTGGATTCACAACAACAAATTGAAATATTTGCTAAACTTCTGAACAAAAAGACACAGCGTATTCTACTAGGTATGCATAACAAAAGCATTTGAAATAAGGCCAACTCATGGAGGTATTGAATATTGGTATTACATTGCTGCAAATTACAAATTGAGTGTATTTGCTTTGGTGATTAAACTACATAGTATGCATTTTATTTGAAATATAAAAGCAAAACATCAAATGAGTTAACAGCAATTTATTTAAGATAATTTAAAAATGTTCCTGTTTTTAGTTAGTTGGTTAAGTTTAAACTTCTATTATATTTTGATTTCTTTTTGTTTCAGCAAAACCCTATCAGCTGACAGTTATTCAAACATGGGCTTCAGCATCGACACCAACGCCTATATCATTTTCTACAGGTATGGCGCTATTCTATATAATCTCTATAATAGTGACAGAAATCATTAACAAATCCAGTGAATACTGCGGGTGCAAGAGAAGGGGCGGGGCTTGATAAGATTCCATTAAAAACATTCAGATATTATGTAACTAAAATACTGTAACGCTGTGATAGATGTATGAAACACAAAAATATAACGTGAGTTAGTAACATGTAGGCCTACCAGTAATGATGATATTGACCTGTAGGTGGCGCAAACCTTTAAAATAAATCATTGGCGGTATTTTTCATAACCACTCCACCAACAACTGGTCATAGAGAATGATTTATGGTGTCAAACAGACACTAAAATAATATTATTGATTATGAGTAAATGCCGTTATGAGTAAATGACGTTCTATTTGTATTTGAATTTTGTTACGTATATTTTATTTCTATACTACAGGTAACCGGAAATCTAAATCTAAACCAACTACACGTATCGGTAAGCATAATGAATATCGTAAAATGTGTTTTAATCAATTTACAATGTAACATTGACCTACGACAAATCAAAATAAGAAGGAATGTATTCAAAAGCATCTTTTCATTTAATTTTTCTTTTCTATAACTTAAAAAAAAAGAAAAAGTAATCATCAAATGAACTTAAACCGTGCATGCTCTTAGTAATCCTGAAATATACCTTAAATTTGTTTTTAACTTTAGCGATGGTCTTTGCATTTATTGTTGTCATCTTAGCCGTCGTACTCTCATACTTATTCCAAGTTTTTGCGAACACATTTTCAGATCACATATTAACAGAAGGTAATTATTATAATATTATAATTATTATTATAATATTTTTTTTTAATAGACGCTACCTAACGGTCATTAGAAATTTACTGTTTCAAATTTTAAAAAAATCTTCAATGTTATTAATGGTTTATAGTTGCTTTTCATTTATTTCAGATGAGCTTATTCGAAACTTCTTATCAGGAGAACAGAGAAAAACATTCAAAGATCCATTTATAAGACCACCCACGTTCAGAGAAGATAACTATCATAATATTTCGCAAATCTTTACCGATCCAGAGCTATATATCAGCAGTACACAAAAGGGAGAACAAAAGCACACATCTTTACTAGAATTATTGTGTATTATAAAGTCCAGAGACTCATGTAAGGTATTGATTACTGGAAATGGGGGAATTTGTAAGACAACATTGCTTAAATATATATCTTATAACTGGGCGACAAATTCTGATAGTACGTTTGCTGGTAAAATATTATTTTCCGTAAACCTCAGGGACATCAAAGAAGGACAAACAATCACAGATACAATAGTTGATGAAGTGAATCTAATACGTTTTCGTAAAAAAACAGGTCTCCATATTAATAAAACAATTATAAAAATGTTTATAGAGGATCACGACAGAGAGTTAGTTTTTCTGATAGATGGATTAGATGAGTTAAATTCTGGAGTTGATATTCCACTGATATTAAAAAGTAAAGAACTGGAAGACAGCACAGTTATTCTTACTTCGCGACCAGGTTTTACTGAAAGTTTACATAAATATTATGACATACGTGTAAAAGTAGAAGGATTTGACATAAAGAACATAAAACCATATATCAAGAGGTATTTCAAATCTATTGGAAGGACTAAATTGGGTCAATTATTGATTAGTGAATTTAATCTTGATTCAGTTGATGTGAGTAGTTGGGGCGGTAATCACAAATACATGTTTGAACTATTTTCATCCCCATTTCTTTTACTTAAAATGTGTGTTGTGTGGGAACACGAGCAAGTGATTCCCAATAATCTTCAACATTTGTTTGAAGAAATTTTCCGCACATTTTAAATCAGTACATTAACAGAAGGGATGAACCTACTACAAAAGCGATAGCAGACTTTGACAACATTCCCACAGATTATAAAAACGCAATTATAATATTAGGAGAAATTAGTTACATTGGTTTAAAAAGAATGTTACTTCATTTTACTAAAACTGACTTAAATTCTGTAGTTAAAAATGAAACTTTAGTTGACTTATCACTAAAATTAGGATTTGTTTACAAAGATACTTCTACTGTTCAGGATAGTTTTGTAGAGACTTACAGAAGTCCACATAGGTTATTGTCAGAGGCACTAGCCGGATTTTACTTCTCTAATAAAATTGAAATGTTAGATTCATTAGAATGCGAGATAATAAGGCTTCATCCGCTTTTACCAATGGTAACAGTTTTTACTATTAATTTTCTAGGTCCCGATGCAGACAAACTCATGAAACACTGGTTGGTAAATAGGGCCTCTAATTATTATTCTTTTTCCAAATATTTCATACATGTAAGTGAAAAATACCAGGAAAAGGTATTAACATTACTGGATAAACAAATCTCACCAGAAATGAAAATACACGTTAAAGCTTTAAGAGATTCATTTAGAAAATTTGTTTGTGACGACAATTTGCATTTAATAGAATTACTGAAGGTATTTTATGAAAGACTTACAAAAGATAGTAATAACATAACAAGAATGATGTCTTCAATTTTAATGGAGTATAATGAATCTTGTGAATGTATGTGCAGCCTTATAGCTCAATATTCAATAATATTACAATTATATAGTGCTGACACCATACCACCAGTAGGCCTAACCCAATATAATCGGGATGGATATTTGATCAAACTAATTGAAAAACATGGTGATAAGGCCCTTGAGATTCTTTCGATTGAATGGAAGAAATATAATTTAGGCGAAGAAATAACTTCTTTTATGTTTATTGAAGATGATCCACGCTTTTTATACAGGCGTCATACTGGCTCACGCATGTGTAAATTATTTCAAAACTTTCCAAACCTAAGAAATCTATTGATACGTTTCTCGAGGGACTCAAAGGGTGCATCACACAGTTCACTTATTAACTCAATGCTGACAGAATGTAAAGACGGTAAAACATTTGCTAACTTGCGTTCGTTTCATCTTGGGAACAATAATTTGTCAAACATCAACGGAGCTTTATTAGGTCATTTTTTAAATGTTTATAAAGACTTAGAAATGTTTTTTTTATATAATTGTTCTTTATCAAGCGCCCAAATAGCTGATATGCTGAATGAAGTAGATAAAGCTATTTAGAGTCAAAAGAGAATTTTATCAATTTAGAGAAAAATGATCTTTCAAATCTTGATAGCGAATTGCTTGCGAATCTTATCAATTCATTATTGGTATCTGATGTAACTGATACATTCTATGGATTTTCTTGGTTTCTTCATTCTTTATCAGCCCAACAATTACACGATCTGTTAATATCACCTAAGCGTTACAGATTTAAATGGAAATTTCTTAATTTAGATTTTGTCTACCTATCATCAATCAACGAAAGTACATTAGCTAATATATTTATTAAATTCCCAAACTTAAAACGCCTTTCTATGAATTACTGTAAATTAGTAAATTATAATGTTATAGGCATGCTAAAAGGATATTCTGGAAAGGGAATTAAAGTTGATTTAATATCTCTTGATGGAAATTACTTGTATGATATTAATGATAAATTATTATTATTCAAATCAATGGTTATCACACGAACAAACAGTAGTATAACATTGAAAGGACAGTCATTGGACCTTAGGCCTTATCACAGTTGTATAATACAAAAACGAAATAAACATCGACTGAACTTGTTTTTAGAAAGTTCTATATATAATCACAAAATAGCGTTTCTAAGTCTGATAACGTGTTATTATCTTCTTTTATATATATTACGTAACCGGCCGAGGATACATTCGATTTTATCATTTCATTTATTTGATTAGTCTTAGTGCATTTATTAAAAGTATGTGTGTATTGTTTGCAGTTCTTCTAGGCCTAAGTTAACTTGATTAATACATAGAGAGAGACTTATTTCTCAGTGATTAATATTACCAGGGAGTAACTCCATGTACATTTAGATTTATTATTATCGTTTATATTTGATTAAACTAATAGTTTTTTTCTCTATTTCTGTTTGTAGTCGTTTTTGTGTCTTTACATCTCTTAAGTATTGATATTTTACTTACTGTACTCACTACAGTTACTAAGCTAAACACTAACATGTGTCTAGGCCTAGCAGTTAGTTAGCAACAAGAAAAATAAACAAATGCGCCGCTTACCGTGTGGTTGAGTACTTCCTGGCTTGAAAAAGATCGGTCCTAGATTTCGTCTGTACAAAACAATAGCAACAGTAAACACATCTCAGACACGTGGGCTGGAACGCCATAAACATAAAATGCATCTGTTGAAGAGAGAATGCAAATGAGCTTACACAAGCGTGAATACAACAACATATGTTGCAGCAAAATCACTTTACTACGAATGAAAGACGTATTTCAATTCAATTCAATTCAACTTTATTTCAGACAAACTGTCCATATGAAACACATAAAGTTTACAAAAACAACACATTATTATGGCATACTGATACTAGTTAACACACGTAAAAGTATACATGAGATTAAATATACAAAAGTTCTGTCCATTTTCTATGCAACTTTGAATCTTTTAGAATACGAGAAAAAACACATGTAATTAAAGTATTACAGCTTTTTTCAATTTTTGTTTTGAAACAAAAAATTGATTTCCGAATGTACTCATAGAAGGAGGGAACATGGTTATCAACAAACATAGCACTAGCACTACAGCTCCTCCTTATATTTGGATATAAATTGTTCAGTATTTAAACAATTTGGTAAATAAAATGTCGGTCGTTTAAACACAAACTGGAAAAGTGTGCCGTACTCCTTCTTCTAAAAATAAAGACTGCTACAACTCGGTCAGATTTAAATTTAATTACAGAACATTGGGAAACATCGGTGCTAAGGCGAAATATATATTATATTAAAAGTGTGTATAACTAAAATGCAATGTTGTAAAAATTCGTAATACTATTTTATAAGAAGAATTTCCAAAAATAGACCAAAAAAAAACTATAACTATTAAGTCACACTCAATCTACAACTTTCTTAAATGTATTGATTCATGCCAAGCATAATTTGTACAGAAAACTAAGCAACAAAATATCAACATTTTTATTTTCAATTATTTATTCTGTTATTGAGATGATATAACTAGAGCTTGAAAAGAGGATTCTATAATTGTTATGTAATTAATATACAGCAAAATAATGTCATCAAGTAACTAAATTTGGAGAAAGAACAGTTTAGTGTTATTGAATAAATTTAGATAAATAAATAGTAAACACATACATTATAGAGTAGTTTACAGCTGGTGTCAATACTGCTAACATGTTCAGTAGTAATTTAAAATGTAAGAGTGATATGTTTTAAAATAAATTTAAAAATAAAATAAAAAAGCACACTAAAATATCATTATTATTATTATTATTAATTAATACAACATTAAAGTTAACATATTTAAAGTATATTATTATATGTTATTGTTATATTAACAAGGACATCTTTTTTTAATCAGAAAAATTTCCTCTTTTGAACCCACATTATAAATACACATTTTGGTTGTGATACATACGGGGCAATTTTACTTAAGAAATATTCACAATCGAAATCTTCAGTGTTGCATACTTGTATTAGATAAACATACTATACGGTAATAGTAATTGTAGACTTATTTTTATTGTCTTTTCAACGTTCCTCATTTAATACGGGAGTTGTTTGCACGTCCACTGTGCCGACTGTTACACTATGACGTCATTCTTATGATATGGTCGCGCGCGCTAGGCGACTGGCATGTTCACGTGGCATTTGGCGCGTTCGCTCTTTGACGAGTGGATGTATGACGTCATATCACTGCAAAAGTTTACCACGAATCATGGCGGAGAATGGTCTCGCGATGATTGGCGGTGAATGGTCTCGCGATGATTGGCGGAGAATGGTCTCGCGATGATTGGCGGAGAATGGTCTTGCGATGATTGTCGGAGAAGAATGGTCTCGCGATGATTGGCGGCCGAGAATGGTCTCGCGATGATTGGCGGAGAATGGTCTCGCGATGATTGGCGGAGAAGAATGGTCTCGCAATGATTTTCTGAGAATGGTCTCGCGATTTTCTGAGAATGTAGTAAATAAAGTACATTAATTATATTTACAAACTGTGACTTATCGATTTTTATTGGTTATTTTAAATAAAGAGCTAATTTTAATAATTATAATAAATATTTTATTTTAACACCGAAAAATAGAAATAGGTCTATTGAAAAAAACAATTTATACTAATCTCCTTAACAAATATTTTAATACCTAAAATCTCAACGTATCATGAACAAAATATTTATCATTCTCGATTTTATCTAAATGAATAAACTATTCTGGTCTTATATTTTAAAATGTTATTATAATGTTCAGTTTTTTAACATTTAAACCCTCATATACGATTATTGCTTATTGTCTCTTTAACGACTCGATATTTTACTTCACGTGTTATTGTTATATAGCCTAGGCTACAAATATATTTACAAAAAAAATTGCAAATACTACACATTATTATGACTAAAAAAATAATATGATTGATTGAATAAAGCTCACAAGAAACTAAAAAAAATACTACAGGTTTTGAGTTTTATCACTAGGACGCCAACCTTTGTTCAGAAAATGAAGGATCTAGGCTAAGCCAAGCTACAAACTTAGCCTGACCTATAAGCCCGTCCACCAGCGATGGAATAGCTATTCTAGAGGTTACGCAGTAAGATCCCAAGGTCTTTACGTTATACGTTCACTGGCACGTCAACGTAATGTCCACTTAACAGTAGACTACGACCCATGTAGACATGAACGTCGTGCACGTTCACTCAAATCTAAAAGTCCCTAATGTCATATTTATATGGCGCTTTCTGTATAATATTAACACGTTCTTCACAAAAGTTCGTTATTGTGACGTTGACCCGTTCAAACACGCTTCAGTGAAATAGAATAATTACTGAATAATATACAATACTCTACATACAATACTTCAAAATACTTGTTGTCGCCATTATATTCCTAGGCAATTTATTTAGCACGACAAGTGCATTAAAATAGGATCTACACAGGTTCAGGTTCAATAAATCAGTTTTGTTGCAAACTCTTCTGAATTGGATTTAACAGTAGGCATAGGCCTACACTAGGAGAAGACTCAGAAAAACGTTTCGTTTCAGACAAAAAAACAAGTAGATATTAAAATGAAAAAAACGATAAAGTCAACCCTGAGATGTTACGGTTCAGTGTACAGCAACCATTTTGGAACTTGTCTTGTCGATTTTGAATACGCCTACCGTTACTGTTCATCAGAAAGAAACAACAACTGGTAAAGTATAAATCAGTACACATAGTATTATATAGTTCGTTTCGATCAGTTTACGAGGCATCTGATCAAACTTCAATCGGCAAAAAAATTAGATGATGGGAAAAAAGAAAGAAATACTGGAATTTTAATTTATAAGGCTGTTATTTCCAATACATTGAAATAGGTCAGTTATATTGTTGGTAATAACTGTAATGTTGATATTGAATTAGTAGGCCTAATGTGGTTTAAACTAAAGATTCTTCAGGTCAGAGTGTGTTGAACATTTGGGACTATGCATAGTTAGAAAGTTAGGCCTACACATTAATTGCTTACATTTGAACAATTGTTCTTGTCCTTAGCTGGCTACAATGTATGAAAATTGTTCCAAATTGTGTTAATATTGTGAGTTTTTTACTAATAGGTTTTTGTTTTCAGATTAAAAATGGACGAAAATGATGTTAAATACCAAATGTTTCTGGAAAAACTTAGCAAATCCTATGCTGGCGTGGACGTTCGGAAGTTAAGAATGCTTCTATGTGGTATTATACCTATTGGCGGTCTAGATCAGTCAGCCATGGGCCTATTTAATACTCTTACTCGCAATCGATTTATCTCAAAAACTGACAATAATAACCAACTACCGCAGAGCACTGTTTACAACGCTTATTAACGTAGACAAAGATGACTTAAGGAATGTGATTGATTTCTACAAGCTGAGTGCCTTCAACTACGACAACATTTGGGATGTTGTATATCACATTGAGAAAGCCGGAAACTTGGATTCACGAGAACAAATTGAAATATTTGCAAAACTACTAAACAATGCGGCACAACATATTCTACTGGGTATGCCTACCACATCTCGATTGAGATTCTTTTTTATTTGCTCATTAAATTTGTTTTAGAAAATAATAATATTTATTATTAATCACGGATTTACCGTGTAGTACATCATGCAAAATCAATGATGGCTTGAGCGTATTTCCTCTAAACAACTAAACTATATCAAAGGCCATGGCATTTATTTGAAAATAATAATTTCAAAATAACAAAGATATTAATTCAAACTAAATTATTTAAGATTTTCATGGGGTCTTTATAGTTTCTGGAAATACTGTATATTTCAATTTTAGTAACATTTTGGTGAAGTTTAAACTTATATCTTCATTTCTTTTGTGCATATGAATCTAACTTACAGCAACATTCTATCAGCCTACCTTGATACCGGCTTCAGCTACAACAATGGTAGTTCCCACAGGTATGTAGCAGACTAGCCAGTGACAGAAGGGTGCAGTGGGTATGGTTGCAATTGTTAAAATATTTTAACTTATTTTAGAATTTTATTTTAAATTTAAATTTAGGCCTAGAACATAAGAATAACTGGATATCTTCATCATGTAAGAAGCATAAAACCATATGTACAGCAATTTCTGATAATCTAAAAATGTTCCTGTTTTTAGTTAGTTGGTTAAGTTTAAAACTTATATTATATTTTGATTTCTATTTGTATTTCTCGGTGCATTTGAACCTATCAGCTAAACCCTATCAGCCTACAGTTATTCAAACATCGACTTCAGCATCGACACCAACACGGATATCAAATTCTACAGGTATGGAGGTTAGCCTATTCAGTAACATCATTAAAAAATCCAGTGAATACAAAACATTGGGGTGCACGGGTGCAAGAGAGGGAAAAGGGCTTCATGAGACTCCATTTTCTGAGATTGAAAATTCAGATATTATAAAATACTGTAATGCTGTGATAGATGTATGAAACACAATACAGTGACGTGAGCTACATGCACCATTCATTATCATATAATGTAATGATGATATTGACCCGTAGGTGGCGTAAACCATTACAAAATAAATCCAATGTCGATATTTTTCATAACCACTTCATCATCTTGGAAAAAACGGTCATAGAGAATGATCTATGGTGTCACAACAGACACTAAAATAATAGCATTGGTTATGAGTAAATGACGTTATTTGGGTTAATGACGTTGTTCGGATTATTTTTATTTGGAGTATTGTAATTTTGTTTCTATCCTACAGGTAACCGGAAATCTAAATCTTTTAATGAATTTAGAATGTAACATTGACCTACGACAAATCAAAATAAGAAGAGCAATGTATTCAAAAGCATATTTAATTTAATTTTTCTTTTCTATAAAAAATCCTCAAAAATGAACTTAAACCGTACATCCAATGTAGTTATCCTGAAATAACCCGTAAAGTTTTTTTTTTTTACAGCTTTAGCGATGGTCTTTGCATTTATTGTTGTTGTCATCTCAGCTGTCACACTCTCATCATACTTATTCCACGTTTTTGCGACTAAATTTTCAGACCACATATTAACAGAAGGTAATTATGTTTATTATTAAATATGTTTATTAATTATTATGTTAGGCCTATAATTATTATTATTATTATGTTTCTATTGTTCTAACGTTGTTGACTGTTCACCAGTTTCAAATTAAAAAACAAACACGAATGTGCGATACTCGGGGTACAGCAAAAGAAGTTGTAATGACGTCATAAGACGGGATGTGACGTCACATACACATCAACAACCTCGCTACCAAATACGGCTATATGGTACCATCTTCGAGACGTCATATGGCTGCGTATTAATTATATTAATTAAACATTTTGGCTCTATACCTTTGATGACATGTCCCTGTAGTATATTCATGCCAAAACCCAGATCGATACTACAACGAATAAGGGAGGAGTAGTACTTTATAAATCGCACTTTTTACTCAATAGTGTCGGATGGAAGAGAAAATGAGGGTCCTAGACTCGGGTACCCCGAGTAAAATTCTTCCCTGTCCTATTTGGTGTATACATTTCATTTTTGTTACACTTTTTATTTCTTTTCATAAATGGTCTTCATTTCAGATGAGCTTATTCGAAACTACTTATCAGAAGAACAGAGAAAAAAATGTAAAGATCCATTTATAAGACCACCAACGTTCAGGGAAGATAAATATCATAATATTTCACAAATCTTTACCGATCCAGAACTATATATCATCAGTACACCAAATGGAGAACAAAAGCAAACATCTTTACTAGAATTATTGAGTATTATAAAGTCCAGAGACTCATGTAAGGTATTGATTACTGGAAATGGGGGAATTGGTAAGACAACATTACTTAAATATATATCTTATAACTGGGCGACAAATTCTGATACTACATTTGCTGGTAAAATTTTGTTTTTCGTAAACCTCAGAGACATCAAGGCAGGTCAAACAATCACAGATACAACAGTTGATGAAGTTGACCTAATACGTTTTCGTAAAAAAACAGGTCTCCATATCAATAAAACAATTATACAAATGTTTATAGAGGATCACGACAGAGAATTAGTTTTTCTGATAGATGGATTAGATGAGTTAATAAATGGGGTTGATATTCCAATGATATTAAAAAGTAAAGAACTGGAAGACAGTACAGTTATTCTTACTTCGCGACCAGGTTTTACTGAAAGTTTACATAAATATTATGACATACATGTAAAAGTAGAAGGATTTGATACAAAAAGCATAAAACCATATATCAAGAGGTATTTCAAATCTATTGGAAAGTCTGAATTGGGTCAGATATTGATTAGTGAATTTAATCTTGATTCATATGATGTAACTAGTTGGGGCGGTATTCACATAGACATATTTGAACTATTTTCATCTCCATTTCTTTTACTTAAAATGTGTGTTTTGTGGGAACATGAACAAGTGATTCCCTATAATCTTCAACATTTATTTAAAGAAATTTTCCGCACAATTTTAAATCAGTACATTAATAGAAGGGATGAACCTACTACAAAAGCAATAACAGACTTTGACAACATTCCCACAGATTATAAAAACGCAATTATAATATTAGGTGAAATTAGTTACATTGGTTTAAAAAGAATGTTACTTCATTTTACTAAAACTGACTTAAATTCTGTAGTTAAAAATGATACTTTAGTTGACTTATCACTAAAATTAGGATTTGTTTACAAAGATACTTCTACTGTTCAGGACAGTTTTATAGAGACTTACAGAAGTCCGCATAGGTTATTGTCAGAGGCACTAGCCGGGTTTTACTTGTCTAACAAAATTGATACTTTAACATCTGAGGAATGCGAGAACTTAAGGACGACTGAGTATTTATACATTACAAGAGTTTTCACTATTACTTTTCTAGGCCCCAATGCAGATAAATTAATGAAACACTGGTTGGTAAATAGTGCCTCACATTATTACTCATTTTCAAAGTACTTTAAATATGTAAATCAAACATACCAGAAAAAGGTATTAAAATCATTGGATGTTTTTTGTTTTTGGTGTCAATGGTGACAATAGTATGCATTTAATACAATTAATGAATACGTTTCATACTATACTTATAAACGATAGTAATAAATTAACAAGAATTGTGTCGTCATTTATAACGGAGTCTAACACACCTTGTAAAATTGATTGCAGGATTATAGCTCACCTTTCAATCATATTACAATTATATAGTGCTGATACCATACCAGTAACCTTATCTAATCGTGATGGGTATTTGATCAAACTAATTGAAAAATATGGTGATGAGGCCCTTGAGATTCTCTCGATTGAATGGAAGAAATATAATTTAGGCGAAGAAATACGTTATTTTGTGTTATTTGAAGATGAGCCACACATTTCATATAGTAGCAGTACTGGCTCACGCATGTGTAAATTATTTCAAAACTTTCCAAACCTAAGCCTACTATCGATAGGGTTTTCTCGGGACTCAAAGGGTGCATCACACAGTTCTCTTATTAACTCAATGCTGACAGAATGTAAGCACAGTGAAACATTTGCTAACTTGAGTTCGTTCTATCTTGGGAACAATAATTTGTCACATATCAATGGGGCTTTACTAGATCACATATTAAATACTTCTGAAGATTTAACAATTTTTGAACTAAATAGTTGTTTTTTATCAAGTAAACAAATAGTTCATATGCTGAACGAAGTAGATATAACATATTTAAGGAAAAATTTAATCAATTTAGAGCTAAATGATCTTTCAGGTATTGATACTTATTTACTTGCAAAAGTTATCAATGTCTTAAAAATATCTGTAGAAGAAGAAGTTGGATTTTCATGGATTGGTCATTCTTTATCAGCCAAACAATTACACGATCTGTTAATATCACCTAAGCGTTACAGATTTAGATGGAAAATTCTTCATTTAGATTTTGTCGACCTATCTTCAATCAATGGCAGTACACTAGCTAATATATTTGTTATGTTTCCAAACTTGACACGCCTTTCTATGAATTACTGTCAATTAGTAAATTATAATGTTATAGGCATGCTAAAAGGATATTCTGGAAAGGGAATTAAAGTTGATTTAATATCTCTTGATGGAAATTACTTGTATGATATTCATGATAAATTATTATTCAAATCAATGGTTATCACACAAACAAACAGTAGTATAACATTGAAAGGACAGAAATTGAACCTTAGGCCTTATCACAGTTGTATAATACAAAAACGAAATAAACATCGACTGAACTTGTTTTTAGAAAGTTCTATATATAATCACAAAATAGCGTTCTTAAGTCTGATAACGTGTTATTATCTTCTTTTATATATATTACACAACCGAGGATACATTCGATCTCATCATTTCATTTATTTGATTAGCCTTAGTTTATTTATTAAATGTATGTGTATATTGTTTGCAGTTCTTCTAGGCCTAAGCAGGGAGTTATAAAATAATTAATTTACAACTCCCTGGCCTAAGTTAACTTGATTAATACATGGAGAGAAAACTTATTTTTCCATGATTAATATTACCAGGGAGTAACTCCATGTACATTTAGATTTATTATTTTCGTTTATGCCCAATGGCTTATTTATAGCTGTTTACGATATTTTATTAAACTAATTGTTTTTTTCTCTATTTCTGTTTGTAGTCGTTTTTGTGTCTTTACATCTCTTAAGTATTGATACTTTACTTCTGTACTCACTACAGTCACTAAAAGCTAAACGATAAAATGTGTCTAGGCCTAGCAGTTATGCATCAACAAGAAAAATAAACAAATGCGCCGCTTACCGTGTGATTGAGTACTTCCTGGCTTGACAAAGGTCGGGCCTAGATTTCGTCTGTACAAAACAATAGCAATAGTAAACACATCTCAGACACGTGGGCTGGAACGCTATAAACATAAATGCATCTGTTGAAGAGAGAATGCAAATGAGCTTACTCAAGCGTGAATACAGCAACATATGAGGCAGCAAAATCACTTTACTACGAATGAAAGACGTATTTGGATATAAATTGTTCAGTATTTAAACAATTTGGTAAATACAATGTCGGTCGTTTAAACACAAACTGGAAAAGTGTGCCGTATTCCTTCTTCTAAAAATAAAGACTGCTACAACTCGGTCAGATTTAAATTTATTTACAGAACATTGGGAAACATCGGTGCTAAGGCGAAATATATATTTTATTAAAAGTGTGTATAACTAAAATGCAATGTTGTAAAAATTCGTAATACTATTTTATAAGAAGAATTTCAAAAAATAGACCAAAAAAAAAACTATAATTATTAAGTCACACTCAATCTACAACTTTCTTAAATGTATTGATTCATGCCAAGCATAATGTGTACAGAAAACTAAGCAACAAAATATCAACATTTTTATTTTCAATTATTTATTCTGTTATTCAGATGATATAACTAGAGCTTGTAAAGAAGATTCTATAATTGTTATGTAATTAATATACAACAAAATAATGTCATCAAGTAACTAATTTGGAGAAAGAACAATTTAGCATTATTGAATAAATTGAGATAAATAAATAGTAAATACATATACATTATAGAGTAGTTCACAGTTGGTGTAAATAACAGGTTTTTTTTATCAATACTGCTAAAATGTTCAGTAGTAATTTAAAATGTAAGAGTGATATGCTTTAAAATAAATTTAAAAATAAAATAAAAAAGCACACTAAAATATAATTATTATTATTATTATTATTATAGAAAGGTGTCTGCATACAACATTAAAGTTAACATATTTAAAGTATATTATTATATGTTATTGTTATATTAACAAGGACATCTTTTTTTAATCAGAAAAATTTCCCCTATTGAACCCACAATATAAATACACATTCTGGTTGTGATACATACGGGGCAATTTTACTTAAGAAATATTCACAATCGAAATCTTCAGTGTTGCATACTTGTATTAGATAAACATACTATACGGTAATAGTAATTGTAGACTTATTTTTATTGTCTTTTCAACGTTCCTCATTTAATACGGGAGTTTTTTGCACGTCCACTGTGCCGACTGTTACACTATGACGTCATTCTTATGATATGGTCGTGCGCGCGCTAGGCGACTGGCATGTTCACGTGGCATTTGGCGCGTTCGCTCTTTGACGAGTGGATGTATGACGTCATATCACTGCAAAAGTTTACCACGAATCATGGCGGAGACTGGTCTCGCGATGATTGGCGGTGAATGGTCTCGCGATGATTGGCGGAGAATGGTCTCGCGATGATTGGCGGCCGAGAATGGTCTCGCGATGATTGGCGGAGAATGGTCTCGCGATGATTGGCGGAGAAGAATGGTCTCGCAATGATTTTCTGAGAATGGTCTCGCGATTTTCTGAGAATGTAGTAAATAAAGTACATTAATTATATTTACAAACTGTGACTTATCGATTTTTATTGGTTATTTTAAATAAAGAGCTAATTTTAATAATTATAATAAATATTTTATTTTAACAGGTCTATTGAAAAAAACAATTTATACTAATCTCCTTAACAAATATTTTAATACCTAAAATCTCAACGTATCATGAACAAAATATTTATCATTCTCGATTTTATCTAAATGAATAAACTATTCTGGTCTTATATTTTAAAATGTTATTATATTGTTCAGTTTTTTAACATTTAAACCCTCATATACGATTATTGCTTATTGTCTCTTTAACGACTCGATATTTTACTTCACGTGTTATTGTTATATAGCCTAGGCTACAATACAAATATATTTACAAAAAAAATTGCAAATATAATACTACACATTATTATGACTAAAAAAATAATATGATTGATTGAATAAAGCTCACAAGAAACTAAAAAAAATACTACAGGTTTTGAGTTTTATCACTAGGACGCCAACCTTTGTTCAGAAAATGAAGGATCTAGGCTAAGCCAAGCTACAAACTTAGCCTGACCTATAAGCCCGTCCACCAGCGATGGAATAGCTATTCTAGAGGTTACGCAGTAAGATCCCAAGGTCTTTACGTTATACGTTCACTGGCACGTCAACGTAATGTCCACTTAACAGTAGACTACGACCTAAAATCTAAAAGTCCCTAATATCATATTTATATGGCGCTTTCTGTATAATGTTAACACGTTCTTCACAAAAGTTCGTTATTGTGACGTTGACCCGTTCAAACACGCTTCAGTGAAATAGAATAATTACTGAATAATATACAATACTCTACATACAATACTTCAAAATACTTGTTGTCGCCATTATATTCCTAGGCAATTTATTTAGCACGACAAGTGCATTAAAATAGGATCTACACAGGTTCAGGTTCAATAAATCAGTTTTATTGCAAACTCTTCTGAATTGGATTTAACAGTAGGCATAGGCCTACACTAGGAGAAGACTCAGAAAAACGTTTCGTTTCAGACAAAAAAACAAGTAGAGATTAAAATGAAAAAACGATAAAGTCAACCCTGAGATGTTACGGTTCAGTGTACAGCAACCATTTTGGAACTTGTCTTGTCGATTTTGAATACGCCTACTGTTACTGTTCATCAGAAAGAAACAACAACTGGTAAAGTATAAATCAGTACATATAGTATTATATAGTTCTTGCACTAAACGTTTCGATCAGTTTACGAGGCATCTGATCAAACTTCAATCGGCAAAAAATTGAGATGATGGGAAAAAAGAAAGAAATACTGTTGATGAATATTGAAAAAAAATGGAATTTTAATTTATAAGGCTGTTATTTCCAATACATTGAAATAGGTCAGTTATATTGTTGGTAATAACTGTAATGTTGATATTGAATTAGTAGGCCTAATGTACTTTAAACTAAAGATTCTTCAGGTCAGAGTGTGTTGAACATTTGGGACTATGCATAGTTAGAAAGTTAGGCCTACACATTAATTGCTTACATTTGAACAATTTTTCTTGTCCTTAGCTGGCTACAATGTATGAAATTTGTTCCAAATTGAGTTAATATTGTGAGTTTTTTACTAATAGGTTTTTGTTTTCAGATTAAAAATGGACGAAAATGATGTTAAATACCAAATGTTTCTGGAAAAACTTAGCAAATCCTATGCTGGCGTGGACGTTCGGAAGTTAAGAATGCTTCTGTATAGTGTTATACCCATTGGCGATCTAAATAAATCAGCCTTGTGCCTATTTAATACACTTACTGACAATCGATTTATCTCAAAAACTGATGTGAGGCTGTTGTTGGAGATTGCTGAAGTAACTAATCAGGAATCAGCGATAAATTGTATAACAGAATACAAGAATACTGTACAATGTAGTAATAACACATCAGAGACAATAATAACCAACTACCGCAGAGCACTGTTTACAACGCTTATTAACGTAGACAAAGATGACTTAAGAAATGTGATTGATTTCTACAAGGTGAGTGCCTTCAACTACGACAACATTTGGGATGCTGTATATCACATTGAGAAAGCCGGAAACTTAGATTCACAACAACAAATTGAAACATTTGCAAAACTACTAAACAATGTGGCACAACATATGTTACTAGGTATGCCTACTACATCTCGATAGAGAGCTTCTTTTTTATTTACTCATTACATTTGTTTTAGAAAACAATACAATATTGATTATTAATCACGGATTTACCGTGTATTACATCATGCAAAATCAATGATGGCTTGAGCGTATTTCCTCTAAACAACTAAACTATATCAAAGGCCATGGCATTTATTTGAAAATAATAATTTCAAAATAACAAAGATATTAATTCAAACTAAATTATTTAAGATTTTTATGGGGTCTTTGTAGTTTCTGGAAATACTGTATATTTCAATTTTAGTAACATTTTGGTGAAGTTTAAACTTATATCTTATTTTTTTGTGCATATGAATCTACGTTACAGTAACGCCCTATCAGCCTACATTGATATCGGCTTCAGCTACAACAATGGTAGTTCCCACAGGTATGTACCAGACTAGCCAGTGACTGAAAGAATTATAACTAACAAATGCAGAGAGGGGTTAGGATGCAGTGGGCATGGTTGCAATATTGTACCCTCAAAATGCGTTTTTTTGTAGTACAAATCATTAATACATAAAGAATTGAGGATTGATATATTATGTAGGTATTATTAAAGATATATTGTACCCTGAAAAAAAATTTTTTGTTTGTTATTTAATATGCTATTTAATGTTACATAATAGCTATTCACTTTGACCAAAAATTATTTTCCTGAAAAAACTGTACAGCAAAAAATGGGTTAAAAATGATAAATCATTCACAATAAATTAAGAGTCAACAAGCAAAATATTAGTAGTTGTGGTAAATGAACTTTTTGAAGATTATTTTTGTTTATACTAATACATATGCATACATACTTCAGCAGCGGATCAAGTACTGGGACAAGCACTGGGACAAGCACCGGGACAAGCACCGGGACAAGTACCGGGACAAGTACCGGCACAAGTACCGGCACAAGTACCGGGACAAGTACCGGCACAAGTACCGGCACAAGCACCGGCACAAGCAACGGCACAAGTACCGGCACAAGCACCGGCACAAGCACCGGCACAAGCACCGGCACAAGTACCGGCACAAGTACCGGCACAAGTACCGGGACAAGCACCGGGACAACTACCGGCACAAGCACCGGCACAAGCACCGGCACAAGCACCGGCACAAGTACCGGCACAAGTACCGGCACAAGCACCGGCACAAGCACCGGCACAAGCACCGGCACAAGCACCGGCACAAGTACCGGCACAAGTACCGGCACAAGTACCGGGACAAGCACCGGGACAACTACCGGCACAAGTACCGGCACAAGTACAGGCACCAAGGGAGTTTTTACGTCATGCGCTATGCTTTATATTCAATAAAAGAAGTAAATAAATTAATGTCATGCTTTCTGCATTGCTTACGAACTCAGTCTGATCAAGGCCAGTATATAAGGCATTTTGGGACACAAGTAACATAAAAAAAAATTATTTTTCAGTGTCATAGACAATATTAGCCAATATTTTGAATTAGCACCTACTAAATAATGTTTTTATTAACTTATTTAACAATATTTGAGTATTATTCCTGTTTATAATCATAATGAAGAAAGAATTGATTATACAGTATTTTGGTTGTGACAAAGATTATGGTTTGGAATATTTACAGTTTATTGAAATTCTATTTAGATTTTAACAGTATCACTTCGAGATAACAACATTTTTATTTATTATTCTTTGTATTTGTATATATTCTAATGATGTTAATATTGTTAAACTTTTGAGTTGTGGATATTGTCTACATTTATATTGTTTTTTTTCAATTAAAAAAAATCATAATTTTATTAGTAGTACTGCTGATCATCATCATTGGCATCGTACTCAACAGTTTCTTAAGCCAAGTTTCGGATACACAATTAACAGAAAGTGATGAAGGTATGTATTTGTAACTATGATTTCAATAAAGCTCACTATTTTCCACGTTCAGATTTAATATGTGTTTCAACAGATAATATTCTCTTTTTGTGTGTTTTCAGATAAGACTATTCGACAATGCTTAACAGCACAACAGAAACAAACGTTAAAAGACGAAATGATAAGGCCACCGATATGGAGAACACATTTTGAAACTTATAATATTTCACAGATGTTTACCTATCCAGTACTATACACTACTGTAGAGAAACAAGAAAAGAACACATCTGTACAAGAATTACTGGGTATTATAAAGTCCAGAGAATCATGTAAGGTATTGATTATTGGAAATGGGGGAATTGGTAAGACAACATTACTTCAATATATATCTTATAACTGGGCGAAAAATTCTGACATGACGTTTGCTGGTAAAATATTATTTTTCATAAACCTCAGAGACATCAAACCAGGTCAAACAATCACAGATACAATAGTTAATAAAGTTAAACTAAAAAGTTTTCGTAAAATAGGTCTCCATATCAATCAAACAATTATAAAAACGTTTATAGAAGATCACGACAAAGAATTAGTTATTCTGATAGATGGATTAGATGAGTTAACATCTGGGGTAGATATTCCAATGATATTAAAAAGAGAAGAATTGGAAGACAGTACAGTTATTCTTTCTTCACGACCGGGATTTACTGAACATTTACATAAATATTATGGCGTACATGTAAAAGTAGAAGGATTCGATGTAGAAAACATAAAGCCCTATATTAACAGATATTTCCAATCTATTGAAAAGCCAGAACTGGGTCAGAAATTAATTGAGAAGTTTAAACTTGATTCTGATTCTAGAGATCTTTGGGATGGTGATGACAAATATATATTAGAACTATTTTCATCACCATTTTTGTTGCTTAAAGTGTGTAGTATGTGGCAACACAAAGAACTAAACCTAGATAATTTTCAAAATTTGTTTAAAGAAATATTTCGTTCCTTTATAAATCAATACAGCGGCAGATCTGATACTACAAACGCAGTAACAGACTTCGACAAAATTCCGAGTGAGTATAAAAATGCAATTCTAATATTAGGAAACATTAGTTACAATAGTTTACAGAATAATTTAGTATCTTTTCCTGAAACAGAATTAAATAAGCTTACAAAAAATAAAACTTTAGTAGACTTATTGCTAAACTTTGGGTTTGTTTACAAAGAAGATCCTATCGTACAGGATAATTATGTGGACACCTATCGATATCAACACACGTTATTGTCAGAAGCATTAGCCGGGTTTTACTTGTTTACCAAAATTGATACTTTGGATTCTGAGGAATGTGAGAAATTTAGGACGAACGCGTATTTACACATGGTAAGAGTTTTCACCATTAGTTTTCTAGGCCCCGATGCAGACAAATTGATGAGACACTGGTTGGTAAACAGGGCCTCAAATTATTACTCGTTTTCAAAATATTTTAAATATGTGAATGAATCACACGAAAAAAAAGTGTTGGAATCATTGGATAAACATACAGCTTCAGAAATAAAGAGAGATTTTGAAAATGTAGGTAATTCATTAAATATATATTTTAGGCGCAACAATTTGCACTTGATACAACTTCTGAAAATGTTCTCAGATGAACTTACAAAAGATAGGAATAAGGTAATAAATAACGTAGATTCAATCATAAATGAATCTAACAATCAGTTATCTGATAATGTGTGTATGTTTGTAGCACACATATCAATGATAATAGACGACAATGTTGAAGAACACGCCGTTTTTGACCGTATACCAATGTATTATGATAGAAGTTTGATAAAGCTACTTGAAAAATGGGGTGACAAAGCTCTTGAAATTCTTTCAAACGAATGGAGAAAATACAATTATGGTGAGGAAGTGTGATCTTTTATGTTTTATGAAGATGACAAATACTATTCAAAAAGGTTTACTAAGGGCTTACAGATGTGCGAATTATTTCAAAATTTTGCAAACCTAGAAGCTATCGGCATACGTTTATATTCACAAAGAACAAAACGATTACAGTGTGAGCGCATTAAGTCAATGATAATAAAATGCGAACATAGTGAAACATTTATCAAATTAAAGAAATTTAGTATATTTGTGCAAAATCTTGAATGTATCGACGGAGCTTTATTAGGTAAAATATTATATAGTTTCAAAGCTTTACAATATTTTGATTTGAGTTTAACAAGCACACAAATTGTTGATATGCTGAATGTAGTAGATATAAACTATTTAAATTTAAAAAGAAACCTTATCCCTTTAAATCAAACTAATCTTTCAGAGTTTAAAAGTGATTTATTAGGAAAGGTTTTTTATGCATTTATAGTACCAGAATACGTAAAAAATGGATTAATTTGGCATCGTTATTCTTTATCAGCCGAACAACTATACGGTCTGTTAATATCACCTACGCCTTACCAATTTAAATGGAATATTCTTAATTTGAATTATATCGACCTATCATCAATCAACGGAAGTACACTAGCTAATATATTTATTATATTTCCAAACTTAACACATCTTTCTATGAATTATTGTAATTTAACAGGCATTATTGTTAATGATATGCTAAGTGAATGTTATAGAAAGGGTACAATAATCAAAGACGACTTAATATCTGTCAATAGATATGATCTTAAGAATATCAATGATAACTCAATAATCCCATTGTGTGTTTTACGAAAAACAAACAGTAATTTAACATTAGTAATAGAAGAATGGGGTTATTACAGTTCTTTAATAGCATTAACAATAGTATCATTATCACAAGAATACATGACATTATGTATGATAGGGACGACCTGTTTTGTACAGCTAGTTATTTTGAACAATCAGCCATCTGTTATTTTTTTAGTGGTGTACTTTATTGTTACACTAGAAAATGATTTAACTGTTACTTCTAACTGTGACTATATGAATAATTATTCACTGACTTTACTATCATATTCTAGAATGGGGAAATCATTTAGATTTGTTTGGGTAACTACGCTTTTTAGTAAGTATTCACAAATGACTTTGAAAATAAGCGACTTGGCTCATCATTTCTGTATTTTTCTGGTCAATCATCACTTATATGGATTTAATGAGATTGTTATAGGGTATTTGGATGTATGTGTTATGTTAATATGTTTATGGTTGCTCAACTTTGATTAGGATAATATGACCGAGTAGCGTATTCATTTTATAAAATTATATACATTCATATCAAGGATCAACTTTCTATAAAGTAAAAATGACGTGTTGAACACAAACGCACGCACGTTTAAAAAATGTGCGAATCAACCTTTCCACATTTCAGGTAAATTTGAGCATGTCAAACAATAGTTGTTTTATGCGTTTCGCGCAACGCATATGTACCGTAGAATTTTCCCATTAATTTCTGTTTTTCATACTTTTCATGTTCAATTCTATCGATTTTCATAAACTTCATGTACAAATTAGCGACACACATGCATGTCAAACTTATCGCGCGCTTGAAAATAGGCAATTTAATGCAAATTTATGTAAAACTAAGCCTATTTTTATTCTATTATAGGTTCTATTAAAAAAAAAACTTATGAAAGTTGTAGATATGAATTTGTTCTGTTTAACAATATATTTATTGGCAGCGAATTATATGTCTTTATATATTTCGTTCAGTATTGTTGTTGTTTAAAGTATCACGCTCAAAAAGTAATATTTTAATTTATTAATAATGATTCTTACACAAATATATATGCATACATATATTGTGTATATGTAAATCAATTGTGTTGCGTAGCACTGTGTAAACTATATTTAAATCATACTGTCAAATTATAGAAACAATATATATATACGCCGATCCTCTGCTCAAAGGGAAGCATAGACAAAAGATTAGGTTCAGGAACAAAAGAAGTCTCTGCTTAGGGCGAAACAAATCTCTGCTTAGGGAGAAAGGGAGATAAATAGGACAATTGATTTGGTCCCTAAGATTCGATGTAGAGAAATGAGATGAGGAAATCTGTGAGAATGAAAAAAAGTCACCCAAACTCGGAAGCTTCTGCTTGATATGCAGATGTCCTAACCATTAGACCACTGGGGCTTTCATGGTATTGTTCAAACTCGATTGGATAGCGACTCTTTAACACTCTCGGCGTGGTACGGCGGAACAGCACTAGTCCCTCAATTGTACGACGCACGCGAACCAGAGATCAAATTGATACGCCCTCATCTTTCAGTAATTTATTCACGAAGCGGAATCTCCGAAGAGATACTTTAAATAAAGATAAATATAGAGGATATAATTATATATAGATAAAATAAAGATGAGGAAATCTGTGAAAATGAGAAAAAGCCCCAACCGAGATATATATATTTAATATTTTTTATTGTCTTTCGTGGAAACAACCCACCTTTATTATTTCCACTATGTTTTTTTTTTTTATTACTTCTTACAAATAAGTTGACACCATGAATAAGAATGTGTTAAAATGATAAAAGGCAATTAGTAACACACAAAAATACATATATACCATGAATGTAAACAATGCATTAATGTTTTATACATAAAAAAATAAAAAATTTGGCTTATCAACGTAAATAACGACAATAGTTCATTTACGTTCCAACAATAATGTTTAAAAAAGTAATTTCTTGGATTTCAGGAAAACATTTTTTGATTAATTTGTTGAATTGTATCAATACTGGTTGGACAACAATACATAAAAGAAACATATCCTGCTCATTTTCGATACTAATACCACAATTGTCACATAAATCACTCCTTTATCCCAGTTAATATAATTGTCGTTTAGCTTCAAACACCATTTAATTTGTGATATCGGAGCAATACTTTTGCTAATGATCAAATGATTATAATAGAAAGTTGCTTTACGGTTACTTTTAATCAGAAAATCACTATTTCTTCTAATATCTTGTATATTAACTTCATTTGTATCAGTATAGCCATAATAATGTGTTTTTTTTTTCACTCCTAGTTGAAAACCGACGGTTTTCCGACGGCATTATTATGTGCGACATGTGGTATACTACTTTACTTTCATCTATTTATTAAATATTATTATTTGTTATGATATGGACTTTGTTCTGAAATAAAAGTGAATTGATTGATTGATTGATTGATTGAATCATCTTCCATTCATTTGGAATTTCATTTACAAAAGAAATGTATTCTATTAGTCCATTTCTTTTTTGCGAAAGTGTAATCCAGAGTTTATCCAAGATTTAAAATATTTGTTTAAAGTTATTTTCCCATAAATTTTGTTTTATAATTTCATAGTAGTTTGTTGGATTTATACCAACATTATTATTCAACTTAACTATGAATGAATGAATGAATATTAGGGTTAAGCTAAGGTGTTTTGTACATACAATGATTCGGAATAACTTTCAATTTTCCAGGGTGTGGACTTAGCAGACGCTTAACCCAAGTTAATTTCAAAGCGTTTACCATTGATTGAAAATCAATCATATTCGGTCCTCCCTCTTCTACTCTTTGTTGAATCATTATTAGGAATCGACTATACTGTAGTTAATCTGACAAGGACCCAATTAACACAATTATATATTAATTTATAAATATATGTAGGATATGTCAATGTTGACCTTCAATTATTATAAGTTTATATAATATATGAAAACATAATGTGGAATAAGTATTTTAAAGACTTTTATAATAGTACAAAAAATAAATTTATGTTTAAACATTTATTTTAATATATTTCAATTTGTAATAACTAATTTGTGTAAATACGTGTCTGTTTTTCTTTTCAATTATTTAACTAACTATATAATGTACAGCTTCGTATGGTTTTATATTCAATGTAGGTAGATGTACATGTAAATTGAAATTGGTAGTTTTGTCAGCATCTGACCATTGATTTATATTTGTTATCTCTTCAGTAAAGATATCGTATTGTCCAAAAAAACTATACACCTTAATTACTGCACATTATGAACACACAAACACAAAATAATTTAAAACGAATTGCTAAAATTGAAAGTAGTGGCGTGAAATGTCATAATTTTAGAACCCAATTAATATTACACAAGCCTAAACCTGACAATTCAATTGTAGGGCCTCCACAATTACAAGGTGACATTTACAGACATATTACACATCTAATAGTTTACTGCACATGTTGGGGCAAAGTTAGGACAAATATATCCAACTAACATGGAACGCGAATAGGGTAACTATTTATAGATAGACAGATAGACAATTTATATCCTTAGAAACATTGTATACAGTAAGCCTAAAATAACATTTGAAAATACAAAAATATTTTAAAATAAAATACTTTTAATGAAAAAAAATTATTCGTTTCCTATTTGTTAGTTTGCTGTCAAAGTATGTATTGTCTGAATAGGCTATTACAATTGAGTATTAATTGAAGAAGCGCATAACAAAACCACGTCGCAAAGTGTAACGGCAAAAGAAACTGTAATTCTATAGTCTAAAAGAAATTTGCCTTTGTTGGAGTAAAGCCCCTACAGTTATAATTGGTCTGGAATGCACGATATCACGAATCTTTCAACTCCACTCCTTAAGCCTTAAATGATACTATTAAACAGTTTATCCATCCTGTAGGACTAATTGGCGAGTTTGTGCTCGCTGTTGGATGCGTTTGAAATAACAAAATAATTAAATACAACAATAAAATAAAAGAAACTCCGTTGTAAAATGGCTTATGAATTTAAAAATAAACCCATATAACAGCAAAAAAAGTGTTGGTATACAGTAGGCCTATATTATATTAAGTGGATAATTTTAATTAATATTTAATTTCTTTAATTTATAATATAAGTATTCCTGCTTTACGATCTTGTTTGCGTTTGATTAAATAAAATATGCATTGTATTTATGCTTCGTTACGTTTTTGTATTGGTTTTAAAATCGATAGGTCAACCTGTAAATTACATTTGGCATGTTTTAAAACCAGGACTATATTCTAATAGACATTGCAAATTATACATTTTAGAGGTACTGTTGCAAAATGTCAACGAAAACAATAATTATAATGAACAGACATTCATCTTGGTATAACATCTTAATTAAGATAAGATAACTTTTATTGATCCTCAAAAAGGAAATTACATCATAACTAACATTGAAAACTATAACAATGCCTTTGATTAAAAATAATTTGCTGTCGACGAAAACAAGAACCTTGTTGTATGTACCATACTTTAATTTGGTATTATAATATTATATTTCATTGAGGCTGAGTAGAACGTCATACAACAAAACAGTATATTTAGCTCCGAAAATATATTCGCTTTTGTTGGGATTATAAGTTTCCTATAGTTAGATATAATGGACCTGGAATGTACTACCACAGAAAGCACAAACGGATTGATTAAGGTGATGGTGTTTATTGAGCACGCAATACTATTATATTATAGTAGTAGGTGAATTAATAAAAGACGAATGGACGTACTGTACCATAACAGTCCTTTCAATTTATTTAGTTCAGCTAACGTTGTTTAATCTGCAATATCAATAGGCCTACTCAATGCAGAGTAAATACAATAATTGTGAAACGTTTCGTTGTGTTACAAAATACAATGGATAAGCCTAGCGCAATAGTTTATGGGAATATGGAAGAAAAAAGTACACACCATAGGCCTAACATAGAATATCACTAAATCTGCATTTTAGATAATCATTTCCTGTTAAAATATGGGTTTATTTGAAATTCGGTTTCGAACTGAGTTTCTTTACAGGTGTAATCATATAGACAATATCTCTATGGTGTAATTAAACAACTGAAATGATTATAAACCAAACTTTCGTGATAATATATGATAAATAAAACATGATTAGTTTATGATAACAGACATGCTGTGGGTAAATGTAATTTTAAATTATAAGACTGTTAATCCAACTATATATTTTTTTATTATAAAAATATTTATTTAAAAACATATTTTACTTTGATAGCATTTACATTATAAAATCCGTCCGTCGAAAAAATATGATAAATGTGCTTAGAAACATTTTTTGTAGGCAAAAATATAGCTATCACAATTAACATAATTATTATTACAATCCTTGTAGGCCCACTCTAATATATAATTATGATGAAACTACTTTTTAGGTCATGACGATGTTACTCATATTGTATGCATCAAGTATTACATTGTTATATGTATCGATCTATGAAACTGTGGATATACATACGTCACAAAACGACGAAAAACGAATATGGCGGACTGTCTTATTAACGAAGTAGGCTAGCAGACGGAATAACACAAACACAAACCGTGAGCATTTTACTAATAATAATAATAATAATGTTCAATTTACTATAGCGCAAAATGCAGGACGCTTCTAAGCGCTGAACAATCAACAGAAAAAAGAAGAGCAAAAAATGCAAATTAAAAAGGTGGGATTTCAGGAGTTGTTTGAATGTGGTGAGTGATTCAGCATTCCTGATATAATTTGGAAGGGCGTTCCAGAGAACAGCAGCTGACCACGAAAAGGCACGTTGTCCATACAATTTTGTTGAAGGCCGTGTAGGTATAGGCCTGAGTAAAACCTCAGATGATGACATCAGAGTTCGTTTTGGCTTGTATGGAGAAATGATATCAGATAGAAAATTTGGAAATTTAGATTTTCTTTTATTTAATATAGTAAGAGTAATAATTTTTCTATTTAATATAGTAAGAGTAATGAATAATGCTGTTTTGGGAGTATGCATAGTTAGAATAAATAAATACACTTTATACAGTATTGAAAAATGTGCTGGCATACAGTTGACTTACATTTTTTGCAATACAGTATTTCTGCTTTGTCAGGTTAGTCGCACTTTTCACTGACGTAATCTAAATTCGATTATGGTGCGATAAAAATTCAAAACTAGTCAAAAAAAGCCACTGTATGCCTAATATAGACCCTACACTGAATTCGATAAGAAAAAAAATTTTTTTTTTTTTTTGATTTGAAAATTGTATATCTAATTTGTAGGCCTATTTTCTTCGTTTATAGATTAAACATGGATGAAAATCTAAATTTCCAAAT
This sequence comes from Antedon mediterranea, assembly GCF_964355755.1. NCBI lineage: Eukaryota > Metazoa > Echinodermata > Crinoidea > Comatulida > Antedonidae > Antedon > Antedon mediterranea. Next base: position 22,713,268 of record NC_092678.1, on the reverse strand, counting down.
CTTTTTGGAAAACCTTAGCGAACACTATACTGGTGTGACAGTCAGAGAGTTAAGAATGCTTCTATATGGTATTCTGCCTATTGGAGATCTAGATCAATCACACATAGCCTTAGAACTGTTTAACAAACTTACTGAACATGGATTTATTTCTAAAAATAATGTGGAACTGTTGTCCGACATAGCTGAAGTAACTAATCTGGCCTCAGCAAGAGAGTGTATAACAGAATACAAGAACATTATTCAATGCACAAAAACAGTAAGCCCACTAACAGAATATCGTAGAGCACTGTTTAGAGCGCTTAAAAACGTTGGAAAAGGTGACTTGAAAAAAGTTACTGGTTTTTACAAACTGCGTGCCTTCAACTATGACAACATATGGGATTCTGTATACCACATTGAGAAAGCCGGAAGACTGGATTCACAACAGAAGATTGAAGTGTTTGCAAAACTTCTGAACAAAGTGACACAACATATTCTACTAGGTATGCATAACACAAACATTTGAAATAGAGAGGGTACAACTCATGGATACTTTGGTATTACATTGATGCAAATTATAAATTGAGTTTATTTGCTTTGGTCATTAAACTACATCAAATTTGTAATAGTATGCAATTTATTTTAAATATAAAACCAAAACATCAAATGAGGTAACAGCAATTTTAATCTAATTTAAGATTTTAATTTTCCTATTATAGTTTTTGGTCTAGTTTAAACTTATATTTTATCTTGATTTCTTTTTGTATCAGCCAAACCGTATCAGCCGGCAGTTATTCAAACTTCAGCATCGACACCAACATCAATTTCTACAGGTATGAGGCTTAGTCTAATCAGTGACAGAAATCATTAGCAAATCCAGTGAATACCAAAATAATGTAATGATGATATTGAACTGTAGGTGGCGCAAACCATTACAAAATAAATCCAATGGCGGTATTTTTTTATAACCACTCCATCATCTTAGAAACCACTGGTCATAGAGAATGATCTATGGTGTCAGACACTCAAATAATATTATTGGTTATGAGTAAAAATGACGTCATGGGTTAATGACGTTGTTTGGTTTGAATTTTGATACGTATTATATTTTTGTTTCTATCCTACAGGTAACCAGAAATCTAAATCTAAACCAACTACACGTAGGCCTATCGGTAAGCATAAAGAATATCGTAAATGTGTATTAATGAATTTACAATGTAACATTGGCCTATGTTATACAATGTATTCAAAAGCCTCTTTTAATTTATTTTTTCTTTTCTATAACAAATAATAAAAAGAAAGAAGAAGAAGTAATCATCAAATGAACTTACTCTGCAGTAATCCTGAAATATACATTAAATTTTAGCTTATTTTGTTAACTAAATTTAATGAAAATGATCAGACCTGATTAATGTTCATCAAAAAGCAACTTTTTTAATCATAATACACATTTGATATTTAATTTTATTCTTATAGGCACAGAAAAACGTAAACACTATAGGCCTATACATAATGGTAAGTATTTTTATTGTATTGAATTACAAACAAAGTACAATCATCACCCGAGGAAGTATTTCTCAGTTAAGTGAATACATTTCCTAACTGAGTAAATAATGACCGTGTGAAAGTATTACACAAATATCAAAATCTAATTAATCATAATTTAATGAAGAAGAATTAGCTATGGAATTAATTTGGAATGAGGATGCTTATTATGATTTAAAATTTATCTTAATATTTTAACATATTTTAGAATTTTATTTTTAAATTTAAATTTAGAACACTGGATATCTTCATCATGTAAGAAGCATATAACCATATGTACCGGTAAGTGTTGATCATTAAAACTTATCATTATTTTCGATAAATTCACTATCAATCATAAAAAAGCAATTCATACTGTGAATTAATCATAATTATGAATTACTAATTTGTACTTTAATCTAAAATTTTGGAGTGAAACCTTACAATTAACTTTGTATTTTTTGTTTGCCTTAATATTTTTAGCACTGGCCATTGGTATCTTGATAATAGCTATTCCTAACATATTCTCATATCCATCTCACTATTTTGAAAGTCAAGTTTTGGATCACAAACGAAAAGGAACGGAAAGTTAGTTATTATTTTTGTATATTTCTTCTGTGTGTTTAAAACGATTAAGAGCTTTAACCAGAATTAGTAGAATTAATATAGAAATAATGTATACAATTTGTTTTTGTTTTTTTTGGCAGGCACAACAAAATACAGTGAAATTACAGAATCTAAAAAGGAATCTAAAACAAAGTTTCAAACCTTGAATGCTGATCTCAGTAGATACTATGAGGGTGAAAGATATTATTGGTTAAGATTCTGTCTAATTGATTATTTAAGTGTTAGTGATATTACAGATGCTATTGGAAATGACTTGTTTAATGCACTTCAATTAAAAGGCTTAATCACACCTACTAATGTAAGTCTATTATTAGAGATTACGAAGCTAACAGAAGTGAAGCCTGCAGAAAATCTTATAAAAGAGTATATGAAGGACAACAAACTTCAAAATTATGATGACACAATGTTGTCAGATGATCGGAAGCGACTGTTTAAAGCCATGAGACAAGTTGACACAGATGCATTAAAACGTTTGGTTTCTTACTACAACCTAAAACATCATAACTTACAAAATATTTGGAATGTCGTTTATAAATTAGAAATTGAAGTACTAGCCAAGGATCCATACAGAATTAAGAAAATTCATGAAAAACTGGTTGGCAATTATTAGGGCATCACATTGATTCATTCTCAAATATTTTAAATTGTAAAAAACACGAAAAAGTGTATCTCTCCAGAAATGAAGGTACATTTACGAGACATAATTAACTTTCTTTTTGTTCTTTCTCTTTGTTTTATTTTCCTTGTTTTCTTCGTTTATCTTGATGTTAATTTTATCAAATTTGTTTTGATGTATTAAAGAATTTGAATTTACGTACATTTTAGGTAATTGCCTTAAATCATTATTAGTGGCAATAGTTTTAACTTTAATTGTTTTCAGATGAAAAAAGAATGAAATAAAATATGAAATTAACCTTTATCTGAAATTGTGGTCTTTTAATAATATTACTGTATTACCGAAAAACATCACTTGGTTTGTACTATTTATTTGTTTTATGGCCAAGTATTTCAAGTTATTTTTATTTATTTATTTATTTATTTATTTATTACCATCTTTACTGAGGGTAGCCTATCAAGTTCCTAATGGAACTGATCATTTAGGGCTCAATGGCATTGATTAAATAAAATATGCATTGTAGTTATGCTTCGTTAAGTTTTTTTATTGGTTTTAAAATCGATAGGTCAACCCGTAAATTAAATTTGGCATGTTTTAAAACTAGGGCTACTAATAAACATTGCAAATCCTAATTTTAGAGGTACTGTTGCAAAATGTCATGCTAACGAAAAGAATAATTATAATGAACAGACATTCATCTTGGTATAACGTCTTAATTACATCATAGGTCTATTAACATTGAAAAGCGTCTTTTTGTTACTAAACACAAAACAGAATGCAATAAAGACTACTGTCATTGGAAATTGGAAGAAGTAAGTAAGTAGAGTATATAAATAATTAGAATATGCCTATATAATCTGCATTTCTGTTAAAATATGGGTTTATTTTTAAATTCATAAGCCATTTTGCGACTGAGTATGCTTACTCTATATATGACTGAATTACATTACACAAAATGACGAATGACGAATGGTGGACTGTTATATAACGAAGTAGGCCCTATCTTTTTAGCAAGCAGACGGAATAACACACTGTGAGCATTATTTTTTTAAACTTTCAATTAATATACACATTTTGTATTAATAAATAGTAATAATAATAATAATAATAATAGTAGGAGTAATAATTCAATAATTATATAATGCTGTTTTGGGACTATGCATAGAATACAATAAATACACTTTATACAGTATTGAAAAAAAGTGCTAGTAGGCCTGGATATTTGGATACTTTAACTTGATATTGAATTACTATAATTTATAATATAAGTATTCCTGCTTTATTATACGATCATATTTTTGGCGTTTTTTTAATTTTTCAATAATGATCAAGCCTGTCTTAAAACACATTGAATATTTTGGTTTGGTTTGTCGCACTTTCGTCGAGGTGATCTAAATTCGATTATGGTGCGATCAAAGTACAAGACTAGTCAAAATAAGGCATTGTAGGTCTAATAGAGACCCTACACTGAATTCGATAAGAACATTTGTTTGTTTTTTCTTTAGAAATTCCGGTTTGAAAATTGTGTATCTTCGTTTATAGATACAAAATGGATGAAAATAAAAAATTCCAAATTTTTTTGGAAAACCTTAGCGAACACTATGCTGGTGTGACAGTCCGAGAGTTAAGAATGCTTCTATATGGCATTCTACCTATTGGAGATCTAGATCAATCACAGATAGCCTTAGAACTGTTTAACAAACTTACTGACCTTGGATTTATTTCTAAAAGTAACGTGGAACTGTTGTCAGACATAGCTGAAGTAACTATGCTGACCTCAGCAAAACATCGCATAACAGAATACAAGAACACTGCTCAATGTAGCAGTGACACAGAGACAGTACGCCTAACAGAATACCGCAGAGCACTGTTTAGAGCACTTAAAAACGTTGGAAATGACGACTTGAAAAGAGTGACTGGTTTTTACAAACTGAGTGCTTTCAACTATAACAACATATGGGATGTTGTATATCACATTGAGAAAGACGGAGAACTGGATTCACAACAACAAATTGAAATATTTGCTAAACGTCTGAACAAGAAGACACAACGTATTCTACTAGGTATGCATAAAACAAACATTTGAAATAGAGAGGGTACAACTCATGGATACTTTGGTGTTACATTGATGCAAATTATAAACTACATCGAAGTTGTAATAGTATGCAATTTATTTTAAATATAAAATCAAAACATCAAATGAGTAAACAGCAATTTAAGATAATTAAAAAATGTTCCTATTTTTAGTTAGTTGGTTAAAAGTTTAAACTTATAATATATGTTGATTTCTTTTTGTATTTCTCGGTGCATTTGAACCTATCAGCGAAACCCTACCAGCCCACAGTTATTCAAACTTCAGCATCGACACCAACACCAATTTCTACAGGTATAGAGTTTAGTCTAATCAGTGACAGAAATCATTAACAAATCCAGTGAATACCAAACTTTGGGGCAGGTGCAAGAGAAGGAAAAGGGCTTGAAAAGATTTGATTATAAACATTCAGATGTTATATGTAACTAAAATACTGTAACGCTGTGATAGATGTATGAAACACAATACAGTGACGTGAGCTACTCATGCACCATTCATTATCATATAATGCAATGATGATGTAGGTGGCGCAAACCTTTAAAATAAATCAATTTTCAATCTTGAAATATACCTTAAATTTTAGCTTATTTTGGTATTTAAATTTAATGAAAAAATTCTCCAACTTTTTTGGAAACATTGGATATATATTATCATTACTTATTATATATTATTATCGTATAAAATGATGCAACTCCATCAATAGATCAGACCTGATTAATGGTCATCGAAAATCATGTTCATCGAAAATCAACTGCATCATTTATATCAGTTTTAATTTAATTTCTCAGTTAAGTGAATACATTTCCTAACTAAGTAAATAACACATAATAATTACCGTGGTAAATAGAATTCTGAATTTTTTTTTCTAACCTACTGTACAGTGTTACTTCGATCGGATAACAGGATATATAACGGTAAGCATTATGAATAACAACATTAGACTCATTTTGTGTCTCAACATATGTTTATTAATATTGTTTATTTATTAATATTATACATGCATTTCAAACTCATAATTCTCCCGTCCTCGACCTTTTATTTATTGATTTTTTTACATTTAAGCCTACATATATAGATACAGCAATCCTAATATTTTATTTTCTCCACTGAGGACTACATCGCAATAGAGTATGAATACACTTCTATTTTACATTTTCATGAAAACATCATATTTCGAAAATATATTTACGGATTGGAAATGTTGGTTTCGGACATATCACTTAAAGTTTAATTTTTTTTATAAACCTTGCATCTTTTAAATATTTATTTTGCCAGATATGTGATACATTTCAAACTTCGCGACATTTTAGTTGTTTTTTTTTTACAATGTTAAACAGTAATGATAACACAATCTGAGATAAGCTACTTCCAAATGACACGTGATGCCTAATTGACCAATCAAATTGAAAGAATACGACCAGGTGTGTTATAAAAAAGAATACTTAAAATGTATCATTCATTTATTCAGATCCTTTTTTTAACAGTTGATATTGCAGAGTTGTTGAAATACAGGCCTAATGATATACAATAGTTTCTAGTATACATTTATTTTTTAGTTATAGGCGTACATACAGTGACAAATCAAGATAACTTGGTATCTATGGCTATACCAATACTCAGTAAGTACAAGCAGTAACAACTCAACTAATGTTTATTTTCAATAAATTTACAATATCAAACATAATGTATTTATTTTGAAGCGTATTACATTAGTGACTACAACTGCCTCTTTTAGTTAGCAACGGTCTCATGCCTGCAATTTGTAACTAAATTACTTTTGTGTATTTCATTATAGCAGCTTTAGTACTGGTAATTGCCGTCTTCCTAGCATCAAAGAACAAATTAACGGAAGGTGATAATGGTATGTATATAATAATTTGGTGATTCTATAGCGATGCAGTGTATAAACATTATGCGCCGTGGTAGTGTGAACAAAAAAGAGAGTAAAAAATCAGAATTGTTACAATGGCTTCAAACGAGGCAAATGAGCGTAAGCAGGTCATGAACTTGCTGGATAATAAATGTAAAGGAGTACTATATTACAATATTGATGGTATGGTCAAACCTACTAGGTAATATTTGCTTTTCACGAGATGAATTACAAACTTTCTTGATTTCAGATGATATTATTCGAAACTATTTAACAGCAGTACAGACAAATAAATTAAAAGACCCAACATTGAGACCACCGACGTGGACCGAACATTTTGAACACTATGTTGATATTTCCAAGATGTTTACAGATCCTGTATTATATACTACTACAAAAGAAGAAAAAAATAGAAAGCTCACACCGTTGCAAGAATTATTGGATATTATAAAGTCAAAAGACTCACCTAAAGTATTAATGGTAGGAAATGGTGGAATTGGTAAGACAACATTACTTCAATATTTATCTTATAACTGGGCGATAGATTCCGATGATACGTTTGCTGGTCAAATAGTATTTCTTGTAAACGTAAGAGACATCGAGAAAGGTCAAACCATCACTGATATGATCATAAATAGTGTTAAGGTGAATGCAAAAACAGATCCCCGTGTAAGTAATACATCTATAAAAACTTTTATAGAGAAACATGACCGAGAATGTGTTGTTCTGATGGATGGATATGATGAGTTAAATTCTGGGCTAGATATTCCAATGATAATAAAACGTGAAGAACTAGAAGATTGCACAGTCTTTCTTACTTCGAGACCGGGTTTTACTTTAAGCGTAGAAAAACATTTTGATGTACTTGTTAATATAGAGGGATTCAGTAAAGAAAATATAAAGCCATATATAATCAAATATTTTGATTATATTGAAAATTCTAAACTGGGTCAGTTATTAATAGATCGATTTAAACTTGATTCTAAATCTAAATGTTGGGGTGGTGATCATAAAAAAAATTTTGAACTACTTTCATCCCCGTTTTTGTTACTTAAAATGTGTACTGTGTGGCAACACAAACAAACAATTCCCAAAGATTTTTTAGCAGTTTTTTAAAGAAATATTTTGTCTGATTTTAAACCAATATTTTGTCTGATTTTAAACCAGAACATTAACAGGAGTAAAAAGTCTACTACTACAGCAATACCAGAATTTGACCACATTCCGACTGACTACAAAAATGCAATTGTAATATTAGGGCAAATTAGTTACATTGGTTTACATAGTAATTTACTTCAATTTACTAAAAAGAAGTTAAATGAACAAGTAAAAAATGAAACTTTGGTTGACTTATCGTTGAAATTAGGATTTGTTTACAAAGATGACCCTACTATTCAGGATGATTTTGTCGAGACTTACAGAAGTCCACATAAGTTATTGTCAGAAGCTCTAGCCGGGTTTTACTTGTCTAACAAAATTGATACTTTAACATCTGAGGAATGCGAGAACTTAAGGACGAGCGAATATTTACAAACGGTAACAGTTTTCACTATTAGTTTTCTAGGTCCTAATGCAGATAAATTAATGAAACACTGGTTGGTAAATAGGCTCTCAAATTATTACTCTTTTTTAAAATATTTTAAATATGTAAATCAAGAGCACGAACACAATGTAGTGAAATCATTGGATAAACACATGTCATCAGAAATGAAAATGCATGTTGACAATTTTAAAAATTCGTTAAAGATGCTATATGAAAAAGATTTGCACTTATTCCAACAAATGGAATTATTTGCGGATGATTATACAAACAAGGGGAAAAGAGTAATATGTGAAAATATAAAATCAATCATAGAAAAATCAAACATTGAGTCATCTGATAATGTATGTAGGTTAGTAGCACACGCTGAAATCTTTTTACGATATCTGTATCAAAGTCGAAACAGTAGGTGTATGATAACATTACTTCATAAATGGGGTGATAAAGCTCTTAAAATCCTCTCAGACGAATGGAAAAAATACCGTTTTGATGAGGAAGTACGTTCTTTTTGGTGGTTTATGGATTGCTTCGAATATAACACTACAATTGACTCACAGATTTGCAAATTAATTCAAAACTTTCCAAATTTACGAGAGCTCAACATACGTTATATAGAATATAATATAGGTGGTTCACATATTAACACAATGTTAGAAGAATGTGAACATAGTAAAGCTTTTGTTAAATTGAAGAGTTTTAGTCTCACGACCGACTATCCGGAGTTTATTAATGGGTCTGTATTAGGTCGTATATTAAACACTTCCAATGATTTAAACAGGTTCAAACTGACAAATTCTCAATTATCAAGCAAACAAATAGTTGACATGTTTAATGAAGTAGATATACACTATTTAAAGTCAAAAGAAAATCTTGTCATCTTAGAAGGAAATAATCTTTCAGATATTAATACTGAATTACTTGGAAACATTATCAATTTAATAGAGACACGGGGGGACTATCGAAGCCACACTTGGGGTAATTATAATATGTCAGCTAAACAATTACACGATCTTTTAATATCACCAAGTCGTTACAGATTTAGATGGAATAATCTTATTTTGGATGGGATTGACCTATCATCAATCAATGGAAGTACACTAGCTAACATATTGATTATATTTCCAAACTTATACCGTCTTTCTATGAGTGATTGTAACTTAACAGGTACTATTGTTAATGACATGCTAAGTGGATGTTATGAAAATAATATAATAATCAAAAGCGACCTGATATCTATCAATGGAAATGACGTTACGAAGATTGAAAATAAATCATTAATAACAACATTTGTTTTAAAAAATGAAGGGAATCACAAAACATTTGAAATAGAAAAGTTGGTATATGTAAACTAATGTAAACCTATATTTAAATCGCATTTATTTCGTCTTTTAAATATTTTTTTATATTATAGTTTTAATATATTTAATAATTATAACTATTATTTTCTTCTATTCTTATGAGGATATATTTCACTTTTTTATTATTAATTTTAACAATTTATATTTTCTTATGGGTAGATCTTGCTTATGTTATTTACCTTCAGTCATAACTTAATTAAGCTAGATTTATTCAAACTAGATGGTACGCTCGCTTCGCTCGCGGACCATCTAGGTCGTGCCCACAGATGGTTCTCGAGTATGGGCGGTCATTAGGGCCATAATAGTAAAAAATTTAAACAAAGAACTACTTCAAAAAACAACGAACGTTTTCAAAAATCAACGAACAAACTCAAAAAACAACGAACGTTTTCAAAAATCAACTAACAAATATAGAAAACAAAGAACTAAAACATATTCTCATAATAGTCAAGTTAAACAGCAAAGAATAAACAAAAAAACAACGGACAATTTGCCAGATCAAGTGACAAGTTTTCGCAATAGGACAATTTGTCAATTTAAAGGTCAAGTCGAACAATCGAAGGACAAGCTCAGCAATCAAAGGACGTTTGCAAAAAAATACTAACTAATTTTCGACGTTTGAGGGCAGCATTCACTTTTTACAGAAAAACTCGAGGTACATACACATACAGTTTTTTGTTTTAATATTTGTAATATTATCATATGAATCTCAACGAAATAGCTAAATTGCCTCAACACACTCCACTGGGACATGAATACCACTGATTTTGCATCGTGATATTCTAAAAAAACACTTGATTTTCATGTTCCCACCTAAATATCTCGGCTATTATAAATCGGATTCTTTTGGATAGTATAGCTCAAAATAAACTGTAGACAATACTGAACATTATGATATATGTTTTAAATTGTAAAGTTACAAAATAAAAGTATGTGTCATTTTACAGTGTGGGGTCAATTCTGTACCTGGCTATTTTCTAAAGCACCAAAGTGTTTTATTTGCAACTTAAGATCACTTGTATGTCATCAATCATTTTAAATAGTATCTTAAAAGAAAGATAGATAGATAGATTCCTTACATATTTTTCTAAAACATCCTAAAAAACGCGGCAAAATGCAAATAGGGTTTGCCTGTGTTATCAGCCTTCACTTGAGAGACCGTTGGATTGTAGCGAAGTTTTCCCTATTTTCTTGATATAAATTGTAAGTAGCATTTTAATGTTTATATCATTCTAATGTTTGATATATAAGGAACAATTATTGGGTGTTATTTAGTTCTATATATCGTGTTTTCACGCTGCTGCGGACTAATCTAATAAACGTCACGTCACATTCATAATACACAACACTGTACCATAACACATTTCTATGTAAAATTTGTACTGTATTTTATCACGTCTTGGTATTAATTTATTATTTTTCTCATATCAAGGGGTGTTATTTTGCTTATACATATTATGTTACCAATTTAAGCCCAAAATAAAAATTAAGGCCCACCCACTCGATAAACGTCTCCATCGAATAAAGCCCCCCCACCCCTCCCCCACCCCCTAAAAAACCCTGAACAATAAACGTCCGGGGTGTTTATTTGAATACATACCGTTTGACGGTATTATGTAATAGTAGTTTACGCAGTGATATATGTTTTAATCACTTTCCGTTAGCAGAAAAGACGAAAATCAACATAATTATGCAATGTATGCCCTATGTTATATATTTTCAGAAATTGATGGTCAAGTCTGATATTAATACATTTATTCATCAGTGGAAAATTACTTTGATTTTTGTCATTTGCATATAAAATATACATAGAATTTATGTTTGCTCTGACATAAACAAAAACATTCATTTCTTTTTTTTTCATTTCCTTTCAGCATATTACAAGAGCATAGCCGTCTTTTTCGTGTAAGCACAAGTATTTTTATTATGTATACAATCACAACCTAATTGTATTGCTCATTGATTATAATTTAATTCTAAATTTCGTATTTTTGTCGTCATAAATATTAATGTATTATTCATTCGTTAGCTTAATAGGCCTTCCAACAGCGCAACCGGCAAGCCTTTGACCAAAAGTGAGTACAACTTTAATTAAAAAAAAAAAAACTTTCTTTCTTTAAAAAAGGTACCAAGTCATTCGCCTATTATAATAATTGGGATTTTTCTGTTCACCCGGTACCCACTATGGTTTGTTTATGGAGTAATGTGCATTAGTAATTATAAGTCATTCATTATTATTAGAATTATTAATAATTATAAACATATTTACTGCTTTGTGATAAGTCATATGAGTGAGAATTCATGCAGCTAGATATATTTGGTGTAGCATTTTATTTTGAATACACTGTCAACCAATCACAGTTACGTACTAAAGGTTTCTTTTGATGTGGATTATTATTATTCCATTTCCTTTCATATTTCATTTTAGAAAAATGCCGATATTTTTCACGGCTTGTTGTTTGTCTGGCCGACTGCGGTGATTCCACTATCCCATCGCGGGAGGAAAAGGCCATTTTAAGTGCCAATGGAATTGGCGAAAAGAAAATTCAATTTGAGGTAGACGGCTGCGAGGAACATGTCCAATCTCAAATATTCAGGTATACTATTAACATTGTATGAATATTGACGGTGTATAACAATCAAATGTAAAATAAACAACAAAAAAACCACATTTTACATTTTATTCACAGTGCATTCAATAAACCACAACTCCTTGACGGCTTCGATTTTCTGTTGCCTGCGAAAGGCAGCAGAACATTGCTGGAGCTAATGCATAACGGGCCATGTACAGCCGAGTACCTAAAGTTGGCCTGCAGCAACCGCGTGTACATGAGGTTTGTTTATTATTATTATTATTATTCCCGGCTCATATGATAATATAAAAATACATCAAAATATAAAAATAAAATTAAGACAAAACCAGAGGACAAAAACATATATATGACGATGAATCAAGAATACATAAATAATTAAATACCAACAACATTTTAAACGTAACCAAAATCAAAGTTAAAAAAAGAGAATGCAAGACAGAGCAATAGACGAAATGCCAAAAAGGAGCAAAGACAACCCCTCCGGAGGTTTTTATCCTGAGGGGTCTGTAAAGAAAAAGAAAAAAAAAATACTAATACAGTATATTAAAAATGTGAGTCGATATATGGACATCTAAAAAATGGAATAAGGGAATAGGCATAATGGTGATTTTATGTTATTCTTTTAAAAATGTCAATGTGCAATTTGAAAGTAAACTTTACTTGTATTTCTTTAATAGTCTGACACATGGCTATTTTAAAGAATTATTTTATTATTATAAAAAAAAATGCAATACTAATAGATTATTTTTTTATAAACAGACCAATCCAGACTTCAATTATACTTGAAGACATTGTTTGCCCATCGTCGGGCATTCAATTAAAATGTCGCATATGTGGGATATTATTCGATGCCGGAGAAATTCGCTCTCATGTGGAGTTTTGCCAGGCGAATGTGAGTATTGGATATATTGTTTATATGGCGCATTATTTGTTCCGATTTAACAAAACCCTTTACTATCAATTACGTATGTGAACAATTAATAGAAATGATTGTGTTGGAAAATGACTAGTTATTGGTATTCGTGGTTTTGGGCGTGTGTGGAAAATGAATATACATCGATGCAGCATACAATATCAGGCTCCTCAATAACGTGTTTTTTTTCTCCTTGCAGACTGTTTCCGACAGTGATGATAATGGATCCCAGTCTGTAAGTAGGCCTATGGCTAATTTATGGATATTGACAATAAACAGAAAATAATGTAATAAATTAAAACAACAGTTCATGTCTTTTAATCGACGCGTGTAAATTATGATAAATAATGGAAATCACAGAAAAACCTTCCAATGTTGTTACAAAATAATTTTATTTATTTCAGATCGACGTTCCAAATACTGAACAGACGGTGAGTCAATGTCAACTTCGGTTTTAGTGTGTTAATGTTCTGTTTATGTTTACCCTAAAATGCAATTTTAAAGAACATCTCAGTCCCTCATCGCCCCTTTCTCCCTATTTCATGCCTTATTTTAACAGTGAAACATTAAGAACAATTGTTGTTGTATAGTCTATTGAAAATATAAATACTCAAAATGTAGCCTAAATTTCTTATTTGTTTGCATTTGCTGTACCATGTTTATATGATTTGTAGACAAAGCCATGTTCTATAATGGGTTGTACAGTACTAAAACAGTATTTCTCTGTTCGATCACCTTCGTAAAGTGGCGGTGTTTGGATTTTGTTTTAACGAATATGTCATTTGGTTAGTTGTCGTTTTTTAATAGGACTCACAAAGTATTGTGTTGGACGATAACGAAGTTTATGATTGGGAACTACCGTTCTTAGAAATTGACAGGTAATGCGTTATTATATCATCGTTCACATTTTGTACAGTTAAGTTACATGGGTATTCTTTAATTAACCAGTATTTCACAAATAAGCCTATACACGCATGGTACTAATGCGTAATTGTGCTGGAAATTGTTGGTGCAAGCATGCAGAGACTGGAGGGGTTTTTCCCATAACATTCCCACTTCAATTATAAGGAACGTAGAACATTTCTGGATATTTATTATTTGCAATCAGATACTGGTTGACACACTATACTCTGTCAGTGTGCCTAGCCCGGTTCACAGTATCTTCACCATTTGGCGCAAACAATTTTAAATTAAAATATAACACCATCTGTTGTTATAGGGATGTTCCAAAGGCAGACCAACATTTAAACCCCTTGCAAACACATATTCACGAAGCCGTCACAAAAACGCTGAATACAACGTAAGTTATTTCAATTCAAATAACGTTTATGCAAAATATTCTATGATAATAGTGTAAGTATAAACAATAATAGAACACGACTAAATTAGAAGTCAAATTAGAAGGTAACAAAACTTCCACATTCTTTCATAATACTGTAATAATAATAACAATTAAGAAAAGTGGATAAAACTGAGAAACTAACATTTAATATTAGCATAGCTTAAAATAATTTAATAATCGACTTGCTGCTAATCACAATTACAATGGAAATACACCTATTTAACTATACCTTTACTATGTTTGTCGATCGAATTAGTACCGAAACTGACAATCCTGTGGAAATTCTAAGAACGTTTCAGAAGAACGTAATGCGTGGTCGCCCACTCGACCTCACAACCGATGCCGAAACTATTGAAGGCGACACATTTCCAATGTTTATTGCACGGTAATTACAATTTTACATGTCTAATTTATATTTACACCCAAATCAGTAGGCCTACGAAATCTAGTTAGTCTTTCATATTATATTAAAATTACAAATCAAGTACGCATATGTTGTTGCTATAAACCGTTTTTATTTTGTTTTTTATAAACGACAGATAAAAACTACATACCGACATGGTTCGTTATTTAAGAAAATCATAGTTAAAAACAATTTTTCCCTCTAGGAACACCCTATTCGCTGACGGAGTTGTCGAACTCATGGCGCCTAACCCTGACTTAACAGTTCCACTGGAAGTTGAGTTTTTGGGCGAAAGAGCTAAAGATTTAGGGGGGCCGAGACAGGAATTTTTGAGAGAAATGTTGCGCGCATGCAAAGAAAGGATGCTAGACGACAATGGTCAACTTATCAGTGACGGCCTTCCGAATAACTATTATTATTGTATGGGGTTAGTAATGGGTACGTTTGCAGTATTATTGTTATTCTGATATTCATATGATTCACATCCATATTTTGTGTCATCCAGTGAATAGATACCCGGCATGGATAATAATGGTGTATTAAAATGCAACATCGTAACATACATCTGTTCATTGTGTATACTTTGTTATTATTTCGTAGGGCTCTGTCTCTTACAAAATGGCCCTACTCCCTCACTACTTAGAGAACACTTGATGAGTGTAGTAAAGGGCGAATGCCAGGCAAATGTTGTAGAAGCTGAATTTCTTAAAGGAATCAGCTATTTAGGTTTTGTTGAGGTAGGTTCTTCTTAACATTATGTTCAAAACAGTTTTTGTGTTGGTGCGCATATTTGCTTATTTATTGTTGTGGTCCATCACTCCAAACATTTTGCATTCGACATCATGAGAACATTTTCGTTTATAAAGATTTAGGAATTATGATATATAGGCCTAAGTAATAGCAAAGCGTTGATTATTAGTGTCACCGTCGGAACTCGTCCGATAGGTAATAATTCAATTGAAGCGATAAATAAGTGGGAGTTTAATACCAAAGCTCCTGTTCAAACACTGGACAGACAGAGAAGGCGACTGAATTAATGCAACTATATATTTTAGTATTAAGTTTAGAATTTAGTTTAAAGGTCACTATTATTATTAAAGTGTTATAACGTAAACTAAATCAAACGAAATGAAAGAATAGGCCTACAGTAAGATTAGCAATATTAAACAGATGCCAGGTCGCTGTTGGACGAAGATAAAATAACAATAGCATGTTTCTTTTGTAGGTGCTGCGCAAACGGCCAAGTATGGTTTATTTGGTACAGCAAGACGAACCAAAACCCCTAACCTTTAGAAAAATTACGCACCTACTCAAACCTATGTTTAGCGGTGAGGAGGGGTCAAACACCAGGATGTTGGAAGAAAACGCGTATAAAAACTTCACAGCATATCTCCGCGAAGTTGCCGGTAAATAGAAACATATGCAATTTACAAAAATGCACTGTAACAAATGATTCTTGTTGTATATATGCGGATGTTATATACGTATCTGATAAAATGATTTTTAAAAGTTAACTATAATATACAAAATACAAATGATAGTGTACAAGAGTGGTACATGCAAAATAAATTTTAAAATAACTGATAAAACTAAGAGCACGTTTGAGCTAGAGCCTTTTATTCAAAGTAAAATTTCTATTTCTGTACAACAGTAATATTAACTAACATTTCCAATTATAACAATCGTTTTTTTCCTTATAGCTGGAAGACGAAACGGAATCGATTTGGGCCGTGTGTTGCAGTTCTGCACAGGAGCTGCAAACGAACCATTACTCGGTTTTGGCTATGCCCCCGCTGTCTCTTTTTGCAGAAGAGACGACAGTTGGCTACCTTGTAGCAACACGTGTATAAATAGGATAACTCTGGTCATTGGTCAACCCATGCCAGAAGATATATTCAATTTATTTGACATGGCATTTTTGTGCGACTCCTCAATCGATTTCTGAGCACATAAAAATTCATTGTGTTCCTGGGGTATCATTTTGGGTATATGGAACACAATGCATTATATATGATGAATAAACCACTGTAATATGAGGCCGTTTTCCTATGTTAAAGCATTGTGTTCCTGTGGTATCATTTTAGGTATATGGAACACAATGCATTATATATGATGAATAAACCACTGTAATATGAGGCCGTTTTCCTATGTTAAAGTATTGCGTTCCTGGGGTATCATTTTGGGTATATGGAACACAATGCATTTATGATGATTATTATGATTTATGTACTGAACTAAAATTAGCACCCTGGGAATTACTTCCGAAAGAGAAACTTGTCACAAAATGAGACAAATTTTTTAAGTCAAATTTAAACAAACTTAATTTGTGTTTTGTATGTAACATTAGGGTTGAGGGATGGGGAAGAGGGTGGGTGCAAAGAAGAACAATTTTTAAATATATTCTTTATCCATTTAGTAACGAAATATTAATTGTTTTCATGTTTTACAAATAATATACCACTATACACAGTAAAACATTGCGATTTAATACTTTGTTGAAACTATCACCGTCGATTGAAATAGTATAGTACATGTAACGATACATCACTACGACGTGTATATGTTTATATAATTTAAAACAATTTGTGAAAACCACCTCTATTCGGGCAAAATCATAAATTCGATTTAATGGTCAATAAATATTAAATTATCTAACTCAACTTAATTAGTAGGCATAATGGTTTTCAATTGTTTCTTAGAGCCAATTCATACTTAAGTTGGTTCCTACCCTACCCTCCAAAGTTGTTCTGCGTTTAGGGCATGTGATGTACCGTAGGCCCATCCTCTACTGGTTTTACAACGCTACTCATGCCAGTGAGGGAAGGGTGGTGATGTGGGTGGTTTAACTGCAATAATAAAGATGAGTACATAATATACGGCGAGTGAAAGCGCTAGCTCATTATCTGTTGAAAAAAAATGTATATCCAACCTCTGCAGCACAGATTGAAATGGTTGGGTTGGTTGAAAAAAAAAATGGATCGAATTTCTGTTATGAGTATACAGTACTTGCCTTTACGACGCCTGAGGGAATAGACACTTGTGGAACAGAGATTGGAATGTTCCATTCATCGCAAATCAATACATATGTATAAACGTATATTAAATCTATCAAAATAGTATTTAAAAAAAAAAATCGGCCTGTCTTCAACATTATGATGCTGTACTCGAGCTGTTCAACCGCAAATGACATATTACGGTATTTGCGTTTTGTATATTGAATCAAAATGTCACTTACCCTGTTTAAATACTACCTTCTGAATATCGATGGATATTCAATGATCCCATCTATTATTTGTGGTATTTTTTAAAGTAAAGTATCAGGAGACAATCTTCCTGTTGTTCATTACTAATTTTTGTTGTTTTGTATCTATTTTAAATACAGGGTATGTATAAAAATTAAAACAAAACAATTATTAATGTTATTTATTATTATTGATATTGGCCTATTGTTTATCCTAGAAGTATGATAACATTTGAATCTATTTTGTTTTATGTAAGGAAAAACGTTTATCTATTTTACGTCGATCGTTATCGGGCCATAACATTTTTTATTTTAATTTATTATATCGATTATACATTATACAGGATACATTTTATTGGTTTTTATTAATCGTTTTAAATTATAAATTAGTTTTATGAGTGTGTATTTTCTTTTTTTGGGTATAATATAACTTGATTAAATTACATTTGACTCGATTTATTGTATAATTTTGTTTATTGTTAATTTAATTTAAATTTTCTCAATGGTCTTTATATCTGTCCATTACACAATGTTTCCGTATGATGCGATGCAGAAATCATGCATATTCAATAAGGTAGTGATATAAATATTCATGTTACACGCATTACCGACCGACAAGAAAGAACGCTATAAGAATGCGTCCAGTATTGACAGGCCCTACTGTACTTTACTCGTACGGGTATCAAAGCTAACCACTGTACTACTAAAATGTGGCTAGGCCTAATAGTTCTACATTACAATGAATATAAGTTAATGCAAGCTTACCCTGTAGTCACTCCTTGAATCCTGGCTTGACAAAATGTCGGGTCTAGATTTTCTTTCTTAAAAACTTCCGCACAACATAGCAATAGTAAACACATCTCAGACACGTGGGCTGGAACGCCATAAACATAAATACATCTGGTGAAGGGAGAATGCAAATGAGCTTACTCATGCGTGAACAAAACAATATAGGTGGCAGCAAACTCACTTTAGACGATGAAAGAAGTATTTTGCATATTACAATCTAGACTTGCCCCAAGTCTGTATTTATTGTCTTTTTTTTTTATTTATTTGTTTTTATTTCGACCGCGATTTTTGTCTGAAAATACAGACTTGTGAAACACGTATAGAAATCGATTTGCAGACCGCAAACGTCCGATAAGAATGACGTAGGTTATCATACCGTATTTGGCTATATGGGGCGGGCGGTATGTAAATATGGATTTCGAATCAACCAATGATCATTTTGTTTCAAAATGAAAAAGATCGAGTACGTACAGTGCTGAATGTACGATCCAGACAACTGTTGATGAAATATAAAATCGTGTTGCCAAGTTGTTTTGTTTATTAATTGTTCAGTCCTGGCCTAGGCCTCCTTCGTAGGGCTACTCAACTCGTACGTATGACCTGCCAATAAATAAGGTACATACCACCACCGACCGGCACACAATAGGGCTACACCACCACAAACACAGAACAGGACAGGGTTTGGGTGGGAATTATAAAATCAAATTATCTCCGAATAATAGGATCCATTCAATGTTTGATTTCGCGGAGAAGCTATGCCTACCATATCAAGACGAGTTTTCATGTTCTTGGGAAAAATCCCATCAAATGTTTACCAGACTACTGGGCATATAAAATCATTTATAGCCTTCAGAAACTGTCATCAATGTACCCAAGTACACATTGCCTAAACGTAGCATAGCGCATGCGTATCATCTTAGATGTTGAGTCTTTGAAATTCTGAAATATGAATATTAAAACTGCCTGCGAGTGAGTAACCAATGGCATGCGGCTGAAACTAGTCAACTGGATAATTTATGCACCAAGAATTCTTGGTGTCAAACCACGTGACTTATGCGTGTTTCCCCACCAGACGGAGTATCCAAACTCAAGTAATACACGTATGAAACGCCATATGTGCAAAAATATTTATATTTTTACTAATATTAAGACAAAACACCGTCTGGAGCCCAGACTAATTACAATCTACAGAATTATATATTATTTAAAATGTTCGGGTAGCTTCCATGGGATGCATGCGGCTTTTGGCCTTAATGGAAGTCTCCCTGGTCCTTTTCTATATTTTTTGCTTTGTATTTTTTTTTTCTTTATGGATCAAATAAACTGATTTGTGACTTGCGTGTGTGTGACATAAATTGTGTTTCCTACTTCTACCGCATTCAAAGTTTTACAAAATTTAATTCTTACATGTAAACAGTAACAGTATATTTCAGATATTTATTGTTTTAAAATTTTAATAATTAATCAGAACTTGTACAATTTGGTAAATAAAATCGTTTATTCTCAGCACAAACTGAAATGTGTCGTATTCTTCTGGAAATAAACACTGCTACTGCTCGGTCAGAATAAAAAGAATTTCAAAATTGGGAAATATCGGTGATAAGGCGAAGTATAGGCATTATATTAAAAGTATGTATAAACTCAAATGTAGTGTTGAATGAAAATCTGCGATGCTATTTTATAAGAAGAAATTCAATCAACAACTTTACGTCAAGGCTACCAGAATGTATCTATGTAGACGGTTACCTGAACCAGTACCAGTTAATTGAAATGCATAAAATAAATTTAATGATTTATGCCAAGCATAATGTGTACAGAAAACTAAGCAACAAAATATCGAATTTTTATTTTCAATTATTTATTCTGTTAATTAGATGATATAACTAGAGCTTGACAAGAAGATTCTATAATTGTTATGTAATTAATATACAGCAAAACTAACTTTGGGGAAAGAACAGTTTAGCGTTATTGAATAAATTGAGATAAATAAATAGTAAATACATATACATTATAGAGTAGTTCACAGTTGGTGTCAATAACAGGGTTTCTTTTATAATAGCATAATTCGAATATAAAAATCAGATGACGACAGTTTGCATAGACCAACATTTTTTTTTAAATACGATGGTGGATAATAGGCCTACTGTCAGTGGTATAGGCCTACAGTGGATAATAGCCCTATAGTGGTATAGGCCTATAGTGGATAATAGGCATATAGTGGTATAGGCCTATAGTGGATAATAGGCCTATAGTGGTATGGGCCTAACTAAAGAACGCCAAATGGTACACTGAATGTCGTTATATTTCACAATTCATATTATTGGTTTTATCATTTCTAAGATTCTCCTATAACAGTAGTCCTAATTACATATAATTGAAAATAACAATACAGAATACGTAATAAATGAAAATGATAATTTTATGTATTAGTCTACTGCCCTCAACAGGCAGTTTGTTGGCATTTCATTGTAAGATAATGATTATTATATTTCTTTAAACGAAATCACGTTACAAACAAACGTCAAAAACAGCATACGCGGGAGAAAAATAGTTTAGTTAGTTAGTTATAAATAGACCTAGAACACGAAGTTTTCAATGCCGAAAAGAAGTACAATGATTGATTAAAATATTCCACCTAAAATGTTATACTATGATCGATTCCATAAGTTGAAAAACTAAATGCAAAGCTAAAACCGACATAGCATAGAGCAAGCGTATATTTAGTCATACTATGTATGATTCAGTGAACCGGTACATTTAATGAAAAACGATCAATTCTACTGAACACAAGGATGTCTAGATTCTGTATAGTTTTAAATGTTTAATCAACCTCATCATATATCCAAAGTAGTAATACCAAAATACTAATATGGTTACAATTATATACTCATTTAAATGAATGAATATAATACTGTATATATGTGTAAAACCGGACTATAAATTCCTCATTCCATACCTATTTTTTGATACGATATTACTATAAGGCCTTTGATCAGGTTGTTGGTATTCATTAATTGTGACGTGGCTGTGTCGCTTCAATGAAATATAATAATACAGAATTAATATACTGTTAACAAAAGTACTTGTCGACAATATGTTAACCAACTATTCTTACAATTTATCTAGTTAGATACGTACATTAATAGGTCTACACCACCAATGTTAAGTTATCGTTACTTTACTGCGTTTTAGATGTCAACTGTGAGATTCAGTCTACTGTACAGGAACAATTTTGCAACTAGTCTTTTGTCAAAATACTATATATACTATATTGAATATAAGCAACCGCCACCTTTGTTCAACAGAAAACATGGAAGGAACAGAAACAGGTAAAATATACTAAACATAAGTAAAAAACGAGATCCCGGTCTTAATAATTTACATTTAAATCAATTAGATGTTTATTCCATTTGTGAAAATGGACATTATATAGTGATTAAGGCGAGTGGAACCAAATTTGGCATGAGGCTTCTTTTAGACCTACTAATTGATTTTTGCCTGGGAGCCACCCAATCAGTTTTCGATCTTCCAAAATGGCGGCAAAAATCCAAAATATATATAAGTATTGAATTATCATATATATCTAGCTGTAAAAGTCACAAATAGACAAACAATGTACTGAATCAAGAATATATGTGGTCAGTAAAACCGATTCAGGAACACTTTCGTCCTTTTGTGTGCAGTTGTTAAATAGTTAGGAGCCATTATATACTAAATAAAGGTCATTGACCCTTGACCTTGTATATCTGACCAATGGAATTATTAAAAAGTTGTAAAAGCTGTATTTTTTGTGACTCCTAATGACACTACATTTATCCTTTTAAACCCAGAGGTTGAGGAGACATCAAATGTTACATAAAAGTAACTGACCTTTGACCTTAAATATCTCGCTAACACAACAAAAGGCTGCACATTTTTGTTGGTAATTATTCACAGATGTATTGTCCCTTTGACTAATTCCAAAAAATAAAAAATAACAGATTTCGAAAAAAGGTGGGTCATTTTGAAGTATCATAATAGTTATTAACTATCACCAAAAATTTGTCGAAAAAAAATCATTTAACTGAAATACAGACGTTTTTTTGTTAAAAAAATAACTCTGACTTCCAGTCAACGTTTTCGATCAAAACATACCCCATAATGAAACGCGCTTGTTTGGCTACTCTGTATGCATAATCATAAAACTTCCTCACGATCTGTGTGAAAATACCTTCTCAACCATGACGAGTTATAAACAATCCTAATTAGCATATGCATAATGCGTACTCATGGTTTGAAATCTTTGTTTACTTTCGCTCGCGACGATTTTCCAGACGAAATAATCAAACTAATTTACCTGTTAATTACGTAAACTTGTTGCTTTTGGCTCGAATGTTCGACTTAAAGTGAATAACTTTAATATTACTTTGATATGGTCAATTTAAATTTAGAATATTTTGCCCTTCATTTTTTTGTGCTTCAAGGGACAATACATCTTTAAGATAATATTAGAATTGTTAATGTTATATAGGAGACATGTCACATCCTGTACTACCCCGTGTGGTTGTTTTCTGTTGCAGTTGTTCATTATCATAATATACATTTTAGAAATAAAAGAACACAATGATATGCATTTTTACTTTCACAGCTTTAACAGACGATCAATTCCAACTGCTGAAGATTACTGTGGCAGATTGGTTTGTTGAAAACCGTTGCCCAATCAAGATGATTAAAGTGTTGTACAAAGAGTTTGTGCCAGATAAAGGTATACTAGAGAACACGTCGTCAATGATTGATTTGTTAAACTTGTTGTGTAAACATAAAGGACTGAATAAAGACAATCCCAATCTTATATATGATACCATAACTATAACACAACAGGATGGCGTTTGGGAGAAAATACATAAAATAACAGATTTAAAAATGGTATGCCCACGCCCATGCAGAGAAGAGAGAGCTTTGGCATTTAGTGAATACAGACAGAGTGTAATGCGACTTGGATATAAGATGAAATCTAGCGATACATTAAGGTTACGTCAGGCTTTTAACGAAACAATGTCTACTGAGTATAAGGATAGTTGGAGTTTGATTATGGATCTTGAACGAAAGAATATTCTCTCAGAAAAAAAGATGATGGAATTCATTGAGATATTAAGAACAAATGGACTAACATTTTTAATCAAATCTGGTGATTCTGTAAATAACTGTAAGTATTTTACCAAAAGGTAATTGTTTCTTTTTATCTTTAAATCATCATTTATTTTCCATTTTAAGTTTAAGTGTTCAGAATGAGTGTTGTGGGTTATGTCATTTGATATTTGTTATATTTTCTACCATAGTGTCAATTCGAGCTATTAACCGGAAGTCTAAGGTTAAACAACATGCATGCAAAGGTAAGCTCTGTAATCTCCTAGCAAAAATGTCTGTTTTTAATGAATTAACAATATCAATTCATATAATACATATATTTTTTGGAGAAACAAAAAACACTCTCCGTATGAGAATGACACAACATAGATCAGCTATCAAAACATTAAAGCTTGATCAACCTGTAGCCGAACATTTTAATTCAGCTGGTCACTCGATTGCAAATTTCAGAGTTATTGCAATAGACCACGATGTCAAATGGAGCAACAAAACTCGCAAAGACAAAGAAAACCACTGGGAATTACTACTTAAAATCACAAAACCTTTTGGACTTAACATTTGGAACATACTCCCAGATCGGTAAAATTATTCCATTGACTACCAAAATTTAAGTTTCAATATTAAACACCATTTAAGCTGTTTTTTAGTCTCATTCCAAAATTGTTTATATCTCTACCAAGCTACCTTCTTTGTTTTCTACTCTTATTCAGACTCCACCCTGGCTCCCTTTGTTATATTTCTTTTATTCCTGTCCACCCAGGCAGCACTTGCCAGCTTTATACTATGACGTTATCCAAATTCCTTCACTTGCACTGATGAAGGGCTAGTGTTGCCCGAAAGCTCTGCTAACTTTTCTGGCTGTTTACTTTATCGTTTTGATTTAGCTTTTCGCTTTTATTTTTGTATCTCCATTGAGATCCAGCCACTGATACCCACAGCATTGTCATTTTGTTCAGTAATTTGCCTTTGGATTTATATATATGTATATATAAACACATTAGGCAATGAACATTAATTCGAAACCGCCCGGTGATATACTGAAATTTAATTAATTAATTTGAAACGATAAAGATGAGGAAATCTGTGAGAATGAGAAAAATAAACACATTAGGCAATGAACATTAATTCGAAACCGCCCGGTGATATACTGAAATTTAATTAATTAATTTGAAACGATAAAGATGAGGAAATCTGTGAGAATGAGAAAAAGTCGCCCCAACCGAGACTCGAACTCGGACCGCCTGCTTGATATGCAGATGTCCTAACCATTAGACCACTGGGGCTTTCATGCTATTGTTCAAACTCGATTGGATAGCGACTCTTTAACATTCTCGGCGTAGTACGGCGGAACAGCGCTAGTCCTCAGTTGTACGCACGCGCACCAGAGATCAAATTGATACGCCCTCATCTTTCAGTATTTTTATTCACGAGGCGGGATCTCCGAAGAGATACTTTTATATATATAAACACATTAGGCAATGAACATTAATTCGAAACCGCCCGGTGATATACTGAAATTTAATTAATTAATTTGAAACGATAAAGATGAGGAAATCTGTGAGAATGAGAAAAATAAACACATTAGGCAATGAACATTAATTCGAAACCGCCCGGTGATATACTGAAATTTAATTAATTAATTTGAACGATAAAGATGAGGAAATCTGTGAGAATGAGAAAAAGTCGCCCCAACCGAGACTCGAACTCGGACCGCCTGCTTGATATGCAGATGTCCTAACCATTAGACCACTGGGGCTTTCATGGTATTGTTCAAACTCGATTGGATAGCGACTCTTTAACATTCTCGGCGTGGTACGGCGGAACAGCACTAGTCCTCAGTTGTACGCACGCGCACCAGAGATCAAATTGATACGCCCTCATCTTTCAGTATTTTTATACACGAGGCGGGATCTCCGAAGAGATACTTTTATATATATAAACACATTAGGCAATGAACATTAATTCGAAACCGCCCGGTGATATACTGAAATTTAATTAATTAATTTGAAACGATAAAGATGAGGAAATCTGTGAGAATGAGAAAAAGTCGCCCCAACCGAGGCTCGAACTCGGACCGCCTGCTTGATATGCAGATGTCCTAACCATTAGACCACTGGGGCTTTCATGGTATTGTTCGAACTCGATTGGATAACGACTCTTTAACACTCTGGATATAATGAATGAATGAATATCTGGATATATATATATATATATATAAAAATCCAAAGGCAAATTACTGAAAAAAATGACAATGCTGTGGGTATCAGTGGCTGGATCTCAATGGAGATACAAAAATAAAAAGCGAAAAGCAAAATCAAAACAATAAAGTAAACAGCCAGAAAAGTTAGCAGAGCTTTCGGGCAACACTAGCCCTTCATTCATATATATATATATATATATATATATATATATATATATATATAAATATATAAACACAAGAGGCAAAGAACATTAATTCTAAACCGCCCGGTGATATACTGAAATTTAATTAATTAATTTGAAACGATAAAGATGAGGATATATATATATATAAATTGTTTATATCTACCAGGCAAGCTATCCTCTTTGTTTTCTACACAATACTATCTACACCCTCTATTCACCAGCCTTATGCCTCTTTTGTTTTATTTCTTTTATTTCTGTCCACTCAGGCAGCGCTTGCACTGCACTGATGAAGGGCTAAGTGTTGCCCGAAAGCTCTGCTAACCTTTTTGGCTGTTTTACTTTATCGTTTTGATTTAGGTTTTCGCTGTTTTGTATCTCCATTGAGATCCAGCCACTGATACTCACAGAATTGTCATTTTTTCAGCAACAGTAAATACAAAATAAATGAATCATGTACTTTTTAAAATGTGTTTATAGCTTTACTAATGGTCGTTGTTTTGTTAATCTTGGGTGTCATAACAATCCACGTTTTTGCAAACAAATATCCAGACCACAAATTAAGAGAAGGTAATATAATTATATTAATTAAGTTGAGCTTATTTTATAATTTTAAGCCTATTTCAAATGTGACGTTGCTATTTCCTGCACTATAGGCCTATATTTTCGATTGTATTTTTTTTTCATTGCGAATATTCGTCATTTTCAGATGAGACTATTCGAAATATGTTAACAGCACAACAGAAACAAGCATACCAAAAAAAAATACGAACACCGCCGATGTTGGATGTAGAATCTAACTATGATTTGTCACAGATGTTTACTGAACTAGAAATGTATACCACTACAAAAAAGGAAAATTTTAAAGATAAAACAAAGCACACATTTCAAGAATTATTGAGCTTTATAAAGTCCAGAGAACCATGTAAGGTATTGATTACTGGAAATGGGGGAATTGGAAAGACAACATTACTTCAATATATATCTTATAACTGGGCTACAAATAACGATACTACGTTTGATGGTAAAATATTGTTTCTTGTAAACGTCAGAGACATAGAAGTAGAACCGCAAAGCTTCACTGATGTAATCACTGATGTAAATGAGGGAGGAAAAACCTTTATAGAGGAACACGGCAGAGAAATAGTCCTTCTGATAGATGGATTAGATGAGTTGAGATTTGGGATTAATTCAAAAGTATTAACAATAGGAGAAATGGAATACAGCACAGTTATTCTTACTTCACGGCCAGGTTTTATTGAATATTTGTATAATCATTATGACGTACATGTAAAATTAGAGGGATTCACCGCAAAAAACAAAAAGCAATATATAAATAAATATTTCAACTATGTTGGAAATTTTGAACTAGGTAAGTCATTGATTACAGAATTGAAACTTGATTCAACTGATACAAGCATTTGTAGTGGTGATCACAAAAACATATGTGAAATAATTTCATCCCCAATGCTGTTACTTACAACGTGTATTATTTGGAAAAATGAAAAAATTATTCCTAAAGATTTTAAACGTTTGTTTAATGAAATTGTCCGTAACATTTTAAATCAGTTCATTAACAGACCTGATGAGCGTAAAGAAAACGCGATACCACATGGCAATCTTCCGACTAAGTATAAAAATGCAATTCTAATATTAGGACAACTTAGTTATATTAGATTACAAAAGAATTTACTTCATTTTACTAAAGATGACGTATGTAAACTAGTATTAAATGAAACTTTAGTTGACTTAGCCTTAAGCTTAGGATTTGTTTACAAAGATTCTTCTATGGTTCAGGATTCTTTTATGGAGATTTATCGATATCAATATAAGTTATTGTCAGAGGCACTAGCTGGATTTTACTTGTCTAACAAAATTGAAACTTTCAATTCCGAGGAATGCAAGAAAATAAGAACGAACGATTATTTACACATGGTAAGAAAGTATACTATTAGCTTTTTAGGTTCTAACGCAGACAAATCTATGAAGTGTTTAGAAACAGAATAATAATATAACATTAGAAAAAGAATGATTGCATGGTGATTAGCAGAAACCTAATACTGTTCCGTTCTGTCGCCTTGCACGGTGAATGTATTCATACATAATACAATAGGCCTCTGGTCCTGAATGTTTACATAATTTAATACATTATTAGTGCATCGATAAAGGTCTTCTTTTAAATGCAAAATAAACAAATTTAGATAATACGTTTGTTATTATTTTAAATTAATATTTAACATGAATAAACAAAAGTTCAAACATTTAAAACTCCCGATTTACGTTATGTTGTTATATTATAGCGCTTTTAACCATCAAAGCAGATTGTCCAAAAGCGCTTAAAGAACTAAACAGTACTGTATTTTCAAAAGGGCTTCGAAAACTTCAACTGAAGGTGCAACAGCATATTCCAGTATAGGATATATATAACCTTTGTACACTACAAGAATATCACATTTATTACTCAACATAAACTACTTTTTGTTGGCTCTTTTAACCATGTAATCAACTTTCTCCCATTTTAAGTTGTTTTGAATAACAACTCCTAATTTAGCCTGGTGGCGCCAGGATTATGTAGGCCTAGGCCTATACAGTATACCATATTCGAACGATACTGTGTCGTTATGTATTAGGCTTACAGTATTATTTTACTAGTCCTACATTATAAGCGTTTTAATATTTGTACAATAAACTACAACAAAAGGTTCGTTCTTGTTTTTATATTTCTTTTTCATCACCAATACATTGGAATATACAACAAACTGCAGATAACAATATATCTGGATTAGCTATCTCCGCGACACAAACAATATCATTTTAAAACCACAAATTCTTCGAGAATAAACATGCAGTTACAAAGAACACACGTACTATGGGAGGCCATTA
This sequence comes from Antedon mediterranea, assembly GCF_964355755.1. NCBI lineage: Eukaryota > Metazoa > Echinodermata > Crinoidea > Comatulida > Antedonidae > Antedon > Antedon mediterranea. The sequence goes on along the minus strand of NC_092678.1, from coordinate 22,683,988 downwards.
GGGCCAAAATAGACAAACGTTGCCGTACGAACAATTCCGCTCCCGTAAGGCAAACTAATGGCGAGACATAATTCCTCGAGTGACAAACAAATATTGCCGTACGGACACACAGACACATTGCCATATGAACAAATTGCTGTATGGTTAAATTGGCGTAAGGACAAACATTGGCGTAAGGAAAAAAATTGGCGTAAGGACAAAAATTGCCGAAAGGACAAAATTGCCGAAAGGACAAAAACTGGCGTATGGACAAATTGGCGTACAGTCTAACTAAATATAAACGTTGAGGGCAGCATAGTATTTTAAAAACACGTGACTGAAACCACTCTGCGTCCACCAGTCCTGCTGGGGAATAAAAACATAATCAAGCTAGCCAACAATTAGTCTGGGTTCCAGACGGAGTTTTGTCTTAATATTAGTAAAAAGATAAATATTTTGGCACATATGGCGTTTCATACGTATACTACTTGATTTTGGATACTCCGTCTGGGGAAACACGCACAAGTCACGTGGTTTGACACCAAGAATACTTGGTGCATACGATTATCCGGTTGACTAGTTTCAGCTGCATGCGATTGGCTACTCACTCGTACACCGTATTAATATTCATATTTCAGAATTTCAAAGACTCAACAACTATAAAGATGATGCGCATGCGCTATGTTACGTTTAGACAATGTGTAGGCTACTTGGGTACATTTATGAAAGTTTCTGACGGGGTTTCTGAAGGCTAGAAATAATTTTATATGCCTAGTAGTCTGGTAAACATTTGATGGGATTTTTCCCAAGAACATGAAAACTCGTCTTGATATGATAGGCTATGCTTCTCAGCTCCGCAAATCAAACATTGAATGGATCATTATTACGCGGAGATAATTTTGATTTAATTCCCACCCAGACCCTGTCCTGTTCTGTGTGGTGGTGTAGCCCTGTTGTTGTGTGCCGCCGGTGGTGGTATGTAGGCCTACTTTATTGGCGTTTTATTTGGCAGGTCATACGTGCGAGTTGAGTAGGACCTACGAAAGAGGCCTAGGCCAAGGACTAAACAATTAATAAACAAAACAACTTGGCATTACTATTTTATATTTCAACAGTCTCGATCGTACATTCAGCACTGTACGTACTCGATCTTTTTCATTTTGAAACAAAATGATCATTGGTTGATTCGAAATCCATATTTACATACCGCCCGCCCCATATAGCCAAATACGGTATGATAACCTACGTCATTCTTATCGGATGTTTGCGGTCTGCAAATCGATTTCTATACGTGTTTCACAAGTCTGTATTTTCAGACAAAGTCGCGGTCGAAATAAAAAAAAAAAAAAAAAAAAAAGATAATACAGACTTGGGGCAAGTCTAAAGAAAAACATCCTCTGAACCAACACAATGGAGTAAATATATACCAACAAACAACCCGTCAAGTTTGTTTGTTGTAAAGAAAAAATATACATTTACTCAACGGGCGAAAATAATGTGAGTTTATCTATGTTTTGCGGTAGTATTAAATTATATTTATGGTAATAAATGAAACCTACTGTGTTTAAAATTATGTATGGATAAACAAGTATTGTTTTTAAGCTGTAGTATATCTTAGTATTTGTAATCTTAGGTGTTGGGTCTTAGCTTTCGTGATCTTAGGTCTTAGGGGGTCTGAGCTTTTGTGGTCTGAGCTTTCGTGACACCCCTAGGCCTAGGCCTAGCCTAGGTAGGTGGCCTACCATTAGAGGCTAGTCTAATGCTAGCCAGGCTAAACATATATATTCAACTTGTATTGCCACAAAAATATATAGGCCTAGCCTAGGCTAGGCCTACCTAGGAGGCCTATATTAAAAACCTACACAGCATGGCAATGTTATGCGCGATTTGCGCAATTTGAAATTGCGCAAAAAAAATCCTTGCGCAATTTGAATTGAAACATGTGTTTCAAATTGCGCAAGCAACGTATTAAATTGCGCAAGTAATCTGCAAATTGCGCAAGGTTTTTCGACAGATTGTGAAATCATGCACACTCATATTTGTATAGTAATTTCTAAGAATCTATATATAAATTTACCTAAGGGCAAAATTCGGTAAATCGCGCGTTATTTCTAGAATGTTTACTCGATGGTATATAAAGTTGGTTAGAATCTCGGTACTGATTTAAACCACCAGATGTAACCCTGTTTACTAATTAAATTGAGTTAGATAATTAGTTATTGACAATTAAAACGAATTTAGGTTGAACTATTTGCCCCAAATAGGGGTGTTTTCCGACCGTAGTATACACTGTCTAATGGATGTCCTCTTAAAAAATACCTGCACACAATAATACGAGGATGCTTCGCATTTTCCTATCTCCTCCTACGATAATTGTTTTTAGTAGCTGAAAACCGGTTGAACAGCTCGAGTACAGTATCATAATGTTGAAGACAGGCCGATTTTCTTTAAAAAATACTATTTTGATAGATTTAATATACGTTTATACAAATGTATTGATTTGCGATGAATGGAACATTCCAATCTCTCAGACTCCTGGTTTGTAGGTAAATTTATGAGCCCTCCATGGTTTAACACAAGTAGGTAAATTTATGGGCCCTTTGAGAATAAACTTAACACTGAGATATGGCATTGCAATACTGCTATTATTTGGTCGCCATTTGAATCGAAATTTTCTTACTAAATTTTCTAGACTTGCCCCAAATCTGTATTATCTTTTTTTTTTTTTTTTTTTTTTATTTCGACCGCGATTTTGTCTGAAAATACAGACTTGTGAAACACGTATAGAAATCGATTTGCAGACCGCAAACATCCGATAAGAATGACGTAGGTTATCATACCGTATTTGGCTATATGGGGCGGGCGGTATGTAAATATGGATTTCGAATCAACCAATGATCATTTTGTTTCAAAATGAAAAAGATCGAGTACGTACAGTGCTGAATGTACGATCGAGACTGTTGAAATATAAAATAGTAATGCCAAGTTGTTTTGTTTATTAATTGTTTAGTCCTTGGCCTAGGCCTCTTTCGTAGGTCCTACTCAACTCGCACGTATGACCTGCCAAATAAAACGCCAATAAAGTAGGCCTACATACCACCACCGGCGGCACACAACAACAGGGCTACACCACCACATTTTTTAGTGCTTTATTTATGATGATTATTTTGTGTATGATGATGTGTAGATAATTATAATACATCGTAGGCTACGAACAAAACATCGTAGGCTACGAACAAAACATCGTAGGCTACGAACAAAACATCGTAGGCTACGAACAAAACATCATAGGTTACGAACAATACATCGTAGGTCACAAACAATACATCAGTTTTAAAAATACATGAAAAATGAAGATTAATAAAATAAGATTTTATTAGGCCATTTTGAAGGTTTAATGAAGTTATTCACTTCTGTAGAAATATACGGGAAAAAAAACAAATAAAAATAATTATTTCACTAATATAAAAAGACAAAATAAACGGTTAATTTCAACCAAAAACTCATTGTCTGACAGACAATTTTAAAAGTATTTTTTTCAGGTAAATAATTTTTTTCAATCCAGTTATAACAAACTGTCATGTGACAATAAAATGACATATTCCCCAACATTTAAAAAAAAAATTTTCAGGGGAACAATATATCTTTAACTTTGTTTAACTGTTTATTTGAAAAAGGTCTCAAGATCCTAAATCATTTGTAATTTGTAGTTTCATATATTAAGTAAGTAAACATGAAACTATATTTTTTGTTATCTTTGTTGAAATTGAAAATGTGTGTTCTATTTCAAATTTACCAACAAAGGTGACCTAATTTTTGTACTAAACAATAAAAGTACATTATCATTCAATTGAAAATGAAAGTATAGTCAAGTATAGCTGTTATCTAGTATGAATTACACAACAAATTTAACAAACAAAAATACAATAGATTTATTGATGACAATAAGTGTTGGCAGGAACAGAACAGGACAGGGTCTGGGTGGGAATTAAATCAAAATTATCTCCGCGTAATAATGATCCATTCAATGTTTGATTTGCGGAGCTGAGAAGCATAGCCTATCATATCAAGACGAGTTTTCATGTTCTTGGGAAAAATCCCATCAAATGTTTACCAGACTACTAGGCATATAAAATTATTTCTAGCCTTCAGAAACCCCGTCAGAAACTTTCATAAATGTACCCAAGTACACATTGTCTAAACGTAACATAGCGCATGCGCATCATCTTTATAGTTGTTGAGTCTTTGAAATTCTGAAATATGAATATTAATACGGTGTACGAGTGAGTAGCCAATCGCATGCAGCTGAAACTAGTCAACCGGATAATCGTATGCACCAAGAATTCTTGGTGTCAAACCACGTGACTTGTGCGTGTTTCCCCAGACGGAGTATCCAAAATCAAGTAGTATACGTATGAAACGCCATATGTGCCAAAATATTTATCTTTTTACTAATATTAAGACAAAACTCCGTCTGGAACCCAGACTAGTTTTTTTTACGCACCTGCCTTTCTTGTATTTTGACTCCAAATTTGTTGACTAACTTTATCCTGAACACCACACTTTAAAATTAGGACTTATAAGTACTTTCAGAAGGAGAAACACATAATAACAAATAAATAAATCCTTTAAATTGATGATTTTACAGATGTGTTTCTTTGTATACTGTAATGACAATTTAACTCCTCGAGCTCCCCATGCTCAATGTTTTTGTTTCTATGGAGCGCCAAAAGAGCAACAATAATAGTACAAGTATAAAAACAGAAAGAAAACGAAACAAAAAAACTTATCATGATTTTTAAATTAAAATTTATTTGCCAGTATCTATTTCTTCGTACTTGCATGATTATACTATTATCATTACAATTTTAATTTTACATTGTTCCATCCACACTGTAGATGGACTCCACAGAGTTTTCAGCCCTCTATATAATTTTTGCTCTTTTGACGTTCCATAGAAACAAAAACATTGAACATTGAACATGGCCCATGGGGTAGGCCTACTGTACTGTAGGCTAGTCATTTTGTGTGCGAGAAAAACGTCTGTAAAATCATCAATTTCAAAATGTATTTGTTACTTTTTATGTGATTCTTTTTCATGAAAGTGCCAATTCTAAGGTGTGGTATTCAGAATAAATGTTGGGAGTTAAAATACAAGGCAGGTGCGAAAGATAAATATTTGTAATCTTAGGTGTTGGTCTTAGCTTTCGTGATCTTAGGTCTTAGGGGGTCTGAGCTTTCGTGACACCCTAGGCCTAGTTAGTAGTATAGTACTAGCTATATGCTAGTAGGCTCGAGCAAGACACACAAATTTAGCTTTTGGCGCAACCCATCCTACTTCTACTAGAGACTAGCTAGGTCATACCAGTCATTTTTCATCCAGACCTGTCTACATTGGTTATACCAAGACTTGGTTTGAGGCCTAGCCTATAATATACTGAGCTATCTATAACAACATCAATGACAGAATACTTTTATTCTGTAGTGTTATTGATTAATATTACATACATTTTTTATCCTATTGTAGCAGACCTACCACATAGCTTTTAAACAATTCAACATTTACTTTTAATTTGATTATTTATACATCCTCTATATATCTCTTTATTTAACCTCACATTGACAGGTTACCTTCCTGTTACCTTCACTTTTCTAGCTAATGGATTTTAAGAATGTTAATGACTCTAACAGAAAACCACATTAATTCTCTTAATCCTAATTGGTCAGATGAGATGGGCCAAGCCCAATATTACCATGCACTGACCACATTATTAACACACTCTTTTCTCAACCAGCATCTTAGCTACACCGTTTATTGCTCTGTCTTATCAAACATTGTATATTGTATATTTTATCTATTTATTGAGAATCCTCACTTGATTCACTTGGAATAAATTGCATAGTTTACTGTATACATTTAGTAGTTGTTTTATTTTACCGTTGCGCCGACAATTACTAAAGTGGTGACCCCGACGTAGGAAGCATGGAACTAAAGTGGTGACACCCGACTAAAGAAGCATGGAACTGAGAGTGTCATTCATCCATACTAAAGTGGTGACCCTCGACTTTCTTATACCGAATTTAACTTAAAATGGAAGGACAACAGCAACAACGACAGCTACCGCAACCTCCAGCACAACCCCAGCACCAGGAACAACCTGTGGTGCCCGCTCCTGACGCAGCAACCGTCAACAGGCCAATTTCTTCGGTAGCGTTGAAACTGCCTCCATACTGGCCCAATGATCCGATATTGTGGTTCACCCAAGTGGAAGCACAGTTCACAACGCGTGGGATTACAGTAGATGCTACAAAATACGCTTACTTAGTCGGATCATTGCAACCTGAAATTGCGCAGGAAGTTCGGGATCTACTTCTCAACCCGCCTACTGATAACAGGTATGTGAACTTGAAAGATACCTTAATACGTCAGACAACTGACTCCGACCAACAGCGCCTCCGCCAACTCCTGACGGCCGAGGAGTTGGGGGATAGGAAACCGTCGCAATTATACCGACGGATGTTACAACTCTTAGGCGACAGGCCACTTGAATCTTCAATTATGAAACAACTATTCTTAAGTCGCCTCCCAACTAATGTACAGCTTATCCTAGCTTCAACCAAGGATGAGTTGGACCTGGGAAGCTTGACATCATTGGCTGACAAAATTATTGAAGTATCTGTAACTGCAACTGCGCCAACAAGTGTATCGGCAGTACACACGGACAATACACCCTCCTTGTCTGCGACCCTTGAAAACCTGCAAAAACAGATTCAACAACTGTCAACGCAAGTTAATTCCTTGCAATCTGACCGACGGCACAACAGATATCAAAGTCGCAGCACAAGTCGACATCGAAATCGATCGAGTGGTAGGCATTCATCTCCTGCTCAACCTAACAGTACCAATCGCTCAGCTCAACATTCAAACAACACTCCTCAACTCTGTTGGTACCATGAAAAATTTGGAGTAAATGCTCGAAAATGCAATCCGTCGTGTTCGGAAAACTCCAACGCCGACAACTAAATGCGACGAATGTTGCTGGCCGTCAAATCGTAAGTCGCCTTTTCTTTATTGTTAATCAATTATCCAAACAACGTTTCCTCATAGACACTGGGGCAGAAGTTAGCGTTGTTCCACCTACTCGCCATGAGCGTCTACATAGGCGACAAGAGTCTACTTTGACTGCCGCAAATAATACATCTATCAACACTTATGGACATCGCTCTGTAACCTTAGACTTAGGTTTGAGACGAACATCTCAATGGTTATTTGTTGTCGCAGACGTCACACACCCCATCATAGGGGCTGATTTTTTAAGACATTTTGGACTGTTAGTCGATATGAATAATCGACGACTCATTGACACTACCACCAACCTGAGTATTCAAGGTGTCGCCTCCAAAACTTCGCCTCTCGGTCTTATATTTACCACCCTTGAGGCTAAGTCCAATTGGGACTACATTCTTACAAAATTCCCAGACATTACACGCCCTTGTTATCAGGAAGCGTCGCTAAAACACGATGTGACACATCATATTCAGACCCATGGTCCACCAATTTCGTCACATCCTCGACGGCTCGCACATGACCGCTGCAAAACAGCCAGACATGAATTTGAACACATGATGCAGCTTGGAATTATACGCCCCTCTAAAAGTAACTGGGCATCACCTTTACATATGGTGCCTAAGAAAACTCCTGGGGATTGGCGTCCCTGTGGGGATTATCGAGCATTGAACAATGCTACTGTTGCAGATCGGTATCCTATCCCGTACATGCACGATTTTACAGCATCTCTGCACGGATCCACTATATTTTCTAAGATTGATCTCGTCCGAGCTTACCATCAGATACCAGTTGAACCTGCTGATGTTCATAAAACAGCAATTACTACACCATTTGGACTTTTTGAATTTGTTAGAATGCCATTTGGCCTCCGCAATGCCGCTCAAACTTTTCAACGTTTTATTGATCAGGTAACGCGTGGATTGGATTTTTGCTACGCTTATATCGACGACCTGCTTGTTGCAAGTTCCAACGCCGAGGAACACGAAACTCATCTTCATCAACTATTCACACGTCTTAATGAGTATGGCGTTGTTCTCAACCCAGCGAAATGCCAATTTGGAGTTTCGTCACTCGAGTTTCTTGGACATCATGTTGATTCGCAAGGTGTCCGACCACTTCAAGTAAAGGTCGAAGCGATACAAAACTTTCCACAACCAACTTCTTTACGCAAACTACGTGAATTCCTTGGACTTATTAACTTTTATAGGCGATTTATACCGCAGTGTGCCCAGATTTTACAACCTGTCACAGCTCTACTTGTTGGGGCAGGTAAGAAACAGGATCTGGTATGGACCGACGCAGCTTTATTGGGATTTAATAATATTAAAGTCGCCCTCGCAAGTGCTACATTTCTCACCCATCCGCAGCCAGATGCACCTTTAAGTATCATGGTTGACGCTTCTGATGTGGCCATAGGGGGTATACTACAACAATGCATTGACAACAATTGGCAACCTATTTCATTTTTCTCACAGAAGTTGAAACCAGCGCAGACGCGATACAGCACATTTGGTCGTGAACTTTTGGCGGCATACCTTTCAGTTAAACATTTTCGTCATTCACTTGAAGGACGCTCATTTCATATTTTTACTGACCATAAGCCACTTGTGTATGCTTTACTCGCCAAACCAAATCGTCACTCGCCACGCGAAATCCGTCATCTCGATTTCATATCTCAATTCACAACGGACATACGCCATGTGAGTGGAAAAGCTAATGCAGCAGCTGATGCATTGTCGCGAATCGAACTTAATACTTTCAGTCACAACACAACTAACATTGTTGATTTTAGTCTTATTGCTGCTGCACAAAAGAATGACGATGAATTGCACAAGCTACTTGAATCACCGTTTTCACTACAATTTCAAAACTTTCCAATTCCAACTTCTGACTCTACAATTCTTTGTGATATTTCCAAAGGCAATCCACGTCCATATATCCCACAAGAATTCAGACGCATAATATTTGATACTCTACATTCGCTATCACATCCTGGTATACGAGCAACACAACGTTTAATTACTGACCGTTTCGTATGGCCAGCAATCAATCGTGATGTACGACGATGGTCTCAAACATGCATTCAATGTCAACGTTCCAAAGTACACCGGCACACCGTTTCGCCACTCTCTACTTTTTCTACACCTGACGCCCGTTTTGACCATGTACATATAGATATTGTTGGACCTCTCCCTCCGTCAAATGGTTTTTCTTATTTACTCACTTTTATCGATCGTTTTACTCGATGGCCCGAAGCCGTACCTATTCCGGATATCACAGCCGATACTGTCGCACACGCATTTGTCAATCGATGGATCGCTTCATTCGGAATACCTTCAACCATTACAACAGATCGAGGAAGACAATTTGAATCTGCATTATTTCATTCACTCGCCAACTTACTAGGAACTAAGCACATTCATACAACTGCCTACCATCCTATTGCGAACGGACTTGTAGAACGTTTTCATCGACATTTGAAGGGTTCTCTCAAAGCACATAATGATCACACTAAATGGACAGAACATTTACCTATAGTACTTTTAGGCATTCGTACAGCCCTTAAGGCTGATCTAGGTCATAGTGCAGCTGAACTTGTTTATGGCACTACTTTAAGATTACCTGGACAATTCTTTAATTCAAACTCTGAACATTGTGATTATTCTAATTATATTGATAGATTGCGTGATAATATGAGTAAACTACGTCCCACACCTACCCGCACCAACTCTAACCGTAAATCCTATATCAATCAAGAAATATTTAATTGTACCCATGTTTTTGTGCGAAGGGACTCTGTTCGAAAACCCTTACAACGTCCATATGATGGTCCATTTAAGGTATTAAGTCGAACAGACAAACACTTTGTTCTCGATCTAAATGGTCGACAGGACACAGTCAGTATTGATCGCTTAAAGGTAGCTCATTTGGATACTGATATATTTAAAAGCCAAGAGCAAACCCTCACTCCCAAGCTACAAGCATCACCCCTAGTCAAACCAACCAACCCGTCACCCATTTTGGCAACCCCTCCCCGTACTACTCGTTCTGGTAGACATGTTCATTTCCCTCAGCGTTTTGTCTCGTTCTATCATTAATTCTTTCACTGGAAGGGGGCTCCTGTAGCAGACCTACCACATAGCTTTTAAACAATTCAACATTTACTTTTAATTTGATTATTTATACATCCTCTATATATCTCTTTATTTAACCTCACATTGACAGGTTACCTTCCTGTTACCTTCACTTTTCTAGCTAATGGATTTTAAGAATGTTAATGACTCTAACAGAAAACCACATTAATTCTCTTAATCCTAATTGGTCAGATGAGATGGGCCAAGCCCAATATTACCATGCACTGACCACATTATTAACACACTCTTTTCTCAACCAGCATCTTAGCTACACCGTTTATTGCTCTGTCTTATCAAACATTGTATATTGTATATTTTATCTATTTATTGAGAATCCTCACTTGATTCACTTGGAATAAATTGCATAGTTTACTGTATACATTTAGTAGTTGTTTTATTTTACCGTTGCGCCGACAATTACTAAACTATTTTAGCAAAAAAAATATCTCCAACTAAGAAGTGGTCTCCAGAAAAGGATGACCAGTTAGTGAAGGAAATGATTACATTGGATCCTTTCCAGTACAGAGAAATAACGCAGCAACGCGGAAAAGTATGGAAAGACATTGCAGGCAATCTTTCACCATCTTTCGACTTTAACTTAGATGGAAGAAATGTAAGGGATAGATGGAATCTATTAAAGGACAAGTTGAAGGCAAAATTGAATAATGAGATAAGAGGGTCTGGTATCGCTCCATCAGCATTATCAGAAACAGAAGCTGCAATAGAAGATTTGCTAAGTGAAGTCAGGAGTAAAATGCCTTAAACATAAGATCAGAGAGTGGTGATGCAGCCACAGCACGAGCTGCAGGTGAAGAGGTCGTGAGGTGGTTTCCCGAATGATCGTAAAATCAAAACGGTACTGGGTATGACCAACTAGCGTTATTGTCACCGACTAGTCATCCATTCATATAAGTACTACTTATGTAGTAGCCTACCTTTACGGTGACCATATAATGTGACTCGAGGCATGACTAACTACGACTTTTAGTTGATAGAAGATTGAAAAAATTGTTAAGAAGAGTTGTACTGTATGTGGATGTTTAATGAAATTATGTCAATAATGTTTACACACTAGGCATATAAATAGGGATAAGAAATTGTTTTTTTAGGTTTCTTCTATAGCCCTCTCTGTTTTTGATAAAGGTGGTCTCCCATCTAACTTAAAACCATTAAAAGATTACTTGCTAAGTCCTTTAAAGTGTACATATAAGGTAATTAATAATTGTGCAATATTAAAAACAATGCAATATCAACAAATTTTAAAGTAAATATGCTTATGTATTCTGTAGTAACATTAATATATTTTAATGTTCAATATAAAGTTTAAACAGTTGAGTTCATTTACAGTACTACTATAAATAAAATTGCCCTGAGACTTTACAGTATACCTAACTTACGTGTATCAATCTGATTGTATAAATATGATCCAATGTATTACTGTATTAAAATTATTAACTTTTAAAAAGGTGTAAAATGATTTATTTTATAATTACTTGTATTGCCTGTATAATTTATCGGAAATATTCCTCAAGGGCAGGCGGATCTAATTTAAAGGTTTTGGATGTAATATTGCCATAAAGACACGTGTGAGCATTTGTTAACAGACAACAAACTACATAGATCTTCCCAATTGCACTTAAGCCTATTTTTTGGGTTTTCTTGAAGTCCACAAATTTCCAATTTTCTATGATATCTCTGAATAGCCATTCAACAGACACCCTAGCCTGGCTCATGGATCTGTTAAAATCCTGTTGACCTTGTGTCAAGTTTCCTTTAAAAGGAGCCTGTAAATGGACACGAAGGGGATAAGCCGGGTCTCCATAAATGCAGAGAGGATCTCCATTTAGCCGTACGGCATTTATATTTCGGTATCTTTTATTCATCAAGTATACATAAAACAATTCATGGCAGTATAAACTGAATTGCGAACTGAGTAGTTAAATACATTATACAAAACTAGATGGTACGCTCGCTTCGCTCGCGTACCATCTAGGTCGTGCCCACAGATGGTTCTCGAATACATAGTAATTTTAGCGTTAAAAAACTGGCGATTTCAAATGTACGTACCGCAGGACAATAATACATGTCGTTTACAGGAACGAATAAATAGACACTGTGATTTATGTACTGAACTAAAATTAGCACCCTGGGAATTACTTTCGAAAGAGAAACTTGTCACAAAATGAGACCAATTGTTTAAGTCAAATTTATAGAAACTTAATTTGTGTTTTGTATGTAACATTAGGGTTGAGGGATGGGAAAGAGGATGGGTGCAAAGAGGAACAATTTTTTAATATATTCTTTATCCATGTAGTAACGAAATATTAATTGTTTTCATGTTTTACAAATAATATACCACTAAACACAGTAAAACATTGCGATGTAATACTTTGTTGAAACTATCACCGTCCTAGTCGATTGAAATAGTATAGTACATGTAACGATACATCACTACGACGTGCATAATATGTTTATATAATGTAAAACAATTTGTGAAAACCACCCCTATTCGTGGCAAATCATAAATTCGATTTAATCGTCAATAATATTAAATTATCTAACTCAACTTAATTAGTAGGCCTAATGGTTTTCAATTGTTTCTTAGAGTCAATTCATACTTAAGTTGGTTCCTAACCCTACCCACCAAAGTTGTTCTGCGTTTAGGGCATGTGATGCACCGTAGGCCTATCTGGCTTTACAACGCTACTCATGCCAGTGAGGGAAGGGTGATGATGTCACGTGGGTGGTTTAACTGCAATAATAAAGATTTGTACATAATATACGGCGACTGAAAACGCTAGCTCATTATCCGTTAAAAACAAATCTATATCTAACCTCTGCAGCACAGATTGAAAAAAAATGGATCGAATTTCTGTTATGGGTATACAGTACTTGCCTTTACGACGCCTGAGGGAATAGGCACTTGTGGAACAGAGATTGGAATGTTCCATTCATTTCAAATCAATACATTTGCATAAACGTATATTAAATCTATCAAAATAGTATTTATTAAAGAAAATCGGCCTGTCTTCAACATTATGATACTGTACTCGAGCTGTTCAACCGGTTTTCAGCTATTAAAAACAATTATCGTAGGAGGAGATAGGAAAATGCGAAGCCTCCTCGCATTTTTGTGGCGGGTATTTTTCAAATTGACATCCATTAGACAGTGTATACCACGATCGGATAACAAATCGTTGAACCTAAATTCGTTTTAATCGTCAATAACTAATTATCTAACTTAATTTAATTAGTAAACAGGGTTACATCAGGTGGTTAAAATCAGTACCGAAAGTACGAACCAACTTTATATACCATCGAGTAAAAATTCTAAAAGTAAGGCGCGATTTACCAAATTTTGCCCTTACGTAAATTTATATATAGATATACAGAATTAAACAAAACGTGCATAACGTTCTAACTGTTGTAATAAGTTGGATTCTCTTAACATGAAGGCATCATGGCGACATCCCTCTATTGGTCCGAACAGGTTTGCGATTAGTCCATGGGCGTGACAACTGACTGAAATTTTAATGAATGTACACGCTTATGGCCATTATATACAATTCTTTGGTGTTCACCAGGCCTACAAATTGAACGCACCGTCCCATCCACGAACCCCCAACAATTGTCAATCGCAGCACCAGAATCATAGATTGCAGCAGAAAAACGTTCCATATTGCCAGGTGATAGCCAAGGCTGTCGAAAACAATTGCTAAACAGATGCTCGAATCCGTTATATATGTAATTCGGAGCCATATTCGTTATCATGCAGAGTTGGGGAATGGGCCTGGCAAACATTGGCACCATATCAATGTACTTGCATGGATATGCAAACCTTTTCAGCAAAATGCACAAAGTTTCGATGCCAGTAACTTTAAGACCGTTAACACATTTAACATCATCCTCTATCTGTAGAGCTCTCTGCAGTCGATAAATGTCTTCTTTTCGAAATCTTTAAATAAAATTGAAAGCATGTGCTGTAACTAAACTAAGTTGAATACCTAGCCTAGCCCTAGTAGTATAAATAAGTAGCCTATATTGGCTATAAATCATGAATAGGAGAGGCCTAGGCTGCGCCTAGGCCTATAATAATATTAAAAATACTGTATTATAGACAGACCAACAATTTATTAAAACAACTTGGTGACAATAAATTAGCCAAAAAGATTAGCTCATAATTATGCCAGACAATACTACTTTCTCTAAAGCCTACCCTACTGCCTAACTAAGTCTTAGTTCATGATGAATGATTGGCTTGTGGGTGACTTACCCCCTGGACTTACCTGAAAAACGCATTACATTCGTCGTCATTGTAAGATTCCAGATTAAATTTATTGTAATCATTGTACTGAACATTTAAATTATTTGTTTTATTAAGATTATATAAAAGCAAATATTCCTCAGGGTCAATTATATCTTCATAAAGTGCGATATTTAATGCATCTTGTACGAAAGCCATGATGATTGTTTACAAACATATCAAGCCGAGCGTGACGCGACGTCGTCGTCCCATCGCGTATCGCGTAAACGAACTTTTTAAACTGGGACGTCAACCAGCATTTCACGCGTCAGCGCGCATGGTAATCTGTTGTCGTCCTAGCTACCGTCGTGTTTCGTAAACTCTCTAATGATATTTGGAAGGACAGATTTTAGCCTATCTGCTATGGCCGATGAAGCAATTTTGTAAGCAACATTTAATAAAGATATAGGACGCCAATTTTTTAAATCTTTTCTTGATTTATTCGCCTTTGGGATTAGAGTGATTGCTCCCTGTTTTTGATTGACTGAAAGGTTACAAGTTTTAAAGCCATATTTCAAAGAACGAAGAAGTAGAGCACCCAGTTTCCCCCAAAAAATCTTTAAAAATTCAGACGTAAAGCCGTCTGTTCCAGGTGATTTGTTGTTTTTCATTTTATTGAGTGCATTTGTAAGCTCAGCTAAGGTCAATTCACTCTCGAGCTTTTGAGATTCTTCTTCTGAAACTTTTTCGAAGTTCTGGTTGTTTATTAATACGTTTAAATCTATTTGCTCTATATCTTTTTTTTATATAAAGAACTGTAAAATGCTCAACTTCCTTTATTATAAGTTTATTGTCCAATATAGTTTTTTTTCTTCATCTATTAATTCGTCTATTAATTTGTTCGTAAAGTTAGTTTTCTCGAGACCTAAGAAAAATTTGGTTGGCTTTTCAGCCTCTTCTATCCACTTAGCACGAGATCTAATAAATGCCATCTTTAGCTTTTCGTTTCGAATGTCTTCTAGGCGTGCTTTTTTTTTTGTTCAATTTCTTTTAGTCTGTGTTCTGTGACTGTAATATCTAATGTTTGTTGTGCGAGATCGTTTTCCATCTCTTCTATGTTATTAATTAATTCTTTTTCCACATTACGAATGGCTTTATTTTTTCTTGAACTATATTTTATTGTACCTCCACGAATATTGCAAAGCAACACCTCAAAAAATAGTTGGTCATTTATAGTTAGATTTAACTTATTATTCTTTCGGTCTTTAGGTGTGGTGTTGGTATAGCTTTTAATCGTATTTTCTATAATTTCATTTATGAGTGTAACATAATCTTGGTCATGGAGAAGTGAATTATTAAATTTCCAAAACCCCTTTCCTCTTTCTATACTTTTTAAATCAAGTGTTATTGTCACTATTGAGTGATCAGACTTATAACTTGGTAGGATGTTTGCATTTGACACTAGGTGCAATAAATTGTTTGAGGTCAAAAAGTAATCAAGCCTTGCTTGTTTAAAAGGATTTTTTGATCGCCACGTATAGCGCTTTGTTACAACCGCTATAATGTAGAAAACGCCAGCTAATGTCGAAACAACCGTTAATGTAGAACAACCCACCGCTTAGTAAAACCTCGAGCTTATGTAGAAACACCAACAGATTATGTAGTAAATAAAAATCAACACCAGCTAATGTAGAAACAGTCAACAGCTTATGTAGTAACGAAAATTTCCCCCCAGCTTATGTAGTTACTATCGCCAGCTAATGTAGAAAATGTTATATATTTTACAAAAATGTCTATAATTCATGTGCAAGCATCGATCTTTACTTAGCTATCAGTCTTTCCACCTCTCGTAAGCGACCACCTCTCTTAACGACCACACCTCTCGTAAATGACCACCTCTTTTAAGGGACCACGACCTCTTTCTCTCTATTAAAGGACCGCTTCTCATAATCGACTATCTCCCGTCACCTCTATTGAACGACCACCGTCTCTTTTAAGGGACCATTTATCATAATCGACCACCTCTCGGAAGTGGTCAATAAGAAGCGGTCCCTTAATAGAGGTGGTGGTCCTTTAAAAGAGGTTGTCACTTACGAGAGGTGGGGACGTTAAGAGAGGTGGTCCTTTAAAAGAGAGAAAGAGGTCGTGGTCCCTTAAAAGAGGTGGTTATTTACGAGAGGTGGTCGCTTATGAGAGAGGTGGTCGATTATGAGAAGTGGTCCCTTATGAGAGGAGGTGATCCCTTACGAGAGGTGGTCGATTATGAGAAGCGGTCCCTTAACAGAGATGGTTGGTTACGATATGTGGTCGTTTTAGAAAGTTGGTTGCTAATTACGAGAGGTGGAAAGACTGATAGCTAAGTCAAGATCGATGCATTTGCACATAAATGAGACATTTTTGTAAAATATATAACATTTTCTACATTAGCTGGCGATAGTAACTACATAAGCTGGGAGGCAATTTTCGTTACTACATAAGCTGTTGACTGTTTCTACATTAGCTGGTGTTGATTTTTATTTACTACATAATCTGTTGGTGTTTCTACATAAGCTGGAGGTTTTACTACATAAGCGGTGGGTTGTTCTACATTAACGGTTGTTTCGACATTAGCTGGCGTTTTCTACATTAACGGTTGTAACACGCTTCTCGTTTGGGTTTTTTTTCTCCATACGTCACATAGATCCAAGTCTAGCATAATTTGTTGTACAATTGTTTTAGCTTTAGGATTATTTACATGTCGATAGTTAAATAGGTCTAGATTTTCATTTGAACTAGATTCCAGTCACCGCAAATCAGAATATAAGGGCTAGTGAATAATTCGATCACTTTTTTAACTTCCTGATAGAAAGAAGGATAACCTTTATTAGGTCCGTAAACATTCATTATTATTAAGTCAATATCTCTCACTCTAATGTTGATCGCGATCCAATTACCATAGTTATCTTTTTTAACATCATTTATGGAGTATTCGAAATTGTTATTTAGCAGAATAGCGACTCCCCTAGAATTTGATTTTCCATAGCTAATAAAACATTTGTGTCCCCACTCGGATTCTATTTGCGTTGTTTGTGATTCTAACCAATGAACGTCTTGTAAACAGTATATTGATAAGTGTTTCTCCCTCAAATAATTAAAAACGTCATTTCGTTTTTTCTTATCGCCTAGGCGCGCCTCTGCAATTGGCAGACATACATTTAATGTTACTTAACATCTACCAATAAAAAGTGACTCCACTTCATATGAAAATATTCTGAAATAAGTTAGACCTGACTGCGTGCACAAACGACAGTTTACAGTATGTTTTATGACTAAGGTTAATACATTAGGAAAATTGATAAAAAAAACACAAGCAAAAAAGACATTTAACAACAATAATATAAAGCCTCATCATATTATAAGATGTTTAGATTAGAACAAACTTCCGTCCATCAGGATGAGAAGGAAAGAATCACCCCCAATACAAAATCCAAAATATTCTTTTCTCTTTATTCAATGTTTATTCCTTGTAAAGTTTTCCATTAATGTATAGACTCCCTTTCTTGAATAATACACGATCCCCTTTTTCATAAGCAGTTTTCATAATACCCTTAAATTGCTTTTTTGAGTTTAAGTCTTTATATGGTAGATCATCAGTGACAAAAATATCGCTATCCTTAAGGCAACTCCTAGCCATCTTTAGAATATCTGTCCGATCTGGTCGGGCTTGAAATCGCACAATGATATGCCTTGGCTTGGGTCCTTTTCTTCCTATTCGATGGGCATTTTCAATGGGTACCCGTTTTTTGAAGTGGGAGGAAATTATTTTATCAATAGTAATTGTACATACCTCCTCTGGGTTTTCGGCTATGCCACCAAACCTTAGGTTGAAGGACCTAGTATATCTTTCTAGGCTAAGTACTTCATTCTCTAAACTTTTTATTCTTTTGTAATTTTCATCCACTTCAGCCATTTTCTTGTTTGATTCTTTGATAAATTTGTTCAGGTTTTCCGAAGCTTTGACTACCTTATCCAGGCGTTCACTTTCAAAATCCAATGACAATCTGTAGTTTTCCTGCTTTTCTTCTACTGGTTTGCGGGAAGTTAGCAATACCCTGTTTTTCCCGCCAAATTGGACGCCATATTGGATTCTGCCATGATGATGTCATTGTTATCGACTCGATTTATCAACTACTATGAGAAGTAGTTATTAAAGTAAGCCTCAGCTAATTTTAATCATCATAACACAACTCCAAGTAAAAAAAAACGTGGTTGGTTTTCCCTATCCCCTATATATAGGTATTTGTGTGTGTTAATAGGCATTTGTGTGTGTTATATAGGCTAGGCCAAAATTTAAAAGTGCCGTACAAAATTTTGCCAAAGACCCTGGGATGGGGATTTTTTTTCTGACATTCTATATGGTAGGCTATACTCTATCAGAAAACCCCCCAAAAAATTTTCCTATACTTTTTTCCCGCAAAATTTGTACTGCACCCAGGCTACTGGTCCCGTTTACTCAGCATTTATCTTTTGAATTTTATACTGTATTTGTGAGAAAACGGCGGATTGATTGATTGATCGAATTTCACTATAATATTAAAAATCATAATTGAGTTACACTCAGATTTAAAAGATAAACAAGCCTTCCATGATTATGTTTTTATTTACCAACAGGACTGGACACAGAGTGGTTTCAGTCACGTGGTTTTAAAATACTATGCTGCCCTCAACGTTTATATTTTATATGTCCTTACGCCAATTTTTGTCCTTTCGGCAATTTTGTCCTTTCGGCAATTTTGTACTTTCGGCAATTTTTTTCCTTACGCCAATTTTTGTCCTTACGCCAATGTTTGTCCTTACGCCAATTTAACCATACGGCAATTTGTTCATATGGCTGTGTGTTTGTGTGTCCGTACGGCAATATTTGTTTGTCACTCGAGGAATTAAGTCTTTAACGCCATTAGTTTGCCTTATGGGAGCGGAATTGTTCGTACGGCAACGTTTGTCTATTTTGGCCCTAATGGCCGCCCATAACGTACTTCTTGGCTCCACGACGGTCACACATGACTTGCGTTATTGCATAGATATAGTATAGTGAACCTCAATGGTTATTGTGACGTGTGTCTTCAAAAATGCTTACTACAGGTCCTCAACATTCTTCTGCTCGACGTCAACATATTCGGTACCCTGAATAAAATTCAGAATAGTTTTTTGTCTCAACGGTAATTCTTGAAGTAAAATTCACAATATCAATAATATTCTACATTTTAAACGTCGTGTAATTGAACAAGAGCCGGGGCTAATGGAGGAAGCATCAGGTAGGCCACTTTAAGGTTTTTAATCATCAAAAATATTGTTTCTTATTATAAATGCCGACATTAATCACTTTGTTAGGAGCACCTTTTTAGTTATATAATTATTATTTTGTCATTATATTCGTCACAGAACTGTGTGCAGGGAATATACGGGGAATATTATATTACCATGCCGGTATGGTTTTCTGTTAGGTATAGCCCCTTTCTCACAGACGTGCCTGCAATATACCGGTATGATGCTGGCGTCGTGCCGGTATCGTTACCGGCATATACCCATTCTCATCGGACTATCGTGCCGGAAATATAACCGGTATATACTGGCTTTCTGTGAGAAAGGAGTCGGGCATATTCGGCCAATAAAAAGTCTGACAAAATAATTATTGAGGGCGTCCATTATTGTTATTAAATCATAATATGGCCAAGTATGCCTTTGCTCCCCAGACCTGTTGTTTTTGTTTTTTAATGACATGGTACCTGGCCTAACGTTTTCAGCTTGCTTACGACTTGTTTTTGTCCGTTTTACGCCAACCACAGCCAGCTTGCAAACAATATTAACGTAAACAGCTCCCGACCTTATTGTTCCATCCATTTGTCTACAAATTTCTTCTTGTCCCCTTATTTTAAGGAGCTCTCTTATCTCATTATCCCTCCAGTTCGACATTATTATTGTCAATTGAATTGAATCGGCGCCAAAGTGATACACTTGACCGCGCAAGGTGTCAAAGCCCCGACGAAGAAAATTATGCCTATTTTGAATCTATTATAGCTCGTCAGGATCAAAGGTGACCCCAATTTGTTTTAACTTATTATGCAAGAAGATAAATTGTAGATATAAATTCATGCAGAATTTTTTCCTCTCGGAAGTTATGACGTCATCGTATGGCCACACGAATGTAAAATATAGGATTTTTGTCTCTTTCGTTATTGCTCAGGGCGTCCATTATTGTTATTAAATCATAATATGGCCAAGTATGCCTTTGCTCCCCAGACCTGTTGTTTTTGTTTTTTAATGACATGGTACCTGGCCTAACGTTTTCAGCTTGCTTACGACTTGTTTTTGTCCGTTTTACGCCAACCACAGCCAGCTTGCAAACAATATTAACGTAAACAGCTCCCGACCTTATTGTTCCATCCATTTGTCTACAAATTTCTTCTTGTCCCCTTATTTTAAGGAGCTCTCTTATCTCATTATCCCTCCAGTTCGACATTATTATTGTCAATTGAATTGAATCGGCGCCAAAGTGATACACTTGACCGCGCAAGGTGTCAAAGCCCCGACGAAGAATTAAATATAACGGCGTTCCCGCAGGATGCCCGTCTCGCATTGCGGGGAATATCCCTAGTAATATTACTTGGTCTAAAGCAGGTCATGTCACAGAAAACCATACCGGCATGGTAATGGTATATTCCCGCAACATTCCTGGCACACAGCTCTGTGAGAAAGGGGCTAATGTGTCACAGTGGGCCAGAATCAATTCAAAGTGTGCCAAAAGTCCAAAATGGTCAAATGTGGCAATCCAAACTTTTTAATATTGTATTAGGAAGAAGACATCTTAAACTATATAAATCCACTAATAATGTTATATTTGGTAAATTCTAATAGTGTCTTCTAACCATGGAAACTGGAAGAACCATGAAATTTCATTTGAAATGAGTAAAAACAACAGTTTTGATAAATTTGCTTTTATTTTTTTCTAGAAAAAAACAATGGATTTGAAATTGCATGAAATTTGTATCTGTTATTAACCATATTAGGCAGTAAAAATAAAATGTCCATTATTGCTTTATTTTGGGGTTAAAGGTCACCAAATATAGGCCAAAAATACCAAACAATCTTATTTTTTTATAAACTTTTGTTGAAAACGTTAGAAGTGAAAAATGACAAAATAGGGTGCATAGCATTCATTTCATAAATAAACAATCTCTAGAATTGAATTGTTCCGC
The DNA here is from genome assembly GCF_964355755.1 of Antedon mediterranea. Lineage (NCBI taxonomy): Eukaryota > Metazoa > Echinodermata > Crinoidea > Comatulida > Antedonidae > Antedon > Antedon mediterranea. The sequence goes on along the minus strand of NC_092678.1, from coordinate 22,662,328 downwards.
GCCATAATTGCTAATCTAATACAGTTGATAGATAGAACAACAACATGAAATAAATAAATAATAGTTTAAAAAAAAACATTAAAAAAAAACACATTTTAAAAATAAATTAAATTAAACTATCACAGTAGAGAAGTAGTTTGAAAAGCATTTTCTCACAAATATGAAAACATTGTTGGGTATGTTATAGCATGCCAAATTGTATTTCCCGTTAAAAAATATGGCAACAAAAAAATGAAGGCCTATTATAGTGATTAAATTCAAGTATGTTAGAAATGAATGTTCTTGTTCTATCTATCAAATTACTAAGATTACTGTATTTTTAGATTCTGTTTCTGATTTCATATGCAATGATAACTTATTAATTTGTAGTTGAAATATTGAGGTCGTAACCTTTTGTGCAAAATGCGAACAATTCAGTAGTCCATATCTCGAAGACCGATGGTCCAATTAATAAATCTAAAATTTGGAATTTTAGCTTAGCGGCTCGTTGTGTACTAAATTTAAGCAAAATATGACGTAACGATGTCAAATACAATCTTTTTAACTTGAGCACGCGACTTCAGCCATGTATATGGCCTTGTTTTAGTGAATGCGAGTACATTTTATGCCTTGATTTACTTTTCCAGGCTTAACAGAACGTAAGTTCATACTGCTAAAAAATACTGTGGCAAGTTGGTTTGACCAACATTGCTCAATCAAGATGATTAAAGTTTTGTACGAAGACTTGGTGCCAGATAAATCAAAACTAGAGAAAGCTTCTACAATGATGGAATTGTTAAACTTGTTGTATACTTATCAAGGACTGAATCACAACAATCCCAATCTTATATACGATACCATAACTGTAACAAAACAAGGTGGAGTCTGGGACCGAATACACCTAAATAGCGACTTAAAAATGTTACGACAAATAACAGGTGAAAGAGTGGCATTTAGTGAATACAGACAGAAGGTAATGAAGCTTGGCAACAGTATGTCACCTAGTAATACAAAAGAGATAAGTCAGATGTATGAAGAAACAATGTTTAGACGATATGAAGATAGCTGGAGTTTGATCATAGATCTTGAACATAACAATATTCTCTCAGAAGAAAGCATAAACGAATTCATTAAGATGTTCGAACTAGATAAGAACGGTAAGTCATTTAATACAGTTATATCTTTATTAATCAATTACTCTGTAAAAACTTCTTTTAAAGAAGCCCATTAAAAAAAATATCCATAGTAAATCAAAAGAACAAGGTGATTTAATGCCAGATAACTTGTGATGCAGATATATATTTTACAGTTTAAAATGGTGTTTTGATCCTGTGAATACTGTTCCGGCGCTGGAGAACGGAAGGTGTAAATGCTTACTCTGCTTTTCTTCATTTTTTTTATTGGTTATCCGCAACGAAGTTGCAGGATAACCTCTTGTGATTGTACGAAATCATTCTGTATGATTTTTGTGTAACGCTTTTCTCTAAAACTCGCAAACATAACATTTCGGTAACTATCTTAACATATTGATATTTACGTAACGTCGTCAAGCGAAGCTTTTCATGAAGTTTACAATTGCGCAACGTGACTTACGCGCGATTTAACCATTTTGTCGTATTTAACATAGCTCGACAACCAAATAACATTTCAACTTGAAACTTTGCAAAAGTTTAATTTATATCATGCGCTAACTTTCTGTTGAAAAAAAATTCCGTGTTTTACACAAAGTTACGCGCGCACGCGCATTTAAAATTTCAAAATGCGCAAAATTAATTTCTAATCAACTTTCTACGCGTTTCATGTCGTTTTAAGCATGTCAAAAATTCCCACGCGTGCGCACATTTTTACGTGTGCGGTGTGCACGTAGCATTGAAAACGTATTTTTTTCGCGTGATTTATGTTTTTCCAGCCTTTTCTAGTAATTTTTTACCAAATTTTAAACAATTTCGACTTAAACATACGTCATACGAGCACGTCGAATTGGACAATTTGCGCGCGTTTTTTATGAAAAGGTTAAAAAATTCGTTTAAAATATGCCTTTTTTTAAACAGTCGTAATTTCTAAACTAGACGGTCAAATTTTTGTGGATGACATATTCTAGAAGTAGATGAGTTGTAGATATGGGATCAGGTATTAATATGGCTAACCGGACATTGTGACGTCATCGTATGGCCACGCGAATATAAAATTTAGGATTTTTGTATCTTTCGTCATAGCTCATCACATTGAATAGAGCGCATCTCCACTTATCCGTTTTCCATTTTCACCCCGATTTTGATATTGTCTAGGTCAATCCACTATCTTTCGCATGAGTTAAAAATATTTTAATTTTTTTGACGTCATCATGCCTAAAAATTTAAATCACGTGTGGCATCAATTTCATCTTTACAGTAAATTTTAATCTGTTATAGCTCGTAAAAATAAAATGTGATAATCACGATTAAAACTTTTTCTGGAAGCTATTGGATTGTAGATACGAAATTATGTAAAAATGTTGCCAATCGGATGTTGTGACGTCATCATATGGCCAGTTAAATAAAAAAGGTCGTATTTTCATCTTTTGCGTCATAATTCATTACATTTAAAAGAGCGCGCATCAATATTTCACGTATTCAAATTTCTCCTACACGCTAATACGTACGTTGTTGCTGAGATAATTTCCTTTCGGAATTGCTACCTTCGCGTTTCATTTTAAAACTGTCAACATGTTAAAAATTGCAATAAATAGCGGGTCCCGTAATTTCACCTATTCTACACTGTATGTGATATGGATACAGATTATACTGTGTATACTATATATGAATTTAAATAATAAAATTCAGCAATAACAACATATCATATTCTTCAGTTCAGGTCATAATGCCAACGTGAACACTTCCTTTTGTCCTCAACCTATCCCCTTAATGTTAATGTTGCACCACTTGCGCGGCGGATAACCAAACTCGTCAAAGTGACGAGTTACATGTCTAGTTTTTTAAAGATATTTTATGGATCACTTTTGTGTGTAAAGCGCTTAGAAATATTATTATTATGTAAAATTGGCCGCTAATGTTTCAAAAATCCTATTATTGTAGTAGCAATTCACAACATTTACAGCCCATCTCGAAAAGAAGCCTATCTCAAATAGAGATTTTACGGTATGTTATTAAGGTCCATTTACACTAGGACAATCGACGATACATAGATACGCATGTTATATAAAACAAAAGAAATTTAAAATGTTTTCATCCTAGAACTGGATAATCATATATGCTGCCTTTGATAAGAATAATATTCGCAAGTCCAATCAAATGACGTCTTGATTAGTAAGTACAATAATATCGTGACGGTAAAACGGTTTGTATTGTTCTTATACTGATCATTACGTCATTTGAATGGATTTAAAAAATCTTATTTTTATCAAAGATAGCGGAAATTTATGGTTGTCCTATAGTTCTAAATGAATTTTACATTTCTTTTGTTTTATGTAAGAAAAATTAATGTTTATCTATTCATCGTCGATCGTTATCGTCCTAGTGAGTAGCAGCCTTAAGCGTTTGATCTTTTCTTTTCTTTGTGACTATTTTACACTACAGTGTCACTTCACCCAATTCCAAGTGCTGTATCTCCACATACTATCTATTTCCGAAGTATCATAGGAATATTTGGTAATACAGCATCACATGGTGCCTGTATCATGTAATTTTAGGTCACAATTGTTCATACATACACATACTTTTGCTTTTTCAATGATTTCTTATATTAATTCCTATCTTTTACATGCAAGGAAAAAGATCTTAAATTCAGACTAAAGGTAATATATAGCCAACAAACTCTACTATTTTTTAAAAGTTGTATACAATAACTAAATGAAGACTGCATGATGGCGACTAATAGGCCTACTAGGGCAAATACTAAATCAATTGACTTAACAAGAAAAGCTAGACCCTCCGAAAGTCCAGAAGCAGATGATCCAATCGAAGCCTCCGGCGATCGACAGGGGGAAATTCAAACGCTTGCCGATCAACTAGGTAGGCTATCAGAACAACTTAATGGTAAACTAGATAAAGTCCTAGAAAATCAAAAAAACTACAACAAAAGGCTTACCAAACTGGAAACAACTGTCAAAGATCTAGAAAAAAGTGTGGAATATGCGCATGATTCAACTAACAAAACGAAGGAACAAATAAAAAAAATTGGAAATGAAATCAAGAAAATGGAGGAGTATGAAAACAAAATGGCGGCTTATCAGGATAAAATGGCGGACATGGAAAATTCAATCCTAAAACAAGAAAGATACAGTAGGAGTTTTAATCTAAGGTTTGGAGGAGTTATAGAAAATGCTACAGAAAACACCGAGGACTTATTGCAAAAAGTACTACGCGAAGAACTCGGACTCGTGAGGACATCGAAATTGAAAATTGCCATCGCACCGGGAAACGCCGTTTAGATAACAAACCGAGGCATATAATAGCTAAATTTCTGTACCGTCCACAAAGAAACCAAGTCCTAAAACTAGGAAAAGTAAAATTAAAAAGTAAATCACAAAACGTATTTATTACTACTGAAGATTTACCTGACGCGGACATGAAGAAAAAGAGAGAATTATCTACAATTATGGCGCAGGCATATGCCGAAAAACGTAAGCCCGTATTCAGAAATGGACAACTGTTTATCGACGGTAAGCCATACAAGCCACTAAAATAACTATAATTAAGTCATTAAGCCAAATTAATTAATGTTCAATTGAACACAATTAGTTAATGTTTATGAATTATATTTCATACCTACACTACCGCAGAGTCTATCATTGTCTTGTAGAACGTAGACTAATTATGTGATTGTAGTAGTATTTCTACCGTTATAAATTGTAAATAAACGAAGTTTGTTTGTTTATGTCGCGCACCTGGCTGTTATGTTCTGGATATCTCTGTCCATTCAAACTTCAATCATGTGACCCACGGCAGGTGTGCGACGATAGTGTTACATAATGAGAAATACCAACAACAATTAAGTGGCTGTTGACCAGGGAAGAGTTGTAATTTAACTCTTCCCTGCTGTTGACGATGTAAGTTTCAACGTAGTTGTTTACTGGTAATTCATCGATGAGTTACTGGGTTGATCAAACTCGTAAACGTTAAACACATCGTTTTAATGAAACACAACACAACTAAATGTATTTAAGTTATACTATCCGTACTTCACTAGTGATGTATAATGACAGATTATAACAATAACAACATTAAGTGGCTGATGTGATTAATAAGTGAGCGCCGTTATTGAGACATCATATTCTAGACCGTTTCAACGTAGCTGTTTACCGGCGATGCTTTGACTTACCAGTGAGTAACGATAACTTGCCATAATAATACATTCTGGACATCGGTGAGTTAGATTGATCAAAATCGTTTAAGTTAACCAAATACTTAATTGGCGTCCATGATCATCATTATTGTTTCACTGCCTGTCGTTTAGTTGTTGTTGGTATGTCATGATAAAACAATTCATATTACATTGTATATATTGTAATTTATTGTACATACTTGTTAACTTAGGCTATATAGTGTTAACTATTCTCTGCTGTAAGCAGCTTGCTCAATTTTATTCATTTGTCATTTCCTTTTCTGTCTAATTTAAATGTTTGAATGTGACCTTTTTGATAATGTAAATGTGAGCACAGAATATTTTAACGAAGATAACTTAATTTCTTCACTTGAACATTCTAATTTATCATCAAACTTTTCTATATTTGGACTAAACTGTCGTAGTGTTGTTAATAAGTTTGACTTAATCTCAAACTATTTAGACTCACTCGTACATGCCTTCTCCGTCATTGCCTTCAGTGAAACCTGGTTAATCGAAAAAGATAATATTAATCTATACCAGTTACCAGGCTACAGTTTGATTCACAATGATAGGAAAGATAAGAGAGGTGGTGGGGTAGCGTTCTATGTTACCAACAAACTAACATATATTATTAGAAATGATCTGTCATCTTGTATGACTGAAGCAGAGACTATTTTTATTGAGATTGAGTTAGAATCAGGAAATAATGTTATTTGTGGTATAGTTTATAGACCACCCTCACGTTCCTTGCAAAAGTTTGATGATGAATTAACATGTGTAATGCAAATGATTAATCTAGAAAAAAGGAAAGCTTACCTTGTGGGAGACTATAACATAAACTTACTCCAACAATCTACCGACAACACTATCCAATCACACTTAGACACAATATTTTCTCAGTCATTTCAGCCAATCATAAAAAGTCCTACTAGAATATCCGATAATTGTGCTTCAATAATTGATAACATTTATTGCAACATCGATTCTTTTACTACGTCCCTTAAAAGTGGAATACTTATTACTGATATTTCTGATCACTTCCCAATATTCTGTGTAGATACTTTGGAAAAACATAATAAGCAATATCCTCGATTTGTATATAAACGACAATACTCTCCTCAACAAACGGAGTATTTTTTGCAAGAATTACAAAGCAATCAGTGGAATGATGTGCTATCCTCAAATAATGCGAATGTTGCTTATCAAAATTTTACAAACACTTTAAATAAAACAATTGATAATGGTTTCCCTTTAAAACGAATTAGAAATAAGGCGAACAAGTTAAAATCTCCTTGGATCACAGCTGAAATTGCCAGAGCTATCTCTCAAAAACATAAATTATATAAAAAGTACAAACAAAATAACACCACTACTAATAAAAGTACGTACATACATTTTAGAAACAAGTTAACCACTACTATTAGAAATCGGAAAAAAGAATATTATATGGTCCAGTTTGAACAAAATAAACAAGATATTAAAAAAACGTGGACAATCTTAAATGATATAATGGGTAGGAAAAAGACTACCAATTTGCCTACAAAAATAAAATTGGGTACTGAGACTTTCTCTGATAATGATGAGAAAGCTGATGCATTCAACTCTTTTTTTATTAATATTGGAGAAAAACTAAATAATAAATTTAGGCATGAATGTCAAAATGATCAAATCACCCACAGAACTTTCTTAAAGGGAAATTTTACCTCTTCAATGTTTTTTAAGCCTGTTACTGAACATGAACTTAACCACTATATTAAAAACACAAAGAATACTTCTCCTGGCCATGATGGTATAAGTGCCCAACTCATAAAATCTGCTTCCCCGTTTATTTTAAAACCTTTATTGCATATTATTAATACGTCATTATCATCGGGCTGTGTCCCGGCTGATATAAAAATTGCTAAAGTTATCCCGGTATTTAAGAATGGTGACATCTCCGATATAAATAATTATCGGCCTATTTCCATTTTACCCTTTTTTTCCAAAATATTTGAGAAGATTGTGTATGATCAAACGATTTGTTACCTCTCAAAATATAACGTACTGAGTAAAACACAGTATGGATTTAGACAACACCATTCAACTAGTCATGCTTTAATACAATCGATTGAAAAAAATCACAAACGCTATTGAGAATAAAGAGTTCACACTAGGAGTTTTCCTTGATTTATCAAAAGCGTTTGATACAATCGATCATGATATATTATTAGATAAGTTAAGATTTTATGGTATAAGAGGAGTTCCGCTAAACTGGTTCTCAAACTATCTTAAAAAAAGACTACAATACACATTTATTGTTAATACTGCATCTATATATAAATTTACGTAAGGGCAAAATTCGGTAAATCGCGCGTAATTTCTAGAATGTTTACTCGATGGTATGTAAAGTTGGTTCGTACTTTCGGTACTGATTCTAACCACCTGATGTAAACCTGTTTACTAATTAAATCGAGTTAGATAATTAGTTATTGACGATTAAAACGAATTTAGGTTCAACGATTTGCCCCAAATAGGGGTGTTTTCCGATCGTGGTATACACTGTCTAATGTATGTCCGTCTTGAAAAATACCCGCAGACAATAATAAGAGGATGCTTCGCATTTTCCTATCTCCTCCTACGATAATTGTTTTTAACTAGAGGGTGAGCTCGCTTCGCTCGCTCCCCCTCTAGGAAGTGTAGACGATGGTTCTCGGAATGATAATGTTCTCCTTATACATTTTCTGTCGGTTACCATTATTGAAAATGCTTGACATTCGTAAAACTGAACTACTTTGTTTCACAGTGTTTTAGATGATTAATAAAATTTTAAAGTATAGTTTTTATTGTTTGGTAGGGCCCTTTGGGGAGGCGGAGGTCATTCGAGGGAGGTGCTTATTCGAGGGATATATGTTAAATTTTTTAGTTCTAATAATATGGTAACATTTATAATCAAATGAAATCCTCTCATAGATATGAAAAGTGGTAAAAAAGAATAACAAATGCTTGGTAAATTGCAGATAACAGTGCGGTGAATTCTACTACAAATAGTATAATTGTGTTATTATAAATATGTGGATGGACGTTTATTTAATATTAGATAGTTGGGGGGGGGGGGGGGGGTTATTATTCAAAGTGATGTTTTATTGGAGAGGCGTTTATTCAAATGAATACCATCCTAATAATTAATAGCCTACAGTTATTCCTGCAAGCTTACTCAATAAAACTCAGGATTTCGGGATTTCACTCGAAAAATGTCTTATCAAATCTCCCTATGTAATTTTATAATACTATCCCCACAATATATTCTGATTCTTTATGGCGTATATTTTATTTGATCTTTATTAATTTGCAGTATAATTCCTATTATTTAACTACTGTACCTTCACACACGTGTGGTATGTTTTAAAATAAACAAAAAACTGAAATGGCTATGATTAATGGCCAATTTTTTTTCGTCTTCCAAAGGGACACTGTATTGATTGATGGAAAGTGCCTGTTTCCAGTCACCTTTAGGGTCAAATCTATTATTTTAACTGCTCCCTTGTGTATAAAAAAGAGAAAATATTTGAAACTAAGGTGAACTTATCTTAAACCCGGAAATTACTTTGACCGGGAAGAATTGAAATTGAGAGGAAAATCCAATGTTGAAATCATAAATGTTGTTAAAAAACTCTTTATAATATCTTCCTAAGATATATTTATGGAACAATAGCGTCGGCGTGCACACTAATGTTATCAAATCTACGTTTCGCGGTACATCTCGGATAGATAAGGTAGGTATCCAAGGCGGAGATTTGTACCGAAGTTTTTGCATTGTGCTCGCCTATGTCAGAATTAACCATAATTTATATATAGATGGCTAAAAACCGGTTGAACAGCTCGAGTACAGCATCATAATGTTGAAGACAGGCGGATTTTCTTTAAAAAATACTATTTTGATAGATTTAATATACGTTTATACAAATGTATTGATTTGAAATGAATCTCTGTTCCACAAGTGTCTATTCCCTCAGGCGTCGTAAAGGCAAGTACTGTATACTCATAACAGAAATTCGATCCATTTTTTTTTCAATCTGTGCTGCAGAGGTTGGATATAGAATTTTTTAAACGGATAATGAGCTAGAGTTTTCAGTCGCCGTATATTATGTACAAATCTTTATTATTGCAGTTAAACCAGGGAAGAGTTAACTCTTCCCTGGTTAAACCACCCACGTGACATCATCACCCTTCCCTCACTGGCATGAGTCGTTGTAAAGCCAGTAGAGGATAGGCCTACGGTGCATCACATGCCCTAAACGCAGAACAACTTTGGTGGGTAGGGTTAGGAACCAACTTAAGTATGAATTGGCTCTAAGAAACAATTGAAAACCATTAAGTTGAGTTAGATAATTTAATATTTATTGACGATTAAATCGAATTTATGATTTGCCCCGAATAGGGGTGGTTTTCACAAATTGTTTTACATTATATAAACATATACACGTCGTAGTGATGTATCGTTACATGTACTATACTATTTCAATCGACTAGGACGGTGATAGTTTCAACAAAGTATTACATCGCAATGTTTTACTGTGTTTAGTGGTATATTATTTGTAAAACATGTAAACAATTAATATTTCGTTACTAAATGGATAAAGAATATAGGCCTATTTAAAAATTGTTCCTGTTTGTACCCATCCTCTTCCCCATCCCTCAACCCTAATGTTACATACAAAACACAAATTAAGTTTGTTTAAATTTGACTTAAACAATTGGTCTCATTTTGTGACAAGTTTCTCTTTCGGAAGTAATTCCCAGGGTGCTAATTTTAGTTCAGTACAGAAATCACAGTGTCTATTTATTCGTTCCTGTAAACGACATGTATTATTGTCCTGCGGTACGTACATTTGAAATCGCCAGTTTTTTAACGCTGAAATTATTATGTATTCGAGAACCATCTGTGGGCACGACCTAGATGGTACGCGAGCGTACCATCTAGTCTAGTAAAATGACAGTAAACACTGGAGTTCCTCAGGGATCCATATTGGGTCCATTATTATTTCTTATATTCATTAATGATATTAGTCTAGCATGTAACCATGTAGACATGATTATGTATGCAGATGACACAAATGTGTTTTATAGTCACAATGATATTACTCAAGCTTTTCATACAATGAACCAGGAGTTATCTATACTTTCGGACTGGTTTATTGCTAACAAATTAACGCTAAATGTAAACAAATCAAAATATGTTATATTTAAGGCCGGCTAGAAATAAGTCAGCTGACACTACCTCACTAGAATTGAGGATGGGAAATGAATGTATTGTAAAAGCTACTGAAGTTAAATTTCTAGGCTTATTTCTGGATGAAACTTTATCGTTTAATTTTCATGTAAATGAGGTAGCAAACAGTATTTCTCGAATAATTGGTGTCTTAAACAAAGTGAAGTCTATGTTATCAAGTAAAATCTTGTTTAGAAAAAAGGAATAATAGAAAAAAACAATGTAAAAAAATAATAACAGATGCAGAGATAGAAATAACTAATCCACAAGATATATTAAATTTACAAAAAGATTATTACGAAAAAATATACAAATCGAATACTCAAATAAATGAAAGTCTTACAGATAACAGTTTTTTCAATAGCGAAAGTATCCCAACTTTAACTGAAGAAAGTAATATAATCTGTGAAGGAGACCTGACAATTCGAGAATGTTACAATGCCCTAAAAAGCATGCCACAAAATAAAAGCCCTGGTAATGACGAATGGTATTTAAAATTCTGGGATATTATAGGTCCAATAATGGTAAAAACACTTAAAGCCCCATTCCCTACGTTTTTTAGATCTAATTTAAGATCACAAACTATATTTAATGTAAAAATAATACTATATGGTCCTATTGCGATAACTTTTTTCGTCTTTAAACGGTTAAAAATGTGAAAAATAAATCGATTTTAATAATTATAGCGGCCCGCTATAAATCCCAAAATGCATTGCGCGCGGATTGATATTGTTGTTTTTCACCTGTAATTCGCCCACTTTTCGATCGATCGTGAAGCCAAAACAAATGGAAGACTCCTAACTTTTCAGCGAAAATACTGGGTTTTCCCCAATTTGTATCAACGGAGTCTGGCAAAAATAGAAAGACAATTAATGCAGCAACTATACAACGTCAGACTAGGTATATAGCTAGCGTACGATGTTCGTACGTTACCGATGTTTACCAGCTAGGCCTACAAAACTAAGCCTAGCTAGGCTAGGCCTGAGACCGTCCACGAGAGGTCGATCGCCGCGAGCTACTTAGGTAGTGCATTGTTTCTCACTTTTTATCATAATTTACCATAAAACGTACATTTAAGACAAGGAATGACATGGTTTAATGTTTTTAAAGTGATATATATGTATTATTTTCCAAAAAACGTCCAAAATTGCAGGGAAGGGGTCTTTAATATAGGTTTAAATAGCGGAAAAATGAGTACCTCAGAGAGACAGGCGGTAATAACTCTTATTGAAAAAGAAGGCAAAGACCGATGCAAATTAAAGAATTGGAGACCCATATCATTACTAAATGTGGACTACAAAATAGCATCGAAAGCACTATCCACTAGATTGAGCCAGTTTATTCCTTCCCTTATCCACATTGATCAAACCGGTTTTGTAAAAGGCCGATACATTGGCGAGTCAGTACGAACAATTGAAGATATTATGGAGTTTACCAAAATAAAAAATATTCCAGGAATTATGCTTTTTTTGGACTATGAAAAAGCATTCGATTCGCTTGAATGGGGTTTTTTGTTTCAGGTTTTAAAAAAAGTAAACCTCGGAGAAAAATTTATTCAATTCATAAAAGCATTATATACTGATATAAGTAGTTGCGTGATAAATAATGGGCAGTCATCAAGTTATTTTCCAGTTGGAAGGGGTGTACGACAGGGTGACCCCCTCAGCCCTTACTTATTTATCCTATCAATAGAATTACTAGCATGTGCCATACGAGACGATAAAACTATTAAGGGGATTGCAGTAAATAATAGAGAAATTAAAATAACTCAATATGCAGACGACTCCACATGCTTTTTGAAAGATGAAGTGTCAGCAAAAAATATAATTAACTTAATAGAGAAATTTTCAAAAATATCGGGCTTGAAATTAAATATAAGCAAATCGCAGGCTATATGGCTTGGTTCAAATAGGCGATGTAAAAACAAACCAATACATATGCAATGGCCACAACAACCAGTAAAAGCATTAGGAGTTTACTTTTCTTATAATGAAAGACAACGGGAAAAATGTAATTTCGAAACGAAAATTAAACAACTAAAAACAATATTAAACATATGGAGAACCAGACAACTAACCTTAGCAGGAAAAATAATTTTAATTAAAACATTCGCAATATCCCAATTTATATATTTAGCATCTGTCATACATATACCGCCCCATGTAGTTAAATCAATTGAAACAATTCTATTTAATTTCTTATGGAACGGTGGTAAAGGTATGATAAAAAGAACAACATTAATTGGGAATATTGAAGAAGGCGGCTTAAAAATGGTAGATATCAAAAGTATGTTTAAGGCATTAAAGATAAAATGGATACAACGATATAACATAAATGTCAATGCAGCATGGAGATCTCTACTACATAGGTTCCTAAATAAGCAAGGAGGCGACACTATTTTTTATTGTAATGTAAGCGCGGACTGTGTCCGTAGTTGGAAAAATATTCCATTGTTTTATAAGGATATGTTAAACGCTTATTTCGAATTAATACATCCTGATACAGTAAACGAAGGGTCCCAATATATATGGTTTAATAGGCACATGCATATACATGGCAAGCCATTTTATTACAAGAGCCTCAGAGATGTTGGGATATGTTTAGTAAGCGACCTTTTTTATGAAAACGGTAATATCATTCCCTTTAATACGTGGATAAAGAGAGGCTTATCGACAAGTAATTTCATGCACTGGAGAATGACGATATCTGCAATACCCCCACAGTGGAAAGCAAACATGAAGCTAGGGTTTTTACGAACAAATTATAAAAAGAGAGGGTTTATAGTGGAAGTAAAGAATGAAGAGAAAGAATTAGAAAGTATGAGTACAAAAAATATATACAGAGCCTTAATTAAAAAAATCTTTAAAATACCAACATCTCAAAGTAAATTGCAGGATGAATTAGGTGTAGATAGCGATAAATGGGAAAATATCTATGTATTACCATTTAAATGTTCTCAGGAGGTAAGAACCAGAATATTTCAGTATAAAATTAATGTGAATTGCTTGTCAACTAATAGTAGACTACATAAAATGAATATTGTACCGAGTAATATGTGTTCCTATTGTGAATCAAATAGTGAAACTATGACCCATCTTTTGGTTGAATGTAACATTGCAACCAAACTATGGGATGAATTCACAACTTGGTGGGAAAACATTTCAAAAACAAAGATTTACCTTGATAAAACCTCCATATTATTTGGTTACAATACAGAAAATCCTGATATGTTATTAAATCTATGTATTTTGTTGATTAAGAAAATTATATTTAGTTACAAATTAACTCACAAAAAGCCAGTCTTCCAGGTTTTCTTTAATCGGTTAAAATTTAATTATAACGTAGAGAAAAACATTGCTTCTAAAAGAAGTACATTGTATAATTTCAGACAAAAGTGGAGATTAATAGAAGATTATATTTGATAACTTAACGATACTGTTTCTCGAGGAAATGACTTACTTTTGTGTATTATTATTATTATTACGCTTGCTCTTTATTATTGTATTAAATTAAAATGTAAACCAGAAATTATTATTTGCACTTGTTAGATATATTTAAGTATTTATTATAGGCATACTATTAGTTCCTTGGTTACAATACAGATAATTAAAAATATGTATTTTATTAATATATATGTATTATTTTAAAGAAACAAAAATGGTTATGTTGTTAAATGTATGTATCTGATTTTAATTAACACAATTATATTATAGTTCCTTGGTAATAGTACAGATTAAGATATATTTGTGTGTATGTATGTGTATGTATAAATATGAGTATTATTTATTATTGCTATGTAAAGACAAAAAAAAAATTAATATGTTAGTAAATGTATATCTCTGGCTAATTTGATTAATACAATTATATTTAGTTAGATTAGTTACATAATTGTGGAAAACACAGCATTTACCAAATTAATTAATTATTTACTTTTAAAAAAAAAATGGAATTAATAATTTATAGTTTTTAATATTGTTTGATCACTGTAAGTTACTTTATTTAAACGTTCATATCTTTTTGATACCTATTACTTTATATTTAAGTGATTTGTGTTATGGTTGTATTTTTTGAAATGAATAAAAAAAAATGAAAAAAAAAAAAAAAAAAAAAGTAAAATCTTGTTAACGGTATACAATGCACTTATATTACAGTACCTAGAATAACGTATGCTATCACAGTATGGGGTGCTACTTCTGCTACAAACTTAAACCGTATACATATTCTCCAGAAAAAAGCACTTAGAAATATTTGTCATGTTCATTTTATGCATCCTTCTCATCCACTTTTTATTTCGACCCAAACATTAAAAATGTTTGACCTTTATACGAAACACACTGCTATATTTATGTATCAATATAAACATAATCTATTACCTGAATCATTTAATAACTTATTTAGTACATCTGCCTCATTCCATAATTACTCAACTAGAAACAGGTCAAACTACTGTCCACAACTAAAACGCACCAAAGTCGGACAGCAATGTATTTCCTACCAAGGAACAAATATTTGGAACAATTTAACAGACTACATAAAACAATCCCCCACTTTAAGTTTGTTTAAACAGAGATTAAAGCAATATTATAACAATAGAAATATTTAAGTTAAGTAAATCACATTATGTTATTTTGGTTTGTTCTTTTTGTTTGTACTAATTGTTTGATCTTTTTGTTAGGGTTACATGCTTAAAGCACTTGTGCTTATTTTGTATCCCATTCCATTATCTTATTATTTGTATTGTAGGCCTATTTGTATATGTTTTTATTTGATTATGGAATAAAAATGTCGATGAATTGAAAAAAAAAATTTATAATACAATCTTTTCTTTTCTCTTTTCTTAATTGAAGTTTATTCACTTAATTATTTACTTTTGTTTTTCAATCTATAAATGTTGATCACTAAGAGTTTAGTGTATATATATACAGCCAAATAATAAATCTTATAATTGTTTTTTGTTTTGTAGTTTTACCGATGGTCTTGGTATTTATTGTTGTCATCTTAGCTGTCATACTCTCATACTCATTCCATGTTTTTGCGAACAAATTTTCAGATTACGAATTAACAGAAGGTAATTACATGTATTAGACTTGAACAGTAATTTATAATTAAAAATTAAATTAAAATCAGTTCTGATTTGTGTCTAATTAAATTGTTAGATTGTGTTTCTCACTTCATAGATGTTGTTCATTCATTTGGTAATTGTCTTTATTTCAGATGAGTATATTCGGAACTATTTAAGAGCAAAACAGAAAAAAGAATTTAAAACGCCATATGTAAGACCACCGCCGTGGAGAGCAGATACCAGGTATTTTATATCAAAGATGTTTATCGACCCAAAATTATATTTATATGATTACACAGAAAAAAAACACAAAAAAAACAAAAAAACAGTAAAACAATTATTGGGTATTATAAAGTCCAAAGATGCATGCAAAGTATTGATGATAGGAGATGGGGGAATTGGTAAGACAACCTTACTTCAATATATATCTTATAACTGGGCGACTGACAACGATACTACGTTTGCTGATAAAATAGTGTTTCTTGTAAACGTCAGAGATATCAAAGAAGGGCAAAACATCACTGATGTCATTTTTAATAGTGTGAAACACAAAGATAACATTATAAATGAGGCAATTATAAACACATTTTTAAATAAATACGACAGTGAATTGGTTATTTTGATGGATGGATTTGATGAGTTAAGATCTGGGATTAAAATTCCAAAGATAATGAAAAAAGGTGAACTTAAGAAAAGCACGGTTATTCTTACTTCGCGACCTTGGACGTGTGGAAGTGTCCATGAACATTATGACGTACATGTAAAATTAGAGGGATTCGCCAAGGAAAACATAAAGCCATATATAGAAAAATACTTCAAATCTGTAAACAATCCTACATTAGGTCAGTTATTGATTACATCATTCAAACTTGATTCACCTTATTTAATGGATTGGGGTGGTGATCACAACATATTTAAACTGTTTACTTCCCCGTTTTTGTTACTTAAAATGTGTACTTTGTGGGAACACGAAAAAGTGATTCCAAAAGATCTTCAACATTTTTTCAAAGAAATTTTCCGTACCATTTTAAATCAGTACATTAATAGACCCGATGAGCACACAAGTAAGCCAGAAAGAATAGCAGACTTTGACAATCTTCCGACGAAGTATAAAAATGCAATTCTGATATTAGGACAAATCAGTTACACTGGGTTGAAAAATAATGTTCTTCATTTTACTAACCAGGAATTACTTGGCCTTGAAAGAGATAATACTTTAGTTAATTTATCTCTAAGAATAGGATTTGTTTATAAAGACGAAAATTTAAATATTAAACTGATTAGTAATAATTTTGTGGAGACTTACAGATGTCCACATAAGTTATTGTCAGAGGCACTAACCGGGTATTACTTGTCTAACAAAATTGAGACCTTAGAGTTTAAGGAATATGAAACAATAAGGACGCATGGGTATTTACACATGGTTAGAGTTTTCACTATTAGCTTTCTAGGTCCTAATGCCCACAAATTAATGAAGCACTGGTTGGTGAATAGGGCCTCGAATTATTACTCTTTTTCAAAGTACTTTAAATATGTAAATCAAGAACACGAAAAAAAAGTATTGAAATCATTGGATTATAATATGTCTCAAGAAATGAAAACTCATGGTAAAATGTTAAGTAATTCTTGGAAAAGAATTCTTAAAGCCGACAATTTGCACTTAATGCACTTCATACAAATTCTTAAATTATTTTCAGATAAGCTTACAGATAATAGAGATTTATTATTAAATAATGTGGAGTCAATTATAGATGAATCAAATGAACAGTCATATAAATATGTGTGTAAGATTGTAGCTCACATTTCGATTATACTACAAAGATATAATAACGAACTTGAACATATCACTGATAAAATAAATGGTGACGCATATCTAATTAAAGTCCTAGCAAAATGGGGTTATAAAGCTGTTGCCATTCTCTCAGACGAATGGAATAAATATAATTTCGGAGAGGAAATACATTCATTTATGTTATTTGAAAATGACAATTCTGTGAGCAATAGGCCTATCAATGCCTCACATATGTGCACATTTTTTCAAAACTTTCCAAACCTAGAAACACTCAAAATTAGTTCTGTTGATTTGTATCATTATAAGGATAGAAAAAGTTATAGTGAACGCATTAACTCAATGTTAAAAGAATGCAAAACATTTGATAAATTGAAGACCTTTACTTTCTCGGGTAACAGTCTTGACTATATAAGTGGGTCTTCATTAGGCCACATATTAAATAATTCTAAAGATTTGGAAAACTTTAAATTGGTTAAACATGCATTTTCAAGCGCACAAATGGTCGATATGCTGAATGAAGTAAAGTATTTAAAATTAAAAGAACAGTTTATTGATATAGAGCACAATGATCTTTCAAATATTGATAGTGATTTATTTGCGAGAATTATTGATGCATTATTGGGTGTTGAGTTATCTTGGGGTGTGTATAATTTATCAGCGAATCAATTACACAATCTGTTGATATCTCCTAATCGTTACAGCTTTAGAAAGTCTGTTCTTAATTTGAATAGAGTTGACCTATCATCAATCAACGGAAGTACTCTAGCTAATATATTTATCATATTTCCAAAATTGAAACGTCTTTCTATGAAGAATTGTAATCTAAATGGTACGATTGTTAAAGACATGCTCAATGAATGTTATAAAATGGGAACAATAAGGAAAGACGATTTAAAAGGAAATGACCTTATGAATATTCATGATAACTCAGCAATCACATTACTTGTTTTTAGAAATGAATCAAACAAAATATATTTAAAAATAGATAAGTACAGAACAGAAACTAATGATAAACGTATAATACATGAAGCTCAGGATAGGTTATCGTGTGAAAAAGTAAAAGAAGATGAAGGGGTTGATAAGTACAGAACAGAAACTAATGATAAACGTATGATACATGAAGCTCAGGATAATAGGTTATCGTGTAAAAAAGAAAAAGAAGATGAAGGGGTTGATAAGTACAGAACAGAAACTAATGATAAACGTATGATACATGAAGCTCATATTAGGTTATCAGATAAAAAAGAAGGAAGATGCGATCAGATTGACATGCTGCTGCTGCTGATGATGACGATGTTGATGAATCGGTACTTCCTGATCTTCCCTTTAATCTTATTTTTGTTTTGTCTTGTGTGGGTTAATCTCATTTAGCCTATAATCAACTAGAATCCATTGGCTGGGATAATGGAGAGCTCGAAACTGAAAGTACTGTACCTACAGTACCGAAGCTTTTGGCTAATAAAAATAATGGAGATGATTATGAATATGTTTTGAGCTTCTTGTATCTCATTATATTATCAAGGATACATTCCCTTCAGTCAAGATAAGTAAACTGATTCACTGAATTTATTTTATTCTTTCTGTGAATATATACCGTTGTCAATAAGAGATTAGGTGAATTTATAAAATGGGAACAATAATCAAATCTCTCAATAGTATAGGCCTAATAATATAATTTGGATTTTAATAACATATCATTAGAGATGTATGCATACAGTATATATAACTACCAATCTAACACTTTTAATGAACATATTTTAAAATTAGAATATAGTTGATAATATGTATTTGTTTGTTGTATTTTAGTGTATATTTATTGGTTTGATATCTATTTAGTAAAAAGGCGTTTCTTTTTTTAAATTGAAATAACTAAATATAATTAGAAGTAAAAATAATTGTTGTGTTGAGATCTATATATTTTGTACACGCCTTCTATTTCAATTAATGCAATATTGTAGGGAAAAACATTTCCGATTTCATTGGAACAAATAACGCAATATTTTTTATTTAATTCTATATTTTAAATGTTAACGCTACTAAATGACGCAGTTGATAATAATAAATTAGTATAATGGGTTTCTATTTTGATCTTATGGTATGACATTTCTTTAAATTACTTAATTTGTGTTCATTTATATTGTGTGTATAGGTATTGTGCGTACAGGTACATGTATTGGGTTTACATTCAATATAGATCTGATAGATTTTGTGTATTACAATAAACTTAATTTCTATATTACTGTTATATTGGTGTCTCTAACATTATTAGCAGGGAAGAGTGAATTTTACTCTTCCTTCTATCATAGGTATATTTGGTAATACAACATCACATGTGTTTCACATGTATCTAGAGTAACCTTAACCTAACCGTACATGATACAGGCACCACATGTGATGCTGTATTACCAAATATTCCTATATACTTTGGAAATAGATAGTATGTGGAGATACACCATTTCTACACAATTATTTCAACACATTTAAAGAGCAATTGTTGGAGTCCATAATGGGAAAGGTAAGTAATATATCTAACAATCATATGGAACGTTAATGACGATATTAATACGTGACAGCTTATATCAATTGTTTATTAAAATTCTCAAAAAGGAACTGTTAAACTAAACAATAGTAAATTACATAGGCACGTAATCTTGAAAGAAAATGTAGTCCTCAGACTAAATGTGTACTAGAAGTAAGACACTATTTGGATTCCTTTTCTTGTATGATAGTTTGCTGTTGAAAACCAGTACCGTTTTTGACGTCGAACTATAATTAGGTATTATAATATTTCATCAAAGCGCATACAACACCACGTCGCAAAGGCGTGTAACGGAAATAAAAACTGTATTTTTAGAAAATAAATTTGCTTTTATTGGAATAAAGCCTCATACAGTTAGTTATAATGGGGATGTAATGTATGACCTGCGGCATTGCAGACAAGTACAAAAGGATTGATTAAGGTGATGGTGTTTATTGTAAAGTGAGCACGCAATACTATTTTATAGTTGTAGGTGAATTGATAAACGACGAATGGGCGTACTGTACCATAACAATCTTTCTAATTTATTTAGCTTGTTTAACATATTAATTAAAAGTGTTCTAATGTCGTCATGGATGGAACTTAACCCAACTCGACTCAACTGAAAGGAACTAGTTGCGCAAGGGGAATGAGTGAGTGAGTGTATGTCGAACAACTGACTGTAACTAGTCGTGGTTACCATAACGCGCGCAATTATTATAAAGAGTTACGACATTGAATTAAATGATTAGGAACCATTTTTGTGTCAAAGTGCATGCGCGTTTAATTTGTATAGCGTTTTCCTGTAGTTCTTGAATTATTTTTAGATTTTTGTGTCTAATATTAAATAACGCTTATGGTTCCGTTTTTATTTTATTAATGGTCTTGATTCGGTAGCCTATATATTTTTTTATAAAAAAAAATAAATAAATGCTACATGCAAGTTTGGATAAACAACATGAGCCAATACACAACACGTCATATAACACAAATTCACCCCTTTCATATTATGGCTCTGCGTTTTGACACAAACTGCACCGCAAATTTCAGAGACATTTCATTTGTGATCATTTCCTTTTCAGTATATTAACATATATATCCACGACACTTTATTATTTTATTTAGTCATCAAAGCAAACATAATGAATTCAAAATATTACATAACTGTTATTAATAAGACGTATTTATGGGATGTTTGTTCCAAAATCAATCAATCGAACCTTACAATGTAGGCCTACTAGCGCACGTGCGCAATTTTTCTTTGACGCAAGCCACAGTATGCAAGCAGGAATGTGCGATACTCCGGGTACAACAAAAGAAGCTGTAATGACGTCATAAGACGGGATGTAATGTCACATTTGTAAGTAGGCCCTAATGTGTATTTACTACTGACCTATTGCATCGATACATTGATTTGCTCATTATACAATTGCTTTTAAGTATCTATTCAAGTGTGCAATTACTACTGTACATTTGTTTTTTTGTTTTTTTTTTTCAATGTAAGTTAATTATGTAAGTTTTATCATCATTTACCTTTTATATGTTGTTGTTTATATTTGTATGGACGCACCACCGAAAGGTGTGTGCCACTGATTCGAAAGTGAGTATCAATAAATACTGTGATACTGTGATACACATCAATAACATCGCTACCAAATACGGCTATATTCCGAAAAGTTACGTCACATAACCGGAAATGGCATAATAATAATAATAATAACACTAATAATAATAATTTATTCGGAAAACGCTTTTTGAACAGCGGCACACATAATAATGGTGCATCCTTAAAACAATTAAACATACAATATGAAATATATGAGTATAAAAATAAAGGTAGACTAGATTAAAACAGATAATACTCAAATAAAACGGAAATTCGATAAAACCAAATTAAAAATAAACTGTAATACCAATTAAATGCAACCCACATATATAACCTTGGACACTAAATTAGCATATCAATTAGTATATGAACAATTGAATTAGTATACAATATACAGTACTTAGAATCTATGTTAAGATATACACATTCTTGATACACAGTGTTTACCAGCAAATAAAAAGGAACAATAGGAACCCAAATTAGGGACATCAATAAACAGGAGGAAAGCATAGACTAGATTATTTCAGCTGTAATAGTGAATTATTCGATGACTGTAAACAGAATTTATCAACAAAAAGGATAAAGAAAACAGTAAGATAACTAAACCAAATTACATACAATATAAAATATAAAAATCATTCAATAATGTTAGACTTCACACGTTGTCTAATTACGGTAAATTATTAATTATTTTGCTATTTCCGGGAGCAGAAGTGACGTCACATAAATAGGTTTTACTGTATATATTCTTATTCTCCAAGACCTTTGAAATGACACCAAACACGGCTATATTACGACGAAAATCGTTTGGCACCAAGGTACCATCTTCGAGACGTCATATGGCTGCATGAAATTAAAAAATCCGGCTCTATAGCTTTGAGGACATGTCCCTGTAGTATACCCATGCCAAATCCCAGCTCAATACTACAACGAATAAGGGAGGAATAGTACTTTATAAATCGCACTTTTTGCGATTGGTACCATGTTTATGACGTCATGACGTTCTGCATCCGGTTGAAATACGAACATTTTCTCTCTTATAGCCTTGTTACCTATTACCCTATAGAGTATATGCATGCCATGTTGGCTCAATAGTGTCCAGATGGAAGAAGAAGAAGAGGAGAAGATGAGCGAGTCCTAATAAAAATTATTAGTTACTGTAATATCACTATAACATATTTTGTTAAATTAACCGTTATTGCAGGATATTCAGTCAAAAAATCAGTCATTTTATAACGGTGCTTTCTTTTTGAAATTTACTAACTCAAAAATTTAGCGTAAAATTATAAACAGTCGACATAGCCGTTTTATTAGTTACGCACCCGGCTTGCGCGAAGACGACTACGACCGGCAGTATCTCTCTCCCTCCCCTGTCTCGCGGCGTGGCGTGTTACAACCGTTAATGTAGAAAACGCCAGCTAATGTCGAAACAACCGTTAATGTAGAACAACCCACCGCTTATGTAGTAAAACCTCCAGCTTATGTAGAAACACCAACAGATTATGTAGTAAATAAAAATCAACACCAGCTAATGTAGAAACAGTCAACAACAGCTTATGTAGTAACGAAAATTGCCTCCCAGCTTATGTAGTTACTATCACCAGCTAATGTAGAAAATGTTATATATTTTACAAAAATGTCTCATTCATGTGCAAATGCATCTATCTTTACTTAGCTATCAGTCTTTCCACCTCTCGTAAGCAACCAACTTTCTAAAACGACCACACATCGTAAGCAACCATCTCTGTTGAGGGACCGCTTCTAATAATCGACCACCTCTCGTAAGGGATCACCTCCTCTCATAAGGGACCACTTCTCATAATCGACCACCTCTCGTGAGCGGCCACCTCTCCTAAGGACCAAAAATTGGCCTTGGATTATGGAATGGAAAACGCAATAATTATGGACAAATCGATTATTAGCCTTGGTTATATGCCTAATATTTAAAAGGAATGAATATAGGCTATATTTCGTTTGTCGATGAATTTTTGAATTCATGTGTGAATGCTTGATCCATGAGAGGTAATCTGTGATGATGCCAGTAAAACTGCTATGCGTGTGAATGACGTAGTAGGTTACATACACGAGCCTATAGGGAAGATCTGTACTGCCGTTCATGGCGTGAGGAGGGGGAAGTCCGGTAATGTGTCATGATAATGTAACAAGCCAGAGATGAAATAAAATCACGAATACATTTAGCTGATTGTCGTTGTTTTAGTCGTCATCAGAAGTTTATCGACCGACATCTATTTCTCATGTGTAGTAGAGCGTTTCTTTGATTGAATAATTTTATTTGTATATAACACAAGTTCATTTTGGATTTTCAGTAAATTACCAATGGTTTATTCAAAGTCAACACTGTAACTAATCCCTCACTATTCAATCAAAATGTTATTATACTACTATATTGTTGAAAAATGTATTGCGTGATATGAAAATGAATTGATAGTAAAACGTAACAAAGATTCGTTTTTGTCTGGTTATTAGGTATTCATTCAGTGATGAAGCGGAGGATTATTTTTGTAGCATTCCATTTAAAATAAATTTTGTTACAAAGAAATATTTTGGTTGTGAAGGACGTTAAATTCGTTGGCGCTAGCAAATTACTTCTTTGTGACCATAAAATGCCCTGCAACTCTGTAACTACTTTATGACTAAGCCTATCAAGTTCCGAGTCCGGATGGATATTGTATACGATGAAATGGGACTCAATTTTAATTTAGTGGCAGAAACATTTAGTGTGAAATTAAGGGTGTTGCCCGGGCCGCGATTTTTTTTTTCGTACATAAGTTGGGGACCCCCTCATGAAACGTCACAAAATAAACATGAATAATTCATCAGTTAAATTTTCTTGTTCCGTGTGCACCCAAGCGTATAGAAACAAGAAGTGATTACACAAGTGCGGTACGATTCTAGGCCTATCTCCGCTGTTGAAGAATAGCGGCGTTTTGTGTGGATTGTCGAAATAATCGGCCTTTAGTTTATGGTGTTTTTAATATAATTTATTACTAAAGAATTACGTGTTAAAATTATAGTTTCTATTAATACTATTAGGCCTAATTATTAGTCTCTAAACCCATGTCTATTCTAGTAGTAGCTGTGTGGATGTGTGTGACGTGTGTGTGTGTTAGGTATGACCAAAGATAGTTACACTATCTTTGGTAATAGTTACACTATCTTTGGTATGACACAATCCGAGTAATAAGTCAGCAAAATTAAACAATAAACATTACACAAAAATACATTTTTTATTCTCGTGGGTCAAATCTTCCCATCTCATGTGTTCATATACGCGCATTTTTAAAGTTCCTTTGAGTACATTGCATATTGTTTGATAATTGATAGCAGAATTAAAAAAATACAGTACACAAATTATACACATTCTTTATTCTTGTGGGTCTAAGCTTTCTTTGGGCTATGTCCAAGAACGCTTGGGTGCACACGGAACAACAACTGCGATACGATTCTTTCTACAATAATAGGCCTAGGATTCTAGGTCAATTCACGTGATTGCCTTCGCGCACTCTTCTTCACACACACGTCCACTATGCAAAATGTGTCGAGGCTAAAGACACAAGTCACACACACCGTACCCACACAGCTACTACTAGAATATACAGGGGTTTAGAGACTAGTAATTAGGCCTAATAGTATCAATAAAACCTATAATTTTAACACGTAATTCTTTAGTAATAAACTATATTAAAAACACCATAAACTAAAGGCTGATTATTTCGACAATCCACACAAAACTCCGCTATTCTATTATGAAATCGCACGCGGCAACCACAGCGGAGATAGGCCTAGAATCGTACCGCACTTGTGTAATCACTTCTTGTTGCTATACGCTTTGGGTGCACACGGAACAAGAAAATTTAACTGATGAATTATTCATGTTTATTTTGTGACGTTTCATGAGGGGGTCCCCAACTTATGTACGTACATAAGTTGGGGACCCCATGTGAAAGATAGCCGAACTACTTCCTAAATATAGCTAAATCTAACCCTCTAAATAATCTCTCTCTCACTATAAAGTAAAAGAAGTAGCTCATGTGATTCGAACCCCATACATCGACATGTAAAGTTCATAGTCGTATTCACTCGACTACACAGACGGCTCGACAGAAATCGTTTGCATTAGCGAATTGTAGTTAGCTCAATTCTTACGTCAGACCTTATGGATATGACTAATGAATATTTATGTTTATTTTGTGACGTTTCACGAGGGGTCCCCAACTTATGTACGAAAAGAAATATCGCGCCCGGGCCACTAGGGCCAAATGTGACCCAGTACTTAGTGTCCGAACCACTCCCTCCCACCCCTTGACAGATCCTGGATATACGGCATTTAAATTATCATATGACGTACCTATGACACCATATGGTAAATGTGATGTCATAAAATGTCACAATACTGTTTAAATGACATATCCTATAGGGAAAATCTAAAACCCATTGAAATTTATCATTGTCTTATTTACAAAATCTCTTGAAAATAGTAATTCTACAGAACAGTTATGAAAGGTTGTGATCATCAACTGTATTTCCACAACTGATTTGCACACATCTTGTTTTGTGTTTCCTACAACTGCATCTTTTAGAACTTCATCTCTTTAAATAAAAAAATATTGTAACGAGGCCATTGTCTGTGGGTCAGGTTATTCAAACCCATCCCACAAACACATCTCAATTCCCCAACTGGGTTTATCACAGTTTCCCATCCAAAATTGAGATGACACATTGATAAATGTCATACTGCAGTTTCGGTATAGTCAGCATCTCCATTCTTCTTTTAAAGTTACTATTTCATTGCCAGAAATTGGATCTGGTTGGTGTCGATCATTTATTAGCCAACAACTTTTTATGACAGAATTTAAAGATACTGCTTAACACATCAACGGAATTCAAAAGGGGTTGTTAAGGTTATAAAGTAATTTTCAAACTTGCCACTACTAATTACAGTATTTAATTTTTTGACAACAAGCAGTATTCAACTTCTTTTACAGAAAATGTCAAAAAATGGAATACAAACTTTGAATGCAGATTTATTAAATCTTTTACTTTGCCATCATAAAAAAAAAATTGCGTTTTAAGACAGAAGAAGCAAGCAGTAGTGGAATAATCGGTAGTTATAGAAAGTATGGTGGAAGTATTTTGACGGCACCAACTATTACATTTTCTATGTATGTACTTTGGATAGGAAACTCTGATCCAACTCCATATTATGGGGTCGAATTATTAAACCACAGACTCATTACAGACTTAAGAATCTCTTTTCTTTAAATATATATGAGATTGCAGTTATAAATAGATGCAGTTACAGAAAATGGAATGTTGCAGTGTATGTTGTGAAGGGTGGTCAAATAACTTCAGATACCCATGATCTTAACCTGAATGTGTTAAATGTTCTACTACTACTTTCCTACGGTTTCTATATTTTTCCCTTGGAATAATGGCAATTGAGCATTATTGTGACATCATATGACGTCATAACTATCTTATGACATCATAGGTACATTATATGGTAATTTAAATATGCTAATTGGAAAGTTTAATATCACATTTATATCTACTCGCAATGCACTTAGGTGGTCTAAAATCAACCGTTAAGGAGATACGGAGCTTCAAAATGGTATGAAAATAGTAGTCCAGATCCCTATGTATTTTCGTGTGCAGATCATGGGGAAAGTGTAAACATTGTGTTTTATGAATATTTCAATCATGCTGGTTATAAAAACCCATGTTGTCAAATTTCTAAAATTCATCTTTGACCTCTGACCTCAATTTGAATGTTTTGACCCATTTAAAACAAAATGATCATATCTTTGCAACGCTTAGATTAAATGAAATAATTTTAGTGTCAAATTATTTGGGAGATGCATATTAATATTCGTTCTAATGGAAAAGTTTGTCAAAAAATGGCTGGAAGTATGATTTTTGGCATATTTGACCTTTGACCTACATATCATATAACTCCGTAACTAATAGTTGGACAAACTTTAAATAGGGCTCAAATTAATCTGAAGGTATATGTTTCTATTCAGTCTAATAAGAACTTTTACAAGAAAATGACCCGAAATATTTTTATTGACCTTTGACCTGTACTGGTAGTACATATTTCTATAATCTCAAAAACTATTGGCCGTAAAATGGTTGTTTTTGTGAAATGGTTCGAACAATTTACATTTATATGTTGTATAATAACAACATTTTATAGAAATGTAAAAGAATTCTATTTATGATCACTAACTTTATAATTTATTAACATCACTAGCATTTGTTATAATATTAAAATGTGTTATATTTGCTGATTTTAAGCACTTCACATGAATTTATCAGAATTATGTGTATTTAATATAAAGTTGTTTTTTTTTATTTATAAAGAAAATTTAATTGTCTATCAAATAAGACTATTTTCAAATTATTATGGCTAAAACTTAATTAGATACAGGCAAAAAAGTGTATTTTTACTTGTGTGAACAGCGCCCTCAATCTTCATTTTTTCCCAAAAAATACCACATTTTTGTGCTAAAAATCCATCTTTTTGGTCCAGTACAAACAATCTTGTACAGCCATTCTTACACAAACAGCATATTTTATTGGAAAGATAACCATAATATCTATCCAATAAAATATGAATTTTGTGTATTAATATCTGCTAGATAGCTTTTATTAAACCAAAAAGATGGACTTTTAGCTCAAAATTAAAATTTTTTTTTTGTGTGTATCATGTAATAACCTCAACAAAAATATCAAGCTATCGGAATATTTTTCTCAATTTTTTCAGAAACTGACCTAGTACGTTATAAAAGAGGTATGTAAATTACAGGTTACTGTAAAAAGTCTTTAAAACAAAGTTATAACCTGTTTAGTTCAGGAAAACACATAAAAATGTGGTATTTTTTGGGAAAAAATTAAGATTGAGGGCGCTGTTCACACAAGTAAAAATACACTTTTTTGCCTGTATCTAATTAAGTTTTAGCCATAATAATTTGAAAATAGTCTTAATTGATAGACAATTAAATTTTCTTTATATATAAAAAAAAACAACTTTATATTAAATACACATAATTCTGATAAATTCATGTGAAGTGCTTAAAATCAGCAAATATAACACATTTTAATATTATAACAAATGCTAGTGATGTTAATAAATTATAAAGTTAGTGATCATAAATAGAATTCTTTTACATTTCTATAAAATGTTGTTATTATACAACATATAAATGTAAATTGTTCGAACCATTTCACAAAAACAACCATTTTACGGCCAATAGTTTTTTGAGATTATAGAAATATGTACTACCAGTACAGGTCAAAGGTCAATAAAAATATTTCGGGTCATTTTCTTGTAAAAGTTCTTATTAGACTGAATAGAAACATATACCTTCAGATTAATTTGAGCCCTATTTAAAGTTTGTCCAACTATTAGTTACGGAGTTATATGATATGTAGGTCAAAGGTCAAATATGCCAAAAATCATACTTCCAGCCATTTTTCGACAAACTTTTCCATTAGAACGAATATTAATATGCATCTCCCAAATAATTTGACACTAAAATTATTTAATTTAATCTTAGCGTTGCAAAGATATGATCATTTTGTTTTCAATGGGTCAAAACATTCAAATTGAGGTCAGAGGTCAAAGATGAATTTTAGAAATTTGACAACATGGGTTTTTATAACCAGCATGATTCAAATATTCATAAAACACAATGTTTACACTTTCCCCATGATCTGCACACGAAGGCACTTTTTTTGACATAGGGATCTGGACTATAGCGGCCATTGTGAATTTATGCTAATTAAGCCACTTCCTGACGTCCGATTTTGGTAAACTTTGAAAATGATGTTCATTTCAACAAGGAGAATGTTAAGAAACATGTTTTCCTTTAGTTCCTAAATTGTTCACATAGTATAATGTCATTTAAGCAGTTATAACATGATATATGACGTCACAACTACCATATGACGTCTTAGGTACGTCAAATGTGAATATGCTAATTAGAATGTTTATTATCACATTTATATCCACTCGTAATGCACTTAGGTGGTCTAAATCCAACCGTTAATGAGATATGGGGCTTCATAAAAGCAAATGGCGGCCATTTTGAATTTATGCTAATTAACCCACTTCCCGATGTCCGATTTTGGTCAACTTTGGGATATAATGTTCATTTGAACCATATTTACCAGACAAAAAAAAAGTTCTGTTGCAATTTGTTCTAGGTTCACCCTATTTTTGATTAATCTTTACTGGACTAATAAGCTGTTGGCGTTTCTACATAAGCTGGAGGTTTTACTACATAGTAATATCGTTAAAAAAATTAAATTAGAATTTGAACTGTATATTTAAGGTTATAGTACATTATTTCTATTCATTCTCCGGAAAATGGCAACTTAACTTTATCGTCCTAAAAAATTTAAGACGACGAAATTTAACGCTAAGCTCCGCCCACTTTGTTAAAGCTCATGCATAATTTATTTATGAGCACCGTCCTGTGGCTTCCCGTCGTATTTCGTAAAGTCCCTAGTGTTTACCGACCGACCGATCGACCAACCAACCAACCGACATAGTGAGCTATAGTATATTTGAATATACACGCATGCCGTATAAAAGTAGGCCTCATTCTAATTATAAGGTTTTTAAGGGTTTCAATTAATAAGATTGTTGAACACCGTATGAGTTCAGGTTGGGACTATTATTATATAATATGCTTTTGTTTTAACAATTTAGCTTGTCCTTATATAAAAAAAGATTCTCAATTCTAATTTTGTTTTGGTTTTTCCCCTTAATAGTTTTCCTATATAACACAGCATATTGTTTTATGAATATGAAGTTCTAATCGCGTTTATGTCACGTACATTTCAACGTCCACAAATGTATATATCCACCCTATTGTCATTATTATTATTATTATTATTGTTATTCTGACATGGTGTCGATTATGACCTTCAGTAATTCAATATAACAACTGCATCAACCGAAATCAATAGAAATAGACTTCTCTTTCCAACGTCGTGTGTGAGCCGAGGCTTAAAAATGAAGAAAGAATCAGGTAATTATGTTTTTAAAATTACTAATTCATGTTGTGTATGGTAGTCGTACACCTATTCAATTTATTCAACTTGACGTGTACGTATACGTGTGTTCGGTTTGCAGTTACAGTTGCCTAGCTCAAAGAAAAACAAATACCTGCGGGTTAATAAAGTAAGAAATATAAAAAATATACGTGAAAGTTCTAACGAAATGGTCTAGGTTAGACATGGACAAATGTAGAGACTTCTAGGTAAAAATGATTAGGTTAAATACGCAATCTGCTTATCATATGTTACGTTTGTACGAAATCTTTTCTCATTACTTTCTTATCTCCCAGAGTTTCTTCTGTATTAATTATGCATTGTATTTTGTGCTTTTATAAATAAAGGAAAAGAAATACACATTATTATCTGCTTTTTTTTTTAAATATAGATTCCTTAATGGTCGTTGCTATTAGTGTCGTTCTTCTAGGTGTCATTTATGCGAACGAATGTCCTGGGAAAGATAAACATATAATACATGAAGCTCAGGATAATAGGTTATCGTGTGAAAAAGAAGAAGAAGATGAAGGGGTTGATAAGTACAAAACAGAAACTAATGATAAACGTATGATACATGAAGCTCAGGATAATAGGTTATCGTGTGAAAAAGAAGAAGAAGATGAAGGGGTTGATAAGTACAAAACAGAAACTAATGATAAACATATAATACATGAAGCTCAGGATAATAGGTTATCGTGTGAAAAAGAAGAAGAAGATGAAGGGGTTGATAAGTACAAAACAGAAACTAATGATAAACGTATGATACATGAAGCTCAGGATAATAGGTTATCGTGTGAAAAAGAAGAAGAAGATGAAGGGGTTGATAAGTACAGAACAGAAACTAATGATAAACATATAATACATGAAGCTCAGGATAATAGGTTATCGTGTGAAAAAGAAGAAGAAGAAGAAGGGGTTGATAAGTACAGAACAGAAACTAATGATAAACGTATGTAACATGAAGCTCAGGATAATATTAAGATAAGGTTTCCACCAATAGAAGAGTTAAAAGACTCGTTAAAGTTGCTGGAGCAGCGCAACCAAAATATTTGGGAATTTAGGAATTCGTTGAGACGCTTTGCTAATGATAACGGTGATAGCGGTTTAACGGATGATACAAAAGAACACATAATAAAGTTTAAAGACACCCTTCAACAGTTAGATCAAGATTTGGGGAAAGCAAAGAGGTCGATTAAACTTCCTGATGATGATAGCGATTTTATCTTAACGGATGATATGAGGAATCAATTAAAGACGCTAGTAGGCTCCGGTAAGCGTCGCGTAAAGCAGATGCGGTCAGAATTTGCTGCTGCTGTTGCTGCTGCTGATGATGATTCTGATGATCATGCTTTTGAACTTCCCAATCTGAGCCACTTAAAGGATATGGAAAAAACAGATCCATTTGCTGCAATGATGGAGTACACGAAGGTGCTAGGAGAGGACATACCGAAAATATTGGCTAAAATAATTAAAGAAAAACATGGTGATTATGATGATGATGATGAATAAGGTTTTAGCTTCTTGTATTCTCATTGATATTATCTTGGATACATTACATTATTTAGTTTTCAGTAATTACCGATCAAGATAAGCAAACTAGCTAATTTTCTATATCTATTTTACTTCCAAACTTAGCACGTCTTTATGTGAATTAATGTTATTTAGAGATACTCTTGTTAATGAGATCCAGTATTATTATAATGTTATTTGACCACTCAAATAGAAATTACCCTTTCAATGTAAAAGAATGGAGCTAAAATATCAAACAAATTTTTAAAACAGGTATTTCAAAAATATTATGAAATTAGATTTATAATAGGATTGATAATGTGTCTTAGTATATATCGTCTTATAGTTTATAACAGTGGGTACATTTGCTTAATTTTATTTAAAGTAATTATTTTAAATCATTTATTGGTTTGGTATTCATTAGAAATAGCACAAGCCTAATAACATTATTTGTGTTTTTATTATATGCCTAACATCCTTATAAATTAATGAATAGAGCTAAAATATAATATTAATCAAACAATTTAAAAATAAAAGGAATACATTTATAATACTAATAAGAGTTGATAATGTCTTTGATTATTTTGACAGTATTTATTTTAAGTCAATTACTGGTTTGGTATTTTTATCTATAAGAAATATAAGTAAGGCGTTTATTTGGTACAGAACTAAATATAGTAATGGTTATCGGTTTAACCCTTTGTCCTATACTACTGTATACACGATGCCATTGAAAAGGAGTGTTATAATGAGTTTCGATCTCCTTGAATATCTACCGTACTGTGTTGCATTTCTTGGTATACTATAATTACA
This sequence comes from Antedon mediterranea, assembly GCF_964355755.1. Lineage (NCBI taxonomy): Eukaryota > Metazoa > Echinodermata > Crinoidea > Comatulida > Antedonidae > Antedon > Antedon mediterranea. The sequence goes on along the minus strand of NC_092678.1, from coordinate 22,629,395 downwards.
TTATTTTCGTTAACCTATACTTGTGTATTTTGTTATCATAATAATGTCGCCCAATTTAATTAAGAAGCTCATTAATTATATATTCAATATGTATTCGTATTGGTTTTAGATTAGATAGGCCTATAATTATTGGTATAATGTAAATTAAATTTGACAGTAATAAACTTGTACTTTCTAATCTATATATTTCTGTTGTATCATTGTCTGTTTTGGCCAAGGCTATCTGTATTCTTGAACGTCCTGGAATAACTAGTCCCAGTACTAAAAGTTAGTCCGTCCTCTTTCAAGACGGGCCATAACTAATTATTTAATTTCACATTATAACATTTTTAAAAGTGAACTATTATAGGCCTAATTCTGTATGCTTTGTATGATAGTTTGGCTGTCGAAAACCGTTGTTGGAATTAGGCCTATTTAACTATTGGCTATACGTATATATTTATATATTGCATTGAAGCTAAATGCAAAGTCATGTAAAGGAAATAAAAACTGTATTTTTAGCGTGGAAAATAAATTTGCTTTTATTGGAATAAAGCCTCATATACAGTTATAATGGGGATGGAATGTGTGACCTGCGGCACTGCAGACACAAGTACAAAAGGATTGATTAAGGTGATGGTGTTTATTGTAAAGTGAGCACGCAATACTATTATATAATTGTAGGTGAATTGATAAACGACGAATGGGCTTACTGTACCATAACAGTCCTTTCAATTTATTTAGTTCACCTAACGTTATTAACTCTACGATATCACGACTCAGTTGTAAAGGAAATATTCCGAAAACGCGTCTGTTTGTTACTAAACACAAAGCACAATGAATAAGTTATTGTTCATTAAAAACAGAAAAATCAACAAGTCAAGTACAAGCCATAGGACAATAACAACGTGTAGGCCTATATAAAATGTGAAATTTGCTGTTCAAATTGCTATTTTGATATTGCTAAAATCCACCAGCCGTTTGTGACTTTCATTTCATGCAACGATAACTAAACTGTTAGAAATATTGCACTTGCCGTTGTTTTCTTAGACGATAAAAATCATATGACAACATCATATGACAAAAGCAGGTCTACGGTTTAATTTTCATCATTATATTACTAATTTAACTAATTATTAATTTAATTCAATATATAATAAAATAAAAATTAGCGTTCGTTCAATAATGGGGCACGCTTCCGCTCCGTGAAACGCAACAAGTTTTGAATACTTTACAGCACTATAAAAAGAGTGTTTAGATCTTAAAACATGTTTAGATATGAACATGTTTAGGTTCTAAATACATTCTAAACATGCAGTCTGTATCCAGCTCAACACACAGTGACGTGTTGATTGTTAAACATGTGGAGCAATATAAAGACACGTTTAGGATTTAAAGGTGTTTAATTTGCCATGCGTGGAGCTCATGTATTGGGCTTTTTTCCAAATCATATGCCCGCAACGCTAAACACGTACCTAAGCATGTTGACTGAACATATTAATGACATGTTGACTGCTAAACGAATAGAGGACAACATGTAGCTATAAACACATTTAGGTTTTAAACACGCTAAAGATGTAACTAGTAGTAATAACACTGTTATTTCCGCATTCCACATTTCTCAGAGACTTTTAGAGGTTTATATTTACAAAACAAATGGTTAAAATCTTTATTTAACTGCCTTTTGTCGAAAAATAATAGTTTAACTTCAAACACGCCAAGGTTGTTTGAATTGGTTTATTGAAAATGTCCACAAAAGTACACACATTCAGAACTACGTTACTGTGGTTATGACGCTGTTTTCGGACTACGCATAGTTATAATAAATAAATACACTTTACACAGTATTGAAAAGGGTGCTGGTATATAGTAGGCCTATTATTATATTAACTGGATAATTTAATAAATATTTGATTACTTTAATTGTTTGCGTTTGATTAAATAAAATATGCATTGTATTTATGGTTCGTTACGTTTTTGTATTGGTTTTAAAATCGATACGTCAACCTGTAAATTACATTTGGCATGTTTAAAAACTAGGACTACTATTCTAATAGACATTGCAAATTCTACATTTTAGAGGTACTGTTGCAAAATGTCAACGAAAACAATAATTATAATGAACAGACATTCATCTTGGTATAACGATTAATTACGTCGTAGGCCTATTAACATTGAAAACTATAACAATGCCTTTGATTAAAAAACAATTTGCTGTCGACGAAAACAAGAACCTTGTTGGATGTAACATACTACTATTGGTATTATAATAACATATTCCATTGAATCCAAGTGCAAAGTCATGCAACAAAACAGTATATTTAGCACCGAAAATATGTTCGCTTTTGTTAGGATTATAAGTTTCCTAAAGTTAGATATAATGGACCTGGAATGTACCACCACAGAAAACACAAAAGCCTTGATTAAGGTGATGGTGTTTATTTTAAAGTGAGCACGCAATACTATTATATATAGTTGTAGTTGAATTGATAAACGACGAATGGACGTACTGTACCATAACAATCCATTCAATTTATTTAGTTCACCTAACGTTATTAAATCTGCAATATCAATAGGCCTACTCAATGCAGAGCAAATACAGTAATTGTGTAGGTTTCGTTGCGTTACTAAACACAATGGATAAGCCTAGCGCCATGGTTTATTGGAAAATGGAAGAAACAAGTTCAAACCAATAAGAATGGAATAAAATATCACTAAATCTGCACATTTCCTAACAAAATCGGCATATTAAATTAAAATAATAATTATAATATTTGTAGGCCTGCGTTAACATAACTATTAAACTACATTATATTATGACGCTGTTACTCATAGTGTATGTATCATACATTACATTGTTATATTTATCGATCTATAACACTGCTTAGATAGAGACGTCACAAAATGACGAAAGACGAATATGGTGGTGGACTGTCTTACTAACAAAGTAGGCCCCATTAAACATACGCTATAAAACAACCCGTAAGCATTAGGCCCTACTTCCATTAAACATTTTAAAATTTATAAACAATTTATATTAGACTGATAGGTATAATAATTAACAGTAAGAGTAATACTGTAATACAAAATAGATGAAGTCGAACACTTCTTAGGGTTTACTACTTATTTACAACTAGGCATAGTAGACTGTTATATGCACTTTATAAACGGTTCTAAAAATAGTGCCACTACACATTTTTTTTACTCCTATCAGGTTAAGGCAGAAATCATGAATAATTATTGAGATTAATTATGACATAAAAAATTAGGAAAATATAAGGGGCGCTAGACAGTTTGCATTATCATAATTACAGTGGATAATTTAGATTAATATTATTGATTTAACCTATTATAATAGGTGTATATTTATGCTTTTTTACGATTTATCCTGTCTTAAATATATATAAAATATTTGAAAATTAGTCACTGGTTAGTTGCAATTTTTGTCGACGTGATCGAAATTCGATTAAGGTGCAATTAAAATTCAAGACTATAGTATAAATCAGTCACTGTAATTTAAACCCCATTTTACCCTCTTTCATCTACAAGTATCACAAAAGTGTATCTATGGAACGCCAAAGAATGTTTAATGTATTCCCTTTATTTTCTTTTTTTTTTTTAAATAACAAGTGATAACATTTCATGGTTGAGTCTATGTCTATTTTTTTAGGAGAAAGACGAGACGATGAAGATGGGTATTAGTTGCCGCTTGAGATCTCCCTCAAATTTGCTTATTTCACATAATGCTTTCTTCAAGCTTCATCCCCTTTATCCTTATCAATACACGTTCTATTTAATTGTTGTTATCGAACACAATGTATAGTTAATATTCACGATAAACATCTATTTAGCGTTTCATACTGGTTCGTGGTCACAAAACGTTCGTTCGTGTGACGTGGACCCGTTTAAATACGCTTCAGTGACATAGAATAATTACTGAATAATATACAACAATACTCTACATACAATCCAACAACGTACTTGTTGTCGATAGACTATTCCTAGTCCTACACAATTTATTTATCACGACAAGTGCATTAATATAATTCAGTCTTGCATGCTGCAAATGGACTCCTCTTTAATTGGGTTTTTAACAACACCAGGAGAAGACACGTTGTTGTACGTTGTAGCACACAATAAGTAGAGAAACTGAGACTTAAAAATGATATGTTACGGTTCAATGTGCAGCAACCATTTTGGAACTTGTCTGTTATTATATTATGTTCTGTATCATCATTGTTAGAAACAGCAACAGGTAAAGTATAAATCAAAAACATTGATCCCTATAAATTCTTAATTTTAGGGAATCATTTATATAAATTCATCAGTCAGTTTACGAATCAGCTGATAAAACTAATTAGGCCTATAATTAGCACAACATTGAGACGATTACAAAACTAAACTGGAGGCATAGTTGTCATGAACGAAGTTAGTAAGGCTGTTATTTCCAATAGCTTACGCTAAGTCAATAAAACTGTGGGTAAATACAATAACATTGAGTGAATATGTCAATAACAATGGTGTATGTGTGATCTTTAATAGTTTGATTTTTAAAGGATTTAAAAGAAACGAAGACATTTTGAAAAAGTTGTCTCCTGTGTTTTTAACTTTGGAACTTAATTTTTATAGCTCTTCGCTAAATAATCTTAACATCATCCAAGAATTGAACAACAAAATATCCAAATGACAGAAAGGTTGAAGATCTTGAAACGTGATCTAAGTAGATGCTACAGAGGTGTGAGGAGGTACCGTTGGTTTAAATGCATCCTATTTGATCACTTAGCTACGGGTGACATTACAAATTCCTCTATCGGACACGATCTATTCAATAAACTCGAAGAAAAAGGTCTCATCTCACCTACTGATATTAACTTACTATTAGAGGTTACGGAACTAAGTAGAGTGGAGCGTGCTAAAGATCTAGTTAGAAGGTACATGATTGACAACGATGTTCAGAATACACTGGATGGACCAAAGTTGTCATATTATCGTAAGCAACTGTATAAAGCCATGAGACAAGTTGATCCAGGTGAATTGCAACAAGTTATTGCTTTCTATGAAATAGCCCAATATAACTACACAAATATTTGGGATGTAATACTTCATCTGGAAGTTGAGAAACAGCTCACAGATGATCTAGATCAAATACAAAGCTTAGCAGGCTGTCTAAATCAAAGAGGAAAAGACATTCTACTTGGTAATGGTATGTATATTATTCTTCAATCTTTAAAAATAGATCACAAAATAAATTATGATGATCTAAAAATGTAACCCCTCCATAATGCTAAATTTAAATGTAAATAGTTTCACTTTATCAGTTATAGTTATCAGTTGTATTTCTACCTTAAAGTGTCAAATTGAGGAATCACAACTGTAATATTATCTAATTCCACGTAAAAGAACAGAAGCCATAAGTACCGCGCAGGCAGTGCTTTTTGTCAAGACACACAATATCACTCAAACCATATATAGGCCTAAATAATGTATGGATATTGAACAACACTAACAAATGTTTCTTTAAAAAACATAAATAAACACATTAAAGATTAAACTCGAATTCTGTTGGTATGGTGTTTAACAGGAAGTAATCTAATCGCGGTCACGTTAAATAATCGTCTTTTCATCGCCAATTTAGTATGATTACATATCGTGTTTTTTGTTTCAGATTTTCAATTTTAAACAATTTCGTTTTACATTAGGGCGGAATGTTTTTGTTTGTATATTTCTTGAAAATCAAGTAGCAGATAGTTTTTTAATTTTTAATCACAATTAAATGTGATGTTGCTTTCTTTAAAGTATACAATTCATGAAATAAAAGGGAAAGTAAGTGAGGAGTTTGTGTAGGCCTATATAGATAAACATACAAAATGCACGAATGAAAACATTTCTGTAATGTGAACCACTCTTTTTACATTTGAGTAATTTACTACAAATATATGAAGTATTACTGTATAATAATATATGAATTATTATTGTATATTTATTTTTGATTGAATAGACCTGTTGTATAGGCCCTTACTTAGTTGATGGTCTTACCTTTACTTACATGTCAATATCTTATGGGGATTGTTTGCAAAGTTTAAACAAAAATACTTATACTTCAGAACGACAGGAACAAGTGCAGGTGAGAGAGAGAGGAACACAGGAACAACCAACAAGTATTTTTGGTGCGTAGCCTTACTGTTATTAGGAATCTTAAATAATTACATAATTACATTTTGTGATAGATGTATGATACACAATACAACATGAGCTACATGTACCAGTAATTATCGTATAATTTAATGATGATATTGACCTGTAGGTGGCGCAAACCTTTAAAATAAATCATTGGCGGTATTTTTTCATAACCACTTCATCATCTTGGAAACAACTGGTCACAGAGAATGATCTATGGTGTCACAACAGACACTAAAATAATAGTACTGTATTGGTTATGAGTAAATGACGTTCTTTGTGTAAATGACGTCATGAAATAATGACGTCATTTGTATTTGAATTTTATTACGTATTGTAATTTTATTTCTTACCTACATGTAACCGGAAATATAAATGTAAACCAACTACACGTATCGGTAAGCATAAAGAATATCGTAAATGTGTATTAATGAATTTATAATGTAACAGATGTTATGCAATGTATTCAAAAGCCTCGTTTAATACATTTTTTTCTTTCCTATAACTAATAATAATAAAAAAAGAAAAAGTAATCATCAAATAAACTTAAACCGTGCATGCTCTTCAGCAATCCTGAAATATACCTTAAATTTGTTTTTAGCTTTAGCGATGGTCTTTGCATTTAGTGTTGTCATCTTAGCCGTCATACTCTCATACTTATTCCACGTTTTTGCGAACAAATTTTCAGATTATGAATTCACAGAAGGTAATGTTTATTATTAATTTTCTATTATGAAATTAGTATTTAATAGCCGCTACCTAACATTGAAATTTGAAAGAAGAAATGTTCCTGTTCGGTTTATACTTTCATATAATATTGTCTTCATTTCAGATGAGCTTATTCGAAACTTCATAACAGAAGAACAGAAAAAAAAATTCGAAGACCCACTTATAAGACCACCAACGTTCAGAGAAGATAAATATCATAATATTTCACAAATCTTTACCGATCCAGAACTATATATCATCAGTACACAAAAGGGAGAACAAAAGCACACATCTTTACTAGAATTATTGAATATTATAAAGTCCAGAGACTCATGTAAGGTATTGATTACTGGAAATGGGGGAATTGGTAAGACAACATTACTTAAATATATATCTTATAACTGGGCGACAAATTCTGATACTACGTTTGCTGATAAAATATTATTTTTCGTAAACCTCAGAGACATCAAAGAAGGACAAACAATCACAGATACAACAGTTGATGAAGTTGACCTAAAACGTTTTCGTAAAAAAACAGGTCTCCATATTAATAAAACAATTATAAAAATGTTTATAGAGGATCACGACAGAGAATTAGTTTTTCTGATAGATGGATTAGATGAGTTAAATTCTGGAGTTGATATTCCAATGATCTTAAAAAGTAAAGAACTGGAAGAGAGTACAGTTATTCTTACTTCACGACCGGGTTTTACTGAAAGTTTACATAAATATTATGACATACGTGTAAAAGTAGAAGGATTTGACATAAAGAACATAAAACCATATATCAAGAGGTATTTCAAATCTATTGGACAGTCTAAAATGGGTCAGTTATTGATTAGTGAATTTAATCTTGATTCAGATGATGTAACTAGTTGGGGCGGTAATCATAAATACATATTTGAACTATTTTCATCTCCTTTCCTTTTACTTAAAATGTGTGTTGTGTGGGAACACCAGCAAATGATTCCCAAAAATCTTGAACATTTGTTTAAAGAAATTTTCCGCACGATTTTAAATCAGTACATTAATAGAAGGGATGAACCTACTACAAAGGCAATAACAGACTTTGACAACATTCCCACAGATTATAAAAACGCAATTATAATATTAGGAGAAATTAGTTACATTGGTTTAAAACGAATTTTACTTCATTTTACTAAAACTGAAGTAAACACTCTAGTTAAAAATGAAACTTTAGTTGACTTAGCACTAAAATTAGGATTTGTTTACAAAGATACTTCTACTGTTCAGGATAGTTTTTTGGAGACTTACCGAAGTCCACATAGGTTATTGTCAGAGGCACTCGCTGGATATTACTTGTCTAATAAAATTGAGACTTTAGATCCATTAGAATGCGAGATAATAAGGCTTCACCCACTTTTACCAATAGTAACAGTTTTCACTATTAGTTTTCTAGGTCCCAATGCAGACAAACTCATGAAACACTGGTTGGTAAATAGGGCCTCTAATTATTATTCCTTTTCCAAATATTTCACATATGTAAATCCAAAATACCAAAAAAAAGTATTAACATTACTGGATAAACAAATCTCTCCACAAATGAAAATGGACGTTAAAGATTTAAGGGATTCATTTAGAACATTTGTTTGCAACGACAATTTGCATTTAATAGAATTACTAAATATATTTCGTAATAGACTTAGAAAAGATAGTAATAACATAACAAGAATGATATCGTCAAGTATGATGGAGTATAATAAACATTGTGAATGTATGTGTAGCATTATAGCTCACTATTCAATAATATTACAATTATATAATGCTGATACCATACAAGCAGACCTAACCCAATATAATCGGGATGGATATTTGATTAAACTAATTGAAAAACATGGTGATGAGGCCCTTGAGATTCTCTCTTTTGAATGGAAGAAATATAATGTAGGCAAAGAAATACGTTCTTTTATGTTTATTGAAGATGATTCACGCTTTTTATATAGGCGCCATACTGGCTCACGCATGTGCAAATTATTTCAAAACTTTCCAAACCTAAGCCTACTATTGATACGTTTTTCGAGAGACTCAAAGGGTGCATCACACAGTTCACTTATTAACTCAATGCTAACAGAATGTAAACACAGTAAAACATTTGTTAACTTGCGGTGGTTTCTTCTTGGGAACAATAATTTGTCAAACATCAACGGAGCTTTATTAGGTCATTTTTTAAATGTTTATAAAGACTTAGAAATGTTTGATTTAAGTAATTGCTCTTTATCAAGCGCCGAAATAGTTGATATGCTGAATGAAGTAGATATAAGCTATTTAGAGTCAAAAGAGAATTTTATCAATTTAGAGAACAATGATCTTTCAAATCTTGATAGTAATTTACTTGCGAATCTTATCAATTCATTAATTATATCTGATGTAAATGATACACTTTATGGATTTTCTTGGTTTCTTCATTCTTTATCCGCCCAACAATTACACGATCTGTTAATATCACCTAAGCGTTACAGATTTAAATGGAAATTTCTTAATTTAGATTTTGTCGACCTATCATCAATCAACGGAAGTACACTAGCTAATATATTTATTAAATTCCCAAACTTAAAACGCCTTTCTATGAATTACTGTAAATTAGTAAATTATAATGTTATAGACTTGCTAAAAGGATATTCTGGAAAGGGAATCAAAGTTGATTTAATATCTCTTGATGGAAATTACTTGTATGATATTCATGATAAATTATTATTCAAATCAATGGTTATCACACAAACAAACAGTAGTATAACATTGAAAGGACAGTCATTGGACCTTAGGCCTTATCACAGTTGTATAATACAAAAACGAAATAAACATCGACTGAACTTGTTTTTAGAAAGTTCTATATATAATCACAAAATAGCGTTCTTAAGTCTGATAACATGTTATTATCTTCTTTTATATATATTACATAACCGAGGATACATTCGATTTTATCATTTCATTTATTTGATTAGTCTTAGTTTATTTATTAAATGTATGTGTATATTGTTTGCAGTTCTTCTAGGCCTAAGCAAGGAGTTATAAAATAATTAATTTACAACTCCCTGGCCTAAGTTAACTTGATTAATACATGGAGAGAAAACTTATTTTTCCATGATTAATTTTTACCAGGGAGTAACTCCATGTACATTTAGATTTATTATTTTCGTTTATGCCCAATGGCTTATTTATAGCTGTTTACGATATTTGATTAAACTAATTGTTTTTTTCTCTATTTCTGTTTGTAGTCGTTTTTGTGTCTTTACATCTCTTAAGTATTGATACTTTACTTCTTACTCACTACAGTCACTAAAAGCTAAACGATAAAATGTGTCTAGGCCTAGCAGTTATACATCAACAAGAAAAATAAACAAATGCGCCGCTTACCGTGTGATTGAGTACTTCCTGGCTTGACAAAGGTCGGGCCTAGATTTCTTATGTAAACACATCTCAGACACGTGGGCTGGAACGCCATCAACATAAAATACATCTGTTGAAGAGAGAATGCAAATGAGCTTACTCAAGCGTGAACACAGCAATATAGGTGGCAGCAAACTCACATTACGAATGAAATTTGAATATAAATTGTGTAGTATCATGGAGAAATAACTTATTTCTCCATGGTAGTATTTAACATTTTCCAAAATTAAATTCTCAAATAAACAGTGACTATTTCAGATATTTATTGATTTAAAATTATATTAACTTGTACAATTTGGTAAATACAATGTTGGTCGTTTATTCACGACACTGGAAAAGTGTGCCATACTCCTTCCGCTCAAAATAAAGACTGCTACAACTCGGTCAGATTTAAATTTAATTACAGAACATTGGGAAACATCGGTGATAACGCGAAGTATATATTATATTAAAAATGTGTATAATTAAAATGCAATGCTGTAAATGAAAATTCGTGATACTATTTTATAAATAAGAAATTCCAACTTTCTTAAATGAAATGATTCACTGTGAGCATAATGTGTACAGAAAACTAAGCAACAAAATATCGAATTTTATTTTCAATTATTTATTCTGTTATTGAGATGATATAACTAGAGCTTGAAAAGAAGATTATATAATTGTTATGTAATTAATATACAGAAAAATAATTTCAACAAGTAACTAAATTTGGGGTAAGAACAGTTTAGCATTATTGAATAAATTGAGGTAAATAAATAGCAAATGCATATACATGATAGAGTAGTTCACAGCTGGTGTCAATAACTGTTTTTTTTTTTATCAATACTGCTAAAATGTTTTGTAGTGGTTTAAAATCTAAGGGTTACATGTTTTTTTTCCTCAATAAAGGTCTTCAAATTAAAAAGTGGTGGGGAATATATAAATTTATATATAAAATGTTGTAAATATTAATATTATTATCAATTTTATATACGTACTATTAGGAATATTAATATTTAATAATTATGTATCAACATACTATTATTTATTATAGAAAGGTTTCTGCATACAAAATTCAAGATAAAATATTTAAAGTGAGCCCTCTATAGACAACAGTCAAAAAGTCTACCAACAAAAATTAACACTAAATGAAAGTACAAACTACAATGGTTAAATAATGTAAAAAATACAATATTTTTGGGAATTTTTGGAATATTAACATTTGCTTTTATTTAAATCGCATCACTATTTCAACATTTACAGAGCGGACATCAATAAAACAGGACAAAATCTTAAAACAATCATGGGCATGGCTAGGATGCAATCATGGGCGCGGCCAAGATGCACTCATGGGCGTGGCTAGGATGCAATCATGGGCGTCGCCAGAATTTTTAAAAGGGGATAAAAATGAAAATCGTGTTTGGGTTTGAGATTCCTGAAAAATGTCTTAATAAATAGCATGCAGAAATTGAATACGCTGTACACGAACATCAACATATTTTCTGTATTCTTCAATTCACTTGAATAAGACAAAATATGAATATCTTTATGTTTTGAGAACATTACAGGGCTGTTTCAACCCAACCCACTTTGGCGGCACCTGTGTAAATTCATCCTTAATACATTCATTACAAATTTTAGCAGATAATCTTGTATTTATATATATATATATATTATAGCATAAAGAAAATAAACCCAACCCAAAATAAAAAAAACATCAAGTTAATACAAAAACGTTTGAATAAAAAGACAATGTATTCAAGTCATGAAGCTACAGTATTATAATTGTCTTTTTTCAGTAATATTGTCTTAATATTTCTGTTTTGTGTTTCGTTCTTTTGAGGATAACACTCGATGAGAAACAAAACATGTGCTTAAACGCCGTCAGCCAACTTTCGGGTCTTCTTTATGTCGCCATTTTGTTTGACAGCCAATCAAGACCTTCGTAAAGTCCGGTGCCGTTTGTTGCACACGCACTTTGGACGTACCACTGAAAAAAAAGAAGACAACTTTAGAAAGTGTTTAAAATGATATGGTTCTCTTAGCCTGGATTAAGCATACCATCATACAGTACTATATCACTATACCAAAATGGTTGATATAACCTAAATTTCAAGTGCCTTGGATTTTATGTACACATTAAATGACCCACACATTTTTGGCAACTTAATACGTCAAATAATGCATTGTTTTCTGTGCAATTTCCGTTCCTTAAAAGTGTGTACTTTTCTAGGCCTAGTGGGCGAACTTAAGGTCAATTTGGAATTTACGGATCCTTTGTCTGGTGAGGTAAGTAGGTCTACAGTTAACAAACTAAAAAAGAAAACATACTTCTCTGCCTTTTAAACTGGTAAGTCCAAGTCTTTCTGTAATTTCCGATATTGAAAAGGCGTTCGGTAGATCCTGCTTATTGGCAAATACTAGAACAATTGCGTCTCTTAATTCGTCCTCATTCAGCATCCTTGTTAACTCCTCGTTAGCTTCCTCTATCCTTTCCCTATCGTTGCTATCAACTACAAAAATGAGACCCTGCAAAACAGACAGTATATAATATAGTGAAAGTATAGAAATGAATAATTAAGGTAACTAGATGGTACGCTCGCTTCGCTCGCGTACCATCTAGGTCGTGCCCACAGATGGTTCTCGAATACATAATAATTTCAGCGTTAAAAAACTGGCGATTTCAAATGTACGTACCGCAGGACAGTAATACATGTCGTTTACAGGAACGAATAAATAGACACTGTGATTTATGTACTGAACTAAAATTATTAGCACCCTGGGAATTACTTCCGAAAGAGAAACTTGTCACAAAATGAGACCAATTGTTTAAGTCAAATTTAAACAAACTTAATTTGTGTTTTTTATGTAACATTAGGGTTGAGGGATGGGAAAGAGGATGGGTGCAAAGAGGAACAATTTTTAAATATATTCTTTATCCATGTAGTAACGAAATATTAATTGTTTTCATGTTTTACAAATAATATACCACTAAACACAGTAAAACATTGCGATGTAATACTTTGTTGAAACTATCACCGTCCTAGTCGATTGAAATAGTATAGTACATGTAACGATACATCACTACGACGTGTATAATATGTAATAATAATGTAAAACAATTTGTGAAAACCACCCCTATTCGTGGCAAATCATAAATTGGATTTAATCGTCAATAAATATTAAATCATCTAACTCAACTTAATTAGTTGGCCTAATGGTTTTCAATTGTTTCTTAGAGCCAATTCATACTTAAGTTGGTTCCTAACCCTACCCACCAAAGTTGTTCTGCGTTTAGGGCATGTGATGCACCATAGGCCTATCCTCTACTGGCTTTACAACGCTACTCATGCCAGTGAGGGAAGGGTGATGATGTCACGTGGGTGGTTTAACTGCAATAATAAAGATTTGTACATAATATACGGCGACTGAAAACGCTAGCTCATTATCCGTTAGAAAAAATCTATATCCAACCTCTGCAGCACAGATTAAAACAAAAATGGATCGAATTTCTGTTATGAGTATACAGTACCTGCCTTTACGACGCCTGAGGGAATAGACACTTGTGGAACAGAGATTGGAATGTTCCATTCATTTCAAATCAATACATTTGCATAAACGTATATTAAATCTATCAAAATAGTATTTTTTTAAGAAAATCGGCCTGTCTTCAACATTATGATACTGTACTCGAGCTGTTCAACCGGTTTTCAGCTATTAAAAACAATTATCGTAGGAGGAGATAGGAAAATGCGAAGCCTCCTCGCATTTTTGTGGCGGGTATTTTTCAAGACGGACATCCATTAGACAGTGTATACCACGATCGGAAAACACCCCTATTTGGGGCAAATCGTTGAACCTAAATTCGTTTTAATCGTCAATAACTAATTATCTAACTTAATTTAATTAGTAAACAGGGTTACATCAGGTGGTTAAAATCAGTACCGAAAGTACGAACCAACTTTATATACCATCGAGTAAAAATTCTAAAAGTAAGGCGCGATTCACCGAATTTTGCCCTTACGTAAATTTATATATAGATACAGTAGCTTATATATATACATAAATAAATTGCAAGCGCGAAGCTGGGGAGGGGACCACTAATGATGAGGGGATGATGAATGTCTATAGCCTGGCAAGCTGGGGAGGGGACCACTAATGATGAGGGGATGATGAATGTTTATAGCCTGGCAAGCTGGGGAGGGGACCACTAATGATGAGGGGATGATGAATGTCTATAGCCTGGCAAGCTGGGGAGGGGACCACTAATGATGAGGGGATGATGAATGTCTATAGCCTGGCAAGCTGGGGAGGGGACCACTAATGATGAGGGGATGATGAATGTCTATAGCCTGGCAAGCTGGAGAGGGGACCACTAATGATGAGGGGATGATGAATGTCTATAGCCTGGCAAGCTGGGGAGGGGACCACTAATGATGAGGGGATGATGAATGTCTATAGCCTGGCAAGCTGGAGAGGGGACCACTAATGATGAGGGGATGATGAATGTCTATAGCCTGGCAAGCTGGAGAGGGGACCACTAATGATGAGGGGATGATGAATGTCTATAGCCTGGCAAGCTGGAGAGGGGACCACTAATGATGAGCTTGAGGGGATGATGAATGTCTATAGCCTGGCAAGCTGGGGAGGGGACCACTAATGATGAGGGGATGATGAATGTCTATAGCCTGGCAAGCTGGGAAGGGGACCACTAATGATGAGGGGATGATGAATGTCTATAGCCTGGCAAGCTGGAGAGGGGACCACTAATGATGAGGGGATGATGAATGTCTATAGCCTGGCAAGCTGGAGAGGGGACCACTAATGATGAGGGGATGATGAATGTCTATAGCCTGGCAAGCTGGGAAGGGGACCACTAATGATGAGGGGATGATGAATGTCTATAGCCTGGCAAGCTGGGGAGGGGACCACTAATGATGAGGGGATGATGAATGTCTATAGCCTGGCAAGCTGGGAAGGGGACCACTAATGATGAGGGGATGATGAATGTCTATAGCCTGGCAAGCTGGGGAGGGGACCACTAATGATGAGGGGATGATGAATGTCTATAGCCTGGCAAGCTGGGAAGGGGACCACTAATGATGAGGGGATGATGAATGTCTATAGCCTGGCAAGCTGGAGAGGGGACCACTAATGATGAGGGGATGATGAATGTCTATAGCCTGGCAAGCTGGGGAGGGGACCACTAATGATGAGGGGATGATGAATGTCTATAGCCTGGCAAGCTGGGAAGGGGACCACTAATGATGAGGGGATGATGAATGTCTATAGCCTGGCAAGCTGGGGAGGGGACCACTAATGATGAGGGGATGATGAATGTCTATAGCCTGGCAAGCTGGGGAGGGGACCACTAATGATGAGGGGATGATGAATGTCTATAGCCTGGCAAGCTGGGAAGGGGACCACTAATGATGAGGGGATGATGAATGTCTATAGCCTGGCAAGCTGGAGAGGGGACCACTAATGATGAGGGGATGATGAATGTCTATAGCCTGGCAAGCTGGGGAGGGGACCACTAATGATGAGGGGATGATGAATGTCTATAGCCTGGCAAGCTGGGGAGGGGGCCACTAATGATGAGGGGATGATGAATGTCTATAGCCTGGCAAGCTGGGGAGGGGACCACTAATGATGAGGGGATGATGAATGTCTATAGCCTGGCAAGCTGGAGAGGGGACCACTAATGATGAGGGGATGATGAATGTCTATAGCCTGGCAAGCTGGGGAGGGGACCACTAATGATGAGGGGATGATGAATGTCTATAGCCTGGCAAGCTGGGGAGGGGACCACTAATGATGAGGGGATGATGAATGTCTATAGCCTGGCAAGCTGGGGAGGGGACCACTAATGATGAGGGGATGATGAATGTCTATAGCCTGGCAGCTTCATTCGTCTATCAGCGGAAAATTACTTCCATTTATTGTCATTTACTTAAAATATATATAGAAATTCATTTTTACCCCTTCTGTAAAAATGGTGGCTATAGGCTTGAATAACTTAGTGCATTTCAAAACATTTTAGTACTGTTGTAATAGAGAAAATATAGGAGGTGGGATTAACAACAGAGGTAATGATGGGTAGTACAGTACAGTAGAACAAATAACATGGCTACTTTTAGATATCCCAAGGCTTCAGCGCGTGCTGAAATAAAACTGGGTTTCCCTGCCTTAGATCACTTACTGTATTTCTCAAGACTAAATACTTTATTAAAATCTTACTTGTGTATTTTGAAAGTAATGTCTCCAGAGTGGTCTAATTTTATCCTGACCGCCGACGTCCCATACAGTGAAACTTATATTCTTGTATTCTACGGTTTCAACATTAAATCCTGAATGATGGAAAAAAATAAATAAAAATATATACCCATTGGAAGAATACAAAATACAGTCTTATACATGGTAATGAGTTTAGGGGAAAGCAAAACACTACCATTGATTGATTGATTGAGTATTCTTTATTTTCCACATAAAATTCATAAAAATATCAAAAGAAGATAATATTAATAAAGTACAATAAAGTGTGAAAAACAGGATAACCACAAGAAGCACAGCTTTTAATCTGTGGCACCCATAACTTAAAATGGCACCGATTAGCACACCAAAAGATAGTCAGTCAGTGGTAGTACTTGTTTGTGTCTGAAGGATAGGGTAATAAATAGTAGAAGGACAAGGAATTCAACTAATTTTAACTCGCTAGTAAAATAAAATACTTGCCAATTGTTGGAATGGTGGTGACAATTTCTCCAAGTTTCAGTTTGTAAAGGATTGTGGTTTTTCCAGCTGCATCAAGTCCAACTTGAAATAAAAATTATAATATTAAATTATTTGATGCCTTTATATAAATACAACTTTATCCATTCATTGTTTCTTGTACGCTGTATAAAAGGTATCTTACACTGTCCAGAATGTATTTTTATGGTACAAATATATAGTATTTGTAGGCCTATTTAATAGTATTTACAGCTGGACTATAGAAAATGCAGTAGTGGTTTCGCAATAACCGAATAATAACCACTTTTCTAAAACCATATAATTATAAATTATAATAAAAATAGAAATAGGCCTATAGTAGTAGGTCCGTGCTAAAATAAATCCCCTCTCTATCTGTTCTGCCCTACTACTACTACTGGCCGTGGTCAATTTTGTAAATGAAAATAATAATAGGCCTCGGCCTAGTTGTTCCTCCGACTATTGAGCCTACGCCAGAGTTTAAAACCCCACGCCGTATCACCCTTTCTTCTACCAGCCTCCTCCGTACAAATAACGAATTACACAACAGAACAGGTAACAACAGCCTACGATTTCCTTACCCATCAATATCCTCATTTGTTTTTTGCCAAATAGCCGATTAAATAAACCTGAAACGGTTAACCCCATGTTGATATTTATTAGTTAGAGTTGATATACAATCTTCAAAAAACGCTAATTATGGTTGATTTCTGTACAATATACAATATAAACACTTATTCAATCCTCTCTGCCACGTCAGTCAAGCCAAGTTGGCGTACACCACATCAACGACGACACACAAAAACCGGCCGGGTGTCACACCGTTAATTTTCCTGTTCGCTCGAGTTTTCCGAAAGAGTGCGGTAAGATGACGTCATAATTTCAAATCATGAAAATGGCTTTTAAAACATAATTTTAGTACAAAATATATCGATAGAGAAAATCAAATCGATTTTTACCGCAATTTCTTGAAGCCGAATTAAAAAAAAGAAATTTTTTTTTATATACCTTCCAAAAAAAAGAGACAGGAAACAAAAAAACCATACTAACAAAAACACATATTTATTGTCCAGACCCTCCTACAGGGCCACACCCCTGTCGAGGTTTATTTACTATCATTAAGAAATATAAATAATATCTTTATGCTACCATACAACACAAATTAAATACCTAACCATCCAATTTGGGACCAACCAATAACTGTCTAATTCCTACCTCAACCTCAAATTACTATAGGCCCTATTATTGCATAAGATACACATACTTCATTGCATTCCATATGTTATACACACATAAATGAAATTGAGGGAGACTGCTTACAGTATACAGTCTATTATAAGGTACAAGGTCTGTCAATAAACAAATACATACAAATGGTGGGCTTTTCACCAAGTATGGGATACACTATTTCTTACTGTAATTTTTGTTTCAAAGTACTGTATACATGATTCAAAGGTAACAGCAAACCTAAGCAGGGCCACTCATTAAAGGGACAGTTTGTTTGGTCCTCAAGCTGTCCCCTTAATAGAGTTACAAACTAAGTCACTATTGCATCTATACTACATTGCATAGATTAAAATTAATCAACTTTAAATTACTAATTAAAGCTGCTTCTAATTTATATAATTAAGTACTTAGTACTTATTAGTTATCCATTACTTTTTTAAACCAAATTAATCAAAAATGTGGTTAAAACATTCTAAAAAAAATCAAAGTACTGTTAATATTGATTATCTATGATCAGAATAATTGTAAAATAAATCATAAAACCTGTAGGGCTACTTCTTTTTACTGCAGTATTCATTTTACTGGAGTAACACATCAAGAATCAAGTACTATATGGCCATAATAAATAGTAAAGTGAATTTCTAATTTTTCACACAATTATTTTTTTACAGAAGGACACATGAGAATAATGCAAATGTTATGAGCCATGTGACATACTCATTAGCATTACTTGCACCTGTGTCATCTTTAACTTCACAAAGTTGCAAGGCTCCTTTGGACACACAAGTATTTTCTACGTCAGTCGTAAGAACCGACACAGAATATGGATGATTTTCAGCGTATTGGCACGGCCCACACGTGCTATTGTCTGTGCAGTGTTCTTGTGGCGTACACCAACCATACACCCCGATAAAGTAGTGCCCGGCATAAAATTCCTTGTCGTCGGGATGAAGATAAACGCTACGTCTTTCGATAGAGGCTAATTTCCAAGCATGGTCTTTGATGGTTGGGTTGACGATGGAGCGCGAGACTAACAACTCCGGCCAAGCGTAACTGGTAGGACATTCTTCTGGGTCAATACAGTTCTCTAATTTCACCTCAATATATTGACATGTTGTTGGAACACAGAATCGATAATATGTATAATCGTTTGCAGAAATGTTAGCATTTTTTTTCCCGTCTACTACGATTTCATCACTTGGGTGTTCAGTTTCAACAGACTGAACCAGCAGAGTGAACTTTGCATCTTCAAAATATAAAGCAGTTATTTTTTATATCATATGAATATATATACGGAAGTGAGAATGATAGAATATATTACAGGAAACATATGTTTCTTAAATTAACATATAACAAAAGCCTTTTACAGAAGTTTTGGAAACATCATCCACTGAATCTTGTTGTTATTATTAGGCTAAGTTCGCTCCATACAAAATAACTGGTATTATTAGAATACACCAGACACACACACAAGCATTGCTTTAGATGTCCAATATCAAGGTCAAATATTATATTAATGCTTCTTTTATCGGTGCAAGGAGGCCCATCTGCGACCCAAAGTATATTGAGTGCAGCCTCTTTGTGGGACTCTGCTTATCCCACAAAGCACTAAAATTACTTGGAGATTTTTTTTAACAACATGTCAGCTATGGGCCCCCAGGCTACTAACTTTCTTTTTTCGGTTGAACACAACTTTGTCACAGACACAACCCCGCCCCCCCCCCCCCACCTTTCTACCTATTTCTCACCAACATGTGGTATAGGGTATCGCCAACTTAGCGCCCTCTAGATAATTCAAACTCAATACAGTCAATCATTACCTGTGAATCCAGTTGGTACATCTGTTCCACAGTAGGCATGTGTACCAATATAGAAGGTACCAATGGAAAACTCTGGATCCCAACTGGAAATGGTCAGACTCTCCGACCCCCAGTTATACGATGTCCATGCTAGGCTCATCTCATCAGGAAATTTTGTGTTGCCGCGGGACACATACAAGTTTGGTTCTCCTTCTAGAACATCGAGCTATTATATAAAAATGGTTAAATAAAATGTTTAAACTGTTATTTATGTAATAATAATATACCACATTTATATAGCCCCCTTTTCATGACAAAACATGCTCAAAGGCGCTATCATTTTACATAGTAGTAAATGTATATTTCTTAAATTTCATTTAGACTCTTGTTGTTGAAGAAATTTAAAGCTGGTTGAAAAGAAAGTAGTCAGCCGTAATATTCAGGCATGGACAACTACATTGTTAGATATAATGCAGGAATAGCAAGCCACAATAGCAAGAATATGAATAGAGATTTGCATGAAACAGCAATTCACTCTATTTTTTGAATCAGTGTTTTTGAAGTTGCTTTGTTTTATAACTTCACAATAAAAAAGTTTAAAGAGAGCAAGGACATGCTTCTGTTAACAAGAAAATACTTTTAAAATTAAACTGTTTCATCCTCATTCAAATCTATGTAATTTTGTTATAAAAATATCATCCAAATTTATTAAATTATCAAAATTGCTGTATAAATGATTTTGCATAATTGCCTGTTTTTATTGAATTTTATATATATAATAATATAGAGATATTATAGTGAATAGTAATAATAGTAGATTACAAATTTAATGAAGAATTATTTAACTTTATTTGATCATTCTCTTGAGAATAATGCATCATTTATAAAACAGAAAAAAACGTACATTTATCCTGAGATCTTTGCAAGGGTCCGTGACTTCTATAGAGTAGTACGTATATTGATTGCATGGTACGGTTTGTGGAGCTGTCGTGGTGCCCAGGGTTAGAGGAATGTGGGTTGCTCCAAAAGCCTCACAGACCAGGCAGAACAACAGCATCAACTTGCAGACTATATCCATTCTGCTGCTGAAATAAATAAAAAAAAATCGGATTAAAAAAGCACAGACGAGATGAATAACGTACTACTACTCTACTGATAGAAGATGATAGGTCTACTAGTATAATTAATAGTAATAATTAATTAATACTAGGGGGGGGGGGGGGGGGTAACTGCACCAAGGGAATATAAGAATTATATTTATAAGGAAACAAATTATTTATCAGAACAGATTGTAATCTGACCTACCTATGCTAAGTATAATATAAAACATTCCTGTTCGCTATTCATTGATAAAACCATTGTAGGGTAATCCCCTATTGTGAGGTTCGCTAGCCTGGACGACGATCCGAGCTGCAAATTAAAATACGCCTAAAATATCCAGCCTAGCTAGTAGCTAGCCTAGGCTTGAGGCCTGCTAAATATGTACAGTACATTATTTTGTTATGCCATGATGCTAATAATGATTATAATTAATATTATTTACCTTTTTAAAATAATATATTACATACCTCGCTTCTGTTTTTTATCGCACGTTTGTTGAAAAACTTCCTTC
Source organism: Antedon mediterranea (assembly GCF_964355755.1). NCBI lineage: Eukaryota > Metazoa > Echinodermata > Crinoidea > Comatulida > Antedonidae > Antedon > Antedon mediterranea. The sequence goes on along the minus strand of NC_092678.1, from coordinate 22,607,756 downwards.
TCTCGCTGAAGATACAAACTAAATGACGTAAGCCGGCCTGCATATTACACCATGTGCGCGGCATCGTTATTTGATCTCCAACTGTGTGCAGGTCATTGACCTACATTCCTGGTTCCCTGGTACGTTTCGATTGCGCGCGCATAAAATATTGTAGTAAATTGGAAACACATATGTTACAAATATATAATAAAAAATATATGCCTATATTTATATTTTTATATTTTATTAATTTGCCAGCTCACGCATTGGGACATTAAATTTATTTTCTGAATAAATGTATATATATTATAAACTTTACAAAATTAGTAAAATTGAGATTTTATTATCTCCATATCACTGTATACTCATTTGTTTTTAATTTACTTATTTCATAGGCAATCACATCAAACTGATTATTATGTATAATTTGTATTTCATCATAATTCATTTATATTATGTTACAGAAATATAAAATTTCATAAATCATGATTACAAGTAGCCTTGTATAATACATTTAATTTAACAAAAACATAGCTATACACCATGAAAAAATAATATACAATACTATTACTATGGTGGGAAAATTATATGAAAGACAAAATAAATTGGTTTTAATGTATTTATTTACAATTTATTTGTGTAATTAGGTAGAAAAATGTGTCTTGAAAATAATATATTATTTGTTTTATTAAAGAAATTAGTGAAAACCAGTTCTGTCCATGGAGGTTTACCTCCATGTTCTGTCATATTCATTGTAAGCATACTCCATGTTCTGTCATTCTCATTGTAAGCATACTCCATGTTCACATCAACAGTGTGACTTATGAATAATTTGGCACAATAAGGTATAGAAAGGTCAAGTGACTAAAAACAATCTTCATGGCTGAAGGGGGAGGAGGTGAGAAGGGAGGGAGGAGGAAAAGAGAGGATACAGATGCCTTCTAGAAAATTATCGTCCCGTAGATGGACGAGAATTCCTTTCTGATGAGATAGACAATACAACACCCTGCACTGACATCAAACAAAAGGTTAACTTTAAATAAGCTAACATAGTTTTGCGCCGACTTGGCTATTCATTAGTACCTTCAAACATCCCTTTTCTTTCTACTTTTTCTGGTACTGTTGTTCCCAGGCCTGCAGCTGCATTATGGTCTGATGGTGATCTGGCTGTAGTGTGGTTAACAACTGCTCCGCAATTCGGTTCCTAAGCTTACTGCCAACCTGAAAAAAAAAAAGAGGAAACGTTACAACTGTCACGCCTGGAGTGAACAACACCAACAAGGTCATGGAGACCTCATTGGTCAGATAAAAACACAATGCCCTACTTTGCTTTGATTCTTGACGGGGCCGGGCAGGTGGTAAGAACTCTATCACATTATTTTCAAACCTGATTCAACTTACAGTTTGAGGTCGCTGTGTGGCACGAGTGTTGTCTTTATTCTGCGATGACCAAGGGTCAGGGGTTATTGACCTTTGCTGGTAGTTGGGTGGGAAGTTGTTGGTTGGGTGTGGGCTTGGTGAAGGCTTGCCTCTTGACCGCTTGTCCGAGGATTTTGATCGCATGGCTGAAGAAAAAATATCAAGAAATATTAAAAAATGACCTATATTGCAACAACACTATACTAATGTTTTATTAATTCATATCTACGAGATGTGTTCATTTAGACCCTGTACAAGCTCACTGCAGGCACACACACTAGTCTCTTGTGTAGGTAGATAAAAATCGAACTATTATGATCAATCAATCAATAAACCAATAAATAAAAGCAAGACGTATAACATAATGATCACAGCAAAAAAACCACAAAAACCAGTGAATACAGTAGAAGCTTGAGAGAGAACTAAATATATGTTATGATTGATACAGTGAACAGTGATTGAGGTGCAGAATAGATAGGCTAAATGATGGTGAATTTTAACACGGTATTGTCATCTCTAAAGCTCTGTCTAGACTATAAAACTAGACAAAAAAGTGTGCAAATATGGTATTGATATAACATCACATTTTTTTTTGTCATAAAGTTTGATAGTTTGATAGTTTCACTTGATAGTGTATTGAACTTCCTGGGGTCTTTCTCGAGACAAGGAACTTGATTTCTTTTAGAGAAGACCCCAAATGATGGCTTATTACCTTGTTTCATTTAAATAATGTACACACCTATATATTACACTGTAAAATAATATGCCATTGTTGAACAAATAAATGTTTTTTGAACTTGGAACTAGTGTAGACAGAGCTTAAGGGTACTGAGAGTACCAGAGTTCCTCTGGGGCACAACTATTTAAAATCCAACAATGTTCATATTTTTTTGTAGAGCCTAGACACCAGTTGAATCACCTTGTTAAGAATCATTAATATATACAACACCAACACAGTATAAATATAACAACAAACAATGATATATATTGTATTACTAAAAGAACAACACATAATGCCATTATTTTGACAAAGGGCACCCCTTGAAAGAAAATTGAACAGCTTAGGCAAACCAACCAATCAGCTTTCACACAGAGATCATGTTCACATTTTCTTTTCAATTCTAAAAATGTATTTACATAATATTTGACTTGTACTAAAAATACTCAAAAACTGTTCAAAAGTTTAAAAGTTTAGGCCTAGGCTAATGTTAGCTAACGATCCCATAATGGCATAATTGCGTCACTCTTTAATGATAAAATAACATGAAATAGATATTTAGTGTGTAAGGTATTAGTAAATTAATAAAGTTTTCAAATGAAATCTCAGAATTACTACTGAAAATGAATGAACAAAGAATGGTTTGTTTACACCTAACAACTATTGTCATGGTTATGACTGTTTACATTGTAACTATGCATAGAATACAATTTGTTTCTGAGAGTTCAAAAAACAAATGCATGACAGTTGTATGTTTAGGTAAAACACTTTGAAATGATGAGTTTAACAACACCCTTGTTAGTGTGTACACTTACGAGGTAACTTTGATGAATTCATAATGCCTGGATTAAGGGTTAAAAAGATTACATTTAAAAGAAAAATACATGCATTTTGTTTCTAAGTACATTTATTTCATGCTCAAATTATACTAGGCTAATCTAGAATCTGTTTTGGTAAATTTAAACAAATTATTATTTTTTTATTTCATGCAGTAAGACATTTTTAATTCATGCATAAAATAAAATTGGTTTAATAATAAAAATTGCCTTAAATTGAGTAATTTTTAAAACTAAAACTGATGTTATTTTGAGATACAATATTCTATTGAGATGCAGTTAAAACCCATCTATAATTTAAAATTTTTAACTCACAGTATAGCACTATAAAATTAACTGAGTTTATGAACTGAATGGTTTTATACTACTTACTCATGGACGTGTATGGTCTGCTGATGTCTTGTTCATAGTCGTACACTTGGGTTTGAAGTTCGTCCACTCTAGAGAACGCGTCCAACTTCAATGTCCTTTCATGTTCCAATTGATGTCGCATCTGGTTGACATCCCTCTTGGACTTCTCCTGATACATCTGGTTCAGTCTCATACTCCTTGTAAAGTCGTCTGTCAGTGCTTTCAATTTTTCTTCCTTCACATCTGCTTCATAAATCTTTATACAGAAATGAACAATATTTATGAAGTTTTAAGAAAAAATAGAAATGGCAAATATCTATCCTTGAACTTTTACTATTTAACGTTTCTCATAGAACACAATAGTACTCTGTCACACGACTTTGCGTCCACACTAAAAAGTAGTATGTATTGAAAGTTTAAATTTCAACACCAGAGCCCACCTTTATGCTGTTAGTAAGACAGCAGAAGCCAATTAAAGTTGAGTTTAAAATAACTTACCAATTTTGACATGTTTGCAGCTTTGGCAACTTCCAGTTGCTTTGCATTCCTGGCGTCTTGCTCTTCTTTGTGCTTCTTCTCTTTCTTTATCTGCAACTGTTAAAAGAAAAGAAAAAATATAAATAAAAACAACACTCAACAAAATAAGTTTTTACTTAGTTGGTAAATAAAAGACAAATCACGCTACAGGTAGGTAACATGGCACTCACGGCCATAAAAAAAGAGAATATCAAAAGAAGCTTTGAAATTCTCTTTTCTCTACCCTTAATTTGGAATAGTTCGAAAATATCTTCTGAGATGGATCTCATGAAATATGGATTCTTCAAACAAGGCAGTTACAAAACATTTAAAACATTACTTCTCTATCAATTTGTTTCTGAATCGTTTCACGGTCTCTCTCAGATGTACTGAGAGCCTTCTTCAAAGAAACAAGCTGTTGTCTTAGGAGGATCACTTCCTCTTCTGCCATCAATTTGATCTCCAAGTAGTCTCTCTTGCACTGGTTTGCTTCTCCCTTCAATCCAGCAATCTACGAACCATTTAAAATTACAAGCATGGTTGTTTAAAGTTACATAGGTAGCTCTCTTCTTTGTTAAAAATCAAGAAGAGAATCAAATACTGAAACCATAGTTGTGATAGCTTACTTAAATAAATATGCCCAGATTTGTGCTGTTTCATAATTGTTTGGACCATGTAGCAAACTTCTGCTTTCGCCTCAAAAGCAAAGTTGTGATAGCTTACTAAACAACCACAATAGCAATAACAAGAACCTATTAACAACCCAAATTGTAATTGAAACATACTAAATGACTAACCTCTTTCATATATTTAGATCTCATCTTAGTAAGCCTCCAGCCATTGACGGCTCTCAGCTTACGAAGCATTTTGTTCAACTGGTCGTTTTCATGACGCATCATACGTAACTCTTCTGCCTTCGCCAACTTGTGTTGCAACACATCTAAAAAGTAACAAAGAGGAAGCATTTTATTTTACTATAAACTACATAAATAAAAAAATAATTAAACAAAATATGTAACAGACCTAATACATTGGTTCTCAAGAAACAGGAACACCACCAAGCCATCCTGCACAAAGGCAGCGTTAATACAGTCTTCTAAACATGGATCTCAAGTTTAAACAGTGAAAAATGAAACAAATCTGATCTTACCGTCTGCTTTGACGTTATCATGTTTGATGGTTTTCAGTTTGCTCATCGCCATAACCGCTTCTCTTCGAACATCACCAACTGTTGTGAACACCTGGTCATACAGGTGGGTCCTATTGAAATCAGAAAAAAAGATATAAATGTTATGCAAATTAGGAATCTAAATCCAGTGACACTTGACAAGAAGATATTGTGGGATTGCCAAACAATCATCATTGATCCACTAAAGTCGAACTTCTTACCTGAATTCGTCCAGCTTTTCCTTAAGTCCAAATGCGACAGTGAACAAGTTATGAACGAGGGCGTTATATTCATCCTGAATACGTCGTCGCAACTCCCGTTCCTTCTCCGAAGACTCTTCTCGCATTTCAGCTATCTTAGCTCGTAGTGAAGTCACTTCTGTATTTTATAAACAAATTTTAATGATAAACGTCAAAGAGATATTTTATGACTAAAAGCACTCATACATAATATTTAGAAACTAATAAAATAAAATAAACAAGTTTTACCAAGTATTAGGTCATGGCTTTTATCAGCCAACTTGCATTGCACGTCAACTAGAGTAGACTCACTAAGTCCAGACGCTGATTCTACTGCATGCTTGATTTCCTACATTAAATAAATAATGAAAAAATTGCGCAAGTTAGCAAATGCTAGAAGTTTTAAATTGCTGGTTCTATATTTATATTAAAACGATTATGTTTAATGAGGGCGTACCTGTTGCCGTTTGTAGATAACCTGATGCTGCTGACGAAGAATGTTCTCGTAAAACATTGAGTAGTTGTCGTAATTACTTCGTTCTCTCGTCATTACCATGGAAGCAAGTTGAGACAGGGCGCTGTTGAGGTTGTCGGCTGATATAACAAACTCTTCTCCTTTCCTCTGACCGCTGCTAAGCAGGAGTCTGGTGAAGTCTTCAGCAATGTGCGGTTGAGAAATTGTTAGTCTTTGATTAATTACCTGAAAATTAAAATATAATATTTACAAAATAAAGAAACATTTTAAATAAAAATGTAAAAAATATATATAAATGTTATAAACCACTTAAAAATATATACAGTATATCTTACTGGTTTTTTCCATAAGTCTATAGGCAAATTCCCTTCCTCACGCCCTCGTTCAGCAACTACCAACGCATGTTCCCGAGCTACTTTTTGTCTTAGTTCGTAGACCATGTGGTTCTCAAAGTTGTCAAGAAGCTTAACAAGCTGTTTAGCGCGAATTTCCATAGCAGAAGCGCCTTTAGGTGTAACAATGGGCTCATTGTCAGACACCAGTCCATCATAATTATCTGCCTAATTAAAACAAAATAAAAATGTTCAGATATTGGTAATCTAAGTCCATATTAAACGTTATATTAGAAAGCTTGTATTAATTTTGCAACCTGTAAAAGGTGAAATAACAACACTTTCAAAGTTATATATAAATAATAAAAACAATAATATTATAATATGCAAATTGCATTCGTATATAGTGCTTATAAACAAGCTCTTAGAGTGGAATACTGTAGATAGCAACACTTTGAAATACTATTCTTCTGCCACTGGGGTCTTGTCATGTCATGTCGCTGGTAACCACGTACAATCATTTCTGTTTGCTATTCACAAATATAAACTACTATTATTTTACCTGTCCATATTTTCTTGCAATGCTTTTAATAGTTGGATACAGGATATCTGTCTTGTACATTTTACTGGAAAAAAAAAAGTTAAATATGTTACTAATACAAATACTGTACTTAAAATAATAAAAGTAAAGAATTAAAGATTTATTGATCTTATTACCAAAATTGTCTGTAAACCCTGGCTGATCCTACTGTCTCCACATGTAGCTTTCTTCTTCCCCATTCTTCTTTGAATACTTCCAGTCTCTTCCAAAGCAACAGGAAGTTCCTCAACAAGGCGTAAGCCTCCATTGGTTGAATGGTACGTGAAAGAGGCCCTTTGTTTTGGTCTGCAAAATAAAATGAAGACTTTAAGTTAATTGATTCCTATTATATGATTGATACCCTATCTAATTATCATGCCCTTTATACAAGTAGTGTTTTACTCAATACACAATCAACCAAAAAACAATACTGTATCAATTAGTCATTGATTTTAACAAAAATCAGTTAAATTCTTCACACCATTAACTTACATTTTTCTTTCTCCATTTCATCCTCTTCATCTTTCTTGGCACTTGTCGGTCTGGATGTCGGTCTACTGCTGACCGCACTCCGGGGACGAGAGCGTGATTGCTTCGTTGGTCCTGCAAGATTTTGGTCTTCAGAATCACTATCATCAGCCACCATGCTGATGTCTTCGTGACCACTCTGCAATACATCTTCCATCAGGAGAGATACACCCAGTATCTCTCCATTAGACACATGTCGATCTACATCTTTGAGACTTGCCAAACACAACTGCATCTGACTTTTGATCTGGTGCCATTGCCAAAACTGAAGATGGAAAGGACCTCCTCTGAAATACAATTCATCAATATTAAATTTATACAAAAGAAATTCAAAACAAGAAATTCAGACTATTGTACTGATTTTTATTAAAATGACTGACCTTCCGAGAAATGACCTCCAAGGAAATAAAACTTTAGCCTCCACATCTCTAGGCTCCATTGGTTCAGGCACTGGAAGGTACATGCTGTTCACAGTTGGTAGCTGTATGTTGCTTAGGTTAGGCAATGCTGAGTAGATATTGTCTGTGACACTTTTGTATCCTGTCATATTAGACGTTGAAAGGAAAGTGTCACGTAAGGAATGCCGAATACTTGTCTCAAACTCCAAAAACATTACTGCTTTTCGTAAAGCCAAGAATTCTGCAACCTAATCAATGGAAAAAAAGAAGAGCATTATACATATATTGCCTGCTTAGAGGTAAAATATAACATTTGACATCCCCGAAGGAATGAAATTTCCTTGAGGGAATATATACTTTAGGCCTAAAATAACATGTTTTTCTCGTACCATGGATGGATTCTTGGGGTCTTCCAAATTGTTGATTTGTTTCTGAATTTCCCGTAGCTCAGCTGAGATACCTTCTGTGCCACCCCAGTCAGCTGACACAAACTCTAGCCTTTGAGAGCCAAGTCTATACAAATAAAGCAATATATTATGCTGTTTAATTGGATTTTACACAGTAATAATTAAAGACACATTTATTGAGGGAAAACCTTTCAGTGGAAAAACAAAGGAAAACTAAGGTCAAACCCTTTTATGAAAACTTCTGTTGGTTCTGTAGGCCTTTATTAGAGTTTCTAACATATAACTCACCTTGCATGTGAACTTCCAAGTTTTGCATGTGCACATCTAGCATATCACTCACCTTGCATGTGAACTTCCAAGTTTTGCATGTGCACATCTAGCATATCACTCACCTTGCATGTGAACTTTAAGTTTTGCATGTGCACATCTAGCATATCACTCACCTTGCATGTGAACTTACAAGTTTTGCATGTGCACATCTAGCATATCACTCACCTTGCATGTGAACTTTAGTTTTGCATGTGCAAATCTAGCATATCACTGTACTCACCTTGCATGTGAACTTTAGTTTTGCATGTGCAAATCTAGCATATCACTCACCTTGCATGTGAACTTCCAAGTTTTGCATGAGCACACAAATATTGAAGAATATCATGAAGTGAAGCCACAATCTTGAGAGTTAGCAGTAACCCGTTGTTGCAAGAGACTTCATCCAGGTTCTTAAACATTAGTAGAACTTCTGAGTGATGTGGTAGAAACCAGATATTCAAAACAGTAGTGCCATCTGATGACAGGAGACGTCTTGGTCTTCGTTTCAATGTCCTGTAATACAAATAATACTGTATTAATAGGCTACTGGGACCGTAGATGAAAGCAAGAGACATGATACCTGTCATCTAAGGTAGTTGGAAGTCATTGGGTTTTTGTTTGTCTATGCTCTGACAAATTATCGTTTTTATTTATTTTTAGTTGAACTGTTTATTACGTAATCTATTTTGAAATTTCAAATGTTCATACCTTGGATCTTCTAACAAGCCTTCTTTGTCATCGAGTTTGGTTTTCTTTTCTCCCGGCATTCCAACCATAAAATGCGAGTTCCGCAGACTTGGAAATCCATCTAGTAAATCTTCAATGGTATTCAAGTATGCAATGATTTGACCCCGCATTGAATACTGAGATATTCGCCGCAGAAATCGATGACAAAAACCACCAATCAGTGTTCTGAAAGACAATGGAGGAAATCATAGTGAGGTCTAAATAGATTTGTGATAGATAGTGTTTTGTACTAGGATGATATACTACCAATAAGCTACTTGAGCAGTACAGAGAAACAATTATATACCGTACGTAGCCTATAAAATACCGATTCTATAAGTTTGCTTGCTTAATTCAGGATAAATTAAAAGATTACCTTTTCAGTTTCTCAACTTCCTCTTGGTTTTTAAGTACAGTACCCATTGAAGACTTCTTGTTCAGATAATTGTTCAACATAACATCGCGAGAAGGAGCCTAAAAAAGAGAAATAAAAATTATAAACGAAAAATTTGACTGTTTAAGGATGCTAAAGTAAAGAGCATTATCTCAATTCTGCTTACGATGCATGCCATGTTTTACGATTCATTTTGCTCTGATAGACTCCACATTTAAGTACTTACCTTTTCCAGTTGTAATGACACAAAAGCCTCTGGCGACCTCCGTCCCCTTCCAATGCTTGTCTTTAGTTTTGCTGCATACATGACAGACTGTGTCACACCCATCACTGATGTATTTGGCACCTTAGGGACTTTCAAGGAAATCTTCTCACTCTTTTCTTCTGGCTCCCTTTCACTGGTGGTAACAACATTTGTACAAATATCAATGTGCCACCAATATGGTACAGTAGTAGTAAGATAATCTAACAACAGGATGCTGAGCTCCAGAGATCAAAGGGATTATCTGTGGCTGTGACACGATCAGTTCTACGTCCCTTAACAGACACTGTGCACCACAGAAAATATGCACATATTACAGTACTGTTGGTATTTGTCGCAGCCAGACATAAGATCAAAGTTCTTATCTTAATTTCAAGTTGTCTTTCGTTTCGGTTTCGGAACAAAACTCAGACAATAGGCAGTGTTGTTACAATATATACCGCAAACTTAAATGCTACTTACGTTTTTGGGTTTTCTTGCAAAATTGCTTCTCTAAAGTATGAGCAAACACTAGCCTGTTGCACGGCACACAAGAGGGCGTTCTTGTGCGCAACCTGAACTGCTAACACAGTCTGTAAGCTTTCCATACCACTGCCTCGAAGTACCTAACAACCGGAATAAAAAAGAGATCATTACTTAAGATCTGTCTACACTATCAAACTAGTTTGACAAAAAAACTGTGTGGTGCCCAAAAAGGTAGTGATATGACATCATCATGTCCATATATGAGCACACCACATTTTTTTTTGTCACAAATTTGTAGTGTAGTTAATATTATGGAAATAACAAAAGAAATACAGAATAATCAGTTTAAAAATATCTGTCAATTAAATGGGAACTACAGATATTTAAACTTCAGAAAAGCTTAGTGTTACTGTTAGTCTTACCTTCAAGTAGCCCTCTCTTGTTCTGAAACTGAAGGAACCAACATGTTTTTCATCAAGTTCATGAATTGCTAGAAATAGTTTTGCAGGAGTATATCTAGTAAAAAATAAACAACATATATTAAAGGTATCCAAGTATAGTTGGAATATTTTAATAATTTTTTCATGATTTGGGAAAATTAAGTTTGGGTGAACATATGATACCTGTCAAGATTGGAGTCATCCTCTTGTAAAGCAGTGATAAACAGTGGTGGCGGTTGGTCGGCATTGTCTTTGAAGTTTGCAAACTCAAACTGGACGCATCTCAAGAACAAGTGACAATCGTCAAAACCAAGCTCATTTGCATGTTGACGATAAAGCTGTAGAGGGCAGCAAGTAAATACCATTTTCACGATTTACTAAAGTATTAGTTTTGGTAAACATTGATCTATAACTACTATACACTTTAACGACTCCTCAATAATTGAAAATTAATACTTACATTGGATAAAACCTCAGTTTCAAATGACGCATCCATCAAACGAAATCGCAATGTAATGGTCTACAAAATGAAAAATATAAATCTATTATAATCTTATGTTACTTCTTTCTTTAAATTACATTCATCAACCTTAACAGGAGTTTTAAATTCTAGGAGTTGGAAAAGAAGATAATTTTAATATTTGCCTCGAGTAAGCGGCTCCACACTTTAAGAATATCCTGCTGTTTTTCTTTCTGACTTCTTCTACCTGCTGTAGCCTCTATTGCATTCAACATCGACTGACCCATTTCACACATAAACAACGGATCCTCCGCAAACACATCTGAGAACACCTGTAAGAATGAAAATAATTTCAATAAAAAAAATTAGTCTTTTTTAAGCTCCTAGGCCTACCATATATCAATCACACTGTCTCTGTGGGCAGGTTCAAGACTGTCTTATATTCAGAGTGGTGTATGTGGTATATGCAAACTTCTGAACAAAACTGTACGCACATCTCGTTGTATTTGATTGGTAAAGCTGGTGCCAATTGGTTCCAACGTTTCCCATTCTTTGTTGGCAATTTCTAGCAATCTCTTCTCCATGTAGATTTGTTCAGTGACCGTCTTTGGCATATGAGCGTTTGTTAGCTCCTACAAAAACAATACTATTATTAGTGTCACTTATTATTTAGTTTAAAACTGCACAATGGAAATACATAGACAAAATGTTCAGATCAAGAAATGACTTGGAGTGGTAAGTAATAACAAAATATACCTACATTGTATGCATACTTGAGAGCTGTTGGAAGCCTACTTGCCAATGCCAAGGAGGGATGGAATTCCAGAAGATATACATGACTAAGTGCTGGCCTAGAAACGAATAAGTTAACAATTATTAGACAGTGAGAGTCATTTTTTCATAATGTTTTAAGCATAACCCATTCTGAGAACTTTTGTAACATGTCTTTTAAATACAGCTATAAATAAATGCTTTGAGTTGAGTTCAGTAACATAGATGAATGCTTGTCATTATGTAAATAATCAAAGGTGTTACTGCAAGATTTACCTGCTAAGATTAATAGCAACTGGCTGTTTTGGTATGATACGATGGGGTAGTCCAAATTCAGTATCACCATCTCTACACACACGTTGAATATACTCTCTCTGATCTTGAATCTAGAAGATAGTAAAGTGGATTTAGTTAGAGCTAGATCATATTATTCCACCCAGAAGAGATGCTAGGCCTCACATTCAGTAAGTATCAACCCTAAACAACTTAATAACAGCCTTCATATTCTCTCTGTTTACTTCATTTAGGCCTACCTGTTTGTCCAGAATAGATTTGATAAGTTTGCAGTTAAGCCTCAACACTATTGTCTCCATTCGGTAATTGCTGATAAAATAATTTGATGAGAAATCCAAGCGAGGGCGTCTGTACATGATGTCGGTGATAGTTTGGGCCAAGGCTCGCTTCTCATGCATGTCAAATACATGTTGGTAGGCTTCTAGATAGCAGTCTAGGAGCTAACCAAAAAGAAGTAATAAAATTAACATAAAAACTAACAAAAAGTAGCAAAACATACATAAATATATTTATAGAGAAAAACTAAAAACAGATAATACCTGTCTCTTGTTTTCAAGATATTCGGCTTCGTTCGTCCACAGGTCAAGTAAAACTGCAAACCGGTCAATTTGTAGATGACCATAGCTGGGTAGATCAACTCCGCCTGAAGCTGCTAATACCGCGTGTTTGACCCTTAACCTGTGAGTCCTCGGAAGCCCAACACCATTTTCTTTTAGTCTTCGTTCTCGATCTTTCTCCAAATAGTGACTAGCTACCAATAACAGGTCATGCTCTAGATTTCTGTATACACATATAAAATATTATTATTATGGTCTGGTGGTAATGTCACCCATCCTCATAAAACAAATGGCAGGTTCAAATCTCATCCTAATCAATTTTATATCCATTGGAAGAAAATATTTTATAGATGATCAGACTCCTTTAGTATATTATATATTTAATGTAAATATTAGTTATATTTATAGAAAAAAAAGGACCAGAATGAAAAATTGTGAAATACTAACTTAAGATCGTTGACTGCTACATCATATATAACATAGTACCCTCTCTGATCCTGTACATGTACTCTGCCTTCATCAATGCTGTAATAATCATCATGATTTTCGATTTCGGAAAATTCCATGAAAGCACTTTCTTGCACCTTAAAATCTGCTGGAGTATAATGTAAGTAGCCATGGTTACCGATTCCAATACTTCCTCCAATCATACCTCCATCTGTGGTAGACACACGGTGATTCTGTTGGCTGAAAAATAAATAATTAATGCATGGTTATCTTTATATCTATTTCTATCACTATCTAAATCTTAGCTTTCAGAATTATAATTATTTATTCATTACCTGGACCTCTTTTGTTGTCCAGCCTCCAGTGATAGTCCACCATCATTAATGGTCAAAGTTCTTTCCACAGACCTGAAGTAATTCAATACACTCAAACACTGCAAAGAAAAGAATCAATGACACAATTGGCAGGAGAAGAACAGACAGAATTTTCTAAGAGAATGCTATGAATATAAGTCAACTAGTATACACTTAAAACTTCATACAGTGTATACACTTTCTTGTCAAACAGACAGAGCTTAAGACTGCAATGGCTTAATTTAAAAACTATGAAGATAAACAACAAAAATAATAGTGTCTCACTGTTCTTTTAAGATCCCGTATCCGTAGGTGCCTAAGGTTCAGGAGAGACAGGTAGCCACCCTGTAGAGAGGTTGGATTTTGACTTCCACTATCATCATCGTCTAGGCCTAGCATCTGCATCGCACTCTGATAGTTGAAATCACCATCGTCATCACCATTCCGTCTATTTGATGAGGATAATGCCGAGGATCTTGAAGATCGACCAGCAAAGTTGACATTGTCTGTTTCTTTTTCGTCAAACTCGGTTACTGTATAATCAACTTCTTTACTGGAACTAAAAAAACACCAACATTTGCATTATAGATAATATAATAATTGTCTTTTGTAGAGTGTAATTTTTCTCTAAAGCGCTACCACCACAATGCTTGAACTACTGTAGGTAGAAATTACATCAAAGTTTGATAGTGTACACAGATCTTTACCCATCATATAGTTTGTGACTGCAGTAGATCTTTCTCCATATTGCATTTGTGTTTTTGCTAGTGCGGTGTGATGTCACAGACACGGGGTTGCATTCTGGGGTATCTTTCACAACTGCTGCATGGCTTTTCAATGCTTCTTGAACTTTCTACATGAAATTTAAAAAAGCAAAGACATTCTAATTCACTTCAATTTAGAAAATAGTCAAATCTAACTAACCAACAACCCTCCCTAAATGTTCTCAACTCTTCTTAAATAATAATGCAAGTTTACTAACCACTGAATCAGAAATTGAAAGAAACTTTGTTTGGGCTTTCAGAAGCTCATCAATGTTGTTTTTCTGACGAAGTTTGGTCATGTTTCTTTCTTGTATAGGTTCCTTTGTTGGCCTGAAACAAATAAAAGTACAGAATAATTGAAATAATTTTGTCTGCCTTCGTACTTATTACCTGTAAAAATATATCTTGTATAAATATTTGCCATACTTCAGTTTAACAAATGACAACCAGTTTGCTTCTTTCTTCAAAGAATGTGAGGACATATCAGCACCCCAGGATTCCTGTCCGATCTGAAATTACAAAAAACAACAATACTATGTTAGGTTCTCTCTCACAATTTAATAGATTGAAAAGATTTTATTAAAATAAAATATATGAATACGAGAGAGTTGTTTTTCTTAACCTACCTCAAATTTATCGTAAGTAGGGAACGTGTTTTGTTTTTCTTGTTTAGCAAAGATAGTCTTGAATCTGCGATTGACGTGAGTAATCAACTCCATCTCATCAGAGGTGCTGTTAATGGAATTCAAATCCTAAAGAAAAAGATACTGTAATGTTTAATAGTAAAGAGATTGCAAGTTGACCTTTATATACAGTTACATTACCTAGAGTAACACATGGTTTCGATGTTGGAACAGATCCCTGGACTTACTGTGTATAAGATCATAGGAAACACTAAAGTATAGGCCTAAAGCTCTGTCTACACTATCAAAGTTTATGTGACAAAAAAAATGGATGTGCCAATATATGGACATGATGATGTCATATAAATACCATATTTGGTCATATCACTACCATGTTTGGTTTGATAGTGTAGAAAAAGCTTCAGGTAGAAAAGAGCTTAAACCATACCATATTAATGCCATAGCAGGTGCACAAGAACTCCAACATAGGTTTTATTGCTGTGAAATCACACTCATGAAAAGGAAGCCTCAATGTGGTTCCGTCAGATGCTGGGCCTCCCCCTGCTGCAGCAGCGGTAGCAATCCCAGCTGCTGTGGGTGGGACTGTGTTTGTCCCTGCTATGAATGATGCCGGTGGGGGTGAGTTAGGTACAGTCATTGAACTTCCAGAGGTCGGCCGGCCTAAGACAGATGCAGGGTTTGATAGACCAGGAGACCGCCTAGAAGAATCAAACCACTTCGATTTAACTTCTAAAACTGAGGTAGAAATTTTGTTTTCATCTTTATCTTGTTTCTCTAGGCTTTGTTCAATGTCTCGTGGAACTGGTGGTATAGTGTCGTGCTTGTGAGCAGAAGGGATGTATTCAAGTACCTGTTAAAATTAAGCGAAATATTCTACAATCAAGTAACAATCTTTTGAAAAATATATCCGCTGATAAGCTAGTTAATAAAGTAAGACAATATAAAACTGAATTTTTAATAATTTTAACATCTTAACTAACTCTGTCTTCTTTGAGACACCTCTATTCAGAGGACACTCCTATAAGAGATAAGGCTAACCCAACAGGGCATCTATCACACATTGTTGGGTCCTAGTAAAGGTTGTTCATAACTGATGGGATATCTATCACTCTATTGCCCAAATGAATCCTCTTCGGCAGTCACAAATATTCAATCATCTTGAAAGAAGTAGCGTACTGTACCTTTAAGAAGTAGCGTACTGTACCTTTAAGAAGTAGCGTACTGTACCTTTAAGAAGTAGCGTACTGTACCTTTAAGAAGTAGCGTACTGTACCTTTAAGAAGTAGCGTACTGTACCTTTAAGAAGTAGCGTACTGTACCTTTAAGAAGTAGTGTACTGTACCTTTAAGAAGTAGCGTACTGTACCTTTAAGTATGAATTGATGGTCTTTGTAGCGTGGAAATGACAGGTAAGCCATCTTGTATAAATCATCATATCCTCTAAGTTGATAGCATTCTTTGCTGTACCTTTACCCAACAAATGCGACTCATGAGCTACGTGCAGTCGTCTGGCACGAGCAATTGCGTCATTGTACTCGGACATTATGTGCCTGAAATGAATTCACAATATAAACTCTTGACCTATTATAAGGTATAATAATAATACAAGTCAAGGAGGGGTTCTATAATCTTTTTTGCACTTGACCTCTGACCAATGTACATGATAACCAGCTATAGTGTTTGTACGTCATACAGATACAGAAGGTTGCAGAGCTTGGGATTTTTCAAAACATCTTTTAAATTGTCTTCTAAATATACAATAACAAGAACATATCAATACATCTATCCATGTGCGATCAATGACTGCACAGTGTTGGAAGATGAGATGATCTATACAATTGTGTACTTACTCTAATCTTTTCTGGTAAATTGGAAACAAAGACTCCAAGACACGAGTATGCTCACAAAAACGTTTCCATCGTAGCATGTGCATATGCTTACACTGCACTAACTGCTGGATTCTATCACAGTAGAACTATATGAAAAAACACAAGAGCTGTGAGAAAATTGATAGGATAGTATTGATAGAAAAACAAGAAGTGAGGATTGTCCCATATTTGGATGTTTTAGTTTCAATTCACCATATATTTAAGGGGCTTTCATACATTTTTAGATCCGTAGCCACCAGTACGGTTGGTAAGGTTTCCAACCTGACCACTTTTTCACAGAGGCCTTTGACAACCAATTTAAACAGAGATTGTTCCCTTTTCTTGCGAAAACCGCACTACTGCATTTCTTGTGGCTACTGTACATCACTGGTTTGGGTATACATTTCTACTGATTTTTTTTTTTTGTATTTTAGGGAGAAGTCTTACCACTCCCCTCCAAAGCAGTTATGGGTGGGGGAGGGGAGGGAGCCTACCTGGTGTAATATAAGTGGAAGACTTTCGTCCGTATATTCCAGTTTGGTACAATTATCCAATTCGTTTTGCATCACACTGGCTTGAACTACCAAAGGTTTACCTTCACTCACCTACAAAAAAAAGATCAAACAAAATTTGTAGATGTTTGGTTGGGATCTGCTTGGTTTTTGTTTATAGTTTTTTCATATAAGCATTTTTTTACCTCCATTGTTCTCTTGATCGTCAACTCTCTTTGTTTCCGAAAGTGTTCAACACTTTGCGGCAGTGGCACCGAGCTATGATAAAAAAACAATACAGATGAAATGTGATGGTACATCACAAAATAACTAGCTTAATTAAAATTTAGCTATTTTGTGAAAAACTAATAAAAATCGCTCATGACACATATATTTACCTTGCCACTCGTGAAGATGGTCCAAAAGCTTCATTTTCTTCAATGTCATTTTTCAAGTCCGTCAATTCATTTTGGAGTTCATCTTCGATGTTCTTAATTCTGTCGCTTCCACCGACTTGATATAAATCAGTGATAGATACCATAGTTGACGCTAATAACTATTCATTCTAAAAAATTATATATTTAAAACATTTGTTTTATAAGTTTAATAACATAATTTCAGTTTTAAAAAATAAAATTTAAAACCTTTTATTGGTAAATTTACTGAATCTGATCAAATCATATTTTAATTGTTTTCTTCATCTTACAATGTATAACATAAAATTAAAAACAATGCCTAGGCCCTGAGGCCTGACACCGCTCTGAAGGCCTCGGGCCGTGGTATGAAGGCCCTGGGCCGTACTACTTTCCACACCAAAACAAAAACAAGGCAGCCTGGCCGACTTCCTTAACTGTCAACTAAGTCCGGCTAAGCCATTCGGTAATTGATTTGGATTTCACTAAAATGAAAATAAAAACAAAACCTGATCAATTTACTTAAATATAAACCATCTTTTTCTTGTTTCTTGCAAATATTTTACGCTGTATACCATCGAGAAAAAAAATTAAGACTCGTACTCAGTTCTGTAAGACGAACTCTGATTTGAGTTGAACTGCTCATGCGCAATTTACACTAGCAACCGACTTAGAAACATTATAGAGGGCGACATAATGAAAAACCCAATGTTCTGGTGTACAAATTGCATTAAAAAACATAAATTGTAGGCCTACTGATCATTAAATACAAAAATAAACTGATTTTTAAATAAGTTTATTTATTGTGTGAATCATCATCACATTATTACAATATTATTACTGTACTCAAGTATTTATAAATTAGTTTAAGAAATAACTATCTTAACCATTTATATTGGAAGTGACCAGCAAAAGAAGAAAATATTTGGCTTTTTTATTTATGTACTTTATTATGACACACTATTTGAATTCATTTAAGTTCAGAAAAAATAATACATAAAAAGACCGAATACTGACAGTATATTAATATGTCCATTTTAAAGCATGGTTCCTACTAGAACACAGCGACATATGTATTGCATAATCACATGTGGGAACTGACGACGCAATGCAGGTGGGGGCACAATCATTGGAAGGGTATTTTCTTACGTTGCGTAGGTTGCGTCGCTAGTGAGAACCATGCTTGAGTATATCAGTTCTGCAGTGTTGCCTCCACCAAACAAATATTTTTTAAATGTTTAAATGGTCTTCACAGATTGTTTAAAAAAACGTTTATAATATCTGATGCTGGATACTAGATGAAAGTTGTACCAAATATGTATCCCAAGCATAAATACCCACACCAGGGCCATGTCTGCATTCCTCTGAATGAATACAGTATGTACACATTTTACGAGATGTGCTCAGTCTATAAAATGACAAGCTAAGGTTTATAAATAAAGTTTATTAATCATTCATTTAGTTGGTAGTTTTTGTATTTTTCCACAGAATAAAACGAGGCTTTCACGACCCTTCCGCCAAAATACCTTCCATTTAGATCTACAACAGCTGTTGAAAAAAAAAACACACAATTATAAGCAAATCACAACTTCAATGTTTAATCCTATATTCTCAATACATGTTTAATCAACACATTAATCACAAAAATACAGCAGAACTCCTCCTATAGGATACCTCTATTAGGGAGAAACTATCCCATGACACAAAACTATTTTGTTTGGTCCCGAATACTGAATTAAATTTTTTAGAAAACAAACCTTTGATTGCCGATTCCATTCTGGCAAATTCAACAAAGATTCTCACAGCCTCCTCTTCCACTTTTTCTGGCTCCTGTAAAAAATAAACACTTATTATTAAAAACTCTTTCCAAAGTACTCTCATTAGTTGAAAAAAAAAAATAAATAAATAAATACAAATAAAATGTATGCATGTATGTAGTTTAAATGTTTGTTTAAAAAAACTGACTGACCTCATATATGACGACCTTTGTGACCGCTCCGTACTTCGTGCATTCTTCTGCTGTCTCAGGTTCAAGATCTCCGTCAACCTCACCGGGACCGACCATGTTCTAAAAAAATACAAAAATGCATTACAGTAGTAAATAATATACACATAATGAATGTTTATGAGTGGAATGGTACAAATAATGAATGTTTATCATCATTCGCGGTACTATATACGTACCATTTATTTGTATCAACAACAAAATAATACAGTATTTCTTTCACAAGAATATTTCTATAAACTTATTTGATACAAAACGGGTATGCAATGAGCCGAAGCTCTTAAACGCATTACCCTATAATACAGATATCTAATTAGCAAATAAAACAATAAAAGTACAAATAGAAATAAAAAGTAAAAGTAACAAAAGTGAACTCTACATGAGTGAGTATTTATTTATTAATAGTTGTTGTATTTCCTTTTTAAATTTTCCGATTTTAGTTTCACACTTTATGTTTTCAGGTAAACGGTTCCAAATATTTGCCCCTCTATAGGCAATACTTCTTTGTCCTATATTTGTTCTTTTTAGAGGAATACGGAAATCACTCTTCTTCCGCGTACCATACTCATGTACAGATTCCATTTTTGTAAAAAAAGAGTTAAATGAAACTGGTAAATTGCCCATACGGAATTGAAACATAAATACAGCAGTGTACTTTTCATACAAGTCAAAAATATTCAATAGGTTTTTGTTATAGAATAAATTTGCTGATGGATGCTGATAATGCACTTTACATATAATTCTGATCGCTCGTTTTTGAAGTATATGTATTCTCTGTAGCTTTGTTGCCCCCGCAACTCCCCAAATAGTTATTGCATATATTAGGTGAGGTAAAATTAACGAGTTGTACATTATTAACAAAACATCTGATTGAACAATATATTTAAGTTTGTTCATTACACCAATGACCCTTGCAATTTTCATAGTAATGATATCTATGTGATCATGGAATGTTACAAACTCATCAAGAATGACACCTAAGAACTTAATTTTACTAACTCTTTCAATTTCAACATCATTAATAAATAAAGTATAGTTATTGGTATCTTTTTTCTTATACATGCTTCTAAATTCGATAAACTTGGTCTTCTTTGTATTCAGACTCAATTTGTTTGCAGTAAACCAATCACTTAATTTACTTAATTCTGTATTTAAAGTGTTAATTAAAAGGTTTATATCTTTGTGCTTAAAAAATACGTTAGTATCGTCAGCAAAAATGACAAATTCTAAATATTTACTACTTTCAACAATGTCATTTGTATAAATTATAAAAAGTAACGGCCCAAGAATTGAGCCTTGTGGTACTCCATATTCAATCAGTTTTAATTCTGATTTACAATTTCCCATGTGAACATATTGTTTTCTCATATATAAGTAGCTCTTAAACCATTCAAGAACAATGCCCCGAATACCATAAAATTTGAGTTTTTGTAAGAGAATCTCATGATCTATCGTATCAAATGCCTTAGAAAGGTCTAGGAAGACGCCGATACTTATCATTTGTTCATCTATTGCTGAAGTAATTTTTTCTATTGTTTGTGAAAGTGCATGACTCGTAGAGTGGTTTTTTCGAAAACCAAACTGTGATTTATTAATGATGTTAAGTTTGTCAAGGTATTGAGTCGTTTGATCATACACAACCCTTTCATAAATTTTAGAAATACAAGGCAAGACTGAAACAGGTCTATAATTTGTTATGTCATTTTCATCGCCACCCTTAAATATAGGCACAGTTCTGGCAATCTTTAATTCATCTGGAAAGCAACCAGTTGTCAATGATATATTAACAATATGTTTAATCGGTATTGTTAGGCATTGCGAAAATGGTTTAATATAACGAGCACCAATTCCATCATTACCAGGTGACTTACTTATATCTAGATTATCAATATATTTCTTAATGTCATGTTCATTTACTGGCCTAATAAACATAGAATTGGCGTAATTGCCAGACATTAACGTTAGTGGATCTATTCTATTACTTCTTTTATTTTTTATATCAGTTGCTATATTTTTGCCAATATTAATAAAATATGAATTCATTGCTTCCGCTTGATCTTGTTCATTGTTGTAATAGTTTGTATTTAAGAACATCTTTGACGGTTTTCCCGAATTGTAATTTTTTCCTAATAAATTGTTAATATTTCGCCATGTTTTTTTAGAGTTATTTTTATTTTTCTCAAATTCTTCATTCAGGTAATTCGTTTTTCTTAGTCGTATTAGTTTAGTTAATTTATTTCTGTAGTTAGTGTATTTAGATTTTCTATAAAGTGTCGGATTTTTTCTATACAAACTGTATAGTTTTTCTTTCTTACGAATTGATATTGCAATACCTTCAGTGATCCACGGAGATTTATTTATATTTGCTCTCACGTGTATATTTTTTAAGGGAAAGCATTTATCTATCAGTCTATTTAGTGTGTTATGAAAGTTAACGTACGACTCATTTGCATAACAGCTGCTAATTACATTCTCCCAGTCTTGCCGTTCTAGTTCAGTTCTGAATAGTTCTTGATTGCGACGGGAGTAGCTACGCTGTAACTTATATTTGTGTACATGTTTTGTTGGAGTCTTAACCGATTTATTTATGCAAAAGATAGGATAGTGGTCTGAAATATCCGTATAAATTATTCCTGATTCTATCTGATGATATTGCTGTGAATTCGTAAGAATATTGTCGATTATTGAAGCTGTGTTTGCTGTTACACGCGTTGGCTTGTTTATGATAGGGATAAAAGAATGTGAGAAAAGGGTATCTGTATGCATCTGTACGTTACTTTCTGTGTGATTAGCTAAATCAATATTATAATCTCCTACGAGATATGAATCTTTATTTTCACTATTAATAATGTCCATAACTGTACCCAATTGTTCGTTAAACTTTTTAGAACATTTATCCGGGGGTCTGTATATGACTCCATATACAATGTTCTTATTTTGATGTTCAACTTCAACAAATAATGATTCTGATTGATCCATCATAGCCGAGAGATCTTCTCTTATAGCATAGTATGCATTGTCAGGTAAGTATAATCCAATTCCGCCACCCCTTTTATTATGTCTGTTTTTGTAGATAAATCTGTAACTTGGTAGGCTATACATATTAGGTATATCATTTTTCGTTAGCCATGTTTCAACTAGAGCTATACAAGAAAATTCTCGGTTTAATGAGGATATAAACTCACTTATGCTATCAAACTTGTTTACAATACTCCGACAATTCAGACATAGTATTGAAATAAAATTTTCTCTATCAATATTAAATTTGGAGACAAAATCGTTAACAAGATAGTAATTAGTTTCTGTAGTTCCTATTGTTTCATTTTCGTACTCATGTAGACTATTATAAAACATAACTTAGATGATTATTCCTACTCTATATAATTGTATAGTGAATAACCTTCTCTGTGATGTATTTAGTCTCGAAAAGACAAGTTAAACGGTAAGTACAAGGTAATAAGAGGTAAGTATAAACATAATACATACATACATACATACGTACGTAACCCGTAAAGATACATATACATACATACATACATATACAAACACTCATATATTGTATATACACATATTATTAACGAGGATATGATTATTAAGGCATGTAATTTGTTGTGAGTACCTGTGTGGTTTGGTATAAATACAGTGGAGGTACCATGATCTGTCCCATAATCTGTCCCATAATCTTAACTAAAATTACTAGTAGACAACTATGACATTATATCAGAGAAGTCATTGTTTGTGTATCATGCCATTTATGTATAATTTTCCATTTCTAAATACCGGTTTCCTCCCTTCGTTGTATGCCTTAGTCATCACGTCTCTCAACCTTCTCTTCTCTTGAACGTCCGCCCAAGGTAAGTCTTCTGTTACGAAATAGGTGTGATCCCGTCTCAACAGTTGTTTTGCCGATTTTAGTACTTTATATTTTTGAGGCCTATATAAAAATTTGGCAATAATTTGCCGAGGCTTACCGTTCTGCATTTTACGTCCAGTACGATGTGCATTCTCGATGTTCACTTTATTATGAATATTCAGCTTGTCTTCAATAAAATGTTTCAGGACCGTAAAAGGATCTTCTTCATTATTTTCTTCGATTCCACCAAACCGTAAGTTAAAACTTCTTGAATACCTTTCAAGTTGTACAATTTCTTGTTTAATCGTTGTTAACGAGCCTTGGTATCCTTCAACAGTGGATGACAGCGTTTCATTTTCTTCGGTAAGTTTCTCAATATCCTTCTTGTTTTGATCACTTAATTCTTGGGCAAATAAGATGGATGCCTCCATAGTTTTCTGGATCGATTCAACATTGGTAAGTCGACTTTCAACCTTGTCTAATCTCGCCAAGATGGTAACTTGGTTTGCTAGTATAGCGTCAAGCTTCTCATGCATTGTTTGTATTTGGCGCCCGTCGACATCATGTGATTCGGGATCCTGTGATTCTGTTTGTTTACCTTCGCAACCAGGTGGGCTAGCGTTATCTTTCACATTTTGTTTGTCTTTTCTCGGCATTTCGATCAATCAGCGTAAGTATGTTGTTTAACGGTAAGTAAATATTAATTACCTATAGGTTTTCACTGATGTAATCAACAATTGACGATGTTTTTTAACTGTATTTTAAGACTGTTCACAGAGAGAGAGAAATTCGCTTGTTAACGCATTGCAGGTCAGGTCATTTATGAGTGGAATGGTACAAATAATGAATGTTTATGAGTGGAATGGTACAAATAATGAATGTTTATGAGTGGAATGGTACAAATAATGAATGTTTATGAGTGGAATGGTAAAATAATGTCATGAGGTGAATAAATAGAAGAAAATAAATTGTAATGATCGTTAAATAGTGCATACTATTGCACACCATTTGACTCACAATCGTCCAATCAAATGACGGGAAAATATTTAAATGTTATATAACATAGTATAAAACTTACACCAAATATTTTGTATGTTCTATGTACAAGATTTGAATTCTTAACTTACCGCAAGTAATACAATTTTTGTTGGATTTTTTAACAATGTCGGCACATTTGTGGTCTGTTGCCGTGGAATATTTGGTAGCGGAAATTGAGGCAGCGGATCTGCAAAATAATAAATCATTGTAATAATATTGAAAATGCAATATTATATTTATAATACTACATACTACATTTTTCAAGTTTTACTTGAAAGTACAGTAAAACCTGGATTTTACGTACGCATAAAATGATCGATGACGTTATCATTTTCAGTAATTTTTTACATAAATAGTGTTATTTTTTACATTGAGGGCGCAATTTAACAACAAACCACAAAGCCATGGGTCTGTGAGACAAGACACACACATGCATTCCCCCTACAGTGGCAAACAATTTATTTAAACATCGCACATCTTTCGGTCAAGTTTCGTACATAAAATGAAGATTCTACTGTAATGCAGAATTTGTAACTAATTTCTCTTACCTGATTTGGATGCGTCAATAATCTTCCCACCTCGTTTACTCGTCTTTTCCACGGATAATGCCGTGCTTATTCCCTGCTCTGATTTTCCTAAGCCTTTGCCTTCTTTAAAGCCATATTTGGCCATAATCTTAGCAGCCACTGATGCAGCTCTGAAAATAACAAACATTTACTGTACTAATAAAGTGTTGATTTTGAAGTTGATTACAAGACAATCTAATGATATCAAGAACTTACATGGAAGGCATGAAACTCATGTCTATAATTCTGAAAAATGCCCAGAAGCTCCAGGGCCATATCTATTTCCTCCAGGGATGGTCAAAAGAATTAGTTATTACCCTTTTTGTTTTTATCTATCTATTCTTACCCTAAGCCAACTGGAGCTTGAAAATTTTGCTGTTTTGCGGCTTGTGTTGCCATTAATATTTCTTGATCATCAAAATCGCTGCCTGGGGGCGGGGTTGTTGACCTTTCTGGATGGATATCTTCTTGATTTGCGGCTGCCTTATTTTTCTTTATGATGTCCCCAAAGTTTTTCGGCCGAGATGATGGTGGCGGCAACATCTGTGGTGGCGGAAGCACTAGAAAACAGATGTCATGAAATTCATAATTAATTGTATTTTAAAGCATAGATTTTAATTATTCTACAAACAGATGCATATCCATACAGTTGAATCCCTCCCTTGGAACACCTAATAGGATACACTTTCCTGTGAAACGAACAAGGGGAAATTATTCCTATTAAGGGTCCTCTATTGAAAGGTAATTTGCTTGTCACAAACAATATGTTCTCAAGTGCAGTTTATTTAGCAGTGTCTTGGCTTAATATACTCCAGGGTGGGCATATATCAGAATTATTGTGTTATAAAACTCACTTTCTTCCTCTTTGTCTTCGTCGTTTATCAAGCATGAGGGTGGAGCAATCATAGCACAGGCACCAGCACCTAAGAAAAACATTAGAATTCATTAAATTATCTAACATTACATATATCAAAGAAAATATTATGTGTAAAATCCTCTATCCATGTTGCATCAGTTTTTTTTTAACTTTAAAAAAATGTATTTATAGAGGGTGATCCTAAACAGCGTATGCTGACAATCAATGGGCCCTCTTGATGAGTTATGATAAGTGTCTGTGTGTAACAGTGGATATGTGCTAGTACACCAGCGTTTTTACTTACAGATACAATACAAAAGTGGTTGGTTTTGGCAATTTTAGGTGGTAGCCAAATATATATTCACATTCAATACGTAGCTCAATCCTTACAATTTCACCAAAATCATCCACCAACCAAAATTAATAAAATCTCATTACCTCTTCTCTTTTGTTTTTCACGATCTTCGTCATCTTCTTCATCGCTGTCAACTGGTCTTCTCGAGAATCCTTGCGGTGAACGGTCACGCCTTTCTCGATCTCTACGATCACGATCCCGGTCACGCTCTCTATCTCGTTCCCGCCGTTTCCTCCTAAAATTAAAATAAGTGCGTGTTGGTAAATGACCTTGATTATGCCAACTTTTTACTAGCCAACCAGGAACAAAATTTGCTAGCCCAAAAATGTTTTTTATCTACGTACCTTTCTTCGTTTTCCCTTTCTCTTTCCAATTGTCGTTCTTTCTGTCGTTTCTCTCTCATTTTCTTAACTGCTTTCTCGTATTCATTGGGATAAGCAGGGTCATACTCGCTTGAAATATCACTACCCATACTGTCATTCCTATCACTTGTAAACATTGGCTGTGTGTGCTAAAAAAAAATGAAAGCTTGTTAGGTAGGCCTTTGGTGACAAGGGACAATTAACAATAATTGTATAAGTGTTTTGTCTTCTCCTAATGATAATGTAAGGGTGATGTATTATGTTTAACTGGAAAGGGTTCACAGTAAAATTTGTAGAACAACATATCTTAAGAATCAAATACCTTTAAAGGTGTGAAAGACGGTGCTACTGGTGGTGACGGTAATGTGCCTTCCTCCGATCCGATACTTTGACCTTTCAGGTCAACTACAGGAGCTAATGTTGCCGATCTCATCTTCCTTTGGGCCTCGGTCAAAGCTGCTTTCTTTAACCGTAATTGTGATTGCATCATTCGGATACCAGCTGACCATCCGGCTATAATTGTAAAAACATTCCCAATTTAGATGAGGAAAAGGAATGTAATAATGCTATTATTAGGTATTGATATATACTTAATGATTGCAAACACCACAGTTTATGAACACAAAAGGAAAAACTTACAAACATCTGACTTTTTACCATCATTGGTTTTTTCTTCTTTCGCACCCAGTTCCACACCTAAGCCATCATACAACGACATATTTCTTTTGTATTTTTGGTCTATAAGTCATAAAAATAATATAATAATAATTATTAATAATAATAATTAATAATGAATTGAAACAAACAAACAGTAGACTTAATAATAAATAATACTCTAGGCCTACTGCTGTACTTTTGTACCTCTCTCTAGCATACTCAATATGGCGAGTGGCCGTGAGGTCTTATAGCCAGTTAGGTGCGATAGTACAGTAGCGTGCAAAGGCCAGTACTACTAGCTAGGCCTAATAGGCCTACCTCAGTCTCTCCAGAAGTCTAGAGAGAAGCCTAGCCTAGCTAGCTGCCTCTCCTAGCCTACTAGACTAGCCTTAGTAGGCCTATCTGTGCTGTGTCCGTACCATTTAAGTTTACCTAGGGAGGCCTAGTAACTAAAGCTCAATGTAATACTTACATTTTTGTCACGGTGTTTTTTTCTATCAACTAGGTGTAGTTTTTGAGTATTTTAACTGGATTTATCAACAAATAAAACGCACAAAACAACACATACTTCTTCCATAATTTTTATAAACAGCGCCCTCAACCGATGATCAAAGACGGTCCTTTGATGACGTAGTAGTATGTTGCTGCATGCAGCCAATTGCGGTTTGCTGCAGCACGTCGCTGAGAGTGAGGCATACATATATTGTATTTGTCTTGAGGTATTGCCTGTTAAAGAATAGCACGGGCTATTCCATTTTACTGTGGGTAATTGCAGTCAAATTTATAATAAATATTGAAAAACTGCAGGTATATACAAACGATTTCCTGATTGCTGCCCTCTATATATTTTATTCCGTGGATTTTTAACTGTATTCAAAGATACTATTTGCTGTATATTGTAGAAACCTACTGTAAAGTTTGTTTTTTTTCTCTCTCGTGTTTTCTTTCACATTTCTACTTTTACGGTGTATTTTTGTAGTATGATTTAAGGTTTTATTTCAATTGCCGTACGTATACAAGAAATAACACGAGGTCAAAATATGGAGATATAAATTCGAAATGATCAAGGCAATTTTCCATCGACGGTATCAAAAAGAAAATACCCGGCACGGGTCATACTATACTGGATAATTTTTTTAAAGCATAACATGGCACAGGCGTACATGCATAGGCTATAAAAGTGTTTAAATTTCATATAAATATTATTTTGATGATTTGCATCTCTAAGTATGATTATTAAGAAAATCGGTTTTAATTCAATTTAAGTTTCATCTTACTCAATGACAGATTCATCTTTTTAACATGCTCTTTTTACTGCAAAGTCCCAAGTTAAATATGCAATTTTTGTTATTTTTAGAGCGAGTTTGTTTTGTTGTACTTATTTTAATACATACAATTAAATACTTAAAAGTATTTAATTGTTGTTTAAACAACCAATTTAACGATGACCACCATACTTACCAACCTGCGTGATCGGACACATACGTATTTACAGGCCCCACCCCCTCGTGGCGACTTGCGATGGAAACAAATTTAGTTCACTGGCACTCCTATGGCCGGAAATATTACTCTCGCACGTAAAATTCATGATGAATGGCACCTCTTGTATTCCGGTACGGTAAACGAAGCAAATATTATTAGATTGTATATTACTCTTTTTTTGTTAATCTATAATTCAACGTTTTTCATGCGGATTCATGAATTTATTTTATTAAAAAACATTTTTTGGAGGGTAAAAATTGAACTGATCCACCAACCAATAGCAAGAAAATTGGGTTTCCTTTTATAAACGCACACAAAATCATGTCATGTGTAATTGCGATCATGACAAACGCCATGGTTATAGGCCCATCCTCGTCACGGCGAGCGACCACGGACACATTAATTGTAACTTTCCCTGATATTACGTATTTTATTGATGCGTGGTGTAATAATATAAATAGGCCTACTCGTATAATGTTCTATACTTTTAAAATATACCAATTAATTTAAATGCATTTTCCTCTCAAATTGTGTTAAAAATGATAACGCATCGTATATAGGCCTACTTAGGTTTAAACGCGTGTTTCATTAAAAATCACTTGAAATGCGAGACCGGCCCAAACGATGCGAGAGGGTTGGTAACTATGGACCACATAAATAATTTTAAGTAGCCCTACCACTTGTTTGTTGTAATTAATGGTATCGATTCATTACAAAATTATTGAATAATACAAACAATATGCATACATAGTGGATTAATACAATTTACAGCTTGCCCAGCTTGTTTAAATGGACCCGAACTCATGGTGGTTACAAAATGGAGATTTGAATTGAATGTTATTTAACTAAAAAACACGCTCTCAAGAAAAATCACAGAAACTACGTAACTGTACCTTTAAATTTATTTTTATTGAATGAAATTATTAATGTTCATCACATGGAACTAAATTAAACTCAAACAAGAAAAAATCAGGTCTATTTAAGCAATCGAATGCTGTTTAATTAAAAAACACGCTCTCAAGAAAAATCACAGAAATTACGTAACTGTATCCTTTAAATTTATTTTTATTGAATGAAATTATTAGTGTTCATCACATGGAACTAAAGTAAACTCAAACAAGAAAACATCAGGTCTATTTAAGCAATCGAATGCTGTTTAATTAAAAAACACGCTCTCAAGAAAAATAACAGAAACTACGTAACTGTACCTTTAAATTTATTTTTATTGAATGAAATTATTAGTGTTCATCACATGGAACTAAAGTAAACTCAAACAAGAAAAAATCAGGTCTATTTAAGCAATTGAATGCTGTTTAATTAAAAAACACGCTCTCAAGAAAAATCACAGAAATTACGTAACTGTACCTTTAAATTTATTTTTATTGAATGAAATTATTAGTGTTCATCACATGGAACTAAAGTAAACTCAAACAAGAAAAAATCAGGTCTATTTAAGCAATTGAATGCTGTTTAATTAAAAAACACGCTCTCAAGAAAAATCACAGAAATTACGTAACTGTACCTTTAAATTTATTTTTATTGAATGAAATTATTAGTGTTCATCACATGGAACTAAAGTAAACTCAAACAAGAAAAAATCAGGTCTATTTAAGCAATCGAATGCTGTTTAATTAAAAAACACGCTCTCAAGAAAAATCACAGAAACTCCGTAACTGTACCTTTAAATTTATTTTTAGTGAATGAAATTATTAGTGTTCATCACATGGAACTAAATTAAACTCAAACAAGAAAAAATCAGGTCTATTTAAGCAATTGAATGCTGTTTAATTAAAAAACATGCTCTCAAGAAAAATCACAGAAATTACGTAACTGTACCTTTAAATTTATTTTTATTGAATGAAATTATTAGTGTTCATCACATGGAACTAAACTAAACTCAAACAAGAGAAAATCAGGTCTATTTAAGCAATTGAATGCTGTTTAATTAAAAAACACGCTCTCAAGAAAAATCACAGAAACTACGTAACTGTACCTTTAAATTTATTTTTATTGAATGAAATTATTAGTGTTCATCACATGGAACTAAAGTAAACTCAAACAAGAAAAAATTAGGTCTATTTAAGCAATTGAATGCTGTTTAATTAAAAAACACGCTCTCAAGAAAAATCACAGAAATTACGTAACTGTACCTTTAAATTTATTTTTATTGAATGAAATTATTAGTGTTCATCAAATGGAATTAAATTAAGCTAAACAAGAAAAAATCAGGTCTATTTAAGCAATCGAATGCTGTTTAATTAAAAAACACGCTCTCAAGAAAAATCACCGAAACTACGTAACTGTACCTTTAAATTTATTTTTAGTGAATGAAATTATTAGTGTTCATCACATGGAACTAAATTAAACTCAAACAAGAAAAAATCAGGTCTATTTAAGCAATTGAATGCTGTTTAATTAAAAAACACGCTCTCAAGAAAAATCACAGAAATTACGTAACTGTACCTTTAAATTTATTTTTATTGAATGAAATTATTAGTGTTCATCACATGGAACTAAAGTAAACTCAAACAAGAGAAAATCAGGTCTATTTAAGCAATTGAATGCTGTTTAATTAAAAAACACGCTCTCAAGAAAAATCACAGAAACTACGTAACTGTACCTTTAAATTTATTTTTATTGAATGAAATTATTAGTGTTCATCACATGGAACTAAAGTAAACTCAAACAAGAAAAAATCAGGTCTATTTAAGCAATTGAATGCTGTTTAATTAAAAAAAACGCTCTCAAGAAAAATCACAGAAATTACGTAACTGTACCTTTAAATTTATTTTTATTGAATGAAATTATTAGTGTTCATCACATGGAACTAAAGTAAACTCAAACAAGAGAAAATCAGGTCTATTTAAGCAATTGAATGCTGTTTAATTAAAAAACACGCTCTCAAGAAAAATCACAGAAACTACGTAACTGTACCTTTAAATTTATTTTTATTGAATGAAATTATTAGTGTTCATCACATGGAACTAAAGTAAACTCAAACAAGAAAAAATCAGGTCTATTTAAGCAATTGAATGCTGTTTAATTAAAAAACACGCTCTCAAGAAAAATCACAGAAATTACGTAACTGTACCTTTAAATTTATTTTTATTGAATGAAATTATTAGTGTTCATCAAATGGAACTAAATTAAGCTCAAACAAGAAAAAATCAGGTCTATTTAAGCAATTGAATGCTGTTTAATTAAAAAACACGCTCTCAAGAAAAATCACAGAAATTACGTAACTGTACCTTTAAATTTATTTTTATTGAATGAAATTATTAGTGTTCATCACATGAAACTAAAGTAAACTCAAACAAGAAAAAATCAAGTCTATTTAAGCAATTAAATTCTGTTTAATTAAAAAACACGCTCTCATGGAAAATCACAGAAATTACGTAATTGAATGCAATTACGCAATTGAATGCAATTATGCAATTGAATGCTGTTTAATTAAACAGTTTAATTAAACAGTTTAATTAAACAGCATTCAATTGCTCAAATATGCTAGATTTTATTAGTGTTCATCACATGGAACCAAAATATATATAATAATAATTTTTCCTTGATAGTGTGTTATATTAATATTTATAATATGTGAATAAAAGATACTGTACATAAATTGACCCGATTAAATAATACTGTAGAGTAACAGACAAATATATAACATCTTGCACCTTGATATTTTATATCATTGCAAATTTGTTTTCAACAGATGCTGAAGTTTGTTTAGGAGCCAACAAGCTATGCAAGACAAAATAATTCAGCTACCATACACTCTAAAAAGAACAAACAAATATTAAATGTCAACCAGGAACTAGATTGATGCACCAAAAAACAAAAGTATTATATCAGCCACATAACAGTTTCTCTTAATATCATATAAATAAAACTAAACATTCTTATTCACCAGGTTTTATTGTAGGACATTTTAATATTATAAATCCATTTACCTGAAAATGCATTTAAATTTCTTGGGTAAAATCACAAGTCCTTACGGCATTATCAACTGCAAGTCCAATCAAGGTCAGGAAAGTGTTTTGGTACAGCAGATTTTTATTACCCTATGGTAAAAAGAAAAAAAATCATAAAATAAAATATTCTATATAGAAGTCTGCAACATGTATACAAATAACACACCTATGCACTTGTTCTGACGAGTATGATGATATGAATATTAATTATACCATAATTAATTTTTTTTTTTTTTTTAAATACAACACGACCAATAATTACTTCACAATCTATTTTATAGGTCTAGTAGTAGGTAGTTATAACACTAATTTACAGTAAAAGAGATGCTACAGTGGTCACATTAATCTATGATATAAAAGGATATAGTATCTAGTACATTAATATTAAAATTTAACTTTATAGGCCCTATACATTTTTCTTTCAAGAAACAAGTTAAAATAAATATTAATATTGTTAAACTTTTTAGTAATTAGTATTTTTACTGTTTTTTACATTAAATTGTAAAAATGTATCTATAAATTAAAATGTACATGTATAACATTGATTAATAATAATTGAATGTTTATTGTTAGCTAGCATTTACTTGCTTGCTTGCTTCATCCCGCCTAGTAGTAGTATAGTACTATAGTAGGCTACCTGCTACTACTACTAGCCTAGGCCTACTTTACTATCTAGGCTTACTAACTGCTACACTCTTCTATTTCTACTACTAGCTAGTAGGGCTACACTATAGTATAGGCGTAGCTAGGCCTTAGGCTAGGCCCTATTCTATATAGATAGATATAGCAAGCCTAGGCTAGGCTTAACATAATTAATCAGGCCTAGCCTCTAGGCTACAACAGTTAAAAACTACCATGAATGAATTGAAAAGATAGCCTAGCCTAAACGATCCGCCTAGACTAGGTTTCTTCGACGTTAAGTCCTGCCCACCCAAGCCTTCCTCTATAGTACTAGGCCTAGTACTAGTAGGCCTAGGCTAGGCCCAGGGCTACATCATCCCCCGTCATCACCCGTTCCTCGAAACACACGGCAACAGTCAATCTTTGCTGCTGTCACGTTCCTCTTTCATCACACACACGATACGAAGAAATACTGTAATCAGATTTATATGACGGTTTGCGGGAGTTACAAACACAAAAGTAACGCCACTTGACGCGAAATTACAGTGGAAAACAATTACCCACGAACAAATGGTACAAGCAATACCTCAAGAAAAATGCAATATATGTAGGGCATATCCTCAGCGACGTGCTGCAGCAAACTGCCTATCCATGCAGCAGCTAATTTTGTTTCAGCAACTTTTTCATCAACACATTTATTTATTTTTATATAGTCCATATCCCTATGTATTTTCGTGTGCAGATCATGGGGAAAGTGTAAACATTGTGTTTTATGAATATTTGAATCATGCTGGTTATAAAAACCCATGTTGTCAAATTTCTAAAATTCATCTTTGACCTCTGACCTCAATTTGAATGTTTTGACCCATTGAAAACAAAATGATCATATCTTTGCAACGCTTAGATTAAATGAAATAATTTTAGTGTCAAATTATTTGGGAGATGCATATTAATATTCGTTCTAATGGAAAAGTTTGTCAAAAAATGGCTGGAAGTATGATTTTTGGCATATTTGACCTTTGACCTACATATCATATAACTCCGTAACTAATAGTTGGACAAACTTTAAATAGGGCTCAAATTAATCTGAAGGTATATGTTTCTATTCAGTATAATAAGAACTTTTACAAGAAAATGACCCGAAATATTTTTATTGACCTTTGACCTGTACTAGGTAGTACCGTATATTTCGGTGTATAAGTCGCACCTGTGTATAAGACGCACCCCCAACTGAGAGTAAAATATCGGTATTTTTTATATCGTCGATGTATAAGACGCACCTTATATTTCATCAAAACAATGTTTTTTTAAATTGTAATCAATATTATTGTAATTATATATTTTGTTATATCTACAACGGCGTCCTTTATTTAGGTTTTTTCTTACCTAGGCTCGGCCGCGCCCAGCCTCAACAAGTTCTTTCTAACTTGTTATTCATGAGTTTCGCCGCAACATCGAGTGCATGACCGTGTGTGTAACACGCACGTGTGTGGGCTAGCCTCGCTCGATCATTTCGAGAGGGCGCACGTTTTCACGGACAATCGTATTCGATTAGTATCTATGTATCCGAGAAGTGTGTACGCTAGGTCCATGCTATAATCACCTGGAGAATATACTAGTCGAATACCGTACACCATGTGCCACCAAAAGAAGGGCTTGCGCTTGGGGTACGGCGATCGTGCGTATAACTACTGTATAAATAAATACTATTCCAATCGTACGACGTAAACGTTTACAAATGAAATTTTATCGGAGCGCCATAATGAACAAATCTTTTCATCATATTTAGTATAACATCATGCTAAAATGACTTGAAAACTAGGCCTAGGCAGAAGCAGGTTGCCGTTACGTTAGTTAGTTACTGTAGCTAGGCCTAGCCTACTCAGGCCTAGCAAACGAGGTGACGATAGCCTAGGCCTATGTACAATTTGTGTGGTGAGGCATTTATGTTCGGTGTATAAGACGCACCCTTAATTTAGAGGTCAAATTTGCGTGTCAAAAGTGCGACTTATACACCGAAATATACGGTACATATTTCTATAATCTCAAAAACTATTGGCCGTAAAATGGTTGTTTTTGTGAAATGGTTCGAACAATTTACATTTATATGTTTTATAATAACAACATTTTATAGAAATGTAAATGAATTTTATTTATGATCACTAACTTTGTAATTTATTAACATCACTAGCATTTGTTATAATATTAAAATGTGTCATATTTGCTGATTTTACGCACTTCACATGAATTTATCAGAAAATATGTGTATTTAATATAAAGTTGTTTTTTTTTATATAAAGACAATTTAATTATCTATCAAATAAGACTATTTTCAAATTATTATGGCTAAAACTTAATTAGATACAGGCAAAAAAGTGTATTTTTACTTGTGTGAACAGCGCCCTCAATCTTCATTTTTTCCCCAAAAATACCACATTTTTATGTGGTTTCATAAACTTAGCTGGTTGTAACTTTTTAAAAGATTTGTTGTCAGTGACGTGTAACTTATAACATACACCTTCTACCATATACTAAGTAAGTTTCTGAGATAAAATGAAAACAATATTTTTATAGCTTGATATTTTTCCTGAGGTTATTACATGGTGCATGCTAAAAATATTTTGATTTTGTGCTAAAAATCCATCTTTTTGGTCCAGTACAAACAATCTTGTACAGCCATTCTTAAACAAACAGCATATTTTATTGGAAAGATAATCATAATATCTATCCAATAAAATATGAATTTTGTGTATTAATATCTGCTAGATAGCTTTTATTAAACCAAAAAGATGGACTTTTAGCTCAAAATTAAATTTTTTTTTGTGTGTGTATCATGTAATAACCTCAACAAAAATATCAAGCTATCGGAATATTTTTCTCAATTTTTTCAGAAACTGACCTAGTACGTTATAAAAGAGGTATGTAAATTACAGGTTACTGTAAAAAGTCTTTAAAACAAAGTTATAACCTGTTTAGTTCAGGAAAACACATAAAAATGTGGTATTTTTGGGGAAAAAATGAAGATTGAGGGCGCTGTTCACACAAGTAAAAATACACTTTTTTGCCTGTATCTAATTAAGTTTTAGCCATAATAATTTGAAAATAGTCTTATTTGATAGACAATTAAATTTTCTTTATATAAAAAAAAAAATAAACTTTATATTAAATACACTTAATTCTGATAAATTCATGTGAAGTGCTTAAAATCAGCAAATATAACACATTTTAATATTCTAACAAATGCTAGTGATGTTAATAAATTATAAAGTTAGTGATCATAAATAGAATTCTTTTACATTTCTATAAAATGTTGTTATTATACAACATATAAATGTAAATTGTTCGAACCATTTCACAAAAACAACCATTTTACGGCCAATAGTTTTTTAGATTATAGAAATATGTACTACCAGTACAGGTCAAAGGTCAATAAAAATATTTTGGGTCATTTTCTTGTAAAAGTTCTTATTAGACTGAATAGAAACATATACCTTCAGATTAATTTGAGCCCTAATTAAAGTTTGTCCAACTATTAGTTACGGAGTTATATGATATGTAGGTCAAAGGTCAAATATGCCAAAAATCATACTTCCAGCCATTTTTGGACAAACTTTTCCATTAGAACGAATATTAATATGCATCTCCCAAATAATTTGACACTAAAATTATTTCATTTAATCTTAGCGTTGCAAAGATATGATCATTTTGTTTTCAATGGGTCAAAACATTCAAATTGAGGTCAGAGGTCAAAGATGAATTTTAGAAATTTGACAACATGGGTTTTTATAACCAGCATGATTCAAATATTCATAAAACACAATGTTTACACTTTCCCCATTATCTGCACACGAAGGCACTTTTTTTGACATAGGGATCAGGGGCCGGATTTATCAAACTTGCTTAGCAAAAAAATCGTCTTAACTTTGCCTTAAATCCTTGATTTTGCCTAAGTCAGATTTATCAATATATCTAAGCAAAAAAATTTGCTTAATTTTGTCTTAAATCTAAGACGAAAAACACCCTGCCTTAAGATGAAAAATTTCGTCTTATCTCATTTCTGCAACAGAAACATTCTTTTTTGACAACGCGAGCGCGCTAGGCCGGAACATTGAACATTCGGAAAGGCTACGCTAGTGCGTTTTACGCTGTACTACGGACGCTAAAATAATGATATCGATTTTCACAAAGATGGCCTAGAAATTGGACGAGCAAAACTAATATTTTCGGGATAGGTACGACCCAATTGACTAGCTTTTAGAAAACTGTATCGGCTGCCAAGGGTCGCTGTCATTGATAAAAATAAATAAATGTTGATTTGATTTAAGTTTAGAGCGAATGATTTTCGTATATATTTCCGACTGTTGTGCTCTTTCTCTATTTCAAGTAATAAAAACAATAGTAGCCAGAATGCGCCCTCTCTTGTTGGGAGTGAAAATACGGAGATAAAATGTTATAGCGCCGCCATCGCTAAGAGAAAAAAGCTAATACGCATGCGTAAGCAAGAATTTTTCGTCTTAAGACATAATTTGCTGCCCTCTAGAGTTTAATTTTGCGCATGTGCAAAGTAAAATTTACCTAAGACAATTTTTCTGCTAAGACATTGCTAAGGGTCTGTTTCTGCTGAAAAAATCAAAATAATCGATTTTTTCCAGTCACCGCAAACCACAAAAATAATCGCGTTGCAATTGAAAATTGCTACGATTTTAATCGGTTATTCAGGTAATCGGTTTTTAAAATCACGTCATCATTCCCCCACAGCGCAGTTCAAGTTATGAAAGGCCGATGATGAGAGTTGGTTTGTTTACATCCTATCGCTGCCTAAAACTCTCACATGTAGGATTAAAAATTACTCTTACGTAAAGCTTTATTATTTCTAAAATAAACATCTAGGCCTACTACCGATGATGTTATATTAATAAGGACACGTCGGCGAAAAAGGTTCGTTTCGCCGTTCGTTGGTTCTACCTTCGGCCTGCTAGGCCTAGAGGCTATTATATTTCTACCGAAACAAGTCAACAGACAACAGGCCTACTAACAAATGACATGTAAAACATCGTTAGCCTGAACTGGTGGTATGTAACGGGTGTACTTGTAACACAGAATCCCGGAGTCTCTCGGTATAATTCTCCCCCACAAAATAATAAAAATCAAATGTTTAACATTTGATTTTTATTCGGTCTACATCGCGATCGTGGTTTTGCTGATCGTCGTCGATATCGCGCAAATAAACAGCATGCTTTGTGACGTGAATAAGTTTGTCATACTCTAGAGGTCAAAGTGAGGTCAATAATCGCTATTTGTGTTGCAGCTCAAAACTGCTCCGCAATAATCGGTTAAAACAAGAAATAATCGATTAAAACACGCAATGGATTGAGTGTTTTTAATCGGTTATTTTTAATCGGTTATTTTATTTTGCGCCGTTTCTGCTGCCCAAAAATAATCG
Organism: Antedon mediterranea; assembly: GCF_964355755.1. Lineage (NCBI taxonomy): Eukaryota > Metazoa > Echinodermata > Crinoidea > Comatulida > Antedonidae > Antedon > Antedon mediterranea. The sequence goes on along the minus strand of NC_092678.1, from coordinate 22,568,944 downwards.
ATTAAAAAAATAAACGGTTAATAATCGATTATTTCTGCTCAGCAGAAACAGGCCCTAAGACGGTTTGATAAATAAGATTAAGTTATTTGCTTAAGCACTTCTTAAATATTTCACCTTAAGCAAAAATATAAGCAAATATTGATAAATGCCAACCCTGGACTAATAGGCTATTTGCGCAAAAATATCTTCTCTCATTTTTGGGTGGTGGGGGAAAAACATCTTTATGGATGGATATTGTTGATTATTATTATTAAAAATAGCATTAAGATTTCTCATAAAATCAGCAAAAAATATGCACATAAATTGTTCATAATTTTCATTATTACTACATTTTAGCATTATTTCTATAGCATCATATTTTATTTTTTTGGGTGGAGGTGGTGGGATAAACTTCATTTATCTTGAATGATGATACAGCTGCTTCATATCCCAGAAATTTCTTCTTAAAAAAATACAGCAAAATCAATTTCACTATTATTTAACTTTTATTTATTCAATACAACTCTGTAAATGTAAAACTATATAACAATTTTAAAAGTATCCTTTAAAATTTTAAATGTTCAAAGTGTTTAAATGTTTAATATTCCTCGCCTTCCTCTTCGGCTTCTCCTTCCACTGAGTCTACACCGACCTCTTCGTAGTCCTTCTCCAAAGCAGCGAGATCTTCACGTGCTTCTGAGAATTCTCCTTCTTCCATGCCTTCACCAACGTACCAATGTACGAAAGCACGCTTGGCGTACATCAGATCAAACTTATGATCGAGACGAGCCCAAGCCTCGGCAATGGCTGTCGTGTTACTCAGCATACACACGGCACGTTGAACTTTAGCTAAATCGCCACCGGGAACAACAGTTGGTGGTTGGTAGTTGATTCCGACCTTGAAACCGGTTGGACACCAGTCAACAAACTGGATGGTTCTCTTGGTCTTGATGGTAGCAATAGCGGCGTTAACATCTTTTGGTACGACATCACCACGGTACAGCATACAGCAGGCCATATACTTTCCGTGTCGTGGATCGCATTTCACCATCTGGTTAGCAGGTTCGAAACAGGCATTGGTGATTTCAGCAACGCTTAATTGTTCATGATACGCTTTCTCAGCAGAGATTACGGGAGCGTATGTTACCAAGGGGAAATGAATACGAGGGTAGGGAACCAAGTTAGTTTGGAATTCGGTCAAGTCTACATTAAGGGCACCATCAAAACGAAGGGAGGCTGTGATTGAGGAAACAATTTGGCCAATAAGACGGTTAAGATTGGTGTAGGTTGGGCGTTCAATGTCCAAGTTACGACGGCAGATGTCGTAGATGGCTTCATTGTCGACCATGAAGGCACAGTCTGAGTGCTCCAATGTGGTGTGAGTTGTCAGGATTGAGTTGTATGGTTCTACAACTGCTGTAGAAACTTGAGGAGCTGGATAGATGGCAAATTCAAGCTTGGACTTCTTGCCATAATCTACGGAAAGACGTTCCATCAACAAGGAAGCAAAACCAGATCCAGTTCCGCCACCAAAGCTATGGAAGATCAGGAATCCTTGGAGGCCTGTGCACTGATCAGCCTGTTAATAAAAATATAAATGTCAGTGTTATTTTTATACATGTCACAATTATCTGAGAGGAAATTGGTCTGCATTTATTATAACAGTAACACTCTATTCAATAGCTAAGAAGATATCACAAATATTATAGAAATAAAGAATTAACTCTAGTCTTACCAGCTTCCTAATTCTGTCCAAAACAAGATCAACAATTTCTTTGCCAATCGTGTAATGGCCACGGGCGTAGTTATTGGCAGCATCTTCTTTGCCAGTGATCAACTGCTCAGGGTGGAACAATTGACGGTAGGTGCCAGTTCGGACCTCATCTAAAATTCATTGTAAAAAAAAAACATTTTTTTTATTCAATCTTTATTTGAACTATTGGTTTAAATTAATGTATGTATTACTATTAGATAATTTAATTGAATAATGTATATTGATTGTGTACTTACCAACCACAGTTGGTTCAAGGTCTACGAAGACAGCACGTGGGACATGCTTTCCAGCTCCGGTCTCGCTGAAGAAGGTGTTAAAGGAATCATCTCCACCACCTATGGTCTTGTCACTTGGCATCTGACCATCAGGTTGGATACCATGCTCCAAGCAGTACAGCTCCCAACAGGCATTACCAATCTGAACACCAGCTTGTCCGACATGAATTGAAATACACTCACGCTGAAAATTGAAGAAAAAATCATCATCATATCATTAAGCTATATCATCATATTTATTATGTTAGGCTGGAGTATACAATTACAACCAAATTTAACATTTTCATTAAATAATGATGGCAATTAATACACCAAATAATTGGGGCCTCGGCCAGCTAGAAATACTGTAGTTTTAGGCCAAGAGTAGTAGGCCTAGCCTGTATGGTGACCGCTAGTATAGGCCTACTATTAATAATGATATTATAGACAGTATAGGCTAGGCTAATAATATTAATTAATCTTAAATTCATAATATTATTTAAAATAATAATAGGCCTAGCCTAGGCCTATCTAAGCCTGATATTAAATTTTATGACCACCCACCCACCATCTGACATCAAGCACAACAGAGGCCTAAAACTCCTAGGCTAGGCCCTAGGCTATTTATTACTAGCAACAGCATCATCGTCTCCATCAATCATCATGTCATGTGCTGCTCCTGCATGCTGCTGCATGCATCGCCATCGTCGTGCATGTGGTCGTCAGAGAGTAGGATCGAGAAAGGAGAAGCGCGGCGGGCAGGCTGACGATGCTCGCTCTGGATGCTGGGTGGAAAGATCAAGCAAGAATGGAAAGTTTTTTTTTAGAAGAAAGTGTGTAAAATATCCTATCCTAGCCCTAATATAATCTACATAATAACAACACTGAATCAAGCAACTAACCATGTTGAAAGTTTTAAAATTAGTTGAAACTTCACGGGAGAAAAACTATAAAAATGTGGTTCTTGGTAAGGTCGACGTGAACACTCGATGAGTCTGTCAACTGGAATGACACTTTTTTGGCGTGTCGTTTCTGAAGTAGCGTGTTCCATCACTTCTCAAATGTAATTTACGCGCAACTCAGACTTGTGATTGGACGACAATATTGAAACGCGCACAACCACCTTAATTGACGCGCGATGTTTTCGCGGTCTTCAACTTTTATCCAATCAAATGTCACGCTTGTATATGGAATATTCCATTTTTCTAAAAGGTACATTTCTTGGCCAATTCTTCTGTTTTTCTTTCTCTATCAATAAAATAATGATAAATATACACAGAACAAATTTGATTTTGCAACTGTTTTTGTTTTAATTTGTGCTTAACATTTTTACATATATAATTACATGAGGAGTGCTAACAAATAAAATAAAAATTAAAAACTTACAATAATAATAATATAAACAATCCATCATGTAAAACAAAAATCATATACAAGAAAAAAAATTAAATATAATTATGTATAATAGATTTTATTGGCGATTGTTTATTTTATTTTTTATGTTACATTAAGAAGTATCTATTGCATTTCATGACTGATTGAATGTACGTACATAGAAGTTCAATAAACCCTGGTTTCGACATTTCATTTAATAAAATTAGTTCCCGATAAATACACCAAGTATGATATGTTAATTGCAAAGGTGTTGTATTCTGTATGGGCTAATTCACTGATATTAAAAGATTAGCAACTTTATTACAAACATTGCAAAATTTGGAAAACCCTTACAAAATGTTACAGCTTGTACACCTAGGTGACAGACCAGGGCAGGTGTCCAGTGAAAAACTCACAGGTGGTTAACAATGCATCGGTAGGTAGAAGAAATTCTAACCATTCATTATGCCCTTTTCATGAACCAATTCTCTAAAATAGACAAACAAAGACGATGGTACAATTAAAATACTAACGAAGACCGATTAACGTCCACAATCTAGTAGAAGTTGTGCCTTCAGTTCCATCTCTACATCTAGCAAACGTAAAAGCACTCAATTTCTAATCAGTTTTGTTAATTTATGCATAGAAATTAATCAACTAAATTTATAATGAATACCTAAACACCTTTGCCTAAACCTAAAATGTAATTAAAAAGAGTCCTTTAGTAATTGTAGTTTCGTCCACAAATAATATATCCCAAACTTTTATAGACGAAACTGTTATATAAAAGTCACACCTACTGCATGCAAATACACACCTGTTGGGATAATAATGATTATGTAAAAACATTTATGCATAAATATTCTAATGACATGTATTATCCTTGTACAAATATGCAAAATACACATTGCATATGTATAACTTTATTAATAATATGCAGATTATTCGCATATTTAATTAAAACAAATCATTGCACATGTAATTACCGTAACAACTTTTCACCAGGTGTAACACTGCATGCAAATTAAGAGCCACACCACACTTACTATTATGTATATGCCAGGGGGATATGTTTTATGCATATGTAAATAGGTAAATTTTATGGCATTTACATAATTGCCAGGTGTCGGTTATACACGTACATAGCTTTAAGGGAATTTTCAGCAATCACACCTTGGAAAATGAAAGATCTAAATAAAAGGGATTCCAATTTAATTCCTTGCGGATAGACAAGCTTGATTAACGACGATTACGTTGGATCAATATATGTTACATCTATCAGATTAAGTGAAACATGAATCACTGTTTCCTATCTGAACCTTTAAAACAGTATCACACAAACAATTTCACAACAAATGGGCACAAACAATCCAAGTTAACTCTCTCTACAAATAGTTGCTACATTGCCATGGCAACTAGCAATAGCCTATATACAAAATTAGTTAGCTATTTATCAACATTACACACTTTATATTATTCACTGTTGCAAATATCTGCTGTTGTTATGGTTACAAAAACAGATACTCGCTGTTGTTATGGTTACAAAAACAGATAAAAACCAATCAAGGTTTGTTTTTATATCTGCATTAAATTTCACCCTAGCAACAAATATATATTACAAGGAGACCACCTGTTTATTCAGATAACCCCACGATATATGCAAATTATCAGTTACAAGAGGAACACAACACCCAATCATATGCTTCTCTCGGGATACCTTATAAAAATTTGAACACTAGAAAGAACGACAACTATTCTAATCATTCCTAAATTACCAAGTTATCGACTCTGCTAATATCCGAGCGTCATAATCTCATTTGATCTAGTTCACATAAATTCTATAGTTAAACACCTGAACCACCTGTAATTATATGCAAAATCTACATGCTAATTTTTCCTTAAAAACATTGTTAGTTACTACATTGGTCAGGGGTACAGATACCTATTTAACTGATAAAAAGAATTCTAATTTCGTTACCATCTCAAAATAATCATTTTTATTTTTCTTGTATATTGGTGTAGGAAAGTTAAAACTCTGGATGACACGAGGTCAAAAGGTCAAATTGTATTCCATATCATCATGCAATGACCACAATGGACATTGGAGGTTTACTGTATTTAATGTGTGGCATACTGGATGCATTTCAAACTATATAAACACCTGTGTTTACTATACATATGGATATCTGATTGGATGGGTATTTATGTCCTATATAAGGTCATTCAATTACTTTATATGGACATCTGACTTTAATATACTATACAATGTTGATCAAACTTCATCACAATACAATAGTCTGTACAGTGTACAAATATACTAGGATATCAAGGTTTGTCCAAACCCACTGACATAATAATTATACTAAATCCCAATTACTGGACTAGATAAGACTAATAACTTTCTTTTATAAAATAACAAGACAATTATATATATTACAATATGAATTTATCATGTTTTTTAAAGGTATTACTAAACTATCATTGTATATAAAACCACCTATTTTACTGGCTAAAGAAAATGTATGTAAAAAAATTAAGGTATATAATAGTATACTAATAGGTCAATTATGATGTTATATTTTGTTTGTTATATAATAATTAGAATATTTTGTAGTATCAAGGTTAACTAAGATATGTATATACCACTTTAGTATTTTACACAAAATTCATTACAATCTATTTATGAAAATATGAACCTACCGTACCAAACATTTTTAATAAGGTTGTAATTTTACAGATTTTTCTAAACATTTAAACTAAATTGAATTAAAAAATTGTTTATAAATTATTTGTTAAAAAACATACAACTAAATTCACCAAATATATTAAAAAGATAATTAATTTTTATTAACTATAATTGCTGATATATTTGTAGTAAACGACCTTTGTTTCTGCTAAAACAGTACAGCCATCCAAAGTTACTCTCCTTTCGAAACGGAAAACACGCAAATCAAATAAACAATTATTGCTATAAATCAAACTAAAAAACAAAATATGTATACATTAAAAAATGTAATATAATTAATATACAACAAAACATTTTTTAAAATAAGAACTGAATACAGTAAGAAAAATTCATTGACAATCTATACATAGTATATACCACTCCACTTTCTACTGGAGGAAACAAATGAGACACTCACGACAAACATATTAGAACCGGAGTGATTACTCTTGTCATGCTCAATCTAACCAAGTTCCCGTTTCCGCTGAAAAAACGAAACAATAAGTACGAACTTACGGTGATCGCATGAACGACGTCATTTCACACACGCAAGATAACATTTCAAATTGTACGTACACACACGATAAATTTATCACGTAATTTTCAAATGGAAAACAGAAAGAGTTTAACTGAAACACACAGACATACATAACGACAACTCGTTCTCAAGTTCGTGTCAATCACGTTAAAACATCTCATTCTTAAAAATCCCAGTAATTTGTGTTAAAAAACCTCTAAAGAACGGGTAAATATATGATGGTATGTACACATTGAGGTTACGATACACCACTGCCGTATCACCTCTGTACCGCTCAGTAGGGTTCTTAGACCACCTCTGATTCCATTACCAGTTCCCTCTCTGCATAATAAAACACACACTTTCTTAATTATTGTTGTCCAGTATCTTACGATTGAAATCATGTCATACAGCCTCTTAAAGAGCAGTTTCCGCACTATTCACGGTGGAGTTCGGGGCACTATCGGCATCATGCTTAATACTTCCAATATCGTATTTGCTTTGATTTGACATGAACTCGTGGATTGAGTTATTAAGACTTTTGCGTTCTATTGTCCTGAGACCATCTTGGAATGCGTGAACTACTCTTATCTAAAAAAAAACAAAAAAAAAACATTACTTCTACATTTTAAGGTTCCTCTGCTTTATAGGATATTTTATGGATCTTTTTTCTGTGTAATGCGCTTAGAAACATTGTGTTAGGCGCTATATAAAGCTTTGCCTACACTATTAAAATTAGTTTAACAAAATAAGTGTAATGTGCCCAAATATGGTAGTGATATGCTCAAATATGGTAGTGATATGCTCAAATATGGTAGTGATATGACACCATCATGTACATATATGGGTACATCACATTTTTTTTGCACATAAAGTTTGATAGTGTAGACAGGGCTTAAAACTACAGTACCATTATAATTATTATTACAACAGAACCAACTGTTTCCAAGAAGAGGCCTACTATAACTTTTTAAAATTATGTAGTTAGTACTCATCCTCAGTCCAAGTATGAATAAAAACGTAAAAATCCTGATATAATACCTGCTGCTGCAAACGTGTGATTCCTCTCATCCATAATATCTGGCCACGTCTCAATTCGGCTCGTGACTCTGACCGGCTTACGTCCGCCTGATCGCTCACGTCTGCCGTGGTGATGCGGATACCGGTGTCGGCCTCGCGGCCAATAGCCAGCAGCCTTGGCAGAGATTTCGTCGGTATGGAGCAGATTAACTGTTGCCACAGAAGAGTGCCAAGACCGAACGCTATACACCACAGCCACTGGACTATGTCCAATGCTTTACAGCTAAATATGATGTCTCCAAAACACACTAGTAGGATCTAAAGAAACAAACAATTCAATTGCATTCTGTTTATCTAACAAAAGATATCAAATTATAAAAAATTGAAAGACAAATGGTTTTTTCATTTATTCAGTCATCAATTACATCATAATTGCAATACAACTGATAACAAGGATCCTGCATAAAAAGCTGTAGCTTCGTTTTTTTTTAGGACCCTTTTACATAAGAACATACAATCCAAATTTAAGCTAAATTCTGAAATGTTATTGGTAATGTAATCCAAGTATAATTCTAACCCCAAATTTTTATACCCAGGCCAATGGGACTATTGTACTCAGTCAAATAAAGTAGAGCTCTGTCTACACTTTCAAATTTTATGTGACAAAAAATATCCTGTGCCCATATATGGACATGATGTCATACCACTACCATATTTGGGCACATCCAACATTTTTTTCTCAAACTAGTTTGATAGTGTAGACAGAGCTTAATATCCGAGACACTTACCTGTGCAATTACAGTTGCTACAACTACTCCAACGAAAATGTAGTTATTTAATATTCCATCGAAAACATTACGTTCTCCATGTACTTTCCTTGAATTAACTTCATTGAAAATTTGCATGAATACAAAGGTGTTAAATATAATAGTAAAGTGTTGAGTTGGCCCACCATGACTACCTCGTCCATTATCAATGTCAAACAGTTTTTCACCTGCGAAAAAAAAAAAATGGAACTTGTGTGTAAAACATATATATATCATACAAGTTCTGATTAAAAAAAAAATAAAAATAACTAGACATGAAACTCGTCACTTTGACGAGTTAGTTATCCGCACGACAGATGCCACGTGCACGTCATACGTTAAAAACTATAATAAGAGGTGGTCCTGTATTTTCGCCTTGTATTATAATTATACAGTACACTGTGTATAAAAGGAGACATTAATTCTACATGATACAGAGGGCGGCAAACAACAATTTGCTCACATCAGAGACTATGCTGGTGTACATTGTACTACTGTACATATTAACTGAATTATGGGACCTGCTTTTAATTCAAATATTTAACATGATGACGTCATAAAAAAAACAACACAACGATAGCAATTTCTGAAGAAAATTATCTTAGCAACAACATATTAACGTGTAGAAGAAATTTGAATACGTAAAATGTTGGTGCGCGCACATTTAAATGTGATGAACTATTACGCAAAATATGAAAATATGACTTTTTTTATTCAACTGGCAATATGATGACGTCACAACATCCGATTGGCAAAATGTTTACATGAATTCGTATCTACAATCCTATAGCTTCCAGAAAACGTTTTAATCGTGATTATCACATTTTATTCTTACGAGCCAATACAGATTAAAATTTACTGTAAAGATGAAATTAATGACCCAAGTAATTAAAATTTTTAGGCATGATGACGTTATAAAAATTTAAATATTTTTATCTCATGCTAAAGAAAGTTGATTGACCTAGACAATATATAAATATAGGAGAAAAAGGAATACAGATAAGCGTGATGCGCTCCATTGAATGTGATGAGCAATAACGAAACAGACAAAAATCCTATATTTTACATTCGTGTGGCTATACGATTACGTCACAATGTTTTTTTAGCCTTATCGATGCATGATCCGATATCTGCAACTCATCAACTTCTAGATTTTGTAATAAAAATAAACGGTTCACGGTTTACTTTAGAAACTATGACTGTTTAAAAAAAGACATTATTTTGATGATTTTTTAAGCTTTTTCATAAAAAACGCGCACAAATTGTCTAATTCAACGTGTTCGTATGGCGTTATTTAAACTGGAAAAGGTCTAAATTGTTTTCAAAATTACTAGGAAAGGCTTCAAAAATATAATTCAAGAGAAAAAAATATGTTTTTATCGCTACGTGCGCACCGCGTGCGTAAAAAATTGCGCGCCCGTGGGAATTTTTGACATGCTCAAAATGACATGAAACGCGTAAAAAGTTGATTAGAAATTAATTTTGCGCATTTTGAAATTTTAAATGCGCGTGCGCGCGTAACTTCTTGTGAAACATGCCATTTTTAATCCGTAGAAAGTTTGCCCCTGATATGACTTAAATTTTGTCAAAGTGTCAATACTAAATGACTTTTGGTTTTTAATCTATGATCAATCATTGAAATTCATAAAATTGCGCGTAAGTCACGTTGCGCAACTATGACGTCATTCAAAAATAGGAGGTGCACAACTTCACGTAAATGCCCATATGTTGTCAAAGTTATGAAATGTTATGTTTACACATTTTAGAGAAACGCGACTCACAAAAAGGAAGGAAGGAAAGAAGAATAATACAGAAAAACTAGATTTGAACTCGTCACTTTGACGAGTTCGGGTTATCCGCGCATACGCAACATGCACATACTTTAAACTATATGAACCTCGACAATTATTATTCCATCCTATGACATGAAATAAATATGTTTACAGTGCTGAATTGTACCTATTTTGTAGCATACATCATATTACAGTATTTACAGAATACGCTGTATATGTTATATACAGTGTAGCATAGACGATATTACGAGACCCATCTTTGAAATCCAATTAATAACACGATGACGTCATCAAATCGACGTCTAAAGATAACAATTTTAGAAGATAAGTATCTAAATAATTACATTAATTCAAATTTTAAGAAATTTAAATCCGTAAAATATAGATGCGCGCTCTTTTAAATGTGATGAACTATGACGCAAAATATGAAAATACGACTTTTTGTATTCAACTGGCCATATAATGACGTCACAACATCTAATTGGCAAAATATTCACATGAATCTGTATCTACAATCCAATAGCTTCCAGAAAACGTTTTAATCATGATGATCACCTTTTATTCTGACGATCTATAACAGATTGAAATTTACTGTAAAGATGAAAATAGGTGACCCACTTTATTTACATTTTTAGACATGATGACGTCATAAAAATTAAAATATTTTTAACTCATGTGAAAGATAGTTGATTGACCTAGACAGTATTAAAATATCTGAGGAAATGGAATACGTATAAGCGATATGCGCTCTATTTAATGTAATGAGCAATCGCGAAACAGTCAAAAATCCAATATTTTACATTCGTGTGGCCATACGATGACGTCATAACATCCGAGGGGTAAAGATTCTGCATAAATTCATATCTACAACATATCTGCTTACATATCAAATTTAAAAAATTGGGGGTAACGGTTGATCCTGAGGAGCTATAATAGATTCAAAGTAGGTATAATTTTGACAATATTTTGTCACTTTTGCAACTAAAACGCACGCAAATTGTCTAAATCAACGTGTTCGTATGACGTCATTTTAATTTGAAATGATGTAAATCTTTTTTTAAATGACTAAGAAAGGCTGTAAAATCATAATTCAAGAAAAAAACACATGATTTTCATGCTCCGTGCGCACCTTACGCCTAATTTTTTTCGCGCGCGTGGGAATTTTTGACATGCTAAAAATGTCATGATCAGCGTAGAAAGTTGATTAGAAAATAATTTTGCGCATTTTTAAATTTTAAATGCGCGTGCGCGCGTAACTTCTTGTGAAACATGTCATTTTTAATGCATAGAAAGTTTACCCTTGATATGACTTAAATTTTCACCAAGTGTTAATACAAAACGACTTTTGGTTTATAATCTATGACCAATCATTGAAATTCATAAAATCGCGCGTAACTTATGCTGCGCAACTCTAACGTCATATAACGAAGTTTCTTGCACATCTACAGCTACAGGTCAATCTTTTGACAAAGTTATACAATCTTATGTTGACAAGGATGAGAGATATGCGACGCACAAAAATCCGGGAAAGAAAGAAGAATAACAAAGAAGATGAAAAAAAAGATATTTACAATCACAAGGGTTATCCGCAACTTAAAGTTGCGGATAACCAAAAATGTTGATCTCATACAATAACAAGGAGTTATCCGCTTGGTAACCAAGCGGATAACTAATAATAATAATAATAATTTGATAGTGTAGACAGAGCTTAAGACCAACTAGTGTCCCCTGAATGTTAACAGAATGTTAATTTGTATATATAAATATTTGTTGATGGATTCAAACATGTACTACAAATGGAGAGAGGCATTATATACCAATAGATAAAAGTTTTGGTCCTCTCTCCTTCATCTTTTTTTTTGTAATGTAAATACCATATGGAAAATTGTCTGAAATAAAAGTTGAATTGAATTGAATAGTAGTGTCCCCTAAATAGAGGTTTGTTGTATAGTTACAACATATGGCCTCTTGTTCATTTCACATGGATTTATTTATTTTTTCATACAGTTTGAGAGTGTAGACAGAGCTTAAGATTGGCCAATTTGTCGATTCTGTTCTTAACTCCTTGGAAATAAAATATATATTTCCGCTTACCTGCGAAAAGCAACACCATAATGACGATAAATTGGTAAATGAAGTGGCCTAGAATGTTTTTCATCATAGTACGTGAGATGAGTGGTTTGGTACGACCATACGGCTTTCTAGTAAGCAAGGCTGGCGTAGGTGGCTCTGTAGCCAATGCTAACGAAGCCAGCGAGTCCATGATTAGGTTCACCCACAACATCTGGATGGCTTTCAACGGACTGTCCTGTAAAGGCGATAGGAAAATTAACTTTTAAAACTATTCTTATAAACTCTATCTTTACAGTTAAGCTCTGTCTACACTATCAAACTTTATATGAAAAGAAATTGATTTGCCCATATATGGAAATGATGATGTCATATCACTACCATATTTGGGCATACCACTATCATAATTGGGTACATCACACTTTTTTGTCTAGTTTATAGTGTAGACAGAGCTTTAGACAAGATCTGTTTGAGACAGTTAGAACTCAGCTATAATTAAAATGTTTTAATCTCGTACAAATGATAACTAGCGTTGTCCTACCATACCACATAAAGGGTGTGAAAGAGTCGCTATCGAATCAAATTTGAACAATACTATGAAAGCCTCAGTGGTCTAATGGTAGGATTTACTGAATATGCAGCAGAAAATTCTGGGTTTAAATCTCGGTTGGGGAAGCTTTTAACAATCTCACAAATTTCTACCCATTCAGAGTTAAATTAATATAATAATTAATTAGTTTATGGTGAAGTTATATATATCAACTGTGTAAAAAAATCATACTTACTCCAATGGTCATAGCACTAATGACAGTGACCGTGATAGCGGTCAAGTTAACAGTCAATTGGAACTGTAAAAACTTAGCGATACTGTCATAAACATTCCTTCCCCACATGACTGCCTTCACGATACTTGTGAAGTTATCGTCAGTTAGGATAATATCTGAAGCCTCCTTGGCTACGTCTGTTCCAGCAATGCCCTGCAAGAAATACATTAAATGGAATTAACAAGAACTTTTACATGAAACCTTATCAAATAATGGAGTATAAAAACCACAATAAAGGTAATAATAGTTCATTCTTATAAAGCGCATATAAGCAAGCTCTTAATGCACTGCACATTATTACCCCGGTCACTTTTGGGGATCAAACATGTATGGAAACATACTCCCATCATGCAGCTAGTAATCAGAACGAAGTTGTGTCTTGATCTAGCCCATTTTATACACCTGGGTGGAGAGAGGCAAATGCAAGTAAAATGAGGATACAATAGAGTTGGATTCGAACCACGATCAGTAATCCAACTACCCACACACTGCGTCACACGCCCTCACTAGATACTACTAACCATAGCAAATCCCACATCAGCTTTCTTCAAGGCAGGAGCATCGTTGGTTCCGTCTCCTGTGACTGCTACAACCTCTCTGTTAGGATTCAGCTTACTGTCAATGATCCCCTTTACCAGGGTGTGTTTGTCAGTGGGTGAAGAGCGGGCTAGCACTCTTAGCTTAGGCCAAACCTTGTCAAGAAGGTGTTGCTGAATCTGATAACAAGAACAAATAATATATATCATATAATGTGTTTATGTGTGTGTGATGTGCCCATGGTGGTGATATTCCCAAATACAGTATAGTGGTGATATGACATCATCATGTCCACATATGGGCACATCACATTTGTTTGTCACAAAAAGTAGACTGAGCTTTTATACATATGTTTGATCTACTCTGACATACAGTAAAACAACTCCTTTAGGACACCCCTATTCAGAGAACACACCTATTAATAGGACAATTTAGAGGAGTCTCCTTAATAGGGGGTCTACTGTAATCATACTTAATTATTAATTATATATACAGTATTATATGCAGATTGTTTATAACAGGGAATAATCATATTAAAAGCAACCCACAAAGTGACAAAACATTGAAATGATTGTACTAAAGTCATACCATTATCTCTCCCTGTTAGTCACTTTTAAGTGTAGTCAATAGCATTCAAACATGTTCTGTTAAACTTAAGAGATTCTAATAGTACTTTTAAAGCTTTGTAAGTGCATGTATCCATAAACACTGATATTGCCTATCCTAATCACAAATACTTAACATTAAACAAATCAAAGCCGATGACAGAGTGTTATCATCGTTATGATGATGGTACATGTGATATATGTTCACCACTTGTCACAAAAATAACTGGATAATTTATTAGAATTTAAATCCGACAAGTATAATAAATCACAACACAAAATGTTAAATGAAGTAAAGTTGTTAAGTCTATACCTTATAAAACTTACATGCATTACTCTTATACAGTACAACCTTAATAGAGAGGTGTCCCCTTAATAGAGAGGTGTCCCCTGAATAGAGAGGTGTCCCCTGAATAGAGAGGTGTCCTCTGAATAGAGAGGTGTCCTCTGAATAGAGAGGTGTCCTCTGAATAGAGAGGTGTCCCCTGAATAGAGAGGTGTCCCCTTAATAGAGAGGTGTCCCCTGAATAGAGAGGTGTCCCCTTAATAGAGAGAGGTGTCCTCTGCATAGAGAGGTGTCCTCTGAATAGAGAGGTGTCCTCTGAATAGAGAGGTGTCCCCTGAATAGAGAGGTGTCCCCTGAATAGAGAGGTGTCCTCTGAATAGAGAGGTGTCCTCTGAATAGAGAGGTGTCCCCTGAATAGAGAGGTGTCCTCTGAATAGAGAGGTGTCCCCTGAATAGAGAGGTGTCCTCTGAATAGAGAGGTGTCCCCTGAATAGAGAGGTGTCCCCTGAATAGAGAGGTGTCCCCTGAATAGAGAGGTGTCCCCTGAATAGAGAGGTGTCCTCTGAATAGAGAGGTGTCCTCTGAATAGAGAGGTGTCCCCTGAATAGAGAGGTGTCCCCTGAATAGAGAGGTGTCCCGTTAATAGAGAGGTGTCCCCTTAATAGAGAGGTGTCCCCTGAATAGAGAGGTGTCCCCTGAATAGAGAGGTGTCCTCTGAATAGAGAGGTGTCCTCTGAATAGAGAGGTGTCCCCTGAATAGAGAGGTGTCCCCTGAATAGAGAGGTGTCCCCTGAATAGAGAGGTGTCCTCTGAATAGAGAGGTGTCCCCTGAATAGAGAGGTGTCCCCTGAATAGAGAGGTGTCCCCTGAATAGAGAGGTGTCCCCTGAATAGAGAGGTGTCCCCTGAATAGAGAGGTGTCCCCTGAATAGAGAGGTGTCCTCTGAATGGAGAGGTGTCCCCTGAATGGAGAGGTGTCCCCTGAATGGAGAGGTGTCCCCTGAATAGAGAGGTGTCCTCTGAATAGAGAGGTGTCCTCTGAATAGAGAAGTGTCCTCTGAATAGAGAGGTGTCCCCTGAATAGAGAGGTGTCCTCTGAATAGAGAGGTGTCCCCTGAATAGAGAGGTGTCCCCTGAATAGAGAGGTGTCCCCTGAATAGAGAGGTGTCCTCTGAATAGAGAGGTGTCCTCTGAATAGAGAGGTGTCCTCTGAATAGAGAGGTGTCCCCTGAATAGAGAAGTGTCCACCTAATAGAGAGGTGTCCTCTGAATAGAGAGGTGTCCTCTGAATAGAGAGGTGTCCTCTGAATAGAGAGGTGTCCCCTGAATAGAGAGGTGTCCCCTGAATAGAGAAATGTCCCCTTAATAAAGAGGTGTCCTCTGAATAGAGAGGTGTCCTCTGAATAGAGAGGTATCCTCTGAATAGAGAGGTATCCTCTGAATAGAGAGGTATCCTCTGAATAGAGGTGTTTCCTTAATAGGTGTGTCCTCTTAATACTTAATATAGGTGTCCCCTTAATAGAGGTGTCCCCTTAATATAGGTGTCGCCTTAATATAGGTGTCGCCTTAATATAGGTGTCGCCTTAATATAGGTGTCGCCTTAATATAGGTGTCGCCTTAATATAGGTGTCCCCTTAATATAGGTGTCGCCTTAATATAGGTGTCGCCTTAATATAGGTGTCGCCTTAATATACGTGTCGCCTTAATATACGTGTCGCCTTAATAGAGGTGTCCTCTGAATATGGCGGTCCCACCTACTGCATAAACATGTTAAATTGTTTTATTTACATACTTTGCCACTCCTATCTCGGATTTTTCTGTTGAATTCCTTTCCGTCCAAGACAAGAAATTCATCTCCAGGAACGAGGATGCCACATTTGGTGGCGATTGAACGGGCTGTGTTGATGTTATCTCCCGTGACCATGCGAACGGTGATACCAGCTTGTTGACATTGTAATATGGCATCTGGTACCTACGAAACAAGATTCATAAAAAAGCCATAAATAACAATCTTTACAAGTACTGTACCTTCTATTCTACAAACATTTGTATTTTCAGGGGCCAGATTTATCAAAATTGCTTAGCAAAAACAAATCCCCTTAACCTTTATCAAGTCAATGATAAGTTATTTTCAAAAATGTGTATGTTTTTCATGACAAAATCCATTTCTTAGGATAAAAAGAACTGGTTTGATAAATAAAGTTTCTGCTTTTTACTTAAGCACTGTTTTTTACTTAAGCAAAATATTTGTAAATGCCAGCCCAGATCTACATACAAATCAAGGTTCTCAGCAGCAACTTTAGAGTGCCGATCAGTAATTTTTAGCTCCCTGCTTGGATCACAACATCAGGCCTAACCAATATCAAAACCAGCAGATAAGTCACCTAAGATTAGGTTGACTAGCTTTATGAAGTCGAACATTATCATACATTTTATTCAAAATGTGTTCTTACCTCTCCTCTGACCGGATCTTCAATACCAGTTATAGCTAGAAATGTTAAAGCCTGCACTATGTTAGCTTCATCCTCCCAGTCTGGGCTCTCTTTTGGGCCAAAGTCACGGTACGCTAGACAAAGGGTTCTTAAACCCTCCGATGCCATTGGTTCAATTACTTCGCTTTGAATCTTGTTCTTCATGTCAGGGGAAAATGGCTGAGGTAATCCCTGCTCATCTATTATCTGCACACACCTATAAAACAAGGCCAGGTTGGGTCGTGTCAGGTCAATTTCAATGAGTTTCATATGCATATCAAAAATACAATTTTAAAAAACTATTAAAAAGCAAAATAGTAAACTCTGAAAGCAAGGAATAGCTAAAACAATGTAAAAGATACCGCTATTAAAGGGACACCTTTGGGACCGAACAAAGTGTTTCCTTAACAAGGTTTTTTCCTGAATAGAGGTTGGTGGTAGTGTTAAAACATATATTGACCCTTTTTCTCTTCTTCTTCTAATCACAGATAAATCGACCGATGTATATACTGTATGTATATATGTTTTTTACTCTGACGACACTTACTTTCTCATAATAACCTCTGAAGCACCTTTAGTGTAAAGACGATATCCACCAGTTTCTAGTGGTATCACCGTGCTCATCGACTTTCTCGACGAGTTAAACGTGTACATGTGAATGAATCGTTCTGGTGGCCATTGGTCACGCACCATCTGATAATCATCTTCCATCGCTAAGATAAAACCTAAGAGGGCACACTCTGTCTTGTTGCCGACTTGGCGTGGAAGATGTCCTTCTGATTCTGGTGGCTGCAGAATAAAAAAATATCGGGAAAAATGAAATTAACCGAAGGAACCAGGATTCCATAAACAGTTAATAATAATTTTTATTTTTTATTGCCAATTTATTATATTACATATATTGACATTTTGTGAATAAGTTATATATGAATGAATACATTGAATATGAATATCTTACCATTATTTTAGATGTATATCCACTATTAATTGAGATTGACTGAAGTATACTATTATAAACACTCTCTGGTATACTCTCACGGTCAGGAACCTCTTTATGGAGCTTGTTACAGAAATAGCTCTGTACAACCGTCATTCGGTTCGTGGTTAATGTGCCCGTCTTGTCCGAACAAATTGCTGTCGCGTTTCCCATTGTCTCGCAGGCGTCAAGATGCCGTACCAAGTTGTTATCGTACATCATTTTCTAAAAAGTAATCACAAAAAAGTTATTCATTCATCAACATTTATTAATTTGTTCCATGAATTGTTTTGAAATAAAAAATTACCCACCTTGACGGAATACGCCAATGAAATGGTTACAGCAAGAGGGAGCCCCTCAGGAACTGCGACAACTAAGACTGTTACACCGAGAATGAAACTATCAACAAAGTCTGAGATGTAATCTGTTGACCATTCATTCTTCTCGATACCAAATTCAACGATGCATAGCCGCACAATAAGGATGATTGTCGTCAATACAGCAACCGTACAACCTGCAAAAAAATGAATACAAAATACATAATATACGGCTTTACCACGTTGAAACATCGGTTCTCGTCAAGGTGGGCACTGGATGAGAGAAGCCCTTGATCATTGATAGGAACAACCAAGGTGTTTTAAACAGTGCTGGCTTAGTTTTTCATCCATAATTTAGATGAATGGAATTGACTTTGTAATCCATCTAATTGGCTAACTTGGTTAGTTTCGCTTGAAGTACAGACTTACATTGCTGTAGACTTACCTACATAGCCAATCTGAATGGCTTACTTGGTTAGTTTAGCTTGAAGTATAGACTTACGTTGTTGTTGTAGACTTACCTACATAGCCAATCTGAATGGCTAACTTGGTTAGTTTAGCTTGAAGTACGGACTTTCCCTCAGATTCTCCTGGTTCATCCCTATCCTGCAGCAATTTCTCCAACTCCTCCTCTTGTTTGCCGTTCCTCGCCTCAGTTTCATGAACTAAGAAAAAAAAAATCATACAAATTCATTTATTTATTTCAACAATATTTTACGAGGGTGGTAATGGAATAGGCAAAGGTATTTTTTGGTATTCATCCACATAAATAATTATAATTAATGGCGACTAAATATTCCATTGCTTTAAAAAATAAAGTCAAGCATTATAGGAATAGACCATGGCTATAATTGATAAAATCTTGTCTCTCCAACGAATGAAATATAATAAATATGATATTGAAACAATACCTTAAGCTCTGTCTACACTATCAAATTTTATGTGACAAAAATATGTATGGACATGATGATGTCATACCACTATTATATTTGGGAATATCACTACCATATTTGGGTATATCACACTTTTTTTTGTAGTGTAAACAGAGCTTTCAGAATTTACTTATTTACTACAAAAATGGTCAACAACCTTCAACAATGCACATTTCCTTTGTCAAATTAAAACATAGTTCTTTCATGCAGCAACCATAGATATTTTAGGCAACCAACAATAAATGAAATAATATTGTACATTTCTATAGATATAGACATGGTATACAATTATGGTTGTAATGGAACAGGCCAATTGGTACAGTATGTATAATATTCATACCTCATCAAATTAATTTTTAATAAAATGGAATATTCCATTTACTTTCTTTGACATCCAATAAAATTTATTATTTTATTCAGAGAGAAAATAGGTTAACATTGGTTTATCCAAGTAAGTACACTATTCTCTGTCACATGACTGAAAGTGTGTAATAATATCATCTTTATACTGTATAATTTATTTATGAATATGAACTATATAATATGTGTTCTATATATATTACATATCATATATTTGTAAAATGATGATATGAATAATAGATTTAAAATTATTTGTAATGTATTCTGATGCACATACATGAATGAATATATACCAAGGAATGCTAGAAAACTTCACATTTATAACAAGGCTAAATGAAAAATGACCAAAGAAACAGAATATATTAGCCTACCCATGAAAGAGATACCCATGAAAGAGATACCCATGGAAAAATGTACCAATGGAAAAAGGTACCAATGGAAAAAAGTACCAATGGAAAAAGGTACTGTACCAATGGAAAAAGGTACCAATGGGAAAAGGTACCAATGGGAAAAGGTACCAGGGAAAAAGGTACCAGCGAAAAAGGTACCAATGGAAAAAGGTACCAATGGAAAAAGGTACCAATGGGAAAAGGTACCAATGGAAAAAGGTACCAGGGAAAAGGTTAATTCCATGAAAATGTACTTCTAGAAAGATCTTCAAGGCAGATGAGGAGCTTGTCTTGTTGGAAATTTTAAATTTTCACTATCCACCCCAATTCCCCAGCACAGATCGTCATTTTATATTAAATATATAATAATATAAGTATCTCTCCCTCGTCTGTTCTTTTTTTCTGAAAATAATATGCTATAAATATTTCAGAGAGTACCATACTGTATCATCAGTAAACCTCTAGTAACCTTCACACACCATCAGGAATATAACATGAAAACATTATTACACAACATTAAATTTTAAGACACATCTAAAACATGCTTATTATCTAAACAAAAATAAACCAGTAACGCGTTAATGTTATAGTTAATGTAAAATATTAGAAAATAAAACTACAAAAAACAGCTTAATATTATGGCTTCTGAAATTATGTTTTTGAAGAAACTTTCTCAATAAAAAAAAACATGTACAAAGCAAATGCGTCTATGTTAACTGATTATTGTTTCAACTAAATTACTCAGAAGACGTTCAAGCAACGATCACGTTTCTTAAATTATTACATTTTGGGGAAAAAATCAGACTAATAACTTTAAATATCATGTACAGCTTCCGTCAAAAAGGTAAATTAAGTATTATTTACAATAAACATCACATAAAACTGTTAGATATGGGTACAATTTACAAATATAGCCTTCTCATGCATGCCAAGAACTCCCTACCATTTTCTATACAATGAATACAAAAAAATATATTATGAATCCATCCAACATGCAGACAAGACTCAGATTAGAAATAATTATTTTAAAACAGTTTTAAACTAAAAGAACAGAAATTAGTTCACAACTAAAAAGATAAAACTGAATCTCGTTTTGATTAGTAAAAAAATATCTAATATATCAGGCAATACAACGCATTCTCCATTCATAGTTCTTACGTTTATTGTTGTCAGAATTTTCTCGTACAGCGTTTTCATTATTTTCGGAATTCTCCGCTTTAGTTTGCGACTCCATGTCGTCGGGCTGTTTACCTGATTAAGTGTGCAAAAAAGATATCTGTATTGTTTACCAACGGTGGACATCCTTTAAATGTCATTGGTGTTAAATTAACAGATAACTAATACAAGATGGTATGCGATAATATAAATCAATTGCGAGACACACCACCACAATAACACGGGATCTGAAATATTAATGCTGGTTAACATTGAACTTAATTAATGTATTACTATACATACAGCCTTCAGAAAATACACTACAGAAAAAAAATGGATTACACATGTTGAAAAAACAAAACAACGAAATGAATGACTCAGTTAAAATGTACAGTAGTACGCCTTTCGTAAAACCGTTTTATATGCTGTGTACCCAGGTGTGAATTAATTCTACAGTTTTGCAGGCCATGTGAAAGTGGTGTAAGATTTTAATGCAAACTTACAAAAACTAATACTATTAAATCCTAAGAAAAAAATATACCTAGACAAAATGAAAATGACACATGTACACAGTACAACTGACAGTAATTAATATAGTATGATTATGATATTAATCATGATTTCGAACATGAGATTTAAGATGCAGGAGGTACTGTAACACACACCTCCTCCTATACCTTATTGACAATGACAGCTAACATGGCATATAATGAACTACTGTACTATACTGTACTTTTATTAAAATCTATTTTTGACAGACTATTATGTTTATACTCTCCCCTCCTTGAAGACATCTTGGATTCAACCCTGAGTAATGATTTATTTGATGATGATGATGATGACGATGATTGACGACGACGATCGACGACGACGACGACGACGACGACCGACGACCGACGACCGACGACGACGACGACCGACGACGACGACGACCGACGACGACGACGACCGACGACCGACGACGACGACGACGACGACGACGACGATGATGATAATGATACTGATGATAATGATACTGATGATAATGATAATGATGATGACGATGTTGATAATGATACTGATGATGATAATCATGATGATAATGATTATGTTAATGTTGATAATGATACTGATGATGATAATGAGGATGACAATGAGGATGACAATGTTGAAGATGATGACGATGATGTTGATAATGATACTGATGATGATAAAGATGATGATGATGATAATACTGATGTTGATAATGGTACTGATAATGATACTGATGATGATGATGATGATGTTCAAGAACATACATAAAGTGATGTACTGATAACAAAAATAATGTTGATAATAATCAAAATATTGACTATGGTACTACAATGACAATTAGAAGAAGTGTGTAATTACTAATATTGAAGGAAAGAAGACAGACGTACTACAGTAAATCTCCTTAAACTGTGATACACTGTCATCTGCTTATATGCCATCTCTACATCCATTATTAATACAAGATTTTCCAACACAGATTACTTACATTACAACATACATTTTTTATATAACATACTTAGGTTCAACTGAAGATAACACTGTTAATGTTAATATCTCTTGTTACTTTCATATATTGTATTTGTATATATAATTTTCTGGCTGTTTTTAAATTGTTTTGATTTAGCTTTTCGCTTTTTTTTTGTATCTCCATTGAGATCCAGACACTGATACCCAGAGCATTGTCATTTTTTCAGTAATTTGCTTTTGGATTTATCCAATCGAGTTTGAACAATACCAGGAAAGCCCCAGTGGTCTAATGGTTTACATCTGCATATCAAGCAGGCAGTTCGAGTTCGAGTCTCGGCCGTTTAAAATTAATTAATTAAATTTCAGTATATCACCGGGCGGTTTAGAATTAATGTTCTTTGCCTGATTTGTTTATATATATAATTATATACAAATGCATTTTCTTTTTTTTTCGTTTATGGATCTAGCGTGACAAGAAATTTCTCTTCTCTAAGATCATCTATTATTAATGGTATTGTTGTATTGTTTACCATTATATTACCATTGTTTTTTATTGTATTGTTTACCAACCATTGATAGAAATTATTAAATGTTGATGTTACTTTATTACCTCCGCCAAGGAGGTTATATTTTCACCCCTGTATGTTTGTGTGTGTGTGTGTCTGTGAACAGCCTGGAGGCCACAGTTTTTATCCGATTCTCACCAAATTTGGCAACAACAATCTATGCCCCAAAAGCTTGGACGAGTTCGAATTTGAGGGGAAAAGGTCATAGGTCAAGGTCACAACTAACAAAAAACTATTTTACTGCCTAGAGACCACAGTTTTTATCCGATTCTCACCAAACTTAGCCACAATGATCAATGACACATCATATAATTGTGGTTAAATTTTGAAGGGTCAGGGTCAAAGATCAAGGTCCACAAAAAGCTAAAAAAAAAGAAATAAAAAAATAATAAAAAAAAAACCTCAGTGGGACTTGAACCAGCGATCTCAACTGTGAGAGGCTGGATACATAACCATTACACCACACTGTCATCCACAACTTTGTAGTGTGCAGTTAACATATTTACACTAAGAACTAATTAAAAAAAATGTAAAAAAAAAATATTCAGGGGGAATTTTATGTAGGGAAATTTTACAGTAGGCGGAGGTTTGTACTCTCGGAGTACCCTCTAGTTTATATATACAAATACATTTTTTTTCTTTTCGTTTATGTGTCTTGCTTGACAAGAAATTTCTGCTTGCAAGATCTTCTATTAATGATTGTATTTTTTACTATTGATAGAAATTAATAATGTTGATATGTAAAATACAACATCTATTTTAATTTCAAAATGCCTAAATCTTTCATTGGAAAGAAATTCATAACATTAACAGAACGACAAAAATATTAGGCGCTGCGCTAATGAAATCAGTCTCTCTGAAATCAGTCATTGATTCCAAACAACCATTAAGAACATTTCAGGTAATTAACAGTCCTATAATGCGTCCTAAGGCTAAAACAAACACATCATTGTTTACCTTTACTGTAGGTACCAACAGCTGCTTCCTCATTGCCATCTTCAACTTTGACCTTTGCCGGCCCACTTTTTTTCTTGTCTCCCCCTAGCAGGAGGGAGAAGATCTGACCCGTCTGTGAGTGTAAGCCGACTGCGGTTACCACAAACTTACCACTGCCTTCCATAACATGTGTACCTGAGGAAATAAAAAACAAATGTTAAATATCAAATAACTACAAGTGGAATCAGCTTATTTATTACATAAATATACCGTATTCTATCTACTAAGATTTTATGTTAAGAAAGCTGTTGTTTGTAAAGGTCACCTATAAAGTTGTAGAAAAAAAGAAAAAATATTAATTAGAATAATAATGCTATGCACGGGCAATCTGATGTTACACCGTGCTCAAAATCTAATGTAATAACCAATATTTACATATCATTTAAAATTGTACAATTTTATTTAAAAAAATGTAAATACAGACTATGAATCTTAGCCCTCTAGAGCACCTAATATTTCGTGTAAAAGCCAAGAAATACAATTCTAATTTCCCTCCTCTTTCCCAAACATGGAATTGGAATTTGGTAGATGGAGTTAATACCACTGTATTCAGAACTAAAAAACAGTGTTTTTTTTTTGTTTGTTTTTGTTTTTTTTTTTGTGGATTTTTACTTTTATGTTGAACCAAAGAAACGATAAGGAATAAATTACCTTTATTCAATATAAAAAACAGTGCTATAAGTATGGTACACTGAGTGATTTTACATGTGACTTCTGGTAACAAAGTTCCATTACCATCTACACGAGGGGAGGGGCGCGTCAATTAAATAGACTTGTTTATTCAATTTTTGTTTGTATTATATTATAGTACAAACTAAAATACATTTTCCAAGGCATTGGAATGTAAAATGAAGTAATAACTGGAGTTGGTACGGCTGCACGATTCAAGGAACATTGAGCACATATCTAGAGTTTTTACGTTTAAAGAAAATATCGACAAATGATTTGCAGTTAATGAGCTAAGCAAACATACATTGTGACACTAACATTTAGAACACATGTAGAAAGCCGTTGTACGACTCTCTCACGTCTTCAAGCATTAATTATATAATTTCGTATTCCATAATATTTTTCAAGAGCATCCCTACAATAAATGTAGTATCAGAATTAAGCATGTTAATTTCTGTACATGATCCCTAAAATATTGATAATTAAGGTCGTGATTGTGGCTAACTAGTTTTTGATGGAAGGGTTTAGGAGGACCCCCGCCCCTGGTTCTTTTTTTAGCCCGAGGCAGGTGCGCAAACGCAAGATTTGCAAAGATAATCTGATTTGACATGTTAATGAGATTGCCACTTAGCTATTTCCAGATATGAATAGATATTGTCCTTGCCAATTTGATGGAATTTTAATATATAAAAATAATAATTTATGAAGAAGTGACAGTGATATTGATAGATAATAATGAGGTCATCATATTGATTATAATGATAATGATGATGACAGTAAAATCATCATAAATGAAGGCATAGATGAATAGTTACTGATATAATGGGAACTGTGTTTATACAAATGATATCGATGCTAATGATTATGATGCTAATGATTATGATAGCAATGATTATGATGCTAATGATTATGATGCTAATGATTATGATGCTAATGATTATGATAGCAATGATTATGATGCTAATGATTATGATGCTAATGATTATGATAGCAATGATTATGATAGCAATGATTATGATGCTAATGATTATGATGCTAATGAGTATGATGCTAATGAGTATGATGCTAATGATTATGATGCTAATGATAGCAATGATCATGATGCTACTAATGATTATGATAGCAATGATTATGATAGCAATGATTATGATAGCAATGACTATGATGCTGATGATTACATGGTGCTGATGATTATATGATGCTAAATGATTATGATAGCAATGATTATGATAGCAAAGATAATGATGGCAAAGATTATGATAGCAATGATTATGATGCTAATGAATACAATAGCAATGATTATGATGCTAATGATTATGATGCTAATGATTATGATAGCAATGATTATGATAGCAAAGATTATGATGCTAATGATTATGATGCTAATGATTATGATAGCAATGATTATGATAGCAATGATTATGATAGCAAAGATAATGATAGCAATGATTATGATAGCAAAGATAATGATAGCAATGATTATGATAGCAAAGATTATGATAGCAATGATTATGATGCTAATTATTATGATAGCAATGATTGATAGCAATGATTTTGATAGCAATGATTGATAGCAATGATTATGGTAGGAATAATTATGATAGCAATGAATGATAGCAATGATTATGATAGCAAAGATTATGATAGCAATGATTAAAGATGATTCTCATAATAATGTACATGTTGATTGTATGCATGATTATGATATTGATAATAATAATTTTATGATAATTATGATGATAATGTGTATATTTCATAATAATGATACAGTAATATACAGATTATTTAAAATGATGAATTATTTGATTAAATATCGCATTATATATAAATCATATTAAACAAATTTGATTGTAAATATCACTAGCCCATGACAGATTACCGACTGATAAAAATAGCTATAAACTATTTTAATGAAACTCTAAATTAACGTTCTGTGTATATTTAAACAGAAAAAATAATGTCAAAACACTGTAAAACGATTACTTATAAAATTTTCATAGAAAAGCAAGAAAAAGTACACATTTAAATGTCAGACGTCGTAATTACAAACAAACTTAGTAAATTATTCTAATACTCATTGCTTGAAGTCGCCAGTAAACAGCTCTTGTACTTTTTTATTCGTTATTAATATTATAATAACACATTTTTTTTCTATATTTAACCTTTGCAAGGAACCGAGCTGTGTTAATTGTGTATGCCTCTACGATAACAACTAAAAAGTCAAATTATTATTAATTTCTTTGTTTATAACAGTGACAAAAAAAAAATCAAAAAAAATATTACATTTAAATGCTACAGTTTATCCCATTATGTAAAAAAACTATAAACAAAATTTCTAAAGGTTGTCAGAACAATTATTAAATGTTGGTAATTTGATAGCTATACTTTTTATATTGTAAATGGTGTGTAAAGTATGAACCTCCATTCCCACCATGATCTTGTTTAATATAATCAACCAACTGTGATTCTGAGTTTTGATAATCCTAATTAACGCAGAAATAACGAAATAATTTCTTTTTTCTTTCTTTCCTTCCTATGAATTCAGAAAGGTTCAAGAATATTCTTTATAAATCGGAAGTACTGTTTTGTTCTGCGACAATTTGCCCTTTTATTTCATAACTTTAGTTCACATTTGCTGGTATTCTGACGCTATAAGGACCCTTAAGACGCAACACTTTAATACCTGATATTCATCAACCATCTTCGTTTCAATTTTCATGGCTCAATTTTAAATGGATGATGGTTGTTCATTTTTAAAGTATTCTAATAAAAAAAGAATTGTTTATGAATTATTGCAAATGATAGACGATGATCTTCATTGGTAAAAATATTTTCTCCGTCGTACTGACCATTCTACAATTAGTATTACGAATATTATTTGGTCAAATTTGTTTGCCAAGAAATCAAACATTTTGACAGTAAAATCTGCACGAATATACTAATATTATATGCCACAATTGTGAAAAAATTGTTCATTTGACTAATAAAATTTATATAATAAAAAATTGAGTATGACAAGTCAATTTGTAAAGTTATTTTTCATCTTAATAATTTTGTTAAATAAAAATTTTTTTTTTAAATACACTTCTAAATTTATGGAAGTATGCCATGCTCAACATTAGTAGAATTATGTGACGAGAGGATAAAGCTATATTTAGAATCAAGAAAAAAAAAGTTCAAAGTAGCACCCTCAAATAAAGGTCATAGTTCATGTCTAGCATACTGGCTGTCTTGCCACTTTTCTCTAAAGGGCAATTTACACTAGGAAAAATCGTTACCACGTATCAAAAATGACGAAATTATGTATGAACGTTGTAATTCCATTCCGTAATGAAGATGACTCGCATACCCTTGTGGCGAATTTAGAAAAAAAAGTGTTCTTACAAATTTGTAAAAACAAATTCCTTACAAATTTGAAAAAAAAGTATACAGTAACTAGAGCAAAGAAAATTAAACTGAAAATTGGCCGTTTAGAAAAAAGATTGAAAATCTAATTAAACACTTTTTTTGAAAAAAGCAAGGAAATTGGAAGTTTTTATGAGGACTAATCGGATGGTAAAAATAAACATTTCAATCAGTCATAGAAATATAAATCAGAAAAAAATATCCACAGTATTAAAAGTATTAAAAAGAGTATTAAAGATATTGTTATTATATAATTAAGTGTTTCTTTTAGATAATTCTGTGTTGTTATTTTTTATTAAAACAGGTAAACAATTTAATGTGACCTCCTCTATAATACATGCATTTTGTTAGGGCAAGTTCTTTAGGTGTAAACTTGAGATACTATAAGATTTAATCATTAGCGATATACTGGGCTAGTATTGTACTGGGCTAGTGCTGTATTGGGCTAGTAGGCTAGTGTTGTACTGGGCTAGTTGGCTAGTGTTATACTGGGCTAGTGTTGTACTGGGCTAGTGCATTAGTGTTATACTGGGCTGGTGGGCTAGTGTTGTACTTATTTTACAATTAATTTGAAAAAATCCAATTTATCCTTATTTAAGATTAGAAGGGACTAAGAACAAATTGTACCGACCTGATAGAAGCATGGGGTCAGTATCGACCCCTTTCTTTATGCTGTCAGACTCGCCTGTGAGGGAGCTCTCATCTATCTTTAAGTCGTTGCTGTGAATGATAACACCATCGGCTGGTAATAGATCACCTGACAATAAAGAAACAAACACCTTATTATTTGTATTATAGAAAATAATTTATATTGAGTAGAATATTGAGTAGAAAATTGACTAAGTATTGTATAATTACAAAGCAACAAAAATTATTTTCACTAATTTGGGACACCTAAACAAGGGATGCTTTCCAAGAAACAAGCACTATGATCATCCACAATTCAGGGGACATCCTTATTAAAGGGACACATTGTTGGGTCCAGAAGGTGTCACTTTAAGTTCTATGTTAATTTACTAAAATATTAGTTCAATCTTTAATTTATAACATTTGACTGTAGAACACCTTCCTTTGGGATGTCAGTATACATCCCAAGGATAAAGGGGACACTGTCCAAGAATATACGAGAAACAATAGTTTAAAGCTCTGTCTACATCATCAAACTTTATGTGACAAAAAAATTTGATGTGCCCATATATGGATATGATGACATCATACCACACATCATCAAATTGTATAAAAAAAAGTTGAACATGTTCAACTTTTTTTGATGTAGTCTATCAAAAAGTTGTCAAATTTTTATATTGACCAATCACAGTGTGTTATTTTTTTGATCAAATTTATTAAATCGAGCTCGCTCTCTCCGTATTTTTGTTTCTTGAAAAAATGTCTTCGCGACGATTGTCAACCGAAGAAAATGAAAAGTTTATTTCCCTGCTATTTGGTTCCCCCTGTTTGTGGGATACCAAATGCAGGGCCTACCATGATAGGGTCAAACGACAGCAAGCTGTCCAACAAATTGGAAAACAATTTGATCCGGAAATGCCTGGTAAACACTATTTTATTTAGTCATTATACAGATAGCGCATAGTAGGCTTAGCCCCTAGCTCTCGATACATTAGTTACGTAACTAAGTACACGTACGTCCCTAGAGTACGCTCCGCCCCGCGACGACCCATAAATAGGTCAACCACCCTTGACGTTCGACCTGCGACCTTGCACGCATATCAATTTATTCTTCCGGCGGCGGTGGGATAAAGCATCGCATTGCCTCCTCTCTCGCAAGCTACACCACACGCGGAACACTAGCTAGGCCTAGGCCGCCTATTTATATACTCTCTAGCCTAGGGCCTAGCTAGCCTACGTATTACCATGCATGGAGGAATTATTTCAAAATATTTTAAAATAATTCCTCCAGGACCATTCGCCAACTAGGCCTAGGCTAGCCTAATCTGATCAGGAGTAATAGGCCTAGCCTAGGCTAGAGGCCTAGCTAGGCTAGGGCCTAGGCTAGGCCTAGATTGAATTTTTTTTTCCATTATGAATCCAACGAACTAGGCTATGCCTAGCTAGGGCCTAGTATTACTTAGTAGGCTAGGCCCTACTTACAGAGTTACAGTATTCCCCGCGTTAGAGACTCTCTTTTAACAAGGAGAAATACGGCGGTAGGGCCTAGACTAGGCTATATAGTAGGCTGGGTCTACTAGGGCTAGCCTAGGCCTAACTAGATAGGGTATGCTTAGCTAGGAATGATTATATGAGTGAATAATATTTATAGTTATTTATTATACTGGGCTAGGCCTAATTTAATTATTATAATAACTACTACTCCTACTTCTAAACTACTACTCACTCTAAATAACGACTACTAGAGTAGGCCTCTTTTTTTAGGCCTAAGAAAGTAGCCTAGTTAGTATATACTATAAGTAGGGCCTATTAATTATTATTAACATGTAAGGACTTAGGGCCTATGTTTTAATTAATTAGAGTAGGCCTAGGCCTAATTTTACCTAATAACTACTAGGCTAGAGTAGGCCTCTTTTTTTTAGGCCCAAGAAAGTAGCCTAGTTACTAGTTAGTATAAGTAGGGCCTATAAATTATTATATAGTATGTAAGGACTTAACTTTATTATCTAGGTAAGACCATATGTTTATTCCCTGTTTATTAAATGTTTAATCTAGTATGTATGTACTGTATGAAGGAAAATATATGAATGTGAATAATGATTAATAATTAGGCTAATATATAAATAAATGAATAGTAGGCCTACTATAACATCATATTTACCACATTTATTACATTTTTTTATTCACAGAAACTGAAGTAAAAAACAAAATCAACGCACTGCGGACATATTATCGGTGTGAGAAAAGAAAAGAGAAAGAAAGCAAGACTAGTGGGAGTGGGTCGTTAAATTGCTACACATCAAGATGGCCCTTTTTTACAAGCCTATCCTTCTTGGCAGATCATGTAACTCCAAGAAAATCAACATCATCTGTAAGTTGTTTTTTTTTTATAGGTGAGGGTTAAGATTGGTCCTTAAAGTTTTTAATGGTCAATTATATTGCCATGGAAGAGGTTGCACTTCATTTACATAGTGACAAAATTGTTCTCTAATATCTTTAGCAATTGATGTACTATTATTGCTGCCTTGACTATCTAAGTTCTGAAGCTTTGATACTGCTTCCGCTGACATTTCCTCCCCATTTGCCCTTAAGTAATTGTGCAGCACACATGTGCATAGCACAACCTTCTGGCAATTAGACGGGACTAGCATTATTTTAGAGTGAAAGATTCTGAATCGGTTAGCAAGATGTCCAAATACATTCTCTACTACTCGGCGGCCCCGGCTTAACCTGTAATTGTAGGCTCTCTTCTCCCTTGATAATCCTCTTTGAGGGTATGGCTTCATGATGTTCCTGTGTAGAGGAAAGGCATCATCGGCAAGTATGACATGAGGTGTGACTATGTCAGATCCTGGCAACTTGCAAGGTTCTGGAATATTTAGCATGTTGCTTTCCGATGTCAGTGCCTGCCAAAGCGTTGAATTTCGCAGCACACCGCCATCACTTATCCTTCCGTTGCATCCAACATCAATGTATAGAAATCTATAGTTAGCATCCACTAATGCCATCAAGACGATAGAGTGGGTCCCCTTGTAATTATAATAGAATGAACCAGACTTGGGAGGACACTGCATAGTGATATGCTTTCCATCGATGGACCCAATACAATTGGGAAACTGCCATTTTTGGAAATAGTCATTGGAAACTTTTCTCCACTCATCTTGTGTTGATGGAGTCTAAAAAAAGATGAAAATTAAAATGTATACAGAATGTATTATTATTAATATATTTTATTTTTTTATTTTTAGATGAACCCATGTATCTCAGAGCCAAGCCAGGAACAACTTAATTCAGATTCCCCTCTACAAGAATTTCCCCCTCTACAAGAATTTCCCCCTCTATCAGAATTTCTCCCTCTATCAGAACTTCCCTCTCTACCAGAATTGTCCCTCCTACCACCAGTTTCAGCAATTCCCCCTCCATTAAAAAAATCCAAAAAAGAAAAAAGGTCAAATCAAGATGATGAACTAATAAATAAATCACTTCAAGTCTTGCTGTCAGCTGATAATAATGGTCCAGAAGAACGTTTTGGAAGCTATGTGGCCGCTGAACTTAAGAGAATTGGAGATCGCAAAAAAATTAACCTAATTAAATTAAAAATTCAGGAAATTATTTGTCAATCCGAAGACTAATATAATAAATTAAAGACACTTTTTACTAAATTTTTTAAATCTAATTTTAAAGATATATTGTCCCCATGCCATTTTAATATTACATAATAGTTATTCCCTTTGGCCAAAAAAAGTGTTTTACCTGAAAAAACTGTAATTTAAAGCAAAAAATAGTCAAATTGTCTGTCAGAATATGGGGTTTTTGTTAAAAAATACAATATGAGCCTATTACAAAATTTGAAAAATAAGTTGATTTTAATAGTCTGCTATAAATACAAGCATGCATTGCGCGTAGATAGATATCTTTGTTTTGCTTCTGTGATACACCCATTTGGTGTGATATCGTAAAGGAAATGATCTGGTTTAAGGTTTTTAAATAAGTTTTTAAATATAAGTTGCAGTGAAAGTGTCTTTAACAAATTCGACTTCTTAATTATTAATTTTATTTTAAAGTATTTAATGAGAACAGGTAAGGGTGGAGTGCAATAAATTGATAAAAATGTTATTTTTATGGAATGCGTCAATAAAGTGTTTTTGCACATTATAGGTGTTCTGTTTTATTGTACTACCATGATGACTTTATCATACAGTATTGAGAAAGTAGATATTTTTTAATGTGTTTGACAGTTTTTTTGAAAGCGATGGCTTACCTTCATGTACTCATCTTTTAGGCTGTCATATATTGCCTCGCATACTTCAGGTATCAACTTGCTGATAGACTGCTTAGAAATGCGATGTTGATAGGCCAAGCTTGTGTAAGATTCTCCTGAAATAAAATATTAATGTAAAGTACTAAAAGTTATACAATGAAGCAACTACGCCAGGTAACAGATTAAACTGAAGTAGAGGATTGGCCATTATTACTATTTTATAATAAAATTAATACTTACCAGTGGCCAGGAACCTCAAAGTTACACTTAAACGATGGTGTGCTGGGATTGCTTCCCGAAAGACTGTGTCCTTCCTACTAATAGTAGGCCCCACAAGTTTCAATAAGTGATCAAATAGTATGTGATCCATTCGTATATAATTCTCAAACCCTTTTCTGTCTTCCGTTCTTAACTCTCTCATTAGTGTCTCGCATGCTCCCAATTCATTTCTTCTCGCAAGCCAAGGTTTAATCCACATCCTCTTTTCTTTTTTCTTTTCTTCATTCTCTCTCTTTCTTTTTAACATAATACCAGTAATGAGACACACAGCAGCCACCTTCTCCTGCTCCATCTTTCTACTATTTGATTAAATTTGATATTAAAAAATTTGATAGTGTAGACGTTTAAAATTATGAAACACCTTTTGACCAATAAAAAAACACTAAAAGTCATACCAACCAATCAGATTTGTTAATTACGTTTCATCAAAGTGCATCAAATTATTGATGTATTTTGACGATATTGTTTCATCAAATTTTATTTGATACTTTTTTGATAAATTTTGATGATGTAGACAGAGCTTAACACTATAGCCAATCTCTAATTAAGGAACATTTTGTTGGGTCCTGTAGGTATTCCCTTAAAGGACAACTTGACCGAGGTGCATCACAAAATCTACTTAAAGAGTCCAGATAAGCAAAAGAAACAATAACAAAAATCAAAATTTATATTTTTTACGATTTATTTACTATGTGTTTACTATAGATAGAGATTCTACTGTACATCAAATACGCAAATAAATATTAAACTCAATCCCATTTATCACAAATAACAAAATATAAAAAAAAAAATCATTAATACTATTTGATATCAACACTAAATAATATATTGCATTATTTAAACTTTAAATTCATTTGATGAATACAGATATAAATTAATGTTTTTATGATTAATTTTTATCAAAATGCATCCATATTGCTTATAAATGACCTTTAAAAAAGAAGATATGAAATATTCTGACCGCAAGTTACTTGTGTAAAAAAAATAAAAGGTAAATAAATTCAATGAACTCTCATATTTATTTCTTGCAGCATATTCCAAGTAGTCAGATCGATCTCTGACTCTGCTATGCTACAAAAGCTGAACAATTATCATCACACGATTTTCACACCACTTTTTCTTGCTAACTTGCAGAGTTTTCACAACCCAACATTGCTTCTCCACAAACTATGTCTGGTGTCAGAAGGTACAGGTCTGTCTGCTGAATAACGGTGCTGTATATGGAGCTGGGTCCCATTAGGCATTTGAAATCAGCATTGCTGACTCTTATGACAGCCCCTGCATCTAGTATCTGCCTCAGAACTCTGCTCAAGGTGGGCACTGGACGAGAGAAGCCCTTGATCAATGTTGGGACCAATCAGGGTGCTTTAAACAGTCCTGGCTTTGTTTGTATCAAACCTGTTAGTGGCGGCAATTATCGCTGTTGGTTTCAATTGAATAAAATATTTAAAAAAAATGTTTTTTGATGTGCTACACTCTTTATGTTGTTGTGCAGTGTCCTCACTTCAGAAGACCTTGTCTGGCACAAATGTCTGATGATTCTTTTATATTTGGATATTTTTTCTCTGTGATTGTTGTCAACTTGCAGCTTCATCACGTGCCAGAGTTGCTTCTGTACAACAACTTCAAAATGTCCAGGCCTTAATACCTAATTTTTTCCTTATAAACTTCATATTTGGATGTCTTCTTCACATCTTTGCTGTGATAAGATCTTGTTAAATGTCCTCTTTATTAAAAATAATAATAGTTCATTCTTATATATCGCATATAAGCAAGCTCTCAATGTGCTGCACATTATTACCAGTCGTTTTTTGGATCAAACACATAAAAACTTCAACACAGCGGATTAAAAATTATCTAATCCTCTTTCCAATACTGTTTAAAACTTTAAAAAGATATTGTCTTTACACTCTGTCCTGTATCTTGTAAATTGCAAGATTTCTTTAATGAACTTATGCAAGGTCAAATGATAACCTTTTCAAAATGACTCGCTTATTTGACAAATTGCTGCAAGTTTTAATTCATTATCTTCTATGTAACTGTGATAATGTTGGTGGATGACAGTGAAACAGACATCAACCTCACCCTCCTACTAATAACACGAGGTTATTCAATCGACATATTTAATCTCTTTTGGATTTCTTCGAACAAAAAGTCAGTGACATAAAACGAGTTCTGAATTGCTTTGTTTCAATTAAGGTTTAGTCTCGCGAGAGTTTGAAAAAGGATCTTGACTCGCAACGATACGATGATAAACGTGATCTACCGGTACAGTCCACCACATAAGTCTAGTTATAGCAGACACTGGTATGTATGTTATTTCGCAGTCAGATTTTTTTCATACATACAATTACCAACAAAATAATTATATATCAGACTGTACACTATTATTGGTAGAGAGATAATTAAATATGGCATGCAAAATGTGCCTTAAGTTAATTAAAGTTGAACAGGTAAGTTTCAGATTAACAATAAATACTCTGGTAAGCTAGAACAGTAATTCACTTAAGTCTTTATTCACTATAATTACTTCTATTTTTATTTATTATGTAACATGTTATTTTCACCGTTGATAATGTGAGAATGTTTTTAATAAACATTCATCCTTCAATCAACTATTAAATGGAAACATCCTGAGATGTTCAATCTCGATTGGTTGCGACCTTTCTTATCTCAGCAATTTATTGGGCATGCTGTTTTGTATGGGAGTGAATTTGAATTGTTGTATAGTGTGGATAAATGACGACGAAACTTGTTGTATGAATTGATAAAGCAGGGGATGTCTCTACACAGGGGATTCCTAACGACATATAACGCAATGCCGTACGCAATGGTTGCTAACTACATAAAGTAATTAAGTGTGTCTTTAATCAATTAATTTTACATTATGCAACTAACATAGACAGAATACACAAGTAGGAACATTATTAAACTGGATGGTTTTAAGTCTGACAGCTTCTAGCTGAGATACCTGCCAGGAATACCACTTTTCTATAAAGGAAATTCGACAAGCAAAACGTTCATACCATTAAAAATGCCATCCTGAATACCAGACTTCCCAGAAAACCAGACATATTTGGCCAGCACAAAGGTGTCCAGTATTGTGAGAGTTGACTGTGCATGGAAATTGAATATAGAAATTGATTGGCATGGGTATGTTGATGTTTTTCCCATCTCAATAAATTCCTAAAGTCACAATTATGACCATTATGCAACGGTCATTACATTCATCACAATTACACTATCTCTCAAGGTCTCATTTGCTTGCGAAATGAAGTGCTAAAATGAACTATCGACCATTTACTAACGGGTCAACCAACTAAGTCACTTAAAAAATAAACTGTTTAATTTGATCGGCAGAACAACAACGGGCTAATATCTGTATTATTATCTGAATTTTTTATACCTATAAGAAAAAAAGTGTCGAGCAGAAAAATCCTTTTTTTTTGTACGTTGGGATTACATTTAGACCATGATTCTGGATACTAATTATAAAAAAGATTGTGTCTATAATGTTCACCAAATTTTCGAATATTTCAACCAATTTAAGTCCCTAGATTACGTTTCATAAGAACTTTAATTTGTTTCTACGCAACAATGAAACAAAAACTGAAATTACATATTTCAATAAATATTAATATTGTATAAATGCTTGTACAGTACTAAACTATAATGCAATGTATATACAGGTAATTAAATGTTATAATATACAGTCATTTATATATTTAATTTTAAATATTTCAAATTATACTATAATGATTTAAAATATATTATTAATAAAACATGATATAAGTTTTAATATGATACTGCAAATAGAAATCTCGCAACCTTTCATTCATATGGTAATTACCCATCATTACCATACCAAATTTAGAAGGTCATTTTCTGTGGCCATTTTCTGTGGTCAGCTGCGAAAAACAAAACCACATTCATTGGTAGCAAGTGTTGCTTAATTACCTTGATACCGAATCTACAAGTTATTTTGAGTAAATTTAAATATAGCTGTAACATAGTAACATATTGTAAACAGGTTGTGTGAGATATTAGACGGACTGACATTTGATAGTGGTTTGATTTTCATAGAACAATAAATTAACTATTTTATGTTTTCCAATTTTACAAATTCTATGAAAGGCTAATCAAATTTGGTAGAAAACAACTTTCTGTAATAAAAAATTCAAATATCAATCGTGTTGCTCATTCTATCTTGCGCATCAAATTCATCCAGTCACTGTCCTAAAATATCTTTTGGTCATCTTTAGTCTTTTCAATGTGTGTGAACTTTCAGATGTTGGTACCATTCTGTTCTCAAGGTTTCCTAATAACTAAATATTACAAGACTTGTAGTAGAGGTTGTTTTTCCAGAGTTTCTGGTCCCGAAAGAGTTACATTTATCAATAAGGCATTCAAGTATATTAAATAAATGTGGGTTTCTCTCTTTTTTAAAAAAAGAAATGGAACCTGGTTTAAAAGAAAGAGTTGGCAGAATACAGTGCATACCAAAATAAACACCATTTAACAGATATGTTATGAAGCCTTATGGTTTTTACTATACTGTATACTAAAGAAGTCCATGATGCCAAAAGAAGATGGAATAAAAAAATAATCAACAGGCCTACGTCATCAATGTCGAAATAATGTTTTATTGGATAGTTTTAAGTAAAAATCTATTTTAATAATTACTATTTATAGACAGGACAATAAAAATATGATATTGGCAAACATATGATCAACTATCTTATATAACACAATAAAAAGCTTTTAAAAATACCAAAAAATCTATAAATCTTTCATACATATAATTGTAATCAATGAAAAGTGGATGAATTATGATTTTAAAAATCAATAATTACGATAAGTAAGAAAAAAAAACAACTGCTGTGGTTGTAAAAGATAAAAAGGAAAATCTAACAAAATTGAATTCTTTGTTCATAAAGTGAGATGTAAATTTGACTAGAATTGAAATTGTCAATATGCTTGTAATTACAATAATCGGCATTAATAACCAGAGCAGTTTCCATGGAAACATCACTTCCGTGCATCTGTTGTTGGTACATTGAAAGAAGAAAATCATGATAATCTTTAAATGGCTTCATGAATACAAGGTCTACGTTAATTGTACATGATACTGCATCGTCGAGGCTGTTACAATCTTACTTATCTCTATGAATCTTGGCAACCTGTGCGCTTTATGGCGTTTAATGCCACGGTTAGTAGCGATATTGTGAAGCTAACTGCCAGATTTGAAAGACCTTTACATTGAGTGAATTTACAAATCATAGTCTTTAGTATATGACTTCATACAATTAGTAATTCAAGAGATGTAGTCTGCTCGTAAGGTCAACATTGGACGTACTAGTGTATCTGACAATTGTCCGTGACATTTGTAGCGTATTGCATAATCATGCCATTTTACTCAATCTTTAAATTTGAAACATTTTTTAATCAATCAATGAAACATTATCTGTACAATATCAGTATCCTTTAAAGATGTATTGTCCCTTTGACTAATTCAAAAAAATATTTTTTTTTTTTCGAAAAAAGTGGGTCATTTTGAAGTATCATATCGTTATTAACTTTCACCAAAAATTAGTTGAAAAACAATTAATTTAACCGAAATACAGACGTTTTTTGGTTCAAAAAATAACTTTTACTTCCAGTCAAAGTTTTCTATCAAAACACATCTCATAATGCAATGCGCTTATTTGACTACTCTGTATGCATAATCATAAAACTTCCTCGCGATCTGTGTGAAAACACCTTCTCAACCGCGACGTGTTGTAAACAATCCTAATTAGCATCATGTATAATGCATACTCATGGTTTGAAATCTTTGTTTACTTTCGCTCATGACGTTTTACCAGACGAAATGTAATCAATTAATTTACCTGTTAATTACGTAAACTTGTTGTTTTTGCCTCGAATTTTCGACCTAAAGTGAGTAACTTTAATATTACTTTCATATGTTCAATTTAAATTTAGAATAATTTTTTTTTCATTTTTTGTGTTTCAAAGGACAATACATCTTTAAACTGTGAATATGAGATAGAGATTGTTACAACCGACACATTCCTTACCACAGCCTGGCGTGTGCCATGCACGAAATATATGTGAAACACCGTAATATGACACGCAGGCAATATGAGTGACACGCATATTATCTGCGTGACACACATATTGCTTTCATACTACATTGAACAAGGTCCCAGATATCCAGATGGGAATGTGGCACAAAAAAATCCTGTGATTAGCCCGGCTATAGTAAAAGATAATTGACAGGGGTCATTTCAAAGTTATTCTACTGAAGTTACTGCAGTAATATATGAGTAATTTTAATGAGGCAGTCTCTGTAATATATAGTAACTGCAGAATATAAACATGGACCCTTACTCCATGCTACAATATTTTTATTGTTAAGATCTACTGCATTAAGCATTAAACATTTTATGTGACAAAAAAATGTGATGTACTCATATATGGACATGTCATATCACCACCATATTTGGGCACATCGCACTTTTTTTGTTAAACTAGTTTAATAGTGTAGACAGAGCTTAAGAAATAAGACAAAACCTTTACGAGACAAATAAACATGGGACATATCTTACCGTATTTACAGATGGCAATATCACCGACTACTATATCGGCAACGATGATTTGAACGATTTCCCCGGCTCGTATCACCGACATTTTATGTTCCTGGTCGAGCTTGTCTTTCAAACCACGGAACTGACGCTCTTTGGAATAGTCATTGAATGCGGTTACTAATACAACGATTAAAATGGCAACCAGAATGGCAACACCTTCGAACCACTCCGCCTCACTTTCAGCGCCCCCTTCCTTATCTAAAAAAAAGGAGAAAAAAAAAACAGATTTAAATTTAATTAATTTTATATGTCAGAACTACTGGAGGATCGCTATATAAACATGCGTGCATATAGCATGTAAAAAATGGTTTCTAACTTCGTTTCAACCGTTCCAGATGGAGCTGTTAAGGTCTGTCTACACAATCAAACTTTATGTGACAAAAAAATGTCATGTGCCCATACATGGACATCATGATGTCATATCACTACCATATCTATGTATATCACTTTTCCATATATGGGCACATCACATTTTCTTGTCACATAAAGTTTGATAGTGTAGAAAAAGTTATAGGAATGAGAAAAGAGCATGTCTGTTGGAATGGTCACATACTGACAGTAATTACGGACATCACGAA
Source organism: Antedon mediterranea (assembly GCF_964355755.1). Lineage (NCBI taxonomy): Eukaryota > Metazoa > Echinodermata > Crinoidea > Comatulida > Antedonidae > Antedon > Antedon mediterranea. Next base: position 22,528,274 of record NC_092678.1, on the reverse strand, counting down.
TCGGATATGGTAAACCATTTTTCCCCCCAGAGAAAACACCTTTTTTGAACCTCACGTTTGAAAAAGAAGTTAGTTGTGAGGAGAATACATAATAATAATCATTGTTGCGCAAACGTTACAGATTTAAATGATGGTAATGTACATGCTAAAACCCATAACATGTAGTTGACTAAACCACTGTATATAACATCACACAATGCTAATTACTCTACTCATTCAATTTAGCTAAATGAAAATGAAGAGAGAATGCAGAAACAACTTTTACACATTAGTGAGAAACGTGCTCAACGTCTTACAAATATGTTGCTAAGCTGCGATCAGAATAATTTATATTAGTAATAATTGGAATGTGTTAACATAGATAATATAAAATGTTCAACATAAACAGTGTTTTGTATTTATCTTTATACACAGTATAAACCAGAAATGGTGTTGCCTGTCTGTGAGTGCAACTATACCCGAATAAACCAACATTAGTCCTTTCCCACATTAAAGAGTGGAAGAAAAATTATTAGTGGAGCACCCCTACCTGCCCATGAGACAGTCAGCTAGGGCACATTACTTTCAATAGTGGAATTTAAACCCTCCCCCCAAAATATTGTTTACAAAGTAGGTGAAGCTTGTGCATTGTATGTTGGGAAATAGCGTTGAAGTTAACGTTTACGTGTTCCTGCGAAAATTCCCTATAGTATTACCCAGCACAATAGCGTTTCACTTACGTTGTTTAGGGATAAATGAAAGTCCCAATGATATAAGAGCAGCTATTATTAACATGATCAACGTTACATCTTGTATGGCTTCCCACATTAGCCGCAGAAATGTTTTTGGCGGTTTCGGCGGAATTATGTTCTTGCCGTATGTCGTAACTCTGCGGGTCATATCAGCAGCTAATCCCCTTAAACCTACAAATAAATGAAATAAAATCGATTAAAAAATTGTGTTTATTTAGGTTTTCAAAATTTTAAGTAATCTCCAAAATAATGGAGCAACCCAAATATTTCAATTCTTTGAATTACTGTATTCATCATATTTTATGATTTTTTTTTTTTACATCAAAATGTAATATTCAATCAAGCATAAAACATTTATTTTCAACACAAATGTAAGTAAGTTCAAAGCTCAGAGGTCATAGTTCACATCCTAAGGTCGCTTAGTTTAAGGGTCTATACCTCTTCCTTTTCTAATGGGGTAACTGTACCTTGTGTAGGTGACGTTTTTAACCTTGAACAAAGTTCTTGCACATCCCCGTACCGGTTCTTTATTTCTGTTATTGCCTCTCCTCGTCTTAATTCCATTAACTCCCTCAGCTCCTCCACCGTGGCCTTAAACGGGCCATCTATCTCGTCATCCATATTGCCTTAACTTCTGACCTGAACAAAATTTAAATTATTTTGAAAATTAATATGATGAAGCCAAAAAACATCACTCTTCTCCCTCCATCAGAAGCTTAATTTCATTTAAAACAAATTCAGGATATAAAGCTCTGTCTACACTATTAAACTTTATGTGACACAAAAATGTTATGTGCCCATGTAGACATGATAATGTCATATCACTACCATATTTGAGCATATCACTACCATATTTGAGCATATCACTACCATATTTGAGCATATCACTACCATATTTGAGCATATCACTACCATATTTGAGCATATCACTACCATATTTGAGCATATCACTACCATATTTGAGCATATCACTACCATATTTGAGCATATCACTACCATATTTGAACATATCACTACCATATTTGAGCATATCACTACCATATTTGAGCATATCACTACCATATTTGAGCATATCACTACCATATGTGGGCATATCACTACCATATTTGGGCACATCACACTTTTTTTGTCAAACTAGTTTTATACTGTAGACAGAGCTTCAGTTATTATTGGTTCTTTAAATAAAAAGATCAAATTTTTGAGTTTTGAATAATTTATGTGTTTATGAATTTTAATGGTCATTGTGCAATCATGCAGAACGAAAATTAAATATCATATCAAGAACATAATACCAAGACAGTGATATTATAAATAATCACTGAAATTATTATTTTTAAATACATATTTTCTGCGTATTTAATTATAAATACTTCTGATGGTCATTAGTGTCATTTCAATAAACACAGTGACAGGTAAATATGCAAATTAGATATCAAAAAAGTATGGAAGATTATATTTAATCATTTGCATAATGACTGTTTAGCAGAGGCAACACTTGGCAAGTTCTATGTGTACTTAATGTGTCCATTCATCAATTTCTGACATCCTGAATAAATACTAACACAACTCTCCAACAAAATGTAGCTAAGGCATTTGCTATGCTGAAATAATCTCAACACTATTACATAATTTACTCAATTCTAATGTGGTCGGTTACCAACTAAACAACACGTTTTTTCATAAAAATGACAAAATTTATAATTAAATTACAAATTTTATAGAAATTTACTTATTAATCATTAAATCAAGAATAATTTAGTTGATTTTGATAATAAAAATGACAAAATAATTAATAATTAAATTACAAATTAAAAATAAATTGGCTTTTTATGATTCAAGGATCCTTATAATGATCAACAGCTTGAGAGTATTAATAAAAGCATTGTTTAAAAAAAGCAACAATTGCACAAAGGTTGACGGCCAAGCAGGACACCTCTACAGTAGTAAAATTTTAAACATAAACATAATATAATTTTCCTAAATTTGGCAACTTTTATGATGGTAAATAATTTGAACTATCGATAATTTTCAAATATATTTTTTGGATTCAAAGAATTAGTTTCAATTTAAAAAATAAATAAATTACCAACTAAATTTCAGTATTTTAAATTGGTTAAATTTAACAATACATAATCCTAAGACAGTACATCTTTATATCACATTCCAGGGGTGGAAACCGGAGGTTTGGCATTGGGCATTCTCTCCCCCTTACGACGGTAAAAATTAAATTTGAAAACTATTTTTTTGATACATTTTTGACAGACAGTATTATTAATTCAGTGTACAGTATTTTGAAACAGTTCATTTCAAAAGTCAACTAAACCTATAAAGACATGGAACAAATTTAGTGATCGAAATTAGAAGTAAAAAACTATCATAAGTCTCTTTAACAGAAAAAGAGATAAAAAAAAGAACACATGCTGTTGCTAAATTATTGTATTTATATACTGTAGTTATGTTAAAATATAATATACAAATATAATTTTATCAAATACTGTTTTCAGTATACATTCCTATAACGTCGTGAGGTAATTTCCCGATTGATCGTAATCAAAACGGTACTGGGTATGGTCTACTAGTTTTTCTGCTCCCAACCAGTACATCCATTCATAGAAGCTTTGATGAAGTAAGCCTACCTGGTGGTGGCCATAGAACGGTCCCGAGATAACGACTATACTTCGGCTTTAGTCGATAGAAGATTGAATAAATTGTTAGAGATAGAGTATACGATGTTATGATTATGTGTAGATATGTGATTTGTTCTTTTTATTCAAATGATGTTATGTATTCAATAAATTTGTTATATCAATTAATTAAATTATCGTAGATTGCATATTACTGTATGCGATAAATATTATTTAATAAATTTTTGATATATTACTATTATTATATTAATAAAAAGATATTTGTTAGTATAAATTAAAAATATAGATATAAAAAAAAAAATAAGAAAAGAAAATATTGTTTAAGTTAATTAAATATTCTTCTATTTTTGCAGTCACTGTAAAAATACCTAAAATGATTATTTAATTTTAGGTCATATTTTCTTAATTTGTCAAGATATTTTAATGAAGATCCATTCTAACCGAGACGAGAACATAAAGTAAAAAGTTTGCTTAAATATTTTAATGACGCATTTAATGGTCAGCAATACAAATACAATGAAGCTCTTGAAAACATACATATATTAAGAAACTTAAACAGCATACTATTCAATGTTTTCTGTTTATTAGGAATTTTAAAGAGCAGCGAATTAGAGGGAGGCGAGTAACTAGAGCCGCGAGTTCTACTTAAGAGGAAGCGGCAACGATATCAAATGCTACGTAATAAGTAGCGAACAGTTCGTTCTTTGATTTGATGATGGGAGTAAAACAACAACGAAGATGACAACCAACACAAAAACTTTCACAGAAAAGGTTATGTCAATAATCTTTTAGGTTAAATAAATAGCAAACTGATTATCTACTACAGTGATGTACACTTCAAATCACTGTGATATTATACATTGTTTTACACAATTCATAATAGTAATATTTTAAAAATTAATATTATACATTGTTATACACAAATCATATTAGTAATATTTTTTTAATTAATATTATACATTGTTTTACAGTATGTTTATTAAGTGAAAAATCTGTTCCCTGTTTAGACACTAAGGCGTGCGGTGGACGCACCTTTTCTGTTACTGCATACTCTCTTTGGAGCGAACTACCCCCTTTTGTCAAAACTTCTGGATACAATGGGTCTTTGATATTTTTTTGTGGAATTGATGCTACTGTACTGTATATAAATGTTTGATTATTATTTTAAAATACTTACTTGTGTTAACTCTGAATGAGTTTCAGGGGAGGTTGGAAAAAAAAATCCCCCAAAAGTACTATATTTTAATATGCTCATTCAAATTGATCAGAACAAATTTTAGTGCTTATATTCCTTGAAGTACCCTTTTCGGTGGTTATTATATTATATATGTAGCACTCTTTATATAAATGACACAGACTGTTGTTATATTCTCTCAATGGTACTTTATTTACACTATATACAGGTACACAGAGAGTGATTAAGTTGTAGCTATCGGTTCAAGTTATTTCCAAATTGTGTTAATCTACAAGAAGTGTTAATTACAGAACATACATGACTATTTAAGTGAGGTGACTTGTCAGTTCAGTGACCCTCCTTGTCCCCTCCCAAGAGCTGGTATATCCATTAAGATCACACCCAAGTAATCATTAGTAAGTTATTACCAATTCCATAGAATAAGGCAATTAATTATTAGGAGTTGACACCTTAGTGGTTACAGCCCAGGTCTATAGTCTACATCAGTTAAGTATGGAAAACCACATGAATTCCAGGAGAGTGAGTGACCTGCTACATCCACCCTGGCTTTCTGAACATCGCCCTCGATGTTAAATAAAAAACATAAATCTTAAGCCAAAACAGTATGAAATATTAAAACAACTTACAAACTACAAAATTAACACAAAAATCAAATGAAAAGTACAAGCAAACTTAAGTAAGAAAAAAACATAACTTTCCGCTGCCGTATGTTCAAGCATATAAACATTAACGGAATAAGCAACACCAATATATAAGATAAAACAAACTAGAAAAATACATGTTTGTAGAGCCGTATTCATGTCGCAGGACAACCCACTAACAGCGGCATATTGGCAAAATCAAAAGAAAGAACAAAAAACTTAACTATTTAGCATACAAAATATAACAGGAATGAACATCTCATTCCAGAAACAAGTGCCACACTAAACCACTGACAATACAGCGTGTTCAAGGCACGTACGTATTACCCGTACATAAACATCAAAACAATCATGTTTCAAACAAATTTAAAGCAAAATACTGTATATCAGAAAATCAATCTTAAATTATTAAAAGAAATCAAAGCAAAATAAATCAAACGTAAATAATCTAATGTTATTTATAATACAAAATGTTTTGAGGGTCCGCTATAACATAACCTCAAGTAATAAAAGAAAAATTAAGTATAATGTAATCATGCATAAATAACAAAAATTAGCTTCAACATTAAAAATCTATGAATCAGTAAGAGGAGGTTGTTTACTCTTCCAAGATTAAAAAATTTGACGACCCTTCTTAATTTTCCAACTACGTGACTTAATAATGTGTTGGTTTACATCGATAGGGTCTTCAATAGGCAGAAACATACAAGGGGTTAGGAGATTCCTATGAAGGATACGCTTATGAGTATCATTCTCAACTGTATACACAGGTAGAGTGGGGTGTTTATTAACAATAACATATGGCTTCTCTTCCCATTGGTCAGCGAGTTTCTGTTTACCAACTATAGCTTTCTTTTGAACAAGTACCCTGTCACCCATTTTAAGTACTGAATTGGTAGCTCGTTTATCATAATTATGTTTTTGCCTAGCCTTGGCTTCACTAGCTGAATTTTGGGATGTGAAATAAGCATGATTCAGTTGTTCAAGTAACTTAATTACATAATCGTCATATTGTTCCCCATCCGTCGGACCATTATTATTTACTATACCAAATAGTATATCAACAGGTAATCTCGCGTGTCGTCCAAACATAAGATAAAAAGGGGCATAACCAGTGGTTTCGTGTTTTGTGCAATTATACGCATGAGCCATGGGACCTACATAATCCTTCCAGTTTAGTTTCTTCTCTGCTGGTAAAGAGCCTAACATGCTTAACAATGTACGATTCCAACGTTCTGTAGTACCATTACCCATGGGGTGATAAGGGGTTGTACGTGATTTTTCAATGCCTGTTAATTTACAAATTTGTTTAATAATGGCACTTTCAAAATTACGGCCTTGGTCGGAATGGAGGCGTTTAGGAAACCCATAATGTAAAAAGAAATTATTAATTAAAACTTTTGCTACAGTAGTTGCTGTTTGATCCTTTGTAGGGTATGCCTGAGCATATTTAGTAAAATGGTCTGTTACAACTAGAACATTTTCAAAACCACCTGCTGAACGTTCAAGTTTAAGGAAATCAATACATACCAACTCCATTGGTTCCGATGTGAAAATTGGTACTAAAGGAGCTTTAGTTTTACTTTGAGGCGTCTTACGTAAACAACAACGTTTACAACTTATACAATGTTGTTTAATATCATCAGCCATTTTAGGCCAGTAAAACCTACTACGTATCATATCTAGAGTCCTTTCATAACCTAAATGTCCAAGTTCATCATGTAATTTTGTCAAAACAGTTGATTTATGATCAGCCGGAAGTACAAGTTGAAAACGCGGAAAATTGTCAACAAAAGTTTTACGATAAAGTACATTGTCCTTCCATTCTAAACGATCCCATTGGCGAAGTAAAGTAAGCACAGTTTGTGATTCATTGATGCGTTCAGTATGAGTCGGACGAGATCCGCGATTAAGATATACAATGACAGGACCAATAGTTGGATCATTACGTTGCATATGAACAATTTCTGTGGGGGTGTAGGAGGAAACTGCATCACACCCTCCCTGCACATTAATGACGTCCTCGCTGTTGCGACTTGAAGAATTAGCTGAGCTTCTTGTCAATACGTTACACTGTACAGACTTTTTCGGAGGATGAGTAAATAAACAAGAACTATGGTATCCGGACAAAACGGCTGAAACATCATTTGGGCATAAAACAGTTGAATTAGAAAAGTCTAATGTCATCTATAGCTGATAGTAAATACTCCATATCTCGAACACAGTCCTCTATTAGTATACCACCTGTTGTTCCTGTGAATATTGGAACACTTTTAAGTTGATGCACTGGATTGTATGGCATATACCCAGCACCCACATTATTCCGCTGTATTGGAGTATATACATTTGAAATATTATTATGACGTTCGCTTACCCTTCGTGGTGTTGAATGTGATGGAGTCCTTTCAAAATGTGATGAAGAAGAAGTATCGTTGACCATGTCTACAATTGTGTAATCCATTCTATCGCTATTTTCCGTATAATGAATTAAAGAAATAAACTTGTCCGTACAATTAAAGAAACAAAATTAAAAATCTGCTGTGTCAATGTCTCGGTAGAACCTCCAATTTGTAGCACTCTTTATATAAATGACACAGACTGTTGTTATATTCTCTCAATGGTACTTTATTTACACTATATACAGGTACACAGAGAGTGATTAAGTTGTAGCTATCGGTCCAAGTTATTTCCAAATTGTCTTAATCTACAAGAAGTGTTAATTACAGAACATACATGACTATTTAAGTGAGGTGACTTGTCAGTTCAGTGACCCTCCTTGTCCCCTCCCAAGAGCTGGTATATCCATTAAGATCACACCCAAGTAATCATTAGTAAGTTATTACCAATTCCATAGAATAAGGCAATTAATTATTAGGAGTTGACACCTTAGTGGTTACAGCCCAGGTCTATAGTCTACATCAGTTAAGTATGGAAAACCACATGAATTCCAGGAGAGTGAGTGACCTGCTACATATATATTATTTCTTTTCATGTATTATACATATTTGTAGTGTATGTAAACATTTTGACTTAAAAACACAAAGAAATTAATCACTTCGTATATTTTCAAAAATTAAACACAGTGTGAAATCGACGACATATTCATTCATTTCTTAAACCCGTTTTTTCTTTGTTTATGTTATAGTGAATCATGCGCACACATCATCTAGGATAGAAAGTGCTAATGTTTGAATGTGATATGTTATAGTGAATCATGCGCACACATCATCTAGGATAGAAAGTGCTAATGTTTGAATGTGACGACAGGTATAATTATTCTGTTATTGAGAATACAGTGATAGGAGGACGACGAGTTGATTGAGTAGAAGATGAAAAGTTGAAAGTCAGCTAGGCAGCAGCTACTGTATATTAATTATGCAGAACATACAATACAGTAAATTCTCCTAATGTAATATGGGACAATCTTGTGCTGGCCTAATATTTCTAGGTTTTCTACACAAATTCTGATATACTATATTAGTTTAATGGTAAAAAGATTTTGGATCTTTTGGACTTCAACAAAAAAAAAATGTTCTTCCTATTCCAATTTAATGATTAACTAAAAATGTAAAAAACAAAAAAAGATAAGAACAAATGTCAGTGTTAATAATCCTGAAGTATTTTTTTCAGGGGAAGTTGAACATTTTTTCTTCTGATTTTATTGGTTTTTATTTTTTTATTAATTATACATATTTGTATTGTAGCGTGGTAACTAATATTCAACCTGTAACTAGCCTAGCTCAGGACAAATATTTGCCCATTTTAATGGGAAAAAAGAACCCATGGCTACAGCTTGCTTGACTCTACATTATATTATACTTTGAATTTTAAATTATTTTTTTATAGATGCACTGTAAAAGAAAAAGACACATGGCTTGTATTACATTAAGAAATCTTTCTCGTCATAATAATCTTTATATCAAATAAACAGTCAGTTATACTTTAAAAAGCTTTAAATTTATATTCACCAAGTGTCTACGTTAAAGGGCAAAATATTCAGAATTCGAGCATTTCGAAAAATAGCTGTAATAATAATCATATGTAGCAGCATATAATAAAGATGAAAGTTAATGAACAATACTGTATAGTGATAAAAGCCAAACAAAATGCACCGTACTCATTACTATAATGTACATATAGGTCGGGTGATAAACAATACGAGATACAGAGAAATCTGTATACGACAACGACAAGAAACAGTATAATGAATATCTTATGATACTAATACTCGTAGATTGAGTTGTTATTGTGAATATTATAACATCATACAACATCAATATTATAAAGAATGTATTTATAATTAAATGTTTTAATGCAGGATGCTACATGAGATATCCCTTCATTTAAATGTAAACCGAGGAAAAAAAAATTGTACTGACATTTAGAAATTCAAAACTTGATATTTTGTTTAACAAGTGAATGGAAGACATAGAGGCGCCAAGCTATTGCATAATTCGGAACATTTGGGATCAAGTTCAGTAAAACCTTAAAATTACCATGCCATGTCTAAAGGGCCTAGACAAAATTATATTAAACGCATTTTATTAATTCAGTGTCCTTTTTTATTACAATTATTTAAAAAAAAAATTCCCTGAAACATTGGTCATAAAAGGCGAATTTAGGATTAAATCTATTTGTAATATTATAATTCTTTAAATTTCTTTTTCCCCTTAAAAACGTTACTCATAAAGTCAGAAAAATTAAATATTAATATTAGGATCAAATAAGATTATTAAAATGTTACCTTTTAAAATAATTAAGAAAATATGCAAAATACTGAAACTGTAATAATAAAATTACTGTAGACAGACAATGACAATAATAATATAGCGACTCATCATCAAATGATCGAGATTTTGATCAAGGTGATAACCATAATTATGATGATGATGATTATGACATGCTACTGTAGTAAGTGATGGTATGACCTCTATTAAAGGATCCTTTTGACCTTCGTGCCAGACAGACGATGTTTTTTCATACATGAACTAACAGATTCTGTACCCATATAATATAATAATATGGATAACAGTGTTTGGGAAGTTCAGTACAGTAGTTAAAAACGTATACAAAAAATCTTAACGACTATTTTACACATTTATTATCACATGAAATGGAAACAAAAGTGCTAGCAATAGTTACGTTACGACAACGACGACGCAATAAATCACAAGAATTACATGTGTGATTTTTACTTTCAATCCTGTGCCACAATTCATTATGACTACACAAATCAAAACTTTTCAATGTACTGTATTATGAAATCTGGTTATGTATTAAAACATTAAATATACAGTAGAGTTTATTTATTTCTTTCTTTATGCTGGGTGTGTAAGACATGAGGCCCGGTATACAAACAACTACTGTAACAAAAGAAGAACCACACCCACCACACCTATCTATTATTAGCATTCCAAACCTTAGTCCTTTTGGAAAAAAATCTCTCCCTACAAGATTTAGTTTTAGCTTTGATAAATGTGTAAAAAGCTGTATCGAATGTTACAGTATTATTGTATACACATCTGTCAAGTGCCCATCGACACCTACAAAATCAAGGCATTAATTTTGGTCTTTTAAACATACATTAAAACTATGCATTTTACCCCCTTTTCTCTGTTCACAATTATAAGGGCCACTTCACAATTAATTTCCATATGGAAATAACCCAACACGATAATGTCCAAAAAAGAATGAGAATTTAGGTAACACATAACAATTTTAAATACAGAATCACCGTAAAGAATTGATGGTTAAAGACGCTAGAGAATTAGTGTGTAGTAAAGAAATAATTATAACTATGATAATTATGAGGACATAATCAACAGGGGATTTGGTGGAGTCAATCCAACTAAATGCCATTGCACTATGTGTACATGATAAGATTTCAATACCGTCAAATACGGCAATGTGAATTAATATCGCGGTTACTTACGACAAATACAAATTAACATATTTTAAGATCTGCACATACTGTACTTGGTTTATAATTTAATACAACCCAAACTATTTTCTTATATTAGAGATGGAACCCATCGTTTATACAGTGTGGTCTACAGTCAACTTTTCCAAACCGGAAACTCTCCAAAACCAGACTTTCTGGAGGTCCAAAATGTTTTACAGTACCATTGAAATATATTTCCTCCATGTGAATACTTGTTTTTCTGGGAAACCAGACATATTAGGCCAACTAATCAATAAAATCGGATGGAGCTTTTCTGTTCTAACAAATAACACAAGCGTTTAAAAGAAAAATATACATAACAACACTTACCGTATTAGTAAGTACCTACAGTAGGTCTGAACAGGGAGCTACAGTTGTCTGAACATGGAGGAACAAGTTAAGATACTGTAACTTATTTCTACATAGTCTGAACAAGGCCTTAAATCTGATTACTTTTGGAAATGTACTGTAGACTAGAGAATATTTAAGAGCAAGTGCTACTGTAGCTAACAAAGTAGGTGACATGACATAGTTCTCAAGAAATGCTGTGTGTCTGTGTGGAATGGAAGCCGTTAGTTGGGGTGCATGGTACAATTTAGAAATGTTGAATACATAATACTAAACATGGAATTAACCACATAAAAAAAAAACAGACGGTAATACTAGGCAAGGACAAATTAGTGAATTTAGGCATACAAAGTTGGCGTTAAGCTATTTCTATCAAACTTTATGTACCACAAAAATGTGATGTGCCCATATATGGACAGGATGACATCTTATCACTACCATATTTAGGGATATCGATACCATATTGGGTACATCATTTTTTTTATCAAACTAGTTTGATAGTGTAGACAAAGCTTTAAGGTTTCTTAAAATTAAATTTATCCTTGCGTCAATTTGTATAAATAGATTATGTAGGATCTTTATCATATTGTAACAGTATGAAAAAATTATATCTCCTCACTGACTAAAGCATACATTACTTCAACCTGTTCGAAAGTGTTTAAAGTTTATTTGAATAATAATAAAAAATAGTAGTAATCTGTATCCATTTAAGTTATTTGTCAGGCAGCAAATCCCTCGGCTCGCACACTGAATGTTCTTAGCACTGGTTTTCACAAAATTGACACTTGATTTCAATTGCTTTTTGAAATATCTCATTTCGAAGAATAGTATAGCATTCATTTTGCTTAATTCATCCAACGTGCAGATATAAAATGTCACAGATTGTGAGTTATGCAATAATGTGTGCTTTTTTAGTTCTTTATGCGACGACGTCATTTGAGAACATCTCTTCAATTGAAGTGAAAACTGTGAGAAATACTATAAAAGAATGATTTTAATATTGTAGACTTCTAAATTACAGATTGTGAGTTTTGCAATATATTGTCAACTTACTAGTTGCGAATCTCATTTTAGAGTAAAGTATTTCTTCTATTGAAATGAAAACTGTAAGAATTACTGTAAAAAAAGCGATTATAATATCGTAGATTTCCAAATTAGGTTTTGCAACATATTATACAGTTTCTACAGTAGTTGCGAATCTCATTTTAGAGTAAAGTATTCTTCTATTGAACTGAAAACTGTAATAATTATTTTAAAAACAATAATTATACTGTAATATCGTAGACTTCCAAATTACAGATTGTGAATGTGAGTTTTGCAATATATTGTACAGTTTTTTACTTGCAAGAGAGAATTTATTTCTTCAATTGGAGTGAAAACTGTGAGAAATACTGTAATAAATCGTTATAATATCATAGATTTCCTTTCTGTTCTTTCTTAATATTATTACATGTATAGAAGGTTTATAATATGGCAGATTTTCTATACCTTGTTTTTTCGTAGTTTTATTTATGCGCATAAAAACTTGTTGAAACCCACTCTAATCTAAAGCTCTGTCTACACTATCAAACTAGTTCAACAAAAATGTGCTCAAATATGGTAGTGACTTGCCCAAATATGGTAGTGATATGACATCATCATGTTCATATATGAAGTTTGATAGTGTACAGTAGACAGAGCTTTCAAAATACTGTATAGAAAGATTGTATACCTTGTTCTTTCTTATTTTGATGCACAAAAACTTGTTGAAACGAGCTCTAAGGTTTTTGTAGAGGCTACAGTACAATTCCACCCTTTGTAATGGACCACATGGTTCCACCATGAACAATAATACCAATTTCTTACAACACAGTAAGTAGGAACTTTCAAACAATACATTTTCATTAAAAATGAATGGTGTTTCACTTCAGGCTACATTATATCCAGGGATAAGCTAGGTATGACATAGATGGTAAATTTAATTTAAAATTAAGAAAGCTAGATGGATTTAATTAGCCTTCTTCATGATCAAATAATCCTAAATTATACCAGTATTCAGCAACTGCCTAATAAAACAGGTTTCAATTAAGTCAAGCAAGATTCTACCTGAATTAGTAACCACATACTATAGATAATCATCATTTGTAGAATGTGATTAAATTACTCTGTGTAGTAATTGAGCTGGACATTTATACTGTAACATGACCTAAAACATGATGTAAACATAATTATACAACCAATACAAATCACAAATACTATGACAAAAAAAACCAGCTTCGCGTAGTAATTTATTCCTTGCACAGTCTGTGACTGGTAACTACAAACAGGTACAGTAGCAATTGAAAGACCCCTATTAAGGGGACACTCAGGCCTGGTCTTTTAAGGCAAGTGAGTGCGATCACTCACCTAACACACTCCTAAACTGCCCTTGAGGAGTGCGATTTACAACACGCCTTAATAATTTGGTAAACTTCCACACACGAAAATACAAACAGCACACCTACAGCAACCCTGAATGTATTGAGGAGTGCAATTTGTAGCACACCTATGATTTTCAAAGACAAGGCCTAGACACTTCCATGTGAAACAGATGATTATGTTTTTAACACTACATGTACATTCAACCCAATTCAAGGGACAGACTTAAAGGGGACACACTTTATATAATTGTTAACACTAAAGCCATTTCTAATAAAGGGATGCTTCTATTAAGGGGACACTCTTTCCAGTGAAACAGATGATTATGTTTAAACACTACTGTACATGCAATCCCTATTCAATTTCAAGGGACAGTCCTATTTCTTAAGGGGGCACACTTTCCTATGAAACAAACAAGGGTAACATCTCTATACTACATCTCTATTCAAGGGACACTCCTATTAAGGGACACTTTGCTACAACTATAATCAGGGATTTTGCTACAACTATAATCAAGAAAGAGGAAAGAAAAACAAGTTTTCCTTTTAAACAAAATGCCAGTTGATCGGTTTATCATCATCTGATTTTCTTAAATATTCAAAATCTTTAATATGCATTCTGAAGTAAAACCAACCATTTGAGACTAGAAAGAGTTGAATGTTTCCTAGCATGCTCTTATTATAAACTAACTGGATTTAAAAATAAATGAACTGAATAACTCATTGTCCAGATATTAAATTTAATCAACCTAATTGGGCATCCTTACTGCAACTGATGGCGGGATAAAGCGACGTATTCCGCAGTCAAATTACGACGCAATGCAGTAGCTGTACAGTGGATGTTAATATGTAAAATCAATGTCACTACAACCTTATTAGCAATGCATGATTAGCAAAAGAACACAGGTTAGGTTATTGCTCATTAGTGTATTGGCCACTGGCTTAATAGATGCATGAGCATTTGGCAACTTCTCATTAGTTGGCCACTGGCTGGCCTTTAATGTCAGAGAGGGGGTGGGGTAGCTACACTGTACTGTGCTTATTACTAAAAGTACTTAAATAGATGAGGATTTGGTAATTTCTCATTAGTTGGCCACTGGCTCGATGGCCTCCAATGTCAGGAAGAAGGCGGAGGTACTAGAGATACACTGAACTGGTACTGTAATTATTACTAAAAGTACTTTTGACCACACAATACACTTATTAAGTCCATCACTAATCTAATATAGTCAAATTTATACAGAACATTTTTCTAAAAACAATGATGAGGACATCCAGCAATAGGCAAATGGCATAAAGCTCTGTCTACACTATAAAACTTTATGTGATGTACCCATACTGTATATAGACATGATGATGTCATACCACTACCATATTTGGGCACATCACACATTATTTTGTCAAACTAGTTTGATAGTGTAGACAGAGAGCTTAAAAAGTATGGATTGGAAAAGTATTGGACAATCGGCATCATCAGTTCTGGACCTAAGAGAATGCGATAACCAACGCAGAATGATTCATACCGCCTGACAAAGACAGAAGAATATTTTTCTCTAACATTAATTTGTATAGGTAATTGATAATTGATATTATGTGAGATATTCAAATAAGATCAATTCAATCAATCCATTTAGCGTATGTAGGCTGATTGACAGTCGGTCATTACGTGATGACCTACAAACGCAAGTAAAAACTCCGGGGAAAAATGATTTAATGATTATGACAACAAATACAGCTAATGAGGGATACTGTCATGAATGAAATACAGAAGATGATATAGTTATTTTGATATTAATTATACAACAGATAAAATTTCCTATATGTTCTGAGGCAGTATGCCAAGATTGGTAAAGAATGAAATATAATATTAACAAGATAAACCAACTTCATTTAATGAATTATCAAAATTGTGACTGTGCTAACATTTTAAGAATTTCATTTTTGCTTTTATAAATAATATTAATTATTATTAACATTTCAGTAAAGGGACATCTGTAAATTTAAATAATATATATTTATACAATTTCTTGAAGCACATGGCCGAGGATTACCAATAATAAATTAATTACGCAACTGTCTTATCAAATGTGTTGTACAGCTAGTAATTCACCTGTCATGGGTGATTTTTTGTAAACCAATTCACTGGGGTAACCACCTACTCCTCTCGAATGATGAACTAGGTTCTATAAAGTGGAAACAGGCAAACTGTACAGTTTATAGTCCTTATCCAACCAAGAAGACTTGCTCCACCATCAGAACTAAGAGTGAGTTGGCCTCGAACCCATGCCGATATTGTTGGCTCTTTAGGTACGGCAAACCATTCTACCATTTCACTCGCTACTGTACGTACTGTATGAAGGTTTAGAATATTTACTTGTATGTACTTGTATAGTGCTCTAAGAGAAATATGCTTAAAACATTTGCAAATCACTAATACCTACTTTGGGAAACAACCAAATTAAATTATAAACAAAATTTAATTACAGTCAAATTTTAATTACGTAAAATCACAAAAACTACACACAATTGTTTCAAATGAACATTAATTTGTATTATTTCGACGTGGTTTATTTTGCAGGTTTTTTTTATTCGAATCTTTTTATGTGCTATTTTATCACTTATATATTATAACCTTTGGCATTCTGCTTGCCATGACATTAACATAAGTTTCATTAGATGCCTTGTTCAGTAATAAATGTTTCCTCTTATACTACTACTATTCTACATTAATTTTCGCTGCTCAAATTATTTCTTCAACAAATTCATTGGTTATTAAACAGTCCAATTTGAATCCCGAGACATCTTACAGCAGCAATATACATTATTAAATCTATAAGGGGAAGCCAGACGCCATTAGTGAAAAATACTTAATCTCTGATTATAATGTACATTCGTGATTGTTGAATTATAATTTACATAATATGCTATACAGTTAGATTGTATTGGTATTAAATAACTGTTTTAGATAGAATATTACTGAATGTGTTAATTAAATACCTTTGTTTATGGTATAAAAATCTTGAGAGTGATTGTACGGATTATGTATAGTACGACAACACAATTTTCATAATAGTTATTAAACCATGATGCGTAGGAACATGTAGAATCTAAGTTAACACAAACCAGTTTGTGAATGGCAGTCTATGAGTACTGATATCTACCTGGATAAACAGACTTTGGCCCTTTCCTTGCTGAGGAGAGAGTACAACTCAAAATTTAAATACCCTTCAACAAAGAGAGTATCATGCATGATCCACGCCTCCATGTGGGTGACTACGCCCATACATACAAATTCCTTTCTGAGGAAAGTATAAACTCAAAAAGTAAAATTAGACCCTTGAAAAACTAAGGTATCATGCCTGAGCCACGCCTTCATGTGAGAGACCACGCCCTATCATACAACTACAGTACCCAAACCAAACCAATGGCTTGGGTTCAAATCCTGTACAAGGTCGGACAAGTGGAATACCAAGTTTGTAGGTCACATTTTGGAATTATTCAAAATAAAAACAAGCAAGTTGATGCAAAAGATGTATAAAGAACAATGTAAAAATATCTAAATATTATTATAACACGGAAAACAAATGATATTGCATGTACTATAACATTTCCAGTTTAAAAAATAATTCAATGTACACAATTTATGCAAACATTTTTAAGATTCTTTGAAACATCAGACGATAAATCAAAATTATAAGAAATCATAATATCATAATAAAACAAAATTATGAATTTGCTGAAGAGCCACAATCTATTCTACTGCAGTTACTGCAGCTAACTAAATTATTCTACTGCAGTTACTGCAGCTAACTAAATTATTCCACTGCAGTTATCTAAATTATTCTACTGCAGTTACTGCAGCTAACTAAATTATTCTACTGCAGTTACTGCAACTAACTAAATTATTCTACAGCAATTAGTGCAGCTAACTAAATTATTCTACAGCAATTAGTCCAGCTAACTGAATTATTCTACTGCAGTTACTGCAGCTAACTAAATTATTCCACTGCAGTTACTGCAGCTAACTAAATTATTCTACTGCAGTTACTGCAACTAACTAAATTATTCCACTGCAGTTACTGCAGCTAACTAAATTATTCCACTGCAGTTACTGAAGCTAACTGAATTATTCTACTGCAGCTACTGCAACTAACTAAATTTGTCTACTGCAGTTACTGCAGCTAACTGAATTATTCTACTGCAGTTACTGCAGCTAACTAAATTATTCTACTGCAGTTAGTGCAGCTAACTAAATTATTCTACTGCAGTTACTATTGTACAGCTAACTAAAGTGTTCTACTGCAGCTTACTAAATTTGTCTACTGCAGCTATTGCAGCTAACTAAATTATTCTACTGCAGTTACTACAGCTAACTATACTAAATTATTCCATTGCAGTTACTCCAACTACACTATATTCTTTGTTTTTTTAACTAGTTTACGCAATTATTTAACTACCATAAAATGTTAATTTTCAATTAAAGATAAACTGTATTTTAGATGTTTTTTTTTTTTTGCTGGCAAGGCATAATATAGGTAGAACTCATTTAAGTGTGCAATATGCAAATTAGCAAAACAATTAGTGAGTATTAATACTACAACCATATTTGCTTTGAGAAAAGACTCTGGTTGGCTATTAAGGGTATTACAGTAAGGTTGGAACATATACTGTAGGAGTAAGTAACATTTAGCGTGTTTGATTAAATATTAGTATTACACAATTAATATTCTAGACTGCATACACGGTACGATGTTTCGAATTAAATAATTATTTATCGTTTACGTAAATTAATTTCTTTAAATCTTGAATTTACTACAATCTGAGAACATAAACATGTAATATTATTTTTACATAAATTATAATAATTTGTATATTAATGATTATTAGTGTTTTTTTTAAAATCTGATTTCTGCACATTAATGGTCAGTACAAAGAAACCCCCAAAAAATGTATTTTCGATTTGATTCTTAAGTTTCAAAATGATGACCATTATTAATAATGATTATAATTATAGTACTTTATATGGATTATCCTATATTAATTATCAAAAAAACATAGAAATATCATATAGCAAACAAAAGGCAATATAACATTGTTAATTTTCAAAAGTTGGCCTCATTAGCATAACTATGATATTCATAATCAAATTAGCATAACACCTGGTGCTATGTAGTTTAGTATTAATTGTGTTCTATATTATGCATACTCACTACTGCCTACAGTAAAACAAGAAAGCTGTTCATATTATTGTAAGAAGACAACAGTATTATAAAAATCACTTCGCAAAGAGTGTTGTCCGTCGAGATAATTCGAAACAAAAACATTCTTCCAAAATACGCATGGGATTAATCAAGTTAAACAGATTTAATAAGCACAATGATACATATCAATTAAAGGTTTATGACACACGATAGATGACAATGTACAGTGTTTAGTATTTCATCACTGCAGATAATACAAAGACACAATACAATATGTGACTCACTGTTTAAAATACAGCAGTAGTGATCTTCTAAAACCATACATCAATGTAAGAGAATTAGGAGTTTATGTATGCGGGTATGAGATGATCAAATCCAACACGCATTGTATGAATAGTGTTACATAAGGAGAGACAATAGCTACATTTTTCTCCTTTAAATTAAATGATAACTTTTATATTCTATTCAAAAAATGAATATAAAAAGATCCACTGAATAATTTCAGATAAAATCAAAATTCAAATATTTTTAGCTTTCGGCGACACTTTTTGTAAACAATTTGTGATAAAGAAAGGTACAGTATGAGAAAAGATGAGTAAAGCTCATCAGACTCTTCAAAAATTCAATTGAATTTTTATAATTTGTTCTTTAATCTGGAGTTCATCTATTTTACTATTATTTACAGTACATATTTTGTTTTTAAAATTATTAAAAATTCTGTATAAAGAATATTTCTAATACACTGTATATATATTCAAAGAAATAAAGAATGTATTCTGTAATAAGTATTAAATATTCGTTGTTCCTCGAATGACCCTCTAAGCCTTGAGTAATATTAGAATTATTATTCATATTAAAGGTCACAGAGAAAGACTGCTAATAGCTTAAATGCAAGTTTATTAACATCTCATACATAAACTACAATATAAGGCACACTCCAGCATACAATTCAAGACATCAGAAAGCACAGACTAACTTCAAAAGATTTTAGAGTGGGTAAAAAAAAATGTTTTACAATACTTGGACAAAATTGGGTTGGAATGGACTTGAAGCAATATAGTACTGTGTATATTAGCTCAACAGCTTAACATCTAATCTGAAAAACTGTCGGCTATAAAATTCAGTCAGAAGACGACAATAAACCAATGCGGGGAAAATTGATGGTATACTGTAGTACAACACACTTTACAGTCATCAGATTGTGTCCATCAGACAGATAGGATTGACAGCATCATTTTCCTTTGCTGTTAAAAACGAGGGTTCTATCCATCGGCGCTGTTCAAAACCCTAAAATTAATGCTTGTCTTATATGTGCCGCCTACTGTAGTGCAATACCAAGGTTTTTACGGTAAGAGGAGCTTTGCACACAAAAAAAAAAGACGAAAAGAATTCTACAAAATATCCTACAATAACCAAAACAAATTTTAATACTATACTGATAATGCAGAGAAACCAAACCTAATCCCACTAAACCACCTAACATCAATTTTCAAAAAAATATGAAAAAGAATATATGTTTCTTCTGTGTGTGTTACATTAATTTCACTACAGTAAAATAAAATGATTTTTATCATTCTATTTTATTTAAGTCAACTTTTCCAACAGCCACAAGACATTTTACGATTTATTATACAGATTGGCGATAATTCCGAAGCCATTTTATACCCCATGATGAGATAACGAAACAAGCAAAAAACATAATTGTTCTCATTATGAAAAGAAAACGAAAATGCTGACACACCTTTTTTTCAGTTGACCTTAATACACTTAAGCAAAAACTAAATGCGACTAAGAAAATTTAATTAAAAGTGGTTTAATAACTCATCATATTTTTAATCTAAACCTTCTTTATCAACCAGGTATAAATAAAAATGTTTAAAATATTTATTATAAGGTATTACTATCCTGCCATCTGGGAGATAAAAGTGAAAATGGTGTCCTTGCTTCTTAAATCAAACGTCATTCTGAGGCTTAGGGAATATGTTTCAATGATAAACTCCTTTCCAATTCTATTTCATTTATTCACAAAATATTTTTTTCAATATATTATTTTGAGTTAATGTTTACATTAAAAATTATCTTATTGTCCCTTTGAAAAACTATTTTTTTTAATTGTGTTTGTTGGATACAGTAGGCAAAGCATTGATTTGACCAAGAATTTGATTTTTTTTTAAATCTGGTAACTGAGAAAACAATAATAGCCAACCGGAAGCCCATTGTCTGAAAGTCAACAGCTTTTTTTTAATAAGCAAAATCATTACTTTTAAAGTATTTTTTGTTAAAAAATTAAATATTTAATTTCTTTCTATAGTCTTCTTGTATTTAGACTACTGTAGATGCACACACAATAGTTTTACGAAAATAAATAAGAACGAAAGATGCGTGCCTCACCAGATGCCGCTGTTAAACATACTATTCCATTATCCGACAGGGGTGTGAAATTTAATGTATTCTTATTTTTGTAATGTATTTCTATCTTCGGAGAGAAGGCTGTTGTTGGTTTATCCAGGTGATTTTCATCTTTTTTTTCATGTTTGGGGGATAATCCATCTTTTCAATAAATAACATTAAAAGAAATCTGATATTTCCATAAAATCTTTTCCATGCAATGAATATGAACACATACAGTATAGATGAATCACATTATCCAATTAATATTTAACTGTATCTAATACAACATTGTCTTAATTATTAATTTATAAAACAATCAGAAAGGTTCTATAGGAAAATTGTGTTTATTCTTACAATTACACATTTGAAGTGGTTATCGAATTAATTTTTAAATATCAAAGTATTTGAAAAAATCATAGGAAAATATTATTCGTAAGCACACATACAAAATGCATGAATCCGTCGTAGTATAAAAGACGCATTAATGAAAAGAAAGAGACGTTAGCCAATAGGAGGGCTACGAAGAAACCAATGGGTATACATAAATTCTCTATTAAATTTGACATTTTGCTATATGGGGTTACTGTCATTCTCATAAGAGATCCAATGTATTACATTTATATGATGCATTAAAAAAAAGTCGGAATCAAAATGGATGATGTTGGTGATAATTTATAGTGAAAAAAAAATTCAGATAAGCAAAGCATAAAATAGACCCACATTTATAATAAAGCTCTGTCTACATTATCAAACTACAGTACAGTAGTTTGACAAAAAAAGTGTGATGTGCCCAAATATGGTAGTGATATGCCCAAATTTGGTAGTGATATGACATCATTGTGTCCATATATGGGCACATAACACCTTTGTTGTCATATAAAGTTTGATAGTGTAGACAGATTACAAAAATACAAGTACTATAATACTGTATGCATGATGGACAGTGGTCGTACTGTGTGTGAGTGGAAAAAATTTTAAATTGTGTATTTTTACTCATTCTTAAAAAGGAAGACTTTATAATGGATACAAAATAAATTTAAAACAAAAATAAATAGAACGCAGAAATATATTTGGAAAGAATTCTTTGTCTCTTCCTGAATAAAAGCATGTTTCTCAAAATAAAATTATAAGGCTTACTTATTAATATGCATTCAAAAATTTAGTTTACATAATAAGTTAAGGCTCTTTTCTCTTTATAAAAAAGAAATATGTTAAGTTATCACTTGACCAACATCATTAATTTTAAACAAAGAAGATTATTTAAACTAAGTTACGTTAAGGGATATTAGAGCTAGAAATTGAAAAGGGCAGATGGGAGGGTGTAGAAAGATATAAGAGAACGTGTAAATTATGTAAAAAGCACATTGTTGAGGATGAATATCATTTTATTTTGCAATGCACATTTTATAATGATTTAAGAAAAAGTTTTATTCCAAGATTTATTCGTGTTTTTCCTTCTATTAATAAGCTATGTTTATTACTTTCCAACACAAATTTTACTTATAATTTAAGAAAATACATCTACTTTGCCTTTGAAATAAGAAACCATTATCTTAAATAGTTATTTTTTATTTGTGTGTATTAGGGCCAAAGACAATATACATTGAACCAATAAATTCTCTGAAAAGGGAAAGAAGAAGATATTAATATTATAGAAACACTCAAAAAGCCAAACTTAACCGTCTGTTTACAACTTCTGGTCTAATACAGTAAGCATGTAAAAATAGAGGATCCAAAGCCTTGTCTACACTATCAAACTTTGTGACAAAAAATGTGATCTGCCATGGACATGATGATGCCATACCATATTTGGGCATATCACTACCATATTTGGGCATATCACTACCATATTTGGGCATATCACTACCATATTTGGGCATATTACTACCATATTTGGGCATATCACTACCATATTTGGGCACATCACACTCTTTTTGTTTACTCACATTCATTATTTACCAGGCTGTTGGTGATGACACTACCTGTAAACATTACAATGTCCTTGGATTTATGCTAACTACCTGCTTACATTCAATAATAACTATCATTTCAAAGCTATGCCATCTTAATTAAAGCTCGTTTAGCATTGTCGTACATAACTATTACTACTGCAGTGTACGCTCACATTCCAGTAAAGTGATTTAAATATTATTTATGTTATTTTCATAAAATAAAAATTATTTATACAATTAAATATATTCCTATATAATATGCATTAATGTTAATATACAGTATAATTTCACATCAACCGTACAGAGTGTAGAGTATGTTAAATTCTCCCTGAATTTTTTTTTTTTTTGGGTCAGCATTGTTGTTTGATCCAAGTGTACCTACACGTTCCAATGTCCTTTTAAAAATGATCTTGGCAGTTTAGAAAAAAAAAAAATGTCAACTTCTCAAGTAATAATATACTTATACAGTATTTCCCTGGCCCAGTTCTGTATTTAACACCTATTTAAGGGACATTTTGGGACCAAACAAATTGTCCCCTGAACAAATGTGTTACTAGTCTAGTAATTATAAAATAATTTCAATGTATTCATACTGCTGTACACTATAGTATCAGTTCTTCTTCTTTTGTTAATGATTTTTATTTTAGCAAGTTCAAGTTTAACATTATAATATTTATTATAACAATCAAACATGAGTCATACACTTCTACTATTGATTGTTCAATAATGAAATATAAATCATGATGTCATTATGGTTAGTAGTGATGTCATCAAATATACAATGATGTCATCAGTACAGCATTGACATCATGAATACGAATCATGAGACAATGATTGATCAATGATAAGGTTCTAATTGCAATAACTCTGGTTGTGGTTTTGTATATTTAATTAATAATAAATGCAATATCCTTTAAATATTGATGATATTGAAGCAGAAGTTTCACAATATCTTTCAATTTATCGTGGTTTTTTTATGAATTTAGATTTCAAATTTTCTTGAATTCAGAGAACTTTCTAATGTGGTAGCATATTGATTCATGGCTCACATAAAAACAACTGTTAGATAAAAATGCTGTTAAGATCTCTCAATCAAGATACAGTATTTTCAAAAGCATCTAGAAAGAAAACTACGCTAACTTCATGTTTATAAATTTGAATCTAAAAGTTAATCCAATTCCATTCACATTTTTTTCTCAAAAAAATTAATTCAATTAAATCTTTTTCTATATTTGATAAAAATATAATTTTCTTGTGTTATTGGGAGCTGTTTTAGAGTGAGCTTTTCCCTTGATTGCAACTTTTCTGGTTATTTTTTCCCTGTGTGCCTTGTTGAAAGTTTAATCAATTAAAAGGTGCGCAACTTAAATAAAAAAATATTTAATTGTGGGGTACAAGCAATAATAAATTATTTATACATTTTTTTTCTAATTTTTATAAATTCTATTTCTTTAAATGTAATTATTAATTGTTGTAATTTTTAATGTTAAATTTAAATTGCCATTTATAGTAAAATACTGAAAATATTGAGCTTTACTAGCAAAAATCAATTATTTACTGATTTTTAAAAATAGTTATAATATAAGCGCTATTTTTTTAAAACTTAAAATGTCAAATTGTATTTTTAGGGTCGCTAATGATTAGCTTTTGCTGGATGGACCACTCTCATAAAATATTTTTGAAACATTTTTTTTTATAAATATCGGTGAATCAATTTTTTTTTTGATAAGAATTGAACAAGCAATAATCAATTATTTATTAATTAAAACAAATTTTATAAACTCTTTTTTTTTACAAATTGTATTTTTGTGACAGTCTCTAATGATCAACTTCGGCTGGATGGACCACCCTCATAAAATATTGTTAAACATTTTGTTTTTTTATAAGAATTGGCAGCATTTATAGAAAAATACTGTACTGTAGATGAGCCTTTACAATGCGTAATGCTGTAGGAGTATTTCTTGCTTGCGTTATCATCAGAATAAGTGTCTTAAGAACGTATCATTTGCCACAGCTGGCTCTATTTGAAGATCCTCAGATATTTGTAGTTATCTATTCATCACTTAGCATAATAACCGTCTTGAAATTGACATGGACCACTAGGCTTACTTGCCGACGACGCCGCATACCGCTGATGTCAGCAAAAATAATTTACTATTATCACAAATAGAGACTACAGTTCAATAACAGGGGTAATTAATATGATATTAATCTATAACTATGTCCACATTACAGTATGTGGCAGTGTTAATTAATATACAGTAAGTTAAATTATAATATAGTTATTAAATATTTAATAACAAATAATATATTATTGTATACTGTAGTGTAAAAATACAGTATGTCATCACATATTGAAAACAATTTAAAAAAAAGTTGGTTTTTCTTCCTTTTCAGAGAAATTAAACTATAAAAAGTACTAATTCTGTTTTATTATTAAATTAATAATAAACAACAAATAAAGAGACAGAACACATTTTTATTGAGAATTTGATCAATTTTCAAGGTCAATGATTGAAACATAAAATGATACCATTAATGTGTTCTGATCTGATCTTCTGGTCACATGTTCACTTTAAAATGTTTCTTGAAACATATTCCTGATTGTGTCAAAGGTCAACAATGTGACAAAACTTCAATAAATTTACCATTACTTCACTATATAATGAGCAATTTATATTAAGTGGTCAATTTGAGTAGCCAATGGCATGAAGGGTCTTAAAACGTTATTCCTGTTGACATCTTTAATTTATTTTGTTGATAACAAGAGGTATTTTAGTTTAAATTGATAACCATTGTGATTTATTCTGTTGAAAGAAGATTTCAAGGTGTTTTTAAAGATTACCGTAAATGAATTGTGCATTAAACTTATCAATTAACTTTAGTAAAGTACTGTATCTGTAAAGTAAACAGGTTTTTAAATGTCTGTGTATGTAACCCTATTCAGAGATTTTGAAGGTGGGAGTTTTTGGGGGTGGCGGGGCTACAAATTGTAAAATTACAATAGGGACCAAACTAAAGCGTGGTTCCCACTAGAACGTAACGCAAGCGTTTTAACCAATGACAGGCGAAGTTATAGACAGTTAGCAATCACAAGCGAATAAGCCATCGCTTGTTTGTGATTTGTCAATTCACTTGCGTTGCGTTACGTCCTTGCGTTGCGTCGCTAGTGGGAACCACGCTTTACTATAAATGCCCAGTTAGTACTACATTCATTAGCTAAGCTTTGTTTACCGACACCTTTTTTTAGCAACTTATTATTTTCATTAATGTTTACTACAACTACTATTGATAATATTAATAATGATGAAGAAAATAATTATTTGTTCTAAATTATTCTAATGAAGTATTTATGACGCTTTTTCGAAAATATTATTCAATAAGGCCATTAAAAATAATTATTTAAAGTTGCATGCTGCCGAAATTTGGTTCTGATGTCACAAAATAGAACATTCAGTGGAGTGAAGCCCACCAGACGTTAGATGACGTACAGAATCAACTTTTATTGATAATCAGAAAAAATATAATTGGAAATTTATATTTAGCTATTCTGTATCTGATTACAGTAGCTAGTTAACATACTACATGACCACATTTGTTAAATCACAGAATACCAATAACAAAATATTGTACGATGATTATTATTTTGTCAGTCTTCGAAATAATTAATGCCCTGTGCGTTACGCCAATGATGGAGGGACACACAGGCACACAGCCTCAAATGTCTCAAGATATATCAAGGTACAGTACATACATTGATAAATATTCATACTGTACAGGATCGTTGTTGCAGCTATTATACAGTACTGTAATCTACAGTATCACATTGTACTACATGCAGTTTGTAAATTTGTCTACTATTGAAACAAAATATCGCTCACTTTCACTCAGTGATTCTGCAATAAAGATAAGATAAATCTTTATTGTCATGAACACAACAAGGCGAACATGAAATTTGTTTTTATTGATGCTTAAAAACACATACAATATATAAAACAACAAAAAATATCAATACAATACATTAAATGTACTGTGTAGTATAATAATAAGTACACACTTAGGGCACCTGCAATGGATGACACCACAAAACTGACACTGTCATTATGCTGGTCAATCAAGCCAATGACAGGACATCCACAAACAGCTGCAGTAAATTCTGATCTAACAAGGAACTACATATCTCACATACCAATAGTATAAATCAAGGTACATTAATTCAATACAGAATATTATCATGTACTGTACACTAAAGGTCAATTTACACAGACGAGTGATTAACGGTAATAAAAATATAGAATCGACTGTACAGTATGTTATTCCTCATGACCATTTACACAAAACGCAGAGCGGACGGGCAGTTTCCGCTCAGGATAGACACAGATTGTACGTGAGACAACTAGTAACAGTACTGTACAGTACACTGTACTACAAACCATGTACTGTACTCAGACATGCTGAGGATGAACTAATGCAAACTAACCATTCACCAACATAAAAATAAATGCATTTAATGAATAATTAAATACAATTACTAAACAAAACCAATTTTATGGCCAGTCCAATTGAATTGTTGTAAAGCAGAAAGATTTTAGAAGACAATGGGATAGTCAAGTTAGTGAAATACAGGTGCTGTACTGCAGTGTAATACACAACACTACCTATTATCTTGGAGTACTGTCATACAGCTTTGATTTGCGATATAACCAAACTACAGTATGTTTGAATTCATCGTGCACGTGCAGGGAAGATGTGATGTTTCATGGCACCCACCTCAACAGTTTTGGTAGTTTCTATCTACTGTACTGTAGGTCAACGCAAGGACCGATGACACATCGATTGACCCGACCTGAATCACCCACAATGACCGGTTGAGGCACAATGCAACTAGGCCTTATCATCTTTACTATCAATCTACAGTATGAGTGAGACCGACTTTCATATCACAATTGCCTAGGGATTTTTTGGGGCAAATACGTTCTTTAGGTAGAGACCAAACTTGGCCTAATGTAGCAAAATAACTGTATTCCATGAATCTAAAAAACGCTGCTGTCAGCCTTAATTAAGCTCTGTCAACAGTACACTATCAACCTTTATGTGTGATATTCCCATATATGGACATGATGATGTCATATCACTATCAAATTTGGGTATATTAATACCATATTTAGGCACATCACACTTTTTTTGTCAAACTACAGTAGTTTGATACTGTTAGTATAGACAGAGCTTTAGAACAACACTAGCATAAGCATAAACATACAAATAAAGTAAATATTTATATTATTATTATTGTTATACTGTAATACCCTGTTGACCTTACTGATTACCATATTGAATACAATCACCTAATAATACACTTTACTATAGAAATCAATAACATTTACAAAACAATAAACAGTCCCAGTAAATTACAATGAAAGGTAGAATAACAATAAAACAATAGCAACGTCTATGAAATATTAATAATATCATTCCAGGGTCCTTTATTAAAAAAACATACTTAGAAAGCTACCAGGTAATAAATAAATAAATGACTTAATACTGTACTTAATTGCTGTAGTTTAGTATTGATTTAGTAAAAATGTTTAAAAAAGCAAATGATATTCTTGTATACTACCTGTACAGTCATTTGTTATTACAAAACTAATTTGATAACTTCATAATATCAGCACTGATTTTTTTTTATATACTTCACAAAACCATTATTAATTAAGACTTTAATTGTAAAATAAGCCGCTTTACAAATTAAGCTTACAGCAGCTTGCAGTGAGTGAGTTGCTGAGCGGTAAGACAGTGGAACTGTAATCCATAGCCATAACATCAGCAAGGGTTCGAGGCTCACTCGCTCCATGGTTCTGGTGGTACAGTAGAAACTGTCTTCTCGGATAATGACTATAATAAACCGTAGGTTCAAAGTGTACACGTCTAGTACATGTACACTTTAAAGAACCTAGTACATCTTTCCAGACGGGTTGGGGGTTACTGATCATACTGTAACTGGGCCCTCTGGTAGACCAGTCTTTGACTGAAGAGGTCACTGACACCTAAATAATAATAACAAACAATTTTTTTTCTTTCCTTTATGAGTACAGCAATTTATTTTGAAGTATGAAGGAAGGGGGAAAATGCTGTAGAGTACATAATCAAATGGGGGCGCATCCCTACTCCCACGAGATCTGACAATGTTCAAAGTACATAAATAGTTTTCTAATTTATACAGAATGTATTTTTTAAAGTATTTAAAGGAACACAGGCATAGTCACAGTACACAATAAAATCATTGGCCGGAAAAGTAGATATAATACAGCAGAGTACAGTATTATTGTGCAAAGAATAACAATCATAACAGTAGTTAAAAATAGAATTTCAAAGAAATTGCAACAATGCAGTTAAGTTTCATTCTGGTGTTTCTAATTACTCACACTGTAACATAACAGGAAAAAAAATCAATTTAATTGATATTATTACATTTTTTGGTGAGAATTTCTTTTAAAAAATCGACGTCGGCCTAGCTAGCTAGGCCTACCTCTGTCCTAATGATAAATTATACACTGGGACTTTGCCCGGGGATATGCTTGCGTGCGAAGGTAATCGTAAAGTCGGGGGTGGGATTATACTCGAGGTGGGATTATACCCGAGGAACTACGGTAATAATATGGAGGTATTCAAAAAGCTAAAAATAAATGTTGGAACAACTACAGTGAAGAATGACAGAAAAAAATATTAAGTTTAATCAACTGATACTCTAAAAATAGAAATCTTCTATATAAATATTAAAATTGCTTTTTGCATTTATTGTAATCTATGTTAAAGTAAATGAATGAACAACCATGCTGTATTTATGTCAAGGTACTGTATTATTAGACTTTGACCGTATTTTGAAAGGGAATATACTACGGTGTAAAGAATAGAATAAATTTAAAAAAGTCTGATTGAGTTCATCAACAATGATGACTGAAAGAATGTGGGGTTGTGTTCATGTTCAAAAAATTATGAATTGTCTGTTTTTATTATTATTGATGGAGAAATCAAATGGGGTTATGCTTGTGAGTACAATAATGAATGTACTACAGTACTGTGTGTAGAGAATACAGTAGTTAGAATTTCAAGTACTGTCCTAGGCCAGTCCTGGTCCTAGCCTAAAGCCTGGGCTGAGTGTTTGAACCACTGTACCCCTCAAATCAGGATGTAGCGAGTAGTGTCTGCCTCTCAATCCAACCGTATTTACTATTTGTGTATTAACAACTAACAAACAACATTAAAACTAACATTTTAACCATTTTAATCCTGTCCTTTTTCTAATGTGTTAACTATCAAATATGCTGTATTGTTTAGATTTATACAATACAACATTTTGGATATGAAATAATATGTGACTGAAATGCAAAGTCAAGACAACAAGTGCATAGCTAGGCCTAAGTATCCTAGGCCTCGATTGCAAACTAAAAACAAAACATAAGCAGTCCGATCAGCTGTGAGAGCCGCGGACAAACGAAAAACAACCGCACGCATTATTGTCGCCCACAAACCAAAATCAGCATTGGTTTTGCATTGCAAAAACAAGTTACCTTACCTTCTCTATACCTGGTGTAAATCCCTCAAATAAAGGTAAAACATGTAACACAGCTCCGACCAGCTCCTGGAATGCTAATTAGTTACCTGAATGTAGTAATTCATTAAGATAAATAAGTGATATTTTCAAAGACACAAGGTAAGCACCGGTACTTAACTCAT
This sequence comes from Antedon mediterranea, assembly GCF_964355755.1. Lineage (NCBI taxonomy): Eukaryota > Metazoa > Echinodermata > Crinoidea > Comatulida > Antedonidae > Antedon > Antedon mediterranea. Next base: position 22,497,099 of record NC_092678.1, on the reverse strand, counting down.
CCACACAGCAAGTAAAATCAACCCTTTTCCGTGGCCGCCCTACGCGCTGTCACGTGATTAGCAATGAGTACCGTCTAGTTCTGTAAAACGTCCTGTCATTGGTTGCTCCATGGTAACATTGACGTCATTCAGTTAATGAACGACGGTGGTTTCAATTCCATCTTTTTGCATTCTGTTAGTCCCTCGATTTTTTACAAATTATAAACTATAATAAATTAATCATTGGACCATAAATACACATATTTTATTTTTCTAGAAATAAAATAATATTGACGTTTGCAACAAACTATTGAATGGTTTCTGTTGCGGCATTAATCTGAGCTGAGCTAAGCTGAAAACAGCAACAGTGATTATTGGGATCCATTTTTTATGCTTGATTCATTTGTATCGTAATATATAAACATATGTGATATTACTGTCGCGGCCTCATATTATAATGACAACTAATGATATTAGTGAATAATAATATCAACAACAGTTACCGGTTTATTATCATCGTGACGCTATGCAATAACGTATATTCAACAACTATTATGCGTAAAGAAATTGTTCCCGAATATCAAAGCATTTAATAAATAAAAAAATAAAAGATATTGATAAATAATAACAATCCCGCGTTTAATCTCTATAATGTTTAAGCACTAAGTATGCCTATATTATGTTCTTTGTTCGTTAAAAAACACATCGGAAAATTCGGTAATTGGTGGTATATCGGAAACAAAAAACTAGGGCACTCGGGTACCACGACCATCCAAATGAGTAAATATGAGGTCTATTGAAAAATCAAATTAGTACACGAGTCGGTTCGATAGCGTTTGACCAGCTGGTATTGAAAAAATAATTGACTGACACAGACTGACTGATGGTAAGTTATAGTGATTGTGAGTTACGTGAGTCAGCCATTTTGTTCTTCCATCCAATATTATTATTACTCTACTATGGTCTGTTGTATTGTATTAATATTTTAAAGTAATAATAATAATAATAACATCCTGGATTTATATAGCGCCCAATGTTGTAAAACCTCTAAGCGCTTTACATAAACTAATACGATAAAAGGGATTCCAACCATTCTAAATAAAAAACCCCAAACCGAAGTAAGGTGATACGCCTTCCGTCGGTAACCAGTAAAAGCCTTCCTAATAACTCCGGGGGGGGGGGGGAATTCACAGGGAAGGGGATACCCCTATCAACAGTTCTTGGAATCAGGGTAGAGTAAATAACTCTTTTCTCTGCTGCCTGAAACGAATAGTGGCAACAGGCTTATGTGACGACTATAAGGCCGGGGACACTTGATGGATAGGTTTCCTAAAAGTTTCCCCTTAGTAAGAATTCTGTATGTCAATTTAATTCTTTTCCCAATGTAAAAAAAATCGCTAAAAACGATCATGTATAAACGTACGACGCACTAAATCAATTAAGTTAAGTTCAGGTGCTGCGTCAACAAAGCATAACACAGTAACAATCAACCGTCAATGATAAACATGTTTTTCTTTTTATTTTTTTTGGCGAAATGACACCTATAAAACAATAACAGTAAACGCAATCTGATTTGCTAAATAGCGCGTATGATGTCACTACGGTAGGTTTATTGGTCCAATAATATCGAGCACGGTTGAGGAGTCATTATGTCACCGCACGTCTAATTGGTTCAATATCGCGTATTATGTAATTATGTAAGAGATGAACTATAGCTTAGTGTGTGACGTCATCATATAACAAACAGCACATTATTTTTATACTAATCGGTACGGTACCGTAGGCAGTGACGTGTAGTAGTCACAATATTGGTGTCCAATAATGAAGCATTTCGGGTATACCATCATGGCATCAGCCACGTTAGGATGTGGCTACAAAAATAGACAATTAAGGGGTTTCGCAATAATGAAGTAATGATGACCCCCATTTTCACAAAAAATTTGTTTCCAGTATTTTACAACTTCTTGTCGCCGTTTGGTTTTGAATGCAGGAAAAAATAATGGTAAAAATCAATATTTTGTTTGGCAAAATATAGTTAGTTAGCACAGTGTCTTAATACACATTGAGCTACCGGCATCTTTAACAAGTGGTTGACCGAACTTTTACGCGTTACATTTGCGTCAAATGTTGACGCACCCAAACGAACAATTTCATAATATTTAATCAAGATCAACGATTTCTGCAGAGATATCTTGTTCCTATTTTAGCACGATGTGCGTGTCAAGCATTACTTATGTCACAAATAATGTGATAATAATATTCCATACAGTAAGTATAGGCCTACTAAATCTGTCCGTTGTCTGACGTGTGTAACAAGTGTTCGCGTGTCGCATAACGTCGTCTTGTATTATGTTTCTGAACAAATCAGTAAATCGAAATGGGAATGGACTATTACTGACTCGTGGTTGCGACGGATTTACCAAGGTGTAACGAGAAGTGACGTGAATTAATATAATACAGCATTTAGACCTGCTGTAAACCCCATGTGTCAAGACTCCTATTATAAGACCATTTTACAAATTACCAATCGCCAAATTTGTCAATGAACCGTCAAAGCTTAGTTATTCCCAGGGTCACAACAAGCCGTCTGGGCCATTATCGCTAGGTCACCGACTTACCCGGGTACGTAACTAACTTACCCTGGTACGTAACTAACTTACACGGATGCGTAACTAACTTACCCGGGTATGTAACTAACTTACCCAGATAAGTAACTAACTTACCCATGTAAGTAACTGACTTACCCGGGTACGTAACTAACTTACCCGGGTACGTAACTAATGAGTAGAATTGGATATTTGAGGTAGCCTAACATTATTTTTTAAATAAATTGCATCAAAGACTAATATTTTAAATTCTGTAAAAGGTGTTTACCGTTCTTAAACGCATAACGAAAAACATATACTATCGATAGTCGAAAAAAAAATCATTGTAGAAAAAAGGAGCAAGCGTTACATGAATAGGCCTACAGATTATGATTCTTTAAAACAATTGCTTTAATTTTGCGACCTTTCGCAATAACGGATAGTAGTTGAATTATCGGATTAACTGCTTACGTGGTATGAATTGTTTAAAACAAGTTATTGTTGATCATCGTAATCAAATAGGCCTAACACAGATTGACCGCGCTTAACCCGCTTATAGTATCAATATCTTATAACAATAACAATGTTTCTATTTGTTTATCTATGGACCTATTCTAATTTATAAGTCCATGGTTTATCTATAGATTATTTCTGTTGAAATGTATGTAGCAATAAGTGAGTTGAGGGCGTACCATTTCCATACCTGTATTGGTATCTTTTTTTTGACTTCAAACGTTCACACATACGTACAGCTAGTTGTTCGTTTTAAAAGTATTTTAATCAACGGATTCCAATGACAAGGTGGGTGTTCACACGATCCGAACGGTCGTTCCGTATGTATTAACTGGCGTTAAACAACAAAGAACAGGCCTATTAATTTATGTAGGCCTATTCATTTAATATTTTACGGGTTATTTTTAGCCCGGGTCCCTTTATTTTAGTTTGCAAATCATGGATGGTTGATGTGTAGGTCTACTTTTAAATGAAGAGATTCCCACATAAGCTCAATACTTTAGAAGTTTAAAGGCCTAAGTATTTTTATATCTTGACCTATTTACACTTGTCAAAATACAGTGTCATTACAGTATTCCGCCAAGTTTTCTAAAAACAGACAAATCACGGCATAACATTTTCTATTAAGTTAGTTATTTAGACGATTCCAGAATCCCCAGGGTCTCCTCGGATTTCTGTATGACATCATCAGTTTGGCAGCTATCTGAACTTTGTGAGACGTCACGCGCACACTTTACACATGACTCAAGTTGCTGCTTAAAATAATGACGTCAGAAAACTGTCACGACTGATTATAAGACTGAATTTCCTGGCCAAAAATAGACGCGTGAATCTATTCTTGGTTTGAGGCCTACGTAGATAACAATTGTACACCTATGACTATACAGACACGTGTCGTTTAAATATTGATAAAAAAACATAAATTTAGATCTATTGATATTTTTGTTTGTTTTGAAAAACAATCAACTTGTTATTCGTAAAATCGTTGACATTCACCAATCACCACATAAACTATTTCGACTTTCGCAGTGACGTGATAATTATGTAATTTAATAAAAGATAATTGAAAAAGGTCGAACCGGAAAATTAGCGTGTTTTCTAAAGATCGGACAATAACATTTGTATACAGTATATAGTTTATCAATATCGTGTAGGCCCACTAATTAATTCCGACGTGTGCAGATAAAACTATGAAAAATAGCTACAAAATCGATTGTGAATACATTACGAGATATACTAATTAATACTTTGCTTGCCCTGTTTCTCTCGCGAAAACGTCGCGTGACATCGTAAAAAACTGACGGAAACGCGTCAAACTACTCAGCACGACGCGTTTTCATCTAAAATTACGTCAGCAAAAATGTATAAAACATTATTGGTAGGAAAACAATTAAGCCTACGTTTTTGATAACCTTTGGATAACAGCTGCTTATACAAAAACGAAAATTAAATTTTCATTTAATTTAATTTAATTTTAAATGATTTAAGCATGACTTTACAGAATTGACTCAAACGGAGATTCGAACTACCGGCTTTGAACTTGATGACGGCCTAATTATTAGACCACTAAATATAGTTTACGAGTTTTGTTACGCAACGATGTGCATATTGTTATATCGTCGAAAATCGGCACTCTCAATGATCAGATGGCTCACGGTTCATAATAATATTCGCGCCAAAGTAGAATATAATTCGCGTTGGCGCCAAAATAGGTTCTTCGCGCTATTTTTTGTAAATATTGATATGCGTTATTACATTCGTATGATTTGAACTTTTGATGAACTTTTACAAATAGTTTTGACGTCAACATTGACCTACTAATATTGTTTTACAAAAGAAAAAATATTTGTTACAATAGTTAAATTACTTTTAATGATGTCACTAAGCACATTATAAATTGGCTATAAGATTTTACAAGTTTTTTAAATTCAAATTTTGGAGCGTTCCATACCTTTAAACCACTACATCATCCTACACAGCTGCGTTATGTAACATTATTAGTTATAAATTAACTTTTCTGATCAACTATTAATCTTAAGTAGATATGCTTAATGTTAGGTTTTCAGTAAACAAACAGCAAATAAAGTTTTATCCCATTTTAGACCAAATTATTTAATACATTATTTAAAATTAAATATATTTAGAGTGATATTTCATTCAGCTCTATAATTTCATAGTTTTTTTACCTGTAAATTTTTTTTTTTACATATCTTTAATTAAGATTATTCCACCAAAAAACCCTTTAACCAATATAATTGTGATTATAAAAAATTGTACTTAAAATCTACCAATTTTAATTGCATTTAATTTTTATCTGATTTGGCAAGTAAATAGGAAATTCAGTACATAAAAAAAAATGTGTATTAGTAATGTATCTGTCAGAACCTAATCCTGGGAGAGAATTTGAGGAAAAAGTTCGGGAACACGTATCTTCAGCAAGTGATGCCTAAAACTTTTACCTCGGTAAAAAAAACCTCAATATTATCTTTTAGGGAAGCATATCTTTAGCAAGTAATGCCTAAAACGTTTACTCCAGCTAGTAAGACACAAATCTCTCCTGCAGGAGTTATTTTTTTAAATACATCCATAGAGAATGCATATATCCTAGTAAAACATCAGAAAAAAAACCAAAATAATCGAGGGCATGTATACAATTTAATTGTCGGATTATCAAAGTATTTTTTTTTTTCTATTTAATCTTCTACACTAAGGAAATACAATTTAGTTACTGTCATCAATTTCAAACAAATGCGTGTAGAGTTTTGCCGTGGAATCGTAAAACATCTTCTGGTGCGCTGCACGTCAAACCTGCAAGATAGATTGAAATCTTTGATAAGAAAAATTGATAGTCAACAAATGGTAAAGCGAATGTATGTTCAATAACAAGGTTAATCTTTGTTCAAGTTTTGTTAAAAAAAAAAAAACACTATACAAATATTGTTTACCACCTTGAGAATTATGCCATTTTTAATAACGAGCCTACAAAAAATCCTGGAAAACAGCATAAATGTCTGTAACAGACAAGACATTATGTACACCGAAAGGAAAAAATGGATGGAAACGCGTAAAACTGTATCAGTACTACGCGTTTGCATCTCAAAAGTTCATCAGTGGAAGTGTATAAAAATTATTGTTAATAGAAAAAATTAAGCCTACCTTTTTTGGAATTAAATTAATTTTAAATGATTTTTAGCATGACTTTACAGAATTGAGTCAAACGGAGATTCAAACTCACGTTTATATTGCTACATAACATGCTATGAAGATGATAGCATCTTAACAGGGTACAATAAAAAGTATAGCCATAATATAACTATGACTTCCATATTTTATTATAATCAGTCTACGATTTTATAAACCATTCCAAGAATTCCAAAAATATATATCTAAAAATAGATGAGATGTACGACAGCTCAAGGTTAAATAACTATTATTATTATCTCTTATATTTTCTTCTATAAAAGATACTACAAACTAAAATATCTTCAAAAATATATAAATATTTGTTATCCAGCCTCTCTGCAAAAAGGAACGGGTGGAAACCTAACAAAATTATATCTCTAAAATACAAGCAATAATATTTAAACTTGCAACATAATTGATAAGGACTATAAACCGTAGGTCCAGTGTAAATATCTAGCTCGTGTACACTTTAAAGAACCTAGTACATCTTTTGAGACAAGTATAGGGGGTTACCCTGGTGTATTAGTACATCACAGCCACTGATCACCAACTGGGCCCTCTGGGAGACCAGTCTTTGACTGAAGAGGTTACCCAGTATAAATATATATTTCAATCAATCAATCAATCTACTTTATAAAAAAAACCTTGTATAATATTTTATTTATCCAACCTTTAAAATATGTATATAATTACTTAAAAATATAATAGGTGTATATATTATTTGAGAGAATTTTCAAACTACTGGAAAGTAATTAAAGATGTGTCCCTTTGACTAATTCGCCAAACATTTTAAAAAAAATATTTCGAAATAAAGTCAGTCATTTTGAAGTATCGCAATAGTTTTAACTTTCACCAAAAATTAGTCGATAAAAAAAAAAAAAAATTTAACTGAATATTTTGACCTTCATTTTTTGTGTTTCAAGGGACAATACATCTTTAACTATTTTATATATTATAAATAAATCATGTTTAAAATAAACAACAACAATATACATGTAACATAAGTGAAATTCACCATATTTATGTCAGACTCCTTTCAATATTCACTTTTCTTAACATATCATTATCATAACTTATGTTTTAATATAAAAATTATCTTGATATAGATGAATACAAAATCATTGAAATGAATGAAACACCTGCCATGATATATATAAATATCGTGGTACAATCTTTAGGTATGTTAAAATAAAGAATATTCTAGACTAAATGAAAATCATTTAATAACAACAAAAAATGTCATAATAACAACAATTTTCTTTGTAATTCTTTATACATTATATATTTTGTAATTGTTGTTAATTTTCATAATTTCTTTTTTTATTAGTTGAATTTTCGTCATTAAGATAATAAAATAAAATTTACATGCCTTATTTATATTTTATCTTTCATGAATTACAATAAAGTGTTATAAACTCTTTAAAAAATACAATACATTTTGTACCATCAACTGGACATTATTAGTTTAACGTCTAAATCATTACCTAAAACAAATTGGATATCTGAATAAGGAGGAAAAAAACACCCTGAAAACAGATGTGAAAAAATGTATTTTGAATCTAAATGGATGTAAAAGAGTAATTATTAAAATATAATAACTAATGAAGTTAAAATATTAAAATATAAAAAATTAAATCAAAAAAATTCAACGTACCATTCTGCTTTTTATTTGAATCACAGAGAGTCACCGATTTCCCTACGATGCCAAAAATAGCACATACTTGTTGTTTGAGGGCAGCAAAGTCCATGGGAAATTCTTGCTGCGGATTTTCGAGTAGGACCATTCCAGATTTAGTGGTTGATTTGTCGTGAAATTCTATGTTTATGAACCGACAAAGAGGGTTTGACGCCTTGATGGGCGTGTTGAAGTTACTAGAAGTTATTGATGCGATGAACACGTAGAGTGTTGAACCCGACAAGGCATCTAGGTTACCTAAATCGGATGATGTCAATTCTGAAAAGGAAAAAATGTAAGTAGGGTTTATATTGAGTAGCACAAAGCTGCACACAAGATAATCAAATATCTTAATATAAAATGAATTGTCCGCAATGTTACTTTTATGTGACTGTTTAATGGTTTATAAACACAATTATAAGTTATATCAGCAAATGAAAAAGCATAAAAGAAGCATATACATACCCTTTGACCTATCGGGTGATTTGCATATCTTCACTTCCTTTCCACGAATGCCAAACACAACTTGAGCTTGTTGTTTCATGACATCATAGCTAATAGGGGATTTCCCTTTTGGATTTTCCAAGAGCAGAGAGCCAAACATACTTGATGTACCCGTCTCTGGTGTACCATTAGATAGAACTAAGTTTACATATCGGCAAGCTGGTTTGGTTTGAGGTTCGGGAACGATCTTGGGTTGCACAACGGCTGAGGTAGACGAGCTGGAAGTTTCTTCTCGTTTTACAATAGTTAGATGTAATTTGGTTCCTTTGAGCTGAATTTTTTATAAATTATGTTATAAAAAATGATACATTATATGATTTAATATAGTATTATGAAATGCACAATACAGTACAGACTTAGAGATGGAGCTTACATGTGTACTTTGAAAATTAAGGTCAAAGTTCAACTTAAGTAGTGAATAAAAAGCATGGATTACTGCTATGTCATACTTACATCAGTGGTCTCTGTAATGATTTCTGGCCCCACTGGTGGATAGGCACTTAGCGGTTGCTTAGTTGTATTAAAGATGTATTCTGAGTGACTAGGGATGATGGATGCTAGACTTGCAGTGGATGGCTCAACATCGTAATATATAGTGATCTTATCAACCGGTTGAAGGCTAGCCTGAAAAAGTAATAATAAATATGAAAGCTAGTTTAAAAAAGTAATGATAAACTTGAAATATAGGCTAAAAAAGTAATGATAAACAATATACGTCTTAATTAATAAGTCAGGTTTGAGGTACAACCTGGGTTCTCAAATGGAATAAAAGTCAAGAATATTTTAATGTTTCGCATGTTATGCTACAACTGTCTTCAAAAACTCTGTCTACACTATCAAACTGTATGTGACAAAATAATGTGATGTGCCCTTATATGGACATGATGATGTCATATCACTACCATATTTTAGCATATCACCACCATATTTGGGCACATCACACTTGTTTGTCAAACTAGTTTGATAGTGTAGAAAGAGCTTAACGTTTCTAGTATAAATTAGCCATGCAAATCTATCAACACTATTTATTATCATAAACATAATTATAAACATTCAAGATTTTAAAATTGAATCCAAATTTTTTGGGAGTTTCTATGGTTTAACAGAAATAACAGTATTCTTTACCTTCTTGCGTAATTTCTGTATACGGTTGATGACTTCTCTGGCGATACCCTCATCCAGCATAGACTGGTCAGGTGTCACATCAAGCAGAACTAAAATCTGCAAATAATAAAAAAAAAACAATTAGACAACTAAACATTTTTACCAGCACAAGAGTGTTTAGAATTTTAGCATTGAGTGTTTTCATTTTAATTTTTTTGCCCAAAGTTATTACATATTTTTTTTATATGTGTGGTACCAGTTCAAGAACTTACCTCATTATCAGAATGGGCCTCATATTTAGAATCGGCTCCCTGGGCGAATGTGTACGTAAGTTTCAAATCGTCCTCTCCTAGTTTGTGGCCTAGAACATCAATTTCCCCGGTCTCACGGAAACGCTTCAGTTGATCATTCGTTAATTTTCGTATGGCTTGTGAAACCGCCTTGAAGTCCCCCTTTAATCGTTTACCTATCGTATTATCTGGTTCGGCTTTGAGTGATACGCCATATTTCAACTGATCTTGAGACGTTGTAAGGGAACGTACATTCAATTCCTGTGTAAGAATTCATTATAACTATGATAATAGGCTAGAGAATTATTTCAAAATCGTCATTAGATCGGCTATTAATGCTATGACTTCATTTTCTTTATTACACTTATTGCGTTCCATACTTTTGACACTGATTAGATACTTGTACAGTATATGTAAAGCAAAACAAACCTCTAAGATATATTCGTCTAGGCTTGACAAGTCTTGTAGGCACTGCTGGTCAGGGTGGATAATCACCACTTCCCTCAGTGGGTACTTAGTTGGCATGGTCCTACGATCACGGATAACCCGGCCTAGCTCAATGGTTGACTGCATGCGAGCTACGGCTCGTTCAATATCCGGGTTGATGAGGTCATCTCTGTAAATAAACAACATATATGTCTACAATTACAACAACAGACATCTATCTCCTTATAAAATGGTGGGCCTAAATAATTAGAAATTAAGTTAATAATGGAGATGATATTTAGTCTATTTACCTTGGTTTTGGAACCATTAAATAATGAACACTGTCCACATTTACCCCCTTGATGCTTTCAGGGTCGATAAGATGTCGCAGGTTCTGGTAGATAAGTTCTGTTAAGAACGGTGTGAATGGCGCCATCACCTTCACCATTGAGAACAGAACCATGAAGAGCGTCTCTAAAGCGTGCCGGCAGTCCTGAACACCGCCCTCACCCTGAAAATGAGAAAATTGTTAGGACTTGGTACACTGAAATATTTTGTAAACAAAAGTGTTATGTGCTCAAATATGGTAGCCATAATAACCATATATGGGCACATCACATTTTTTTGTCCCATAAAGTTTGATAGTGTAGACAGAGGTTAACACATTCTTCAAAGGGCTCACCTTAATACGTTTCCTGTTTGAACGCACATACCAATTTGTCAGTTTATCAACAAACTTCACCAATTGCGGAATCACAGTGTAAAGTCTATATGCTGAAATAAGAAGAAAACCGGAATACTATCAACTCAATTAAAATTATTACCAATTTTTTTTATATAAAATTTTAAAATATTTTCTTAGCTTCCTTTTGGAAGTTGTAACTCACCAGCCATTTCTTGCCGCACAAATTTGATAAGACTTTGAGTAAAAGACAGAATCCATTTGTCCATAAAGTTATTGCTCGCGACAAACTCATCCTCATTCAACATAAGTTGTTCTCCGTCCTCCTGAAAAGAAAAAAAAAGGAAAGACCGGAGCTTAGATGCTTGCTTAGGAAGACCAGGGCCATGGGTTCAAATCATTTAGAATGCAAATAAGTTATTTTTCTTTTTGGATGAGTGTTGGAACTTACGATTTGAAATCGTTGAACGTTTTGGATCAAGAACCGGTATGCATTGTACCATGGTAGAAAAACGTCTTTCAGGATATCTTTCACGCCAGTTTCTTTAAATCGAAGACTCTCAGCTCGTACAACTGGTGAGTTGATAAGGTAAAGTCTAGAAAAAAAGTACATAATAATAATATTATTTTGCTTAAAAAGTCTGTAATTGGAAAGATTGATATTATATTGTCTTCTAATAAACTGTGGAAGTTCGAAATCAATGTACTGTACAACCTTGCCTACACTATCAAACTATATGACTAAAAAATGTGACACTACCATATTCCGGCATATCACTACCATATTTTGTCACATCACACTTATTTTGTCACATTAGTTTAAATGATAGTGTAGACAGAGCTTAAAGGAGAAAGTTGACTAACCTGAGAGCGTCAGCACCGTATTTATTAACTACGTTCAGCGGGTCAGGGTAGTTCTTTTTACGTTTACTCATTTTTTGTCCATCTGACGCCAACACAAGACCATTAGCAATGAGGTTCTTGAATGGAGGCTGATCAAACAGAGCAGTTGATAGAACTAGCAATGTATAAAACCTGGAGGAATAACAAAAATGAGCAAATGTTTTAGAAGGGTTGTATGGGTTTTGAAAAACTTGGTTAACCGTTTCTCTATGACATCATTTACAAACAGGTAAGATGTTAGGTCTAAATGTACTTAGTCCTGAGGTAATTTCCTGAATGATCGTAATCGAAACGGTACTGGGCCTACTAGCGTTCCTGCTCCTAACTAGTCATCCATTTATAGTGTTGATGAAGCGAGAAATAAGGAAGGAGGAGAGTGAAAGAAGAACTCACCATCCTCTGGTTTGATCGATTCCTTCTGCAATGAAATCTGCTGGGAAGCAGTCCTCAAATTCTCTTTTATGTTCAAATGGATAGTGTTGCTGTGCATATGGCATACTGAAAAATAAAGGAGATTCAGTAACTAATGTAAAATACCTATAAAGCAAAGATGGTAGTGGTTACATGCTAGAAATTGGAACAAAAGACTGTACCTTCCACTTTCAAACCAACAGTCAAAGACCTCAGAGATCCTCTTCAACGGTGGTTGTCCTGGTCGTTTTGATGGAATGGTTATACCATCAACACTAAAAGAACAAATAAAAACCATAACTTTCTGAATTCCTGAGTTTTTCCTGGATGCAATTGTGAATGTACAACTGCAGTATGAGGAGGATATAAATTCCGAATTCTGACCAGCCAATATATGGACATGACATATCACTACCATATGTGGGCATATCAATACCATATTTGGGCACATCACCCATTTTTTTGTCAAACTAGTTTGATAGTGTGCAAAACCTTTGTTCTCTTACCTTTCCCGATGTAGATCAGTAACTTTCTGTCCAGACAACTCCTCCAGTTGCTGGATGGATTCAATGCACACAATTTCCTCAAAGTCGTCACTTGCCCAAAGTGGTATTGGTGTTCCCCAGTACCGGTTGCGTGACACTGCCCAGTCATGCGCATCACGTAACCAATTTGCAAAGCGTTTCTCCTTGACGAACTCTGGTACCCTGTAAGCAAAATGTTACATTTTGAAATTCACTATAAAAAATTAAGAAAAAGTAAATTTTGTACAGCTGATAACATAATAAATAGATACACAAAACAATGTTACAAAAGAAATGAGATCAAAGGTCAAATTTCATATATTTACCAGTACGTCTTCTGATTATTAGCCAATAGTTTTTGGACAAGTACTTCTACTCGGATAAACCAACTTGGGACGGCTTTGTAGATGAGAGGTGTTTCGGAGCGCCAACAGAAGGGGTAGCTATGCTTGTATGTGCTCTGATCGACAAGACGCCCATTCTGCTTCAACCAACGGATGATGTTTTTGTCAGCATCCTGAGAAAAAAAAAATGGTTAAAAATATCATGCCTCGATTGGATCTCATAAGTATTTAAAGTGTCATTTTAACCCATAATTTAGTTTCCAAGTCTCTGTTTAATAAAGCATTGAAATTCATGCTTTTACAATACTGTATCACGTTTTAAAATACTTCTTCGTCTAACTGATATAATTACCTTGACATATTGGCCAGCAAAATCGGTCACTTCCTTCGTAAACTTGCCTGACTCGTCAACAGGACACACAACCATTTCCTTTGTGATGACGCCATGTTCTAGGCAAACACGGTAATCGTCCTAAACAGAAAAGAAGAAATTCTATGTCAGTTGACAAACACATAGTTTTTTAATTGGCTGCCGAGAACTATGTACAAACATTTTTTAATTAAAAAAAAATATATATTTAGGCAAATTGCCTTGATAACCATAAGTGAATTCATTCAGTATCCTTCTCAAAGGTGGTCAAAGGAGGTCCCGCACACAAGACAAACATATACACAAGATGCTCTACATAAACAAGTCTTATTACAAGTCTTCGGGAGTGGGGTTGTAATTTGTCATTAATAAAAAATCATGACATAAGACAGGACTTGGAACCCAGGACCCTTGGATTGGTAGCCAAGCATCATAACCGCCAAGCCACAACTAATGACTCTAATTTATTTATTTAGTTATTCAATTTCTGCCATATACATAAACAAAGAAGACAAAACAATTATAAAAGGAGGCACGGAAAGACCAAACAGGTGCTAAACACCTATGCTAGTTGGTCAACCCTAATAGCTACTGTAGATAATGACAACTTACAGCTCCAAAGTAGGCAGCCTGATGGACAACTCCTGTACCGCTATCCTCTGTAACATATGTGTCATTACAAATCTTAAATGCTCCCGTCTTCTTCAACTAGAAAACAATTTAACAGCTAATTAGGATATAGTTTCAATGTTAAGTGAGGTGTATGTGTCTGTAATTTAATTATTTTCTTACCTCAATAAAGTAGTTAAATAATGGTTTATACTTCTTGCCCTTTAAAGTACTTCCCTTAAATCTGAAAATAAATAATGCATACATTATGTTCTATTTCTATCTACTATTAATGTATATCCTCGGGAATAATCCCACTTTGGGTCTAATCCCACTTTGGGTCTAATCCCACCCCCTACTGTATGTCCGATTTCACAAACAGGCATATCCCTGGGTATAGTCCCAATATTGACTTTTGGTCTGGATGTAGGCCTCTCTCTAGCCAGTTCAGATGACTTTTTACAAGAAATGCTTACTAATCATTTTTTTCTGAACCAAGTGTTCCTCGAGTAAAGTCCCACCCCACAAAGTCGGCTCAATTTTGTGTTCTGGGGGTTACACTAGAGGATATACAGTAGTACACTAGTATGAGACACCCTCTATTCAAGGGACACTCTGTATTGCCTGGGTCTAGAAGGTATCCCCTATAGAGGCTATACTGTAATATACACTTAATTTGCATTATGTGAAAATAAGTGTTAACATACTTTCCAATTATTTCATATTCCGCTTCCTTCTTGAAGAGCGCCCCTAATCGAGCTTCCATCAAGATGTAGACTTTACCATCTTTAGCATGTTTGATCTTCACGTAATCTAAATTTGGATGGACACACAAGGCTAGGTTGCTTGGCAACGTCCACGGTGTTGTTGTCCAGGCAATCACGGATACATTTGGGTCTTCGTCCAATGGAAAGCTAACAATTACTGAAATTAAAAATAAATCATTTAATTGTAAATTAAATTACCTAAAAACATAAAATAGTTAATAATTTTTTGTTGGAAAAAAAACAACACAAGTTTGTAATACTAACCAGCAGGGTCAACGACATCTTTATAATTCTGACCAGACTCAAAGTTAGACAGAGGAGTGCTACAGGCTGTTGAGAATGGCATCACCTAAATATAAATATCATTTTAAATATGTAATATCAGTGATCAAATACAGAAAATACAACAATCATACAATTCAGCAGCTCTATAAAGCTCTGTTTACACTATCAGCAGCTCTATAAAGCTCTGTTTACACTATCAGCAGCTCTATAAAGCTGTCTACACTATCAGCAGCTCTATTAAGCTCTGTCTACACTATCAGCAGCTCTTTAAAGCTCTGTCTACACTATCAGCAGCTCTATAAAGCTCTGTCTACACTATCAGCAGCTCTATAAAGCTCTGTCTACACTATCAGCAGCTCTATAAAGCTGTCTACACTATTAGCAGCTCTATTAAGCTCTGTCTACACTATCAGCAGCTCTTTAAAGCTCTGTCTACACTATCAGCAGCTCTATAAAGCTCTGTTTACACTATCAGCAGCTCTATAAAGCTCTGTTTACACTATCAGCAGCTCTATAAAGCTGTCTACACTATCAGCAGCTCTATTAAGCTCTGTTTACACTATCAGCAGCTCTATAAAGCTCTGTTTACACTATCAGCAGCTCTATAAAGCTGTCTACACTATCAGCAGCTCTATTAAGCTCTGTCTACACTATCAGCAGCTCTTTAAAGCTCTGTCTACACTATCAGCAGCTCTATAAAGCTCTGTCTACACTATCAGCAGCTCTATAAAGCTCTGTCTACACTATCAAACTCTATGTGACAGTAACGACTGATGGACATGATGATGTCATATCACTCCCATTTATGACATCATATTTTTTTTGGTCAAACTAGTTTGATAGTGTAGACAGAGCTTTAGATTTGGAAGCCTTGAATGCTCTGATCATCAATAAGCCAAATTACTATAGCTAATTGACCTTTACACTGCATGACCTTTGCACTGCATGACCTTTACTCTATGACCCTTACCTTAAATCCTCTATACACCAGTCCTTTTTCATACAATTGTTTAAACACCCACCAGATGGATTCCATGAACCAGGGGTACATGGTCTTGTAGTCGTTTTTAAAGTCGATCCAACGTCCCAAACGGTTTACAATGAACTGAAAGAATAAAATAATGAAACTTAATTAAAGTTTGTAAGAAATTAAATTAACATTTATAAAAATAACTATTTATTTGTTTCATAATTTGAACATAGAGAATAATATGCAATATAAAAAAGTGGTTTGGTGGGTAGGGTGCTTTGTTCTAGGTTTCGAATCCTAAATGTGGTTCAGAACTGCATTATTCCAGTTCTCATACTGTTAATCAATTGGGATTGGGATGAAAAAGAAATATTACAATTGTAGAATAGTTTAAGCTCTGTCTACACTATCAAACTTTATGTGATATGCCCATATATGGACATGATGATTTCATATCCCTACTATATTTGGGCACGTCACTACCACACATTTTTGTCAAACTAGTTTGATAGTGTAGACAGAGTTTTAGAGAAAAATATAAACTACCTCCCATTCACTGGAATATCTCATGACAATCTGTCGGCATTCTTTATTGTAGTTTTCGATTCCCATCTTCATTACATCCTCTGGGCCAGTGATACCAAGCTTCTTGTCAATCTCGTACTCCTAAAAATGCAGTGGAAAAATGCTTAATACACTGCCAGTATAGTGATACACAATACAGTAATGTGAATTGTTTGTAATTTCAAAAAGTGACATCATTACTTACCACTGGCAGACCGTGACAATCCCATCCAAAACGTCTTTCAACATGGAAACCGTTCTGATGCGCGTAACGAGTAACTATGTCTTTAATGGTGCCGGCAAGGATGTGACCGTAATGCGGCAGACCTGTAGCAAAAGGCGGGCCATCATAAAACGAATACCTGTAAGAAAAAACAAATACAGGCTGGTTACAAATCATTATGTCTTGATAGCTTCCATTTCTACCCCAGATTTGTTTATGTTAGCAGTACTGCTGTACCTTGGTTTGTTTTTAGACTGCTTCAGACAATTTTTAAAAGCATCAATCTTCTTCCAAAGTTCTAAAATCTGCTCTTCTTCCTTCGGGAAGTTGATGTGATCAGGAACCGATTCAACCATGCTTCTAACGTGTGGTGCAAAATGAAAATCTAAAAAAAAAAAAAAACCAATAATATTAATTGTCACATTTTTTATAAAAAGTATAAAAGTTTACAAATTCTTGTATTTAGTAACCAAGTAAGCCTAAACAAACCTGAATTTTCTTTTCTGCGGTCTCAATCAATCAACAAAAGTTGACTTGCACCTAGCCTAGATGCCACCCTTCTCTTTCTGAGCTACTCCACTCTACTATAGTACAGGCAAACGCTGCGGTAATACAGCTGTTGCCTCCCGCTAGCTATCTACACTACAGTTCTAGGCCTATAGCTAATGATGCTCACAATTTGGGTTCTTTCAATATTGATTGACTAAGTAAATGAACCTGAACATTTTATATTTATATCTTAAACATAACCGTTTACCAATACCATAAAAAACCTTATGCAATGTTGTATTTTGATTAACAAATTTCTGACGAAACTCACCGAAAGACCGGCGTGAATCCACGTGTAAAGCGCCACCAACCTAAAAGTTTGATTTAAGTGAAGGTGTGGCATTTTTATAGTTTTACACTATTTTCGCCTTTAAAACGTACATTTGTAAGTATAAAAGGGTATAATAAAGTAGTTAACATTATTAGACCATAATTACTGGTAAATACGTACATTATTACTAGTGAGGATACAAACTAATTATTAGTAATTGCTCATCACCCCTTTTTATTTATAGTAGATTCCAAAACAAAGGTTCAAAGGTTATGTTTAGAACATCAACAAAGCACATGCAGTGCAGAGTGAGAGAGGCTGACTGATTTTTTGTAAACAAAATGTTTTTTAAATTGTTTACTCCGATCGCTCTATTTACACTATGTAAGTTTACTTACACTTTTCAAGAACTTGCATCAACTGCAGATGAATATGTAGCTTTTGTTGTTCAAATGTATTGAGTAGGAGGACTAGCTAGTACTAACTATTTGTAGGCCTCTCACTGCTAACTAGGCTAGGCCTAAAAAACAAACATGTGTGTGACAGGATACACATCTGGCCGACATGGATTGGTTGGTTCATCCAGGACCAAATACTTCTGGAAGTATAGTGGTGGCACTGCTCTACTACTGCTATCCATCTTAATACTTCAAGTCCTAAATAACAATAAGTAGGCCTACGTTTTAATTAAACATTAAACTCAACAACAAAATATATCAAAAATGTATTTCTTTAGGGTAAGTGGTCCAATTATAAATTACTAAAATTATTGCATACGCATTTGTTATTACTGTTATGATTTCAGGCTGTTCTGGTGAGAAGCCACCTGAAGTTGAGATGGGTTACACGTATGTGTCAGGCAAAGTTGTACATGCACAGAACAGCTCTAAACCAGTTTATGCTTTCCTTGGCGTACCATACGCATCACCACCTGTAGGAGACCTAAGATTTTCATACCCAAAGCGCTTACCACCGATGGATAGGGAGTTTGACGCGACCAATCATCCACCTTTATGTCCCCAGGATGTTAACATTCTTGAAAAAGCATTCTCAAATTATTATTTTCCACGAACAGATATTAGCGAGGACTGTCTTTATCTAAATATATACACACCAACCCTTGACAAATCAGCAGAATTAGCAGTGATGGTGTGGATTCATGGTGGGGCATTCATGAATGGGGGTGCAAGTGCATATGATGGATCAGCCTATGCAACTTACCAAAATGTCATCTTTGTTGCCATGAACTACAGACTCGGTGCTCTAGGATTTTTATGCACCGAAGATGCAAATGCTCCAGGAAATTATGGACTTCTGGACCAACAAATAGCTTTAAGATGGATTAAATCAAATATTAGACATTTTGGCGGGGACCCATCGAAGGTTACCATATTTGGAGAGTCAGCGGGTGGGATGAGTGTCGGATTACACTATTTATCGCGACACAGTCGCGGAGTCTTTGAAAGAGGCATCGCTGAAAGCGGTTTTGCAAACACTCCTATTGCTTACACAAAAAATCCTAAAAAATGGGCATCTGTTCTCGCAAGAGAACTAGGATGCCCCGATGAGTCCAACGAAGATCTTATTAATTGTTTGCTTGAGAAACCAGCCAACGAAATCGTGCACGCTAAGCTTGACGTTCCTAACAAGCCTGTTATCGTCTTTGGCCCGGTCGTTGATGGATATTTTCTTCCTGACGATCCAATAAAGTTGACATTTTCGAGCTTGTTTCATCGCAAAGACGTCTTAATCGGGATAAACAACCATGAAGGAGGATACTCGATGTTAAAGACAAGAATTTCTCCAGATTTAGCGGCGCAGTTTTCTGTGGAAATGTTTGAACCAGCTCTCAATCAAATGGTTAGAACTTAGAAAATAAAAGAGGAAATTAGTTTAAAATGCAAGATGTTAGCATTTTATTTATCATTGACTTGTAATATCACATTTTCAAAATTCTGAAAAATTAATATGACTTCTGACCTCAACTCTGTTTCTTCATAACTTCTGACCTCCACTCTGTTTCTTCATGACTTCTGACCTTAACTCTGTTTCTCTGTCTGCCTTTTTAAAACATTCGTTTTTTAGGTTGAGAATGTGATCCAAAAATGCACTAAATGCTTTTTCATGAGGTGCAATAAATAAAACGTTTTGTTAAGTTGTTTACTCAAGGAGCTTTCACCTGCCACATTCTCTCTAGTGAATTAACATTTTGCAACTTGCAAGTCAACCTTTCAACAGCATTCTAGCTTTTATGATTCATTATGACGAACATGAAACTATTTTCAGGTTCAAAACTGGTGAGGCGCCAAATATCATAAATTACGTTCCCACCATTAACACCATTGTTTCTCATTTTTAGTACTTGGAAAAACAGGTTTCAAAATTCTTTTCAGGTCTCTGAATTCTTACAATGTAAAAACAACTCTATAAAAAACAATGCTCAAAAATGTGTAAAATAAACAACAAATGTTATTAAAATTGGATTATAGAATGAACTTGAGACCCGACAGGGGTTGACATTTTTAAAAATAATATAGTTATTGTTACAGAACAGTAGTTATAATAGAGTAAACAAGTTTGACAAAAATGTGTGATGTTCCCAAATATGGGAGTGATTGATACTTTATATGGTAGTATATAATAGTGATGACATCATCATGTCTATATATTGGCACATCACATTTGTTTGTCACATAAACTTTGATAGTGTAGAGTGATTCCGTAACTTACAAAAATTGCCATTTTTATCGCCTCAGATATCAAGTTTTTTGCCCGGGGATAATCAAAACATTGTGAAGAAGATTACCAAAGAATATTTACTTGACGATAAAGATGATTTGAATGCTTTGGTGAAACTGACGGAGGTCATAGGTGACAGCTTCTTTCTGACTCCCGCAGTAACATTTGTAAAGTTACTCACTGGTAATATTTGTACAGTATTTAATTTGTATTTACTTACCGCAACATATTGAGAAAAAAAAACCAAAGGAAAAAATGACATGATAATTATTCCACTTGACACTATTTTACATTAAGGTTTGTCTACACTATCAAACTAGTTTAACAAAAAATGTGTGATGTG
Organism: Antedon mediterranea; assembly: GCF_964355755.1. Lineage (NCBI taxonomy): Eukaryota > Metazoa > Echinodermata > Crinoidea > Comatulida > Antedonidae > Antedon > Antedon mediterranea. The sequence continues at coordinate 22,476,286 of NC_092678.1, read as the reverse complement.
CCCAAATATGGCAGTGATGTGCCCAAATATGGCAGTGATATGCCCAAATATGGTAGTAATATGTCATCATGTCCATATATGGCCACATCACATTTTGTTGTCACATAAGTTTGATAATGTAGACAGAGCTTTAGTGCACTTTCTTTGACTTTTCAGCTGCTGGTGGTAAAAGCTTTTTATATGAATTTCAACATAGGCCATCCTTTGCTACATCCCCTGAGTGGGTTGGAGCAGATCACGGGGACGAGGAGAGGTTTGTTATCGGTTTTCCGTTAATGGTACAAAACGAAGAAAGCCCAATTGCGTACACTACAGAGGAGGTTCAACTTGCGCGTACGATTATGACTTATTGGGCAAACTTTGCTAAATATGGGTAAGTGATGTAAAATTCAACTATTAATCACCAAAAACAAAATTATTATCATTGAAAAAATATTAATGCTATTCACTGTCTATTTACAGAGACCCAAATGGTGACCAAGATGGTACCTCACTTGCTCCTCATTGGCAACCTTATAATGTTGATGAGCAGTACTATATGAAATTAGATGTGACCTCGGAATTGTCCCAGAATTTAAAAGATGACAGGGTGGTTTTTTGGACAGATATACTAGCCAGTCTTGTCTCTACACCCTCTACTAAAGATGAATTGTAGAAAAATCAATTAATATACAAAAATGTTTAAAATAAAGATTTCCAAAAAAATGCTATGTTGATGATTTGCAATAAATCTTTTTATTTTATACAATACAGTACTGGTGGTGGTTTCATTTGTTGGTAGCAATTATACTTTGTGTGTTACCCACATTCAAGTTCCAATATCATTTATTCAATAAAAACGGAGTATTTGCCAAAACTAGACCCTTGCGGGGATCGCGGTTCTTACCATTGCGGGGATCGCGGTTGTTACCCTTGCGGGGATCGCGGTTCTTACCATTGCGGGGATCGCGGTTGTTACCCTTGCGGGGATCGCGGTTGTTACCATTGCGGGGATCGCGGTTGTTACCATTGCGGGGATCGCGGTTGTTACCCTTGCGGGGAATCGCGGTTCTTACCCTTGCGGGGATCGCGGTTGTTACCCTTGCGGGGATCGCGGTTCTTACCATTGCGGGGATCGCGGTTGTTACCCTTGCGGGGATCGCGGTTGTTACCATTGCGGGGATCGCGGTTGTTACCATTGCGAGGATCGCGGTTGTTACCATTGCGGGGAATCGCGGTTGTTACCCTTGCGGGGATCGCGGTTGTTACCATTGCGGGGATCGCGGTTCTTACCCTTGCGGGGATCGCGGTTGTTACCCTTGCGGGGATCGCGGTTGTTACCCTTGCGGGGATCGCGGTTGTTACCCTTGCGGGGATCGCGGTTCTTACTGTCAATAAACACATTACATGTTAATGACAAAAGTAGGCTACACACATGCATTAAAAGTCAAGGAAACAAGAAGAAGAACAGAAATGATAACTGAACAACACAAAGTTCATGCAATTAAAATATTTATTTAGTGTAACATAATGATATAAGAAGTAAGAACCATGTCAGATGTATCACAATCTACATACCAATGTATCTACTGGCCATTATCCATGCAAAAACGTCATCAATTAAAACAACTGTTTTTAGATTTACAAACGATCGTTAATAACCACAAAACATGGATCGTCATATCGCATACGAGGTGCAGTTTGGGACATAAATAAATAGCTATAAAAAAAAGCGCTCAGAGAAGGCACAATTTTATTTCACGAAATAACGATGTCTCAAATGGCGCCCCGTATTACTATTTGCGCCCCGTATTGCGTTACGCGAAACATCGCTACTCGCTGTTTTACGGAGTTTTATTTTTGTATTTATATTATTTTCTAATGGTAATACAAATACTATGTTGTTTTCTTCATTAAATACAATAATGTTGTACAGTTATTAAGCACCCACAAACAAATTGTTTGAATATGTGATGTGACGTACCGAATTACGTCACATAATTAAACACCAGAGCACCATCTTGCGCATCAAAAACAAATTTTATTAAGTTATGTTAATTATTCATAGTTTATGAATTATGTATTATTACATATTTGATTGTATCCACGCAAGTTATTTTCACAGCAATAGACTGCAGTTGAAGTTATTTTACTAAAGACATTAAAAACCCACTTTTTTACGGCACTCCTCTTAGATGCACCGAGAGAGTAACATAAGTTATCAATTACCAAAAACTCAGATCAAAACAATATTTTAAGGGTTTTCAATACATTTTATAAGTCTGGATTTTTATCGTATGGTGGCGGGTACACCGTGTCCCCTGTTCTGGATCCGCCCAGAACCGTATTCCCATCAACTTTTACGTAGTAATTAATGTCACTATTTATTATTATTACTGCACTATAAACAAATTAAACTACTGTATTGTTATTAATCTATAACAGAAAGTAGACTACTTATACGTTCTTCTTTGGATTTTTGTTGTAGAAAATCCCCTAAAAATCGGATTGGATACCGGTAAAACATTGCACTTAAAATAAAATATCATTTCAATGAGAATCTAACCAATGCTTTCAATTATAGAAAAAGAAAACATTCTACTTTTCTACTGCCGGTTAGGCCTATTGCACAATAAAACGGGAAAATGATTTGTAAAGACCTTTGACCTGGGAAAATTCAACCTTTGACATTCTTTTAACAACCTGGATAGAATCTATTGAATTCACTTCACCGGAGTGTGGCACTTGGTCTTTCTTTTTCAAGACGCGGCACGCAGCCTACGCAGTTGTCGAGTCGAAAAGTCATTCTGAATCAGAATGACTTAGACTTCATAGCAGCCGTGAGGTCGCTAACCTCACAAATGCTTTCTCTTTTCAACGCAACTCCTTGTAGTATCTCTCCCTCCTACTCCCCGAGTGTACATAATTCCATTCTAGACGGTAATCAGGCCTAAATTTAAACTAGCATAAATAAACAACTGTCTTTCTTCCACATAACCACACCCCTGTAAGAATGTGAATTCAATGTAGCTTTTTATCTGTCTGATTATCAACAAGAGAGTAAGGTTGAAATATTTTTATTTTTATCGAGCATTATATAAATAAAATATATAAATCGATTTGTATTTTACAATATTTTAATTATAATAAAGCATTTGCAAAAATGATAAAATAATATGCTTTATACATAATACAGTCGGCATTATACTTTTTTACTTCCTTTCTATTATCCACAATCATTATAGTTTATTTATTGGCTGCGATATAGTTGATTTTTATTAGTTTTTAATTATTTATTCATTTAGGCCTCTTAAGCAGGACGTTAAGTCCACTCAAACGTCCGCTGAAACCATTCCCAAGTGTGGTACCGTACCATAACATCTGGCCCATGTCACATTCTTCACAATTAATACTGTGTTCACTTCATTTCAACTTTCCAATAATTACAACACATTTTATCCTATTCACGTAGAATCTTGTCTTGTGTTAATTATTCTATATTTCGTGGTAGATTTAGCCTGCTGCATGCGAACGGTGCCACCACCGCCGCTGACGCTTTTAAGTTGAAACCGCGGAGTCTGTCCTGCAGTTTGAATCGGAATCACGGTAATACGCTGTTGTCCAGTTTGTGTATCCATTTGATGGTTTTTAACAACGATTCTCGGTGCCGATGACTGGTTACTGTAACTCTCACTTGGCGTTACTGTTATGTACCTCTGTCCCGGCTGAACTGGGGCGTCTGAGCCGTTGACATACGTCGTGATTGAGCTTGTTGACATTTTCCTAACGGGTACTTTGGTGTCATTCATCCTTGCTGGAACTGAAACTCTACGATGCATATTGGCAGCTTGTGGAAAGATATTCTGATTGCGAGTAGATGTCGGTGAGACGGGCACTTGAGCAAGCCGCTGGATTGGTATTACACGTGTCTGTTGAGGTATATGTGGTACTACACGTTCCTGTTGCGGCGTGTATGGTGAAATCTTTCGTTGGGGTTGAGCCACCTGTGTTTTTGTTGTACCGTGGTTTGTAATATTCTGCGGCACAACAATATGGACTTCGTCTCCTAGTTCTATTCTCTGTTTAGTTTGCGGCACCACAAGTCGCATTTCATCGGACGCAGCCTTTTTGGAACCCTTTTCGTTGTGCTTATGACAACTTGGGCAAACTTTAACATCAGCAGATTTGGTGTTCTTGCCATTTGGATTTATCTTCAACGTAACAACAAGACCATTTCCTCGTAATTTAACGGTTTTATATCCGTCTTTATCGGTTTCTGTTGTCTGTCCAATAATTACTTCACCAGATTCCGAATTAAATTCCATCGTTTTTGGATCATTCTTTTCCTTTTTGTTCATATGAATAACAGCTCTAGAGACGGCTCGTTTGCTACCTTTAGGAATACTCGAGTGCCCGGTATTAAGTGCAGCTTTCTGCAGCCGTTGTATCCGTTTTTGTAGCTCTGGCTTTGTTTGCTTACCAGACGCATTCACTACAAGTTTTGGTTGCCACATATTTTGCAGCTCTTTGAACTTTTTCTTAGCGGCAACTTTGTCTCTTTTCTCGTAGTCAACATCTGGTGTCTCGTCACCTGGTTGTATAGTGTCTTTAGAAGCCATAGGTCGTGGCAATGACGACTTTCCACCAGAAGGTTTTGTAGCGATATCTCCTTTTGATTCATTATTCTTTTTATTTGTCTTCTTAGAATGTTTATCGACCGATGGAACAGACAAGAGCTTGCCCTGATCTGCACATTTCTTTTCTTTAGTCTTTGTTTGTTTCAATGTACTTTTTGGCGAGACGTGGTTTTGGTTTAAATCTTTCTCAAACACTTGTTTTAGTGCATTTGATACTTTCTTAGATGCTTCCAGTTTCTTTTGCAACGCTCTAGATTCAGATGTAGATTTCAGAGTGCTACTATCATCACTTTCTTCCTGAACTTTATTTTCAATAATTTTGATCTTATCTTTTATACTGTCCCTTCTTCCTTTCGCACCGAGGTTCTCACGTAGAGCAGTTCCAGATGTCTTGGCATCTGAACTTTCAAACTGAGCCTTAAGTTTGTCCATCATTGCATTTCCAATAGAATCTTTTCGTTTAAGAGGACGTTTGGTTCTTTGTTCAGCTTCTTTCTGTATTTCCTTTTCAAACAACTTTCTCTTGTCTGATATGTTAACAGAGTTCAAAGAGGAATCGCTTTTTAAGCTCAGGTCAGCTTCGTTGTCACTTTTATTACCATTTTCAACTAGGCCTACGATAATGTCCTGTTCAAGTGATATGCTATCTTTAGAAAGTTTCCTCATTTGTGTCCTTTTACTGATTTCTTCTTTACAATGCTCAAGTTCTACGGTAAGTTCCTTAACTTTGTCTTCTAATGATTTGTCATCGCTTTCATTCTCAGAAGGCACACTCACAACATTTCCGTGTGAATCATAATGTTTTGGACTTTCACATCCAAGTGGACTAAGACGTTTCTGCAGTGACGTCTCACTGTCTCTATCAGAAAACTCTTTAGTCACGCCATGAGGTGTTAATAAATTATCCATATTATCTTTGCATATATCTTCTTCTTCGCTGGACGAATTGCCATCCCCAGGGTTGTAAAATGGACTATGACGCTCGTGCAATGGCATGGTATTCCTTTTAATAGGTTCCTCATAGTCACTACATGAACTACTAGAGGTGTCGTCTGCTCGAGATCTGTCTTCAAAATAATATCGCTTGCTCGGGGTTACAGATCCAAACGAGCTCCGTGACATACAGCAAGAACACTGGTCATTATCACATTCAGAATCTGAATCAGATTTGACGTCAGAAGATTGTCTTTTAATACGATGTGTTAGTCGTTTTCTTTTCTCGTTGCAAGTATCCGAGGGGTCACGTGACATCTGGTTATATCCATGTTTCTTTCTCTGCCCTGAGCTGGCTGTGCTATCAGTGTCCAGGTCACTGAAATCTTCTAACTCGTCCTCTGTGTCCATGGCGTCATCTGCTGAAAACGATCTATCATATGATCCTATTCCAGTGGTGTCACTTATTCTGGAATTGGGAGATGACAGCTCTTCTTCGTCTATCTCAATCTCAACGTCACTGATCTCTCCAGCTTCTTTCATCTCTTGAAAGGTTCTGTACATAGACGCCATTTGCCGAGAAAGACTGTTACCAGAATCTTCTAAACCCGTCTGAAACAAAAAGAAAAAAGATACATTAAATAAATTAAATATATCGAACAAGCGTAAAGCTCTGTCTACACTATCAAACTAGTTTGACAAAAAAAAGTGTGATGTGTCCAAATATGATAGTGATATGACATCATCATGTCTATATATGGGCACATTAAATTTAATGTCACATAAAGTTTGATAGTAAAGCTCTGTCTACACTAAGACTTTGTTATGCTATACCGGTACTTTTACCTTTTATATAAACACATTTAAAGAATTTTCCTATTTCTCTTCAACCTCGTTGAAACAAGGTCATACTTTAGTGTAGGTCATATTTAATAAACCAACCGTCACTCGACAATCTATTTTAAACTGTGGGAAAGGTCTTCAGCCTACCACCCCTTGCTTTTTTAACAGAAACTTTGTGACCCGCAACAACTATAGGTGGCAGTATTTGACATACATAATACTTCTCATTTCCTCACGGAGCGGGTAGATTATTATCTTTACTGTATATTTCCACTGGGCCTAATACCTATGTGAATAGTACATATACCCAGTATTTCTCTATGTAACCCTGGGCCGAATTCCAACGTGTATCAAGTGTGGTCCAAAGAGGGTTTGTAGATAATTATTTGATCGTGGCAAAGTACTTCTTATATTTATGCAAGATATTTATACAAGATTTTATAACATATATTTTGTTAACACGAGCTTTAGAGTGTCACTCAAAACATATCTGCTATTATTTATATACGAATCTAGCGTCATCAACACAGTGTACTTCGACTCAGTCTCTCGCATACCGGTAAAGATCGTTTCCACGTAATATTTCTACTAATAATAGTATCATACCAGGTCGACGAATAAACAAAAAGGTATTTAACAAAATCAGACAGTGCATTTTAAATCATATAGTACTGTAATTGCTTACTGATTTGTGAGACAAAGACAAGGTGTATTGACGTCATAATGACCTATTGTAATGTTCCTTTCTATATATCCACCTGTTTGAGGTATGTTGTGAAACCAACGGGATGGCAATTTATAGACATCACGCTTTTAAACGAATACATGCTTATCGTGTAAGTACTATAGTTTATGATAGACTATAAAAAATAAAATGGAATAATTGGATTTATGATTGATTCAGTGCTTACAGATTGATTGACACGTGTCAGAAACTAGAACGTATCATTTGTGGGTTTGCGTGAAAGGGTAAAGCTTTTTTCTAACTATGACGCAGCGCAAGGGCGTAAGAAGCGGTAACGTAAATATTTTGACCAATCACGGCGGGATATAGTTCATAATACATCGCGTCAAATTACTTGCGCTGATTTATCGTAGGAACCATGCTGAAGCTTGTTTCCCACTAGGACGCAACGCAAAGACGTAACGCAAGTAAGTTGACCAATCACACGCAAAAATTTAAATAATCTATCGATTGTGACTGGTCAGTTTAATTGCGTTGAGCTTACGTTCTTCATGGGTTGCGTTCTTATAGTGTAAACCGAGCTTTGGCAGGCAAGCCCTATCAAACTATAATTTTAAACACAAAAAGTGTGATGTGCCCAAATATGGTAGTATATGATATCACTTTTTTTTTGTCACATGAAGCTAGGAGAGGGCCTAAATTCATATGTTCTAAAAAAAACAGTTTGTCCAAATTGAACATTGAAAGCAGCCTGGGTAAACAAAAATCATTGAATCTTAAAACGCGAATATATTCATTCATGTTAAGAGATCAACAATCCACATTCATGATTGTTAGCCGATGTTAATGACAAAACGACTAAATTAATATAAAACGAATGTAATATGGACTGACAGCGTGTCAACTAGTGTTAATATTGTGTTACATTCTATATACAAGAGTACTGTGTTAAACATATTCATTAGGGAATGCTGACAAATCTCGTAAGAATGCCATACGTCACCCTTCAATTTAGTGGTTAACGATGTCCCGTCATGCAATTTTTCCTCACTGCTGGAGTGACACGCCAAAAGTGTTATAATACAAGAAAGAAAATAAATAAAGATATGTTACAATACTGGAACAGGTGTATCAGATTTGGTTTGATAAATAAATTGTTATAAGAAACTCTTATATTTCAGGGTCAATTGAAAATTGTGTAATGAATGAGTGAGGAAAAATCTTATTACGAGCTGCGCGTTCTGCAATCAGGGTTGTAATTTAGACAGTACGCATATTATGCTCAATTGAAATCGACGGTTTATATACGTAAACTTATATTTAAAATGATAAATGATAAAAGTTCTCAGTGGTGGATTAAGAATTTTGAAATAGGGTGTGGTCACGGGGATAGGGATAATATTTGAGAATTGAATTGAACCAAGGCAATCTAACAAGCTCCGGAGATCAAAGAGTTTATCTGTTGCTGCGGCACGATCAGAACCGCGCGCCGCGGTTACGAGTTCTTGACAAAGCGAGCTTAGTGTCCTGTTGTTAGATTGGTTTGATTGAACATAATGTCAAATGTGGGGCACAATATCCATACTTTTGTGGGTTGTGCAAGAAAAGGAATTTAACAAAGATGCATTCAAAGTACTATTACATTATTAAATGAAGACGTCATTTAAAACAAATACTGCAATAGGCCTACTTCATGTACCATGTCATGTACACTGTGTCGCCAACGGTTGGCTTGCGATATATCAAATGTGTAATAACCACACCACTGGGATTCATTATGCAATAACCACTGTTGTATGCCTAGGTATAAATTACGACCCACCTACTTTCAGCTTCAATATATTTTACACTAAACGAACGGACACCGGTATTTCTTTATTAAAAAGTACAAGATTTAAACCTTTTGATTGTATGGTGTGCAATGAAACTAACCCAGCATCGCATAAATCTATGTAATTTATAGTGTTGTCCACCAAAAGTACCAAACTAGAACTAAACTGGGTTCCAAACTAGTTATTCCATCGCCAATGAGTATATGCTACGTCTAGTCTATCAAATATGAATGAAAAGTATATCCTATCGCCCATATTCTATTTAAACTTAATTAATATTGCGTAACTATTGAGTTCTTAATACCAGAAGGATCTATAACATATAATTGTCTATTTACACAGTGTACTGTAGTGATTCACAAGATCAAACTTCTAAAAATGTCATATGGTTTTGCGTTTCAAAATTCATAATGGATAACATATTCGGAGAATCTTAGTAAAAGGTTACGAATAAGCCTACCAAGATTACCAAATACAAGAGGAAGAATTTGATCTATTTAAAATATGAAATGAATCACAAATCAAACAATCATCTTTTAATTAAAAGTTTATTTCTCAGTTCTAAGAGAAAGTTCCTTTAACGGATGATGCATCTTTAATTACTAGTTAATGAGTTTCTAGAAACAGCTGTTGCAATGCACTGTGGGATTTGTTTATATTTGTAAAGCCATAAACGAAGGACGAAGGAAACGAACGGTAGAAGCATCGATAATAAAGACAATATTTCTACAAATAACATGTCGACATAACAGCTGGTATACCGCAGAAACTTGCATTAACTCCGACACAATACATAATACCAGTAGGCCTAGCCCACAGCAGAAAGTACGCAAAAACTTGCATTAACTCCGACACAATACATAATACCAGTAGGCATAGCCCACAGCAGAAAGTACGCAAAAACTTGCATTAACTCCGACACAATACATAATACCAGTAGGCCTAGCCCACAGCAGAAAGTACGCAAAAACTTTTAATTGTTTCTATGTCTATGGAATCAACTTCAACTTCCCTTTCAAAAAATCGTCTTCTGATATTCAAATAACACTTTTGATTGGCTAGAAGTTAAACCATGTTCTGATTTATGATGACCTCATTGCATAATTCCGAGCCCGTCTTCATCGTAACATGACCTCATTTGCATAATTCCGAGCCCATGGTCGTCGTAACATGACCTCATTTGCATAATTCCAAGGCATTGGGTCGTCGTAACATCGAACTTTCCCCATGTACCGTACCATGTACAGATGTAGTAGTTTGACAAATTTGTTGAGTTTTCGAAGATTTCCGCAAAGTGCCTTTGCATGGGGCATTTTGAAGTATAAATAAAAAGGGAAATCTATATTATTTATACCATTTAAGTTATAATTCAGCTGCTAAAAACACTGTAATTGGTGCGATTGGGAGTAATTGAATTGTGTTTGTTAGCCCTGCGGCACGTTTGCAGAAAAATGCAAAATATTAACCTTTAGGTTTAGAAAGAGCACGATGTCAAGTGCTAGGCCTATACCGATGGGAACAGCTAATTACCTTGTGTCCACTTCTTGGTAAAAATGTAACTCACTACTGTTTACAGATAAGACTTTACTAACTAAATTTGTGCAGGGCAGCAAAATAGTTATTTTAAACATTTGTAAATTGCCCCGAGGAGGAAACTGGACCAAACTTAATGCAGTGTACTACTGCACTACCTATCAAGTTGATCAATCAGAAACACAATTGTTCCTGCTGGGTTACGGCACAATAAGGACATGCACTGCTACTATCACCTCTTTTACCAACTCTGCGGTACTTCCTAAATAAAGACCACTCATGGGAGGCCACGCAAGGGCGTATGATGCGTGATGACGCAATCACGAGTTTGGGCATCGGAGTTGCGTTAGTGGGAAACAAGTTTTTGCGTTTTTCACGGTTCTTAAAATTACTGCAGTAACTTCTCCTATTCTAAACTAATTAACACTACTAATCTATGTGATTATGAGACATGTGTCTAATACTAGTATGAGAAATGTACCTAAAGCAGCAGATTTGTCTTAAAGTAGGCCACCTTTAACACATGGTAACGTACGGGTGTGATCTTTCACATCTTGTTGCATTTATAGTATACTTGATAGGTTAATTAAAGTCGGGATTGATGATAGGATTGGCTCGAAAATTAACGCTTTTCATTTTAAATATAGGTCAGTTTGAACTACTGTACAATAATATCAGTAGCATCACTGCGAAGATTAAAGCTATCAATTTTGCTCTAAAATTGTCGGCAATTGCCGTACAAAGGGTTTACGTCCAGGGCCAGGACATGTAGGCCTATGCCCTTATTCCTCCATAGCTGCTGTACTACTACCAATTTCGGTCGGAATTTGGCGTGCGAACCACATCATACAGTAGTCGAGTCGTCACAGCCGTAATTATAATTGCTTACGCTCTATGGCAAAATTATAAATAGCGCAATTGGATTGACGCACCGCCGACAAACTGGCAATATTAAATAGATAGATGTAGAAAAGATACAATTTTGGTGTTTAAAAAAATATTGTTGCTGCGCATGACTACAGATTTGATGTTGACGGTTATAGAGTACTCCGCTGGTTTGTGGTATATACACAGCAAGACATTAATTAACCAAGTAAACTACAGTGTGACGTAACTACGATAGAAATAGTCTGTTATGAAAACATTCGTATCATGTGACCTAAGGTCGTGATATTTTATCAAAGCAGCTGGCTATACATAATTCTCCGCGCGACATCTTCTTCTGTCATGTCATTAATACTATTAGTATTACACACATCGCATACAACGAGGAAAAGCTTTGTATCTATGTTAATATTATACAGTAAGATGTATTGTCCCAACAAAGATGATGAATAAAATCACTTCTGAAAAAATGTAACCAAAAATCCATTGCCAGATATGGGCTTCCGGTTGACTATTTTGTCTTCTTTAAATTAGGCCTACAGTAAATTACAAATAATTGTTCGATCAAACTTTTGCAGAAAGTCAATAACTGTTATGTGACATTAAATTGGCCTATTCAACAATAAACAAAATTGTTTTCAGGGGAACATATATCTCTTGGAAGTTATATGACTATGGCGGGCCGAATAGTCATTTATTCAAAAACAAATTATCAGCACGCCATACACAAGCGTACATTCACCTCCTTGTGGTATGTTATTAACTCATCTCGCTTACGTCATAAGCGCATGTTACCTGCTAAAGATACCAACCATTTTTTCAACCACAAAAATATATTTGAAGGACATACCAGTTGCCTATAAATAAACACCAACTGTAAAAATATATCATGTTCTCGCCATTTTGATCAGTAATGCGTGTTTTATGAATTGACCGGAACGGTAGAGTTTAGTTCAATAAACCTATCGTCAACGTGACACGTGCGAGTACCACTCCAAAATCCAACGGAAGTATTGTAATATAGCCGGGGAAAAAACAATAAAATTCTTGATAATCAAACTTATAGGGCTTATAAAATGTACGGTACCGTAATAGGCCTATATAATGACCATACCTTCCTAAACGAAATTCAGAAAGAAAGTTTGAAAATAAAATGCTGGCATTGCCGATAAATTATCATGGAATATATGAATTTCAACAGACACATTTCCAAACACGTCAACTTTGTGTCCAAAAGCGTCAACCTCTTTTCGGTATGGTAGAAAATCAATCAGTTTCATATTTTATCCGAAATGCATGAACCGTCAACAAAGTACAGTCAAGGCTATCAGTGAAGGGGACTGTCCCACAACCAAATATGGCAATTCTTCAGCCCTTTTAGTTTTGTGGTAGTCAAGGGTATATGTCTCTCATTAAAATACTTGAGTTTATTTTTGTTTTGTTTGGAAAGGTTGGCGCTACTAATGTCCCTTGGTATCTCTTGCGGTTGGCAGTATGTCAAAAGTAATCCTCGCTTTATATTTTCTACTTAAAAGTATCCAAAATGAGAATTTAAATGATATTCTATTTTGGTATACGTATTATACAGCCGGGCATATGATATTGCAGTGTTTTGACATGAAATTTTCGACATGGGCGTCGCCAGACAATTGAAAGGGAATCAAAATCGACCCATGGTCCAATGTTCGTAACGCTAAAACCGAACGAGATTCAATACACTTTCATAAGCTTGTTTCCACTACGCGTCGGAAGTAATTTGACCAATCACGACGGCGACGCAATGGGCCAACCGAACTGTGATTGGTCAACTCACTTGCGTCATGACTACGCCGTTACGGTGCAAGTAAGAAAAAAAGCATATTAATATGTCACGAGAATCCGTTTCGTTCAACCGCACTAGCAGACAATGTTTAGTATATCTGTAATTATAGGTTGAGTCTAGACGAGATTTTGGTTTTTAAGACAGAAAAAAAAAGTACTCCACATGCAATGATAGCATGCGGAGAGGCCTACAGTATACGAAATTTAACACCATAGTGTGAACAGACTATAGAAAGTGGGTCTAGACCTATCACAGGTGGATTCTCTTGTATTTCCGCAGGTGTATTCTAAGTTTACGCACGTAATCAGTGAATTTAAGGTATGAATTTACGGCCTTTGTTTAATAGAGAAATTGGATATCTTTTATAACTGACTTTATGAATACAAACACAACAATGCGTCAAACACCTGAACATTTCGATTTTGGAAAATTATAATCAATTAAAACAATTTTTTCGTCCGTTCTACTGAATTAAATTGTAGGACACGATGGGGTTTTCAATAGATCAATTTCAATGCATATCGGTCTTCGGGCCGGTCGTAATTTGAGTGACCTAATACACAGTTACCATACCGTAATAGCATAATTTACCTTATAAACCGTACAGTACAGTGTATGCAAAATGTTCGAGTTACGGTATTCTACGCAGCTCGAATGACGTCATGCGTTAGGCGCCATGTTATGTCCATTTGGGTCTAAAGAATTTCTGATCGAACCGAGTTTTTCCGGTCTCTAGTCCCCAGTAAAAGTGGTTGGTCTTAAAAGACCTGTTTTAAAATTCAATCATTGTTTTATTATCTTGATCAAGACAATATCCATGTAGGATTGTTCTCATCTCTACCCTAATGGCATCTAAAAATAAAATCACCATTGATTTAATATACGCTAGTTGATCACTATATTTCATGACAAATTTAGATAAGCCGATTGGCAAATCCATTCAAGTTAGAGCTACGGAGAGATATCACATTCATGTTTGATAGGTGATTTAATTGAAAGAACATATCTATAACAGGGTTCATTACAAGAAGACATGAAAAGTCACGCCCGTGCCCCCATAAGTCATCAGATAAAATTTATCTAAATAAAATCAAATCCCTGCAGTAATAACGAATGTAGAGCAACGATAAATCACGCGACTAGGCCTAACCATTGATATTAATATAGTGTACTATAATATCGCTATGGCTATAGACAATTTTAAAAAGAAAAGATGCTGTAATTGAATAAATAGGCCTATAAATTATTTTCATCTACCTAGGTAGTTTTTCTTTAGTTGCTTACGTTTGCACTTCCCCTTTTTGTGGAAAAAAATAACCCCCTAGCTACGGGCTTGTCTGATGGGATGGAGGTTGACGATTTAAAAAAGAAAAGATGCAGTAAATGGCAGAATTATTTTCACCTAACTTAGGTAGGCCTAAATCTATTTTTTTAAAGTTGCGTACGCTTGAACTTTCCCATTTTTTTGTGTGGAAAAAAAGAACCCCTAGCTACGGTCTTGCTTGATGGAGTGGAGGTTGAAGGTTGTGAGCAGGGAGATATTGTGTTTTTACTTTGGCACGGCGAGTGACCCTTATTCAGGGGAACACACTCATATATTATACTTGACCAACTTCTATATTACAGGGGAGAGACACTCTATATTACAGGGGAGAGACACTCTATATTACAGGGGGAGAGAGACACTCTATATTGCAGGGGGAACTCTATATATTACGGGCGGGACACTCTTATTACGGGGGAACTTTGTCGTTTGTTGTTAAAACTGTATTTAAAAAAACTAAAAGCTATTTCAAAATTCTAGCTGTAATTTCTAACCGTGAATATCATGATTCCACTTCACACTACAAACCAGTCTTCAAGTTCCGGTCGTAACCAGCAGACGGTAACAAATTAACACCAGATATTAACATTTCCACCAATTATTTACAATATGGAAGTGGGATCCACACCTCAATGAACAAGAAAACAAACTGTTCTCATACCGGATTGTCTTCGAACAAGCAAACAGGACATACGAAATGAAATACATTCCGCTTTGGTCTTTGGTTTATGTGTCACTTCAAAGTACGTTTTGGTCGTCGGGAACATATTACAGACCTTTCGCAAAATCAAATCCACATGTATACCATTTAAAAATAAATTTGTAGGAATTTTTGCCAGCTTCGAAATGATATACATTTTACCGGACACTTTTCAAGATTTAAATGATTTATTGTCGCATAAAATTGATGTGAAATTTGTTTTCCGAGCATCTCGGGACATTAACATCTTTTAAAAACATCTATTGAAAAATAGACTTTGCCCCTACTGTGTAGTTATTGTCTTATTCTTGTCTACAAATACAATAATGCGAGTATTATATTATACGTTTGAAACGCCATATGTGCCAAAATATTTATCTTTACTATATCACGGGCTGAACCTATAGTATACATCTTAAACAACCTTTTTGAAAAAATGTACATTATAGGCCTAAAGCTAAGTATAACTCAGTGGATTTGTCATCCTAACACCTTTGAAATAAGATTGCAAATCCAAGACGTGTGAAAAATTACATTTTCGAATTTTACCAGCCTGTCTATTTACATGTACGATACAATAATTATTAATTGGTTATCCGCACTTGGCGGATAACCCCTTGTTATTGTCAGGATCTTTTTTTTTTTTTTTTTATTTTTTTTCTTTTTTTTCTTTTTTCTTCTTTCTTTCCCAGAATTTTGTTGCGCGTGTATCTCAAAATCTTCTTAACATAACATTGTATAACTTTATCAGAAGATTGACCTCTATCTGAAGATGTCGTAATAAGGTTTTCGGTCCAGTCTGAGTTGCGCAGCGTAAGTTACGCGCGATTTTATGAATTTCAATGATTGATCGTAGATTAAAAACCAAAAGTAATTTTGTATTGAAACTTGGTGAAAATTTAAGTCATATTAAGGGCAAACTTTCTATGGATTAAAAATGGCATGTTGCGGAGAAAGTTACGCGCGCACGCGCGTTTAAAATTTCAAAATGCGAAAAATCAACTTCTAATCAACTTTCTACGCGTTTCATGTCATTTTGAGCATTTCAAAAATTACCACACGTGCGCAATTTTTCTACGCGCGCGTGCGCACGTAACGCAAAAACATCATTTTTTGGCTTGATTTTTGTCTTTCCTGTCTTTTTTTAGTAGATTTACCAACTTTCAAACAATTTCGACTTAAAATCACGTCATACGAGCACGTAGAATTGAAAAATTTGCGCGCGTTTTTGATGAAAAAGTTCAAAAATTCGTGAAAATTATGCCTTTTTTTAAAATGTCATAGATTCTAAACTACGTGGTGAACTTTTTTAAAATTACAGATTCTGGAAGGAGATGAGTTGTAGATATCGAATCATGCATCAATATAGCTAACCGGACATTGTGACGTCATCGTATGGCCACTCAAATATAAAATATAGGATTTTTTTCACTTTCGTCTTAGCTCATCACATTTAATAGAGCGCATCTCCACTTATTCGTATTCCATTGCCCTCCATTTCTTTATATTGTCTAGGTCAATCAATTATCTTTCGCATGATTCACCATTTTAAAATTGTTTATGACGTCATCATGTGCAAAAGCGTCATTAACTTTGGTCACTTATTTTCACCTATTCTGAACTGTATGTAGTACGTATACAGAATATAGTGTTATACCGTATATATTTAGACGTGACACAAAATAGAGAGCGCACTAACATTTTTTCATTGGCATAATCGTTTTTCTGTGCGCAATATTCTAACGTATGATGTGCACGTGGCGTTTGCGAGGCGGATAACCTAACTCGTCCGTAGTGACGAGTTCAAATCTAGTTGGTTATCCGCACTTGGCGGATAACCTCTTGTTATTGTCAGGATCTTTTTTTTTTTTTTTTTTTTCTTTATTAGTTATCCGCTTAGTAGCGGATAACTCCTTGTAATCGTCCTGTTTCATCATATTTTTTTTTTTGGTTATCCGCAACTTAGTTGCAGGATAACCCATGTGATTGTAAATATCTTTTTTTTTCATCATCATCTTCTTTGTTCTTCTTTCTTTCCCTGATTTTTGTGAGCAGCATATCCCCTATAGCTTATGAATATAACTTTTGTATAACTTTGTCATTATATGGGCATTTACCTGAAGTTGTGCACCTCCATATTTTGAATGACGTCAGAGTTGCGCAACGTGACTTACGCGCGATTTTATGAATTTCAATGATTGATCATAGGATAAAAAATAAAAGTCATTTTGAATTGACACTTAGTGAAAATTTAAGTTATATCAAGGTCAAACTTTCTATGGATTAAAAATGGCATGTTTTACAAGAAGTTACGCGCACACGCGCATTTAAAGTTTCAAAATGCGCAAAATAAATTTCTAATCAACTTTCTACGCTGATCATGACATTTTAAGCATGTCAAAAATTCCCACGCGCGCGAAAAAGATTACGCGTAAGGTGCGCACGTAGCATGAAAATCATGTGTTTTTTTCTTGAATTATGATTTTACAGCCTTTCTTAGTCATTTTAAAAAAGATTTACATCATTTCAAATTAAAATGACTTCATACGAGCACGTTGATTTAGACCATTTGCGCGCGTTTTAGTTGAAAAAGTTACAAATATTGTCAAAATAATGCCAATTTTGAATCTATTATAGCTCCTCAGGATCATCCACGACACCCAATTTTTTTAATTTAATATGTAAGCAGATATGTTGTAGATATGAATTCATGCAGAATCTTTACCTCTCGGATGTTATGACGGCATCGTATGGCCACACGAATGTAAAATATAGGATTTTTTACTCTTTCGTTATTGCTCATCACATTAAATAGAGCGCATCTCACTTTTACGTGCCCAAAATTCTTCAAATTTGTTTTAATGTAATTATTTAGATAATTATCTTTTAAAATTGTTATCTTTATATGTCAATTTGATGACGTCATTGTGTTAATAATTGGATTTAAAAGATGGGTCTCGTAATTTTGTCTATGCTACACTGTATATAACATATACAGTGTATTCTGTAAATACTGTAACATGATGTATGCTGCAAAATAGGTACAATTCAGCACTGTAAAGATATTTATTTCATGTCATAGGATGGCATAATAATTGTCGAGATTCATATAGTTTAAAGTATGTGCATGTTGCGTTTGCGCGGATAACCCGAACTCGTCAAAGTGACGAGTTCAAATCTAGTTTTTCTGTATTATTCTTCTTTCCTTCTGTCATTTTTGTGCGTCGCGTTTCTCTAAAACGTGTAAACAGAACATATCGTAACTTTGTCAACATAACGACATTTACGTGAACTTGTGCACCTCCTATTTTTGAATGACGTCAGAGTTGCGCAACGTGACTTACGCGCGATTTTATGAATTTCAATGATTGATCATAGACTAAAAACGAAACATAATTTTGTTTTGACACTTTGTGCAAATTTAAGTCATATCAAGCGCAAACTTTCTATGGATTAAAAATAGCATGTTTCACAAAAAGTTACGCGCGCACGCGCGTTTAAAATTTTAGAATACGAAAGATCAACTTCTAATCAACTTTCTATGCGTTTCATGTCATTTTGAGCATGTCAAAAATTCCCACGCGCGCGAAAATTTTTACGCACGCGGTGCACACGTAGCGTTAAAAACATATTTTTTTCGCGTGATTTATGTTTTTTCAGCCTTTTCTAGTAATGTTACCAAATTTTAAACAATTTCGACTTAAAATTACGTCATACGAGCACGTCGAATTAGATAATTTGCACGCGTTTTTGGTGAAAAAGTTCAAAAATTCGTCAAAATTATGCCTATTTTTAAACAGTCATAGATTCTAAACTACATGGAGAACTTTTTTTTAATTACATATTCTGGAAGTTGATGAGTTGTAAATATCGGATCATGCATTAATATGGCTAACCGGACATTGTGACGTCATCGTATGGCCACGCCAATATAAAATATAGGATTTTTGTCTCTTTCGTCATAGCTCATCACATTTAATAGAGCGCATCTCCACTTATTCGTTGTCTATTTTCACCCCGATTTTAATATATTCTAGGTCAATCAACTATCTTTTGCATGAATTAAAATTTTTTTAATTTTTTTAACGTCATCATGCCTAAAAATTTAAATTACGTTGGTCATTAATTTTATCTTTACATTAAATTTTAATCTGTTATACCTCGTAAGAATAAAATGTGATAATCACGATTAAAACGTTTTCAGGAAGCTATTTTATTGTAGATACAAAATCATGTGTAAATTGTGGCAATCGAATGTTGTGACGTCATCATATGGCCAGTTAAATAAAAAAAGTCGTATTTTCATCTTTTGCATTATATTTCATTACATTTAAAAGAGCGTGCATCAATATTTCACGTATTAAAATTTCTTCTATACGTTAATATGTTGTTGCTGAGATAATTTCATTCAGAAATTTCTACTTTTGCATTTCATTTTGAAACCGTCAAGATGTTAAAAATTACAATAAAATACGGGTCCCGTAATTTCACCTATTTTACACTGTTTGTGATATGTATACAGATTGTACTGTGTATACTATATGACACAAAATAACAGAATTCAGAAATAACAACATATCATATTCTTCAGTTCAGGTCATAATGCCTTAATATTTTTCTGTGTGCAATATTCTAACGTATGACGTGCACGTGGCGTTTGTCGAGCGGATAACTAACTCGTCAAAGTGACGAGTTTCATGTCTAGTTCTTCTTTCTTTCCACGAATTTTGTTGGGAGCGTATCTCTAATTCTGGCAAACATAAGATTGTATAACTTTGTCATAAGATTGACCTATATCTGTAGATGTGCAAGAAACTTTGTTTTTTGATTTTTGAGTTGCGCAGCGTAAGTTACGCGCAATTTTATGAATTTCAATGATTGAACATAGATTAAAAACAAAAAGTCATTTTCCAATGAAACTTGGTGAAAATTTAATTTATATCATGCGCAAACTTTCTATGGATTAAAAATGGCAGGTTTTACAGAAAGTTACGCGCGCACGCGCATTCAAAATTTCAAAATGCGCAAAATTCATTTCTAATCAACTTTCTACGCGTTTCATGTCATTTTGAGCATTTCAAAAATTCCCACGCGTGCGCAATATTTTTACGCGCGCGTGCGCACGTAACGCAAAAACATGTTTTTTTTGCTTGATTTTTGTTTTTTCAGCCTTCTCTAGTAATTTTACCAACTTTCAAACAATTTCGACTTAAAATCACGTCATACGAGCACGTAAAATTGAACAATTTGTGCGCGTTTTTTAAAAAAAATTTCAAAAATGTGTCAAAATTATACCTTTTTTTGAACAGTCATAGATTCTAAACTACATGGTGAATTTTATTTTTTTTTACATATTCTGAAAGTAGATGAGTTGCAGATATCAAATCATGCATCAATATGGCTAACCGGACATTGTGACGTCATCGTATGGCCACTCGAATATAAAATATAGGATTTTTGTCTCTTTCCTCGTAGCTCGTCACATTTAATATAGCGCATCTCCACTTATTTGTATTCCATTTCCCCCCATTTGTTTATGTTGTCTAGGTCTATCAATTATCTTTCGCACGATTCACCATTTTCAAAATTGTGATGACGTCATCATGTTCAAAAGCGTCAATAACTTTGGTCACTTATTTTCACCTATTCTGGACTGTATGTAGTACGTATACAGTATATAGGGTATACCGTATACACTCAGACGTGACGAAAAATAGAGAGCACACTGAAATTGTTTCAATGCCTTAATCGTTTTTCTGCGCGCAATATTCTAACGTATGACGTGCACGTGGCCTTTGCGCTGCGGATAACCTAACTCGTCCGTAGTGACGAGTTCAAATCTAGTTGGTTATCCGCACTTGGCGGATAACCCCTTGTTATTGTCAGGATCTTTTTTTTTTTTCTTTTTTTTTTTCTCTTTTTTTTTCTATTTTCTTCTTTCTTTCCACGAATTTTGTTGCACGCATATCTCTAATTCTGGCCAACATAAGATTGTGTAACTTTGTCATAATATTGACCTGTAGCAGTAGATGTGCAGGAAGTTTCGTTTTTTGACTTTAGAGTCGCACAGCGCAAGTTACGTGCGATTTTATGAATTTCAATGATTGATCATAGAATAAAAACTAAAAGTAATTTTGTATTGAAACTTGGTAAAAATTTAAGTCATATCATGCTCTAACTTTCTATGGAGAGAAAATGGCATGTTTTATAGAAAGTTACGCGCGCACGCGCGTTTAAAATTTCAAATTGCGAAAAATCCATTTCTAATCAACTTTCTACGCGTTTCAGGTCATTTTGAGCATTTCAAAAATTCCCACGCGTGCGCATATTTTTTACGCGCGCGTGCGCACGTAGCGCAAAAACATCTTTTTTTTGCTTGATTTTTGTTTTTTCAGCCTTTTCTAGTAAATCTACCAACTTTCAAACAATTTCGACTTAAAATCACGTCATACGAGCACGTAGAATTGAACAATTTGCGCGCGTTTTTGATGAAAAAGTTCAAAAATTTGTGAAAATTATGCCTTTTTTTAAAAAGTCATAGATTCTAAACTCCGAGGTGAAAATATTTAAAATTTCAGATTCTAAAAGTAGATGAGTTGTAAATATCAAATCATGCATCGATATGGCTAACCGGACATTGTGACGTCATCATATGGCCACTCGAATATAAAATATAGGATTTTTGTCTTTTTCGCATAGCTCATCACATTTAATAGAGCGCATCTCCACTTATCCGTATTCCATTTCCCCCATGTTGTTATATTGTCTAGGCCAATCAATTATCATTCGAATGATTCACCATTTTAAAAATGGTGATGACGTCATCATGTCCAAAAGCGTCAATAACTTGGGTCCCTTATTTTCACCTATTCTGCACGGTATGTAGTACGTATACAGAATATAGTGTATACCGTATATACTTTGACGTGACGCAAAATAGAGAGCGCACTAACATTTTTTTCAATGGCATAATCGTTTTTCTGCGCGCAATATTCCAACGTATGACGTGCACGTGGCTTTTGCGCTGCGGATAACCTAACTCGTCCGTAGTGACGAGTTCAAATCTAGTATTTATTTCTTTCTTTACACACTTCTCTCCCATTTTTTGTTGGCAGCGTATCTCTAATTCTGGCCAACATATGATTGTATAAATTTGTCAAAAAGATTGCCCTGTAGCTGTAGATGTGCAAGAAACTTTTTTTTTATGAATTTTGAGTCGCGCAGCGTAAGTTACGCGCGATTTTATGAATTTCAATGATTGATCATAGAATAAAAACTATATGTCATTTTGTATTGAAACTTGGTGAAAATTTAAGTCATATTATGCGCTAACTTTCTATGGAGAGAAAATGGCATGTTTTACAGAAAATTACGCGCGCCGCGCGTTTAAAATTTCAAAATGCGAAAAATCAATTTCTAATCAACTTTCTACGCGTTTCATGTCATTTTGAGCATTTCAAAAATTCCCACGCGTGCGCACTTTTCTTACGCGCGCGTGCGCACGTAGCGCAAAAACATCTTTTTTTTGCTTGATTTTTATTTTTCCACCCTTTTCTAGTAAATTTACCAATTTTCAATCAATTTCGACTTAAAATCACGTCATACGAGCACGTAGAATTGAACAATTTGCGCGCGTTTTTGATGAAAAAGTTAAAAAATTGGTGAAAATTATGCTTTTTTTTTTAAAGTCATAGATTATAAACTACGTGGTGAACTTTTTTTAAATTACACATTCTGGAAGTTGATGAGTTGTAGATATCAAATCATGCATGAATATGGCTAACCGGACATTGTGACGTCATCATATGGCCACTCGAATATAAAATATAGGATTTTTGTCTATTTCGTTATTGCTCATCACATTCAACAAAGCGCATCTCGCTCATACGAATTCCATTTCCCCCGAGATTTTATTATTGTCTACGTCAATCAATTATCTTTCGCATGAGATAAAAATATTTTAATTGTTATGACGTCATCATGTCTAAAAATGTAAATAACGTGGGTCACTTATTTTCATCTTTACAGTAAATTTTACTCTGTTATAGCTCGTCTGAATAAAAAGTGATAATCATGATTAAAACGTTTTCTGGAAGCTATTGGATTGTAGATACGAAATCATGTGAACATTTTGCCAATCAGATGTTGTGACGTCATCATATGGCCAATTGAATAAAAAAAGTCGTATTTTCACCTCTTGCGTAAAAGTTCATTGCGTTTAAACGAGAGCGCATCTCACTTTTACGTGCCCAAAATTCTTCAAATTTGTATTGATGTAATTAATTAGATAATTATCTTCTAAAATTGTTATTTTTATATGTCAATTTGATGATGTCATCGTGTTAATAATTAGATTTAAAAGATGGGTCTCGTAATTCCGTCTATGCTTCACTGTATATAACATATACAGTGTATTCTGTAAATACTGTAATATGATGTATGCTACAAAATAGGTACAATTCAGCACTGTAAACATATTTAATTCATGTCATAGGATGGCATAATAATTGTCGGCGTTCATATATTTTAAACGTATGTGCATGTTGCGTTTGCGCGGATAACCCGAACTCGTCAAAGTGACGAGTTCAAATCTAGTTGGTTATCCGCACTTGGCGGATAACCCCTTGTTATTGTCAGGATCTTTTTTTTTTTTTTTTTTTTTTTTTTCTATGTTATTCTTCTTTCTTTCCCTGAATTTTGTTGGCAGCGTATCTCAAATTCCGGCAAACAAAATATTGTGTAACTTTTTCATAAGATTGACCTGTAGCTGTAGATGTGCAGGACGTTTCGTTTTTTGACTTTATAGTTGCGCAGCGTAAGTTACGCGCGTTTTTGTGATTTTTGCGTATTTAACATATATCAAAAACCAAAAAGCAATTTTAATTGAAACTTGGCAAAAGTGTAGTTTATATCATGCGCTAACTTTCTATGGATTGAAAATCGCACTTTTCCATAAAGTTACGCGCGCACGCGCGTTTAAAATTTCAAAATGCGTAAAATCAATTTCTAATCAACTTTCTACGCGTTTCAGGTCATTTTGAGCATTTCAAAAATTCCCACGCGTGCGCAAATTTTTTACGCGCGCGTGCGCACGTAGCGCAGAAACATCTTTTTTTTGCTTGATTTTTGTTTTTTCAGCCTTTTCTAGTAAATTTAGAAATTTTCAATCAATTTCGACTTAAAATCACGTCATACGAGCACGTAGAATTGAACAATTTGCACGCGTTTTTGATGAAAAAGTTCAAAAATTTGTCAAAATTATGCCTTTCTTAAAACAGTCATAAATTCTAAACTACGTGGTGAACATTTTTTAAATTACATATTCTGGAAGTAGATGAGTTGTCTTTATCGAATCTTGCATTAATATGGCTAACTGAATATTATGACGTCATCGTATGGCCACTCGAATAAAAAATATAGGATTTTTTTCTCTTTCGTCATAGCTCGTCACATTTAATAGAGCGCATCTCCACTTATCCGTATTCCATTTCCCTCAATTTTCTTATATTGTCTAGGTCAATCAATTATCTTTCGCACGATTCAACATTTTCAAAATTGTGATGACGTCATCATGTTCAAAAGCATCAATAATTTGGTCACTTATTTTCACCTATTCTGCACTGTATGTAGTACGTATACAGTATATAGTGTATACCGTATATACTCAGACGTGACGAAAAATAAAGAGCACACTGAAATTGTTTCAATGACTTAATCGTTTTTCTGCGCGCAATATTTTAACGTACGACGTGCACGTGGCCTTTGCGCTGCGGATAACCTAACTCGTACGTAGTGACGAGTTCAAATCTAGTTGGTTATCCGCACTTGGCGGATAACCTCTTGTTATTGTCAGGATCTTTTTTTTTTTCTCTTTTTTTTTCTATTTTCTTCTTTCTTTCCACGAATTTTGTTGGTCGCATATCTCTAATTTTGGGCAACATATGATTGTATAACTTTTTCATAAGATTGATATGTAGCTGTAGATGTGCAAGAAACTTTTATTTTCAAATTTCGAGTCGCGCAGCGTAAGTTACGCGCGATTTTGTGAATTTCAATGATTGATCATAGAATAAAAACTAAAAGTCATTTTGTATTGAAACTTGGTGAAAATTTAAGTCATATCATGCGCAAACTTTCTATGGATTAAAAATAGCATGTTTTACAAAAAGTTACGCGCGCACGCGCGTTTAAAATTTCAAAATGCGAAAAATCAATTTCTAATCAACTTTCTACGCGTTTCATGTCATTTTGAGCATTTCAAAAATTCCCACGCGTGCGCAATTTTTTTACGCGCGCGTGCGCACGTAGCGAAAAAACATCCTTTTTTTGCTTGTTTTTTGTTTTTTCAGCCTTTTCTAGTAAATTTATAAATTTTCAATCAATTTCGACTTTAAATCACGTCACACGAGCACGTAGAATTGGATAATTTGCGCGCGTTTTTGATGAAAAAGTTCAAAAATTCGTCAAAATTAGACCTTTTTTTAAACAGTCATAAATTCTAAACTACATGGTGAACTTTTTTTAAATTACATATTCTGGAAGTAGATGAGTTTTATTTCTCGAATCATGCATTGATATGGCTAACCGGACATTGTGACGTCATCGTATGGCCACCCGAATATAAAATATAGGATTTTTTTCTCTTTCGTCATAGCTCGTCAAATTTAATAGAGCGCATCTTTACTTATCCGTCTTCAATTTCCCCCATTTCTTTATATTGTCTAGGTCCTTCAATTATCTTTCAAATGATTTGCCATTTGTAAAATTGTGATGACGTCATCATGTCCAAAAGCGTGAATTACTTTGGTCACTTATTTTCATCTATTCTGAACTGTATGTAGTACGTATGTATAGTGTTATTTTGTATATACTTAGACGTGACACAAAATAGAGGGCACACTAACATTTTTTCAATGGCATAATCATTTTTCTGAGCGCAATCTTCTAACGTATGACGTGCGCGTGGCGTTTGCGATGCGGATAACCTAACTCGTCCGTAGTGACGAGTTCAAATCTAGTTAGTTATCCGCACTCAGCGGATAACTCCTTGTAACTGTCCTGTTTCATCATCTTTTTTTTTTTTCTGTATTATTCTTTCTTTCTGTCATTTTTGTGCAGAGCATATCTCAAAAACGTGTAAAGTTAACATTTCAAAACTTTGTCAACATATGGGTATTCACCTGAAGTTGTGCTTTTCTATTTCTGAATGACGTCAGAATTGCACAACATGACTTACGCGCGTTTTAACGAATTTCGCGTATTTAACATACATCGAAAACCATATAACAATTTAAATTGAAACTTAACAAAAGTTTTAGTTATATCTTGCGCTAACTGACTTTGTAAAAAAAATGGCATGTTTTACACGAAGTTACGCGCGCACGCGCGTTTAAAATTTCAAAACGCGAAAAATCAATTTCTAATCCACTTTCTACGCGTTTCATGTCATTTTGAGCAGGTAAAAAATTCCCACGCGTGCGCATTTTTTTACGCGCGCCGTGCGCACGTAGCGTTGAAAACAATTTTTTTCACGTGATTTATGTTTTTCCAGCCTTTTGTAGTAATTTTACCAACTTTTAAACGATTTAGACTTAAAATTACGTCATACGGGCACGTCGAATTGGATAATTTACGTGGGTTTTTGATGAAAAAGGTAAAAATTTGTTAAAATTTGTCAAAATTATGCCTTTTTTTAAACAGTCGTAATTTCTAAACTGGACGGTCAACTTTTTGTGGATGACATATTCTTGAAGTTGATGAGGTGTAGATATCGGATCATGTAATAATATGGCTAACCGGACATTGTGACGTCATCGTATGGCCACGCGAATATAAAATATAGGATTTTTGTATCTTTCATCATAGCGCATGACATTTAATAGAGCGCATCTCCAATTATCTGTGTTCCATTTTTACCCCGATTTTTATATTATCTAGGTCAATCAACTATCTTTCGTATGTGTTAAAAATATTTTAATTTTTATGACGTCATCATGTCTAAAAATGTAAATAACGTGGGTCACTTATTTTCGTCTTTACAGTAAATTTCAATCTGTTATAGCTCGTCAGAATAAAACGTGATAATCATGATTAAAACGTTTTCTGGAAGCTATTGGATTGTAGATACGAATTTATGTAAACATTTTGCCAATCGGATGTTCTGACGTCATCATATGACCAGTTAAATAAAAAAAGTCGTATTTTCATCTTTTGCGTCATAATTCATCACATTTAAAAGAGCGCGCATCAATATTTTACGTATTTAAATTTCTTCTACACATTAATATGTTGTTGCCGAGATAATTTCCTTTCGAAATTGCTATCTTAGTATTTCATTTTGATACCGTCGCTATGTTAAAAATTGGAATAAATGGCGGGTCCAGTCATTTCACCTATTCTACACAGTATGTAATATGTATACAGATTATATTGTATATATAATATGACACAAAATAACAGAATTCAGCAATAACAACATATCATATTCTTCAGTTCAGGTCATATTGCCAAAATCTTTTTCTGTGTGCAATATTCTAACGTATGACGTCTACGTGGCCTTTGTCGTGCGGATAACTAACTCGTCAAAGTGACGAGTTACATGTCTAGTTGGTTATCCGCACTTGGCGGATAACCTCTTGTTATTGTCAGGATCTTTTTTTTTTTTTTTTTTTTCTTTATTCTTCTTTCTTTCCACGAATTTTGTTGGGAGCGTATCTCTAATTCTGGCAAACATAAGATTGTATAACTTTGTCATAAGATTGACCTATATCTGTAGATGTGCAAGAAACTTTGTTTTTTGATTTTTGAGTTGCGCAGCGTAAGTTACGCGCAATTTTATGAATTTCAATGATTGATCATAGATTAAAAACCAAAAGTCATTTTCTAATGAAACTTGGTGAAAATTTAAGTTATATCATGCGCAAACTTTCTATGGATTAAAAATGGCAGGTTTTACAGAAAGTTACGCGCGCACGCGCGTTCAAAATTTCAAAATGCGCAAAATTCATTTCTAATCAACTTTCTACGCGTTTCATGTCATTTTGAGCATTTCAAAAATTCCCACGCGTGCGCAATATTTTTACGCGCGCGTGCGCACGTAACGCAAAAACATGTTTTTTTTGCTTGATTTTTGTTTTTTCAGCCTTCTCTAGTAATTTTACCAACTTTCAAACAATTTCGACTTAAAATCACGTCATACGAGCACGTAAAATTGAACAATTTGTGCGCGTTTTTTTAAAAAAATTTCAAAAATGTGTCAAAATTATACCTTTTTTTGAACAGTCATAGATTCTAAACTACATGGTGAATTTTATTTTTTTTTACATATTCTGAAAGTAGATGAGTTGCAGATATCAAATCATGCATCAATATGGCTAACCGGACATTGTGACGTCATCGTATGGCCACTCGAATATAAAATATAGGATTTTTGTCTCTTTCCTCGTAGCTCGTCACATTTAATATAGCGCATCTCCACTTATTTGTATTCCATTTCCCCCCATTTGTTTATGTTGTCTAGGTCTATCAATTATCTTTCGCACGATTCACCATTTTCAAAATTGTGACGACGTCATCATGTTCAAAAGCGTCAATAACTTTGGTCACTTATTTTCACCTATTCTGGACTGTATGTAGTACGTATACAGTATATAGGGTATACCGTATACACTCAGACGTGACGAAAAATAGAGAGCACACTGAAATTGTTTCAATGCCTTAATCGTTTTTCTGCGCGCAATATTCTAACGTATGACGTGCACGTGGCCTTTGCGCTGCGGATAACCTAACTCGTCCGTAGTGACGAGTTCAAATCTAGTATTTATTTCTTTCTTTACACACTTCTCTCCCATTTTTTGTTGGCAGCGTATCTCTAATTCTGGCCAACATATGATTGTATAAATTTGTCAAAAGATTGCCCTGTAGCTTTAGATGTGCAAGAAACTTTTTTTTATGAATTTTGAGTCGCGCAGCGTAAGTTACGCGCGATTTTTATGAATTTCAATGATTGATCATAGAATAAAAACTATATGTCATTTTGTATTGAAACTTGGTGAAAATTTAAGTCATATCATGCGCTAACTTTCTATGGAGAGAAAATGGCATGTTTTACAGAAAGTTACGCGCGCACGCGCGTTTAAAATTTCAAAATGCGAAAAATCAATTTCTAATCAACTTTCTACGCGTTTCATGTCATTTTGAGCATTTCAAAAATTCCCAGGCTTGCGCAATTTTTTTACGCGCGCGTGCGCACGTAGCGCAAAAACATCTTTTTTTTGCTTGATTTTTGTTTTTTCTGTCTTTTATAATATATTTACCAATTTTCAATCAATTTTGCCTTAAAATCTCGTCATACGAGCACGTAGAATTAAACAATTTGCGCGCAATTTTGATGAAAAAGTCCAAAAATTTGTCAAAATTATGCCTTTTCTTAAACAGTCATAGATTCTAAACTACGTGGTAAACTTTTTTATAATTACATATTCTGGTAGTAGATGAGTTGTAGATATCGAATCATGTATCAATATGACTTCCAGGACATTGTGACGTCATCGTATGGCCACTCGAATATAAAATATAGGATTTTTTTCTCTTTCGTATAGCTCATCACATTTAATAGAGCGCATCTCCACTTATCCGTATTCCATTGCCCTCCATTTCTTTATATTGTCTATGTCAATCAATTATCTTTCGCATGATTCACCATTTTAAAAATTGTTATGACGTCATCATGTGCAAAAGCGTCAATAACTTTGGTCACTTATTTTCAATTATTCTGAACTGTATGTAGTACGTATACGGTATATAGTGTATACCGTATACACTTTGACGTGACACAAAATAGAGAGCGCACTCACATTTTTTCAATGGCATAATCGTTTTTCTGCGCGCAATATTCCAACGTATGACGTGCACGTGGCTATAGGACTGCGGATAACCTAACTCGTCCGTAGTGACGAGTTCAAATCTAGTTGGTTATCCGCACTTGGCGGATAACCCCTTGTTATTGTAAGGATCTTTTTTTTTTTTTTTTTTTTTTTTCTTTATTCTTCTTTCTTTCCACGAATTTTGTTCGCAGCCTATCTCTAATTCTGGCCAACATATGATTGTATAACTTTGGAAAAATATTGCCCTGTTGCTGTAGATGTGCAAGAAACTTTTTTTTATGAATTTTGAGTCGCGCAGCGTAAGTTACGCGCAATTTTATGAATTTCAATGATTGATCATAGATTAAAAACCAAAAGTCATTTTGTATTGAAACTTGGTGAAAATTTAAGTCATATCAAGCGCAAACTTTCTATGGATTAAAAATGGCAGATTGCGCTAAAAGTTACGTGCGCACGCACGTTTAAAATTTCAAAATGCAAAAAATCAACTTCTAATCAACTTTCTACGCGTTTCATGTCATTTTGAGCATTTCAAAAATTGCCAGGCATGCGCACTTTTTTTACGCGCGCGTGCGCACGTAGCGCAAAAACAATTTTTTTTTGCTTGATTTTTGTTTTTCCAGTATTTTCTAGTAATTTTACCAATTTTTATACAATTTCGACTTAATATCACCTCATACGAGCACTTAAAATTTGACAATTTGCGCGCATTTTTAAAAAAAAGTTCAGAAATTCGTCAAAATTATGCCTTTTTTTAAACAGTCATAAATTCTAAACTACGCGGTGAACTTTTTTTAAATTACATATTCTGGAAGTAGATGAGTTGTTTTTATCGAATCATGCATTAATATGGCTAACCAAGCATTATGACGTCATCGTATGGCCACTCGAATATAAAATATAGGAGTTTTTTCTCTTTCGTCATAGCTGGTCACATTTAATAGAGCGCATCTCTACTTATCCGTATTCCATTTCCCTCAATTTTTTTATATTGTCTAGGTCAATCAATTATCTTTCGCATGGTTAACAATTTTTAAGACTGTTATAACGTCATCATTTGCAAAATCGTCAACAACTTTGGTCACTTATTTTCACCTATTCTGCACTTTATGTAGTACGTATACAGTATATAGTGTATACCGTGCACACTTAGACGCGACGCAAAATAGAGGGCTCACTAACATTTTTTCAATGGTATAATCGTTTTTCTGCGCGCAATATTCTAACTTAGGTGTCATGCGCGTGGCTTTTGCGCCGCGGATAACCTAACTCGTCCGTAGTGACGAGTTCAAATCTAGTTGGTTATCCGCACTTGGCGGATAACCCCTTGTTATTGTCAGGATCTTTTTTTTTTTTTTTTTTTTCTTTTTTTTCTTTTTTCTTCTTTCTTTCCCAGAATTTTGTTGCGCGTGTATCTCAAAATCTTCTTAACATAACATTGTATAACTTTATCAGAAGATTGACCTCTATCTGAAGATGTCGTAATAAGGTTTTCGGTCCAGTCTGAGTTGCGCAGCGTAAGTTACGCGCGATTTTATGAATTTCAATGATTGATCGTAGATTAAAAACCAAAAGTAATTTTGTATTGAAACTTGGTGAAAATTTAAGTCATATTAAGCGCAAACTTTCTATGGATTAAAAATGGCATGTTGCGCAAAAAGTTACGCGCGCACGCGCGTTTAAAATTTCAAAATGCGAAAAATCAACTTCTAATCAACTTTCTACGCGTTTCATGTCATTTTGAGCATTTCAAAAATTACCACACGTGCGCAATTTTTTTACGCGCGCGTGCGCACGTAGCGCAAAAACATCATTTTTTGGCTTGATTTTTGTTTTTCCTGTCTTTTTTTAGTAGATTTACCAACTTTCAAACAATTTCGACTTAAAATCACGTCATACGAGCACGTAGAATTGAAAAATTTGCGCGCGTTTTTGATGAAAAAGTTCAAAAATTCGTGAAAATTATGCCTTTTTTTAAAATGTCATAGATTCTAAACTACGTGGTGAACTTTTTTAAAATTACAGATTCTGAAAGTAGATGAGTTGTAGATATCGAATCATGCATCAATATAGCTAACCGGACATTGTGACGTCATCGTATGGCCACTCAAATATAAAATATAGGATTTTTTTCACTTTCGTCTTAGCTCATCACATTTAATAGAGCGCATCTCCACTTATCCGTATTCCATTGCCCTCCATTTCTTTATATTGTCTAGGTCAATCAATTATCTTTCGCATGATTCACCATTTTAAAATTTTTTATGACGTCATCATGTGCAAAAGCGTCATTAACTTTGGTCACTTATTTTCACCTATTCTGAACTGTATGTAGTACGTATACAGAATATAGTGTTATACTGTATATATTTAGACGTGACACAAAATAGAGAGCGCACTAACATTTTTTCATTGGCATAATCGTTTTTCTGTGCGCAATATTCTAACGTTTGATGTGCACGTGGCGTTTGCGAGGCGGATAACCTAACTCGTCCGTAGTGACGAGTTCAAATCTAGTTGGTTATCCGCACTTGGCGGATAACCCCTTGTTATTGTCAGGATCTTTTTTTTTTTATTTTTTTTCTCTTTTTTTTTCTATTTTCTTCTTTCTTTCCACGAATTTTGTTGGTCGCATATCTCTAATTCTGGCCAACATAAGATTGTGTAACTTTGTCATAATATTGACCTGTAGCGGTAGATGTGCAGGACGTTTCGTTTTTTTACTTTAGAGTCGCGCAGCGTAAGTTAAGTGCGATTTTATGAATTTCAATGATTGATCATAGATTAAAAACCAAATGTCATTTTGTATTGAAACTTGGTGAAAATTTAAGTCATATCATGCGCAAACTTTCTATGGATTAAAAATGGCATGTTTTACATAAAGTTACGCGCGCACGCGCCTTTAAAATTTCAAAATGCGAAAAATCAATTTCTAATCAATTTTCTATGCGTTTCATGTCATTTTGAGCATTTCAAAAATTCCCACACGTGCGCAATTTTTTTACGCGCGCATGCGCACGTTGCGCAAAAACATCTTTTTTTTGCTTGATTTTTGTTTTTTCAGCCTTTTCTAGTAAATTTATAAATTTTCAATCAATTTCGACTTAAAATCACGTCACACGAGCACGTAGAATTGGATAATTTGCGCGTGTTTTTGATGAAAAACTTCAAAAAATCGTCAAAATTAGACGTTTTTTTAAACAGTCATAAATTCTAAACTACGTGGTGAACTTTTTTAAAATTACATATTCTGGAAGTAGATGAGTTGTTTTTCTCGAATCATGCATTGATATGGCTAACCGGACATTGTGACGTCATCGTATGGCCACCCGAATATAAAATATAGGATTTTTTTCTCTTTCGTCATAGCTCGTCAATTTAATAGAGCGCATCTCTACTTATCTTTATTCCATTTCACTCAATTTTTTTATATTGTCTAGATCAATCAATTATCTTTCGCATGATTCACCATTTTTAAAGTTGTGATGACGTCATCATGTTCAAATGCGTCAATAACTTTGGTCACTTATTTTCACCTATTCTGCACTGTATGTAGTACGTATACAGTATATAGTGTATACCGTACACACTTAGATGCGACACAAAATAGAGGGCTCACTAACATTTTTTCAATGGCATAATCGTTTTTCTGCGCGCAATATTCTAACTTAGGTGTCATGCGCGTGGGTTTTGCGATGCGGATAACCTAACTCGTCCGTAGTGACGAGTTCAAATCTAGTTGGTTATCCGCACTTGGCGGATAACCCCTTGTTATTGTCAGGATCTTTTTTTTTTTTTTTTTTTTTTTCTTTTTCTTTTTCTTTGTTCTTCTTTCTTTCCACGAATTTTGTTGGTCGCATATCTCTAATTCTGGCAAATATAACATTGTATAACTTTGTCATAAGATTGACCTGTAGCTGTAGATGTGCAGCCAAGCTTTTGGACGATTTCGGAGTTGCGCAGCGTAAGTTACGCGCGATTTTATGAATTTCAATGATTGATCGTAGATTAAAAACTAAAATTCATTTTATATTGAAACTTGGTGAACATTTAAGTCATATAATGCGCAAACTTTCTATTGATTAAAAATGACATGTTTTACAAAAAGTTACGCGCGCACGCGCGTTTAAAATTTTAAAATGCGAAAAATCAATATCTAATCAACTTTCTACGCGTTTCATGTCATTTTGAGCATTTCAAAAATTCCCATGCGTGCGCAATTTTTTTACGCGCACGTGCGCACGTAGCGCAAAAACATCATTTTTTTGCTTGATTTTTGTTTTTCCTGTCTCTTTTAGAAAATTTACCAACTTTCAAACAATTTCGACTTAAAATCACGTCATACGAGCACGTAGAATTAAACAATTTACGCGCATTTTTGATGAAAAAGTTAAAAAATTAGTCAAAATTATGCCTTTTTTTAAACAGTCATAAATTCTAAACTACGTGGTGAACTTTTTTATAATTACATATTCTGGTAGTAGATGAGTTGCAGATATCAAATCATGCATCAATATGGCTAACCGGACATTGTGACGTCATCATATGGCCACTCGAATATAAAATATAGGATTTTTGTCTCTTTCCTCGTAGCTCGTAACATTTAATATAGCGCATCTTCACTTATTTGTATTCCATTTCCCCCCATTTTTTTTATATTGTCTAGGTCTATCAATTATCTTTCGCACGATTCACCATTTTAAAAATTGTGATGACGTCATCATGTCCAAAAGCGTCAATAACTTTGGTCACTTATTTTCACCTATTCTGAACTGTATGTAGTACGTATACGGTATATAGTGTATACCGTATACACTTTGACGTGACACAAAATAGAGAGCGCACTCACATTTTTTCAATGGCATAATCGTTTTTCTGCGCGCAATATTCCAACGTATGACGTGCACGTGGCTTTAGGACTGCGGATAACCTAACTCGTCCGTAGTGACGAGTTCAAATCTAGTATTTATTTCTTTCTTTACAAACTTCTCTCCCATTTTTTGTTGGCAGCGTATCTCTAATTCTGGCCAACATATGATTGTATAACTTTGTCAAAAGATTATCCTGTAGCTGTAGATGTGCAAGAAACTTTTTTTTATGAATTTTGAGTCGCGCAGCGTAAGTTACGCGCGATTTTATGAATTTCAATGATTGATCATAGAATAAAAACTATATGTCATTTTGTATTGAAACTTGGTGAAAATTTAAGTCATATCATGCGCTAACTTTCTATGGAGAGAAAATGGCATCTTTTAAAGAAAGTTACGCGCGCACGCGCGTTTAAAATTTCAAAATGCGAAAAATCAATTTCTAATCAACTTTCTACGCGTTTCATGTCATTTTGAGCATTTCAAAAATTCCCACGCGTGCGCACTTTTCTTACGCGCGCGTGCGCACATAGCGCAAAAACATCTTTTTTTTGCTTGATTTTTGTTTTTCCACCCTTTTCTAGTAAATTTACCAATTTTCAATCAATTTCAACTTAAAATCACGTCATACGAGCACGTAGAATTGAACAATTTGCGCGCGTTTTTGATGAAAAAGTTAAAAAATTCGTGAAAATTATGCTTTTTTTTAAAAAGTCATAGATTATAAACTACGTGGTGAACTTTTTTTTAATTACACATTCTGGAAGGTGATGAGTTGTAGATATCGAATCATGCATCGATATAGCTAACAGGACATTGTGACGTCATCGTATGGCCACTCGAATATAAAATATAGGATTTTTTTCTCTTTCGTATAGCTCATAACATTTAATAGAGCGCATCTCCACTTATCCGTATTCCATTTCCCTCCATTTCTTTATATTGTCTAGGTCAATCAATTATCTTTCGCATGATTCACCATTTTAGAAATTGTGATGACGTCATCACGTCCAAAAGCGTCAATAACTTTGGTCACTTATTTTCACCTATTCTGCACTGTACGTAGTACGTATACAGTATATAGCGTATACCGTATACAATTTGACGTGACGCAAAATAGAGAACGCACTAACATTTTTTCAATGGCATAATCGTACTTCTGCGCGCAATATTCTAACGAACGACGTGCACGTGGCTTTTGCGCTGCGGATAACCTAACTCGTCCGTAGTGACGAGTTCAAATCTAGTATTTATTTCTTTCTTTCCACACTTCTCTCCCATTTTTTGTGGGCAGCGTATCTCTAATTCTAGCCAACAGAAGATTGTATAACTTTGTAAAAAGATTGCCCTATATCTGTAGATGTGCAAGAAACTTTTTTTTTCAAATTTCGAGTCGCGCAGCGTAAGTTACGCGCGATTTTATGAATTTCAATTATTGATCATAGATTAAAAACCAAAAGTCATTTTGTATTGAAACTTGGTGAAAATTTAAGTCATATAAAGCGCAAACTTACTGTAGATTAAAAATGGCAGGTTGCGCAAAAAGTTACGCGCGCACGCGCGTTTAAAATTTCAAAATGCGAAAAATCAATTTCTAATCAACTTTCTACGCGTTTTATGTCATTTTGAGCATTTCAAAAATTCCCACGCTTGCGCACTTTTCTTACGCGCACGTGCGCACGTAGCGCAAAAATATCTTTTTTTTGCTTGATTTTTGTTTTTTCTGTCTTTTATAATAAATTTACCAACTTTCAATCAATTTTGCCTTAAAATCTCGTCATACGAGCACGTAGAATTAAACAATTTGCGCGCAATTTTGATGAAAAAGTCTAAAAACTTGTCAAAATTTTGCCTTTTTTTAAACAGTCATAGAT
Organism: Antedon mediterranea; assembly: GCF_964355755.1. NCBI lineage: Eukaryota > Metazoa > Echinodermata > Crinoidea > Comatulida > Antedonidae > Antedon > Antedon mediterranea. Next base: position 22,439,486 of record NC_092678.1, on the reverse strand, counting down.
TCTAAACTACGTGGTGAACTTTTTTATAATTACATATTCTGGTAGTAGATGAGTTGTAGATATCGAATCATGTATCAATATGGCTAACAGGACATTGTGACGTCATCGTATGGCTACTCGAATATAAAATATAGGATTTTTTTCTCTTTCGTATAGCTCATCACATTTAATAGAGCGCATCTCCGGTTATCCGTATTCCATTGCACTCCATTTCTTTATATTGTCTAGGTCAATCAATTATCTTTCGCATGATTAACCATTTTAGAAATTGTGATGACGTCATCATGTCCAAAAGCGTCAATAACTTTGGTCACTTATTTTCACCTATTCTGCACTGTATGTAGTACGTATACAGTATATAGCGTATACCGTATATACTCAGACGTGACGAAAAATAGAGAGCACACTGAAATTGTTTCAATGACTTAATGGTTTTTCTGCGCGCAATATTTTAACGTATGACGTGCACGTGGCCTTTGCGCTGCGGATAACCTAACTCGTCCGTAGTGACGAGTTCAAATCTAGTTGGTTATCCGCAACGAAGTTGCAGGATAACCTCTTGTGATTGTACGAAATCATCAACATCAACTTTTTATTGGTTATCCGCAACGAAGTTGCAGGATAACCTCTTGTGATTGTACGAAATCATCAACATCAACTTTTTATTTGTCTTCTTTCTTTCTGTATGATTTTTGTGGATCGCTTTTCTCTAAAACTTGCAAACATAACATTTTGTAACTTTCTCAACATATCGTCATGCACATGAAGATGTGCAGCGAAGCTTTTCATGATGTTTACAATTGCGCAACGTGACTTACGCGCGATTTAACGATTTTGTCGTATTTAACATAGCTCGACAACCAAATAACATTTCAACTTGAAACTTTGCAAAAGTTTAATTTATATCATGCGCTAACTTTCTGTTGAAAAAAAATTGCGTGTTTTACACAAAGTTACGCGCGCACGCGCATTTAAAATTTCAAAATGCGCAAAATTAATTTATAATCAACTTTCTACGCGATTCATGTCGTTTTAAGCATGTCAAAAATTCCCACGCGTGCGCACATTTTTACGTGTGCGGTGCGCACGTAGCATTGAAAACGTATTTTTTTCGCGTGATTTATATTTTTCCAGCCTTTTCTAGTAATTTTACCAAATTTTAAACAATTTCGACTTAAAGATACGTCATACGAGCACGTCGAATTGGACAATTTGCGCGCGTTTTTTATGAAAAGGTTAAAAAATTTGTTTAAAATATGCCTTTTTTTAAACAGTCGTAATTTCTAAACTAGACGGTCAACTTTTTGTGGATGGCATATTCTGGAAGTAGATGAGTTGTAGATATCGGATCAGGTATTAATATGGCTAACCGGACATTGTGACGTCATCGTATGGCCACGCGAATATAAAATTTAGGATTTTTGTACCTTTCGTCATAGCTCATCACATTGAATAGAGCGCATCTCCACTTATCCGTTTTCCATTTTCACCCCAATTTTGATATTGTCTAGGTCAATCAAGTATCTTTCGCAGGAGTTAAAAATATTTTAATTTTTTTGACGTCATCATGCCTAAAAATTTAAATCACGTGTGGCATTAATTTCATCTTTACAGTAAATTTTAATCTGTTATAGCTCATAAGAATAAAATGTGATAATCACGATTAAAACTTTTTCTGGAAGCTATTGGATTGTAGATACGAAATTATGTAAAAATGTTGCCAATCGGATGTTGTGACGTCATCATATGGCCAGTTATATAAAAAAGGTCGTATTTTCATCTTTTTCGTCATAATTCATTACATTTAAAAGAGCGCGCATCAATATTTCACGTATTCAAATTTCTTCTACACGCTAATACGTTGTTGCTGAGATAATTTCCTTTCGGAATTGCTACCTTCGCGTTTCATTTTAAAACCGTCAACATGTTAAAAATTGCAATAAATAGCGGGTCCCGTAATTTCACCTATTCTACACTGTATGTGATATGGATACAGATTATACTGTGTATACTATATATGAATTTAAATAATAAAATTCAGCAATAACAACATATCATATTCTTCAGTTCAGGTCATAATGCCAACGTGAACACTTCCTTTTGTCCTCAACCTATCCCCTTAATGTTAATGTTGCACCACTTGCGCGGCGGATAACCAAACTCGTCAAAGTGACGAGTTACATGTCTAGTTTGTCTTCTTTCTTTCTGTATGATTTTTGTGGATCGCTTTTCTCTAAAACTTGCAAACATAACATTTTGTAACTTTCTCAACATATCGCCATGCACATGAAGATGTGCAGCGAAGCTTTTCATGATGTTTACAATTGCGCAACGTGACTTACGCGCGATTTAACGATTTTGTCGTATTTAACATAGCTCGACAACCAAATAACATTTCAACTTGAAACTTTGCAAAAGTTTAATTTATATCATGCGCTAACTTTCTGTTGAAAAAAAATTGCGTGTTTTACACAAAGTTACGCGCGCACGCGCATTTAAAATTTCAAAATGCGCAAAATTAATTTATAATCAACTTTCTACGCGATTCATGTCGTTTTAAGCATGTCAAAAATTCCCACGCGTGCGCACATTTTTACGTGTGCGGTGCGCACGTAGCATTGAAAACGTATTTTTTTCGCGTGATTTATATTTTTCCAGCCTTTTCTAGTAATTTTACCAAATTTTAAACAATTTCGACTTAAAGATACGTCATACGAGCACGTCGAATTGGACAATTTTCGCGCGTTTTTTATGAAAAGGTTAAAAAATTTGTTTAAAATATGCCTTTTTTTAAACAGTCGTAATTTCTAAACTAGACGGTCAACTTTTTGTGGATGGCATATTCTGGAAGTAGATGAGTTGTAGATATCGGATCAGGTATTAATATGGCTAACCGGACATTGTGACGTCATCGTATGGCCACGCGAATATAAAATTTAGGATTTTTGTACCTTTCGTCATAGCTCATCACATTGAATAGAGCGCATCTCCACTTATCCGTTTTCCATTTTCACCCCGATTTTGATATTGTCTAGGTCAATCAAGTATCTTTCGCAGGAGTTAAAAATATTTTAATTTTTTTGACGTCATCATGCCTAAAAATTTAAATCACGTGTGGCATTAATTTCATCTTTACAGTAAATTTTAATCTGTTATAGCTCATAAGAATAAAATGTGATAATCACGATTAAAACTTTTTCTGGAAGCTATTGGATTGTAGATACGAAATTATGTAAAAATGTTGCCAATCGGATGTTGTGACGTCATCATATGGCTAGTTATATAAAAAAGGTCGTATTTTCATCTTTTGCGTCATAATTCATTACATTTAAAAGAGCGCGCATCAATATTTCACGTATTCAAATTTCTTCTACACGCTAATACGTTGTTGCTGAGATAATTTCCTTTCGGAATTGCTACCTTCGCGTTTCATTTTAAAACCGTCAACATGTTAAAAATTGCAATAAATAGCGGGTCCCGTAATTTCACCTATTCTACACTGTATGTGATATGGATACAGATTATACTGTGTATACTATATATGAATTTAAATAATAAAATTCAGCAATAACAACATATCATATTCTTCAGTTCAGGTCATAATGCCAACGTGAACACTTCCTTTTGTCCTCAACCTATCCCCTTAATGTTAATGTTGCACCACTTGCGCGGCGGATAACCAAACTCGTCAAAGTGACGAGTTACATGTCTAGTTGGTTATCCGCACTTGGCGGATAACCTCTTGTTATTGTCAGGATCTTTTTTTTTTTTTTCTATGTTCTTCTTTCTTTCCACGAATTTTGTTCGCAGCGTATCTCTAATTCTGGCCAACATTAAATTGTATAACTTTGTCATAAGATTGACCTATAGCTGTAGATGTGCAGCCAAGCTTTTGGACGAATTCGGAGTTGCGCAGCGTAAGTTACGCGCGATTTTATGAATTTCAGTGATTGATCATAGATTGAAAACCAAAAGTCATTTTCTATTGAAACTTGGTGAAAATTTAAGTTATATCATGCGCAAACTTTCTATGGATTAAAAATGGCATGTTTTACATAAAGTTACGCGCGCACGCGCGTTCAAAATTTCAAAATGCGCTAAATTTATTTCTAATCAACTTTCTACGAGTTTCATGTCATTTTGAGCATTTCAAAAATTCCCACGGGTGCGCAATATTTTTACGCGCGCGTGCGCACGTAGCGCAAAAACATGTTTTTTTGGCTTGATTTTTGTTTTTTCAGCCTTCTCTAGTAATTTTACCAACTTTTAAACAATTTCGACTTAAAATCACGTCATACGAGCACGTAGAATTAAACAATTTACGCGCATTTTTAATGAAAAAGTTCAAAAATTTGTCAAAATTATGCCTTTTTTTAAACAGTCATAGATTCTAAACTACGTGGTGAACTTTTTTAAAATTACAAATTCTGGAAGTTGATGAGTTGTAGATATCGAATCATGCATCAATATAGCTAACTGGACATTGTGACGTCATCGTATGGCCACTCAAATATAAAATATAGGATTTTTGTCTCTTTCGCATAGCTCATCACATTTAATAGAGCGCATCTCCACTTATCCGTATTCCATTGTCCTCCATTTCTTTATATTGTCTAGGTCAATCAATTATCTTTCGCATGATTTACCATTTTTTAAATTGTTAAGACGTCATCATGTTCAAAAGCGTCAATAACTTTGGTCACTTCTTTTCACCTATTCTGCACTGTATGTAGTACGTATACAGTATATAGTGTATACCGTATACATTTGGACGTGACACAAAATAGAGGGAACACTAACATTTTTTTCAATGGCATAATCGTTTTTTTGCGCGCAATATTATAACGTGTGACGTGCACGTGGCTTTTGCACTGCGGATAACCTAACTCGTACGTAGTGACGAGTTCAAATCTAGTTGGTTATCCGCACTTGGCGGATAACCTCTTGTTATTGTCAGGATCTTTTTTTTTTTCTTTTTTTTTTTTTTCTATGTTCTTCTTTCTTTCCACGAATTTTGTTCGCAGCGTATCTCTAACTCTGGCCAACATATGATTGTATAACTTTGTCAAAAGATTGCCCTCTTGCTGTAGATGTGCAAGAAACTTTTTTTTATGAATTTTGAGTTGCGCAGCGTAAGTTACGCGCGACTTTATGAATTTAAATGATTGATCATAGATTAAAAACCGAAAGTTATTTTGTATTGAAACTTTGTGAAAATTTAAGTCATATCAAGCGCAAACTTTCTATGGATTAAAAATTGCATGTTTCACAGAAAGTTACGCGCGCACGCGCGTTTAAAATTTCAAAATGCAAAAAATCAACTTCTAATCAATTTTCTACGCGTTTCATATCATTTTGAGCATTTCAAAAATTCCCAGGCTTGCGCAATTTTTTTACGCGCGCGTGCGCACGTAGCGCAAAAACATCTTTTTTTTGCTTGATTTTTGTTTTTTCTGTCTTTTATAATATATTTACCAATTTTCAATCAATTTTGCCTTAAAATCTCGTCATACGAGCACGTAGAATTAAACAATTTGCGCGCAATTTTGATGAAAAAGTCCAAAAATTTGTCAAAATTATGCCTTTTTTTAAACAGTCATAGATTCTAAACTACGTGGTAAACTTTTTTATAATTACATATTCTGGTAGTAGATGAGTTGTAGATATCGAATCATGTATCAATATGGCTATCAGGACATTGTGACGTCATCGTATGGCCACTCGAATATAAAATATAGGATTTTTTTCTCTTTCCTATAGCTCATCACATTTAATAGAGCGCATCTCCACTTATCCGTATTCCATTGCCCTCAATTTCTTTATATTGTCTATGTCAATCAATTATCTTTCGCATGATTCACCATTTTAAAAATTGTTATGACGTCATCATGTGCAAAAGCGTCAATAACTTTGGTCACTTATTTTCACCTATTCTGAACTGTATGTAGTACGTATACGGTATATAGTGTATACCGTATACACTTGACGTGACACAAAATAGAGAGCGCACTCACATTTTTTCAATGGCATAATCGTTTTTCTGCGCGCAATATTCTAACTTATGTGTCATGCGCGTGGCTTTTGCGCTGCGGATAACCTAACTCGTCCGTAGTGACGAGTTCAAATCTAGTATTTATTTCTTTCTTTCCACACTTCTCTCCCATTTTTTGTGGGCAGCGTATCTCTAATTCTAGCAAACAGAAGATTGTATAACTTTGTCAAAAGATTGCCCTATATCTGTAGATGTGCAAGAAACTTTTTTTTTCAAATTTCGAGTCGCGCAGCGTAAGTTACGCGCGATTTTATGAATTTCAATTATTGATCATAGATTAATAACCAAAAGTCATTTTGTATTGAAACTTGGTGAAAATTTAAGTCATATACAGCGCAAAGTTTCTGTAGATTAAAAATGGCAGGTTGTGCAAAAAGTTAGGCGCGCACGCGCGTTTAAAATTTCAAATTGCGAAAAATCAATTTCTAATCAACTTTCTACGCGTTTCAGGTCATTTTGAGAATTTCAAAAATTCCCACCAGCGCGCATTTTTTTACGCGCGCGTGCGCACGTAGCGCAAAAACATATTTTTTTTGCTTGACTTTTGTTTTTTCAGCCTTTTCTAGTAAATTTACCAATTTTCAATGGATTTTGACTTAAAATCACGTCATACGAGCACGTAGAATTGAACAATTTGCGCGCGTTTTTGATGAAAAAGCTCAAAAATTCGTGAAAATTATGCCTTTTTTTAAAAAGTCATAGATTCTAAACTACGTGGTGAACTTTTTTTAAATTACATATTGTGGAAGTAGATGAGTTGTAGATATCGAATCATGCATCAATATAGCTAACTGGACATTGTGACGTCATCGTATGGCCACTCAAATATAAAATATAGGATTTTTTTCTCTTTCGTATAGCTCATCACATTTAATAGAGCGTATCTCCACTTATCCGTATTCCATTGCCCTCCATTTCTTTATATTGTCTAAGTCAATCAATTATCTTTCGCATGATTTATTAGTTTAAAAATTGTGATGACGTCATCATGTCCAAAAGCGTCAATAACTTTGGTCACTTATTTTCACCTATTCTGCACTGTATGTAGTACGTATAGAGTATAATATAGTGTATACCGTATATACTTAGACATGACGCAAAATAGAGAGAAAACTGAAATTGTTTCAATGGCATCATCGTTTATCTGCGCGCAATATTCTAACGTACGACGTGCACGTGGCTTTTGCGCTGCGGATAACCTAACTCGTCCGCAGTGACGAGTTCAAATCTAGTCTATGTTATTCTTCTTTCTTTCCCAAAATTTTGTGTCACGTGTATCTCAAATTCTGATCAACATTACATCGTATAACTTTGTCAGAAGATTTACCTCTATGTGTAGAAGTGCAGGACAGCTCGTTTTTTTACTTTAGAGTCGCGCAGCGTAAGCTACGCGCGATTTTATGAATTTCGCGTATTTAACATAGACTAAAAAGCAAAAGTCATTTTGTAATGACACTTAGTGAACATTTAAGTCATATCAAGGGCAAACTTTCTATGGATTAAAAATGGCATGTTTGACATAAAGTTACGCGCGCACGCGCGTTTAAAATTTCAAATTGCGAAAAATTCATTTCTAATCAACTTTCTACGCGTTTCAGGTCATTTTGAGCATTTCAAAAATTCCCACGCGTGCGCATATTTTTTACGCGCGCGTGCGCACGTAGCGCAAAAACATCTTTTTTTTGCTTGATTTTTGTTTTTTCAGCCTTTTCTAGTACATTTACCAATTTTCAATCAATTTCGACTTAAAATCACGTCATACGAGCACGTAGAATTGAACAATTTGCGCGCGTTTTTGAAGAAAAAGTTCAAAAATTCGTCAAAATTATGCCTTTTTTAAAACAGTCATAGATTCTAAACTCCGAGGTGAAAATATTTAAAATTTCAGATTCTGGAAGTAGATGAGTTGTTTTTCTCGAATCATGCATTGATATGGCTAACCAGACATTGTGACGTCATCGTATGGCCACCCGAATATAAAATATAGGATTTTTTTCTCTTTCGTCATAGCTCGTCAATTTAATAGAGCGCATCTCTACTTATCCTTATTCCATTTCACTCAATTTTTTTATATTGTCTAGATCAATCAATTACCTTTCGCATGATCCACCATTTTAAAAATTGTGATGACGTCATCATGTTCAAATGCGTCAATAACTTTGGTCACTTATTTTCACCTATTCTGCACTGTATGTAGTACGTATACAGTATATAGTGTTATACCGTATATACTTAGACGCGACGCAACATAGAGAGCGCACTAACATTTTTCAATGCCATAATCGTTTTATTTTTTTGCGCGCACTATTCTAACGTATGACGTGCACGTGGCTTTTGCACTGCGGATAACCTAACTCGTCCGTAGTGACGAGTTCAAATCTAGTTGGTTATCCGCACTTGGCGGATAACCTCTTGTTATTGTAAGGATCTTTTTTTTTTTTTTTTTTTTTTTTTTCGATATTCTTCTTTCTTTCCATGAATTTTGTTGCAAGCATATCTCTAATTCTGGCTAACAAATGACTGTATAACTTTGTCATAAGATTGCCCTGTAGCTGTAGATGTGCAAGAAACTTTTTTTTATGAATTTCGAGTCGCGCAGCGTAAGTTACGCGCGATTTTATGAATTTCAATGATTGAACATAGATTAAAAACTAAAATTCATTTTGCATTGAAACTTGGTGAACATTTAAGTCATATAATGCGAAAACTTTCTATGGATTAAAAATGGCATGTTTTACAAAAAGTTACGCGCGCACGCGCGTTTAAAATTTCAAAATGCGAAAAATCAATATCTAATCAACTTTCTACGCGTTTCATGTCATTTTGAGCATTTCAAAAATGCCCACGCGTGCGCAATTTTTTTACGCGCACGTGCGCACGTAGCGCAAAAACATCATTTTTTTGCTTGATTTTTGTTTTTCCTGTCTTTTTTAGAAAATTTACCAACTTTCAAACAATTTCGACTTAAAATCACGTCATACGAGCACGTAGAATTAAACAATTTACGCGTATTTTTGATGAAAAAGTTCAAAAATTAGTCAAAATTATGCCTTTTTTTAAACAGTCATAAATTCTAAACTACGTGGTGAACTTTTTTATAATTACATATTCTGGTAGTAGATGAGTTATAAATATCAAATCATGCATCGATATGGCTAACCGGACATTGTGACGTCATCGTATGGCCACTCGAATATAAAATATTGGATTTTTGTCTCTTTCGCATAGCTCATCACATTTAATAGAGCGCATCTCCACTTATCCGTATTCCATTTCCCCCCATTTTGTTATATTGTCTAGGCCAATCAATTATCTTTCGCATAATCTACCATTTTTTAAATTGTGATGACGTCATCATGTCCAAAAGCGTCAATAACTTGGCTCCCTTATTTTCATCTATTCTGCACTGTATGTAGTACGTATACAGAATATAGTGTATACCGTATATACTTTGACGTGACGCAAAATAGAGAGCGCACTAACATTATTTCAATGGCATAATCGTTTTTCTGAGCGCAATATTCTAACGTATGACGTGCACGTGGCGTTTGCTCTGCGGATAACCTAACTCGTCCGTAGTGACGAGTTCAAATCTAGTATTTATTTCTTTCTTTACACACTTCTCTCCCATTTTTTGTTGGCAGCGTATCTCTAATTCTGGCCAACATATGATTGTATAACTTTGTCAAAAGATTGCCCTGTAGCTGTAGATGTGCAAGAAACTTTTTTTTATGAATTTTGAGTCGCGCAGCGTAAGTTACGCGCGATTTTATGAATTTCAATGATTGATCATAGAATAAAAACTATATGTCATTTTGTATTGAAACTTGGTGAAAATTTAAGTCATATCATGCGCTAACTTTCTATGGAGAGAAAATGGCTTGTTTTAAAGAAAATCACGCGCGCACGCGCGTTTAAAATTTCAAAATGCAAAAAATCAATTTCTAATCAACTTTCAACGCGTTTCATGTCATTTTGAGCATTTCAAAAATTCCCACGCGTGCGCACTTTTCTTACGCGCGCGTGCGCACGTAGCGCAAAAACATCTTTTTTTTGCTTGATTTTTGTTTTTCCACCCCTTTCTAGTAAATTTACCAATTTTCAATCAATTTCGACTTAAAATCACGTCATATGAGCACGTAGAATTGAACAATTTGCGCGCGTTTTTGATGAAAAAGTAAAAAAATTCGTGAAAATTATGCTTTTTTTTTAAAAGTCATAGATTATAAACTACGTGGTGAACTTTTTTTAAATTACACATTCTGGAAGTTGATGAGTTGTAGATATCGAATCATGCATCGATATAGCTAACAGGACATTGTGGCGTCATTGTATGGCCACTCGAATATAAAATATAGGATTTTTTTCTCTTTCGTATAGCTCATCACATTTAATAGAGCGCATCTCCACTTATCCGTATTCCATTGCCCTCCCTTTCTTTATATTGTCTAGGTCAATCAATTATCTTTCGCATGATTCACCATTTTAGAAATTGTGATGACGTCATCATGTCCAAAAGCGTCAATAACTTTGGTCACTTATTTTCACCTATTCTGCACTGTACGTAGTACGTATACAGTATACACTTTGACGTGACGCAAAATAGAGAACGCACTAACATTTTTTCAATGGCATAATCGTTTTTCTGCGCGCAATATTCTAACGTATGACGTGCACGTGGCTTTTGCGCTGCGGATAACCTAACTCGTCCGTAGTGACGAGTTCAAATCTAGTTATAATCATTATTACACATATTTAAGCAGCTACCTATCCTTTGCAACGAAATTTGACACACGTATATGAAATATAACTCGGTTACGATTATATATTATATTATGCATTGGTCAACCGAGATTGGCCATCGTGGTGCAAAAATGCAGAACTTAATACAGTTAATTTAAACAGTACATACACTGTATTTCAAAATTAATCTGGCACAAAGGTTGAAAATTGTTCTATTTAGAGCTTATTCTTGGAAATATTATATTGACCTTTGGCGTTTCATAAATAAATATCGTTTAAAAATAACGTGGAATAGGGGGGGGGGGGAATTAACAGATGACTGTATTATAGAAGAACTACCCTCTTGTCCGCCCCGCACCAAACTCCCCCCCTCCCCCACCTCATACTGCAAACAATGCTTTAAACCCAGATATTAACACTACAGTACTAAAGCTTGGTTCACATTAGGAGGCAACGCAAGGACGACGAAAATTCGGAGAATCCATCGCTGTGATTGGTTAAATTGTTTACGCCGTCGTCACGTCCTAGTGTGAACCAAGCTTAAGCTATAACAATAAGTAGTTTGGAAATGTTGAACTTAAAAATATTACGTATATTATGTTCGAATGCAATTGATGACGTGTTCAGTAGTAAGAAACCAGGATGTACCGGTAGGCCTTACAACATCACGAAACCAAAACAAAACATCCAAAAACGACATTCCTAATTTCCAACTTGCAAGGTTACCACAGAATGTTCACATCACGTGCAAATCTAAATATAGTAAAATCATGCTATTTTTAGGCCGACACCCCAAAGCGCAAAAAGGCACACGTACGCGTAAGGTGATCCGGCAGTACGAGACCGCTAATCATCTTCATGACACCCAACGCGTGACGTCGTGTCAAGAAAAACATGCCACCGATATCAAAATACAATCTGGTTTGGGGTCAAATCTGAAGGTGATGCCCGGCACGTCAATACTGTTTTCCGCGTACACGTTTTTATAAGATAACAATTGAACGGGGATAGCTGGAGATAATGACCATCAAGGCTACTGTAAAATATGTGCTATCATAACATTTCTCTAAAAAGTATTTGAAAGAAAAAATTAACGAAAACGCATAGAGTAGAAGCCCTTCTTCAGGGTACTCATAGGGGAACACTTTATTGTTTTAACAATTATACGGCCGAACACAATTCGAGTCCCAGGACCGGGACACACCACCAACAAAGTTGTCCTCTTCATATTGAGGGTTCTCCGTGTTGTAGGCCTACATACAATAATGGCGAATGGCAATATACTTTTATTGGCCCTTTAATATAATAAATTATTTGTTAAATAGTTAAGTATTGTTTCCATCATCACTAAAATAAAATGCGAGACCCTTTTCCCAGAAACTTAAGTTGACCGGGGATGGGTGAAATAACAATTTCACTCTTCCCTGGGTTGACCTGGCGTGTGACCCGAGAGTCTGTCAACATTGGTCATTTGGTTAGCAGACGATCACGGAATGCAGGATTGCATGCATGTCTTGGGACAATAACATACCTCGACGTGTCAGTTTGTCTGTTTAATTATGTCCCTTTTACTCAATCGACACCATCTAAACTTACAATTTTGTTGAGCGAAACTACAGAAAAATGTTGTTTACCGATCGCAGACTTTCGACCAATGGTTGACATACCGAGACGACACCGTGGTAACAATTTGACCAGATGACGTCAACAAACAAATACGAAACCAATAACAACAGCTATTGTTAAATATTAACAATAGTATTTAGTAGTAGCCCTACTAGAATAAACGCATTTGAGGGTGAAAAATTCAAATGTAGAATTAAAAAAATTTTTAGGTTATCGTGATGTATTTAGAACGTGACGTCATCAGTAGAGTGTTGTTTAATTAGCTGATGTTGATACATATTAATATGAAGTTTGTTAAAGCCGTCGGCACAGCAAAATATATTTTATTTAATTTTCTTATGCACTTATGCGTTGACAATGCACTTATTGCGTTGACAATGAACTTATTGCGTTTGACAAATATATTCACCATTAATATGTATCTCTTTAGGCTGAACATACATCAACCTTCAACACATCTGAACCAAGGCTTTCTCGCCTGATTGATGCGAGTTGAGGAGATCATTTATCGAAAGTCTACTTGCACTTCGTAACAAACAAGAACATTAACTCATCATGTTGCAAAAATTCTTTTTAGTAATACAGTACCACATTTTTTATGTCAATGTCATCTGAAAGAATGTTGGAACATTTTGAATGAGTTTAGGTTATATTTGCCAACAAACAAACAAACATAATGACGTGTGCGTGGAATGTGACGCTTCAATTTTGGATAAAGAGATTTCACTTTCTTTAAAACATTTGCTTCGTAAATGTAAACATGCGGAAACGCACAAAACGACACGTATTATTCTCGAGGGGAAAAAATGAAATAATTATGAAACGTCCAAATCACAAAGTTAATTAAGTTGATTGTTGTTAACTATTGTAGAATATTGGTATAGCGTTTCATAACTGTCGGCTAACCCCAACAATACGATTGAAAATTATTACGATTACCCTAAAGTATAGCACTTGAATCGGTAAATACTTGATACAAATGAGGTAACACGTCGTCCTGACAAATGATGATATAGCAAGATGGATTAAACAAGAGGAGGTCAAGATTATTTTGACGCCATCTTGAAGATTTACGATGACGTGTCCATGAGTACGCGCTACTTGATCTGTGTCATTTCTAGCATATGGCACACTTCCGTCGAATCCCTTCAAAATTGACCATGTGTATGTAGTACATTATTTTGATTGCTCAAATTACTATTAAGCCCAGGTCAGCATCATACTATACCGTTTCAGATACATAAATGGTCTAATGGACTATAATAGATATTAACGGTAAGGATTTGTTACGTCACCCAAAAGCCATGTGGGTGTGTGTTTGTTTACAAAGTAAATAATGGGTTTGACGTCATCAATACTATATAACGTTGTTGTTTTTAAATTAACCTCAACTCAATTATAATTTATTAACTCCGAATTATTTTAAAAGTGACTTTATAATGGAAAGATGAACAAAGCTACTGTACAGAAACTAAAACCTATAGCTTAATTTGTTTTATTTTGATTTTTTTTCTATCTTTTCTGCATATGCAGCTCTATGATTTAAAATAGTACATTGATATACATACAGTAATGGGTATACATTTAATATAATGACGACACAGTGACCGGGTTTGCCCCTATACATCTTAGGATTCCTCTCTACCAAAAAGATTGCAATTAAAGTCTACAACCCAATTCAACTAAAATTTATTTAGTTTGGGGTATACGGTATGTGACCAACCCAACACACGTGTTGCGAATTCCTGCACGAATTATGACAGATTTCGTGTGGTTTTACGGCAATGAAAAACAAGGTACCAATGCACTGTTCTTGAACAATACGGCCAAATTGGGGATTTCTTTTGTACTTTAAAAAAGTACATAAGATATAAACACAATAGTAAGTTCACTGTGGCGACAGTGATACGCTGTCCCCAACAGAAATAACAAAGAAAGATGCATAAGTTATTTCAAGTATTGTAAAGTTGATTAGGGACCGGTAGATATTTATCAAAAGATTATTAAATAGCGTATTAATAGTAGCCTAACGTAAAAAGCATTATGCAGAAAAATAGATTAGAACCAATGGAAATAATTGTAGGCTATCGTACAAAGCATACGTAAAAATACAGATTAAAACCGATGAAATGAAAACAGGCCAGGCCTACAGCAATAATTTATTGATGTACACGTCTCCCAATAATATTAGACCACTATTTCAAAAGGGTTATTTCATCACAATACTTTAAAGCCCTGTCCACACTATTAAACTTTGTGACAAAAAAATGTGATGTGCCCATATAGACATGGTGATGTCATATCACTACCATATTTGACCATAAAGTTTTGTCACATAAAGTTTGACAGTGTAGACTAATTCTAATTACAGCAGACTGAAACTTTCAAAAACTACAAAATATTGGCGCTAAAATGACATCTTTACTTGAAGAACTATTTGGCATAATATTAAATAATCACATTTACAGCTGTACCGTATTATTAGAGAAATTCGTAGGTTTAAATTGAACAATCCAGGCAATCAAACGACATTTAAACCGCTAAAATTGTTGTTGATTATGAGGCTTAATAAGTCAATTAGTTTGAAACCACTGTGGATAATGCGTAAATCAGGTGTATTACGGACGACCCGATATAGACGGACATTGGTGTCTACTGAGTTGTTTCAATTAAAGGATTGTAACACTTTGTCGCATGAAAACTACAGGAATGAACCACCGTGGTACGAATACCATGCCAGTGAATGTCTGTCTCTGACTAAACCCAAACACATGCCAACACAAAACACGTGCAATGCAAAAAAGTGGGGGTTTACCGATTAAGGAGTGTTCAAAATAAACACAATTTGATGTCTCACTCAGGCAAAGATCAGGGGGTAACGAACGAAAACCGCGATCAAGTCCACTGCGCGAGAAAACACAAGTACGCACGCATATTTCATCACGGACTGTACATGGTAGCCTCAACAAATTAATGATGACATTGAAAAGTCTTGCATTTCGTCACACATCATTACAACGCGTTGCTAATTAAAGTAATTACACGATCGTTGATTAATGTGAATGCTATGTAATGCACCGATGGTTTATCAACAGACATTGCGAAAGACACAACGTACAACTTTCATCAATGTATGGCGCGCCAAGTTTATTCAAGCAACCTCCGAGTTTTTAGAGGGTTATCCTTTGCTCCTACTCGTTTTTTGTTGTTGTCTTTGTTCTGAATTTTGTTGTTTGTTAAGTCTGCGACTTTTGATGTATATATATATATTTTTCTGTACCACGGTTATTTTTATATGAGCAAGAAATAAAAACAAACAAACAAACAAACAAACAATAGATAACTAAGCTATCTTTATTTCCCAATAAATGACAGCATGGCGCGCCATATCAATGGGTGTCTGTGTTGTCACTGACGACTTCAGGAATCTAATATAAAATTCTTGCTTAGGCTTATAGCTTTGGGCATTAGAATTCATAGAATTAGTACAGTAGTGCATCATCCATGGTTCAAGCAACCGCAAAGAAATAATTATATGAAAGTATCAATATTAGTCAACGCGATTACAATATTAGCACTTGTGACGTCACACAACATTAGATTATGTAATTGTTTGCATGAATTTCAGTTTTACATCAGAGTGATGGAAGATTTGAACCTAAAACGCTACAAAATTAATTACCGAAAACGTCCTTCCGATGGCTACCACTATTTTGACTCCATGTCAATGAGTTTATCGTATCCTTGTAGTAGCCTAACACTACGACGAGTAAATTGAATTAATCAAGTTTGCAGCCGTTTCTGTCGCTTTAGTATTGTTACACACAAAATGTGTGTAGCTACACGAAATGTGTGTAGGTATATCAATTACTGTACATAACTTGATTGATAAAAGGTAAATGGCTATGTCTACTGATCATTACAAACATAAAATTACCGAACTCTGACTGACATGACACATACAGGCATGGGGGCATCCTTGTTTCCTTATCTATAGGCCTATAGTTCCTTTTATACCTGATATTGAGCCAAATAAATTATCCTGTTGTTTATAAAAATAGCTCCATTGATATCAGATTACCACAAGGAAATCAAAAATAAGAAGCCCTATTGTAATAAATAATAACAATATCACGTTCATAAAATATGTATGTATGCAGGTTTTCTGAGACTTTTTTTGGTAAGCAAAATGAAATACAGAGAACGTAAAGTAAACTTCAAGAAATGTTACCGTACAGACCCCCCCCCCCTCTCCCCCATTTCTTCATCGCGTACGCCTAATCAATAATAAAGTTAGGGATTTTCTTTTCGTATATCTCAAAGGGAAACATTAAAAATGGCACGTATATGGTTAACCTCATTCGCACTGTACTAAATTGTAGGCAGATTGATTTACCGAGATCACGGTTAAGTTTCCAATGATAAAATCTTAATGAGGCGAGTACCCTGAATACTAATACAGAAGGAAGAGGAAGAACAAGTATGTTTTTAGAATTAGTGAGGAGGGTACGACCCAACGGTCTTACTCTTGAATTAGGAGAAGTACTTAACTAGAAAAACGAAAAATAAACTTTACTTACCAATTGATCTTTCAGTATTTTTAAGTTCCAGTTCATCTTCTTAGTGTGGAATTTGAGCTTATTAAGAGCCTCTGATGAGTCCTCTTCATCTTTGGCAGCAGCAGGAGGGGGGACCAAAAGCTGCGTCTCCTCACCTGACGTCATAATGCACAGTTTAAAATGTTATCACCAACAGAAAAACACGTAAAATGAGTTGTTTTCAAGCAATACTAATATTCCTTTACACGATGAATACGTTTTGTATAAAATAAAATAATCCAAGAGACAGATACAGCACTGTTGACGTTTGGTGTTGGTTTATAAGGCGTTTAAGACCTTGCCTTTTGAGGACTTGACAACTACTGGATGAATATGTGTACGGCTCGCTAGTGTTTCTTGAAATATGACGCGGAAATCAGGCCGATATATTACCGGTGAATATTTTGAATGCCTGAGTAGCGCTCCAGCAGCAGCACGGTTGGTTGGCTGCCAGCTAATATCCACGCCTACAATTTCTTCCGCTCGTGACCTTACGTTTCCCACTTTTATGTTTGGCATTTTGAGGGTAAATTGTTCGGATTAATAAATAATAGAAATCTATTTAGGAGGGCATATCAATAAATTTCTGTCGACTTTAATTGATTACTTTAAATACTATTGTATTTCAATTAGTGATATAATGAAGCAATAATTCAGTTTTTAACATTTTTAATGAGTACATAATTGACCTACGTGGCGAATATATAGAATTTTTGACCAGCGCGTTAAAACGTTGATAAAACGGTAACGACTTTTGTACGCGCCAGTACGTATGCGTTACTTTTGTACGCGCGCACGCGTTGAATTTGTGTTACGTGGTGCTTTAGCTTTATCACTACACACGCAGAGGTGACAATCGTTTCATTGAAGAAAAAAAATGATATTGATAATAATCAAAGAGCAATGATGCGAACCTTTTGTGTAAACAACAGCAACTAATTCCATTAATTGATAGAGCAATTTTCTCACGATTTAGTGTTTTGCTTCATTCGTTCTTGAAATACAACTCAGTCAAAATCTAGGGCACGGTACTTTAAGACCCCAAACTGAACGCGCGATAGGCCTAAATCGATTGTTTTTATCCGACCACGGGATTGGAATTCAGGGCTTATAGTTTGAACGGAGCTTTATCATTCTTGAGACACTGAAATGGGTATGCTTATGGATCTCTCTTATAAATAATAATATAATATTGAGAGATTATCAAATAGAATATTTCCCTTACGACTGGCGCAACGTTGATAACATTCTACGTATGTATGCGTGAAGCAATGCATTGCACCGCGCGCGCTGGAAATTCACAATGACGCTAAATTCGGTTCATGTGCCGCACCAACAAGGGTGTAAGCTGCACATAGGCGTATTGCGTGCATGTATTGCACCTCATGGGTGTCATTAAACTCTCTACTAAAATACCCACAGGTGCTAGAAACGGAAACGATCAATTTAAATTACGAATTACGTTGTCATCACTTAAGCCTGTACAAGTAGCGGCCCTATCAGCTTAATCAGGAAAGCGAGTAGCGTAGGAAACAGCCTTTTCCCGGCTGTTGTTCTTCCATGATGATGAGTCAAGATAAATAACGGTCTAGACTGTACGATATTATAATATAAACTTTTTGTGTTTGTTTATTATATCGGTGGTTTTCCTTTTTTTTTTTTGGTATATCTACTAGTAGTGGGTGTTTCCGTATACCTTTAACATAGGCACGTGCTACGCACAACTTATGCCCTATACAATACAAGTGGATGTGTATATATGCACTTTACACGTCATAACAAGTGTATGTATTTACACTCCAAATCAGAAATTATATTTCACTATGGGCAGCATTTAGGGCCAACAGTGACAATCATTTACAAGAAATATTTTACAGTTAGATTGACTTTTAGCCCCATACGCTTCCCATATATACTGTTCTGATAAAACATACATCTTTTAAAACGTTCTGCACAATCATAGGCCTATTGTACGAATGACTGTTATAAAACTGCAAATGTAAGCGAGATTGGTAAAACAATGGAAAACGCATTACACAGATATTTTTACACGAGATATTTAATGAAAGCAAGGCGGTACCCTTGATTGAAGATTACCGAACTTGTTCGCTGATTATCTGTGGTTTTGGGACCACCGGAGTAGTGACGTGTTTACCTTTTGTCGTGTACATGTCATGTTAATGACAATCAATATGTCATTTGAACCCAAGGGAAGTGCGTTACCGGTACCTTTTAAAAATGATACTGATAGGTAAAACGTGAAAGTGTCTTTCATTAACTATGTAAAAAACACTAAACAAAACTACGTTTTTTATTAAGGTATTGAATCTTGCAATTGATGAAGCATTTATCGCGCCTTCTTTTGTCGGCAGGCTAAAAGTAGTACATTATATTGGCGCCTTTTTTTGTCAGTTGAAACTGTCCATTTCTCCAACAAAAACGAGAAAGGAAAACTACGCTTTTTATTAAGGTGTTGCATCTTTTAAATGATGAAGCATTTATTGCGCCTTTTTTGTCGGCAGGCTAATAGTACATTATATTGGCGCCTTTTTTTTGTCGAGTTGAAACTGCCCATTTCTCCCAACGAACACTAGACAAATTAAGGCAGTTGATAAAGTGTCCGTCCACCCTCAATAAAACACAACCGTGATTTAGTTTGAGTGATTCTCAACTTGTGTAGGATTAGTGACGGATGCCGTCCTGTCAACTGCTATCAATCACCTGATACACTCACGTGACTTATCGTTTAATAATCACGAAAATGACTCAATTTTTTGGAGAATTCTAATGAATCAACACAACATGGAAATTGAAGATAACCCGACGAATAAACGTTGTTAATTTAATTTCAATGTGACCGAGAAAGACCATTGCCTTGTCAACTGCTGCAAGGCTCAGGGCAGCCCTGACCTGGTCAATCTGGTGAGTGTGACATGTATATCTCAATGAGAACGCGGCACTATGAACCCGTCAACCGTAAATGCGTCACCGTGAACGCGGCACTGCCAACGCGTCACCGTGCACTTACACAGATATACCGACACTAGCCCAGATACCAGTATAAAGAAAAGTACATGCGTCGAGAATTAGGCCTATGCTTTCTTGCAATGGCTCAGATAGTTAAAATATAGCATTTGCGTCGAGTATAGCTATTATTATATGCTTTTTCTGCGTAAAACATGCAGCATGTTGGCATTACGGAACACAGACTGTCTTTTTTACCCAAAAGTGCGTGCTGATACGTGATCACGCGACGGCTACAATGACGTAGACAATTTTAGCTTGTTGCGGTGATAATGTCTTTAATATTTTTAACGCCACTTTGACACTTTTACTATTTAATCTTTGTTGACAAAGTTTAAGTAACAACTGCTATTGAGTCATATGTATGGAACGCCGTTCATGCAAAAATCGAATGGCAAATGAAAGTGAGTGAACAAATGTGTAATCAGTTTAAATACAAAAATTAATGGGTTTTTTGTTTTCTTTTTAAGAAATGATTTACAAACATGTATTAGATAGTGCTGTACAAATACAAATTTATATAAAGATTTACAATTATTTACACTGTGCTAAGGTGAACCAATGGATCACAATATATTCTTACAATTAATGTGGTTTACAATGTATTATAATTATAGTCCATTAATATTAATAGGTCAAATATGGTATTTGGTCTGTACCTGCATTTTAAACTAGATAGTTCAATATTATAAAAAAAATCTAAATTAATATATATTATTAGTTAAAATATCTTAAATACTGTACAGTGGATACACCTACCATAATATATACATAATACCACGTACTGTACAGGTACATAACCTGGGAGGAATTGACCCCTTACATTGCAAGTACATTACAGTAATGAACTTTAAATGTACCAGTGATGATAGATACAGGGACGAAATGACTACTAATAGTCAAAATTACTTAGTTCAAATCTAAACAACTCTCCCAAAGAGAATTTTTTCCTTCGCCAGCTTTTAAATCTTCAGACTGATCTGCTGCGCTCTACACAAACTCATCTACATTTTCTGTATAGATGTGCTCTTTTTTCCATGACACGAATTGCACCAATTAATTAATGATCCATCTAAAAGTTAATAAGATATTCTTTGGTTAAAAACAGGGTTGTTGAAAACTATAAGCATATCAGCACATACAGTACAATCATACAATTTGAACAAGAAATATTTCTCACAAAAAGCGGAACAGATTTATTTATTGTTCTTTCTTCTTTAAATGATGCTTTTTTTTTTATATTCTATTTAATAATTTAAGAAATAATAATACTTTTGTTTAAAAATCATTTTGTATAGTGTAAATATAGTCAGAAATGAATAAAGTCCTAAACTAAATGTACATATTTAAAAAACAAAAAAGAAATCTAAGGAGTTGTTGGTACCACACTTATCGTGAGAAGATATATCAAAGTAATACATTAATCATAATATGATAACAGCTACAATTATATATCTATATTATTCAAATCCCAACCATTGTTTATGTTCAACCCAGCTGTCAGGCCTATCCATGTGCATTAAATATTGTGTATATTGAATGAAGTGGAAGGTCCCTGGTGGAACGAATACAATAATCTATGTATGTCTGAGCAGTTTAATCATTCTAGAATGAGGAAGGGACAACTACAGCTAAGAGGTGTGCTGTAACATTAACAAAATAAAGTTTTTAACTACAGTTGCTACCCCTTCTTTTGGACACCCCTTATTGAGGGTGAAAGAATCAGTAATTTTAACACTACAACCAGTTCAATGGAATGTTCTATTCAGGGGGCACTTTCCCTGTGAAACATGAGGAAATAATTACGCTGTATCATTACATCCAATACCTATCAAGGGGACAGACTTTTTGAGGAGAACCTTTGTTTGGTCCTGAAGGTATTACCTTAGTAAGGGATCTTAGAGTTATATTTTATGTAAAAAACTGTTTGAAAAATGTTTGTGTTGCGCTTAAAAACTGCACTAAGAACAAATCATAATCATTTACTCACATATTTAATATCTGACAAATTATTGTTCACAGACACTTTTAAACAGAGTACTAAGGGCGTGCTCCATGCCAAGGGTCTTCACCATCAACAAAAACTTTTCTGGTAAACTTTTTAAAATGTCATTTTCATCAACATCATAAACTGCAAAGTAGAAAACAAAATTGAAACTTTAAAAAAAAATTGAATTAATTATGAAGTCAGCCAATATCGACCAATCAAAACCACTCATTAGCTTACCTGTTGACGATGCTTTTGGAACAAGGTCAATGACCTGGTGAACTTTGTCCTCTTCATCAATGTGGATGTCCCAACTCAAAAGGAACACGATCCTGGAAGACAAACATATTTAGAGAGTTCAAATGTAATCATTTTTTTAATAATTTAGCAAGCTTTAAGTTTATTACAGTGACTGACTGCCTCTACACAAACAAACTCATGAGTAAACCTCTGTCTACACTATCAAACTAGTTTGACAAAAAAAGTGTGATGTGCCTAAATATGGTAGTGATATACCCAAATATGGTAGTGATATGACAAAGTTTGATAGTGTAGACATAGCTTAAAACAATGTAATACTGTAATACAATAATTTTTACATGATTCTTCTATTACATTACAGTATGTTAATCACATTTTAGGACAAAATCATACAAATAGTTTTAGCGAAATAACCAATTTCCTAATCCCCACCTTGTCTGACCTGGCAACGTGAACTGAAGAAGAGATCCTGTACTCCCATTGGGCAGCGATATTTCCTTGTCGAAAGCCTCCTAAAAGAGAAAAGGAAACACTAGAGTATTATAATTAGAGAAACCATATTTTAATGTCATTATTAGATACTTAGGGGATAGAAGGAAATCCACCCCATATTGCCCTTTTGACTCAAAACATTTTTGTCCGAATTACCTACGGTACGCTATCATTTTTAAAAGTCTTCCTTGTGTTTGTTAAATGATAATATTCTTTTCATAAACATAATTATACAAAATTGGTCCCAATTTCTTGTAACCAGTACAAACATTTTAAAGTTTAAACAGATTCAAATGGCTGAACTTTGTACAGTATTAAGTTACAAATTCTCATTTTATTTTTACGGTTTAATATTTTTAAATTGTTTTTCTCTATAACATTTGATTTTAATTTAAGTTATTCTACCTTCTAATCATTTTTAAAATTATGCCACAATTTCAGCGTTGTGCTCTGATCATTTACTTTTACCATGGAAGAGTGAAATTACACTCCTCCCTGCTTTTACAGTAGTTTTACCCTTAAAAAATTTAACTGTCTACCATCAACCCAGAAACATAATATCCACATTTCTAGAAGGGTTTTAAAGTCAACAGCACTATCAATAATTCACAATACACTTTTAACAAGACAGCCAGCAATTACAGGCCAAGATTGATAGCCTAGAGGTAGCATAAGACATTCATTTGTACCATTCCTTTCAACAAATTGAATTTATCCATCATTAGAAACATTCCCATTGCACTTGGTATTGGTATTTTCATTTTTGTGGATTAAATATCATTTGAGTTTATTGATTTTATCACTGGCAATAAATTCACAATTTAGACCTTGACCAGCGGCCAGTTAACACTAGTAAGACTTAATAAATAATGTTTGGTAAGTAATAACAAGTGTATTGTGTCTGCAGGTGCCTGTAAGTAAAAGGTAGGCCAACAGGAACATTCCTATCAAGTGCCACTATATTCAATCAGTCTACAACCCTAACACCACTAGGTTTGTATGGTATGAGTACAATAAAATAGAGAACCTTATTAAAAAAGTGTGTTGTGGCTAAAGGGGACACGTTTAGGATCCAATAATGTGTTCAATTAAAATATAGGAAAGTCGTGTCACATGAATATGGGTGTCCAATTATATGGTTTGGCATTAGTGTTTTATAATGTATTATATTTCCACTCATTATAAGTTTACTCTAAATAGTGGGCTAAAGAAAGGTTCTCTACAACTGTATGTAAAAAATCAATATTTGTTCACCTCACATGCAGTGGTGATTCCACGATTTTGAAAAAGGGGGCCTTCAAGGCCTATAAATTGTAAAATTAGGTTCTGAACCAAAGCTCTGTCTACACTATCAAACTAGTTTGTCAACAAAATTGTGATGTACCCAAATATGGGTTGTCCATATATGGGCACATCACATTTTTTGTCACATAAAGTTTGATAGTGTAGACAGAGCTTTAAACTAATCATGTCTTATCTTTGCATTGTAATATTAACAATTTAAAGGGGAAGCTGGGCCCATGAAACAGCATCGGACTAAATAAATAGAGTATTTTAATATTATTCTGGCAGATAGAATACAACCAATGTGTAAATGGTATTGCTTTACTTGTGGTCAAATTAAACTTGATTTGTTCACTAGTGGTCAAGCCATGTCCACCTTTACATTTTTCAATTAATTACTAAAACATGTTACCAAGTACTTGTATCATATAT
The DNA here is from genome assembly GCF_964355755.1 of Antedon mediterranea. Lineage (NCBI taxonomy): Eukaryota > Metazoa > Echinodermata > Crinoidea > Comatulida > Antedonidae > Antedon > Antedon mediterranea. The sequence continues at coordinate 22,414,987 of NC_092678.1, read as the reverse complement.
TTCCATAAAATGACAGTAAGCTACCCACAGTCCAAGTCTCCAGGTACCATAAGTCACTCACATTGGCAAATTTTAGGTATTTTTGTTACTAACAATACACTAAAAGATGTCATAAGTGAATTAGGTGACGACCTTTTAAAGTTAATTTATTCATTTTTTGTTTGTCTTTGCATTTAAACTTTAATTTATGACATAAGTTGTCAAATAGCCTACGCCCCTGCCTACACAAAGTTCGAAAAACTACCTATTAATATTACAAACGCCTCAAATTTTTTTTTTCCATAAAACTAAGTAATGTATTGGAATGTCAGTTTAATACCATTACATGCTTTGCAGTTAATAAATTACTTTTTTTATAATCTAACAAAAAAACCTAAAATTAATATTTATTTTAAAAATTCCATGTTTTAAATTGACTGTTACCAACTTTTTTTTTTAACAGATATAATAGACAAAACATTCTTCCAAAGTCAGACTAAAAACGACTTTCATGGTTTGTACAATTTGCAATTATTTTACTAAATATAGGCAGATCTCATGAGAGTTATATTCAAACCACAGGAACACAGACAGTGAGCAGTAATAATCATATCTTTTTACTGAGCAGAGCAGACAAAAAGAAGATATATCAAACAAGAGACAGTAAATGTTTTATCATGTAGTTTAAATGTAATTTAATTTTATATTGAGACGTACTATTGAATGTTTCAAATGGTAAATCAATATGGGAAGGGAAAAAAAACAGGAGAATGCTGTCATACTAAATGCTTTCACACACTGTTAAGCTCTGTCTACACTATCAAAGTTTATGTGACAAAAAATGTGATGTACCATACATATATAGACATGATGATGACATATCACTACCATATTTAGGCATATTACTACCATACTTGGGCATATTACTACCATACTTGGGCATATTACTACCTTATTTGGGCATAGCACTACCATATTTGGGCATAGCACTACCATATTTAGGCACATCACACTTTTTTGTCAATCTAGTTTGATATTGTAGACAAATTTTATAGGAGGAAATCTGTAAATCTGTTCTCAAACATTTCAACCAAGGGTTTTTGGATCTAAGATGACCTGTTTACGAGTCGAGATAGGGGGGAATTAGGCAGGTGGTAGGCTCATCAGCTGGTCACATGATCAAAACAGGTTAATCCAAAAATTTCACTGGAGCAGAACTTTTTAAAAAAATCATACAAATATCAAAATACCATAATTCATTGAATTCCTAAAATAATTGGCCTGAAAATTGAATTTAGTAAACATGATTCTGGACTGAATGCTTCATTTGAGCTGATGAATTTTGGAGTTTTTAAATCAGTTAGAATTAGAGGTTTTCAGGGTGATGTGGATTTCAAAAAACTATCTTGCTTTAGAGAAGGGTGTGGGTGGGGGTCTCTCTAATTTGGGAAGTGTTTAAAGTCACCCATAGCAACAAAATCTATAACCGTTTAGAAATTAAACTGTTTAAAAATGTCAAAACATTTAATTATCTAACTCTTAGGTTATTAAATAGAAATAATGCTTTATGACAATCCCCTCTGATCTTGCTTAAAAATACCATTGAGTTTTCTCTGGGGAAGGGGGGGTAAAAAACACAGAAATGAAAGAGTTACATTCCTAAATTTGACTCCAGTATCAATAATACAGTTACAGTTTTAAAGAAGGGTAGCCTATTTTGAATTCTCCCTCTTTATTCTGTCATCATGGACAGCTGCTAGTGAAAAAATGGGCGAATTCATTTTTCATGGAGCCTCCGTTGGTAAAATATTTTTGGGATGGGCGAAGAAAATATCAAAAGCTGTCAGTTTGATTTATAAATTTAGGAGTTAACAGGCAGAAGAAAAATGGGTTGAGAATGATAAACTGACAACAGGTCAAACATACAAATATTTAAACTTTTTTATTGTCATTGATGTCGACATAAAAAGAATAAGGAATTAAGATTCAGATATGTCAAACGAATTTAAAATTTTTGTTTGGTGGTATATGTTTATATAGTTTTCATAATAAAGCTCTGTTTACACTATCAAACTTTATGTGACAAAAAAATGTGATGTGCCTATATTGGACATGTCATACCACTACCATATGTGGGCATGTCACTACAATATTTGGGCATATCACTACCACATTTAGGCATATCATTACCATATTTGGGCATATCACTACTATATTTGGGCATATCTTAGGCATATCACTACCATATTTGGGCATATCACTACTACATTTGGGCATATCACTACTACATTTGGGCATATCACTACTACATTTGGGCATATCACTACCACATTTAGGCATATCACTACCACATTAGGGCATATCACTACTACATTTGGGCATATCACTACCACATTTGGGCATATCACTACCACATTTGGGCATATCACTACTACATTTGGGCATATCACTACCACATTTGGGCATATCACTACCACATTTGGGCATATCACTACCACATTTGGGCATATCACTACCACATTTAGGCATATCACTACCACATTTGGGCATATCACTACCACATTTGGGCATATCACTACCACATTTGGGCATATCACTACCACATTTAGGCATATCACTACCACATTTGGGCATATCACTACCACATTTGGGCATATCACTACCACATTTGGGCATATCACTACCACATTTGGGCATATCACTACCACATTTAGGCATACCACTACCACATTTGGGCATATCACTACCACATTTGGGCATATCACTACCACATTTGGGCATATCACTACCACATTTAGGCATATCACTACCACATTTGGGCATATCACTACCACATTTGGGCATATCACTACCACATTTGGGCATATCACTACTACATTTGGGCATATCACTACTACATTTGGGCATATCACTACTACATTTGGGCATATCACTACTACATTAGGGCATATCACTACTACATTTGGGCATATCACTACCACATTTGGGCATATCACTACCACATTTGGGCATATCACTACCACATTTGGGCATATCACTACCACATTTGGGCATATCACTACCACATTTGGGCATATCACTACCACATTTGGGCATATCACTACTACATTTGGGCATATCACTACTACATTTGGGCATATCACTACCACATTTGGGCATATCACTACCACATTTGGGCATATCACTACCACATTTGGGCATATCACTACCACATTTGGGCATATCACTACTACATTTGGGCATATCACTACTACATTAGGGCATATCACTACTACATTTGGGCATATCACTACTACATTTGGGCATATCACTACTACATTTGGGCATATCACTACCACATTTAGGCATATCACTACCACATTTGGGCATATCACTACTACATTTGGGCATATCACTACTACATTTAGGCATATCACTACTACATTTAGGCATATCACTACTACATTTGGGCATATCACTACTACATTTGGGCATATCACTACTACATTTGGGCATATCACTACCACATTTAGGCATATCACTACCACATTTGGGCATATCACTACCACATTTGGGCATATCACTACTACATTTGGGCATATCACTACCACATTTAGGCATATCACTACCACATTTGGGCATATCACTACCACATTTAGGCATATCACTACCACATTTGGGCATATCACTACCACATTTAGGCATATCACTACCACATTTGGGCATATCACTACCACATTTGGGCATATCACTACCACATTTGGGCATATCACTACCACATTTGGGCATATCACTACCACATTTAGGCATATCACTACCACATTTGGGCATATCACTACCACATTTAGGCATATCACTACCACATTTGGGCATATCACTACTACATTTGGGCATATCACTACCACATTTAGGCATATCACTACCACATTTGGGCATATCACTACCACATTTGGGCATATCACTACTACATTTAGGCATATCACTACCACATTTAGGCATATCACTACCACATTTGGGCATATCACTACCACATTTGGGCATATCACTACCACATTTAGGCATATCACTACCACATTTGGGCATATCACTACTACATTTGGGCATATCACTACTACATTTGGGCATATCACTACTACATTTGGGCATATCACTACTACATTTGGGCATATCACTACCACATTTAGGCATATCACTACCACATTTGGGTATATCACTACTACATTTAGGCATATCACTACCACATTTAGGCATATCACTACCACATTTGGGCATATCACTACTACATTTGGGCATATCACTACCACATTTGGGCATATCACTACCACATTTGGGCATATCACTACCACATTTGGGCATATCACTACCACATTTGGGCATATCACTACCACATTTGGGCATATCACTACCACATTTAGGCATATCACTACCACATTTGGGCATATCACTACCACATTTGGGCATATCACTACCACATTTGGGCATATCACTACCACATTTGGGCATATCACTACCACATTTGGGCATATCACTACCACATTTGGGCATATCACTACCACATTTGGGCATATCACTACCACATTTAGGCATATCACTACCACATTTGGGCATATCACTACCACATTTGGGCATATCACTACCACATTTGGGCATATCACTACCACATTTAGGCATATCACTACCACATTTGGGCATATCACTACCACATTTGGGCATATCACTACCACATTTGGGCATATCACTACCACATTAGGGCATATCACTACCACATTTGGGCATATCACTACCACATTTGGGCATATCACTACCACATTTGGGCATATCACTACCACATTTGGGCATATCACTACCACATTTGGGCATATCACTACCACATTTGGGCATATCACTACCACATTTGGGCATATCACTACTACATTTGGGCATATCACTACTACATTTGGGCATATCACTACTACATTAGGGCATATCACTACTACATTTGGGCATATCACTACCACATTTAGGCATATCACTACCACATTTAGGCATATCACTACCACATTTGGGCATATCACTACCACATTTGGGCATATCACTACTACATTTGGGCATATCACTACTACATTTGGGCATATCACTACTACATTTGGGCATATCACTACTACATTTGGGCATATCACTACCACATTTAGGCATATCACTACCACATTTAGGCATATCACTACCACATTTAGGCATATCACTACCACATTTGGGCATATCACTACCACATTTGGGCATATCACTACCACATTTGGGCATATCACTACTACATTTGGGCATATCACTACTACATTTGGGCATATCACTACTACATTTGGGCATATCACTACTACATTTGGGCATATCACTACTACATTTGGGCATATCACTACCACATTTGGGCATATCACTACCACATTTGGGCATATCACTACCACATTTAGGCATATCACTACTACATTTGGGCATATCACTACTACATTTGGGCATATCACTACCACATTTGGGCATATCACTACCACATTTGGGCATATCACTACCACATTTGGGCATATCACTACCACATTTGGGCATATCACTACCACATTTAGGCATATCACTACCACATTTGGGCATATCACTACCACATTTGGGCATATCACTACCACATTTGGGCATATCACTACTACATTAGGGCATATCACTACTACATTTGGGCATATCACTACTACATTTGGGCATATCACTACTACATTTGGGCATATCACTACCACATTTGGGCATATCACTACCACATTTGGGCATATCACTACCACATTTGGGCATATCACTACTACATTTGGGCATATCACTACCACATTTAGGCATATCACTACCACATTTGGGCATATCACTACTACATTTGGGCATATCACTACTACATTTAGGCATATCACTACTACATTTGGGCATATCACTACTACATTTGGGCATATCACTACTACATTAGGGCATATCACTACTACATTTGGGCATATCACTACCACATTTGGGCATATCACTACCACATTTGGGCATATCACTACCACATTTGGGCATATCACTACTACATTAGGGCATATCACTACTACATTTGGGCATATCACTACTACATTTGGGCATATCACTACTACATTTGGGCATATCACTACCACATTTGGGCATATCACTACCACATTTGGGCATATCACTACCACATTTGGGCATATCACTACCACATTTGGGCATATCACTACTACATTTGGGCATATCACTACTACATTTGGGCATATCACTACTACATTAGGGCATATCACTACTACATTTGGGCATATCACTACCACATTTAGGCATATCACTACCACATTTGGGCATATCACTACCACATTTAGGCATATCACTACCACATTTGGGCATATCACTACCACATTTGGGCATATCACTACCACATTTGGGCATATCACTACCACATTTGGGCATATCACTACTACATTTGGGCATATCACTACTACATTTGGGCATATCACTACTACATTTGGGCATATCACTACTACATTTGGGCATATCACTACCACATTTGGGCATATCACTACTACATTTAGGCATATCACTACTACATTTGGGCATATCACTACTACATTTGGGCATATCACTACCACATTTGGGCATATCACTACTACATTTGGGCATATCACTACTACATTTGGGCATATCACTACTACATTTGAGCATATCACTACCACATTTGGGCATATCACTACCACATTTGGGCATATCACTACCACATTTGGGCATATCACTACTACATTTGGGCATATCACTACTACATTTGGGCATATCACTACTACATTTGGGCATATCACTACCACATTTAGGCATATCACTACCACATTTGGGCATATCACTACCACATTTGGGCATATCACTACCACATTTGGGCATATCACTACCACATTTGGGCATATCACTACTACATTTGGGCATATCACTACTACATTTGGGCATATCACTACTACATTTGGGCATATCACTACTACATTTGGGCATATCACTACCACATTTGGGCATATCACTACTACATTTAGGCATATCACTACTACATTTGGGCATATCACTACTACATTTGGGCATATCACTACTACATTTGGGCATATCACTACTACATTTGGGCATATCACTACTACATTTGGGCATATCACTACCACATTTGGGCATATCACTACTACATTTAGGCATATCACTACTACATTTGGGCATATCACTACCACATTTGGGCATATCACTACCACATTTGGGCATATCACTACCACATTTGGGCATATCACTACTACATTTAGGCATATCACTACTACATTTGGGCATATCACTACTACATTTGGGCATATCACTACTACATTTGGGCATATCACTACCACATTTGGGCATATCACTACTACATTTAGGCATATCACTACTACATTTGGGCATATCACTACCACATTTGGGCATATCACTACCACATTTGGGCATATCACTACCACATTTGGGCATATCACTACTACATTTGGGCATATCACTACCACATTTGGGCATATCACTACAATTTCTGGGCATATCACTACCATACCTGGGCACATCACACTTTTTATGTCAAACTAGTTTGATAGCGTAGACAGACCGTTTAATTTGGGTAGTTTGATATGAAGACATGAAAAAGACAAACTATACCTTAAAATGTTCGTAGGTCCTCTGTCGGTGGTCATACCATTCGGCGTATTGTGAGTATGTTTGAAAGAATGGTTGCAGGTTCTGCCTACTTTCACATTTCTCTATAAATTTCTTGAGATGTTCTTCAATTTTTGGGTCAACTTTTATTTTCAGTTGCGTGACAATGATTTCAGTTTCGGAGGTCGTTGAAGCATGCCCTGGTATTCTTGTAATCGACTAAAAATAGTTTCAGAAAGATTTTTAATTTTAAAACTTGAGAATGCAATTTGTAATGACTTCATAGAGTAGAATCTCTACTCTATTTGACAATAGTGATTTTTATTTTCAACTGAAATTGTCTCTTTAATAAGGAATTCTACTAAAATTAAAATAAATAGTTGGACTTCACCATATATATCAATTGAAAGCCTATAGCATATATATAAACCAAAATACTGTATTGGCAACACTACACTATTTACACTACATTACATTGACACTAACCTAGTACCAAATCAAACTATTATAAAAGTACTATTTAACGATCGTTGAATAGTGCGTACTATTACACGCCATGTGACCCACATTCGTCCAATCAAATGACAGGAATTTATTTAGGTGTTATATAATAAAAGATATAAAATGCTATTGTTGTCAACAGAGCATAAAACATGTTAATAATACTATATAAGTGATAAACACCATATTAGGCAATTAATAACCCTGGACAGTCTATGTTTCCAAATTTAGTCAACGTAAATGTCATTCCAATTATTTTAAGTTCAATAAGTAATTAACACCTTATTAAGCACAGGTATAGCGAGCTAATTAATAATTTTCAAGGTTTTCCATAAATTGTAGTTAAATTAAGCAATTATCGTTTTAATTGAGTGAAGATTGTGAAAATAAGCATAAGCCTACTTTATTTTGTGTTACAACAGGATTTTTCTAATTCCAAATACTAAATAACTTTGGGAATTCTTGGAGAGACTTTAAGATATTTGCAAGAATTTTAATTGAATGGCAAAAAGTCAATTCAAAATTTATATTACTTAAAATAGAGGGCACTGTCAAAGATGTTGTTGAAAGATAGCTTTATAAAAAGAGGGGGCTAGTCATAATAGTTTATTTATCTAGGATGTGTGTTGGGGTACAAGTTTTAACATCCTACATTTGCAATACAGGATTAAAGCTCTGTCCACACTATCACACTTTGTGTTACAAAAATGTGATGCCCATATATGGACATGATAATGTCATATCACTACCATATTTATGGCATATCACACTTTTTTTTGTCAAACTAGTTTGATAGTGTATACAGAACTAGAAAATCTTGTCATCTTGTACACTTTATTTTTATCATCTCTATGGTCTCTTACCTGTACTTCAGCTACATCAAACACGACATCAAATTCCTGATTGTAGCAATGACCTTGAAGGTGTTGCCTAATAATGATGCTGCCGTCCTCTTGACCAATTGATTTCCGGGTAAAATCATCAAAATGAATGCCAGTAAGAGATGCCATAAGAGAATTCTGAGAGAAAAATATTTAATACGCAATGAGGCGATATGCTTGGAACATAATGACTCTCATTTGAAGGTAAAGTTTTGACAGGTTTGTTCAAAGTTAAAAAAACATTCATTTGTTCAACAATGGGATTATACAGTATAATATAGTTGTTTAGAAGTTAGTGTTTTGTTGGAAATAGCCTCTACTATTTAACTACTAATTTATAAATTATTATTATTTATTGTGTGTAATTTCAAAATTTTATGTAATTTTTTAAATAATTTTATTATGATATTTATTATAGGTAGTCAGTGCAGGGGCAGATCCAGGTTTTTTTCAACAGTGCTAATAATTATTATTATAGTACTATCAAAAATAGATATCAAAGTAGTTCATAACTTCATTTTAGCTACCAAAAGGTCTTGGCTACTTACATCATGTGGTTTCAGCTGTACATTCACTGGTCTAAAACCATGCTTATCTTCTACAACTTTAAACATTTCTCTGTGAATTAAACCATAATTTCTTTTACATTAATCCATAACATTTCCTTATATTCAAAGGTTATTGGGCAAAACTAAGGGGAATGGGTGAAAGCATACACCTTCAAAATTTACTGGGAGAAGTGGGTGACCAAGCCTAAAGTTATTTTAAGGACTTCCACCCAGTCTAATTTGAACATGATAGCACCCAAACAAGAAACGTCTCGGTACTAAAAGTAAGCAACACCCACCTCTAAGACAACACAAAAATCCTTGATAAACTATATACAGTATTATTATACTATCGAGGTATTTATAGGGAGGTTTGTAATAGTTTTGGTGTGTATAGTAATAAGAGGAACACTGCAGTTATTGTAACATATCGTCTCATGGCAAACTTACTGAATGGCATCAAGCTCAGTGTTTGAGAATCCGAGAAGTGACTCGTTCTGTGAGTCGAGTTCAGACTCTAAACTTTCAATTTCCATCTTCAATTGCTCCACCAGTTTCTCACAACTCTCAATGTTTCTTGTCCTTTTCATACTGTCCTCGAGAAACTTGTCAATGTGTGGAGACATTCCTGATCCCTGTTGATCATTTGGAAACCTTTTAAAAAACAAACAAATTAGTAGGTGAACTTACTAGAATAGACTAGGTAGACAGAGCCGCTAGTTAGTAGTGTTAGACTATTAGTAATAATATCATTATTAGGCCTACTGTAGCTCTAGTTGGAAAAGCCTTTCCTAATACTAGTAGTAGTAGGCTAGCTACTTAGCTAGAGCCTACTACTATTAGTAATAGAGTAGTTAGTTAAGCCTATCTAGTCTAGCTACATACAGTACTACAGTACTACTATAGCCTAGCTAGACTACACACCACACAGTCTTTATGTAGTAGGTAGACTAGCTCTACTAAGGTAGCTAGCTAGCTACTACTACTAGCCTACTAGCTAGGCATACTCCTACTACTTTACTAGGCTAGCTAGCCTATAGATAGGGCCTAACTAACTAACGTACCTGTCCTGGTCCTAGCTAGTGTAGTACTAGTAGGCCGCGGCCTATTACTTTTACTAGCCTCCTTGCTTGCCTTGCTAGTAGCCTAGCTAGGCTAGGCCTATAGGCCTAGTCTACACACTGTCACCACACTTAGCACTAGCTAGGCCTACTATACTACTACCTAGAGACTAGGCTAGACCTACTGAACTGTACTGACACGACACGCTACTACTGCTGACACTCACTCACTGTCTGTCACTACTACTAGCCTAACTCCTAGCTCTAGTACTAGTAGGCCTACCTAGCCTTATAGGCTAGTGTAGGGGCCTAACTAAAACAAATATATTCGACTGGACTATTTGACAGGTCAGAAGGTAGCTAAGCTTTAATTAAGTTTTATTTAAATATAAATTGTCATAAACTCACTCATGTATTAGGCGTTGAATGTTTGTCATTTCTTTTAAGAAATCACCATCCGAATAACCCGCCATATTTATTATTGTTATTTCATTGTTTACGTTTCTCTCCTCTCCCATTTCCTGAAGCAGCATTGGTGGCAGTATAATGCGCCCTCTATCCTCCTTTCCTATCGCCATCTTTGAGACGTAAACAGTGGTGAGAATAAACTTGTTAAATATCACTAAATATCTAATTACTTAGAATAAATCGAAAAGTAATTGTTACTTTAATCTATTTAATGGATATTATTTTAATACTTTTTGGTAATTTTAAAGCACTATTGTGACAGTAAGTGCTATTATAAATATCGATATTGCTCGACTTCCCCGTGTCGGATATTTTAGGCCTAGCTAGTCTTAGGCCAAGCTAGGCCTAGGTTCTATATAGTGTATTTGGACAGTTTGTATCTTGGTGACATCATTCTTTCTATTAAGGTTGATACTGTGTGCGTACCATGGCCAAGTCAAAGAACCATACAAGTCATAACCAAAGTAAGTTTCCTAAATAAGAGAATGCACTGTACAAAAAGAAAAAATAGTGTAACTGTAAGTGTTGGCAAGATAATCAAGAAATTCTGTGGCAAATAGCTATTATTATGCATTTTAATTTTACTATAATTTTTTCCCCCAAACAGGTAAAAAAAACCACAGAAATGGTATAAAGAGGCCGAAAACACAAAGATACCCATCATTGAAAGGGGTAAGGATTTTGTTATTACACCACTCAACTTTTTAGTAATTCCTGTATGTAATGTAATTTTAATATAATTTCTCATATTTCTTTTCTAGGTTGATCCAAAGTTTTTGAAGAATATGAGGTTCGCAAAGAAACACAATGTACGTCACCCTAAACCGAAGGCATAGATGGATTTTGCAGATACCTGTAACATAGAACTGTTTATTACAAACAATTAGATCAAAAATACTACTGTTTACGAGTAATGCATTGGCAAATAAAACACTTGGTATAAACAGTAATAAAATGTCTGTTGCTTTTTTTTTCAAACTTTCGTATTACAGTAGTATATATTGTTACTGGTCCTGTGAGGTCGCTTCGCAATTGAACATTCACCACTTCCCTCTCCAAGGGTAGTTAAAATTCTTGTATCTTTACGCAGTTAAATGTGGACTCTTGAGTTCATTTAGTCCATTCTACATTGCAAAATGACCTTGTTTGTGTAAAATGAAACATGGACTAAATTTTTCTTTTTGTCTAAATTCATAAACATGTACTGTATTGTAATATCCCCCAAAATGACACATGTTTTTAGTAATCCTGGATATGGGAAAGAAATATGTATACATTTATTGTTTACACTCTACCTAAGACCTTTAAACAACAATTTCTTACAAAAAACGCCCGCTCTAGTCTACATGCATCTCAATATCTATCGGCAAATGTTTTCATAGACTCTCTTTTCCCAGACTTGGTAGGGTGTGCACATGCCCAGTCCCATTCCATTTTTTTAGCCGTAGTGAACTATATGGTAAAATTTTCCTAATGCTTCTGTTCTCTTGAATATATAACTGATAAAAGATGCGGCGTGACAAAACATGGAATATTACTGCTGAGGTCCAAGATTTTATACATAGCGCCCTCTACAATTGATGCATTTTAAATATACTGCCATGCTTTCCTATTCAGATATTTTATCATTAAAAGTTTGGACTTTCTAAATTCTAAAGTTTAATTTGCTAATCTTTTAGATAGGGTACAATACTACAATACAAAACGATGAATATTGACACATTTCTATAATATAGAAGGTATGATACATCATTCTGTAGTATTATAATACTGTATATCTTTTAAACATAATTCTTAAATCTTATCTATTAAAAGAGATCTCCTTCAGAACTTCAAAGGCATTGTCTGAAAACCCTGACGTCAATTTGGGAATCATGTAACATTGACTCAACTTCCGCTTTAGTTACGAATCGTCAATACCTATTATGAAAAAACAGGTAAATAAGAATTAAAGATCAATAGATGTAAACACTACCAAAACAGGTAATGTCATTGAATATAAGGTCAGCGAATTGTCACCTGTGAGGTCAGCGAATTGACACCTCTAGGATGTTTTTAGTTCAATGTAATTAAGGTCACATTGAAGGCTAATTAATCTGTATACAACAAGTATTGTGGGCTGATTTAATTCATAAACTTTTGAGTAATACAGTACTAATCATGGAGGTTTACCTCCATGTACTAATTATAAAATAAAAATTGTCTTATTTTGTGTACAGCCATAAACCACAATTAATAAGGGACCACAACAAGGTTTTTTTTCTACCGCAGTAACAACAGTACAGTTTCTTCTCCTCAATTAATGTCTATATATATCATATACAGTATTATTGTTATTTTGCCATTATTGAAATTAAATAAATAAACATTTTCTGCCATACACAATACAAAGAAGACAAAACAAGTATAAAAGGCAAGGCAAGACCAAACAGGTGCTAAACACCTATGCTAGTTGGTCAACACAGAACAGAGCACAGAAATAAAAAAATAAAAAATTACGTTTTACAATTAAAGCAGCTACAAAAAACTACACACATTTTCAATATCAAAATTATTTTTAAAATAAAATATTGAGATAATTTAATAATTTGGTTTTAAAAGAAAGACTTAGTTGCGAATTTCTTTTATTGTTTAGTTTGTGTCAATGTAGAAGTTTTAAAGATAATTAGCTACAATCAACAGTACAGTAGGCCTATGTATGATTACTACGAAAAAAGTTTGCTAAATAATCCAATGAAAAAATTAAAGAGTAGACAAGGTGTAGTTACTGCAGTAACTGCAGATGAATGATTTTGAAATGATTCCTAATATCTAATTCTATCATGGAGGAATAACAATAAATACTTTTATTAAAATTACTGTATGATATGCTTTTATTTTACAGTGACCCCCCCACGGTACCACACTTTCTAGAGGTCTAGAAGCCCTACAACTATTTTACACTAAAGACGTATAAATAGACATATATAATATTCTTTTACCAAGGCTAATACTTTAATGAGATTGAGTTATTGATCATAGCAAAATACAAAGCGTTTTTTTATTCCGGTCGATACTCGATATTGTAAAAATCCCAGATCATTACCAAAACAATCTAAAGAAACTATTAATATCACTTAGTGAATTATTTTTGTCATCTTCTATCGATGCTGTGTCAGATAATCAATGCTGTCACACTTTCTGTCAGGTTCGACAAACTTTTAATAAGTAAAATATTGATCTGGTGCTTTTTGTGAGTGATCAATAACTCAATCTTAAGTAAATTAATTTATATAATTATTCAAATATTATTGTAATAATAGAGGAGAGAATATTGTTCTTTACTTCTGTCAGACCATGAGGCATAGATGACATTGTCCTTGTCAGTTGTCTGCCCTTCCATCAATGTTTTTTAAATAAATATCAAGATTTATTTTTTTTTTCTTTTATCTAAAGATTTTCATTTCTTTTATCTAAACATGTCATTGCTGTAATCTTAATCCAATTTTTTTTAGGCGTTAAGCTATGCCTACATTATCAAACTCGACAAAAAATGTGCCCAAATATGGTAGTGATATGCACAAATATGGTATTGATATGATTTCATCGTGTCCATATATGGGCACATCACATTTTTTTGTCGCATAAAGTTTGATAGTGTAGACAGAGCTTTAAGTTTGGTTCCCATTTGAACGCAACGCAAAAACATAGATGCAACCAAAGTGAGTTGACCAATCACAAGCCACAGTTGGATGACTCATAAAGTCATGATTGGTCAAATTACTTCCTATTACATCCAATTGGAACCAACTTTAATTAGACTAGACTTGGTTAGATTGGCCACATTAAGCATATTGGAATTGACCAATTTAACCTAAATTTATACTAAATTAGAAGGTAGGATTGTAACTCAATCATCCACAGTGATGTATTTCCGTTGGTCTAATATTGTAATATCAAGGCTAATATTTAGATGAGATTGAGTTATTGATCAATCATAGCAAAATACAAAAGCGTTTTTTTAGGTCAATACTAAAAATTGTAAAATTTCCTGATCATTAACAAGACAATCTATAGATACTATTAATATAATTTCATGAATTATTTGTAGTCTCATCTATTGGTTCGTGATCAGATAATCGATGCTGTCACAGAAACTACCAGGTTCGACAAACTTGTTATAAGCGACATACAATAAAACGTATTGTTCCTCATTTCCGTTAACACGTCTTTGAACTCGGGTAATTGAGAATAATTTTCTAAAAATGTCAATATCTAATTGAAATCAATTAACTTCTTCACTTATCCATGCAAATCGTTACAAAAGAAATTATTTCTAGATGAAATTGATTATTCTAATTGTACGCCATGTTAAGGTAGACTTGTTTCTAAACTTATAATAGTATAATTACAAATTGGAAAAAGTAAACCTAATTTTAATCCCTGTTGTTTAAACTCTGTCTACACTATCAAACTTTATGTGACAAAACTTTATGTGACAAAAAATATGTGATATATATATGGACATGATAATGTCATATCACTACCATAATTTGGGCCTATTACTACCATATTTGGGCACATCACACTTTTTCAAACTAGTAATATGATCTGATAGTTAGATAGAGCTTAATCAAAAAAATGGGATGTGCTCAAATATGGTAGTGATATGACATCATCACATAAAGTTTGATAGTGTAAGTAATACAGTAGGACCTCTATTAAGGGGACAACATTAAAATGTTCCCTGAATAGGGATGACCCAAAGGAAGGATTGTCATGTAGTGGTAATCCACCTACAGGTAGTAGATTACATTGCCTTGATCAGGAAAAGATTCCAGGAGTGAAGCCAATTTTTGACATGATTGTACACTAACTAATATCTTGTACTGTTCATTAATACAACATTACCTTAAAAAATCTACCAATTATTGCCTATACAAAAAACATACAAATGGTGTTTATATGCTACCTGTGACTAGATATTAATTTAAGACAGAATTGGATTAAGAGATGGTTTATGGTGTGGGAGGATATAGATTTTATGTCTCAGATTAACACACTGTACATTTAATCTGAGTAAGTCTTCCTATTTACATACCAATTGGTCTAAAAGCAGTTTGTAGATGAGAATAATGGCTTTATTAACAGTGCAGAGTAGGCCTACATTTACAGTGCAGAGTAGGCCTATTATCAAATCACAAACTTCTATCAGGCAACATAAATCTGTTATAATATTGCCCTCTTCAGTTACAAATACTAGCAAACTATATGAAATCATAAAAACTATTTTCATTGGTTTGCAATTGTATGCAGCACATCCTATGTTGGCTGTGTGCCAAGAATTATAGAAATAAACACATGTAAATAACATAATTGTTATTTTTGTATGTGCACATTGGCACATTGTGGTACTGTGGCACAGTGGTTTTCATTATAAGTAGGTCAAAGGTATCAATGACGTCATAGTAAACATTTTGAGAGAACAAACACCTACAAATAAATAGATTTGCAGGCCCGTATCCAGCATTTATAATGGGGGGGGGGGGAGGGGGTCAGGTCATCAAAATTTGCGTTATTTGACGTTCTAAAGACTGATTTAAGACTCTTTGTTGTGGCTTGGGCTAGTTGAACGATGGACACCAGAACTTAACGCTTTCATGATGTTTAAAGGCCAACTCAGACAGCGTCGTACAACGCTGTCTGAGTTGGCCTTCCTTCCATGTTTAGGCGCCGTATTCGATAGTGTCTGTATTTCCAAACACGTCTTTACCGCCGGTTGTCTGTATTTCCAGCAAACACTTTGCCGCGTACCGCGTACATGAAGCGCTAAGCTATTGCTTATCGTCACATGATCGACTCCGCATGTTTTACATCGAGTTTGTAGTAATTTAATTACCGGTATTTTTTCATTTTATATTAACGTATTTTTGTTTGTATACCATTGATAATGTAAATTTTGTATATATATAATGATATTGTCTTTAGTTAAACAAGACAAGAAAAAATACCAACCGAGGAAATAGTGGACCTTTTGGGACTTGGACCCAACGCACCCCCCCTCCCCCTGGATACGGGCCTGGTATGTAATGATAAAGAAATAATAGGCCTACAATGTTATGTAACATCATTTGTCAATTGATTATATTACCTAGGCCTATGTATTGTGTGTATTCAGTCAATTCTCGACAAATATATTTTTATGTATCTCAATTGTCTTTGGGCCCGTTTCTGCTGCCAACCCAAAATATACCGTATAAATATACCGTATAAATATACCGTATATATACCGTATATGAAATTCGTGCACCGTTTCCGCTGCACATACTTCGTGGGTGGGTTGTAAAAAAGTTGGCTTTCATTACCCAAAATGCATTTCGTGAGACGGAAGTATGGATTGACCTCGTGTAGTGAGGTTTTTACCTACCGGTACATGCTGACAAAAACAAAACAATGATGGTTTCTCAAAACGTCGTAGCATTGCTTTCTATTTTAAATCTAATGAGCAGAAGTGGCAACGAATTTACACCGCACATACAAGCACAATCTAGAAATGTCACTATAAATAAACTCTGTTATTAGTTATCCGCTTGGTATACCAAGCGGATAACTCCTTGTTATTGTACGAGATCAACATTTTTTTTCTGTATTATTAGTTATCCGCTTAGTAGCGGATAACTTCTTGTAATCGTCCTGTTACTTTTTTTTTTTTTTTTTCTTATTTCTTTCTCCTCCATTTTTGTGCCTCACGTATCTCAAAAACTTGTAAACTAAACATTTCATAACTTTGTCAACATATGGGCATTTACGTGAAGTTGTGCACCTCCTATTTTTGAATGACGTCAGAGTTGCGCAACGTGACTTACGTGCGATTTTATGATTTTTTATGATTGATCATAGACTAAAAACCAAGCATAAATTTGTTTTGACACTTTGTGAAAATTTAAGTCATATCAAGGGCAAACTTTTTGTGGATTAAAAATGCCATGTTTTACAAGACGTTACGCGCGCACGCGCATTTCTCCTCTCTTTTTGTATCTCGCGTATCTCAAAAACGTGTAAACATAACATTTCATAACTTTGTCAACATATGGGCATTCACGTGAAGTTGTGCACCTCCTATTGTGAATGACGTCAGAAATGCGCAACGTGACTTACGCATGATTTTATGAATTTCGCGTATTTAACATAGATTTAAAACCATATAACAATTTAAATTGAAACTTAGCAAAATTTTAATTTATATCATGCGCTAACTTTCTGTGGAAAAAAAATTGCGTGTTTTACACAAAGTTACGCGCGCACGCGCATTTAAAATTCAAAATGCGCAAAATTAATTTTTAATCAACTTTCTACGCTGATTATGACATTTTGACCATGTCAAAATTTCCCACGTGCGCGAACAATTTTATGCGCGTGGTGCGCACGTAGCGCTAAAAGTATTTTTTTTTTATTGAATTATGTTTTTCCAGCCTTTTATAGTAATTTTACCAATTTTAAAACAATTTCGACTTACAATTACGTCATACGGGCACGTTGAATTGGATACTTTACGTGCGTTTTTGATGAAAAAGTTAAAAAATTTGTCAAAATTATGCCTTTTTTTAAACAGTCATAGATTCTAAACAACGAGGTGAACTTTTTTTTAATTACATATTCTGGAAGTTGATGAGTTGTAGAAATCGGATCATGAATCAATATGGCTAACCGGACATTGTGACGTCATCGTATGGCCACACGAATGTAAAATATAGGATTTTTGTCTCTTTCGTTATTGCTCATCATATTCAATGGAGCGCATTACGCCTATCTGTATTCCTTTTTCTCTGAGATTTTAATATTGTCTAGGTCAATCAACTATCTTACGCATGAGTTAAAAATATTTTAATTTTTATGACGTCACCATGCCTAAAAATTTTAATTAACAGCGTCATTAATTTCATCTTTACAGTAAATTTTAATCTGTTATAGCTCGTAAGAATAAAATGTGATAATCACGATTAAAACGTTTTCAGGAAGCTATGGGATTGTAGATACGAAATCATGTGAACTTTTCGCCAATCAGATGTTGTGACGTCATCATATGGCCAGTTAAATAAACAAAGTCATATTTTCATCTTTTGCGTCATAGTTCATTACATTTAAAAAAGCGCGCATTAATATTTCACGTATTCTAATTTCTTCTAAACGTTAATATGTTGTTGCTGAGATAATTTTCTTCCGAAATTACTACTGTACCTTCGCGTTTCCTTTTGAAAATTAAAATAAAATACGGGTCCCGTAATTTCACCTATTTTACACTGTTTGTGACATGTATACAGATTATACTGTGTATACTATATGACAGAAAATATACAGCATTCAGCACTAACAACATATCATATTCTTCAGTTCAGGTCATAATGACATAATCTTTTTCGGTGTGCAATGCAATATTCCAACGTATGACGTGCACGTGGCGTTTGTCGTGCGGATAACTAACTCGTCAAAGTGACGAGTTTCATGTCTAGTTCTTCTTTCCTTCCTTCCTTTTTGTGAGTCGCGTTTCTCTAAAATGTGTAAACATAACATTTCATAACTTTGACAACATATGGGCATTTACGTGAAGTTGTGCACCTCCTATTTTTGAATGACGTCATAGTTGCGCAACGTGACTTACGCGCAATTTTATGAATTTCAATGATTGATCATAGATTAAAAACCAAAAGTCATTTAGTATTGACACTTTGACAAAATTTAAGTCATATCAGGGGCAAACTTTCTACGGATTAAAAATGGCATGTTTCACAAGAAGTTACGCGCGCACGCGCATTTAAAATTTCAAAATGCGCAAAATTAATTTCTAATCAACTTTTTACGCGTTTCATGTCATTTTGAGCATGTCAAAAATTCCCACGGGCGCGCAATTTTTTACGCACGCGGTGCGCACGTAGCGATAAAAACATATTTTTTTCTCTTGAATTATATTTTTCAAGCCTTTCCTAGTAATTTTGAAAACAATTTAGAACTTTTCCAGTTTAAATAACGCCATACGAACACGTTGAATTAGACAATTTGTGCGCGTTTTTTATGAAAAAGCTTAAAAAATCATCAAAATAATGTCTTTTTTTAAACAGTCATAGTTTCTAAAGTAAACCGTGAACCGTTTATTTTTATTACAAAATCTAGAAGTTGATGAGTTGCAGATATCGGATCATGCATCGATAAGGCTAAAAAAACATTGTGACGTAATCGTATGGCCACACGAATGTAAAATATAGGATTTTTGTCTGTTTCGTTATTGCTCATCACATTCAATGGAGCGCATCACGCTTATCTGTATTCCTTTTTCTCCTATATTTATATATTGTCTAGGTCAATCAACTTTCTTTAGCATGAGAAAAAAATATTTACATTTTTATAACGTCATCATGCCTAAAAATTTTAATTACGTGGGTCATTAATTTCATCTTTACAGTAAATTTTAATCTGTAATAGCTCGTAAGAATAAAATGTGATAATCACGATTAAAACGTTTTCTGGAAGCTATAGGATTGTAGATACGAATTCATGTAAACATTTTGCCAATCGGATGTTGTGACGTTATCATATTGCCAGTTGAATAAAAAAAGTCGTATTTTCATATTTTGCGTAATAGTTCATCACATTTAAATGTGCGCGCACCAACATTTTACGTATTCAAATTTCTTCTACACGTTAATATGTTGTTGCTAAGATAATTTTCTTCAGAAATTGCTATCGTTGTGTTGTTTTTTTTTATGACATCATCATGTTAAATATTTGAATTAAAGGCAGGTCCCATAATTCAGTTAATATGTCATATAATATACAGTAGTACAATGTACACCAGCATAGTCTCTGATGTGAGCAAATTGTTGTTTGCCGCCCTCTGTATCATGTAGAATTAATGTCTCCTTTTATACACAGTGTACTGTATAATTATAATACAAGGCGAAAATACAGGACCACCTCTTATTATAGTTTTTAACGTATGACGTGCACGTGGCATCTGTCGTGCGGATAACTAACTCGTCAAAGTGACGAGTTTCATGTCTAGTTCAAATTGAGTTTATATTATGCTATATTATCCTATATTGCCGTTTTAATTTCCATTTTTCCAGTATTTTACCATGATTTTACATCACGTTGTTGTCGTCAGGGAGTTGTTATTAGACTCCCTGTTGTCGTGTAAGAACATTCGATTTATTGTAATTAAAATCTCGGTATCTCTTCTGTTGCCATGCAGTCTCCCCCCAACTTTCGCTTCCCCCCACAATTGAATTGCAAAAATAGTGATTTGTTCGGTCCACAGTGACATTTTGATCTGTTGCTTGCTTTTACACGTGTTTTTCAACTTTCAATGCAGCAGAAAAACCAAAACAAACGCGTCGCGCTCTGTTAGTTTTTGACCTCGTGTCATGAGTCGGGTCACATTTACGGTATATTTTGAGTGCAGCAGAAACGGGGAACAAAATATACGGTATATTTTGGAATATACCGTATAATATCCACAAACGATGGGGATATTTATGCAGTATATATACCGCAAATATATACGGTATATTTTTTATGAGACCCATTTCTGCTGCCAAAAAATATACCGTATATAAAATATACCGTATATATACGGTATATTTTTGGCAGCAGAAACGGGGCCTTTGGGGCTGTCTAAACAAAATTGCTAAAATGGTGTTTTTTCATGTTGGAAGTTAGGGAAAAGGAAGCTACTATACATGTACACATTAAAATTCACAAACTTTTCAAAATTAAATTTAGAGGTCATACAAAACCTAAAAGAAACAAAATGAGAATTGTCCTTGTGATTAGTCACTTTTTTTATATTTTCTTGCGGTCCTAAAAAGGTGTGCTCTACAACGATTAGTACCCACTGAATAATGTGTTACGCACTGTAATACTCAGTTTACATAAGATATTTAAAGTCTCATTATTGTAAAAGGAAATGACATTGGTAAAAACAGAAATCTGCAGAGAAGATCTACAATGATTAGTACTCATTGTTCGGGATAGAAGATTTGTAAGCACGCGTGTATAGCTAACACGCCCACATACTATTCACAATTCACACGTGGGTGTGTGATCCGTTACTTCTCAATAGAAAAGGTCGTTCTTAGTTAAACATTGTCTTCTAGGGATTCTTGAATAGAGAAGGCCATGCTTAACGAGATGAATCCCTTTTTAAGTAGTTAAATATAGGTAGGTTTTAATATACTACTGCAAAGCCTATTATGTTTATAGCAATCGGTGTATGTTGATTAACTATAGCCTACTACTACAGTTCAATTAAAAATAAATATATATATATAACAGTTTAATAATAACAGTTCAAAAAAATACTGTGCTTCTGACTGTAGGTTCCAATATATTACTGCAAAGCTTGTTTTTAGCAATCAGTGTATGTTGATTAACTATACTAAGTTTATTCATAACAGTTCCAAAAAATAAATACCTCCTACAGTATGTACTTCTGTCTGTTTTAAAAATTAGTTGATTAACTGTATCCTACTACAATTCAATTATCAAAAATAAATATATGTAATTCTGTCTGTTTTATAAATTTGATTCATAGTTTACAGTGTTCACACCATACTTAGTCTAGTCATAAGCGAGTCCAAGTAAGCACGTACCTCCAGTCGCGCATCTAGGTTACGCCATACTTAGTCTAGTCATAAGCGAGTCCAAGTAAGCACGTACCTTCAGTCGCGCATCTAGGTTTTTTAGATCAGTGGCCATATTCACACTTGGGCTAAGGGAAACACACTTAAAATTTAGAAAAATCTAAGTCAATACAATTTAAAGGAAAATATCTCACTTAAGTGAGGCCCAGCGGCCTATGAATATTCTAAAAAAAAAATCCTGAACCTAATCTTTTGCATTATCATTTTCAGTGATCTTCCCGCAACAGTTTGGAAATTATATCTAACTTTTGCAATATTTAAAGCTTTTGAAATAAAGAATAAATAAAGCATTTAAAATTGACAGACTCAAAAGGTCAATGAAGTTTTAATTGTAATTAAAAAATTACGATTAAAATGATTATTTTTAAAATGGCCATTTGATATTTTGTTTTCTTTAAAATTGAGAATTAATTATATTCTTTTAAAAAAAGATTTTAAAATGTGACACAATTTACTTGGAATTTACCGCAGCCTTCTTTGCAGATTAAACAAATACAAATGAAAGATGAATGAAAAAAATCAACAATCAAGCCATACAAAGAAGGGATTAAGTCACATAAAATGAAAGTCACTTTCAACTTACTGAGAAAATATTTTTAAAACTCAAACAAATTTGTGTTGTGTTTTTTTACTATAGTGCACGTACAACATGGCAGGATTTGAACTTGACAACTCTGGTCTTAGAAGCCGAGCACCTTATAACTAATAATAATAATAATAACTTTTAAACTAATTATTAGGCCAAATATACCAATTTATTATCGCATTTTGGAGCCACTTAACTTGCGCTATTTATTTATTTATTTATTACCATATTTACTGAGGGTAGCCTATCCAGTTCCTAATGGAACTATCAAGTACCAGTTATTAATATTTATTTAACATTGTTTTATGTCCATTTTATGCTCTTAATTTAATAAAATAATTACTTTTAATATTTTTATTTTATTGATTTTTATTATTTGTTTTACTTTAATTGTGTTTATTTTCTCGAAACTTTAAAAACAGTATACAGTATAAAGAATAAATAAACAAAATCTTATATAAATATTGGTGAATACAATATATGTTGCAAGGTCAAATAAATCGGGAGTATTTGTAAAAATAAAAACACAAATTCTACAATGAAAGAAAACAACTCATACTACGTCCGTCCGTTACTATATCTTATAATGTTAAGTCCATGTCGTATATCTTTCTGCATGTTTAAAAATATAACCTATTTGGTTTTCTAAAAACATTTCTTCGTAATACAGAAAATTTATGACAGTAATATTGGCAAGGACTTTTGACAGTTATGGCTAATTTCTTCCTTTACAATCTCTCTTGGGTGTTACAGCACAATACATAAGCAATCATGCATACTGTATTTCTCTGTGTCAAAATATAACGATATAAACTTAATAGTACTGTACTAGAAAATGTCCATTGATCATATAATAAGGGCAAAATCCATATTAGCAATATCTTTGAATACATGCCAACACTCCCGTTTTGGTCGAGAGACTTCCATGTTTTAGATTCGTCTCCCGGCCTGACATCGTGCTCCTGGTTTTCCACATTTTCGCCTGGATTATAAAGACAACTGAATTTTAATAATGTGTTGTTTTCTGCATTAAAATTTACCAAAAAGGTTTATACACAAGCAAATTTACGATATTTATTCATTGTACAACCATAATTTTTTAATTTTTTTCTGAACGGAAAAGGGATCCCTTCACATAGCCATCACGCGATTATCTCGATAAATAGTTAAAGGATGCTATTGACAACAACAAAAACACCACCTCCCTTCAGATGTTGGCATTTGTATGTATATGATACCAGACAGGTGTTGCAATAAATTGTGAGAACAAAAATGCACACACATAGGATTTGAACTTACGTCTGTGGTCTTAGAAGTCGGGCACCTTATATTTGAACTTAGAAAAGAGCATTTAAACATTATATTAGCTATAGTATGGTAAGTTTCTTCCAATGATCAGAATTAGGGCAGAGAGCACAGGTCTATAAATTCACAGTATACAACATATCATAAAGTTTGTGTAATTTATTATAGCATTGCTATGCACGTTATAATTGGATGGAGTTTTATTTCATTTCTAGATGTGCTTCTATGAGACTTAACACTATCATACGGTAACTGTATCCTTTAAGGTTTAATAAAAACCGTCAATTTTGCTTTGGATCGTTAATTTCGGTATAACGTTCAGTAATTAATGTTTGAATATCCAGTTTCCTGATAACAAATAAATGTCATTCTCTTTTTTTATGTAATCTTTATCTGAATGATATTTATTACGCGATCATTTTTACTTAAAATAACAGCAGATGAACTAACCGTCAAGAACAAAATCAACTTTGGGATATAAAAAAAAGCATTAATAATATTATCATATGATTCTCGATAAAATATGATTCTCAAAATATTATTATTTATACACAAATATGCTTTAAGGAAATCATCTTGTGTACAAATCATATATCAAAGTTATACAGCCACTAGACAGCCTCTGATTGGTTGAGATGGATTTATCAATCAAACCCTGTTATCATCGTGGTCAGTGATCACGCTGTTAATGTTAGTTATTTCTACCAACAGCGCTGAACACCACTGAAAGATAATACCTTAATCCTAGCGTGACCAACCCCAAAAGTTCTGAATAATTAACCTTATTTCTTCTGGAGCAAGTATGGTATTTGAGTATAAATATGATTATTATCTTTGCACTAATTAAACTGTATTGAAATTCAAATAATATCATAGGCACATTCTGTGATACATCATCATGTTTTTCACATGTGATGATGCCTCATAACTGACCCTTAACCTAACCTTCCATGATACAGGCATCACATGTGATACACATGGTATGCTGTATTACAGAAATCGCCTATGATACTGAAAAATATGTGGAGATAAAGCACCAAGAATTGGAAGATCTGTGGTCCTCCAGGGGTGTCTCCATATTGTGATGGTAGGCCTACTATTAATGTGAAATTGACAAAGAATGTTTTGTTGCTATGTACCATAGAGTGCAAATATTTATCCTTGCGAACAACAATTGATTCATTTTTAAGATCAGAGTATCTTTTTCATTTTGATCTATGTGGTACACCTCAACAATTTATGACTCAATTTAACTATGGCCTGTTCACATCAATATGTTATTTTTGGCGTGGATGTTATGAAATAACTATTACAGCATTTCACAATGCCTATTGCTCTCCAAACCGCTGCAATGCTGCCAAACCACATAGATGACTATACCCACCATGTATTTTTTTTTTTGTGTGTATAAACCTCACAGAGAGCATTTGACTCACAGGTGTATAGACCAACCACATGACTATGGATAACTAAGACAATACCTCACAATTATACTGACTCTGATCTAATGAATTGGGTTGTTTCGTTTTACCAGGTAGTTGTAACGGTTTTACAAAACAAATATACTACAATGCCCAGAGTACCAAATCACCTCACAGAGAGACCAAGTTGTTTAAGTATTATACCGCCTTGGGGATGCTCATCTTATTATATACTGACAGTCATATAATAAGCCCATCTTATTATAGTTTGGGGCAAAAAAAGAACTGTATTAAACAATCCTGTGTTATTTAGGTGTAATATCCAGTGGTCTACTCATCATTCTACTTATAACACCCGATTCCCATGTACTGTCTCCACATACTATCTATTTCCGAAGTATCATATTTGGTATTAATACAACATCTCATTCATATCACATGTTGTGCCTGTATCATATAAGGTTAAAAAGGGGTAGGTTAATACTAGATACATGTGAAACACATGTGATGTTGTATTACCAAATGTTCCTATGGAAATGGATACACTAGCGAAAATCGGCTGCATTTAAGAAAAAAACAGTGTTAGATATTTAAAAATGTTCTTATCTAACTGAATACAAGGGAAATTCTTAATGTGTATTGACTTAAGTGAAATACAATTAAGGGAGATATTTGTCAATACAACCACTATAGCAATTCTTGTTGTTACTGTTTATTAACTGAAAGAACACAGTGGTCATTAAAAGTAGATAGGGATTAGGGATGGCACCAGAGGGGATGAACCACTTCCTGTCAACCTGTTTCTGGGCGAACTTCAAGTCAAGAAATCTATGTGATTAAAAAAGATTTCAGTAATGGAGAGAAAATTAAAAATTGGGATTTGTTCAGATTACCATAATAGCACAATACCACCTAAGCCTAGACAATTTCCCCAAGTTTTTGCCTTTTTATTTAAATTCCTTTTTAAAAGTAACCAGCAGGTATTTTGATTTTTTTTTAATTCAGCAGTATAGGTATGACACACTATGTGTGTTATTTTTTTTCAATGTAAGTCAAATTGCCTTCTAAAACATAACTAACTAAGCCCACAAAATTTGGGACATTTAAATTTTAGTCGGTCTTAAAGAAAATGAGAGCGCGAGGAGTCGGTTATGGTTGTGTTGGATCAAAGCATATTATTAAATGTTCCAAAATAGATACTGTGAGAATCTAAAATTTTAAGTTTTTATCAGAAGGATTATTGATATCAAATAACATTAAAAAATATAATTTTTACTTTAAAAATTGTCAACAAAGAAAATATATTTATATTCCAAAATGAATCGCATCAGTTATAAGAAAATACCCGCAATAGACGCTCACGTTAACCGGTCATCAACCCATCTCGTTGATTAATCAACATGGGTGTGGTTCAAGTGCGTGCTATTAATATACTAATAATACCAACGTCTTCTTTGTTAGTGTATTGATGAGCATATTGACCTTTGACACGTAACAAAGCATCTTCACTTACTCTGAGTGCTCTTAGTCTGTGTGTGATTAACGCAAAATGATGACGAATCGGTCTCTTTCAATTTCTTTAATTATCTATAGGGATAACCTATATTAAGTTACTAGACATCAATAATTATTTTCCCATTATCTGTACATTATATATTTGTTATTAATATTTTTGTTAATATTTTGACTGATGATATATTAAAAATTATTTATTACGCTAAATTTTTGTTTAATATATGCATGACGAAAAACACACAAATAAGGTTACTTAATTAAAGAAGGACAAAAGAGATTTGGTCTCTAAATTTTGATTCATCAAGGTAAGGAGATCGTACCATTACCAATAAATGTCCTAGTTTATTGACTACAATTAAACTATATTAAATTATTTTACTGTGTTTAAATTAAATTATTATTATGTTTACCAATGTTCCTATACTGCAAAAAAAAAAACATACTCTCTAAATTTTTTAAAAATCTTACTATAAAACAATCAAAATTTCAATCAACTTTAAAAACAATGTATTGAATTCCAAAGGTGTTTCCTTAATAGAGATTCTACGTACCGAACAGCCTCCTCCCCCACCCCCTCTTCATCCCTTATTTGGAATTTCTCGGTTCACCTTTTCAGAACATCTATAAAACTTTATGTAATAAAGACATGTGATGTGCACATTTATGAAACATGATGATGTCATATCACTACCATATTTTGGCCATGTCAAACTAGTTTGATAGTGTAGACAGAGCTTAAGACCAATGACTATCAGATAGATCAAAATTTGTAAAAGTAGGCTAACTCGTTGAAGCGTGTCCATCAACGCCGGATGTAATCCTGCAGGGGACATGAATGTCGCTCACAGGAGGCCTCAACATGGATGATGATCTTAACAACAGTTGGCAATTCCATGTTTATGCATCTGTTGCCAGATAAGATCCGATTACGTTTCTGTGTCGGCAGGACTCCATCATCCGAACGGCGTGAGATGTACTAGCGCACGTTTCTTCCTTTTATACTCTTTGGTACATGCAAGCAATCTGAATATGGTTACTTGGTTTTTTTTTGAATGACATAATGTTGGGCTCAGGGTAAATGTTCACCCTGTGGATACATTTCCAATATCTTTTTAAGGCTACTAATAATCTTATTGCAGGTTAAGGTCAAGGATTTTAAATTATATCAAGCTGAGGGACTGTTTATTAATTTCGTAATAATAAACACTTTTTCAGATATATAAAAATTTCAATCATTACTAAATTATTATTATAATAATTTTTACTACTGTAAAAAGATGAAGTGGACATGATGATAATGATGACAATGTTGATAATGATACTGATAATTATGATAATAATATCTATACCTTTATAGTGTAGAGAGTCATTATAAAAGTTGTTTTTTAAATTTCAATCATTACTAAATTATGATTATAATAATTTTTACTACTGTAAAAAGATGAAGTGGACATGATGATAATGATGAAAATGTTGATAATGATACTGATGATGATATATTAATTATGATAATAATTGCTATACTTTTATAGTGTAGAGAGTCATTATAAAGTTGTTTTTTAAATTTCAATCATTACTAAATTATGATTATAATAATTTTTACTACTGTAAAAAGATGAAGTGGACATGATGATAATGATGAAAATGTTGATAATGATACTGATGATGATATTATATTAATTATGATAATAATATCTATACCTTTATGGTGTAAAGAGTCATTATAAAAGTTGTTTTTTTTCTATATGCCTTCTGCAGCTCTAAAGCTTCACGCAAGCCGTTTTTCGAAAATGAATATTTTCAACGTATTAAGAAGATTATATGTAAAATTCCTTTTAAATTCCGTCTTATGCACAACATTTAAGTGAATGAAATATCAACAAGATATATACATATGAAACTTGTGACATTTGGTAATGGAAAATGAATGTATTGCAGATGTATAGGACTCAAGAAGAACGTATTGTAGCCTACGGCAAAATAGTAGATGTAAATGAGTGTTGAATGAATTGCTTGATCTTCAAGTTGACCATGAGACGACACATAAGTTGGCATGCACATACAAATATGGTGTACAGCAAATATTAACGTTTCCTTGCACTTGAATGAAGTATAAAAATATGTATAAAGACTATTAGATCTTAACACATCTAATATATAAATAAGGCAAATTACTAAAAAAATGACAATGCTGTGGGTATCAGTGACTGGATCTCAATGGAGATACAAAAAAAAACCCGATAAAGTAAAATAGTCAGAAAAGATAGCAGAGCTTTCGGGCAACACTAGCCATTCATCAGTGCAAGTGATACATACATATATATATATTTTGTAACCCAACAAATCTAGCGGTATTGCCTAAATGTGAAATAATATATAACAATCCTAAATAAGAGTACCTTAATACTATAAAACTACAGTGTCTGGTGATATACTAAAAATGAATTAATTCATTTGAAACGATAAGATGAGGGAATTTGTGAGAATGAGAAAAAGACAGAGATTCGAACCTGGAATCTTCTGCTTGATATGCAGATTTCCTAACCATTAGACCACTGGCGCTTCCATGGTATTATTGAAACCCAATTTACTATAATATAATTAAACAGACTCTTGATGTAGATGGAGAAAAGTTACTAATAACGTATGTAAATTCCTGTCTTTATAATAAATAGTAAATTTGGTAGTCAAATAACACAAAATTAATAGTATTTGTGTGTGAAACATCTCAATAACAATATATTCTTGGGTTTTAATTAATTAGAATGTTAAGAATTCGTCACAGAAATCCAATTCCCATACACAGTCACTAATTAACATAGTAACAGGAAATGAGAAAAAAACAATACACATGCCTATGCTATTATTCCTACTGATTGCAGACAACCAAAATAAATAATAACATATTAAATCGTTCAAGCATGACACGATTCCCTTTAAGTTGCTGGAAGGTGATATTTTACCACCGAATAACAATTACAGCATTCCGTTTTCCTCTCGCACTATCGACCAATCAGCAATTAATACGACCATCACATCTTACGCTCTAATAAGTAATTAGTTAGTTGTACAATAGTACTTCGACCAATGAGCGAGATGAATGGCTGTATTTAGATCGATAGCAACGTGCCAGGCGAAGTGGTTATTTCCGGTGGTAGGAGTCGTTCATGAGTGAACAATTGTTATCGCTGATTAGGCCTAGATCATGGGGGAGTGCAACTCAAGCCGTGGTCAACAACACGAAATAGATCAGGCACAAAATCATGACATATACATGTCACGTTCATTTATTTCAAAACAAAATCTCACATTCCAATCTACAGTAGGAGTCACAACTTTCATATTTCTGATGTTATGAATGAAAATACATAATGGTGATTTGATTATCATCATCCTATACCATAGAGCTTATTGACTGCTTGAATAAAACAGTTGGGGGAGGCCTAGAGAAAAACATTATACCAAATGTTTAAGTATACATTAATAGATATGCTAAAAACTATTCAGGGACACTCCTAATAAAGACTCTGTCCCTTGAGAAACAAACAAAATGTTTTGACGCTACATCACGGGACATCATGTATTTTCCCCCAAAAACATGAAAAATGAAGATCAATAAAATCATAATTTAATAAATGTAATTTAAAGCAAAAAAATGGTCAAATTGGCTGCCAGCCAATGGATTTTTTTGTTGAATTTTAACATTTTTGTTGTCATTTTATAAGTGAAAATGTGATTTTTTTTCCGTTTTTTCTCTATTGGAGTGATGAACTTTATTAAAACTACAAAATAACATATTCAAAGTCTGATTTAATTAATCTTCATTTTACATGTTTTTTTAGGACAATATATCTTTAAGGGAACATTTTGTTGCATTCTGACAGTTTTCTATCGCTACTGTATTAACAATAACTATGTGTTTTGAGCTTGAAGTTGTTACCCTCGATTACATCTTCTCTGACTACTGATAATAGCGGATTCACAAATTAAAAAAATGACATAATAATACAAATGGATGAACAATTAACAAAATCATTAAATCTTTTCAAGCACATCGTCCATTTATGTTTTATAAACAGGATCTAAATATCATGACCAATTTTAAACTGCATAAAACAAATCAAGCTAAAAGATTACATCCAGTAATGTTTTCGAAATAATCTGTATTTTGCAAGAGTTAAAATGATTTTCCTCTCAAAATTCTCATCAATAAAGTATTATATAATCCAACAGGGATTGTAAACACAGGAACAAGTCATGTAGAAAAGTGAAAAGTAACAACACAACACAAATCAGGCAGATAAAATGAGAAAGGTAACAACACGAAAACAGATCAGGCACAAAATCATCACAATATCTTGTCACGTTCTAATCAAAACCAGAGGATTCCATTCTTGTTCAACAACTTTCACATTTTCAAATTGACAAGTAAGTTGAAGACAAATATTTTTCAAAATGAAACTTGTTCATAATAAAATTTAAAAACAATCAAACAGTTATCCCCAAACAATTGCGCTATCAATCTATTATGAGTCGATTACTGTAAGCCAGATACTGTACTGTAAGAACAAGGTAAGTCACATGTGACACACATACAATTCTGTATCAAGGAACGAGACCATGATACTGGATAAATAATGATAGATACAGTACCAAGAACCAAGTGCCTCATCTTTCCGATAGGATGTAAAGCTGTTGGTCTCAAATACATACAGTGAATGTTACTAAAAATATTAGGGAAGTCGTTTGCTGGGGTTAGGCGCTGCACTGTGGCTACCATGGTTATGTAGAGGGCATAATCAAAATTCCCTTAAATTTATAATAAAAAAAAGGGTTTACCAATCTATATACAGTATTTACATTTTTATATGATTGTATTAGGCCTATAAATGTATATACAGTATTATAAAGTACTGATGACAAATATTAAGTACCGGTATTGAATATTTTGTTTGTATTCCAAGATCATTATAAACCTATTCACTGTATTGTAGCTTTCTGACCTTTGCCTTCAAATTAAGGTGTCAATTAATTAAAAACAAATATTAATTAGAAAATTTGTTCTGTGTTTTTAATTCTCCGAAGGTTGAGCGGTTGGCAAACACCGGAAACCAAGACCCAAGGGGTAATCTTGAGAATTTGCGGATATGATTCAATATTGATAGCAACGATGTGATATGAAACCTTTCACAATCCACTTTCAGTGATAGGAATCTGAGTTTCTCATCGAAAAAGAACTACACAAACGGTAGTACCTCAGGGAAGGTTGATAAAAATCAAACAACAGTTTATTTGAACGTCAACAACTAGGCAAGAAAAGTTTAGAAAGTTTTGAAATTATGTTATTATGCAATCCCTAGAGGGGAGGGGATTTGTTAATTTTGGTAAAGCAACAATCAACAGAATAAGTGACGAAATGTTGTTATTGTTTTGTCAAACTTCTTATATAAGGTGGTGTAGCTTAATAATAAATAAGACAATGTTTCTAAGAGCTTTACACACAAAAATGATTCATAAAATAACTTAAAATAACCAACAACAAAAAATAGAAGAAGAGCAGAGAACCATTGACACCCCTTCCGTTCTCCAGCACTTTGACTTGCATATGAGAGCTCACCAGAACAGTATTCACAGGAGCTTGACTAAAAAAGGTATCTGTCTATCCTATCATACCATATAAATAAAAAGGCCTATAGATACCAATATCCCTTTTCTATCGCCTACCGATAGATTTAGCACATCTGCTCAAATTTTTTTGTTCATAGCATATGAGTATATGTATCGATCATACACCTTTTTTGGTACTAATAACACTTTTCGAATCTCTTTTCATCTCTGATTTATTTTGGCACATCATACATGTACTTTGTTGGCTACATATACACGACAACGGAAATCATAAAATTTATTGCCAAAGGCAAGTCACCTAAAAGTTTATTAGTTGGATATTATTGTTGTTCAAACCAACCAGCATGTCCATATAGAAATATCATTCAAAATAGTGGCTGGCTTATCTCTTACATAGTGAAACAACACTGAAAGGAAACATTTTTAACTGTTTCTTATCCAAAATTATATTATGAACATTTTTGTTTTTATTGGGATTTTGCCAAGGGATATTGTTATTGTATCCTAACTTGTTTATCTTACATAATATTACACTGTATAAAATGTATTTATGGGAAACATACCTTAATATTATGGTTGATTATTCAAAACAGAGTTATATATTCCTTTCATAGCGTTGTTTTCTAAATGTAAAGAAATATATAATTAAATAAAAATGCAATTATTTACTAAAATCAGAAATACAGTCGAACCACCTCTTTGGGACACCCCTATTAAGGGAACACATAAGGGGATAGTTTTCTTGAAGCAAATGAGAGAAAATATATTTGTTAATACTAATATGAGAAGAAATATATGTTTCAACAAAATGACAAACCCATACAGAATTTAAAAAAAAAACACCTATATGAGGGTACACTTTGCTAGATCCCGACGGTGGCCCCTTCATAGAGGGTCTACTGAAAATACTAATTTATTTTAAAGGTAAATCTCAGTAGATCAATTATCACTTACAAATATAAGAGGATTTTACTTTTAATATGCTGATGCATATGGAAATTGTTTTAACAGAACATTTTAAATCTGTACACATTTGAAACATTCCAGTCTAAAAATGTGCTTAGTTACTATGGAAACGTTATTTGTACATAATCCATTAGGTTTTTTACTTGGGTTATAACCTATGGCAAAAACCTGTCCTTTACCACTTGCCAGCTGTTACCAATGGGTGTCAGTGACCTGGCGCGACCTGCTTGGCTTCTCTTCATATTTTATTTGAGTAACCTGAAAACTGGGATTAGGGGAGAATTTCAAGGGAAATTTTTGTCAATAATTAGATCCAGTCTGCCTTTTCATGCCAGGCCCTTAACCTTGCAGCACAAAAGATTAAGGTTATGAGGCATTTTTACTTTTTCTGGGTCAGTTAAGCAAAACCAAACAATTTTTCTTACAGTCTGTTTTGCAAACGACAAGGACATTACACGCCACACTAACTCGCTTATTATTCGCTGTGTTTCGGAAATTCTTTGCATCCAGATCCGAAATGACTTTTCACAAGTTATATTTTCTTTGATTAGTGTTGGCAAGCCGCCAAACAAACAAATCGTGTAAGATGTTAAATAAATATTCTTTAAGAGCAATTTTCTGTAACTGAGTGCAAGCGGAAATACTTGACAAGTACTTTTACATTTGTTTATTTCAGTATAAACACATCCCATAATTCACTGTTGCCCTGAAGCCCACCTAAGTTCAGAAATAAAGTTACTAGTAAACATTTTTACTGAATGTAAATTCTGTAACTAGAAAACCTAAAACTTTATTTTTTAAAGCAAGCCAAGGGTAGCACATGAATGTAGCACGGAAAGTATATTTAGACCGAAAGTATATAATTTTATGTTGGCTTGCATTCAGAAACATACAGATATACTGTATGTACACAGTATTACACTTTTCTGTTTAAAAATTAATTTCCAGTATCAATGGGTGGTTTACACTTTCTCTATGAATGTGATTTTATATTACTTTTTAAAAATAAAACCGAAGTCACTCGGCCTACTTTCTGCTGGAAACTGAACTGAAAGCAAACTCTCTTGCCAATTTATTGATAATAGCGTTAAAGTACTTTATGTTGACATTCAACTTAAAATAAAACATATTTTAAAGAGATTTATCTTATAAATATACTTTAACAAAGTTCAACCACATCAACTTCAAACGAATCCAAGAAATCCATCCAGGCCTTAATATTTTGAAGGAAAAGTAATTTCCGAAAGCTTAGCACCTCTGTTTGTCTGTTTGTAACTTATTGTTGTTTGGCTATTTCACTTTTTATATCGTTGTAATTTAATTATAGCTTTTTTCTTTTTTTTTTTGTATCTCCATTGTTGCAATCCAGACACTGATACCCACCGCATTGTCATTTTTTCAGTAATTTGCCTTTGGATTTAAATTTTTTTTCAAGTTTAATCTTTACTATTTGTTGGATTTGAGGTGATGGAGACATACTTATTTGATTTTTACAAAAAGCAGTACTATAATATTATAAACTAAAAATAAAAAGCAGTTGGTAATAAAAATAATAATAGATTTAGAAATAAACCAGGTCTCTAACCTCTTAAATACAATGTATACAATTGGCTATTATAATAGTAAAGAATTATATAGTTATATTACAATGAATGGCTTAATATATTCATATGATAAAACGAAAGCTTTCATGTAAGGATTACCGCAACAGGAAAGAATGCTTGGATTTGGATGGCATGATTTTAATCTGTATGGAATGGTGTTTCCGCTATATAAGGTTTTCCTGTGTTTAATCTACGAGTATAATTATTATTAGAGTATTTTTTAAATTTTGATAGGTTTTGCTCATGAGGAAAATATCATGAGCATTATAAAACTTGATATACTGTAAAACATCAAAAGTATGATGTGCCCATATACGGACGATGATGTCATATCAATACCATTATTTGGGCACATCACACTAGTTTGATAGTGTAGACAGGACTTAAGAGAGTTAACTAATGTTTCTGATATGATTGGGATCAGCTCTGTAATGCACGTAGTACATGTGAGCACAGCTGAAGCCTCACTAGGTTTTTCTCTCTTATGATTTACGATCTTTGCAACCCACAATTGAAATTTTGCCAGCCATTTATGATCATGTTTGCTTTTATAGCTGTAGATGTCACAAACATACAGTGCAACTATCTTTTAAATTAGGTATTGACGGCTCATTAAAATCTACTCATCTACTACAACAGATACCAACAAATTCCTTTTTACATCTTAATTGTCATAAAAATATACAAAATTCTCTTTTGCAATATCGTATTACTATAGGACGCATGCTTTTTTTTGTCTGACTGGGGGTTGTGGAATTGCATCGAAGGCTGGATTATTTTCATTCAATCATTCATGAAAAATTATTTCCATTTATTGTCATTTGCATATAAAAAATACTTGTTTGTTTGCTCTGATAATAGATAAATAAATAAGTAACAAAAACCATTACAATTGTCAATGTGTCACATATAAATATGATGCTCTGTTTTGTCTGGTTTGCGGTTGAATTGTATTAATAAGGAAAAAATATATTTTTTTAGCTAGAATAAAGAACAACATTACTGTACACTTTTTAGTTTACATTGCTTTTAAAACGTTGTTTGAAAATATGAAAGATTTAGAAGTATACATCTACAAGGTCGTTCAGTTAATAATGCAGAATGCTTGACTTTGATGGAGTGATGATAATTAGAGATTTTAAGATTTGGCAAAGTGCCAGTCGCAGATTTAAAAGTTCTTCACTTCTGTTTATTTTCTCATCCTATAGATAGGATATTAAACTGGTGATCCTGTCTATAATATACCTAAATAGTACATTTTTCTAGTCACATATTAAGTTCGGGACTTAATTCCTGGACTAATTAAGTAAGTAAGTACATATTCATAAGCAATCTTTGCCATTTGTACTTGTTACCACATTACTATAGTATGTTCAGACTTAAAGCACTCAACTTACAATTAGCAAGGAACTGATTCTAATAAAAATAGATATGACAAATGAATGAAAGAATTATGAGAATTTAAACACCAAACAAACACATCAACACATGTCATGTTTTTTTCTTTTTTGACCACACCACAGTTTTAAGGTGTGAAGTTTCCAAAATAGACAAACAAATCTGAGCAAAGAACAGAAACGATTGGCTAAGGCATGAAGAGGGCTACATCAAATAGAGAAAGAGGGAGTCATGAATAGATGAAAGAAAAATTGGGTATCATAAAAAAATTGTGTGAAATTGACATTAAGCCTGTCTACACTATCAAACTTTGTGACAAAAAAATGTGTTGTGCCCATATGGACATGATGATGTCATATCACTACCATATTTGGGCACATTACTACCATTTTTGGGCACGTTTTTTTGTGTCAAACTACAGTAGCTTGATAGTGTAGACAGAGCTTTAAACATCCAACAGCCAGAACACGATTTGAAATTGCAAAATGGGAAACAAATCCAACAATCACATGATCGAAAGTAGGACTCTGACGCACCAACATCTTGATAAATTAGCCAAAGAGCAATCTACGACCACGAAATTACCATCAGAAAGACGAAAGTGTTAAATCTGATAACCGGCAAATTACGATTAATCAAGCGAAATCTTGAACATGAAATTATTAAAAGAACTTTTTGATTAGATAGTGAAGTAAACACAAATGACATAAAACAAGAATGATTGGATTAAAGCATATGTATGTTTGTATGGATGATACGACACCTTGCCACGGTTCATTTACCATGTTTATGACATTATTGAGAGTTGTATCCACAAATTGGATTTACAGCCTAGAGGCACTGGAGTTCAAACTTACAAGACTTAATTCATCTTTGGTTTACCAGGAAGAGTAGAAGGAATAAATAAATAAAATAATAATAATGGAATCAATAGTGGATGGATGAAAGTAAATACAAAAGTGTAATGTTCTTTATTTTATAGGAACTATAGGAAATTTGGAATTAGGTTTTCTATTGGTCCATGGTGCCTATAAATGTTTAAGAACTATAAGAAATTTGGAATTAGGTTTTCCATAGATCCGTAGTCGTTCTCAGGGGCGGATCCAGGATTATTTTTGCGGGGGGGCACACGTGATCGCAGAGAGCAAATACACTGGGCGAAGCCCAGAAAAAAAATGCATTTTATGGTGTTCAAGATCACTAACGCACTCTGATTTGATCATCTGTAAAGGGTCTTGCACACCTCACCTATTCACAGTTCCGAACTTCAGGGTGGCGAAAGTATTTTTCCCAAAGACTTTCTCTGAAAATCTGAGTGAGGGCGTCCTATTTCGTCCCATTTTAGGGGAGCATTATTATGAATATGCATTTCTCTGCGCTCGCCTTCTGAATGAACATTTTAGTACACTGCGCTTTCCGAATGAATTGCTGATTCTTACAAATAGGGAGGATATCGCTTTGTTGTAACTACGTATTGGTCCCTGGATGTAGGGCATGACTCAGATATCGACGCCCGCGGCGGCGTAAGCTGGGCCAACTTCTAAATATAGAATTATAACTTTAATTAATTCGTACAAAGGGACACCACCAGGGTAGTGCGTAACTACACGCTTTGGCCCTTGTAACTTGATACAGTCTAGATATCGACGCTTGGACCGCAATGAAAATAAGTTTGGATCGTTCACCTTTGTTCCCGGCCTCAAATCCCTCCCGCTCATTGCGCACATTCCTCTACTACTAGGCCTAGTACCAGATAGAGAGTACTACTACTCTAGACTATTCATATCGGTTATCCGTGGGTCTCTTATTTTATAGCAAAAATATCGCAGGATAGCCTAAATACTATATTATTATTATACAGTAATAGTAGGTTAAATGATGTTGCACCTTCTGTTTTTTAGACATGATGAATAGTGTGTGTCACGCAGACTGGTGTCACGACGGTGGAGGCAGCAAGCAAATCAAACTTGTTACAGCACGTGTGCTTGGTTTTGTCTAGACAAATATTAAACGTGTCTGTTGAGCTATCGTATTTCGGCAGTAAAACAGACTGACAGAAGTTACCCAGTTTCTAATCTAAAAACTTTTTTTTTTTACTTTTTCATTTACAAATTTTTTTTCCGTGTTGATGACGGGGGGAACGGGCCCCCGTGGCCCCCCCCCCCCCTTGAATCCGCGCCTGGTTCTTTAATAAATGTTTTAATTTGTATATACACACCAACAGCTAAACATCTCACATACCAATGTATGATAGATAAGGGAACAATAGTTAAAAAACAAACAACAAATAATATATCTATTTAATATTTAGAATGTTTTTAAAATATATATTACATTATAATATCATAAAGTTTTATGTTTGTACATTGAAATGATATCATAATGCATATATGCTATGCTATTTGAAATTTATGATTACCAGCTAATATACCATAATTTTGTGCAGCAATTTATTCTTGGCAATATGCCAACAACATTTCCAATTCATAACTACAAAGACAAAATCTATTGTTTACGAATATTATCAGCAATGCTTCAACGATTTTGGAAAAAAAATAGAAGCGTTACTAACTTGCGTTATTGATGGATTGACAAGGGTTAACAACCTGCTGGTAATTACTTAAGTCTAATTTAGAAAATCTTAAACTCAAGAATTTGAAATTTAATGTTGGTCTACTATAAGTGTCTTATCAAATTAAAGACTATTTTTAGGTTGGGGCTTCAGTAATATTGTCTTTATCAGAATTAGAACGAACTTTTAATTAAACAGATTCGTTCGCAACAACCATGTTGTTAATCCTCGTGTCCTCATTAAATTCAAAGCAAAAGTTTACGTGCCATGTTGCATTGTGGGATATTGGCGACAAAATGCAAGAAGGCTTTTCCCAGAGGGAGGAGTGGAGAACGTTAAAATTGAATGGAATTGGTTACTAACAATATTTTGTAGCAAAATTGCACAGGCAGCTGTGTGGATAGCTGTTTTAGAGTATGCACGTAAATACGGCCGATAAAACATGAAAACACTATGTAGGACGCTATGTACAATTTGTGACTATGAATCGAAGAATTTATTTCAAACCCTGGGGATGAAACGCGACCACTAGAAACAACTGATTGCCTAATAACATCAGATTGGATGAGAATTGTTAATAAGAATATTTCCTAATTACAACATTCTCTCCACATGGCAGCGACCCAGCATACATAAGTGGGCCAATCTGGCTAAAGAATACCACACGGTTTATAATTGAAAAAGTATGTATATGATTATTTAGACAGTATGGAATGCCAAAAGGCCTGTAGCTGTACTAATGGGAAATGTGGTTTAGCATGGAATATAATTAGTTAGTCCCATGACCAAAGATAGGGATATGACTATCCTACACTCTGTGCATTGTATATTATGATACTTGTGGAATTAATTTGGTACATATCATCATTCATCATAAACCCTAAACCACCTAGTAATATTCTGGAAATGAATTAATTACTTTGTAAACAGTAAAGATTAAAGCCCCATTCCCTACGTTTTTTAGATCTAATTTAAGATCACAAACTATATTTAATGTAAAAATAATACTATATGGTCCTATTGCGATAACTTTTTTCGTCTTTAAACGGTTAAAAATGTGAAAAATAAGTCGATTCTAATAATTATAGCGGCCCGCTATAAATCCCAAAATGCATTGCGCGCGGATTGATATTTTTGTTTTTCACCTGTAATTCGCCCACTTTTCGATCGATCGTGAGGCCAAAACAAATGGAAGACTCCTAACTTTTCAGCGAAAATACCGGGTTTTCCCCAATTTGTATCAACGGAGTCTGGCAAAAATAGAAAGACAATTAATGCAGCAACTATACAATGTCAGGCTAGGTATATAGCTCGCGTACGATGTTCGTACGTTACCGATGTTTACCAGCTAGGCCTACAAAACTAAGCCTAGCTAGGCTAGGCCTAAGACCGTCCACGAGAGGTCGATCGCCGCGAGCTACTTAGGTAGTGCATTGTTTCTCACTTTTTATCATAATTTACCATAAAACGTACATTTAAGACAAGGAATGACATGGTTTAATGTTTTTAAAGTGATATATATGTATTATTTTCCAAAAAACGTCCAAAATTGCAGGGAAGGGGTCTTTAAGTGAGGAAATCTGAAATTGAGAAACAGCCGCCCAAACCAAGAATCAGACCCAGAATCTTTGACTGCTTGATATATCATCTATTGCATACATAATAATATACAATTTTATGGTGTGCTATTATCTTGTTTAAAATAATGATTAAATTGAAATTGGCCAATAGTGGCATACCTGAATTCCCATATAAACTATGAGCTACTATGAATAAAATTTGACAAAAAACTACTCTAAAATAAATAAATAAATAACTATTAAACCTCACAGAAAAGGATTGATACTGAAGCTCCTAGTTAGAGTAGACATTTTTCCATTCAGTTTGGTATTGTAAATTTGGAAATCAATCTCAATACAAATTTCTTAATACGTATTTTACAACTGTATTTAAAAGCATTGAAAAATGTTGTATATCATCGAAAAAAAACCAATTTTATATACATATATATTTTAAATCAGAAAAAGAAAATACTTTGTAAAACCAAATACACGAAGATAAACAGCATAGCCAAAATGATTTATCGACGAGCAAATGAAAATACGCTAAGAAGAGACACATGGAATCATTTGAGTAGGTCAAAGCATTACGTTAAAGTTATTTTTGCCCGAGGAGCCCGACGATTTAGTATTAATGGATAAGTACAGACATTTTATACCGGTAGATGTAAACCTGGTTTTTTAAGTGCACAAACTTAGCAATATACGAATGGTAATTACACTTGTAATCGGCTAGTAAAATGTACATTTGTGTTTTTCATGTGAAGAAATGGAAATAGTGTCATGTTTGATACATTCGAAGTGTGATGTACACAAATACGGCAGTGATGTGCCCAAATATGGTAGTGATATGCCCAAATATGGTAGTGATATGTCCAAATATGGTAGTGATATGTCCAAATATGGTAGTGATATGCCCAAATATGGTAGTGATATGCCAAAATACGGTAGTGATATGCCCAAATATGTAGTGATATGCCCAAATATGATAGTTATATGCCCAAACATGGTAGTGATATGCCCAAATATGGTAGTGGTGACACAATCATGTCAATATATGGGCACATCACATGATTTGTTGGTCACATAAATATTGATAGTGTAGATAGAACTTTAATGCTCATAATACTTTACAATCAAAATAAAATATCCAAGAATATATGAAAATGCAAGTGATTCTGGAAACTAAAAATTACTAGGCCTATACTAATTGCAATCAAGAAAATATAATTATTTAATATAATACTGATAAGTATATAAAATGTATAAGATGTAACCATTAAGGTGATAAGACAACCCATCTCACTAGTGTAACATATACTTTATACAAACAATGAATGTTTAGGCAGGGAGTTGTAAAATAACTCACTAGTTTAAAAGTGGAATATTTTTATGAGTTTCAAAATGGACTGGTCTATTTAATGAGGTGGACAAATACAAAACATGTATTATTTCTTAAAAGCTATCAATACCA
Organism: Antedon mediterranea; assembly: GCF_964355755.1. Lineage (NCBI taxonomy): Eukaryota > Metazoa > Echinodermata > Crinoidea > Comatulida > Antedonidae > Antedon > Antedon mediterranea. The sequence continues at coordinate 22,372,187 of NC_092678.1, read as the reverse complement.
CATACAAATTAAAATTTACCACATCAAAATATACAGGAAGTCACAGAGAGACAATTCTCCAAAAAACAAATTTAATAATGTACAAAACAGATGAACAAAAAGTCATAAAAATGTTTACTTTTTTTAAACAGAATATTTTGAATGTAATATATTGATTAATAAGAAAACATTTATACAGGAAGTCACGGAGAAATCAAAGACAATTCCCCAAAAAACAAACAGTACTGATGTGCAAAAAAACAGACGAACAACAAGCAATAAAAGTGTTTACTTTTTTAAATGTTGAATGTATCGTATATTGTTTAATAAGAGAGCATGATGGGAATGTTGATAGACAACAAAGGGTAATTATATAATGTACTCTTGTCTATTTATAGCTCGCAAGGGATATTACAAACGAAGCGTGTAATCCCGGTGAAGGGCTTACGAGCACAGGTTGTAGTCGCTTCAAGTATTATTACAACATTAATGTCACATGTTCTGCCGATGATAAGCCTGTTGGATTTTGGTGTATTATATCGCAAATGTACTTGTGAATGTATTAAGCTCTGTCTACACTATCAAATTAGCTAAACCTAAATAATGGTAGTAATATGACATCATCATGTCCATATATGGGCGCATTACATTTTTTTGTTAAGTAGAGTTTGATAGTGTAGACAGAGCTTTACTATGTTGAAGATATTTTGTACTGTTTTCAGTCAAGAATGTATTATGTATTTTATAATATGCAAACAATACATGATGATGAAACTACAGCAGTCTTTCCCTAACACAAGTCACCATACGTTCAGATTAAAATAATTTATATTCAATTCAAGTTTCAAATTCCATTATGTTATCATAGTATTAAGATATACTGTACTATCAAATTTGATTGTAGTTAAAATAATAAGCAACGAAATAGTATTGATTACAAAGGTAGCCGTCCAATTCTGAGGCTCAACTACTGTTTATAACATTCTAATTTCATCATGGATATCGTATTGTAGATTTTTGCTATAGGCTATGTTATCTTCCCTATATAACCTATATAACCTATATATATGTTATGTAAATACACCTATAATTATAGACACAATCCGATTTACGCTGCGATATACTGATTGTTAAACATAGAAAATGCATGGAGAAAAATTTAACCAACCTACTGTAATGTATTGAATTGAATGCTATAGGCTATGACCTTGTAATCCACTGTATTCTTATCTTTTAATCTAAAGAACACCAAAAGGCTAGAAGCGTACATACAATTTGTATTTTGCGGTTTGCTTTGATCTTTTCCCTGTCATAAGAAATCTAATGGGTCTTACCTACTACCCTGCGTACACACACTAGGCTGATGTAATCAAAGCGGGTTAGAGAATCGATTGATTTTGCAAATGAAAGCATTATGTGTGCGTATAAAAGGCCTGCGCAATATTTAGTATTAAAATTACTTCTTCTAATACTTTCCTCAATAGGGCTTCTGCTATAATTGTTTAAATCTAAAGCTCTGTCTACACTATCAATCTTTGTGACAAAAAATGTATATGGATGTGATGATGTCATAGCATTACCATATTTGGGTATATCACTACCATATTTGGGCACATCAAACTTTTCAAACTACTGTATTTGATAGTGTTAGTGGTTTGTGATAGTGTTTGCACCTGTTTTGATCCACCTATGTAATGTCCTATCTGAAGGATTAGGCATGACAAAAATATCTTGTCAAAACACATGCAGCCATCCTTAAGGAGTGAATATGGTTTGTTACTAATTGTACAATTTATTTTTTTCTTTAAATCAAATTGAGTAGGCCTCCATATTAATAGTAAAAACGGTTCCTAACATTCTAATGTTAATAATTATCCCTATTATTTTAATAACGCATTACATCATCTGGATTCTTACACATGAGCCATGCCCCTACACACCTAGAATCATACTCCATGCTAGAACTACCAAATCCTCCAAGACCCAGAATTTAACACTCAAAAAACTACCTCACTTGAACCATGGATACCTCCATGCTTGAACACAGTTTAGCCCTTACACTGGGCCCCTGAAACCAGCGTCCAAAGCTGTCTGCAAGCTTCTGTTTTGCACATTAATTAATGCAATAAATCAAAAAAGCATTAATGTATTGCCTGGCAATATAACAACTTGGCTAGGGCATCATTAGCTAAAATTAGTGTCATATGCTAGTACCATTGTTATTAAGATCTCCGCTTCCTGTGTGATCTCTGCTAACAACTGGACAACATCCGGTTGCTGATATCCTAACGGAACAGAATAGTTTCCCATTAAACAGATACTCATCACAACAACAACTATACATTTCTATTATAGGCTGCCTACCTTTGAGGCTGCCAAGGCTAATATCGCTTGAGATCTTTTTCTGATGTCATCTTCCAATATATTACTGTACTGTGTGTCTTAAACCATGGAGGTAAAAAATAATAATCAAAAATGTATTGTTTACTTCTATGCTTAAACTGTACTAATAATTTTTTCTAACCAGTATTTAGATTTTTTTTATATATATTTATTTAGTAAATATTACTAACACTTTAAAAGTAACATTAACAATTAATACATAATCGGAAAATAACTCTTAAAAAAGAACAATGTTCATCAACAATGTTCATGGGGTAATTATCAAGTCCAATGAAGAACTACACAGTCAAGCATAAAATTAAAATCAAGTTTGTAAAAAAGATTTTCATTCATGCTTTTTTAAATCAATAAACTGTTCATCTTTAAAAAAAATTAAAAACTTTTTATACCTCCATGTTCTAAACATGGTCTGAACACTCTGAAAATGAGAAAACAACAACATCTTGATAGTACCTCTGACCTCCCTGGCTAGGCTAAAAAAGTTGATACACACATACTTACACTCAGGTAGGCCACCCAGACGATGTCTGGATGCTGCAGCCAAGCATCTGGACTTATCTCTCTACTTAGGCCTAGCCTACTTAACATTTCTTTCTACAAACATGTAGTTATTCTAAACTGTATAGTGATAAAAACGAATTAAAGAAGAGACACTCTACCTTAGCAACAACGATGTTGGTGTCAAAATACATGCAGTTTTGGAGGGTTTTTTTAAACAAACACATGGGGATAGCTAGGCCTCTCCTAGTATAGTCTGCTTAGTATGAATTTGGGCAGTAGATTTAAATTAAGCAATTTCAATCAAGCAATTTGATTGGCTAAAACTTTCGAGGTCTGAAAATGGAAAATAATATTTGGTATTGTTTTAAGATAATAATATTTATAATCTCATAAATTATTCATAAATTTGTTTATTATTAAATTTAAAAATAATATATTATGTAATAATATATTTTAAGTCATTAGAAATCGTAAAATAAATTATGTAATTTCCATTTGGGCTAATTATAGTTGTTTTCATGTGACTACTATATTACATATTTCTATTTTTAGCCAACTTACATCATAAATTTTAGTAATTTTTAATATACATCTTTTATTATTAAGTATTAATATTGTACAATTATCACAAATACATTATAAATAAATAAAAATTAAAATTATAAATTATAAATAAATTATAAAAATCATTAATAAGTTATTGATACAATTTTTTTTTAACCAGTACATTTTCCGGATTGCCCATTTTCCCAATGATCATTTTTCAATATGATCTTATGTTATTTTATTTATTTATTTCTCAAATATGTAATTTTATTTTAATTTGGTTATATATTTATTAAAGCCAACTTACATCATCCATTTTAGTAATTTTTAATACATCTTTAAGTATTAATATTGTACAATCACACATAAATTATAAAAATCAGTAATAAGTTATTGATACAATTTTTTATTTATTAATATGATTATTTATTAACATATGATCTTATGTTATTTTATTTATTTATTTCTCAAATATGTAATTTTATTTTGATTCGGTTATATATTTATTACAAAAATTAATTTCATATATTACACTGTATAAAAGACTTAATCTGTAATATGCTGGTGAAATAATTGAATATTGATGTAATAGTGTGGTGTAATATATTACTACTGTACACACAAATTGTAAACAGTGAGGAGGCCAGGCACAATTCATTTACATGTCTCTCTAGAATACTACAGTGTTGCGCTTCAGCGATTTTCATTCATAAATTTCGAAAAAATTAATATTCCGCCTAACGATGACTCAACCGTTGAAAACAAAGGGTTCGCCCCATGCTACCAAGTTGAGCCACAAACTAGACAATGTCAACAAAATAACAATGCATTATTTATGATAATTTTGATCCAAATGCTAAAGCTCAAACAATGCAAAACAATTCTATTAGGACAATAATATTTTTAATAATGATAAAAAAAAAACATTGTTATATCTTGTTTGGGTGGAAGTTTATACAATTCGTACTATAAACAGGATATAATATTCAAAATATTATGATAGCAAAATAATTTTATGAAAAATGTTTGTAAACTTTATCTATTTAAATTGTTGTTGATAAATAATATTTAGTTTTGGGTATAAAAGTATAAATAGTTTCAAAATAATAAGAGGTATTATTTAACAATAATATTACTGTATATACATTTGTTTGTCTTCTACATGTCTATCAAAAGAGCATACACCATTCTGCATTTATTTTCATTTATTAAATGGTATATTGTTTGCAGAACTGCTATTAATAATTTGTATAAAATAATATTATACAGTAATATCTTTGTATAATACCATAGGACATTTGTTTTGTTTCAAAAATACAAAACAATTTGTGTTATGAAAACTTACAATTTTTCATTTCTTTCATATTTGTAAATACTTCATGATACGAATTAGTATGTTGCATTTTTTCACGATCTACAGCATCGCAATAAAATAAAAAGCAAAACATACACATTATCATAATGTGATGTACACAAAATGTACGCAACTATGACTATTTGCATCTCATATATTGATCACATGACCTTTAATGGTATATTCCAATTACATGCGGTAATAATCCGCAAGCATAAATTATGAAACACCGAGTCAAACTGCTATGCGTTGCTATTTATAGGAATAATTTCACACAAGCGGCTCAATGCTATTTCTAGTAAAATTACGCTTTATCGTGCATTTGGCTAGGCTGCTGTGATAAAACCCATTTATGGTGTGTGTGACAAGTAGCTAAAATAATATTATTTTCTCCATAGATTCCTAAATAAATTCAAATTTTGTTCATTATGTTTTTCCTTTACAAACAGCTAATTTCCGAGTCAGTGTGTATTATTATATAAAAATATTGAGAAGTCAATATAATTCTTTATTTTTATGATTCATGAAAAAGTTAAATATTCAGTTATTTATGATGTTCTACATTTAAAAGAAGAGAAAAATACTTTTATAAATAAAAAAAAAACATGTATTATTGTTGGATAAATAATGTTTATTTGCTTAGAAATGTTTAAAATCAAAACAGCACAATATGCGTAAATAAAAACGTTGAATCATTTCAAAATACTTGAGTATACAAACATTATCTCCGACATTTGAGATCGATCACATGACTAAAATAAACAGAGAGCAAAATCAACTCATATCGAAAATTGCAAAGCGTTTGTTGACATAATCGGCAATTTTTAATACTCCACAGCTAAAGGCATTAAATTCGCATTTTGTAATGTATCAGGTTTCGCACAAGACACTTAGCATATTCTTTGCAAGAGTCTTTGTATGATCAATAAAGAACGAATGCAACGCATTGTATATTGTAAATGAACGCACTGTTTACACAATCTCTCATGTACATCCGGCATTCTTCAGTTTCGGCTTAAATCAAAATTCTGTTCTGGAAACTGTCCAATTAATTGGAAAACTGGAAAGAAATTATAATTATATGTAAAATTTATAGGGAAACTATTAAATTTAGAAGGAAAATGGTGGGTCTATAGTAACTCACAGGTTTCCTATTAATATTATAATCATGAATTATAAATATAATTGTTTATTATCTCATTGAATATTCAAAAGAATTTGGAGAAAAGCTTAGAAAAATAATACAGAATTTGTTTTGTTTTATTTTTTTTTCTACTGAATCAAAACTAAATGTGAATTTAATATTTTAAAATAGACTTCTGGACTAGCATTTGGTTTCCAAAGCTGTTTACAATATTACATCTATGTGACTAGAGTGGTATGTCAATCATAATGGTAAGGAATATCATGCATGTGAGAGGCATAGGGTTGAGTCCTGTTTGTGCCATACTCTTTGTATATTTAGACTTTTCTCTTATTGTCTCATTCTTCAGATGGGATACAAAGTTGTCAGTTCAGTGTATAATAAAAAAATGATTTAATGTCACATGTTGTTGAACAAACAGAATAAAATTAGAAAAACTAACCACTTTTTTGGAGGATGTTGCGAAACATGTTTTCATTCTTTGCTTGCCAAACCAGAAATGTTATTTTCATTTTCCATCTACTGATGTATTGTAAAGAACCACAAATTCCTTTAACAAATCCATTCTGTCCCTCATTCAGTAGTGGTTGCATTTTATCTCCATTAATAATTCAATTACCACATTTTGGTCCCATGGTGGTGTCACAGGTGGGTCACAGTATATACCAAATACATAAATCTTTTACCGATCCAATCAGGCAGAACCATTTCAATGGCAAATTGTCTTGCTATTTTAGCATAAAATGAAACCAAAAATTATATAAATATTTTTATGATCTGTCATCATTAGTAACAATTTTAAAGTAAATCTATTTCTAAAGCTACAAATTAAGGATTTTCAACACTTCGATCAAAAATTTATCTTTGGTAGATGCATTTCAAGTTTTAATATTTCATTATTTTGCCATGAAAGATTGTTGCCTATATCTTTATACTCTATACAACTACTGTATGATGAATAAAGTTACCTACAGTAGACTTGGCCCAAGTCTGTATTTATTGTCTATTTTATAGTCCACCAGTCAGCGTTTCAATTTTTGCCTGAAAAACGAGCTTACGTACTATACGTATGAAACGCCATATGTGCCAAAATCTTTTTACTAATTTCGGTTTAGAACCTAGGCTAACCATACAGGTATGTCACGATGTTTTATGGACGTTGAGTACTGTACAGGTTGTCTCTTCTCAAACTGTTTTTAATTGCTCAATTTTGATTTTTAAAAAATAATTTGATTTTTAAAAAACATTTCTTGTTAAGTATCTCAAAAACGGTAAATAATACAAAATAAAAGAATTACAATTCACTCATCTTCTTTATTTTTTCTCAGGAAAATCAACTGTACAAAATATCTTACAAGAACCAATAATACATACAGGATATACAAAGTCTTCAGCATCCTCTCACTACAATTATCTTTTCAGTTACAAATAAAATTTATACTTTATATCTTTTAAATATTTCTCTTGCAAAGCTGAAAACATTTTCAAACATTTTAAATCGGTTTCATTAAAAATAAATTATTTCTGAGCATGTTATGTAACAAGGGTGGTATAAACAAGACAATGTTCAAATATACTTGATTATTAAAATTTAACAAGTTTTCCCTACAAATGAAAAAAAAGATATTTGAGAAATATCAGTTGTGTTACTAAAGCAAATACACAAGGAAATGAATTCAAAAGATGCTAATTTTGCACACATGTGACCCAGTTATACATGTTGACCTTTGACCCACCTCATTCCAAGTTGAAGATGGTGAGTTAAAAATCGTAAGTACATGTGTTTGGAGTACACATAATTTCAGTATCAAATGTCAAATTGTTCTCGTATAAAACGTTGTATAAATGGCATCCCTTATTACAAAACCCCCTAGCTATTTCTTGCATACATTCTCTATAATGAGTTGTTTATCTTTTAATTTCACAATCAGTCTAACGAGAAACTAAATTCTTTTGCTCGAGAGAAAGATATCAATTAAACATACAAAAGAAAATCATGGGCCAATTACATTGTATGGTGGGATGATCTGTTAAAAATCGATTAAATTCAAATTAATTTATTAAAAAATCTACTTTTAAACTTCATAACAATTTAACAAAATATCATCTTTAAGATGCAAAATTACATAACAATTCAACAAAGAGTATCAGTCCTATTCATTACAAAATCAGCACCAATTATATATATATTATATATATATATATTAAATATTAGAATATTTTTGTATCTGAGGGAAAATAAAACAGGTCTCACAACGACAGGTACGGGGGAAAATCGAATTCAGATGGGGACGAACACTCCGTGCTACTTGGCGTGGTGGGGCAATTATCCGTAAAATGCATTTCTTCTGTGTACTGATTCAAGATTTTCGGGCTGTAGCATTTGCGTCCTTCCGCAGCACAATGACACGTTCCTTTTCGACACGGACTGTTTATTAATCGTCGTTCAAAGTCTAATAATTGTCCCATAAAGTTGAAGTTTGGCGAGATGTTCGACTTCTTAAGCTTTACGTAATCGTAGGCTTCGTTTAACGATAACGACATTTTGTGCATCAAATACGCTACGGTCACCGTTACGGATCTGCTGATGCCAGCTAAACAGTGTACTAATACTCCGCACTTGGCTTCTCTGGCTTCCTCTGTAAAAACAAATAATATTGAAATGTTACGCATGAATGACTTTATGACCTATAAAGGTCATAGATGAAATTAGTAAATGAGATATAGATTTTTTCAGTGAACGATTGAGGCATAATTTAGTACTAAATACTCGACAAAGACATTGTCTGAGTGCAGATATGCATAATACATTTTCATTGAATTCAATAAGGTTGTATATATGAATATTTATAAGCCAAATTGTTCAGAAATAAATGTAATTTTGGGTAAAATTTTATTTACAGGTGTGAAGAACATTGGATTTAAATTATCCATATCATGTGAATTCATTGTCATTTCCTACGTCATTATAAAAACCAAAACAAATAGTGAACTTCCGGAAGAACACAAGCTTAATTTATTTAATTTTAATGAGATTTCCTTGTTAACTGCTAACTAAGTTATTTCCGTGATTAACAGATTTGGCAATGCCCCAAGTTTTTAATATAAATAAACCAACATTATTGGAAAATTGAAATTTAAACTTTCTGTCAAAATTTAATTTTAGATTAAAATATTGTGTTTTTTTTAAATTTATTATCTGTAAATTTAACGATTTCTTATTTTGTGATTTTTAAAAATACTTACCAATAAATGATATTGCTTCTGGAAAAAATGCAGCTAGGTTTTGGCTCCAATGGTCGGATATTGGTATTTGTTTGTACTTTATAAGTCCATTTTTCTCAAAGCTATTGGGAATATTTGGCGTAACGTTCAAAATGTATTTAATATTGAGTTCTTGGAGCATAGACAGATTTTCAGAGTCTTTCTTAGATCCCAGGAATAATGCTGGTAAAATTTCAACCGGTAAAAGATTGTCTAATGGTGGTTCTTGCTCGGACTCGCTGCCACTGCCGCCACAATTTATTCGTAATCTACCGATTCCTTCAACCATCGGCTCGTCGTCCGACTCACTTTCTCCTTGTCTGTCCAACAAATTCGGGAATTGTGAAGCGAAAGAAGCAAATCCTCCTAAAAAAATAAATTATATTTTAATTTATCATACAACTTTAAAAAACACACTTAAAAACAAGTAGATTAAAATTAATTAAAAAAAATGTGGACAGATTAGTTGGTCCTTAATTAGAGGCTATACATAATTTATTGTATCATTCAATACTTTATAAATTGATCATATTTCATTGACAAAAATAAATAGGCAAGCTGTAATAACTAACGGTTCAAATGTGAAACTTCCGAAATAGTTTCGACTACCCCCTGCTGAGAAAGGATTGTCGTGGTTTGGTGTTTGGTTACACCATTAAAACGGAAGTAAATTTTTTCGAGTAAATCAAAATACCATCTGTTAAGACGCTTTAAAGTGGCCGTCCAAGAAAATTCGGTTACAGAAATTCAATTGCTTTTCTATTCAATTAACCCCTACGATCGATAGTTTAAAAAGGCGCGAGAAAATCGAAACTGCACTCGCCCAATTGAAACAAATTCTAAACATTTGTTAACGACTGTGGTTTTTAAGCATTACACTGTTTTAAACGCAATCGATTCCCGTATAACAATTTGAATGTGTAATTATGCCTAGCTACAAATAAGCCGCTCGGATAAACTTCACACTTAACTGATAACAGTCTAAAACAATAAACAAAAGATACACATAGCATAAATTAGCATTTGTAAATAGCCGTTAAACTATGATGATGAGATCACTTACCTTCGAGATAGTAAGATCGGAAGCCATCTTTGGCCAACTTCTTTAACAACAGCAAGAACGTTGAGTCCGTGTTTGCGTTGAAATCTGTGGTATTCGTATCGTACAAAATAATAGGAACATTCTTTGATCTTTTTGCAAATGTTTCTTTGCCTTCATCGCCGGCTATAAAGCATTTGAAAGACACTGTACCCTTCTGAAGTCGCCGTAATAGAATACCCCCGCTACCGGGCAAAGATAGATGAATCGCTCCATCGATGTGTGATTGACCAAATTCATCTGCAGACCGGAGGTCTAAAACAAGCAAGTCGTTGGCAGCCAAATGCTCCCTAACCCACTTTGGCGACCGACCCTGCGCCAAAAAATCCTGTTGATCTAGGCTGCTTTGAGTTGGCATTTTCATCTTACAAGTGTTGTAAAAAAATATGAGTTCAACTTGAATAGATTCCCGGTAAAATTCCAAACAAAATTCGCAAAAAACTGAAATATAAAAAGTTCGACAAAAACACACTCAGCTTGCAGAAATCATATGTATGTCCGTGCAATGCTAACACAAGCTAAGAGCATAAATCCTAAATGCTGTAATTTAAGTACTTTGAGTGAAAAACTCAAAATAACTTCCTTTTATTGGTACAAACAGCCATGAAATCTACCAGTAAATACTGAATGCATGGCCTCGCTTTGCTTTTATTCTTATAACATGATTGACAAACAGCGGAAGTCACCGAAGTCACTGCCAATAGCCAATCAGCACAGCGTATTATGAAACGTCACAGACTTATTCTTTCAATCGTTATGGAAACCTTCCATTCAATAGATAAGGAATAGGAAGGAATTACTTGTTTACCAAATCATATACATAACTCCGCCTACTTAAAAAAAAAATCTGAATGGGAAATAAAGAGTGAACTTCCGTTCTGCTTCCACATCATAGGTGGCGCTATACCGAAGTTTGTGAACGAGATTTAGTTAAACCCCTAGTTTTCCCTAATTTTGAAAATATCGAATTAATTTATCAGACATTTATTAGTCCTAATTACTTGTAGACCTATTCTTTCTCCGTTCATAACTATTCCTGATTGAAATATGCATATTTAGGCTTATTAATGTCGGTCGGTACTTAGCTAGGCTAATAACGTGACTTTAATGTGTTACGTAATAGTTTCCGTTTTGTTGTTTACTGTGTGTTAAGCTTTTATGGCGCCCTACCAAGAACAGAGCGCCTAACAATGCTTAAACCATGGAGGAAGTATTTAATTCTTCCATGCCTAAACTTATGTTAATTAATAAGATACAGGTCTTCGGGTATATTAAATTAAAACATTGTATAAAATTATTATATGAAATTCGAATCACTTTTATCTATATTAATATTATTTATAGCTAGTTCATATACTTTAAATGTTAAATATGTGTTCGTATATTAGTTGTTACTCCAGTTATGTAGTTTTGGTCGTTATTCTTTTTTTGTATTGACGAAATTCATTGAAATTGTGTGTTTGAATTTACAATAAATTAAATCATTTTAATAAATGAGTCACATGCCTTATTATTTTTCTAAAATTCAATACCATTTGCATCACTTTTTATTATTATTATTATAAATAGTTCATATACTTTAAATGTTCAATATTTGTTCGTCTCTTAATTTGCAGTTACCCCAGTTATGAAGTTTTGGCCGTTATTCTTTTTTGTATTGACGAAATGTAAAAGCAGCACATTGTGTGTTTGCATTATAATAACCGGAATTATATTAACAAATGAGTCACATATTTACTCATCCTCACTTTTCTCCGGAATAGGCCTATCCTAATAATATAAATGGGCAGAAACAATGATGTAATCACGTTTACACAGTTCTACACGTAACAGCAATCATCAATGATTTCAAATTGCTAACATAATTACTGTATCCATTATTTACACCTTACTTTAAAGTGAGATTTCGTTAATCACTTTCATTGTGGTATCTTCACGTCATTGTCATGTCGGCGCCTTTGATGCTATAGCCGTGAAAACTCTATTGTTTTATAAGAATAGATTAGACAATTCCAATCTTCAGTGTTAACATAGAGATATACAGTATAATATCTCTATGGTGTTAATAAAGGTATACAGTCTAGTAACTCGGACAAATAGACGTTACCCGGTCCCAGTAAACCGACATGGACAAATAGACATCCCGTTCCCACAAACCAAACATGGACAAATAGACATTTCTCCTCGGTACGGTCCCATCAAACTCATCCAAAAATACCAAAATATATACTAAAATTAATTACTTAATAATTAGCAAGACGGACCCCAAGATGTCGATTAATTACCTTTATATTCTATAACCTCCCTGAATCACTATCCATAGAGATATTATAATAATATCTAATGGTTTCTCGCATGTTATATTGCATGGAGTAGGCCTATTGTAATCCATGGTTATTATAGGCGGAAATAGTAAACATGGCGCGCGCGTCTAAATTGTTACAATTCCATTTCCTATCGGAAATGCATTTTTACGCGCGAAAATTACAACAAATTAATCAAAACACTTACCTTACAAATAAGACTGATTTACCGACCTTGGCATTAAAACTGCAATTCCAGGGTGTTTATACTTCTCTAGCGTTGTTGTCCATAAATTATATTCAAAATGCGAGCTTATTCCTGTTTGCAGCACATGCCGATTGTTTTATAATTAAATGACAATACAAAACAATGTTTTTTACAAGTTCGAGGCAGCACCTGTTTTTGCATGCTAAGTAATTTTAAAGCACTGGCGTCAACGATGACAAACAATTGTGCGAAAAAAAACAATGGTAAAAATAACAATGCTATGGAATAATTGTATACTATCCCAGATTATGAACAAATTAACAGACAGAAGAAATTAATTACTATTATAATAACCGCTCTATCTTTTATATTTACAGTTCATATTATAGGCCCATGGGCTTAATCGCAGTTTGTCTGTTTCATGTGCGATGATTATAATGATTGATATAGGGTATGGTGCGCGTATATACCAATACTGTACTTGTGATATTAACATAAATCATTATCAATCATAGAGTTTTTATAATGGAAATAATACGTAATGATAATGATCGATATATATATATATATGTACGTTGCATGAGCAGCCAGTTATCTTTGGTTTGGATAAGAGGACCGCATCGAAATACAACGTTGCAAAACGGGAGCCTACGATCGATAAATCGATTTTAATTTATATTAAGAGCTTGTAAAGTTTACTTCGTGTACTTAAAACCATTGAATGTATTCAATTATCCTCTTTTATCCGTTTGTAGTCCTCTGTAACATGTATTATCACTATTTGTCAAACCGTTGTGGTTTATTTAAACAATATATATTTAAGGATATGGTTAACGCCTATAGTACTGTATATAGTTTAAACTAAGAGGAGGAAAAATATCATAAAAAATAGGCCCGAATGGGGTTTGAACCCATGATCTTCTGTTTACGAGACAGACGCCTTACCACTTGGCCACCGAGCCAACTGAGGTTATGTAACTATAGTTGTAGGATGTAGGCTTAAGCCTTATATGAAGCATATCAACTATGAATAACCACGAAATTGGTATGCGCGCGTCAATGAACAATAACGCCCGTATTCTTAAACCGGACTTTAGTCGTAGTTCGAGCTAAAACTAAAAAAATGACGTCATTTTAATTCATAAACCGAACTTCAACTAAATCACCGACTAAATCAGGCCAACCTCGACTAAATCGAGACGGATTTTGATCGATTTTTTTAGTCCTGGAGGGGGAAGACTAAATGGTCGACTAAATGGTTTTTAAACGATGTTTATAAAAAACGTAACAGTCATTAAGTTGTTATATTGGCCAGATATTGAAGAATGAAATATCTATATTTATATTAGCTTAATTAAATATACATTGGTATAGATTATAATAATGAAAATCATCTTTATTTACAACTGTATACAAATTACATTATTTTCTTCGCGCAAGTCCGACTTGAGCTACGTCACGCCATAGCGACAATGGGAGATGCGGCAATTCACCACGCGATGGAATGTTTAGGGGGCCTAGCGCTTTCTTGTCACGCTATGAAGTGCGTGGTTCGTGGCGATCATAGTTTGTTGGGGGCCTAGAAAATATAAAAGTTACCGTACCGCCATGGTTCCTAAATATATTTTTAAGATTTTATTTGTTGTTAATCAAATATACTTCACTGTTAAATTAATACTGATATTGTTCTAATAATTAACGATTAAAATTATTTTTCATGTATATAGTCCTGATGCGTAAAAAGTGTTGTAAGAAATGGAAAGTGATATCAATGCGCAAAATTTCGTCTGCTCCTCAAATACTCTCTTGTCATTGGCCAATGTATAGCCTTTGTTACCCAGACGTGTGCAACTCGACTAAAAGTTCGACTTCATTAAGTCGAACTGCAAACTTCGACTACTTCGTTTTTGAATCGAATTTGAAGTAATAGCTCGAACTACGACTTTTCCAAGTCGAACTTCGAACTACGACTAAAGTCCGGTTTAAGAATACGGGCGTATGAATAACCATGAGCGTCAATATACGCGCGCGTGCATTTGAGTGCGTGTACATTGACGCGCGCGTGCGAATATCGTTGTCATATGTACGCGCACAAAAAATGTCTTGATGGTTTCACTACAGAAATTGTCACTTATCCATGGAGTTTGTCTAGAGATTCACTGATTAAATAAAATATTCAATATTTCGATACCTCTGGAATCGCTAGGAATAGACCAGTCATTTGGATTAATTACGTCATTGATATTTAGGCCTATAAACCTATACACACATTGGATACAGTTTTGTGCTATTTTTTATTACAAAATGAAATGCAACACAAATGCGCGTGCTTATTTATCAATATCACAATAGATTTGAAATCTAAAGTGACGTCACGCATACTTTTGTATAAGACTTATAAACTCGAGACATAGAATTGTATTAACGGCATATATTTAATGAAAGATTGTATTATTATGGTTTTACAAAAATAAGTTGACACGCGCGCTTAAAAAAAAGGCAGTGAACATCAAAATGTGTACGCGCTTTAAGTTTGTGTTTTTTTACTGTTTGTTTCTCTGTAACTATCCGCCGTCAATGGTTCAATTGATTTAGCATCATCCTTTTTTTTGTTAAATCCACTAATAATGTCGAATCAATCAACTTGACTAAAAATAGTACAACCATTCATATTTGTACAATTATTTATAAATATTTTAAACATGGTACATTGACAGACATCGAACTTATGACATGAGTTGCTATGGTAATGAAACGCTGTAATGAATTAACCGAACAAACTTCCTGGTTATATTAAAGAGAACAATAGCAACAACAATCAAACGCATCGATCGGATTGTTTGGATCGAATGTTTAAAAAAAAAGGAACAATTGATTCTTTAGTGTCTACTACAAGGTCGATACTATAGCTTTAAGATATTATATCCGTTAAATTAGAGTTTAATTTTGACAAATCAAATGTGCTGGTCACAGGGCAAAGAGTAAATCCACATAGAACATGGAGCCTTGGTAATCATTATATCACAGAAATAGAAAGGTATAAATATCTTGGTGTAATAATATCACGTTCATATACAGATTCTGACAATATCAATGAAGTAATCAAAAAGGGAAATAGGATAATAGCCTATATTACCTCTATTATAAACAATCAGAATGATTTCAATAGGGTATACTATGGTGATCTTTTATGGAGAACGATAGGATTACCAACAATTAATTACGCCTCTGCAATATGGTTATGTAACTCTAAAGGTTCACTAAATAAGTTAGAAAATTTACAATACCAAATGGCTAGAATTATTTTGAAGGCACCAAGAAACGTCGCGAAAGCGGCATTGATTGGTGACCTAGGATGGGAGACACTCTACACCATCCAAAATAAATCTAGGATGTCCTATTTTAACAGAATTAAAAATATGGATGACCAAAGGTGGCAAAAACTACTATGTAGATCTATAATGGATGTAGAAGATAAGGTGAAATGGAAGTGGATTAACCATATCAAAGATTTATTATGTAAATTTGATTTAGGAAATAAGTTTAATTTAAATCCGGAAAGTCAATGGTTCAAGAGTTTTACACATGCCAACTCTCTAGAAAATATCAAGGAATGGTTAGAAGGTGCAAAAACAAAGTCAACCCTCTCCGAATATTTGAAATATAAACATGAACCTAAAGCAGAGACATACATGTTTGATATGGTGAATTTTGATTCCATTAGTTTAAAGTTTAAAGCGAGGTCTAACTCTCTTGATTTAGAAGGTAGAAAAAATACATGGTCAGAAAATGAGACTGGTTTTTGCAAGCTATGCAACAATCAGTTAATTGAAACTACAGACCATTTTCTACTTGAATGTTCAAACCTTAAAAATGTAAGAGAAACACATTTTAACTTACTAAAAATGGATTTATTGTATTGTGGTTATGATACATTCTGGGAGAATTTTAGAAGTGGTACAATCGAATACCAACATCATATTTTACTTGATGACCTTTATTTAGAATTTCCATTTGAGAGAATCGGTGAAATTGTAGACTATCACTGTAAACAATACTTAACTGCTGCATGGAGACATAGAAAGACTACACTTAATATATAATATATAAATATTTACCGCCCACCATATTATCTACTAACATTATTTTACCATTTATCTAATTCAATAATATATTATATTTTTATATATTTTTTTTTTTTTTTTTTTTTTTTTTTTCTTCAAAATTATATAATGTAACCTAAATCTAAATAAAATAAATAAATAATACAGTACTAAAAATAAGACTAAATAGTATAATAAAAATTGTATCACATTTAATTAAATTACAAATAACTATTAATATTAAATATAATAAGAACAAATAATCATATAAAAGTTGCATTTATTTTAATAATAACAGTATAATAAATCAATTAGCAATTATATATATATATATATATATATATTTTTTTTTTAGTAATAATAATGATAATATATTCGCTTAAAACTTGAAAATATTAATAATACTGATAATAAATAGATAATAACATTAACTCCATCATATAGGTTAAGTATTGTTCGATATGTAAGATTACCTTGTTTTTACTAATTTCATTTTACTTGTATAATTCGCTTCTTAGTTAAGACTTAAATGTTATTTTTTGATACTTTTCTTTTTGTTTTTACATTGCCTTATAAACGTGTGCCGCTGATTCAATAAATTTATCTTATCTTATCTAACAGTCATTCATCCAAACTAAATCCACCTTCAAGATAAACATCGGCCTTTTATGCATCACATTTGTTGAAATGAATGTTAATATTAGGCTACGTACGTATTACCGTACAGCTAGGTATAACTTGTGTTATTTTTAGCATAGAGCATCGAAACAATACGCGTACACAAGTTGACGCGCGCGTCGTGATTATTAGTATCAGCACGCGCGCGTCGTGATTATCAATAGCAGTACGCGTACATCGTGATTATCAATAGCAGCACGCGCGCGTCGTAATATCAACATCCACCTCTTGCCGAAGAAGTGGATTAAAAAAAAACAGGCAAATTGATGTTATATGACAATACAATGCGTTAAACGTTATGCATTAACCAAGGGTATGGCCACGTATCTGACAAGCCTTCCCTTCCCCCTGTACGATGACCTTAAACAGTATTAGTCATATAGGACCGTTTTAAAATTACTAGATTACTATCTAGGCCTACTCCACACTAAAGCGACCTATATTGTGAAGTGCCACATAAAGTACAGTATATCATGATTTTCACTAGAGACTTGTTTACAATGTTTTCACAACGAAACGACCTATGTACAGTCCTTGTTTGCCGTTGGTTTTAATTTGTTGTGAGTCTGTGAGTTAAGTCAATATTTGTCAGGAAGTAGATTTGATGAAGGTAGTCTGATATAAAGATGATTTCGATCAATTGTTGGTTTATTGTTTGCTGGTATTAAACGAACTACAATGGTTAAGATTGTGACAAAAGAGCCAAGCTTCAATACTTAAGTTTGGTAACAATGTGCTCGATCACTGTGACAGTTTGTTTAACTGCCTGCCATTCAAATTTCGATATTGGCCATCAATAATGTTATGTACTAAAAATACACTACAGTGTACTATAAACATGTATAGGGTTATATTTCATAACTGTACAATATTGTACTATACAATGTGTGGCTTTTATTTTAAAATATGTATTATATAACTGTTACTGTTCAAGTATTACGCTATGTCAATCATAAGACCAGTCCTTACCGCAGTAAAACATTATTTTACCGCGGTATGCAATCGGTATTCTGTACATAAACATGGTATATAAGGTAATTCACTGCAGAGTATTATGTGTCTATTACCACCACAAAATGAACCCTAAAATAGGAGTGTTCCTTATAAGGGTTGGTCGTAGTGTAAAAAGAGTAGTACTCTGCTGCTGATGCCCCTCATTCGTTTTACGGGAATTAAGTGTCTCCTTCTATCCTCTGTAGTGTTATGCGAGTTTTTTCTCGGGTTAACAAACATTTCATTTCATTCATTGTGCCCTTAATATGGGTGTCTCCTCAATAGAGGTTCTATTGAGTTTGTTGATGATGACTCTTTCCTCTCTGTACAAAGTTCCTAAAAATGAATAGCAAACGCATTGCGTGCAAAATAACGTACTAACTTAATTCTTCATTAGTTTCGGTTTCATTAATTATGGATGTAAAATACATTAAAAAACTCTTTGGTACAGGATTCATGTTATAAAAATCAATAACATGGTTCTTAGGCTAGCAATTAATATACCAGACCAGCCTTTAAAAAAACAAAACAACTCCACACGGTTGAGATGCTGAATAGGCCTGGCGGTGCACAGTAGGCCTAACCGTACACACCATCCTCATAGTCCCCCGGATGAGCAACTTTGCCGCCAAAGATGATTCACAGATATGATGAAATGCATGAGTATATTGATCCCTTTAATTCATGCAACTGTATCATTTCCACAGAGGAACTATTGACTAACTGTTAGAAGTCAAAGACCGATTTAGAATCATTTCCATCCTGGGTGGTGTCATTCGACTTCCATTAAAAAAAAAATCAATTTCACAAAACGAATTCAATTCTTTCAATTCAACTCTCAATGATTAGTGTTGAATATATGAATGAATGAATATGTATTTAGACGTCATATTTAGTCACCCCACACACATAATCACAATAAATTGCATTTGTTTGTAGGCTATAAAAGTTTTGTAAAAAGATTATTTCGATGCATCATTGATCAGTTACAAACGAAACAACTGAGGAGTCACACCTGAGTTCATATTTATCAAATTTAGTTTATTAATTCTAAAATAAGTAGGCCTAATTGTCCATGGTCTCTAGTCAATTACAGATTAATATATCGTCAATGCTGGTTAATCAACTTCCGGTCTAAATTAATAAAGTTGTTTTGGCTGATTACTGGTCATTTCGATGACCAATGTACCGCAACGAAATATTGATATTTGTTTTTTTGACGTTTGAAATTCGGAAGTAAAGTAAATCGATTGGTATTGATGGACTACTGTGATAATTGTGTTAGCTTATACTACGGAAAGCCCTTCCGTTATCTGAGACACATAATTTACGCGCGCGTCCAAACGTTTCTTGTACGCGCGCGTTCAAACGTTTCTGGTACAAGCGCGTTCAAACGTTTCTTGTACGCGCGTGTGAAAATGTTACCAACGAAGACTTGTTTTTTGTGGCTTTTAACAACAACAAAATAAACAAATAAACCCGAAGATCTTGTCTTTCACTTAACATAGCGAAAGGAATAAAAAATAAATTAATTTCATCCTTTAAATAGAAAACATGCCAGTTCGTGTATCGGATTAATGTTAAATGATGAATTTAATGAAAACACCACAAAACATCCGTTGAATCATCCAATTTCAGTCACATGATTTCCGTTTTAGCACAATCAAAAATTAAAAATGATGATCAATTGTTGAGACAAATAAAAAATACATATTTTAGACAGATATAGGCCTAAAAAAACTATATATTGTGATTGAAATTTTTTTTTTCTAAAAAAATATGTGAAATATTGGAAACATATTTTTTAAAATTTAACTTGCTTATGGCACAAAATATTAAATTTAAAATTGATGAGAGAACATGACGCACTCCCACTATTTCATTTATATATTTTTTCTTTAGAAATATGTGAAAATTGGCAATAGATGGTTTCAATTCCATTTAATATTGTTTTATATAATTAAAATATAATAAAACAATATATAAACGAGCCTATATCCACTAAACGTGCTCAGGGCACATGTAATAATCAGGGAAGTGTGAAATCACAATGTAATGTCACTCTTCCCAGTAATAATAATATTTAGTTGGAACTGAATGAAGTAATCAATGCCAATTATTGCAAATTAATCACAAAGAATAACAGAGACAAAATGTTGTTTCTTTCGCGCCTTTTTAGCCCTACACTCCCGCCTTTTTCTTGTAAACAAATTTCCTGTGGAAATTGAAGGAAACCATCGCGGGATATCCAATATTGGCTTCCAAAGTATGGCTTCTTGATTTCAAACAATCTAAATTATTAAAAGGTCATTTCCGGAAACGTGCTGATTAAAAAAATATTCCGAAGAATTAATTTGTTTTTGTCATTAGGTTTACCATTGTTATCGGTAAGGCGATGACGAATTCGAAGACCATTTTAATTACAATGACTGATTTCGAACAGGGGGTATTATATTTGTTACCCTCTGTTTGGATAAACTTTTATTCAATGGGATCACGAGATATTTTTATTATTAGTTATTATGATAACGTCGTGTGAATAGGAATTTAATTGTTTTTTTGTTATCATTATCATTTAGCAGTTTAGTAATAATTCTTCATAGAAACTAAACTAAACTAGATTAAATAGAATATAAAGAAATGACGTCATTTATCATATTTATAAAATAAGTTTAATTACAGTATTTGTTTCATTCTCGAAATCAGATAAAGTTCGATTGAAATGAGATGTTATGGTTTCGGCTCATTTCATCATTTCTATGTATGATCAAAACTTCAAAATTAGGCCTATGGACTTTCTATTTGTATGTCGTCTGTTATAAAGAGACGCTAATATTATAAAGTATACATATTGATAATATAGGGCTTTTTAAGACCTAAACTTTTGTGTCATTCTTTACTAATGCAACAACATTAAGCCAATTAGTTCATCATACAGTACCACAGTCATTATAATGAAAATAACAGTCTACCGGTTCTACACATAGAAATTAACAAATACAATTATCAGATAAAATAAAATATAAAAAATAAATACATTTATCGAATATTTAAAATATAAATACAGTTGAAAAAGTTTAAAATCCAATTCGAAAAGTCGATACAACGTTTATATTTAAAAAACTATTCATTATTTATTGCAGTATAATTAGGCTCTTTGAAGTGTTATATGATGATAGAGTAGTACATTCTGTGGTAATTATTACCATGTTAAGAGATTATACCGCTGTAGGCCTACTAAACCATAGGCCTATTATTATACGATATTGGTTGGTTTTTAGTGAGGCTATACGTGCCTTATGCATGAGCGTTAGCCCATGTGTGGTAGAACAACCGGAAATATGGTATATAATTCAAGATCGGATGTGCGGATGTAATTATTTCCCTTTAAACAGAGATGCTTATATAACATGTGTTTAATTAGTAATAGGAATAAACTATTAATTTAATGTTGTCAAAAACAGTCGTCAGGTTACAATCTTGCTGACAATTTAATGCATTATGATTTAATGTGTACTTTACATATAGCGATTATTTCACTTAAGGCCTATTGCATATTATACATTTAAGATACATTTTAAAAAAATCGTTAATAAATAATAGTTATTTAACGCACACATAAGTTTATTTTATTGTTTATGTTGATGCATTCGGGCAAATGGCCTATGTATAATAAATGGCTCCTAGGAAAGAAAGTATTGTTATTAAGCTATATACTCAGACGAACCCCTAAAGGGGAACCACTTAATAGGGGTGTCCTCTGAGGATGGATGCCGTACTATACTAAAAGAACAACACCCATTAAAAAGGGACACTATTTAACAGGGACATGATTAATTCTTTACTTCATGATAGGGGCCGTTATCTACTCTCGTTTTGAAAGGAAAGTGACTCAAAGAAGGGGCTCTACAAACATAATATAAGGGCCAAGGTAGACCTCCCAACTCTCCCGATATTGTCCCAATATTTCAAGTCATCAGTTGGAGTCTGCCAAGGAAGCCATACAGTGAGATTTCAAGCATCAACTATTTTCTCTAGGGCTTACCATGGAAATTTCTAAATTATGAAAAACCATTTTTACTAGACGCCATATCATGGACTTAAGACACAACATGACCTAATATATACACTATACAATAGTGCAGCGCTAGCACACAGCGATATCGACACAATTGGCATTTATCTTAAGCAAACATTATTAATCAAGCTTTTTGATATTGACTTATTAAATGTACAAGTCACGGCTTGCAGTCTGCTTGCTGAACACTAAGGGTTATCTTGTTTTTCTACTGCTACTTATGATCGCAAATATTTGATTATGAGCAATGATGTTTACAGTTAATTTTAGTGGACTTTGCTCAATATTGCGAAAGTTGATGGTGAGTGAGTAATTGAGGTTGTGATTTGCACAATACAATAGACTGATAAATATTGTACCTACGCTATAAATAAATAAATATCGCTATTTTTGTCATTTTTTAACAGATAATAGGCTAATCGTCAGTGGGACATTTCAAAAGTAACATATTTGACATGCGCATGTTATCAGTGGTTCCACGCACGCGCACAAAACCTTACAATGTAACTAGTTTGTGAGCCTTCTATCATAAGTCTCTTGGAGTTTCCTTGAGGTCACTTTCATCTTCTTTTAAATTAGTTTTACTCCTTTTTGTTACGTGTATTGTTTTGATGAGAATAAAGAGATTGATTTGAAGTTCAAACGCTGTAAATAAAATTAATTTTGTCGGGCACATCGGTGTAGGAAATATTTGACGTGTGAATACAAAGAGCGCATAATATCAGCGCGCACAAAATCGAATCGAAATGATGCGAGTCTCTCCACGGAAAGACTAACACTCCCTCCATGATATACAAACATCGTGAAGTTAGTTGCAAGTTAATAAATGCAGTTGGCATTTATTATAAGGAAATTGTTACTTCTTGGCATTAATTAGTGTAAACCACAGACACTCAGAAAATAAACATTTGGCAATTACAATATACATATTGGTTTTTGGTTTGGCAAAGTGACAGAATAACAGCCTCTCATTAGTCACACGATTATGAAATAAATTATCAATATGATTAATTTTAATATAATATTGGCATTGCTCATTGGTAGGAAGCAACTGGTACTGGTGACTGAACACGGGAAACTGATTTTTTTTTTATTTGAGTTCAGTCAGTTATAGAGAATAACATGATTTATTTTAGAATGGTTAGGCATACTCTTTTTCAGAATACAGATTAAAACCGTTATATTACTAGTATCCCTAAAGCTTAGTTCAAACTAGGACGTAACGCAAGGACGTAAACGCAACGCAAGCGTGTTGACCAATGACAAGCTACAGTTCGAATAATATATCGCTTGTGATAACGTACGTTAAATTACGTCGTTGTGTTGCGTCTCTGTGGGAGCCAAGCCTTGATAGGGTTCTCCTCTGAAAGGGTTGCTGATGGGGATAGTGTCCACTTATTAGGGGTTCTGTGCTGCCCCAAAGGAGGGGTTCAAAATATATTGTTGTAGCCAACACTTGTTAAACAAGAAATGTTGAATCTATCCAAAAAAAATTGGAGAAGAGTGGAGTTCTGATATGAGGAAAAAAGCATATAAAATCATGCTGAAATAGATGAAAAATACAAAATCGAATCTGTGATAAACAAACAACTATTACTTCACCATTTAACATATGATAAACAGATCAAATAACGCGTAAATATTAATGTATTTCCGGAGTTGCTTCTTACTCAAAATCTGAAATAAAAGCTGATAAAACAATTTGAAATATTACACAATTCAACAAAGAAGAAATTCAATAATAATTCTCGAAATTCTGTGATATTAATTTGTTCGATCGCTATTACTCAAACCCTACGTATAGCTATATCCTGGTCGTTTATTATATCCGTAGTAAGCCTCAAAAGTGGACTGCAATACCAACTCCCACACACACACTTGCCAAC
Organism: Antedon mediterranea; assembly: GCF_964355755.1. Taxonomy (NCBI): domain Eukaryota; kingdom Metazoa; phylum Echinodermata; class Crinoidea; order Comatulida; family Antedonidae; genus Antedon; species Antedon mediterranea. The sequence goes on along the minus strand of NC_092678.1, from coordinate 22,347,648 downwards.
ATCCGAAATAATATAAATTAAGGAACAGGTAGTGAAGACCATTTCCGATAATTAGATCAATGGTACCAATTCCGAGCCTTACGGCATGCCAACCCACGCGTAACAAGGTAACAAGGTAACGTTTAGCGATGATACGATATTTGTTACGTAACCTATTTTATTGAAAACCTTTCCACATAAGTGCGTAAGAAAATATTGGTATAACCATAGAGATATTATTGAACTATAATATCTACATTATATAGTATAACATACAGTATTAGAACCATAGAGATATTATAGAACAATGGACCTGTACATATTAGTAATAAATTATAGGTCCACGGTAGAACAGTGACCAAGTAAAAAGTTATCTTTCCGACAGAATCGAATATAGTGTGATGTGGTGGGGATTCAGGTGTTACTATTAATTATGACGAAAGAGACATGATTACAAAAAGTATTATTTTAATATTGAGCGACAAACCGACAAACCCGAAGATACTTTTCGACAAAATCGAAGATATGTAAATAAGTGATGGGGTAGAGTTGAAGGCAATATTATTGTAGCTACGGCGGCCTTAGCAATAGACTCTCAGATGAAACAAGTTCACTTTAATTCTGAATAAGCACCTTTCCAAAAAACGATTAAAATGAATTATCTAACAAAAAAAGATTTAAACAAACTCAACGTATTTGAACTGGAGGTTCTGCCTGAGTGGATAAAAATATTGCATTAAAAAACACTCTTCTGACCACAAATGGGTTCAGTGATTTCACGTTAATAAAAAGAAAAGATTAATATATTATTACTGGAATTTTCATTTTTTTATGACATGGTATTTCCGCGATCATCATGATCATGTTCCGAATATTATTTTCGATTAAAAAAAAAAATTTTTTTTAAAAATACATAGAGATATTATATTTCCATTTTTCAAAACAGGAAGGTGTTGTGTTGCTTTTTCGATATTTCTCTATCGATTCGTCAGGTTGTAATTCATCTCCCAATCAAAACAAGAACCAATACAATGTATCACTAGCCTAGTGTTAATTTCATAATCGTTTTTTTCAGTCCATTCTGTTCATTATATAAGATATTTAATGTAACTTCTGTTTTAAATTTGTGAATAAGAATCATTGAATAAGATGTATTGCGTGTAACTTTTTTTCTTATTCGTACAATGTATTCTATATCTATCTATTTGTTTTAAATGTTTGGCATAAAGTTTATTACCGATTTTAACTTCAAAATAAATAATTAATACGAAACCAAAAACAACGAATAGAAATTCTATCACAATTATTAACCAGTAGACTCCGTTTATACAAACAATTGTTTGTGTAACCTGACCTGAGGTCAGACAATTGTGGTCTACTTGTGGTCGACTGTAAACATGTTAACGACACACATTAAAGTAAACAAACGAATCCGCAATATTCTGCTTAAAACTTTACACTAAAACAAAAACATACAACCAGGAAGATTACGGGAAATTTCTTGGTAATTTAAAAAAAAATAATAAAATTAAATATTGCGTATTTGTTTACAACCATTAAACATAAACTAATACAATTGATGTTCAATTAAAATCCAACAATATTTACTTTATTAAAATGTGTTATCCATGGTGGTAATTGTCGTATACGGTATTTGTCATGAGGGGGGGGGGGGGGGGTAATAATCAACGGGTCCAGATGGGTACGTTTCATTAAATGAAACTAGTGGAAGATTTATTATAAACCAGTCTATATTGTGATAACAGGGATAAAATCATACTTTTTTTTTCTGGTATCTGGTATATAATCTTGAGACGAATTAATAATAATAATAATTAATACTCTTGTAATATAAAAAGAAGAAAGGTATAGGCCTACTTATAAGTGAACTTTGGATGAAGAAAAATGATGTAAAAACGAAATCGCCTATCGAATCCAAAATCATTAGGATCGACCGCCCGTACGTGCAAGGCCACGGCTAGTACGCACGACCATGAAAATGACCACTAGCTGCTTGTCCATAAGGACAGAACGCGCGACCATGAAACGACCAAAACCCCATCATCCATAAAACTTTGAACTTATTAAGAAGATGGAAAAGCAATAATAATACGGACAGATACAAAAACAAAAGGCTGAAAAAAGAAGTGAAACATGGGAAAAATATTCTTAATATAAATGTATTTTATTTCACTTTGTACTACCATGCACGGTTTCAAATGAGTTATTGGTTTATTTATTGGATGTTCTTCCTGATTGCAGCACTGTACGTTGTTTGTAATCATGCCTTGCTTTCCGTAATGGTACCCTACTTAAAATAAATATACAGAGTTTCAATTGATTTCGACTCTCGAATAGAATCGACTTTAAACTTGTAAGTGTAATGAAGAAAAACTAATAAGTTCAATTAATTAAATTGGATCAACGAATCTCCGTAATCTGCGGTATAAATGGATGCCGCGGAGGTGTAATTGTTAATTAGAATAATTAATTAAGAAAAGGTGATTAAAAACCACTTAACCAACGCACCGGAAGTGGTCTTTGGATGGAGGTTGACCCGGTCCGGTAGTATAATACCGTACTAACCAATTCCAAAAATCGATGTATCCAACGAGGACAGAGCAATGACCGACTCGTTAAAAAATTCTAGTTAGTATTATAAAAATCGTAAATCTTTGTTTAGTGATGCGGAACAAAACGAAACTTGACGCGCGCGTACATATTTTGATGTCTTTTGTACGCCGCGAGTTTATTTAATTTACTTGGACAAAAGATGGCGCTGTTTAAATAAATATTTCAGTATAATTTTATACAGTGTGAAATAGGGAAATTAGAATACGCTGATATTACCGATAATAAAGTAATATTTTTGATTAACTATTCTTTTAAAAAAGCAATTATTTTTTTCTTTACAAAAGTCTGTTCACACATTGGGAAAAACCTCAGTAAATAGAGACTATAAAGCTTGGTTCCCACTAGGACGCAACGTAAGCGTAACGCAAACGAGTTGACCAATGACAAGCGACAGTTCGAATAATCCATCGTTTGTGATTGGTAAAATTACTTGCGCTGTGCGCTTACGTCACGTCTTAGTGAAGCTTAAATACAGCCCAATTCACAGGCCTAGGTTTAAAATACGTTTGATAGGCATCATATAGGCCCTTATTTAATTTCACAGTTTGTTAATTTTGTGGTATAATATAATAATAATTTCAGATTTTATTCAGCCTCAATTTACGATTTTGTATTAAAGTTTGTGATTTTTTTACAGATCAAAATCATAATAGAGTCAATCTGATGAACTCGGACAAAAAGTACAACTTAACACTTCAGCGAATAGCGCGAGTATATGTGACCTTGTCTCTCACCGCAAAGAGTATTCTGGCGCCAAAAAGATCATTAACAATTAATATCCGCCTAATTAATTCATTCATATTTTTCAATCTATCATCTTGTCCAGAAGAATTTAATCCGCCGTGCGGCTGTGATTCAATGTCTTGAGTCAAAGGATCTTTGGGTTGTAAAACAAAGCGTACATTTTGTAATTATTATGGTGGTACTTTGTAGAAATTATTCATTAATTGTTAGGCCTATATAGTATATATGATAGAATAATCTATTGACCCGCGCCGCCATAAAGGGTCTTTCCTGGGTTAAAGTTGTAAAACAATGCGTACATTTTGTATATATTATGGTGGTACTTTGTAGAAATTATTAATTAATTGTTAGGCCTATATATGACAGAATAATATATCGTGCCGCGCCGCCGATGGGACTTTCTCCACTCCATCATTTTAGGGCTAGGCCTCATTGAAAAGCCAGTTTATGTGATTTGTATATTGTACCAAATATGACGTAAACTTTCGGTACGGCAAACAAGTTATTGAAACATTCTGGATAAACAAACAACATATATTTTATCATGTTATCATTGTAATATCTTTATAATTATAAACTTTCACACCAATTAATTCATTATTACCCGAAATCCGGTTCAACAACCGCTATAATTTACGAAGGGTTTTGAGAAAGCGAAATCGAAACACTTCCGATTCCTTCAAAATATTCTAAATTAATTTAGACTCGGTGTGACGGTTATTGGACCACCTCTCAGAAATAATGAATAATTCATGATTAAACAAAATATAACAAACTTCGAAAAGAAGCCCATGGGTTAAATACGATGGCTCTCGATAAGAATTTGTTTCACCATGGACATCCAATCCAAGTCCAATGGTTTAACATTTAAAGTATTGTAATTCGCAAAAAAAATCTCCATTTAAAAATAAAGTGCTATTGGGCACCGTACTAAAATAGGTTCTATTTCACAATTTATGTATTTTCTATACAAATAAGATTCCTGTAATGTTTACCTAATTTAAGTTATAATAAATAAATAATAATTATATAGGGCCTATATTATTGTTATTATTTTATTGTTAAATGTTTACTCATATTTTGTGACGTTCTCTTCTTGTTTTTGTAAATGTTTTACCTTTTATATTGTTGTACATTTTTTATATATTTGTAAAACGAGAAATGAATTTCCGAAAGGATTACCGTAATAAAAGAGAATTGAATTTTTGAATTTAAGTTCATATTGAGAAACAGATACCGATAATTTATTAATTTTTTCACTATATCGAGAGTTAGGACTGTTTAATCACAATTTAATTGACATAATTCAATTATGCTTTATTGACGGAAAGCGCCATCCACCACTTATGTCTGGTATAAGTTTGGTATAAGTACCATGGCTTAATTTCTGGTATCACGAAAAAATACTTGACAATCTGTCTCGTTTTGTAACAATTTTGGTAGAATAAAAGAAATTTTTGCGGGGAAAAATGACACTTTTGAATAAAGTAATAATATAATTCTTTCGGAATGATTGAAATTAGGGTAAATGGTCTTTGATCAAAAGTAGACGCGCTTCAGATATGTAATTGTTATGAACAAACGTGTGTTAAATTAAGCTCTGTCTACACTATTAAACTATTTGACAAAAATGGTGATGTACCCATATATGGGAGTGATATACCCAAACATGGTATAGTGATATGACATCATCATGTCCATATATAAGCACATCACATTTTTTGTCACATAGTTTGATAGTGTAGACAGAGGTTTACACAATGATATGCCTCTGCCGGTCGAATTGATATAATAGGATTAGAGCACAAAATATCAATAGGCCTAATAGTAAATACTAATAAAATAACTTATAATATGAGACATACAATAAATACAAACAAAAATAATGAAAACTAACAGTAACACGAATTTATACTAAGAATCAAGATAAAAATCAAATACGTGTTACAATTGAAAAATCATTCATAACAAGTAAATAAACAGAAGATTAGGAAAACCTACAACATTTGAAATGTGGGCAAATGACGTCATACACAGGAAGCGAAAGCATTAAATGTTCACTACGGTACGTCACAACCACAAATAAACAAATAATTTAATTTCGGTTTGTTTACGCTGATAAAGTATTTGTAAAATCCGTAAAATCTGGTTGAAATCCATAGGGGTTTTACAATTGTGTAAATAGAGCCTACACCATTCCTTATTCATTATAATTTAATAATAAAGGACATATTTTAAAATAAAACCGCTTGTACAGAGGTGTAATTTTATTTAAGCAGGCGGCGATAGGATTTTCAGTATTAAGCTAAATTAAATTATTATTTTTTTAATAAGAAGAACCATTGGGCCTACATTTCTCCCTTTTGGATCACCGGCACACGTTTATAAAACGGTGCGTTCTAACATTCACAATACAGTTACAAAAATAAGTAACACAAAACAAACAAAAAAGAAATTTAACTGAATAAAAACGGGCAAGTAGATTTAAATATATTACATCCAATACTAAACTCAAAGTGGAGAATTTGTCAAAACTATCGGGTATTAAACATATTTGAAAATTACTATATAGGCCTAACGGTACAAAGTAGATAGTATAAAGAAAAAAACATGAATAAATTAACGTGGTGGGCAGTCAAATTAATAATTTTCTTGCGATTTCAGCTTTGAATTCAATTACCATAACTTTTGGGGTGGATATACCATAAAACGGTAATGTTTTATTTTATATCAAATTATGAAATGAAATAACATTATTATCAGTATGATAAAACAGACAGAAAAGGCAATGAATTATTTTCAGCAAGATATTGTTGTGATTTATGCAACTATTGCTTGACATTTTATCGTAGCCCACGTTTAATTTGCTTGCGGTTAAAGAACATGTACGTAGCCCAAATATCGCAATGTTTTTACCACAATCTGCACTAATTAACACAACTTGGCAGGCCTATATCAATGCTGACGTAAGGTGACGGGATCTGCCTACGTATTCGGTTAAAATACATGTAAAATAGTAGTAGACCGGCGGTGCGCACTTCCTTTTTGATAGGCCTACGATACGAAGCACAAAACAATGTATTTTTTTTATTTTTGTAAAATGTGACTCTGCTAGCATCGTATGTTGGTTAATACCGCATGCTTACGTAGAATATTATGTTTGCAATGCGCATTTCCTTTATAGCAAAATAAGAAGGAAAAAAGTCTGCTGGCACGGCGATTTTCTTTTCAAAATAAAACCACGTGACAAGGAAAAAACACGAAGAACATTGAAAATCCATTTCTTTATTTCTTTCTTTGGATACAAATCGCATAATAAATTTCGTTGAAAGTACAGACATACACATGCGTAGGCCTACACATGGAAATAAATATTAAGGTCTACTTCTCCAGGAGGAGGAGGCCTCGTCGTCGTCGTCGTCGACGATACTGATCTAGTTATACTATGGTTTTACATACATTTCTGAGAAACTTTACATTGTGGTGGCGGGTTATCCACACAGGTGTCACATAGGCCAAATTAACAATGTGTACACAAAACGCAAAAACGACTCGACGCGATGACCACAGTCACAAATAAAAATCGATTCCGGAATTAAATAGTGCTTCAATATCGGTAATGTTTGTTTGCGTTAAAACGTGTGTAGTATAACGTACGATACCCCATCAGATATATTTATTTTATCGAAGTAAACTCGGAAGTATCGCGAGTTTATCGGAGATAACGACACGAGGTAGCCACCAAAAAAAATCGATTCCGGAATTGAATACGGTAGTGCTTCAATCGGTATAAATTGTTCTGCATTCTAGTGTGGTATAACGTACCAAATCGGATACACCTCTTATATCGGAGTTAAATCGGAAGTAGGCCTATCGAAGTTAAATCGGAAGTATCAGAGTTAAATCGGAAGTATCGAAGTTAAATCGGAAGTATCGGAGGTAAATCGGAAGTATCGGAGATAAATCGGAAGTATCGGAGTTAAATCGAAAGTATCAGAGTTAAATCGGAAGTGTCGGAGTTAAACTGGAAGTGTCGGAGTTAACAACACGAGGTATAAAAAGAGCGTTAACCGATCACATGAGCACATACGTCGGATCTAACTCTGATATAATAATTCGGATGAGGAGTCAGTTTATGCATGCTTAACTTTAGTGTGTTGGAACACAGCTAAATCATCACTACCATTTATTTTACACAAGAAACAAACACTGTATAAAATCTCTCTCTTGTAAAACCAGACGATAAAAATAAAAGAAACACACTCATAAAAATCACACAAAAAAATTACATCTTAATAAATGTGTTTATTAGAAAAAAACTAAATATTTGTTCAGCCGATTTATTTGCCAAATTCTGAATTCATGACGGAACCAAATATGTGACGTAGGCGGTAGAAAACTGTTCATTTACACTACAGTTAATGTTTACAAACATAAGCCCAGACCACCGCTGAAGGATCCGGGTAATGTGAAGGTGAATTCCGATAGAAAAAAGAATTTCTAAATTATACACTAAATTCGTATTTATTTATCTAAAATACACTTCCGATAAATAATCCTCTATAAATGCCGGGGGAAAGAGAAACGAATATCCCCTCTCCACAGTTTATAATCATAATCCAGCTCCCATGCAATTTCGTTGAAAGGGGCGGGGGAGAGAAAAAATGACTCTTTCCTGTTTTGAGGACATTTTCATCGATTTAAAATCTGAAATGTTTCGCGTATACGACACATATATTAAATAAAACACATTAATTATATTAATATCTGACGATAAATTCCGTTAACAATAAAAGTCAAAATAAAAAACAGCATTATTAAATAAACGCAAAAAAAAAATGTTTTGTAACTATAACCATGTTAAATCATGTCAGGGAACTCTACAATTATGATGTAACCTTTGTAACGAAAAAAATAAATATTTCAAAATCTAACCCCCCCCCCCCCTTGTTTTGGTTTTTGGTTAATATGAAAAACCTTTTTTTTTGGTAAAATAATTATTTTTTTATACTTCGGAGAAAATACTTTTCTCACAAAACATTATAGCCTGAGAACTTCCGTTACGAACGAAATTGACTCTTTCAAAATCAGAATTCAATTTAAGAAAATAATTAAAAGACAGAAACGGAAGGTTACTTCAGACAGAGAGACAAAACAAAGTGTAAATTGCAGTGTTGTGTGAGAGGAACACTTCCATTACGTTTCGTTACCAGGAAAGCATCCATACAAAACCACAAATGCAAAAACCACAATTGTTAGCGATAACAATGGTTTTAAGTACATCTTGTTAGAATTTATGAATCTGTCACTTATACACGGATATGTAGTGTAAGAATTCATAAAATGAAAATCACAATTTATCTGAAAATCAAATAAACTTATTTTTTCGACCCAGAAAATACACTGTTGAAATGAAACATTTCCGGAACTTTTTGTCGAATATTGAATAATGTAATCGAATAAATACAAAATAATAAATATTTTAAAGAAAATAATATTTAATAATAAAAAACAAATTACCTTAACAACTAATTTAAATTCAATCATAGAGATAGAAAACAAATGTCATTTTCCTCTTTGTAAATGTACAGTTACTGCAATGTACGTATAATACTCAAGCACAGCTATATCAAATCTATAGTGAAGTCTTTCTCAAATATTTATATATTTTATTTAAATAGTTTACAGTAAATGCTTGCATAGTGTCTTAATTTTGTCGCACCCTTTCATACTAAATCAAATATATATGTACAATTTTTATTCAAAATACAGTATAGAAAAAAAAAACAACATTTATCAAAGTTATTATATTTACAATATTAACATTATATTTACAAATATCTAAATAAAGAATGTGTTGGGTAAATTAATGAATTTCAATAAAAATACTACAGCACTAAAAGTACTACAGCAGAACCTCTATTAAAGCGTGGTTCCCACTAGCGACGCAACGCAAGGACGTAACGCAACGCAAGTGAATTTACCAATCACAAGCGATGGCTTATTCGGTTTTGATTGCCAACTGTCTATAACTTCGCTTGTCATTGGTTAAAACGCTTGCGTTGCGTTTACGTCCTTGCGTTACGTTCTAGTGGGAACCAAGCTTAAGAGGACACCTTCAGGACCCCAAAAAGGGGGTCCCTAATAGCCTCCATTGAATAGGGGTTATATTGCCTCTTGTTTCATGGGACAGTGTTTCTTTAATAAGAGATGTCCAAATAGAGGGGGTGGGGGTGGGGGAAGGAAAAGAGAAGGAGCCTTAGATAGATAGATAAATGGGTAAATTATCAAATAACATGTTACTGTTATTATGAAAGATAGTTAATAAATAATAAAACAGCTATATACTGTCTAGATGATGTGGGTGTTATCATTAATATAGAAATGTTTCCCTAAAGACTACAGCTTAATTGTCGATGCTATGATATTTTTTACAGATTTATAATTAAAGGATGGTTAATAAAGGTCAGTTTGCATTTAGTGGCACTGTAGTTTGGTGGTTTACACGAATGCTTACTAATCACAAAGTTATTGGTTCAATTCCTATCTCTGTCACTCCAGGATTTTTCTGATGGCCAAAAACGGTGTCACAAAATAAACCCCACAAATATATTTAGAAGGGTTGGTATAATTGTTCATTCCTAAATTGTAATTTTATCAAATTTATGAAATGTAAATATGGAATGTTTTATATTGTTTTTAATACTACTATTTGCTAGCTCTGTATTCCAACCCCACCTGGAATGATTTAAAACAAAGTGGGTATTTTTTTCTGATATTTAAAGCTAAAGTTAGAAATGTTAAGAGCACACAAATAATGTTTAAAATACATGAATGTTCAACAGTAAAAATAACAAATAATAATAATATCTCAATTTGAAATAAATGACCGCTGGGCTTGTCATACATGTCTGGCGATGTGGGCAGAGCGTGTGTGAAATGTTAAAGGTGTCCATTACACATGTTAAATGTCCAAAGTATGGTACGCCAATAAATCAAGTCTGCAGTAAATAACGCTCACTGTTACTGAACACAGTAGATTAATAGAGTATGTAGGTGTTTTGTACGTGGGAGTAACTTCATGTTTTACATATTTGCTTGCAGCACGCTTCAACGGGAATGTCATTTACATATAAACAAAATGTTTGATCATCAGCGATATAGCTGATATATCGAAAATCTGTACTGCATCATAGGCAGCTCCTATAATACAGTGTCACATGTCTATAATTGAATCCAAGTATCATAGGTAGCTCCTGTAATACAGCGTCACATATCTATAATTTGTACAGTATCATAGAAAGCTCCTGTAATACAGTGTCATATACCTATAATTTGTACAGTATCATAGGCAGCTCCTGTAATTCAGTGTCACATATTACCACAGTGTCTTTGACACTGTTACAACTGTACTCGAAAGAGATCCCGCACTTGGAATTTAATGACTGACTATATCAATTATCAATTGTGGGCGTTGATCTAAGCTTAAATTGTTTCAGCTTTGTATATTGTTTTTCCTTTGTTTTGAACTTTTAATGTAAGTGCTTTTTTGAATAAATTGAATAATTTAACACAAGTATCAGGAAAATTTTGTAATATAGTATCACATATGTATAATAGGTCATAAACCTAACCTAGAAAAATAAAGGCAGCACATGTGATGATATGTGACACCGTATTATAGAATTTGTCTAAGATAATAGACATTTACATAGTGGTGAGACATTACAGAGAATTGTGCGAGACAATAAACATATTACAATAACAGGTGAAATAATAATTGAGTCTTACAAACTTTCAGAAAAACCACTTGGCTCCAATAAAATCTCCTTATTTTGATGTTAACCACCGTGATAATGCAAAGACAAGTTGGTCCTTGAAACTCCAGCATATTGTAATGGCAGCGGTAAAAACAAGAAGTTTCTCATTCTGTTGGCCGTACTTGTAGAGTGATCTTCTGTTGGTTGTCCAGCACTTCCCGGAGTTTGTCCTCGGACATGGTCAGCCGCTGCTCAAGAATGTTAACAGTCTGTAAAGACAAACAAAAATAAATAAAACCATATAAACACATAATCATATGAGTTTAGTCAACTCTCTGGACACTGGCAGCACTGACATGACGGGACCCTTAAGTGAGAAGAATATTGTTGAAAAGTGTAAGTCCACAGCGCATTCAGACAACATTATTTGTGGAATGCTCTATATAAACACATACACATTAAAGATGACCTGACCTAATATATGTTTCAAGTTAAATACAGTTCTGAATTTTGTTTATTACTTTTCCCATAAAAACATATTTATCCCATTAATCATTGTATATTCTCATTACTTATGTATAGTATGTTGTGTTATGTTAAATTTTATATGTCATAATTTTATCAAACCTGTGTCAGAACGTCCAACTGGCCAACGATAGTCTCCAGAGTTTTGGAAAGTCCTGGTGGCATCTCTTTTACTTCCAGAGGTGCCGTAGCAGATCCTTGAATCATTGATGTATCTGGATGACCTCTTCCCTCTAATCCTCTGCTCTCCTGATCAGCAGACGTAATGCCAAACATTGAAAGTGATGGTTTGTCCGTCTAAAAAGATAGAATGGAACGTTAAAATGGAACATTAAAATGGAACATTTAATTAAAATGGAACAATAGAATGGAATGTAAAAATTGAATGTTAGAATGGAACTTATTTAGCCAGTACAATCAAGATTTAATGGGCACAGTAATCGATAACTTTAGTGGGTAGGAACAAGACAATCTATTAACAGAATGCTGAGCCTCAGAGATCAAAGGGTTTATCTGTGGCTGCGACACAATCGTTTACACCCTTTAATAGACACCGCGTGCCACGGAAAATATGTACAGTACTGTTGGTATTTGTCGCAGCCAGACATAAGATCAAAGGATGTTTATAAGTTCATATTTTAGCAAGGCGAGCTCAGTGTCCTGTTGTTAGATTGCCTTGATAGGAACCAGGGAAGGGTGAAATTTTACTCTTCACTGGTAGAAACTAGCTTACGCGGGTAAAAAACTAAGAATGAAAAAGGTTGGTTACCAATACATGTAAAAAATGGAATTTAAAATTACTTAAAAAATAATGCTGTTAGCAAGTTGTTAAAATTAGAAGACTTGACATGGAATATCTTTTTTTTTCATGATGTAATACGTAGCCACAATGTCGCATACATTAGGCAAACAACATCGCTATCTAAATATACTATAGAGCACACTTTAATACCTATATTTAACTTTCTTTGAAACGTTATGTTGTTGCCATGCTTTAGGCGATCTCACAAGACTTGAAGACGATGTCTGTCTGCGGTGCTTGTAAATTAATTCAGTTAGGTCAATTAACTTATGAGTCATTTGTACAGGAACAAACAAATAATTACGGAAATAAATAAATTACAAACAATTTTATAATTTCACTGTCGACCTGATAGAGAAAATATAATAAATTCATTGAGAGAATTTCTAAAGCTCTGTCTGCACTATCAAACTAGTTTGACAAAAAAAGTGTGATGTGCCCAAATATGGTGGGGATATGACATCATCATGTCCATTTATATGGGCACATCATATATTTTTTAAACATAAAGTTTGATAGTGTAGACAGAGCTTTATAGTAGTTTTTCTTATATCCTTACTAATATATTTGTAATAGTAATTTCCATTATGGTTAAATAAAGAACAATTATGTAAATATTGCATTTTCTGATAAAAATTACTAATATTATATTTTTGCACTTTTCATTACAAATTGGAATTTTGTAGAAATCTAAAAATAATATATATTCTGGTGTTTTCCTTCTTAACATTACATAATTAATTGTACTAAATAATTACCAATTTTAAAAATAGAATTTGTAAAAGCCAATGTCCTAAATGACAATAACAAATGGTTGAAGCCATAAATAAGATTAATTAAAGAAACGGTAAAACAACATTCGTCAGAATTAGTTAAATTAATGTTTATATACGATCATGCAAGCACGCGGTTGATTAGTCCGTTATTTCGGCATGTAAATACCGGATACGTGATTGAAATCACAAATAAGCTTGATATAATGAGCAACGCTATTTTAACAATAGACAATGCGTGGTACGAACGTAATAATTGACAAATGTTAATATAATTATTAGGTGGCTTATAAGTTATAAGACGTGGGCAAATGTCTCATCAAAAGCAGTTTGTTAATTTAATAGTCTTTCAGATGTAGAGATGTGTGGTCAGCCTAATAGAATAAATTAGTTTTCAAACATTACAAATATGTTTTTTTAACCACATGATCTAACCATTATCTTACTAATAACAGAAATAACTTGTGATGAATAGATGTCAGTGACCAATTTAAAGGTCATTAGTTATGAATTTATAAGTTTTTAATTTGTTGTTTTAAGTTGTTTTTAAGTTATTCTTGTTTCGTCTCTTGGAAGAACAGTGTTATCTTAAAGATGTATTGTCCATTGAAACACAAAAAAAAGGTCAAAATATTCTAAATTTAAAGTGGCTATATCAAAGTAATATTAAAGTTATTCACTTTAAGTCGAAAATTTGAGCCAAAAACAACAAGTTTACGTAATTAACAGGTAAATTAGTTTGATTACATTTCATCTGGAAAATCGTCACGAGCGAAAGTAAACAAAGATTTCAAACCATGAGTATGCATTATGTATATGCTAAATTAGGATTGTTTACAACTCGTCACGGTTAAGAAGGTATTTTCACACAGATCATGAGGAAGTTTTATGATTATGCATACAGAGTAGCCAAACAAGCGCGTTTCATTATGGGATATGTTTTGATTGAAAACTTTGACTGGAGTGGAAGTCGAAGTTATTTTTTTAACAAAAAAACGTCTGTATTTCAGTTAAAATTTTTTTTTTTCGAAACATTTTTGGTGATAGTTAATAACTATTATGATACTTCAAAATGACCCACCTTTTTTACGAAATCTTTTATTTTTTATTTTTTTTGGAATTAGTCAAAGGGACAATACATCTTTAAGAAATAAATACAAAGCCCAAAAACTCCTTGAAAACAAGTTAAAAATGTGAGAGCAGCAGAACGTAAAATTAAGTATGGGGAGACGGCCTCATCGCTAACCAGGGTTTAAACATTGGTTATAACCAATTGAGTTTCGGCCATATCAGGACTAGTGCGCCTATCTCGGTAAAAGCTATAGAAACTTGTAAGAATGAACAGGAAAACCAACAACTAAACTGATATGGTCACTAATTAGAATAAAAAAGGACTTAAAAGTAACGATCTGGTTAAAGTATTAATACAATACAGACACAAGCGTCAAATTAAAACAGATAGTATGGGTAGGCATATAAAGGAAACTTGATTACAGAACATACTTAAGTTAAACATGAGTTGCGAATGTGGATTTGGGCAAAACAGATCAACGTTTTCCCCAAGTACTTAGTTGTAGCCACAAGGTCTTCAACACATAGTCGTCTAGTATATTTAAGTTTACCTTGCGGGATTTTGCGTAGACCAATCAATAACGATTATAATCATTACGGCCTAGTTATGCTAATGTGCTGTAATATCACCCCTTGGCTGGGATTACTACTACTATGCTAAAAGTATATCATTGGATGCACATTTAACATCCATGTCTCATTGTTCACTCTTCAATCAATAATTACTTTGGTATTTCATTCTCAACAGTATTAGAGATGATTTAAAGGCAAAGAGGTTATAATAAACTAGAGATCAAACTCACAATGTAATCAAAATTCATAGATAAAGATGTTATATAATAAACTAGAGACTGAACTCGCAATGTAATCAAAATTCATAGATAAAGATGTTATATAATAAACTAGAGAGTGAACTCACAATGTAATCAAAATTCATAGATAAATATGCTATATTATAAACTAGAGAGTGAACTCACAATGTAATCAAAATTCATAGATAAAGATGTTATATAATAAACTAGAGAGTGAACTCACAATGTAATCAAAATTCATAGATAAAGATGCTATATAATAAACTAGAGAGTGAACTCACAATGTAATCAAAATTCATAGATAAATATGCTATATAATAAACTAGAGAGTGAACTCACAATGTAATCAAAATTCATAGATAAAGATGCTATATAATAAACTAGAGAGTGAACTCACAATGTAATCAAAATTCATAGATAAAGATGCTATTATAATAAACTAGAGAGTGAACTCACAATGTAATCAAAATTCATAGATAAAGATGTTATATAATAAACTAGAGAGTGAACTCACAATGTAATCAAAATTCATAGATAAAGATGTTATATAATGAACTAGAGAGTGAACTCACAATGTAATCAAAATTCATAGATAAAGATGCTATATAATAAACTAGAGAGTGAACTCCCAATGTAATCAAAATTCATAGATAAAGATGCTATATAATAAACTAGAGAGTGAACTCACAATGTAATCAAAATTCATAGATAAAGATGTTATATAATAAACTAGAGAGTGAACTCACAATGTAATCAAAATTCATAGATAAATATGCTATATAATAAACTAGAGAGTGAACTCACAATGTAATCAAAATTCATAGATAAATATGCTATATTATAAACTAGAGAGTGAACTCACAATGTAATCAAAATTCATAGATAAAGATGTTATATAATAAACTAGAGAGTGAACTCACAATGTAATCAAAATTCATAGATAAAGATGCTATATTATAAACTAGAGAGTGAACTCACAATGTAATCAAAATTCATAGATAAAGATGTTATATAATAAACTAGAGAGTGAACTCACAATGTAATCAAAATTCATAGATAAAGATGCTATATAATAAACTAGAGAGTGAACTCACAATGTAATCAAAATTCATAGATAAATATGCTATAATTAGAGAGTGAACTCACAATGTAATCAAAATTCATAGATAAAGATGTTATATAATAAACTAGAGAGTGAACTCACAATGTAATTAAAATTCTTAGATAATTAATATGCTATATAATAAACTAGAGAGTGAACTCACAATGTAATCAAAATTCATAGATAAAGATGTTATATAATAAACTAGAGAGTGAACTCACAATGAAACAAAATCTCAAAATCACCACTATAAAAAAAAATCAACTAAAATAATTTGTTAAAGTTTTTTGTTTCAACAAAATTAGTAGTTTGAGAAGTTTCGATTTTTGCGTACCAAACATTTGCGCAACTAAGCACTCACATAAAAATTGTAGCACTATGCTCTGTAGTGGAAAATAATAGGGTAACACAATTTTTTTGGGAGAATACATAATAAAATACATTCACCTAGTGAAAAACAGGTTTAATAAAAAAATAGAGTAGGCCTACACACCTGAGGTTGGGAAAACAGCGCCGGTCCTATATTAGTAACATTAGGAGTTCCTACAGACATATTCTTAGGCCCTCTACTCGCATTCACATCTGTCGGATTCTGCGTGGTTGTAGAGCGGTACAGTGGTGACCGTGGATGGATGTCGTGTATATGTGGTGGTGCTGTCTGTCCCTGAGTGCGTGCTTTGTGCGATTCTAAGACCTCATGGTAGTCAATCTGATCAAAGTTTGTTTTCCAGACCATTACCTTAAAATAAACATAACATAATTTGCAATACTATATACTTTAAAACGTTCATATTATTATTATTATTATATAACACCTAACTAAATTCCTGTCACTTGATTGGACGATTGTGGGTCACATGGCGTGCAATAGTACGCACTATTAAACGATCGTTTAATAGTACTTTTTGAAACATTTTTGCGTACGAAAAAAAAAAACGTTTCGCGGATGAAAAAAACTCTAGTATACAAATTATTTCATATAATTTATAAGATTGATCACAATAATATTATTGTTACAGTTTATTAGTTGTGTACAAATTTGTTAGTAATTGGACATAAAATGTTTGAAGATGTATTGTCCCTTGAAACAGAAAAAAATGAAGGTCAAAATATTCTAAATTTAAATTGTAAAGTAAAGTAATATTAAAGTTATTCACTTTAAGTCAAAAATTCGAGCCAAAAACAACAAGTTTACGTAATTAACAGGTAAATTAATTTGAATACATTTGGTCTGTAAAATCGTTGTGAACGAAAGTAAACAAAGATTTCAAACCATGAGTATACATTATGCATGATGTCTGTATTTCAGTTAAATGATTTTTTTTCCGACTAATTTTTGGTGAAAGTTAATAACTATTGATATGATGCTTCAAAAAGATCCACTTTTTGTCGAAATCTTTTTTATTTTTTTTGGAATTAGTCAAAGGGACAATACATCTTTAATTTCTTTGGGAAATGCATATTGTATTTAATTGTGTTGTAAATTGTATTGTGTCTAAGCTCAGGAAAACAATATAATGTATGTTATATGTGACAATAAATTGAATCTTGAATCTTGTACTGTAGGAAATATAAAAACCATGAATTTATCCAAGTATTTATTTTGACCTCTATATTTTATTTCCTTATACTTATTCTTTTATATGTTGCTTGTATTTTATATTTCTCTCTTATTTAGGTGCATCGCTGGAATTGCCAATTTCAATTACAAATTCTTAAAAATCATACTATATTGATTACTTAGTAGCTAATTTTAAGTAACAAAAATTGGAGGTCAGGCATATGCAAGTTGTAGGAAGTTAATTAATGAGTTTTAATTTTAAAAATGTACAAATATAGATATTGTTGGCAGGCGTGTCCGCACACGTACATCAATGCAAGATGTTTGTGTGTGGGTTTCACTTTTGTTTTACGGTTAAATCCCTGCTTTGTATAACATTTATAAAAATAGTTTAGGCACACAGAAAACATTGCAGGAAAATAATCCATTTAAACTAATTCTATTGAATAAAGTATTTAAATATAAATGTTATAAATATACTACTGTAACAATAAAGTGAACATTTACTGAGCATTACTGTTGCAGAGTTGATTCTCTGATAAGAGGCCTACACCTTAGGTACCCAACAAAGTGTCCCTTTAATAAGGATTGGCCATACTGTAGTGTTGGAACAGACATGTCCCTCATTCACTTTAAAGTGTCCCTTTAATATTAATAAGGATTGAACAGAATGTTGGACATGACATGCCCTTCATTCGTTTCATAGAAAGTGTCCCTTTAATAGGGGTGTCCCAATATGAGAGGTTCTTTCGTATTTATACTGATTTATATTATGATAGGGTCAGTAGTTATAATGTGAATTGAGACTTGTAAAACGGTCCTGTAACAATTAGTATACCTACTTGTTCATCAGCTCCTCCTGATGCAAAGTAATCTCCAGTTCTTGAGAATGATGCTGCGGTAGCTGCTCCCTGTAATATCAGACACAACAATGGTGGTATCATACTACACCATCAAGCTTTATGTGACAACAAAATATGATGTTCCCAAATATGGACATGATGATGGCATATCAGTACGGCTATGAAACCATCCTTTTAAAGTCTTATGATAATCAGGCAATAAAGCTTCCCACTAGAACGTAATGCAAGTGGGAACCACGCTTAACTTGTTGAGTAATCCTGCTAACTAACTAATATAGAAACACAAACGATTGACCTCATGACCTCTCGCCAGTCTGGCATAGGTATAAATTACGAGTACTGTTACAGGTGATATGAGCTATACTACTCTTACCTGGTGTCCATGTAAAGTATAGAACAGACGGCCTTCCAACAGATCCAATACTTTGAGCGTGGAGTCATTTGAAGCAGAGAGAAGATAGTTACCAGTGGGATGAAATGATACACTATTTATAGCGCCACTGTGAACTGAAAATAAAATTGAGAGATTTAATTTTACAACCATTGAAAGAGATGGTAGAAAATAAAAAAGGTCAAACTAAAAACTAACATAGCATTCATTCAACATGACTTTTAAGAGTTTAAATTGTGATCACACATAATACATGTGTCATTAAATTAGGTCATGCGTATTAAAAAACAGAAAAATAATAACACCATTTTATAAATAAACGATAATCTCTAAAACCAAGAATTAAATACGTCAATGGTAATGATGATTTGTACACATGATAAAATTGGAAAGATAAACAGATACAAAGATTAGCAAGATGACACACAAAATGAGTGTTTTTCAATATTTAAGTCTGCTCTTACAAAACAATTAAATTCATATTTATATATTTTGCATTGCAATACATTGTTGTGCAGTTTACTGTTTGTTTAATGTTTACGAGTACAAAATCAGGCTTTTTTTGTAATTTATTTTACATTAAAACAAACAAAAATCATACATTATTACAATAGTTACTGCAGTAAAATCATTTTGACATGTTGCCTTACCTTGATAATGTTGCAGTAACTTGTTCATACGGATATCCCAAACTTTAACCGTGTTATCAGTGCCTCCGGCCGCTATACATGTACCACTAGGATGAAAAGCTACACAGTTCACAAACCTAAACAAATGTAAACATTTTTGATAATGTATTCATGATTATGTATATAATAATTTTTCCATTTTTAAAAGTGTTTTAAAATATTCGATACACTAAATTTAACCTTTTCTTAAGTCATTAACTTGTTATAAAAAGGTTATATAATCATCTTTTAAACACTAATTATATTTATTATACAATAAAACAATATTATTTTTTCTGGTGACATAATGTTATTTATGAGAATAAGCTACAGGTTAAAGATTTATAATCTTTGTAATTCGTTAATTATATAACATACGGTCAGTAACAATCAGCATTCTGTCTATTTATTTAGGCCCACTTGTAAACTTTTTTTTCCGCAGGTGTTAATTTAATGAGGTAATAAAGACTAATCCATTCAGGCTTTGACGTAATTTTCGCAGAAAAAGTAAAAAAAAAAACGACCTGTGACCAACATGAAAACTGACAGACATGGCAGAATGATTTGTTGCTTAATTTAGCTAATCTAAATTACTGTACAACTAACAATAAAATATAGAAGAGTAACTAGTTTGACAAAAAAGTGTTGTGCCCAAATATGGTAGTAATATGCCCGAATATGGTAGTGATATGCCCGAATATGTAGTGATATGCCCGAATATGGTAGTGATATACCCGAATATGGTAGTGATATGCCCGAATATGGTAGTGATATGCCCGAATATGGTAGTGATTTGCCCGAATATGGTAGTGATATGCCCAAATATGGTAGTAATATGCCTGAATATGGTAGTGATTTGCCCAAATATGGTAGTAATATTCCCGAATATGGTAGTAATATGCCCGAATATGGTAGTTATTTGCCCGAATATGGTAGTGATATGCTCGAATATGGTAGTGGTATAACATCATCATGAAAATAGTATTTCTGTCGCAGGTCATACAACTGGATTCTAGTATACGATGAATGTAGTAATAATTGACTAGGATGAGTACATATAAAATGGCATGGATATTCGCAAATACAGTATTCAGTGGCACTGTGGCTTGGTGCTAGCTTACAAAATCCAGGTTCCTTTGTTCAAATCATGCCATAGTTCCAGGATTTTTCTGACAGCCAATACAGTGCCAACATATTAACACCATATGAGATTTGGTTTAGAAAGTAATTGGGTTTCCCATTCTGTAATTGGTCAGTTGTGTTCTTGCTGTTGGATGATGTGAAAATAAAATAATATCAATCAATGCTTACCCTCCATGTTCAAAGAAAGTGTGGATACACTCCTTAGAGGCCTTATCCCAAATTTTGACGGTTTTATCATCACTTCCTGAAACGATCAATCGGCCGTCAGGAGACCACTTTGCGCAGCGAACCCAATTCATATGTTGGCTTAACGAAAACTGAAACTTCTGTCTGTGAACTGTCCATATCTAAAAGTTACAATTTTTGTAAAAAAAAGTTTTTTTTAGTTTGTTTTCCCCCAAAAAAATTAAGGACATGCAAGATATATTATAATAATAACCAAAATTATAATGGATCAGAAAAATTAAATAATAAATAAACCTCTATTTATAAAGGGGACATCTTTGGGACCTTTTCATATGATAGATGTGTCCCCAATATTCAAACATACAGCAACTTGTTCATTTAACACAATACTGTAGATGTATAGTGTATGTATACATGAATTGAAAAGGAAAGCTGATGTGATTGAAGGCAATGTAATTGCTCTACAGTATGTGTATGGTAATGTAACAGCAAATTAATCAATAAAGCAATCAATCGATCAAAATATAAAGAAGTACCCATTTACATGACTCGATAATTCAACTAATTAATTTAATATGATGAGTAATTATTAATTAAGCTAATAATTAAAAGCTTGTTCCGTTTCCACAGGAACAAGAATTAAACGAAATCTGGCCCAATAGTCAGCCAACTCACTGTGAGATGTCAAAATATTTGATATAGCTAAAAATATGACATTCCAGAGCTCATAAATTATATTTTCAATAATTATATTTCTAAGAGAATTTAACAATGGCAGAAAAATAAGGATTATCTTTTTTTCAGGCCACCGTTTGCTCGGACTGTTTTTTTCAATCTTAACTCTTTTCTAGATTCTGAACAACTTTCGTCTTCCCTTAGATCTAAAGCTCTGTTCACACTATCAAACTAGTTCGACAATGTGAAAATGTGATGTGCCTAAATATGGTAGTGATATGACATCATCATGTTTACATATGGGAATAAAGTTTGATAGTGTAAACAGAGCTTAAGAAACCTTGCTCTTCTTGACAATTTTTGACAATTTCAAAAGTGTTCTTATAAATCCTGTTACCTCTACACATTGGGTGGGTTTATGAAAAAGAAAGTGGAATATTACCAATGATTAATCAACGCTGAATCACATAGCCTAACCTTGAGAATAAGGAAGGAACCAAAAGTGACAAATCAAAACTAGGGGGATGTCACATTGCGGATGTGTTCAAATCAGAGAAAGGGGACAGGTTAATTATAAATTGACCAATTACATGTTAACCAACACTTATTACACAAACCTTAACAGTCTTGTCATCGGAAGCACTGACCAAGTACTGGCCGCAATTTGAGAACTCGACACTACGTACGGTCGCGGTGTGGGCCTTGAACACAGTTGATTCACCCTTACTAAAAAAACAAATCATAGTATTGAAGTCCTGTTTTTAATATTTTGTGCCATACTTTTATTTAAAGCTCTGTCTACACTATCAAACTTTATGTGGCAAAAAATTTGATGTGCCCATATACTGTAAGGACATGATGATGATATATCACTACCAAATTTTGGCATATCACTACCATTTGGGCACATCACACTTTTTTGCCAAACTAGTTTGATAGTGTAATTTTTATTTTTTCTCTTTTAGATTTTTTTCTTTTTCTTTGGTAACAATTTTTTCGTAAAATCAGCCAACAAACATACCACTGTTTTGATAGTATTTACTTATTTATTAGTAAATGCAAATAAAAACAAAACATTTCTTTTCTATGGGTGAATGATACAACATCTAATGCTTTAAATCTAAAAAAGAAATGTTTACAGTAAATGTTATTTTAAAAATCCCAAGATGGGATTAAAAGAATTAATAATGTTTAAGTAGGATTAGAAAGGATCATTGATCTTATAAATTGGATCATTCGTGTGTCATTGTTAATCTAAAATTCCACTGCAAGTTGATGTGAACATTCACTCAAACATTGAACCATGTCACATGACATTGTGAGCTGCTTTTAAAGCGACTACGTCAATGTGGTTGTCGAACAATAGTGTATTTTGTACAACTAACTTTTACTATGATAGTTTACAAGTTGTGGGATGCCACGAAGTGACAGTAACCGCGTAGTTGTTTGATAAAAACAGCATTTCACAAAAGTGCGGTCGAGTAAAGAGTCTCAGAAAAGTACTTACACACTGGGAATCCATAATCTAACAGTTTTATCCCTGGAAGCTGAAGCAACCAGATGACCAGACGGAGAAAAGTTCACTGATAGAACAGCATCCTAAAAATTTTAAAATAAAACATAAAATAACATTTAAATATAAAAATAATGTACATTACAATTAAAACAAATATATATAATTTAAAAGTATTGTACATGGAATCAAATGAAATTATATATGTCTTAGTTACATTAAAAAGCGATTGTAGTAAAGTTTACCTTTTTGCTACATAAAAATTGTTTTAATGTGGTCAAATGTGAAAACCAACATCTCTACAATTTATCAACAGAAGAATACTACTAATTATTCACCACCATTTCAAATTCATAATAAAGATTCCCAAGTATTAATTTTCAATATATTAAATTTTATGATAATAATTATAATGATGAGTAACAAGAAGACGAACAGTTCTTAATTTATACCAAAATTATTTTTTTAGTTATTTTCATATTTAGTTAAACCCATGTTATGTAAATTTATATTTTGTTATTTCTTTTTTTTTCTTTCTTTTTCTGTGTAGTTTAAATCTCATCTTTGTTTAGGCATGTCTGTCACAAGCTTTTTTTGAACATGCCTTCTTCAATTTAATTACCTTTCTTTACACCATTTAGTGTACTGTTTTAATTTGAAGAAAATAAATGATTGATTGATTGATTGGTGTGGATGACCCTAAGAACAAAACTTGTTTACCGGTCAATCATGATATATCACAAACAACATGAATACAGGACAAAGGTGCAATACATACTGTGTAACCAGCCAGTGGTCAGTATAAATGACCAGGAATTGTGAGACAGAGATTTTTGTAGCAGGAGTTTCTACTTGTAAAGCCATAGTATGCTTCTGAGATTCCCCACTTCCATTCTTTTTTTTTTCTCTTTGTATTGTATGTATGATGTTTATTTAATGTACTGTATGTTTATGATTGTGTACTTGATGAATAGAAATAAAGAATTAAGAAAGAAGAATCCTTACAGTTAAATAAGCAAGAATTTTAAATTATTATAATAGCCTCGTCCTTTGGAGATGGGACATAAAGCTGTTTGCAGTATACAGAAACACTACTTTCAACAATTGTCTTGATTAATGATAGCCTTGTAGCTGTACACAAGCCCAGTAGCCAAGTACAGTATTAGACAATGACACATTAGCACTTTGAATGCCAAAGCACTGTCATACAAAATCAGTGAGTCTAAATTCTATCCAAAATCCAACAACCTGTCAAAACAATCATCCTACACAACACGCATACTAAAAATACATATCATTTCCAAATTGAAAGAGTGGATTTATATTTGGTTGTTTTCCCACTAGCAAGAGTAAAGCTCTGTCTACACTATCAAACTTTATGCGACAAAAAAATGTGATGTGCTCATAGAGTCATACTACTGTATATGCTTTTATATAATAATATACTGTATAATATTATAATTGCTTTTTGTCATAAAGTTCGAAGTACTAATGTATTTAAATGCATTTTCAAAATAAAATCAGACTTAAGCTCTGTCTACACTATCAAACTTTATGTGAAATATGATGTGCTCATATATGGACACGGTGATGTCATCACTACCATATTTGGGCATATAACTATCATATTTGGACACATCACACGTTTTTTGTCAAACTAGTTTGATATAGTAGTGTAGACATAGCTTAACACAGCTATAAGCAAGGATACAGAACTTGTCTACAGGAGCTACTAACAGTCTCCAATCTAATTAAACAACGTGGAAGTGATTAATTTATTACGCGTTTTTTGTACAAATCATTTTACGGAAACGTCTGAGTAATTCGAGTTCAGTACTCAGCAGTACCGAGTTCCTACGAGGTAGGTAACCGCTATATTTTGAGATCGCGAACGGAAACGAATCAAAATAGATCACTTCCAGCATACATTTTAACAAATTAAAATCATTCTACGCTGCGTTGATAAAGTATTTTTATCAAAGAAAGTAGTGGTTTGAATTAATCATTAATTAAAGTCATTCTTGACTTCAAATTAAAATATTGCCCAAATTAGACATTTTTATGAAAAGTGAAACTTTCTGCCACTTTTATAATTAATGGCATTCTTCGTTAATTAAAAATTAATTAATTATAATTACTTGTAATTTAAGACATTCTTTTTAGGGTAGGATGTTTAAAATCTAAAATTGAACGGAAAATGCTTTCACTTCAACAGTCTATAAATGGACAACTAAACTTTAAAATTAAATTGAATATGAAAATAGAATTATTTTATGACATTAATTTTTAGGATAGGATGTTCATAATCAAAAACTGTTTAAAATTATAAATTTAAAAATAGAAATTGTATGCTTGATCTTTGACATTTGATTTTCTCAATTTAAAAATTTATCTTGAAAGTACTTTAATTACATGCTGTGTACTACATTGATTCCAACCAAAATAGAAATTGAATGTTTACAATCTATAAATAATGTATTCATATACCTAATCTATTCATAACACATTTAAAAAAATGGATATAAAATGCAAACAAAAATCTTAAAGCTTAAAAGTTAGAATTACGTCGCTAAACAGGAGGTAAAACTGCCTAAAGGTTGGTTCACACTAGAGACACAATGGGATGGAGGGCCAACACAAGGTTTACTCTATTCCAGTAGCTAAAGTATCCCTGTCCATTCATTTTTACTTTCGAGTTAGAAATTTAATTTATGCAACCTTATCAATGAAAGAGAGATAATCAATAACCAAGGATGGCGATAAAAATGTCTCGAAATAGAGTCTGAATATGATTTCAATTTTGCATCCTTTTTAAATATCTTTTCCGGGATGTGACAAGTGTATCGGGCCGGCACCAGTCAGCCTACGACCATGATCTACATCGCGAAGCGTGTTAATTACGGAGTCGAACCGTAATGAGAAGAGTATAAATTAGCAGTAAGTTTGTAAACATGAATCATGGATTTTAGTGTTGGAAAGACGACATTGAACTTTTTAAGAGGATACAGGACCTAAATGAATAAACTGTCCTAGGCGTTGGCGCCATTATGCAGCTATATAATACTAACATTGGTTCCATGCTTATGGCGCTAGTTTCCGATAGACCTTTCAATTCTAGATTTAGCATGTGAAGGTTTAATAATTATTACATTATTATACTGTACAACATTCAGTGTAGTGTGAAGGACCACAGTATACTATAGGCATAAAATAGGATTTGCCTACTGTGGAGTTCTAAAAGAAAACGTTTTAATGACAAGTCACATAGAGGTAAACCAAAATGCATAATGGCAGGACATATTGTCGAGGTTTTTTCTTCTTCAATAGACAATATTAAGTTATAAAGAGTAGATTTAAAATTGTAATAAACTGGTAGCACTTGTACAAGTTACCCACCCCAAGGTAGTCTTTAAATGTACCTTAAAAATGTGTTAGTACAATTCCAGTAATTTTGATACCCCATGACTAGTCTATGGATGCTTGCAATAGTTTAAACATGTGTAAAATGAACAAAAATACAAACTCTCTTTCTATTTATAAAGTAAAAGGCAAAAATAGAGGGGGTACTCATGATTTTGCACACACTGTTCATTAGTTCAATTAAATCATTTGTGAGAACAAGACTTCATAGCCCATATTAACACACAGGAGGTGTATAAAAAGACAAATATTGCCTGAAAGCTCTGCTAACTTTTCTGGCTGTTTTACTTTATCGATTTGGTTTAGCTTTTCGCTTTTTTTTTTGTATCTTTATTGAGATCCAGCCACTGATACCCACGGCATCGTCTTTTTTTAAAAAGTATTTTGCCTTTGGATTAATACAAATATATAATACAAATAATTTGTTAAAATTTATAAATACCTTGTGACCAACAAATCTGTAAGCTCTCATTTGTTGTTTAAAGTTCCAGACCATAAGACATGAATCCATTGAACCAGAAGCTATGGAAATGTAAATAAAATTGTTCAAAACTGTGTTGGTACAGTATTTAGCTGGCTAGTAAGAATTGGTATGGATGGGTTATGCGTTTATTTTTATTTACTTATTCTGGCATTATTAAAACATGGCAGCAGCTAGGGGATTTGTTGAGGATATTTTAGTCAAGGATTTGGCAGAATATGGCATAAAACTGCAAAGTATATTAATACCTTACTTTATTACTTACCTAATTGTTTCATATTTGGATTAAAGTCCACGCTTGTTATGGTGTCACGATGACCTTTAAAATGTCTTTCCATCGTTGGATCCTCCTAAAAAATATATATTTAATTAAGGATTTTTTTCATAAAACATTTGAAAGCTAATCATAATGCACAAGTAAACTAGGCCTAGCTAGCTAGTAGGCTAGGCCTACTTTACCTTTCTTTAAATTAAATCTAAAAATAATTGCATTTTTTTATTTAGGTTTATCTCAATATGCAATGACACAAATGACAATGCATGGTGGGATGAATGAATTCGGGGCAGTCTAGTAACAACTCTCTCTCTCTCTATCTAGCCTAGCTAGGCCCTCCTACAATTACTACGCTACGCACGGTACTACAGACAGGCAGGCCTCTCTAATCTATCTAGTCTCTAGTCTTTCTCTCTCTCTGTCTGCTGCTGCTGTCTCTGCTAGTCCGGCCTAGCCTAATAAACTCCATAAATTCATGCTAAACAAAAGCATGACAGTGTGCCTGTTTGCTACACTGAATTCTCTAAACATTACTTACTAAAACACTAGCCATTTTTGTAATTTTATTCTTATAATATTAGCAAATACATCAAGAAATAAAACAACTTCCAAAAACGTTGTTTGGATTTTCAAACTTGGCGGTTACGCATGCGTAATAATTTCCAGGAAATCATCTTAATTTAACTTTATGCTGTTTTCGCTCAGCTTTATATTATTTATATTGCACTTGATCCCAAACGCATTATGTTCGATACTCTAAAATATTATTTTATAATTATTGATTGTGTATTATATACCACAACTTTATCTAATTATTGGTAAACTGTTATTTCCCTCCTAGGCTAGGCTAGATATAGTTCGGGCAATCTTAAAAAAACACCAGGCACACCGTCCTCTCCTCTCTGGGTAAAACATTGCGTGAAAACTGGGTACCCAAAAGAGTGATAGGCCTAGGGCCTAGCTAAGCTTCTAAAACACCAAACTAAGTTATTTATTGTGTAAATTTGTGTAAAGGAATGTCGGTGGGTTGGTATGTCTGTCAAGTGTAATAAATAACATGTGCAAGCAATTATTAATAATGAGTTTGATTTAGGCTAGGCCTACGCATTTTTTATTTTGTGTATTTTTAGAGGTCGCGACCGACTTTTTAATGATGATCGAGACAATCAGAGTCGTTTCGTCCTGATACCTTTTCTCTCTACTGTATACAATATTTTAAATCGGTCTGTTGATTATAAATGTTTTTTAAACGCGTTTCTTTCAAACACATCGTTTTATAAACAAAAAAACAAACAAATGACAATTATTTTTACTAATTATTTTTATTTTCAGTCCATGAAACAGAAATCATTGTAATGGAAGTGTTCAAAAAAGAAATCCAGCGGCTCACAGCTTCTTCGGGTGCGAACATTCAAAAGCCCAGCTCATCAAAAATACATTTTAAAGTAGTCCACTTTCTGATGGAGGCTTCCGTTAAACTGAGCCTAGAGTCTGTTACAACTGCATCTGCATGCATCTTCTATCACCGTTTCTTCCGTCAACGGAAATTAAGCAACTACGATCCTCACCTAATCGCAGCCACATGTATATACTTAGCTACGAAAGTTGAAGAACAGCCGGTTAGAATGAGAGATATTATTAATGTTTGTCACAGGTGTGTTATATAATATCCGTGAATATATAACACCTAAATAAATTCCTGTCATTTGATTGGACGATTGTGAGTCACATGGTGTGCAATAGAACGCACTATCGAACGGTCATTCAATAGCACTTTTTGAATGGTCGGTCAATAGTACTTTTTTTATTTTGGTATAAAAGGTTATTTCACCTCATGCCATTATTTGTACTATTACACTCATAAACATTCATTATTTGTATATTATGGGCAGATCCAGGATCCGGGACAGCATTAAATATTTAATAATATATATTTTATTTTGTGGTAAATTTACATTGTTTTTATACATTTCAGGATGTTGCACAAGAACTCACCAAAACTAGAAATCGGACCAGAGTATTGGGAACTGCGTGACAGCATCGTCAACTGCGAACTCTTACTTGTCCGAGTCCTTCAGTTTAAACTAAATTCCGAGTTGCCACATAAGTACATGTTGCACTACTTAAAGTCATTGCGTGATTGGATGGACACAGACGTGTGGCTCACCACTCCGATTGCAAAGACTTCAATGTCTATTTTATGTGATAGTTTTCACACTGATTTGTGTTTGCGTGTGAAGCCTCAACACCTGGCAGTGGCAGCTGTGTACTTTGCTCTTCAGTGTTATGGGGTGGAAGTGCCTTGTAATTTACAAGCTGAAAAACAGTGGTGGCAGGTAAGGTCAGGGGTGTGGCAGTTAAGGGTCAGGGGTCTATCAGGTTAGGATGGGGGGTGTGGCAGTTAAGGGTCAGGCGTGCGGATTGATAGTGGGGAAAGTAAAATTTATTGGCAACTAGATGCTTCTAATTTTATACCATACGCTCTCCTTCCTCTGTCATTTGAAATTCTTGGATCCGCTGCTGTAATTACAGTCCAAATTTTAAATTGTTATTTTTTACTGCAGGTTTTCTGTGAAGACATTAGTGAAAACTCGATCCAGAAAATGATATTAGAGTTGATTGATGTATACCAACAAGAGGTTCAAGTATGACGACAAAAAGTGCTGTAGAAGGCAGCATGAGAGAGCGGATGTTCCAGATGCCATTGTTTGGAATGATGTCACATCCAGATCATTTTAAGGGGAGAATGCCGACCGATTATAAATGCATTGAAGACATCTTGGTTTTGTCGAAAGTGACGCCATAAAATTGATCTTACGATTTCAACGTTAAGTAGACGTTTTAAACATGGAACAATTTTTCTTTGATGCCGAGAAGAAGCCATTCGAACTACCTATCAATTTCTTATACGGCACAGCTTTCTTCCTCCAGGCATTTGACATCATGATGGCTTCCTTACTCCAGGCATCATAATGGCGGCGGTATCACAAACTCTCTGCTATTCCCAGCAAGTGCCAATAAGTATGGTGTAACCTGAATAAAGAATAAGTCTTCATTTTAAAATGCTGATTATAGAAATAATGATGGAAGTTAATAATAAAATATATTTTACATAAATACTAATGCTTTTTTTCTGTGGTGAAATTAAACTAGCTTGCTAAACACACCTGTAGAACATGACATACACATGCTTTTCCTTCGTGCTGGTTGAGCAAAGTAAGAGAGCTCCATACTTGAACAAATCCACTGTTATAAAGATAATGAAAAGTGATTCGATTATACAGATTATTAGTTATACTGTACATGATGCTAAACATTAATACAACTAACAATGTCTTCTTCATTCAATAATACATAAAATATTCCATAGTGTACATCTGAAATTATTTAATGAATTATAATAAGGCTGCGTTCACACTGAGACAATTGTTATTGTCTATGCTTGATAAGGAAGTTGGATAGCCGAGTGGTTAGGACACGTGACTGTTATACAGATAGATCCGGGTTCAATTCCCGACAACTCTCAGTCCACAATGAGCTCCTAACAGCTCATTCCCCTACGTTCTGAGAACACGGGACTCACCATGCTTGATAAGTGTGAACATGGATTTTAAAAAATTAAAAACAAAATCTGAATACAATATTAATACAATTTGTATAAAAATCACTAAACTAAAATACGAACCATGAAGGCACCCTTAGAATTCCTTCCATGTTTTTCTTATCGAATCTCATAAGGTCAAGGGTCAAAGCGCTAACAGAATGTCCATGCAGTTGTACAATAGCATTATTTATTATACTTTTGATAGCTAAGATGTCAATATCCGATGGTTTTCCTTCGTATTTTCTGCAAAGCATAAAAAAACTGTACAATAATATGGTAATCTATATTGAGATATAGATATCATCATGTTGAACAAATATCTATATGTAAATACTAGTAATTGCATTCCCTTTCAGATATTTAAATACAGTATATTAATAATAAACACGCACCTTTTAAATAACAAATATTTTTCTCTTCATTGTCAATGAAGATACACAGTAGTTAGTATGCAAGTATGTATGGCAATTGGAAGCCCATATCTACCTACTCATAACAATATATAATGGAGCCTAGATATAGTAATTAGTATTTTAGCATAGATAGATATTATTAATACAGTACTACTACTACAGTACTATAGTAGTACAGTAGTAGTAAGACAGAGGCCTACTCACAGTTTGAATTTGATGTAGAAGTTCTCAGCATTTTTCTTAACACGCTTATAATAACACGATTTTGTAGGCTCACTTATTTCTACCGACATATTTATTACTAAAAATATCTTATTCAGGTCATAAACTGTGAAAATAAACGTACAAATCAGACTAATAAACAACACGTTTTTTTCATTGACAATATCAATGTTTACAATGTGTATGAATAGCGCCCTCTATATAAAAAACACGTGCTAGGGGTTTTCCCTTTTAAAATGAGTTACGTAATCCATGCGTAACGTCACTTGTGCGGGTGATGAACACAGCCTGTGCAGATCAACATTAAACAGGCGGACATTAAATGTATAAAATGTATTACGGTAAATATATAGTATAATTATTTACCAACATTTTGGGATTTCGCCTTTCTAAAAGGAGTTGCATATAAATGGGACACAGCCGCTCCTGTGCATTTTTATGTAGGCTATATTTATAAACAGATGTACACATTGATACAGAGTGGAGTATATATATACAGTATATATATATATATCTAACAAATCAGCCAAGATATTATTAATACCACAAACATTTTATAATTCATTTATTAAACAAATATTTTGATAGAAAATAAGATAGAAAACTTGTAAGATCAAATTACAGTTGCCATTAATTGATAATAACTAACAATTCTAATAATATTTATATTTAAAATAATTATTGATTAATAAAGTTTTCTTTAAAAAAGATTTCATTGCAAATAAATGTCAAAATCAAGGTATAATTGGTGGATTACAGGTATTTACAAAATATTTAACAGCATAAACATTTAATTTAGTTAAAATATGAATAAATGGAGTTAAAATAAGCAGAAACCTAAATTATCATATAAAAGTAAAACAGCAATAAAGAATGCGACAAGCCTTTTGGCTTCTTTCAAGGCTGAATTCTCTTTATAATAAATGTTAAGTTATTTAAAATATACCTCCTAACTGAAAGACCCTAAGTGGAATGTTAAAATAAATCTAATTCTACTATAAATCTATAAATATTCAAGTTAAAATAAAAATGTAATTACACTTTTTTTTGTGTAAAAAAAACACCAATATTTTAAAAAAGTGCAACATTTTAACTTTAGCTGTATCAATACATTGGGTCTAGTTTGTCTCTCAGTACTCATAAATATGTCCAATACACATCCATGGCACAATGGCAATAGACTCAAAAACACTTCTCTGAAATCAATAAATGTATACTAAATCAACTGAACTACTGCTTGAATGCGTTTCAAACTGTTTTACAGCACAACTCATTACTATGCCGTGTCACATTGGGCTGAAAAATCTGTCGTATTTGTACATTTTCCCTGTCCCCTCACTTTGAATCTTCACCTAATGACAAAACACATCCACTTTAAAAGATTTGCTATTAGCCTCTTGTGTATAAATGTACGTTAAATTTATCTAGCCTAGGAACTACACTTTAAAATATATTTAAACATTTAATGCTACCAAGTAGATTTAAACAATCACCACATATATATATTGTTTTATAAATACAAAAATAATTTAAACAAAAATTACTCCCGATACATTCGTAAAAAACAGTGAATGTACAAGAATAGGAATGTATGAGTAGTATTTTTATATTCGGTAAATGATGCAGTATGATACGCCCTCTACGCAATAACGCAGAATATTCATTTTATTTTGTGTTGTGCTTTGAAAGGAGGAGATTCCTGTATATTTCCAATAATACTTGCATATTTCAGGAGATTCCTGCATATTCCTGAAGATTCCTGCACACTTTTAAAGACTCCTGCACGCTTCTAAAGACTCCTGCACGCTTCTAAAGACTCCTGCACGCTTCTAAAGACTCCTGCACGCTTCTAAAGACTCCTGCACGCTTCTAAAGATTCCTGCCAATTCCACGAGATCCCTGGGTGTTCCTGGATGTTACTTGAGACTCAGTGGCACCTTCTTACTCTTTCATTCCTTCTGCTATAGATATGATGTCATAGTCTTTGTCTAGGGGTTTTTCTTATCATGATCTTACTTTAACTGCAACAACATTATCTGGTTTGAGTTCATAATATTCAGTCTTGGAACCAATTAAAAAGTATATATCCATGTCCATTGTAAAGCTAAAATGAAACAAAAGCACATTAGAACATACACCTTCTGTTAGACACCTTTAGATATAATATTACAGTTGGTAAGTTGATGAAATGTTGACATACCGTATTAGTCCGTTATGAATATTCCTGACTGTGGTACCCTTATGAACATACAGATTGAAACACTTGCATAACTGAAGTAGAGTCCTATCTTTAGAATCATATTCATAGAATACTGAATATACATTTCTGAAAAAAGAAATATGAAGAATTTGTCAAAACCATCGGAATCAGTATCAGTAAAACAAGTAGCACCACCAAAACACACTACAAAACCCTTCATCAACACCACTACAACTTCTACTAACACGTACTACCCACAAAAACCTGCACCAGCAAACGCAACTAGCACCACAGAGTAAATTCTACCATCACAACCAGCAACCCGTACCATTGCAACCAGCAACCCGTGCCATTGCAACCAGTAAGCCAGTGAACTGTACGATTGCAACCAGCGAACTGTACTATTGCAACCAGCACCCCAGGGACCTTTACCGTTGCAACCAGCACCCCAGGGACCTGAACTACTGCAACCAGCGACATGTATCATTGGAACCAGCACCCCAGGGACCTTTACCGTTGCAACCAGCACCCCAGGGACCTGAACTACTGCAACCAGCGACATGTATCATTGGAACCAGCACCCCAGGGACCTGTACCGTTGCAACCCGCACCCAGGGACCTGACCTACTGCAACCAGCAACATGTATCATTGGGACCAGCATCCAGGGACCTGTACCGTTGCAACCAGCAACCTGAACCACTGCAACTAGTACCCCAGGGACCTGAACCATTGTAACCAGCACCCCAAGGACTTGTACCATTGCAACCGGAGACCTGTACCATTGCAACCAGGCACTACAGGGACCTGTACCATTGCAACCAGCGAACTGTACCATTGCAACCAGGGACCTGTACCATCCATTGCAACCAGCACCAATAACTTACTTTGACTCGTCATCCTTTTCTAAGATAATTGCTCCACTTTCCATACACCCTTCTAAATCATCTTCATCAACTGGCAAGCTCATTGTAATTAAGTCTTTCAATTCGTCTTCATAGGCTGCTTTCACCATTTTCAATGCAAATTTTGGTTCGTTTTCACAATCTCTGAAATAGAGTACATTGAGGTATACAATAACATACAGATAATGGAGTTCATTAAAGCCTTGCATAAAAAGTGTTTACAAACATTTTAATGTGGAATGCAAGTACTAATCTGTGACAATGAATCCAAATAATGCATGGTACATGATGATACGTAATCAACCAATTAAATCACAAGGATAAACTTTTGTGTATTAATTTAAAATTATGAATAAAATAGAAACCAGTCACTTACGTAGATTCAAGTCTGTCATGATGATATTCTTCAATAGCTTTCTTGTCAACATAGTAACCATCTTGCAACCTCTTCGAAGCTCGTGAAACATCAGGTGCAACCACCTCACGCCCCTTCATAAGGTTATCCAGAAACCAGCCTTGCCAAGTAGGCCGATTGCAACACGGTCCCTCTTTGTCTCGTATCTCTTTATCCCAGATAGATCTTTGCAATACCCATCTAGAATAAATAAATTAAATAATTTATCATATACTACAATGCACTGTTATCAATTTATTTATGCCATAAAGCTGTACACAATAGATTGAAACTACAATGAAAGAATGGTACTTACACATATCCTATGAATAGTTCTGTTCTGTATAAAAGACTAGGATCGCTGGATGTGCTAGAAATACCTGAAAAAAAATTCAAAGAAAATATGTTTGAAATCCAACACACAGCATTGTTTTCATCAGTTATTTGTAACAAAAACGGAATTAACTTCTCAGGCGCAAAACATTCCAAATTCTGTTCTACTATTTCAAATGCATTGTTAATTTCTATATTTGGTAAAAACCGAATTTTAGGCTAATTAAATTCTGACTGAATATTGTCTGATTTTTAGAGTTGAATTCTAAAGAATACTACAAAAACATACCAAATTCATTCCATGCAGATACAGTGAATATAGACGAGTCTTCTTGAAGCAGATGAAGCGTCTGAGAGTAATATCGCAGCAGATCAGGACTGACATTGATACGATCCTCTATCATGATGAAGTTATTCTTGTCTTTGAAGTAATTCAGTGACATTGTAAGACGCATTGTCTTATGCATCATTCCTTTAATGGAAAATGAGATCACATGTTATGGAGAAGAAATCACATGTTATGAAAAAGAAATCACATGTTATGAAGAAGAAGTCACATATTATGAAGAAGAAATCACATGTTATTACATTATATTATGTTTGTAGATATAAAAATTACCTGCAAAAGTTGTTGCAGTTTTAACATGTTCAAGCCGGAAATTATAAAGCTGAACTAGCAACGTAGATTCTTCAAAAGTTTCTTCTACAACAACCTGTTGCACAATAAATATTTATGAAAAACGACAAAAAATAATTTATTTTCTTTAAATCGGTCACAGGTTTATATAGTATACTTACAACAACCATTTTATTATTTAAGCCAGGAATCTGAAGAACAGAATCCATTGTCTTCTGTAGCTCAGGCAGATCAGGACCTAATTAAAACAAGAAATTTCTTATTCACCAAAAGATCTGCATACATGTGTAGCGTCTATTCATATTCAACTTTTAATTTATATATCAGACTTTTAATTTCTCCTATTTAAATTAATAACTTTATTTTGATACATATTTTATATTTACTGTCTATTATTCATCGTGTAATTATCAGTATACCTACCTCAATAGATATACAAGTCTTTGTGTCAACTATGTAATTACAATCGATTTAGTGGATTCTAAGCCCTTAGTGCACAAAACTTCTAAAATTACTGTAAAACTAATTATATAAAATACACACCTGATACTATGATGATTGGAGTGCTGTACGCTGGATTAGACTTTAATGATGCGTCGTCAAGGGCAACAGGTAACAATGGAACATCCAATTTTTCTGGAATATTAAATATTCATTACAAATTTAATCTAATAACAGCATAAAAAGTAATCAAATCTACTCCAGTATTCCAGTATTATATTAAGTTGCAACAATGCTCTTACCATTACAGAATTCTCCATAGCTATCATATTTTTTGCAAAAACTTATTTTTTTCTTGCTTGTTTGGCTAGTGTCAGTATTTGTATCACTTGCCTCTTTCTTGACTAGAATAAAAAAAAAATATAAATAAATAATTTTCGTCTACAAAACAGTAACAGTTAGTAAATCATTAACAAAATTCTTCTCGTATTACGGTATTTAAATGCATTCTCAAAATAAAATCAGACTTAAGCTCTGTCTACACTATCAAATGTATGCGACAAAAGGCACTAAAGGTGCATGGTTTTTGGAATTATGTTGATACTTACAAACACATGCCGCATGCCTAACATACAGTACTATAATATAGTTTTTTACCTTAAACAGACAGGGTGTTATTAAGTGACCTACGATAACAATAAACAGCCTAAATTTTCTTCAGAATTGCAAAAGGTTCAAAGTTCATCAAGAATTGTTATAATTAAAAATCTACTTACTGACTTTTGGAACACATTCCTCTATTTCCACTTTAGTTCCCCAGCCATCGTCATCTACCTCCCCAACAAGCTCATAGGGTGAGTTACCATTTATTTTGCCCTGTCCAATGAACGCCCACGATGAACGAAAGCCTAGGCTGTTTATATGCTGGCTACCAAGATTTCTGAGCTCTCCCATTGTTTCAAAACCTAGCCTAAAATAATAATGTTATCAGATTTGTTATAATGTCCCCAGTAATAGTATCATTCTTCCATAAAATAGTATTACAAGACAACAAAGAACATAGAATAATGGGTGTCTACACTATCAAACTAGTTGATGTGCCTAAATATGGTAGTGATATGACATAATCATGTCCATATATGCACACATCAAACTTTTATGTCACAAAAGTTTGATAGTGTAGACAGAGCTTTACAATCTCTTTAAATTTAATTGTAAAAAGTAGCACAAAACTGTTGAAGACAACACAAATTAACTTTTGTATATAACAGTATTATTGCATTCCGATGAAATAAAAACAACAGTGTGATGATAAAACATACTTGCGTGTAACTTCATCATGAGTCGTTACAATTACAAAGTGATCCTTTTTAATACTGTGAAACAATGACGCCGCTATACGATCATCCGTGTCTAAAAATAGAATAAAAGGAACGTGTGATTATTGTCAGGCATCCCAAAATAGGTTTCAGGGTAAACAAAAGATATTTACATAACTAGGATAGAAAGGGAAGAAAAATTATGAAAACGGAGGTGATTTTACACTATAGAACTTTATGTGAAAAAAATGTGATGTGCCCATATATGGACATGATGATGTCATATCACTACCATATTTGGGCACATCACACTTTTTTTGTAAAATTAGTTTGATAGTGTAGACAGAGCTTTATAAGCTGATAAGACATATCATACCAGAGTCATATGTATCATAATACACAGTCTTAACAGGCTTCTTCTCCTTAGGGTCAAACACTACTACGTTAAGACCACGGCCAGCTGTTCCTGTGCCACCGTCCTTGTATATCAATCTATAAAGAAACAATTGATTTAGGTAATCTCAATCTCATGTGGCTACAAAACTATTGTACCATGAGGTGGGATTGTCTCTCAGTGGCATCCCTAAAGCTCCACTGTGTACTCTATAAATGGGTAATCTAGATTACAATCATATACATTAAATATAAAATATATCTTACGGTTGTCCATCCACACATATCATGGGAAAGAT
The DNA here is from genome assembly GCF_964355755.1 of Antedon mediterranea. Lineage (NCBI taxonomy): Eukaryota > Metazoa > Echinodermata > Crinoidea > Comatulida > Antedonidae > Antedon > Antedon mediterranea. The sequence continues at coordinate 22,309,113 of NC_092678.1, read as the reverse complement.
TTTCGTTTTTCCTTTAACATAGCTTGAGCGTACATGCACTGCTATAGTTCCAGACCCGCATTTCAACCTTCCACACATGTTAATCTCTTCCTCTGGTTCTTTTTTAACCACAATTATTTCTCCTTCTTCTTGTTCTTCCAATTCCGTGGCTTCCGATACTACATTTAAAATGAGATATACCTTTTAAAAAGTCTGACTTAATAACGTAGTTGAAAATATATATTCATTTCTATAATAAACTAACTTGCACAATGGCAGGAAGTTATGGAGGAATCTAGTCGTATAAGTTCTGCTATGTCTATATTTACTTACGTGGCAATTTGATGCATCCTCTGATAACGGAAGGTTCGGCCCAATATTGTTTATCTTTACGTGGGTTTATCTGTAATGAAAATAACACAAAATCATGTTCCCTAAGTTACTATAAAAAGTATGAATTTACCACCACAACAAACACTTATTTCATCAAATGCTATACAAATAATACAGAGCATAAAATGAGGAAAAACCTAGAAATAAACTTGTCTCAGTAGGCCCTTTAATTTAAAATGTGAGCGTTTATAATCCCATCAAGTGATTCCAAAAATATCAAATTTCTACTACTATCATCTATCAGTGAACAATATTATAATAGCATTTTGCTTACTAACCTTTTCATAGTACCCCTCATGTTCCACATTTTTCTGTCCAATAAATGCCCATGTTCCTCTGTAGTTCAATAGTTCAATATGTCTACTACCAAACCCGTCACGCAATATTTCGCGAGCATGCTCAGATAATTGTTTTGACGCTTCATCGACTGTTGCCACAACAATCACTTGACCAGTGGCCAGACCATCAAGGAACTGGATAAAATGATTACTGTCTGCCCAAGACAAAGTATAGAATATAGAATAAAAGATGTTTAGTCTCATTGCAAAATTTCTGACTGTGATGTTTAACTTAAGATTATTTTTTGTTCAACATACATGTGTCATACAAGTGAGAGTCCTAGTTAAATTATAATTAATAAATAACTTACCTTGGCCCCACAAATCAAAAACATCCTCAGAAATTATATTTCCGTTCAATTCTGTAATATGCAAAGAAATCAATATAAAGGACACTACCAATCTTTAAAGCCTTGTCTACACTCTAAAACTTTAAGTGACAAAAAAATGTGATGTGCCCATACATGAACATGATGATGTCAAATCACTACCATATTTGGGCACATCACACTTTCTTTGTCAAACTAGTTTGATAGTGTAGATAGAGCTTTAAAGTAAAAAAATCAATGTTCTTCATATCCCAATTTCAAATATTAATTTCTTTGGGGATTTTAGAATGGATGCTGTATTAAAATATGGCTGTGAAGGATCTACTTGGCGGAAGAACATTATGTTGGGTAACCTAATTACTCATCTCTCTAAAGCATGCCTTTATACATATTATTCCACTTACCATCAATTACCAAAACATTCATTCCTCTGCTAATGTCATGTGATGCTCTGACAAAAAAAAAGTATTTATTGATTTTGTAAATGATCATTTGAACTTTAAATAATGAAATAAATTAAATTGAAAGTATGATGTAATGTTGCAGGTAGAAAAGGTACATTATACTCTCCAATACTAGACACACTTGGTATGCCCTAAAATGCTTATTTTTGTCAGAAACTCTGGTACGGTTAACTCTCCCAATGCCAGACAGCCTGGGACAGGCCTAATATGTCTAATTTTAAAATGCAAAAAGAATTTTGAGAGATATTTTAGAGAGTCAACTATATACAGTATAGTTATTGACATTACTGTTACTTACAGAACACCATTAAAACACATCGGTGAGGCACTGCTCTTCCCAGATCCACTTGTAATGCTGACCGCATATTGACCTTTGACACAAGGCTTTGCATTTCCACATTTTGCTTCATCTTCATATTCTATTTTTTCTTCTTTTATAAAAAGAAAAAAAAAAAGATAAAAATTAAATAAGGAACGAAATAAATTAAAAAAATAAATGATAAAAAGTAAATAACAATAAAGTTTATTTAAAATAGATAAAATTAGGTTAATTTAGTTGCATATGAAAATAAGAAATTTAGGGACTATGATACATACATGTTCGTATGGTAGCTCAAGCACTTACAGTGAGGGAGACACGTTTGGGATCTGACAAAGTTTCCATTTAATAGGGTGTCCTCTGAATAGATGTTGGCCTTATTGTTAAAACATATATACACCCCTCATTCATTTAATGAGAAATTGTCCCCTCAAGGGTGTGTCCATTGAAAAGGGTGTGTCCTCTGAATAGAGTGAATGTGTTCTAATCTACTTACCTATTGGTAAATTATTTTTGGAAAGTTCACCTAAAGACAGCTTGTTGTCTGTTGACTCATCAAAGATGTGTTTGTAGAAATAATACACAGAGCATAGAAAGATGACCACCAGGATTATATTTTGCGTTCCTGTGAAAAAAAAACACCACACCACATCCATTTCTCTAGAACCAGTTTGAATAGGTATACTCTATGATTGAGTTTTAATTTGAAACATTTTTTAAAATTTTTTTAATACAGAAATTGTATTAAAATACTTTTTAATCCTACTTATCTGAAAAAATATAACATTTATCAGATAAAATAAACGTCTGTGGTATTCACCACAGTGCAGCGCCCTCATTATACTCACGGTTTTTTAAGCGAATAACCTTCATTGTTGATATCATGTGATCATGAAGAATACAGTAAAATCTTGTGTTTTGAACATTGCCTGTAAAAAGTTTAAATGTTTAATAAAAAATGCAAAACCACATACCCACCAAATAAAAATTGATTAAATAACTACATTTTACAATTTTGACCACAAACATGCCCTAGAATACAATAATAAATATTCATATTCCATATATATTTATTTTTTCCTTTTCAAAGCACATAGTTACTGTATAGTTATATATTCAATTCATACTAATATCTATTGATCTAGTAATAGTATTATAATATACTGAATCAAAAAAATATTTGTTTTTTACTTCATTTTAATTTTTATATTCGACACAATCGGTCAAGGGGTTAACAATTTATGTTGTACAATTATTTGTTAAAATGTTAAATTTATATATAAAAATAAGCTTTTGAACGTATTAATCAACAAGGTGTGGTGACAGAATACACCCTTTTGTGACCTACCTAGGCCTATATAGTGAAACCGGACAATTGAAATGTGTGAAATGAAAATGCATTGTATTTTCTTTTGATTAGATTTCAACAAAGAAATAATATCAATCTAGCTAGGCTATTATAGTAGAAAAGAATATAATCATTTTTTTTTAAATTTAAATATTTTAAAATACAGCCTAGGCCCTAGCCTAAAGGATTTTTTATTCATGTTTATATGCAATAATCCATATTAGAAGATGATTAGGGCTCCTACTCTATGCCTATATCATGAGCACAGGTAGGTAGCTAGCCTACTTAGTATGGTACTAGGGCCTACTAGATGCAGCCCTTCCTCTCCTACTCCTCCTCATCATATCAGTGAGCCCACCGCCGGTGTGTGGTGACTGTGCAGCAGACAGACAGAGGAGTGCTGTCTGCTGTGTGGAAAAGGCTGCTGCAAACACAACATTAAATACGTTTTATTCAATACAAATCAAGAAATTTTATAGTGCAACATTTAGACAATACATTTCCAAAAGAAAAAGTATAATTGTATTTTCAAAACAAAAGTTAAATGAGGTAAAGTTAGGCCTACCTGTTTCAGAATGTTCTCATCACCACGTACCTGACGAGAATCAGTCAACCGTAAATAAAAACAAAACGCCACCATTCTGTTATACAATAGCCTTTCATTTCCATAAAACTAATTGTCAACAACCTCTAAACGACTGTACGTGAAGGTTAGTGCGCGTGAAACGTTTCCGTGACGTCGGGCCATGACAACATACACACGACGTTCGATAAACGAACATTTCGCAACAAGATCGATCATTACGAGAGCAGCGAGCAAAGAGAGCAGACGTGCCGAGTTTAGCACTTAGTCAGAAGTAAGTTTGAGTTAGATTATAAAATAACTCAATTAATATTCCAGTATTGAAGATAATAGATCTGTATTTCTAACCAAGAAGAACTTTTTATTTTATAAATCACAAATATTTTGTTGATTAACTAATTATTTGTAAAGTTAGTATCAACTTTAGTACTCAAAGTTTAAACATATTGCTTGCTAAGCCTAATCTGGTTTAATTAAAACCATATTTTGTTGATATCTTTGCTAAATGATTTATTTTCTAAATTTCAATATGGAAAGTGAATCGGCAACTATTGTGGACATTCAACTTGAGCAGAAAACTCCAAGATGCGGGAAGCGAAAGAAAACGAGAAGAGGACGCAAACGAAAACTCATTTCAGTATCGCAACCCGAGGAAGCTGTATCATCAACTGTTCTACCAACTCCAACAAAAAACAGAAGACGTGGTCTAGCATGGAAACCGAATCTCCGGCCGCTGACCATTCCAGCTCCACGTCCAGATGATTTTGACCCAGTGGAAGAATGGTATCGTGTACCGAATACACCAACTCCTGCTGTACCAGAACCAACTACCAGTGACGAACTAATTTCACCATCTGAATATTATCTTCAAATGTATGGTACAGATGAAATTGAATCATCAAAAGTTAATTTTTCGTTGCCGCTTAGTCCGGTATTTAGTGATTGCCATACGTTACATTCATGTAGGAACTTAACGTCAGATGGGGAATCGTGCGGTCAGTCATCAACAACATCAAAAAGCGATTGTGAATCTCCGATAGAAGAGCGTTCAAGACATCTCGCAATTGATAAAACTTCAGCGTCAAATTTTGATTTGGAAAACGAACAAGCACTATTGGACGATCTGCATTCAATGACAAGACTACAGTTAATACAGAAATATTTTGATTTGAAAACGAGGTTACGTTCATTGGAAGGTGAAGAAAATGCGACAATCTAGGACTGAACTGTTCCCGAAAGGTTTTATATGAGATAATCTCAAACTGTACCTCTTTGAGAAAAGAAAACTATTTGATTAAAAAAATGGTACGGTAAATTTCAAACTTATTGTAAATGTTTAAATGTTTTTACTTGTGTTGCATTTGATTAATATTAAATTTTATTTATCGCAATTTATGATAGTTTTAATTGATTAATTTAAAATAAAATTCATGTGTTTGTATAATTAGTAATTTAACTTGCCATGTAAAATGACCTTTTAATTGCACATACTTTTATAAAATTTAGCTTAACTACAAAATATTTTTAATACAATAGCTTATTGGAGCCAAGCTTCTATGACTTTTTTTTAGAAAGCTAAACAGATTATGAGTAATTAAAAATTCATTTTATTTCGCTTAATATTATACATAATTAAACTTGCTTACGTCACCGTCGGAAGTGGAAAACCTAAATTATAAGTGAAACAGCTGTTAAGTTTGAACGGAAGTGCAAACAAATTAGAACAAAACAAGAATTAAAAATGCTATTGTAAATTCGAAACGGTTGTAACATCTGATAAAACAAACCGCCCACACTAAATCTTGATTATTGACACTTTGCAATATTGATCCAAAACTATCGTAATATTAAATGCTGTTATGGTTGAATGGATCTATTTCATATGTGGGTTACTATTAATAATTTATTGATATACTGTAAAAGCATATGGAGGAATTGATCAGAAAATGTATATTTAGTTAAATTATAAGTTGTATTGCAGTGCAAAAAATACAGTATTCAAAAGGAGTGGCTTTGTTTTAATATCCCTTGCAAGGATTCCAAAACACATCGGTGCACAAACTAAAATTGTGTTGTTTTTTTCAAGCATGGTGATTATAATTTTTTCATAGCTACTCGATTTGCAGACCTTGTATTACTAATATTTTCACTTCCTTCCTCAGATAACATTCTAGCCGGGATAGTGCGACACTTGCAGATGTCAAGGGTCACGGAGGATGTCATGGCCTGACACCCAACCTTACACCAAGGCGCTGGTGTGAGGTAATGAATGTTTTAGTCATTGCATATGCACGTTATTAAACTTGTAATTTTTTTTTTATAAGAGGAAATAAAATTTTAAATATTAATTCAAACCAACTACGGTAAATATTCTTGAAACTCAATGAATAATTGATTATTATAATCAACCAATGCTACTAATTTATTAATTTTGTTCAACACAACAAATTAAATCTCGTTTTAAATATTTACAATTATTCGTTCTGTCTATGAAGCATGTCGCTGGTAAATTTGTTATTTAAAATGCTAGGATCAAACCATAGGTCCATGATCAAACAAAAAACAACCCTGCAACTGCTAGATCAAACAAATAACCCTGGAAGATGTACTTTAACCTATAGGCCATGGCTACTGGTTTAATTATTAATAAATTATTATGAAACCATGAAGAAATAGAAAAAGCAAATTTATTTCCTCATTAAATAAAACGAATAACTGTATCAACTTTAAAAAACACGATTTAAAAATGAAATAAACACTGTTGAGTAGTTCTATAGCTAAATAAGTTGTTTGTATAAAATGGGTGTACCTGTTACACCTTATAACCAAAACTGATCCAACACAAGTACACATTAACATATCTAGGTTAAACCATTGTTTACTTTTCATAATAGAGCATAATACAATGACAAAGGTCCTTTTATTTTCATAGTGGAATCAGCAAGGCGTAACAACAACGGACGTCAATTGGGGCACAACTAAAAGGCGGAATGGCATTCTATTGAACCAAGCCTTCTACTGCTTTGTCAATAATGTGGGTGGAGTAAATAATTAACAAGCATCACATGCTGCTGTCATTTGTACAATCTTCAAAACATTTGCTATTTTTTTTTCTGTATTTTTTTTAGAAATACAGTATATCATTTTTTTGTATATGCTGTCTACAACCAATTCATGCAAGTTAAAGTTAGAAATTTAAACTACATACTGTTATTTTTGTATACAGTAGTTTTAAACTATTATTTTTGTTAAAGTAAGAAATGCTATTATTAAAGTTGTATTAATATTTATAAGCAAAAAAGGACTGTCAATAAAATAAAGTGTTACTGTTTAAATCATACCTTGTCTTATTACATTTTATGTGCATCAATTAATAGGTATAAATGGGGAGCGCATGGTATAATCAGGGAATTAAGAGTGAAATTACAATTTAATTTCACTGGTATAATCTAATTTGTACTACTGTACAGTATCGACAGAACAGTAATAATAACTCCTATTGAGAGCATGCTGTTAATTTGATAGCGGAATAACTCTTGGCGCAAAAGATGTGGAGTGTCTGAGAGAATACCTAATTAAGACATATACAGCTAAAACCAAAGTAGAATAGTGATTGCGCAATATAAGGATATGATTGCGCAATATAAATAGAATCTACTGAACATCAGAAATGGAATGCTGAAATCATAGGACCGTCAGGAAACCACAGAAATACTTGACGAGTGTCACGCCTTAAAAGATCACATGACATCACCGCATGACTCCTTTACGGGTCAACAACAATCACAAAAATAGTTGTTTCACATGAGTGATCGCAGATTATTTTGATAAAAACTTGTACAATAATGTGAATTGTAAAAACTAACTATTGCAAATTTATGCTAGGCCTACAATATAATCATGGACCTATAAATAGGTCCATGGTATAATAATAAATTATTTTCAGTAATAATAAAATTCAATTGAACATGCATATGACAGAAAAATCAATTATCAATGGCTTGAGAAGAGATATGACAAGTAGGGTATCTTTTGATGACTGCAAATTTAAACCAGGCCTACAGTACAGTATAATAAATTATTTACAGTAATAATAGATAGAATGCCATTGAACGCGCAGAAGTGCACGACTGCAAAAAATATCTATTATCAAACAATGGCTTTAAGGATTAAAGTCCAATGCTGTATTAATAAAACAACTACCAAATATGGTAGTGCTATACCCAAATATGGTAGTGATATGACATCATCATGTCCACATATGGGCTGCATATAAAACGTGACAAATAGGGTGTGTTGATAAGATAGCAATCACTGGTTATGGTTGTCAATTATAAATTATTGGAATTTCTCAAAAATGTAACGCACGCATTAATCATTGGTCTACTACTAAATGGAGCTATTTAGAGTACTGTACGTACACAGACTATTTTATTTATAAATCTTGTGTCCTATACGTAAACAATGGCAATGTTATGTTAAATTGAAAGGAACTATGATTGAAGAAAATATGCATATTTAATAGAATATCCTGGTAGGTTTTAGAATTCAACTCATGCATGGCACGATATTATATATACATTATTTACACAGAGAGGATAGATATATGAATACTTTATGGACATCTATTTTCAGTACCTTAGGCTGTTTAAGACTCCTCAAGCTTCTAAAAAAATGTATTAGTTAAGTACAGCATCACTGGGTCAATCTAGTGTTCTGCACGAACGACATCTTATTAACTGTAGCATACCTGCAAGTTTCAGGATATGAACATAATTATAATTTCAGAAATACTATATCACTGATTAATGAACAACAATACGACTGGGTACCTGCGTATAAACAATTTTATTAAAATTTAAAATTGAATAGTAATGAAAATTTCTTTTTAATAATTCAACATTAAAATAATAACAATTTCAAGTGACTTATTATCCTATAATAGCTTTGTTTTATATCAAATTTTCTTAAAACTGAAAATAATAATAAATTATATATACTGTACACTGTAGAATAAATATTAAATTATACATATTTTTATACATTATACAAGTAATATAACAATAGTACATAATATACAAACAAAATACATAATCATAGCAATACTGTACTATATAATACAGATATTGCCTGCTTAAAGGTGAAATATAAGATTTGACATCCCTGAGGGAATGTTTCCCGAAGCGCAAGCTCAGGGAAATATATATTTACGAGAGCAAAATATCATTCCCGAGGGTATGTCAAATCTGATATTTTACCAATATAAAAGACAGCATCTGCTATATTATACAACCAGTAAAATATCTGATTGGTTGGGTAGCTAGGCCTCCTGTAGAATAAATATTAAATTATACATATTTTTATACATTATACAAGTAATATAACAATAGTATATAAAATACAAACAAAATACATAGTCATATCAATATAATACAGTAATAGTTATGTAATCAAATAAATAGAGAACATTTTATAACGAAAAAAACAAACAAAACAATAACAATTAATGTCATTTCTTGGAAGTAAAATGAATCATAACACTAATATAAACATTAATTATTTTTAAAATCTTCCTATAATTCAATATTTCAACAGGAAATCAGGTATTCAATTAATAATTCAAAACTTCTTCAAATATCAAACTTATCTTTGGTCATTTTTCATCTATGGATTTAAAAAACTACATACTAAGAATTATGGCATTTGTAAATTATGTATCAAATAAATTTAAAGTTATTAAAGTTTACTACTATGAAAAAAATGTGTACGACTACAGCGTACCGAAAAATGGTAAAAAACTTCTCAAAAAATGTAAGCAACTCTGTAATGAACTAACATGTAGTATTTTACTAACGCAAAACTGTGCATCTAATTTAAAAGAAAATTTGATAATGATTTTAAATACAGAATTATTTATTTTCCAAAAAATAAAATGTTATATTTTAATTTTTTTTAAAGAGAGGAAGGGATTAAAATAAAAGTTGTAATAATTGTACATGATTTTGTAAAATTTACGAGTGGAACATTGATATATAAAAACGTGGTTTCCAAATGGAATTGTAAAGTTAAACGACGAAAACTTGAAATTTATTTCAAACGATTCTTTCAAAATGCAATAAAAACTATTTCTTATGAAACAGAAAAAGATTAATAAAATTGGAATACATACATTTTGTTCATGATTTTGTTGAAAAATCATAAAAAAATCAAAATGCTTCGATTATGATTAAAATGATGATACTTGCAAGAAATGTGGCTTAGATGACGGACGCATTAAGGATGGTGCTTTGCGTCCAATTGCCTTCGTGCCGAATCGACGAATCCTCCATAATGTCTATGCATTCTCGGAAACTCTCCACGACAACTTGGCTCGCAAGAGCTGAAAAAAATGTCATTTGTCAGGGTGTATTTATGGTTATGTAAATATGATTCCGCCAAAGATGGAAGGACTTGGTGAACTGTATGTCATCTGCTACGATCCTCTAGGTCATGGGACAACTAGAACTAGAAAGATGGTGTAGGGATTATGTATAGTGGTATTTAAAAAAGCAAATATGTCTTCTTCATCTTTATTATTCCATGGCTTTTTAATACAAGCCAAATTGTCTACTAGGCCTATAAATTTTTTTAAAGCAAAATCCAATGATTTTCAAGTTTTCAATAGTATGCATGAGCTCTGTCATCATGCCTCCCCATTTTCAAAATGTAATTCGCATTATTTACCAAATTCATCCATTGATGGTGTAATATCTTGAATTGCAGTAGCATGACTCGTTGACAGACTTCTTAAGTTTGTAAATGAACTTCGAACTGTGGCTAATCCTTGCAAAATCTAAACAAAAAGTACAAAATGTGGTAGTGATATGACATCATCATGTCTATATATGGGCACATCACATTTTTTTGTCACAAAACGTTTGATAGCATGTCAACATTATCAAAAACAAAACAATACCTATTCTTGTTCAATAAAAAAAGATAATAGAAATTTATAAAAAATTCAAATTTTAACTTACCACTGAAAACTGCTGAAGTGACGAATGCACATCTTTGAACGTCGGGCCGAGCTGCGTTAGTTTCGGTGGTGCCTTATTGCACCACTGTCTCATCTCGTTCTCAAACGAGTACGAGAAGCTTGTGATTAACTGCGCCAGCTCTGAGAGGATCAGTTTCATCGTTTCACTGACGGTGCTTACAACCTGATCATCATCTTTCTGGTAATTGTACTACAGAACAAAAATTAGATTGTTTGAGATCTGTTTCAATAATTTGTAAATTAAGCAATTACTTGGGGTTAAAGGTTATTTGTATATAATTGATGCCAACAAAGGCTAAAGCTCTGTCTACACTATCAAACTTTATGTGACAAAAAAATGTGATGTGTCCATATATGGACATGATGATGTCATATCACTAACATATTATTTGGGCATATCGCTACAATATTTGAGTACAACACACTTTTTTTGTAGACATAACTTAATATGCTTGGGTAAGTGGAGCAGTGGAGAGGTCCAAAGATGTTCAAAAGTAAGTACTTATTGCTCTTACGAAATACTAGGAAAAATTTGAAAGAAAATTAGTTTAAAATAAAATTACTCACATTTTGCGTCAAGTGTAGTAGTTGCGTGTTGGCTGCAGACAGATCCATAGCCAGTTGGGCTGCAACAGCTTGCAGCTTCTTTAGGTCTGGTGGAAGAGGCCTACATGAAATGAGAAAAAATGGTGATTTTTTGCTTTAAGATCCAATTTGCAGTCAAAGTGGATAACTATTGTGACATTTAAAGTTCATATTCAACATACATTTTTTTAAAGTTATTTTTTCGGTGGGAAAGTAGATCTTGAAACCAACAAACCTTTCACCGTCAGCAAATCCATCTGCTTTGGCCGTGTTGTTAATCATACGCATGAGGTCAGGGGGCAGGATATTCATCTTAGTCTCAAACATCGCTGACAGACTGTCCATCTTTGCTATGGAGTCCATCAAGTTGCTATCATGGTGTAGTTGTTCCTGCAAAGGCATCGTCTCACTGTAAATAAAAATTAGTATATTTAGTCTTTTCAAGACTGGCTGGCTGGAATGTCATTGTTGAATATTAATATCATAATTTAACTTGGTAGGTACAACTGAAAACAGTTAAGCAACCTAATGAATTAAAAACCTCACGACAAATGAAACAAACCCAACAATTTGTCTATTTTGTTTATAGCAGTGTCCACTTAATAGGAGTATCATCAGGGAGTTGTAGGATATAATATTGCCTCTTTGTTCTTTTCATAGGAAGGTGTCCCCTTATTCAAGGGCCTACATTATACTGAATTTGTCTATTTTGTTTATAGCAGTGTGCCCTTAATAGGAGGGAGTTGTAGAACATTATAATAATATTGCCTCTTTGTTCTTTTCATAGGAAGGTCTACATTATACTCAATTGTTTTCCTACCTAATCATACCAGGGCTTGCAAGCTGATGCTTTCTGTGATCATCTGAGGCGTCGTTGATACAAACAATATCCAACAACTGATCCCAGAATGCATTCTGTCTCGATGATGATGCAGCTCCCTTCAAATAATTAAAGATACTTTGTATATAATCATCTTTTATTAAGTTGTTGAAGTCAATAAATTTTACTGAACCAAACAAACCATCTTATGAGGAATATATTTTGGGCTATAACTAACTACAAAAATATTGTTATTACCCTTTTTCACTGTATATAATAAAGAATTGAAGCTTAAGCATGTTCTATAATTTCAGTGATTCAAACTGACAATAAAATGTGATGTGCACATATATGGACACGATGATGTCATTTAACTACCATATTTGGGCACATCAAACTTTTTTTGTCAAACTAGTTTGATAGTGTATAAAGAGCTTTAGGAATATAACATGTTAATAAGAGGTTGCTTGTATTCTTTTGTGTACACACAGAGAAAAACTGTATACAATGAGAGCAAAGAAATAACTATCTAGTCTTACTTTCCTTAACTACACTTAAGTAATTAAGAATAAAAAAAGAAATAACTACTTACTCTTATTAGGTCAATGTCATCCATCTTACAAAGACCCAAGGATGAAGCTATAACTAACAATCCTAAAAAGAGAATAACAAAAGATTTTAAGTTCAACACAATATAACAAAGAACCATTCCCAGGGCCACAAGCCTTCAACTTGTGTTGTGTATGATATTTTGACATTTTGTAGTCTTAATAATGGTTACAGCAAGGCAATCTAACAACAGGACACTGAGCTTTCTTTGCCAAGATAGGAACTTGTAATAGTCCTTTGATCTTAGGTCTGGCTGCAACAAATACCAGTCTACTGTATTTTGTACATATTCTCCATGGCATGCTGCTGTGTCTTTAAGGGCTGTGGAACTGATCGTGTCGCAGCCACAGATAAACCCTTTGATCTCTGGAGCTCAGCATCCTTTTGTTAGATTGCCTTGGTTATATAATGTATTGCTGTGGCTTACTCTGAAGCCTGGAATCCATCCTAGTGTCCGATGCAGCATATGAATTTTCCATCATCTCCTGAAGCTTAGGGTCAAGTCTGTTGAGAGAAAAAATTACAAGAGTCATGATCAAATATGAACAACATTCAAAACTAGTCTTAGTGTGGTAATGAAAACATATATATATACCTTGCAAAGACCCATTGCAACAGTCTTATCCTTGATTCCCCAGGCTGAAATAACAATTCAGTAACCCATGAATCATCCACATCTTCAATGTATGGGCAGTCCAAACTCTGTTAATAAAAACATCACTTTTTAAATGAAAAAAAAAACATGAAAATGTATGGCATTTTATGCTACGCCTAAAATCTAGTATTAACATACAAATTAATATAGCAAGTCATATTATAAAAATCTAGCCTAATAATAAAATAGTTGCATTTACTAGGCCCAAATATGCAGTGGAACAGGCCGAGTGTGAGGGGTTGGAAGGCCCTCTTTCGCACCACCACATCACACACCTTCATTTTCCTACTAACTATAGGTCGGCCGGATAGGCCTAGCTATTATAACATTATTATCATCTTTCTTGTTAGCCTGTTCTATAAGTCAGTTACATCTGCTAGGGCCCAAATATTATAAATATTTATAAAATTATTTATTTTGCAAAAAGCCACAATTTAATACCTCTAATCGTGTACGAAAAGAATGAAAACTGTTTAAATTTGCCGCCATATTTCTTCACGAAACTCGAACGTAAAAATTAAACTCGAGCGAAAAGTTCTTCAAGCGTCTGAGGGCGCTATACAAATAAATACAAGATGGCTGTTGCAAAGTTTAGTTATGCAGCCTGGGCTCGCCGCTTTTTTGAAATAATAAAGTTTAATGGTGGAGCTATTAACTCTTTTGTTAAACTCGTGAGGTACCTAAACCTTTTTTTAAAAATTTAAATGTGTTTTATGGTCAGTTAATTGTAATTTGAAGCTCGTAAAATACTTTTAAACTCACTGATACCTAGGCCTAGGGAAACAACACAGACAGGTTAGCTGATTTATATAGGGATGAAATAGGTTCGATCCCTTCAGTAGACATCGAAGATTGCATGGTCATACGGCCTAGGATTAATAGGTACAATAATGGCGGTGTTTGGTCTAATTTACTAAATACTACTACCAACTGGATACTTAGTGTACAATCCTTGAAATTTAATCATCATGACTTCACAATTGATTTTGTTTTTCTTACATTTTTCTGTTTATTTTACCAGAGGCGAAGATCTTCGAATTGGTACATTAGTTGGTGAAGACCAGTTTGGCAATAAATATTATGAAAGTGACCGGTATTTTGTAGGTAAATAGAAAATGATGTCATAATAATACAGCTAATACTATTGGCTTGAACCTTACAGTACACATTGTACTATGATGTCTACATGATTTATGAACTCCTTTTTAAAAAAAAACTAGGTCGTCATCGATGGGTGTCGTACACAAGGAACCGTTTCTGGGATTATGACAGCACACAAATACCTCCAGAATGGTAAGCAACAACACCTCTCGTTAATTAATGGTCTATGTTTATTTAAATGTTTATGAATAATTAATATTTTAAAATAATTATCTTCACAGGCACAGGTGGATCCACTGCATGACTGATCAGCCACCTTCATCAAATCCTCTCGAAAAGCCAAAGTTCTACATGGAGCACACCGAGAACTTCTCTGGATCCAATAGACGCTACGTACCGTACTCAACGACACCTAAGAAGATTCACGAATGGGTTCCCCCTAAAAAATCATAATTATAAGCAAACTGTACATAGTATAAAATAGATATGAATTTGTGTGATTTTACCGGTACATTGCTATGAGAGATTTCATTTGACTAATTCACACTGCTTTGCTATGTGTTAAAAAGAACAGATTAAAAATGCAATGCACTGACCAGGGAGTTTTTACAACTCCCTGCACTGACTATCATTAACAGGGATTAACATAGGGAAGTGGAAAGATTAATAAAAGTGTTAAGTTATCAGATAACTGAGTTGTTGATTTTTGTTAACACAAGCAAAATACATAGTAAATTACTGTAATAAAATGTATAAACACACTGGAGAACCCCATTCACACTAGGACGATAACGATGGACGATAACGATGGACGATAAATAGACAAATGTGCATTTTTCATACATAAAACAAAAGAAATATAAACACTTTTCGAACTATAGAATAACCTTCTATGCTTCCTTTGATGAAAATGATATTTTCACACGTCCAATCAAATGACGTCATGATTAGTAAGAGCAATAATATCGTGACAATACAACGATTTTATTGTTTTTATTTATCATGACTGGAATTTTAAAAGTATTATTTTTATCAAAGACAACATAAATGATTACCCTATAGTTCTAGAACGAAAACCTTTCTAATTTATTTTGTTTTATGTAAAAAAAATGCATGTTTATATATATTTATTGTCCATCGTTATCGTCCTAGTGTAAATGGGCCTTTAAGGGGACACATCACAGCAACAACGGGTTTGCTGTAGTGTAAACAAAATATTACCTTGTATTCGTTTCTCAAGAAAGCTTCCCAGCGGCTTCTACTGCATTTCTGGATGTGTTAGGGATGCAGTATTCTTCTCTAAATACTGCAGTAATAACAACATAGTATATTGCTACATAATTAACAGCAGTGTCAACCTAGCTTACCTTAAATCAGACAAAACAAATCGTATACAATACTTTAGCTGTATGTTATATTTGTCAGCGATTTCAGCTACCAGTAATATAGCTTTACTGCAACATCTTCAACAATGAATAAGGAATACAAAAAATAGTTTCATCTTTTCTTTACAAAAATATGTTACATAAACATTTAAAATGCAGTTATTAATATGCAATTTAAGTTTGAGTTGAAGAATACATTCTATAAATGAATTTAAATGATATTCTCTTAACATACACATTTATCTAATATTAACACACGTCACTAATATTATTGTAGCTACAATAGGCTACATGAATTGGGACTGTACTACATTTGTTCTTTATTTCTGAATTGAACAATAATATTTGTATGTTTTAATTCAAGTTTTAACTGATAGTGCTGAATTTTTCTTGTAAATAGATACAGTATATACCAACAAATCCAAGTAAATCGATATATTGGAGACATCTCAAAAACTTATTACTAATCTGTATCTTCAATATTGGGCAAAATATTAATTAGCGCCCCTCTCTCTGCATTTTCTAGGTATTTCACTCACTTTAGAGCTTTTAAATTACCATTTTATTGACAACCTCTCTCTATAAACCAGTTCTTATATTATCGTCTAGTAGATCAGTGACAAATGTGAGTTAAGATCTCGACACTTAATATCTCAAATTTCTTAAATTATTTTTTAACATTGTACCTTTGAGGTATCTAAAAGCAAAAATATAAATATCAATAAATATGCTTTATATTTGAATAAATATAAAGTAGAGAAAGAAAAAAAATCATTGGTCACGGTCCATTGCATTGATGTTTGTAAAAACTTCGCAAAAATATGAAATGTCATTAAAAGTATCACAATATATTGATTTCCCATAATATAATATTTTGTTATTGATTACAATTATTAAAGTTAATTAAATTATGTTTGAACATTTAAACACACATCTAACATTTCTTATAGTTTTTCTAAAAATCTTTTTTCTTTCTTAATTTTTAAACAGATTTCTTTGTTTTTTCTTACAATTAATAATTACAATAGCATATATTATTTTTATATACAAATGCCTTTCTCTCTGATTACATTGCACATTCCTTTTCTGTGACCATTCTACTTGTTTGTCTGTCTGTCCTTCATTTTTACTGTATCAAGTCCCTCATAGTAATGTACCACCCAGGAGTACAAAATCCATTTTTCTAATATTGATTTTAGTGACATATATAGCAAATAACAAAAAAAAAAAGGTTTTTACAGAAAAATATTTACCAAAGTTTGCACGAATTATAGGAAGACTTTTGTCCAACTAACATGTGAAAAAAGCATACAGTACTGAATGAAAATATAGCATGGCAGAACAATTTGTAATTTTTGCTTGTATTGTAAACCTTCTTAGACGTATGTATTTACTGATTTTACATTGTTACTGGAGTTGCCTTTAAAAACTTGTCTTTTTTTGGTCATTATCATATTATCAGAGTTGCATCTACTGAAAACTACTGAAGATAGTTACTAGGAAACTGACATTTCTTGTTTATTTGCGGACATTGTTCCCAAAATTAAGCACCTAAAGTAAGAACGGACTGATTTGTTAGTTTTATAAATCAAGTTATTTACAATAATACATAAATAAAAAATAAATTGTACTGACAAAAAACAGTTTTAAAAACTAATTACACAACATAAATAACATCAACAAATTATTTGCTTAGTTCTGTCAATTTGACTCCTGACCTGTCAATTGTTAACCATGTGAATCAGTCAATTTGAACCCTGACCTCTCACTGGCTTAACATATGTTTCTATTACATTGTGTCATTTCTTTTAGTAGTTGTATTTTCGATTTCAACAGCGTGATTATGGATCACTATTAGTCTGTCTTGCACCTCGCCCAATAGAGGGCGCTTGTCCTTTTCTCCGGCCCAACACGATGACATTAAAGACCAAGATTTGTCACCAAACACAGGTAGTTTCTCTGGACGAACTCCTAGTAAAAAACGAAATTAGAAATAAAATAAGTTATTGTACAATAACATATTATGTTGTGATAATGTACAATAATACTGTAATAAAAGAGGGGGATGGGGGAGGGAGGGAGGGGTAGTTTGTGTATTTAAATATGTTGCTTTACTTTTTACCTTTTTTAACCGAACTCCATAAATGGTCTTTATTATGGCACTGCTCAAATGCAATAGGCAACTTCACATGTCCCGCACACACGTACCACAGTAGAATACCAAAAGCATACACGTCCACGCTGTTATCGTATTTCCCAGAGAAAAGCTCCGGTGCCATATGGATGGGCGTGCCGACTATACTTCCGCTCATCATTGCTTCTGGTTTACAGAATCCGAGATCTGTGATTTTTCCGCGATTCTTTTTATCAAGCTAAAAGTTTATTAGAAAAGAAGGGAAAGAAAAATAATAATTAAATATGATAGAATGGACATTTTTAATGCACTACACAGTTCTACTAATTTTCAATTTTCTTTTTTTCAATCATCAACATTTTTATTCCATAATCAATATAAAAACATAGACAAATACAATACAAATAAGATAATGGAATGGGATACAAAATAAGCACAAGTGCTTTAAACATGTAACCCTATTCATATTCATATTCATTTATTATCCAGAAAAATAAAAAAAAAAATAAAAAATACAAAAAGCAAAAATTACATAGAACAACAACAAGCAGAGAAAAAACGCAGGACACTATCCTGGCGGATTGTCAAAAAGCAAAAAAATCGCTATAAAAGACTCTCCTGATAGTGCTGGTGGCAAAATAACATTAACAAGGTTAAACATTTAACAACCCGGTAACAAAGAATTTATATAAAACAGAATAAAAATTGCAATCATTATAAACCCTAACAAAAAAGATCAAACATTTATACAAACAAAAAAGAACAAACCAAAATAACATAATGTGATTTACTTAACTTAAATATTTCTATTGTTATAATGTTGCTTTAATCTTTGTTTAAACAAACTTAAAATGGGTGATTGTTTTATATAATCTGTTAATTCCAAATATGTGTTCCTTGGTAGGAAATACATTGCTGTCCGACTTTGGTGCGTTTTAGTTGTGGACAGTAGTTTGACCTGTTTCCAGTTGAGTAATTATGGAATGAGGCAGATGTACTAAATAAGTTATTAAATGATTCAGGTAATAGATTATGTTTATATTGATACATAAATATAGCAGAGGGTGTAAGAATATATAAAGTAATTGGCATCGCAATTTGGTATAGTCACTACTATCATCACAACATTGATTGGTTAGTAAGCATAAGGCGATGCTTGTTACGCTCCAATGCTTTGTAGTCTGCGATACATAAAACTGTGTGAACTTACTAGAACATTTTTCAGCTTAACATCTCTATGTACTAAGCCTAGACTGTGTAGATATCGTAAGCCTTCCACAACATCACAAGCCACTTGTAGCCTGCTGGGGAAGTCTAGGTTTCCTTTGATGGCAGCATGTAGATCACGTTGCATGCGGTCCATTAGGAGAAGTACTGCTGGGGAGTATCCACCACCATAGTTGTGATCCACAACTGAACCTCTCAGAGCCACGACACGGTCATGCTCTGGTATAGACCTATAATAACGGTAATTGAATGAATTTATTCTTGGTTCAAAGATGATAATAATAAAACAATTATCTTACTTAGATGTCAAACACAACTAGATCTAGAGAGAAACACAACTAGATCTAGAGAGAAACACAACTAGATCTAGAGAGAAACACAACTAGATCTAGAGAGAAACACAACTAGATCTAGAGAGAAACTCAACTAGATCTAGAGAGAAACTCAACTAGATCTAGAGAGAAACTCAACTAGATCTAGAGAGAAACTCAACTAGATCTAGAGAGAAACACAACTAGATCTAGAGAGAAACTCAACTAGATCTAGAGAGAAACTCAACTAGATCTAGAGAGAAACTCAACTAGATCTAGAGAGAAACACAACTAGATCTAGAGAGAAACACAACTAGATCTAGAGAGAAACACAACTAGATCTAGAGAGAAACACAACTAGATCTAGAGAGAAACACAACTAGATCTAGAGAGAAACACAACTAGATCTAGAGAGAAACACAACTAGATCTAGAGAGAAACACAACTAGATCTAGAGAGAAACACAACTAGATCTAGAGAGAAACACAACTAGATCTAGAGAGAAACACAACTAGATCTAGAGAGAAACACAACTAGATCTAGAGAGAAACACAACTAGATCTAGAGAGAAACTCAACTAGATCTAGAGAGAAACTCAACTAGATCTAGAGAGAAACTCAACTAGATCTAGAGAGAAACACAACTAGATCTAGAGAGAAACACAACTAGATCTAGAGAGAAACACAACTAGATCTAGAGAGAAACACAACTAGATCTAGAGAGAAACACAACTACATCTAGAGAGAAACACAACTAGATCTAGAGAGGAACTCAACAGTTCTTTTCAGTATACGTGGTGTACCACAAACTTTATATCAACATATTGATTTCACCATGCAAACCTTCAAACAATAGATTTATCCTGCAAAATACAACCAATAGGCTACCTTGTATAATGAAACTCCAGAGCCAGATCATTCCAATGCTTGTCGTCAGGAGGTACAACGGACTTGACAGCACACGGCGAGTAGCCACCCCACGATTCACACGAATACACCACCCCGTACTGACCCCGTCCAATTTCACGACCGAGTTGTGGGACACCTGCCAACAATGCGGTAAAATTAATTAAAAGGAATCTCATGAATACAATATTAATATATAGTTCTATCTACAAGGAAAATCTATGAAACATCTGTACAATGTAATAATTGAATAATTAAACAAACTCATAAATTATGCATAATTATCAATATTTTTCACATCATAAAGATTCCAAATTACATTTGTTGGTTTTGAAATACAGTGAAAGCAATAATATTAAAGATATATTGTCCCCCAAAAACATGAAAAAATGTAGATTAATTAAATCAGACTTTGAATAGGTTATTTTGTAGTTTTAATAAAGTAAATCACTTCCGCAGAAAAAAAAACGGGAAAAAATAATAAATAAATGGTTAAATTCAACCAAAAATCCATTTGCTGGCAGCCAATTTGACCATGTTTTGCTTTAAATTACAGTTTTTTCAGGTAAATAATTTTTGTTTCGATCCAATTTTTGGTCGAAGTCAATAACTATTATGTGACATTAAAATGGCATATTAAAAAAAAAAAAATGTTAAAAAATTATTTTTCAGGGGGACAATACATCTTTAAAAGGAAGCATAAGCAACTAAGATAGGTATATTGAATATGAGTTGGCCCAACATACGCAGAGAGAGTATATGTTTGTTTTACAGAAAACATTAAAAACGAAACCACCATTATCTATACAGTAGAAATAAATTTATTTACCGAATAGCACAGTGTCACGCAATGATGTACTGTCCAGGGCAAGTCGGGCAAGTTTGGGGGCGTGTACTTTGCGTACTTTCATCCGCTGTTCCTCTTTTTTCTCCAGTCGTCCAGAATGTCTTAATTCCAGCTGCTTCAGAGATGCAGAGAACGCATCGTGCGAATGTTGTAAACGACTTCTAAACTAGAGTGCAAAAATGACATCAAGTTTAAATGGTATACCGCCCTCTATGAGGTCAATGTCTTGTGAATAATAAACATCATGCAATATTTTGATTTCAAATCATTTTAAAATTACAAACAGTTTATTTTAAAATTAACTTACTTGTGATGTCATGCTTTTGGCGAGTTTTGATTCGCTAAGGCTGCTTATCATCTCCAAGGCAACCTTCTTTCGCCAATCTGCGTCAACCTTTGGTGGGTTTTTCCATGGCATCGTTTTAACAATCTAAAATGTAAAGTATAAACAAAAATTTACTGCAGGAATGTGTAGAAATGGATGTGAAACTGAATTTAGACTTTGTTAGTAAACTTGTCAAGTACCTCTTTCATTCGTTCCCAGATGACCCTTATGAACGAGGAACTTGTCCTGGCGGTCACTTCTACTTGATAAGCAGCATTTAGAATCTACCGAAACAAATTACATTACATGTTAAACGACACATATTTAAAACTTAAATTCTGGCATGAATTCCCACAAATAGATGTTGGTGTCCTTAGCCTCCAATTGATCAAATCACAAGTTTTTCAGTAGGCAGAAATTGATCTACTTTCCGGAAGAAATAAAACAAGGTTAAATAATCAAATCAAAGATACAGAACACACGTTGAGAATTCAATGTTATTGTTTTTCAGACCATTTAAAAAAATCTTAAATTATTTGGAGTTAGTAATAATAATAATAATAAACAGTATTTATATAGCGCCTAATGGATCACTGACCCCTCTAGGTGCTTTACATAGGACCTTAACTAATGGTAATAAACTATCCCCTGCCGGACACCATTCCGGTATTTCTCAGTCGAGGTTTCGGGGATAGTACACATGTCTTGTTTTGTTCTATTTTAAATTTTAATAAACATCCCACCTCCCTAAGACCACAGCATGATGAGTGTGAAAAGTTTCATTAGAATTTAACCCCACTGTTTATTTGTGTTACCAACATTGTAAGTGTAATCCCAAGTCTACCCAATTTCCTGCTTTCAATGAATATTCTATTTTACAAGATTTCCTTTTGCTAAACCACAAAATGCTACCAGAGATTTCTGAATGGGAAGAATCATTATTTACTGTTGTGCTGATCAAAACTTTGTACTTCAAAATATTGCATTGTAATCTGGAGGTCATGGGTTCGAGTCCTATTGCCACGATTTCTCTCAAATATACAGAGTCAAAGTACAATTTACGTTTACAGTTTGAGAAAACAACTAAAAAATGAATTTAAGTATTTCAAATCAAACAATAAGAAATACGCGACAGGTTTGATAACAATAGTAAATAAGGCAGCCATCTTTAATACCGTTTAAGTAGGGTCATACTAGGAAGTGATTAGGTTTCCTGTGGTAAGCAATACAACGCCTTTATATCATTGTTATTATTATTTATATTATGACAATAGATTATCATTATTCATATCATAATAATTTTCTCTTTCTTAATATAAGGCAATATTGAAATCAAATACAGTAAGCAACTTCTTTCGTTTTTAATTTGGAATCTAGGATAATATAATTATAAAGTTGCCATCTAAACAGCATTTTATACTTAAAATAGAATTTGGTATTTATATATTATGGAAAACTATTAAATCTTGTACAATAGTAGTATAGTAATTCTAAAAACATGCAAATAAATGATAGAACAGATGGGAAAGTTATTTGCATGTTTTTGTTTAATTTCTTATAAGTTGTTATTAATTTTGATGTAAGGCTACCATACAGTACCTACACCAGCTACGTAGTGTACTGTATGTATAGCGTAATCTATAACAATATCATTTATTATAGTGAACCTTGAGACCTTCAGTGGGATCTGGGTTTTTCTTTTGTTATGTTTCTTGCTAGCCCCAACCTTGTATGCTTAATGTTAATAATCCCGAAGAGTGGTTTTTGATGCTTAACAAATATTTACTAGTTTGTCTACCTACTGTACAGAAGGCCTACTATAACTATTTAAACAGTAGTCTTGTCTTCAATACTATGTATATAACGTCAGGAGGGAGTGTCACCAACGATCAAAATTTAAGGGGTATATTATTATATTTATTTTTATTTTTTTTATTTATTGGGTATACAGTATTAAAAATATATTACAAAACGACAGTCAAGGACTGAAATGAATTGCATTACAAATATATAAAAATTAGTTAAAATTGCTATAAAAATAGAAACAATCCTATTAAAATTAGCTATCGTACAATGAATTAATAAAACATACATAAATAAAAAACCTCAAAAAACATTCACTTATTAAATATTTGGGGTGCCAAAATACAACAAGGAACCAAACAAGGCCCATTGACTAAACGAGAAAAAACAAAATTTGACAAGGAATGGGGATAGTCTTTCGTAAAAAAAACACAAACACACAAACCTGTCTTAACGCCATACTTGCAGATGACTCGCGTTCGCTATCAGCTTGCTCTAGGTTCTCCAGACATCTGGTGAGCGTTCCTACGAAGCTTTCACGTAAGTAGTCAACGGAACCAATGAGTTTCTCAACGACCGCGGCATTGACGCGATTCAACACCAACTCCTGGATCTGCTGTTGACAACGCTTAATTTCTTTAGGATTTCGCACCTCGCCTTTCTTCGGAATTTGTATGCCTTTAAAAATAAATTTTAAATATTGATATTGTTTGGAGAATATGGGCTACAACCATCATGACATACATCTGTTAAGTAAGCAAGAAAAAACAAGTACAGTACAACAGCTAATAATGCAATAAAAAAAACTATAAAATATATAATACTAAAGTAAAATAATATCAAGAATCGTAAATCTTTCTTATTAACAATACAAAAATAATATAAATGTATTGCATTCCTACTATTGGATTACTATTGTAGTATTGAAAATAATATTATTATTATTGTATTATATTACATCATCATGTTCAAACATCACATTTTTGTTGTCACAAGTTTGATAGTGTAGACAGAGCTTTGCACAAACTAAACTATAATACTGAAACCAAGCAGTTGTTAAATTAACTCACATTACTGAAACGAAATGTCTGCACTAACACAATAAAAAAAATTTAAATTGGTATATTTTCAGTTGGTTACAACAACAATAGCTCAAAGGTTATAAAACTCAACTTTTCTGTTACTTAAGTTGAGTATGTGAGTGTGGTGAGTCAAGTTGAGTAAGACACAGGAAGTGTAGTAAACCCATAAGGAATAAAGACTACACACACAGTAGACAGCCTACTGATAATCATAGTCTACTACTAGTAAGAAATGACAAATCAGTCATAACACTGTATAATACACCCTTCGTAGTGGTTAACATGCTTGCCTTCCAGTCCCAAGGTCCAGGGTTCAATCCTGACCTAGTGCCAGGGTTGTAACTGACAACTCTTTCAACTTCACTCCCTAAGCCTCAATTGAGACTTAGTTTATAAGCAAGATAAATTATTAAATACAGTTTATCCATCCTGTAATTGGTGAATTACTCGCTGTTGGATTTGTATGAAATTTTTGAAAAATAAATAAAAAATTGGGGTAGCCCAATAACAGGGGTCCAGTTTCTATCAAAATTCTAAAATCTAGCCTCACTACTCCTACAACTACAGTAATTCCTCATGTAGTTAAACAAGAACCTGCAACAGCTACTGTATTATAATAACCTTGATCTGATTTCAGTGTATTCAAACCAAAGCTTAGGATGTTTACAAATTGTGATTTCCTAATGTATATTGTTCTTTGTAGCACAGCTACTGTACTGTAAATATTTGCCAAGAGAAAGATATTCTTAAAGATTAAACATTTTTAATATAAATCAAGATATAGTACAAGCCTATTGGGACTAAATATATAAAAATATTATACTGAAATTACTGCAGTACATTTTGTAGTCAGTGACCACCTTAAAATTAACTAAGATCTTATTACAGTAAGTGGAGTTACTGCAGTAACTGCAGTAGTAGTAGCAGCATAATTGTGACAAGGTCCCTACCTTTACTGTACAATTGCATTTGGTTTGAAAATTACTGATTCTTTTATGATAAGTAATAAAACGTTTGCTATCAGAGGCTTAATACTGTAGAACATTTTTCTAGGAATGCTGTATCTACTGTACCCCTTGTTTACATACGGTTCATAGAAAGTACATGTGTTGCAATATTTTAATGTACTTTGTACCTGTATCAATACATTGTTATACCATAATATTATATAAGTTTGTCATATAATGTCTTGAGGTGGTTTCCCGAATGATCGTAAAATCAAAACGGTACTGGGTATGACTATGACCAACTAGCGTTATTGTCACCGGCTAGTCATCCATTCATAGAAGTAGTAATGTAGTAGCCTACCTGTACGGTGACCATAGAATGTGACCCGAGGCATGACTAACTACGACTTTTAGATGATAGA
Organism: Antedon mediterranea; assembly: GCF_964355755.1. Taxonomy (NCBI): domain Eukaryota; kingdom Metazoa; phylum Echinodermata; class Crinoidea; order Comatulida; family Antedonidae; genus Antedon; species Antedon mediterranea. Next base: position 22,283,166 of record NC_092678.1, on the reverse strand, counting down.
AAGTTGAGAAAAAATGTTACGAGTAGTTAGTTAGTAGTATTTATAATGATAGAGTAATGAGAGCATTTTATACACACCCATAGTGATAGTAACATAATATTATCATAATAATTAATAATTAATAAAAAATATTAGGAATTAGCTACTGGTAGCTTTGGTAGATACTGTAGATGGTAATTTAAACCAAAGGGGGGAAAGGAAAACAGATCTTACCTACAAATTGGTAACACTCGGCCTCAACTAACAAACTTTCCTTCATTTTTGAAATTGTCTCCGATATTAAATGTTTAATTTCTTCTTGTTTCTGGCTCGCAATCTCTAACAATTTTTTATACAACTCTTCCTCTTGTTGGCGTGCGTAATCAATCCGCTTTGGCGTGATTTGAATTTCCCGCGCCATATCAAACGCCGTCGTAATAAACATGTTCATTGACTGCATATGCATGTTCTGCATAGCCGTCGTAGATTTTATAAGATACAACTGAAGCGTATTTTTCACAAACATAATTATACCACCAGTGTTTTTCAAATCATCCAGTAATCTACTGGTTGCGGAATTATTAATATTAGTCCGGAGCCGACTTTGGAGCGTGGAAGTCGTTCGTAAGAAACCAATGTTATGAAGTTGTTGTGAAAGGCCGAGTCCATTTTGAGACGTTGTGTAAATGCGAGGAGTTGTTTGCGATTTTTTTTCTTTCGGTTTAAAAAAAGGTGATCGGACTCTTCCGGTTCGATTCGTAGGACGAGGAGAAGTGTCTACAGGCGTAGTGGGAGCCGATTGCGATCCAAGATAATGGTTAGAGTTTGTGACGCCGGGATTTATATTTACTACTCCGTTTGTTGTGACGTTGTGTTTCTTAGTTTTAATAAACAATACAGGAATATCTAGCAGGCAAGCTCGGAGGTCAAGGAGGTCACTTAGATCTGCATGCGGTAATAGTTCATCATTTATTCCATAAAAAACAATCGGTAAAATTCCCTCTTGGCATTTATCATAAACTTGTGTTATGTCCAGATTAGGTACCAAGTGTGGTGCGACGATCACTTGATTTCCTCCAATCAGAAGAGAACTGTTCAACGTTATATCAACTATTGCACTTGCCACGTACGGGTCATGCCGAAGCGCCCCCTTTAGTTCGACCTCTTCTTTCGGTATAACTGTCCACTCTGTGTCAAACGCTTCGTTTTCATTCAACACTTCGAAACTGTTCGGTAGCGTCAGACTTAGAGACGTTTGTTTACCGTACTTAAAACGTATCATACGCCAACTGTAGTCGGGTTGTTCTTCGACTAATGGTAGAATTTTCTTTTCGAATAGAGTGTTTACAATTGCGGCCTTTGTGGCACATGTCTGACCGAAGACGACAATACATGGATGTTTATCAATTATGTCATGGACGGCTTGTTCATCTTCCGTAGACAAACGAAGCGCCGACAACTGATCTGTAAATATAGCAAGATCAATGTAAAAATATGGTAATCAAATTATACTATTTACAGTGGACACTTTCAGGACCCAACAAAGCGTCCCTTAAATAGAGGTTGGCCATACATAACATAATCACGCCTTTCTTGGAAATGTCCACTTATAGGGGTGTCCTACTGTAACAACTCTACTTATTAATAATTATATTTTAAATTCTGCATAATAATCTTAATATTTACATAATTTAACAGAATATACAATTGTATTTTAATTGGGAGTAAGCACAATGAATTGAAGGTCCATTGCAGTATTATTTATTAATAAAATAAAAGAATGGCAAGATTAGAGTGTACACACAATAGGCATCGTTCAAGGGAAAGGTCATATCAGGTCAATTCATACAATATAGAAATGATAATGCAGTTGACTTTCTCCATAAATTAAGAAAATGATCAATACAGGCACATTTACTGGATGGCCTGCTGTGTATTTTAAGTCAGATTTGTGTGTTTCATGTAAACTCCTATTTTTGTAGTTTAGATGAGATTAACAATAACATCAGTAAGTTTTAATAGCAATAAAGTTATTATAAAATAAATATACCTAAGAAATTTAAATTGGTAAAAAATGGGTTAACCTCTGACACCTGAATATTATCTGCTACAATTTTAATACTATTTTTAATTTAGAAAAAAGGAAAATAAGTTGTATAATGTGCTATTATTTGAGTATCAACCTATTTTTTATTAAAGAAACAAATGTTAAATACTACTGCATAGAAATAGTACTCAAGATATAATGAAGACATAATAATTAATATCAAAATGCTATTATTAGGGATAAAAATAAGGTAAACAATTATAATAGTCACATTTCCCTATTTATATTACAATACAATACAAGGTTATTCTACCTATACTTAGTTATGAAAGTCACAGATAATATAAGACATTTGATTCGATTGCAAGATACTTTCGGTTTAATTATGATTGGACAATACTTTTGGTATTGGTACTGTAGTGTTTTTTTTATCATCATACTGTTACAAAACAATGAATGTTTGTCCAGTTCTAAGAATCTAAAACTGTAAATTATTGTGATATTTCAGTTTTTATATTTTAGTAAATATTTTAATGTTTTTTTCACATAGTAACAAATATTATATAGATTTCTGTTCATTAAATAATTCAGTGATTTGTTTGATCCTCTAAAAATCATCTCTAAAAATACAAGGACCAAGTTAATGATATTAAGGAAAAATAATTAGGCTAAAAATAGAAAATGATGATATACAATCCTTATTGATTATTTATGCAGCAGTAGGCCTAGGTCTAGTCTATATATACGTGATTGTGAATTATTATTACCGATATCGATGAATTACATCATTGTTATTATTATTATTATCAATATGATCAAATAATGGTCTAAACCAGCTAGGATTAAATCATGGAGGTATAAAATCTATTTATAAATTTATTTATACCTCTATGAATGATTTAATGGCATTTAAAAAAAACATTACATTTTTATTTAGCCTCACTCATCACTGACTGATCTCTAACAAACAAAACAGGGAAACGGAGGCACAATGTCCTAAAAAGTTACCATATAAATTAGTATATAACTGGGCTAGATTAATGTTTACATTAATGTAAACATGAATTTATTGAAGGATTCATTGTTTCCTAGGCCAGCCCACAAAGTTCAAGCGCACTATGTGATGACTCAAACATCAGGGTCAGTTCTTGTTGAGTGCGTGATGACAACATTCACTGTCTTCTGCCTAGAACGACAAGAAAATAATAACGGTTTAAAACATACCTTCAGTAAAATGATCACTGCTTTGAAGTTCAGCTAAAGAAAGTTTTGAATTACATAAAATTTGATGTAATTGTTCTGTTAACTTGGCAAACTTTCTAAATTCTGACGGCAAGTTTACCGCCATCTTGCAATGTTTACTTCTCTATTCGCAACTACCACATAACGACTGAATCAGAAGGCTAAGGAACATATTTTTTATTTATAGAGGGGGTACTTATGTTTTTTTTAAACATCAGAGATAATAATATCTAATTTGCATAGAAAAAAATTATAATTAAAAGAAAAACACAATGATAATTCTAAGCAAACTGAATTCATTTTCCCTAAGCATGGCTGTTATAGTAAGCATGATGATTAAACAAATGAATGAAACGTATAACAAAATACATCAAACATAATATTAATTCACAGGCATTTTATTTTCCCTCGATCCTACCTGAGGTGGTGGTGGGTGTTAGAAAAACGCGAACGTGAAGGAATTTTGCTGGATCTTTAACTCATTTATTCCAATGTTAAATCTTCGATATTGTTTGACAGATAATTTGTCTCTGAAGACTCGTAATGAGAGCCCAAAATGACGTCATCATCATAATGCCTACGTATGACGTCATATTTTGTAACTGTATCATGTTGTTGCCATTTTATTTTGAAACTAATTAAAATGTTTACTTTTTATTAATACTTACAGAATACTTTATAACTGCACTTTGCCATGGTTTATTTATTTAGATTTTTTTTTTCATTTTGTAAAAATCTTCGAAGTATTTTGAAAATGTTATTTCTACCTATAACATTCGATTTGTAAATTACCGTACACTTTATAAAGTGCATGGAATATTAGAAATGACGGTTGCATCTGAATAAAAATACCTTTCACTTCAAATGTCAAATATTATTAATAATAAAAAAAAACAGTAATATTTTAATTAGGTTGCAAACATAATTGAGAACAACCTACACATAAAGGAATGTATACAAATAAAAGCAATGATAAACTACGAAGAAACTTGAAGTCTGATTGCTGTCGAGGTGTGCCACCAGCACAGATTTCTCTCTTTCTCTCAGCTCACATTTTAATGTTAAAATTAAATTTTTTTTTTTTAAACTTGTGATTATATTTACTACCCTTTCCTCGTTTAAGATAAGGTAACCAATCGCAGTAAAATATAAGCACCTCCGTCCGTCGAATAAGACTAACACCTCTGTCGCAGTTAGATGTAACAACCGCATTCGAGTTACAACAGCGTCACATTTTGAATAGGTACCGCAATATAAGTATCACCCAACATCAGTCGAATATTACAACACAGTTGCCGTACACATTGAATAAGGCCCACTACACTGAAGTCGAATAAACACACAGTCGATCGAATAAGCATCACAGTTAAATAAGTACGGAGTCGAATATAAGCACCAGTGAGGTCGAATAAGCATCTTAAATAAGTACGGAGTCGAATAAGCACCAGTGAGGTCGAATAAGCATCTTAAATAAGTACGGAGTCGAATAAGCACCAGTGAGGTCGAATAAGCATCTTAAATAAGTACGGAGTCGAATAAGCACCAGTGAGGTCGAATAAGCATCTTAAATAAGTACGGAGTCGAATAAGCACCAGTGAGGTCGAATAAACACACAGTCGATCGAATAAGCATCACAGTTAAATAAGTACGGAGTCGAATATAAGCACCAGTGAGGTCGAATAAGCATCTTAAATAAGTACGGAGTCGAATAAGCACCAGTGAGGTCGAATAAACACACAGTCGATCGAATAAGCATCACATTTAAATAAATACGGAGTCGAATAAGCACCATTGAAGTCAAATAAATACATCAGTCGAATAAGCATCACATTTAAATAAGTACGGAGTCGAATAACACCATTGAAGTCGAATAAATACATCAGTCGAATGAGCATCGCAATTAAATAAGTACGGAGTCTATCGACTAATCAATCGAAGTCGAAAAAATGGGTAGATCTAATTATGAGCTGTCTCTCACAAATCATGATCATATCAAGTATAACATTCAAATATCATAAATAACATTGACAATCAAATTGTTACTAGGGTTATAATAATAGTAATAATTATTATCAATTCACCCTGTAAAGTTAAATAATGTTTAATATAATGGAAATTAGCTAGGCGGCGTAAGATGAAATCCCTAGAGTTTATGTAATTTAAAACAGAAGCCATGACGCATATATGAGATAATGTAGGCCGTTCCATCATCATCATCATTTCGTCCTAATTCGATTATAGCTAGTTCGTGTATTTTATATCTTCTTAGAACTTCAGAAATTAATTACAATTTTTATGTTTTTCAGCTCACATCCAATTACTTCTTGGCAACAATTAAAGGAAAAGACCCGTAAACAAATTTGGGGGACATACTGGCCGTGGTCTAGGCCTAGATATTTTGTCTTTTTAGAGAGTGGTTCTGGGGCTAAATTCTTCAGTACGCATTGATGAAATTCCTGCACGTTGGTCACGATTCTTAATCAATATGATATCACAACGGAGGAGTTGAACCGATTAAGACTAAGGTTTAATGGCTATGCACTCAACTGCTGTTCCATTTTGACACATGTAAAATAAAACTTTCATCTGGGTTTCTGTTTATAATAAAATCTTTTAATCGAGGAGTTATAAATGTTTTATTAAATTCTATATTTGGTAAAAGTTTAGAAAATCTGTGATAAGGTTTCCCAAAATGCCACGACTTTATTGCGATAATAAACATTAACATCGCCCTCTATAGTCATAAGATCAATCACTACCGCATTATTACTGACTGATAACGTCTCGTAAAGTGTAACAATATCAACACTACACATTATTAGTGTAAATCAATGTAGCTACAGATTGATAGACCAACATCACATAAAACCTGCTGAAACTAGATAATCAGACCACATAAAATATCTATGTCATATCTTTGTAATATTTAGTTCATAAAATCACAATAAACACATAAAATGTGAAATACAATATCAATCGTTACACAGCGGGTCTCCTTTTAGAACTGGGGCACAATATACTCAATGCTCCTTTGTTGTTGGGAAAACTACTAAATGAAAATTATTTTTACCTTCATGATATAACTGATATAACCATGGAAGAATAATCCTCCAAACGAATATTAAAGCTATATTTAAAATCAAATGCTGCAACACCTGTGACCAAGGCTATTCTTTAGTAAAATAACCTCCATTTTTAATGCCACAATTTACACAGACGAGCGATAAACGGTAATAAAAATATAGAATCATGCTATTTCTTATGACCATTACAAAAAACGCGGAGAGCAGACGAGCGGTTTCTGCTCAGGATAGATACGGATTCTACGTGGGACAAGCCGCGCGGTTTTCAGCTTACCGTTACCGCTCGTCTGTGTATATTGGCCTTTATGGTGATTTAATATTATGAGGCGTGTATTATCGTTCCTCTTACTTATTCATATACAGTATTAAACGGTACTCTTAAACATAAGAGATTCTCGCGTGTATTCCTCGAGTGAATTCAAGGGTACATCTGAGATAGATGAGGTAGGTATCCAAGGCGGAGATCTTTGCCGAACATCTCGCCTGATGTTTCAAATTATAAAACTAGGCCCAAAATATTTAATAAGAACAAAACAAAATCAATAGATTATAATTAGGAAAAATGTTGTTTTTAAAGAACCTCTTTGAGGACACGTACGTTTGGGAACATAGTGTTAAAAGAATTTTCCCTGTTCGTTTGCAAGGAAATCACTTAATAGGAGTAGGCTAGTGTCCATTGAATAGGAGTGTCCCCTAAATAGGAGTGTCCCCTTAATAGGATTGCCCTCTGAATAGGAGTGTCCCCTAAATAGGAGTGTCCCCTAAATAGGAGTGTCCCCTTAATAGGATTGCCCTCTGAATAGGAGTGTCCCCTAAATAGGAGTGTCCCCTTAATAGGATTGCCCTCTGAATAGGAGTGTCCCCTAAATAGGAGTGTCCCCTTAATAGGATTGCCCTCTGAATAGGAGTGTCCCCTAAATAGGAGTGTCCCCTAAATAGGAGTGTCCCCTTAATAGGATTGCCCTCTGAATAGGAGTGTCCCCTAAATAGGAGTGTCCCCTAAATAGGAGTGTCCTCTTAATAGGATTGCCCTCTGAATAGGAGTGTACGAAAGGGGAGGTTCACTGCATATAGTTTTCTATGTACTAAACTAAAAAAGAAATACTATTCATGCATTTTATAGGGCCACTTTAAATACAGAGAAATTCGTATTAACGGTTTATTCTCTCTGACATAAAATAGCTGAACAGTTGATGCTTAACCAAAGAAGTTTATACGGTTATTAAAAGCAGAACTCAGAGTATTATCCCGAAGTTGTAAATCAAGGAAAGCCCGAGTAATCCCGAACAAATCTCAAAATCTTTACTAATCAAATAAATATCGTAAATCACACTACGGTCACGTGACGTGTACGTTGAAACAGGGCGAATTAAATAGAATCATATTTTCCTTTAAGTCGACTTGCTAAAATCTGTTATTATTACGGTCCGTTTTTAGTCATTCGTACAAATTCGTCACTTTTTACGTGGAATATTTTTTAAGAGAACAATCTATATATAAATTATGCTTAATTCTGGCATAGGCGAGCACAATGGAAAAACTTCGGCAAATATCTCCGCCTTGGATACCTACCTCATCTATCTCAGATGTACAGCGAAACGTAGATTTAATAACATTAGTTCTCAATATTACGATATTGTTCCATATTTCTATCTTAGGAAGATATTATATAAGGGTTTTAAAACAAAATTTATGATTTCATCGGTAGATTTTCAAACGTACGTGGTAGGCGAGTCATCACTTTGATTTTAACTAACGCTCGCGTACCCTCTAGTACTATTAATGCATTTCTCCTCCATCGGGAGGTAAGATGGGATTCTATGCAAAAAAAAAGCTGATTTTTAGATTCAAACTAATTTGTTTTGAGTGATGACAATAGAACAAATGCTAGGATTTATGACATATTGAAAATAGACACTCAGGTTTGAAGGGAGTAGAGGTGTTAAAAGCATTAATTGTGACGATTTTACTTAAGTAGATTTCAAACAAAAAGTAGGCCTAAGAATTTCAATAATTGCCCACGTAAGATGATTGAATGCGATCCATTGCTTTGATATCCTGTACTCAATTTAAATTAACATGTATAAATCAATCAAAAACGGGAAAAAAAACCTTAGGAAGTTTGTGCATAGTTTCCATCATAATGCTTTCAGTGAATAAAGCTCTGTCTACACTATCAAATTTATGTGATATGCCCATAATATAGACATGATGATGTCATAACAATACCATATTTGGGCATATCACTACCATATTTGGGAACATCACACTTTGTTTTTGTCAAACTAGTTTGATACTGTAGACAGAGCTTAAGTCGTTGTCAATTGTTCGGCGGCCTTGTTTTTGAACAATTAGAACAATGCATTCGCCGTGAATGTCACATTCCAGGAAGTTCCATATTGTTTCTTAATAAATATTTTCTACCATTTATTGCCTTCTTTATTTAGCAACTGTCAAACACATTTAAGGCAAATTTACAAAGTGTATTATGGTATACGTTGTCACAAACAAGATGACATGGTTCAGTAGTAGGCCTAGTTAAGCCTGGTTCTAGAGACGCAATGCAAGGACGGCGCGAAACGTATCAAACGTGCCAATGACAAGCCACTGTTCGAATAATCCATTGCTTGTGATTGTTCAAATCACTAAAGCGTGGTTCCCACTAGCGACGCAACGCAAGGACGTAACGCAACGCAAGTAAATTGACCAATCACAAGCAATGGCTTATTCGCTTGTGATTGCTAACTGTCTATAACTTCGCTTGTCATTGGTTAAAACGCTTGCGTTGCGTTTACGTCCTTGCGTTACGTTCTAGTGGGAACCAAGATTTACGCTGCGTTACGTCCTTGCGTTGCGTCGCTAGTGGGAACCAAGCTTTATGGAAATTATTACTGCGGTTACTGCAGCATGGAGGAAATCATATGACTGCATAATTGCTTTAAAACCTCTTTATGTAATTATTTGCATTCTTTTTTGGGGGTAATCACAGTAGGGCCCATTATACGTTATTACAGTGAAGGTACTGCAGTAACTGCAGTGTGATAATTTCGACATCATCCGGAAGCCGTTCAGATATTATATACGGTCTCATTTTAATATCTTAGCACCGTTATTAATCACAACGGCCAGCGCTTGTCGTAAACTAGATAAAAGCGAGCAATTTTATTTATTCTTGGGTAATTAAGCACTAACCGCAGTAGGATTAGGTTTTCGAACACTGTAATCATGCGCTAACTAACGTTAAGACACAATTAATTGCTTCAGATACCCGTTCAGATTAAGAGGCTTAAGACCATCAACAATCTAATCGAATTTGGCCGCAATCAATTCCCAAAAAGCATCGCTTTAAATGTTGATATTCGACCAATAACGTCATCTTTGTTGTCTTAACCTCTGTCTACACTATCAAACTAGTTGTGATGTGCCCAAATATGGCAGTGATACGTCCAAATATGGTAGTGATATGACATCATCATGGCCGGAATAAATTCGCAATAAGCATCGCTTTAAATATTTATATTCGACCAATAACGTCATGGCATCATCTTTGTTGAATTACGCTCTGTCCACACTATCAAACTAGTTGTGAAGTGACCAAACTAGTAGTGATACGCCCAAATATGGTAGTGATATGAAATCATCATGTCCATATATTGGCATATCACAATTTGTTGTCACATACTGTGATAGTGTAGACAGAACTTTACGCTCCGTCCCCGTTTGTTCGCACGTACGACGAAACCACAGTTTCCACCCCAAGCACATCGCGGAGTGATCTTGTATTTATTTATTTTTTGCTGTCTGTATAAATATCTAATAAGTTGTCTAAATTACTTCCGAGAGATCAAAAGAAGCGTTTGTAATTAAACAGTCAAAGTAATCACACGTCTTAATCTACATACACATCAGAAAGAATAAACAATGAATTTACGTATGGATGAGGAAGACTAACGAAATACGTATGCAAGGTGACGTTTTGAGACGCGCATATCATTGCATTTTGTGTTACCGTAACAGTCATCCTTCAATTACGTAATACCAATAGTATGACGTCAAACAACAATAATAATTGTAGATCATAATAATAACAATTGTTTTATATTAATACTAATAAATATCATGTTTAATGATTTAGTAGGGATTGCCTTTCAAGAATAACACAAACGTAAGCATGGAGGTAAAAATAATTCGACAGCGTGGTTTAAAACCGCGATACTGCACTTTAAAAAAAAAAAAATTATTAATAATTTAATAATTTAAAAGCTTATCGGGTGTGTTCCTGTATAAACGTGTAATAGTAGAAACACATAATAAAATGATAATTAATATTAATTAATTGCTTAATTAATAACATATAAAACAGTGAAAATAATAGTTATCTAAATTAACTTTTACAGAAATCAAATCCAACAGTCATTAAAACGAAAATAAATTAATGAAAAAGCGAAAATATGATATTGCAATTGATATAAAGACACGACACGCGATAACCGACTATCATTATCTATGTAAATTGGCTTCCAATTTCCGTTTTTTAATGACATTTCGTTAAAACTATTAAAATTTTTAAACTAAAAACTAACTAAAAGATAAAATAAATTACTGTAGGCCTATATATATATATATTTTCTGTTTTTCCAAATTCGATCATTAACGTCTCACGACAGGACTAAGTATGATTTTGTGGTCCGGGATTATATAATATAATTTATTTGGAAGCTTCACTTTTGAGACAGTGGCACTCTTCTTGAATGAAGGTGTGTCCAGAGTAAGTAAAATAAGAGTTAGAGAAAAGAAATTATTTAAACTCATAAAGCAACTACAGGTCTATCATAAGTTTATGCATGATACTTACAGACATTCCCTTGTAACGACTCATAATTTCTATTAAAGCCGTACATGTATTTAACATATTTAACGTCCAAAATATTTCTTCTTCTGAAAAAGAAAGAAAGAAGCGGTGTACTATATTGAACCTGAACTTTAACAGGAATCATGTGCGTACATTTAATGTTGAATTATCACCACCAAAGATGGTTCTGACGTCATAAGAAAAGTAGTTCCTTATCCTAAATTAAAGTAGGTGGCTGCTGTCGCGTAGAAAAGTAGAAATAATAAAAAGTCAAAGCAGCCTATTAACAATTTTCAACAATCGTACGGTAATTTGGGGGAAAAGTTGACGTACATTATTCACTTTCAATTCGCAAGCTCTGGGATATGATGTGATTTATGTTTTTATGGTAGAGCGTCTTAAATAGAGTAATCGCTGACCGTGGTTTGAAAATCGTCTTGTACTGACGTCATCTACAGAATAAGTCGTCAGCAACACATACAAAGAAGAAATTGCGCGGCGTTCAAAGGATTTGTTATAAAACCTTTTTTTACGCGCGCGTCGAACTTATGGTGATGATGTCACGGACGATTGATGTCTGTTATTTTAAAAGTGGTCGTTGCATAAAGAGTCTCGTTAGAAAGCATTGCCAAGTTAAAAGGACATTTTCTAGCTAAACTTGATAGAGGAATGATAATAATTATTAAAATCCCATCCATCCTTTCAAAGGTGATGCGAGGATTTCTATACGCGGATGAAATCTTCTTAACTTAAGCCGGTAATGAGAACGTTACATAGTTAAAGCCAACACTTAAAGCCCATCTTTAATGTAATCCGAAATTGTTAGAACTGTTCCAAATAATAAATTTAGATTAAGAACTTTGTAGAATTGGTAAAATTAGTAAGTAAAACCACAAAGACATACAGAAAAGAATCTTGATAAAAACTAAGTAGAATCACATTTATCAATTGTGTTTTTTCAACAACCCTTAATAAAAGCCTAATCCTGGAACACAATAATTTCGTGACGATGTCCGTGTATGCCTACTTAAATTGTTTTAATACCTTTTCGATCGTAAAACGTTGAGCAGTTAAAAACAAACATATATAGTAAATAATATTTGAAACGAGAATTTTATGTAAACTTTTGTCACTGCCATATTTGGTAATATTTTTCGCACACGGGAATGTAAGGCGATATGACTATTTGTTGTATTCAGTAAGAACGAAATCTGAATGACGTCGTACTATACTAGGTTTTCAACTTCTACAACAAATGTCTTCTGGATCATCTAATCGCAGGCCTATTTTATATGACGTCAAAAAGTATTTTTGTTTTATATAAAAAAAATGATTATATAATTGCTTTTCTTTAAAAACTGACACACATCTATAAAATTAAATTTAGCTCTGAGTATTTTTGTTTTATTGTCTCTTTGAAATTATTGTTTTTAGATTATTATGAACAATTTTTTAAATATACATTATTATTTTTCGAAATGAATGAATTTGTATCTTTAAATGTGAAGTACATAACTATATGATTACGTCAGAGGTTTACGTAATTGACTTTTATATCATAAAAAGAATTTACAGGCCTATAATTAATCTGTTTTTAAAGTAGGCCTTTATTACGTCAAGATCAGAAAAAAATATACTACGATTTTTGTATTTTTAATTCAATTCAAATACACATTTATTCAGCAAAATATAGTTAAATTGTTACATACAATATTTCAGGGATCTTACAAGATTCAAGATTCAAGAAATTTTATTTGTCCATAAAAATGGAAATTCACTTTGCTTGGTAGATTAAAACAACAATAAAAAACAAACATAAAAAATGTTGCAACAATTTAAAACGTGCAGTATTATAACAGATAAAATACAAGATAAAAAGTTGAAAATAAAAAAACTGTTAAAAATGTAAAAATATTAAAAAAATTGCATTATCGTCTTACATTAGAATTAAAAATATCAATGCTATTTACAACGAAGGATTTTCTAGTTCTACAAAGAACAGTGAACAATTTTCTGTAGTCTTAAGACTGTTTGAAAAAAAATGTTTCCAATCATCAGAGGACAAAAAAATCTCCCAAAAATTAAAAAAAATTAGCTGAAGATAACATTTATTCTTTTCGACCGATTCATTCGGAGAATGTTATTGTAAACAGTTCATTTTTTATTATAAGTATAGTAGAAATATTTGATTGTGAAAATGTCGCACTCGAAGGTAACCTCTTGAGCCTGAGCAAACTTTATACACCACCGCGTCACGCGCAGTCATCGCTACTCCTCGAATAACCCCAACGGATCCTGATTTAATTTATTTAGTAACTCACACAATATTTGAGTAACCTGATCTTCGGAATCACTGCTAATGACAGAATTACGAATTAAAGAAATGTAAATTAGGATTGTACCAACAGATAGTGCCGTGACACATGGAATAAATCATATCGTCTGCTTGAAGATTCGCGCGCAAATGTAGCGAGCAAGATTTCCCAAGATAACTATCAAAGGATACAATCTAGCGTCTGTCAGAAGGATCAATGCATATAAAGTTACAACATCAATTCAAATCAGATTTTAACGAAATACAATCATTACACTGATGATATTTTAGATGGCACACAATGATAAAACTATAGGCTTTGAAAGCTCATGTTTTATCTATCGTGGATCATCGCATGTTCAGAAAATGCAAAACAATACCATCGTGTAATTACAGTACATCGCTATTCGAATATTTTATATCTCCAACGCTTGTATCAACTTTTTACATATACATTCAATTTTTGAGTCAACTTTAGATCACATTTGTCTATATTGCATCAGCATTATAACATTTGTTACACCTGTTAGATTACGTTCGTTTCACATTGAAGAAATCCGATGTTTTAGGTTAAATAAGATCAAATAATTATGTTGTATTGAATTATGGCTATATAATTACCTTGTCATGTGTCATCAACAATTTAACATCAACGGTCATATGATTTGATAACTAAACATCTTGAGATAAAAACATTTCATTTGAATATAATTTGTAGCAAAGAAGGGCATATAGACGTTTCATAACATTAGCGCTTTATAAATCCACGATATTATTATACAGTAATAGGAAATACTATATGTATAACCTATTCTGAAGTTTACAAAAGTAAAACACTGAAAGATAAAAACACAGAAGATAATACAAAAGCAACTTATTTTAGTGTGGTCTGTCGTTTTGAAAGAAGGATGGGGAAGTTAGAGTTGAGTTAGAGTAGAGAAGATAAGAGAAGCTGGAATATGGAGTGAAAGAAAAGGGCGGGAATTTATCAATATTTCTATTTAGTTTAGAAGGACAAAGTGAAAACTGGTTCTTTCTATCTTAAATAACTGAAGTAAAAAAATATTTACTTCAGTATTTTGAAAACTGACTTAAGCAAACTGATTGATTTAAAAGTTAATGAACATTTTACCAATGTACGAGAGATGGACAGATCCTATAAAATAAATGGAAAGAATCTAAGAAGAAGGATTTAGAAATAAAAAAAATCTATCAATGTATATAATAATACAGTATTTATTATGAAGAAAAATAAAATCGAATTCATCTTTCAAAGAACTTACAGTACGTCCTTTTGGTTCAATTATTAAATACTATAGGACTAGTTCCAGTAATTACCTAATGTTACTTCAAAAATTTAAAAAAACTTGAAGTACGTTTTTTAAAAGCTGTTTAGGAGACATTTGGTGTTTCTTCTATAAATATATTATTGATGTATCCTCTAAGATTCGTTCAGTCAATCATATTCATATTGAAAACAATACATATAAACCGCTTGCCTCATCAATTATCGTATAAATCATAAAAGTGTTAACGTATGATAATATGTCAAGATTAAGTTTTCTAGCATTTCTAGCGAATCTACTGTAATCCACTCGGAAGTACACAAACCGCTTATTCCAAAATGGTTCATCCTAATCTAACATTTCAATAAAAAATCCTATTCATTCAAATCTTTTCAAGATGAACCCATTGAAGATAATACTAATGTTAACAGTGAACTTTACAATAGGTAGGACAACTGAAACATGAACGCATTATCCTTCAATATGGAAAAATGTTGCCCGAAACAACATAATTTGGACCGACATCTTCTGACTTTCTTCGGTGTGATGGATGTATTTGCTAAATGTCTTACTGATGATTTTATGTTATGCTGGAATCAATTTAATGTCTTCCAGAAATATTACTTGATAGAAAACTTATTTACAAATTCATTATCTGTTTTTATCAAATGTGTTTATACCTTGGGTCGTTGGTCATTTATTTGGAAATAAATGTCTTGCCTCTGAGAAATAGGAAAGGGAAAAGAAAGTATAACCTTACAGTATACATTGTGTTATTAGGTTATATGCATTATCATGCATATAACCTCTTGATTCTGTCAAAATCTTTATTTATTTATTTATTCTTTCCTTAGCACTATTTTGTCCGTGAATTATCTTGGCATCAGTTTCATCTAGCTAGGTCAAGTTTTCAGAGTATATTCTTTATGGCCAGGAATCGATGTGGTTATATTTTTACGATGCGCAATCAAAAATTACGCGGTCTACGCGCGATTTTACGAAATCACGTTTGTAATCATATCTTCACAAGCATGAATCACAATTAAACAAAATTTGGTACTCATAAATTTCAGGTCATATTTCATCATATGGCAATACAATTACGTGCGTAGCGCATATAACGCTTGCGTACGCGCGCTTAAAATGTTCAAAATTGTCAAAATTAATTTTCGATGAAATTAGAGTACGTTTCAGGCAATTTTAAGCGTTTAAAAAATTGCCATGAGTGCGCAGATTTTTGCACGCGCACTGCGCGTTAAACGTTAATGCGCACTCTTTTTGTCCGATTTCTGTTTTACAATCTTTCTTTAATAATATCATCATATTTGATTCACGTTTCAACTCGAAATTGCGTTATACGAGCACGTCAAAAGTGACTGGCTACGCACGTATAAGTTAACAAAATGGTGAAAATATGCTAAATTTTAAAATTAATATATATCGTTGGAATGCTCGGGAACAGCTATTTTTTATTTCATTTTCTTGAAGTGTATGTATCATATGTATGATTTATTATGAAATTAAGAGAACAAAAGTTGATTAAGTCATCATTAATGGCATATTAAATTTACAAAAATTAATTTCGACAATCAAACAAATTATGACATTTTCTTAGGCCGAAATAACAAACTTAACATTAACTTTCTTTCTTAAGAAGTTCATATATTAAAGTTAAAAGTATATAGTTTGACAGTGCATCATTTGTTTACATTTTAAAGATGTCATCATAGTAAAAAATTATAATTCATTTCGGTATGTAATAATCTATTTGCACCAAAGTGGTTACTGCATAGTAAATACACGGAGGAATTTTTCTACAACTTTTAGTCAGTTGTGTATGGCTCGATGGTCTGTGCTCGTGTCTATGGCATTCAAGGTACCGAGATCGAGTCTCACCTTGGGAAACGAAATAAGATTTTTTTTTATTATCCGTATTGTTTGTTCAAATTTATTTCTTAGTGTATAGATTATACACATGATTTATAATGAAATCTAGATAAAAATTAACTTATGTCTTTATTATTATGTAACAACAAATGTGGTTTATGACATTAAACGCATATGGATCTTTGATCGGATTGTGATACCGGCTATGGTGTTCGCGTTAGCAAGGTCCTATCATATATTATAAATAATTAAAGATTCTGAGAAAATCAATCAATCAATATATATTTTAAAAATCAATTATCTTTATTTAAATCAATGCATATAACTCATAATTCGTCATAGTGACGAATTAAATCTAGTATATGTTTTTATTTCTTTAACTTGGTTCCCACAAGCGATGCAACGCAAGGACGTATCGCAACGTAAGTGATTTGACCAATCACAAAGCGATGGATTATTCGAACAGTGGCTTGTCATTGGTCAACTCGCTTGCGTTGCGCGGCGTTGCTAGTGGGAACCAAGCTTTATACACTGACGACGAACGGATACCAAAGAATACCGCATGACAAAATGTTGTTGAGACGATGAATATATAGTTTTTATTCATTAGAATATTGCTAATTATAGAACTATAGTTGTAATTTCATAATTTATATTTTATTGATCTTCCTCTCAACGAACTACAACCATAATAACACAGTATCCACTGATTCAATACAAATATTGACATGTGGATGGTTCGCTCTCTCTATTAATCTAATAATAATTATTAAGTGTAATCTCGATGCATCAACTAATGAGTTTATATTGCTGATGATACATCCAAGTACTGAAAAAAAGAAGCGTCCGCCACTCAACAACGTATGAAACGCGCTAAGGGTTTTAATTTATCGGTGTACAAACGGTATAGAAAATAGTCCAGAGGTAATCGGTTCGGCACCTTAGTCATTAAGAAACGTATGAGCCTTGATTGGATGGCAACAAACATTCTACAATTACAAATAAACTAAACAGTGTTTTAATTAATATGATTTTGCAGATAATGACACTACCGACGTTTCATAGGGAGAGTAATGAACCTGGCAATTTACACTTAAGAACTATTAAGCACCAACCTCAATACTTGAGATTATTTAACAATGGAATAATCTCGTTTAAAGAAATATTGTATGGAAATACCTATAGACTTGTGCACAGGCCCTTAATTTACTTTAGAGCACACGCCTCAAAACGCTAAATATGTTATAATAGTTACTTATGGATATTTAGTATCTCTGGTTTAGATTAAGGAAGAAATAATTACTTGTTATACGTCACATAAAAGGCAGTGTTACTTTAACATATACCTTGTTGTATAAGATCTCGAATGCAATTAACAACAAGTGGTAACAGATGCGAGTTCACAAGAATTTATGGTGTGGACTAATATGATTTTTAGTATGTATAATTAGATCTCTATATGACGTAAGCAGGGCTCAGTACGTTTTATATGTCTTATCCTAGTTTACAATTAGGGTGTGGAATATACATTGATGTGATTTGTCTTATCACTGAGCACTAATGTTCTTTATACACATACACACCCTCATTGTGTATGGTAAATTGTGTTTATACCAAAATCACTTAAAAGGTTTCATCTTGACAAACATATCGGTATATCTTTGGATATCAGTTATACGCCCCGATTTATTTGAATGCCACCGCAGGCAATAAATTATGCATGTTACGGGATGTAGCACCGGTAGATGTAGGCCTACTTGCGTTTGTGACTGTTTATGATTGTTTTTGGTGAGAAGTGCATGCAGAGTCATGCATTTCTTGTTAGCCTAAAGGTCTGTGTCCACTGGACACAATACTTAGTATGTAGTTGCTTCCTAGTAGAACCAAGAATCTAAGGTTCTCATTTTTTCTAAATGCTGCATTCAATCCATTGAAAAATATCTCGGTAGATTTGTTTTCCTCTTATAGATGTAGAACAAGTCGTCCGGTAATGTAAGAAATACAAAGCAAAAAAGGTCAATTTTAGGCGCCATCGTTTCTTTTTCAATGTCCCTTTCCATAATCTTTACTAACCGACTAAATCTTTACATACAGATTAACCAAGCTTCTGAAATAAGCAGACTCGCTATTTTATCTGATTCTTAATTGTTTAACCTCAGCAAGTTAAAAGCACTGAATTCACAAGCCTCAATAATATAATAATGCTTGAAACAATATGCAAATTTCTAAGCTTCGGTGATTTTTACGTTCTAAATATAATTTCTTCTCTCAAGTAATACGATATATGTACTAAAAATTTTACTGCTAACAAGTTGTACGCAACTTTTCATAACAACCTTGGAAAAAGCATCTCTAGGGGTTTCTCCTGCAAAAGCATAAGAATTTATTATTGCTCCACAGAATAACTTTTGTTTATTTAAGCAATTCTGACCAACTAGCACGTACCGCCGTACTCCGTATTATCATAATACGCGCGCGTAGAAAAGCCTATCGTTATATTATCATTTAAACGCACGCGTACATAAACCGTTTAATTATTATCAACATTTGAACGCGCGCGTCGCAAGTCTTAATTACTTACCGTATACAGTACTTGAACGCGCGCGTACAAATGACATTTCATTATTATCAACATTTGAACTTGCGCGTCGAAAGTCATAATTACTTACAGTACTTGAACGCGCGCGTACAAAAGTCGTATCATTATTATCAACATTTGAACGCGCCCGACGACATCTGTTTTTATGGTGCCATCGAACAATACTCAATCCAAAAATACCGCATCATAGCAAATAGTATTTTATGATAAATCAGAGACTACTAACAATAATAATGTTTGCTAAGTATAAACTTGAAAGTAAAAAAAAAACAGTTTCCCAACATCTTACAGTCTTATTTATTATATGTTATTAACTCAGAGGTTATAACATAAACAATATGCACATTGTATCAACAACAACACGCATATCCTTTATTTCTACTAGATATCTAAGATCAAGAAACTTTTAAAACCGATAACCAACAACATTCTGTTGCGAATCTCATCAATTTCCCAATGTAAAAATACCAAGTTAATTGATAAAAGGAAGATAGGGAAAATAGGTGTAACCGTGAACTTTAACGATCATCACAACATTATCGCTAAGTCTAATTGCAAAAACAATATGTATGTATGTTTGGATAAAGACTTTGCATGATGTTTTTCGAATAAATCGTAAGTTTATTTATTATTTTACATAAGTATAAGCATTGATATTTGTTTAAAAAAATTATTTAATTGATGTTATTATAATTATGCCTGTATAAATGTATTAAATGTATATTTTTAATTTCATACAGTTTTCTATGATCTCTTTTTGCTGTTGTTAATTATTATTTATATACAAAAGAGAAGGGTGTTCGAGCCGGATCAAGTCACTGGGGAATTATTTCAATTTATTAACATACTTTACAAAAAAATCACATTAATTCTGTGTATTAAATCATAACTGAATAACTTCTAACAAGATTACTAGAGAGAAAGACAAGAACAGCATTAATGTATATATCTCGCATCTTGTTACATAGTTCATCTTTAATTAATGATGTGATGACGAAATTAAGAGATGAATATAGTAACATTACAATCTCCAATAAATTCATATTTGTCATCACAAACAAACTACATTTTACAACCGCGTTCAAATTCTGATACGACATTTGTACGCGCGCGTTCAATTTGATAGGATATTTGTACGCGCGCTTTCAAATCTAATACGATATCTGCACGCGCGTTCAACAGCTTGCGTTTACGACCTGTCAATTTACACAGACGAGTGGTATCATGAGTGTTTTAAAGGTTCATAAGGAATAACATAGATTCTATATTTTTATTACTGATACCGCTCGTCTGTGTAAATCGGCCTTTACGCATCCCTGATGGTTTGTGTACGCGTGGTGTACGTCATTTAAAAATTAAACATGTTTTAAATTTGTATTGGCTTACATTGTTTAGAACAATTATTACATATATTATTGGTTTACAAATTTACGTAACAATACAGAGTTTAAAGAGTAAGGTGCTGCAGTTAAAACTTGGGATTAATGGGCTCATATTCATCACAGTAATTTTTCTACCTTGTAAGTGTTGTTAATGACGTAACAATCACTAATACAAATTATAGACTGCTTGAAACAATTATTCGGCACCTTTATAAATCAATAAATAATTGTAGACTTCCCGTGAAACACCCACCCTATGAATTTTATCCGAGATGAATATTAAACATATCGCAATGAAAAATAACTTTATTAAAGTAAATTTAAAAATTTTTTAAAAATTAATAAATGTAAATCCGATATACTATTGACGTCATATGTTGTCAACGACATCATAAAGACGTTAAGTTAACGCGGCGTACAAAGGAGGTTAGCGTCTTGAGCGCCGTCAAATTGCTGACGTTTTCGCCAAGTTGCTAGAGAGTGGTGCAAAAACGAAAACATTTAGCTTAACTGCACGTTTGCAAACAAAAAATGAAGGTCTTTCTATAGAATGTCAGCAGCGCCCACGTTTTTAAATTGGATACGTGACCGTTTGCGTGGGGTGGTGGCGGGGTGTGCACTGACTTCACGTAGGTGTGAACTCAAACTGTTTTAGGTATACGATAATTAAACATGCACTTTACTTAACCTTCGTTGCGGTCTGACACGATCCATTGTGAGAATTTCCCGAGGGCCACTGCTAATCAAACCAGTTAATCAAAATTTTACAGTCATTACCAATAACTGTTTTAAGTATACAAATAAATTAATCTTTGTATTATTATTACATTTGACGAGGATTCTAAAACTATTTTCATTCTGTAAGAAAATATACATTGTTGTTTTTCTGTTCATTTACACAACGTCATTTCAGGGAATAGGAAAGAAAATGAGTTCATCTTAAAATTGACCTCGAGGTCAAATTGACAATCGTCGCAGTAGATTACATTTGCATAATAACGTTCTTTTTCTACTCGTAATCTCTCTCTGACCATTGTATCTTACTTTGAATATTTCAACAAGAGTTCTCTTCATTTTGAACACATTTGCTAATTCTAATGTATTTCAATGACATTAATATTTAATATGAAGATTGGCAATCTTTCAAATCTGACTATAAAATTAAATTATATATTTACATTTATTTATTTTTATAACTGTATAAGAATTGTTAGTTTAAAAACTGTAAGAAATCTGAGGTTCTTTACTTAATTTGGAAATAGACACATAGAGCTATTAAATTTCTATCTCCAGAGAACCACAATTATTATGTGGTGAACATATTGATAATTATAATTCCTATTATATTTTTTCTTTGTTGTTGTTTCGATCTGATGATATGAACAACAATTTTTCAAGTGGATAAGAGTTCCTCCTTTCTCAAATAAGTTTGCTTATAAAAAATAATAAATTCAGCCAATCGCAAAGTTCAGCAACATCATGTTCTACCACCCCACTTTACGTATTAACATTTAGTGGGAGGGAGTATACAATTGTTTATTACCAACAAACAAATAACTTCTTTGTAATCTTTGCTAGTTAAATTAGATTCAAAAACAAACTTGCCAAATTGAGCCAAGATCAACAAAAAACATCAATTTAATAATGTTAACACATAGTTTGCAGCTATGCTACGTCTGACTGTTGTTTGTTCAAAATGAACAATAACAGATCATTCGCAGTGTTGTGGACATCAAGGCCGCCAAAATGATGTCATACAAACGCAGTTATTAAGTCTGCTTTCCCCCTGGAGTTATGCTGGGAAAAATCAAGATTTCACCAAGACTTATTTGCAAAACAATTACACACTTATTATACTCCGATGTTTACGCCCCAGTGCAGATACGCCACCAGGGTATGACGTTTCGGAAAGTATTCCAAAATTGAGACGTATGAGAAGGTAGTTTTCTATTCGCTGTCTTGAAACGCGTAGTGAAGAAATGGGCGTGGTTTAAGAAACATGAATAATTCATGTGCATCATCTGTTTAAAATGAAGCGCGCAAGAATTCAGGTAATACAGAGAAAGAAGCGCATCGTCTGATTATTTTGTCCGCAGATTGTGAATAGGCCTACCTATCTAAGAAATAGAAAGTCAAATGTAAGTACTTTTATCTTTTCTAATTATTTCTATAATTATTTCAGAGATTTACTAATACTTTTTTATACTAATACTAATGATTTCTTCAACATAAAATATTGATTTGGTGTTTTGAAGTAACAATCATTGTACGAACTAATGGAAAGATTTTATTATTTCCAAAAGATTTTTAATATTGGCATATTTTGGGAAGTTTGTATATTTTTCAGCAACTTAGGTAGTTTGCTATGCTATATATTCATTTATACTTTCAATCAGGTTTAATGTTATACTCCGTAAGGTATTTTAAACTTTGTGTAGTGGTTAGTATTTTAGCAACGTACACAAGTCTAAAACATAAATATTCATGTAGAAAATATCGCAATAAACAGAATTGACAAAACTTCAAACACGCAGTAAAACTATTAAGTACAAAAGAAATACTACAAAGTGAAAACTATAGGCTAAATATTAAAGTATAGCAATTTAAAAGCACAAAAAGGAAAATGTAAAGAAACTTCAGATAGATTTTCATCTAACATTTCTTTACATTCCATTAATATTCAGTGTGTAATAGGTTAATTATTCTATATACGACCTTTCTACCAGGATGGTTTACTGAAATGCCAACTCTTCGCTTGTTCTAATCCACTTTCTTTCCCATTTTCATTCCTAGCCAATTTCGTTTCTTCCTTATTCATTTTCTAATTTTATTCTTTATCCATCTTCTCTAGCTAACATTTATCATTATATTTGTTTTAAAGTCAAAATAGTTCAACAATACTTAATTGGAAAACTTAAAATGTATTTATCAAACTAATTCATTTTATCTTAGAGAACGGGATTTGTTTAAATCTAAGAAATCTATATTTGTTAAGTTATTTTGAAATTATATATTACCAAAAGTTAAGATAATCGGTCAGATGTTTTCCACCACGTAATTTTACTGTGTACTAAGTAATTTGAGAATCAGGGAAGATTCGAACTCACAACTTCCAAATCACTACCCTGGCATCCATACCTCTAGACCACTGAGCTTATGCTGATGGCTAGGGTTGTATTCGGGTCAGAGGAAGCAGACACCTTCGGTACTCTGCACCAACAGGATAATAATTTAATACAGATTCGCGATAAGTTAAGATAATTTTTTTCAAAGCAGGTTTGATAAATTTGACACATTCAATAATTATAGGGCTATTTAAATAAATGAGAATATTGAGGAAAATAAACCAATGTTGCGAATACTAGATTGATTCATTGATTAATAATGACAATATGGTAAACAAACAGATTATGTCATATCTCTGAATATAGTTGATAATGGAATCAACGGTTATATATTCTTCGTTTGAAATCAATTAAGAATGAAATCTGAAGCCAAATGCTCTAAAATATTTAGATTATTTAGCAAGAATCTACGCTATCGGTATGTAACCCCTTTTAATGGATGTTATCTCAAAATTAATATCCTACATAGTTAGATATGACATATTCAAACGATACTGTTAGGTACAGATATTATAATTAACAGATTCTGAAATAACGTGTGTTTGACTTTCAAAGATATGTTACCGTTATTCTTGTTTAAAACCCTGACATAATTATAGTAACTGTTTAATTTAAGATTTTGGTTTAATGGAACAAGAACAATTTAACAGTTTCATTTAAATAGATGAATTTAATCTATTAAGTGATGATTTATTTCTTAATTCAAAATTTAATAGAGAACTATTGTACCTACAAAACTCTACATTCCTTAACGGTTTAGCTCTCCAAGACCTGAAATACAGTACTGTAACTGTTTAATTTAAGTTTTTTGTTTAATGAAGCAAGGAAAATCTAACAGTTTCATTTAAATAGATGAATTTAGTCTATTACGTGATGATGTTTTGTTTCTTAATTAAAAATTCAATAGAGAACTATTGTAGCTACAAAACTTTACATTTCTTAACGATTTGGCTCTCCACCAAGACCTGAAATACAACTGTTTAATTTAAGCTTTGTGTTTAATGAAACAAGGCAATTTAACAGTTTCATGTAAATATGCTGATGAATTTAATCTATTACGTGATGATTTATTTCTTAATTCAAAATTCAATAGAGAACTAGTGTACTTAAACTCAATACCTAAACTATGAATTTTTTAACGGATTGGCGCTTCAAGACCTGAATTCCTTTACCAATGTAATAGAGCAGCGAATCAATAAAAACTTAACGAAAAATACGCTAAAAAAGAAACCCACTCAGAAGTTACGAATTAAATCATCGAGTTAAATCTCATCTCTATCAACATGTTTGATGTTTGACGACGAAGACTCGAGATTGAATACTTTTGCAATGTAAATAGAATATCGACCCAAACAGCCTCATAACGAATATCAATACTGGTCTCTGCTAATTGCTACCACTTGTAACAAACACCATAGTGAAGCGATTCAATAAAAAACCAATCATGTCCGTAATTAGTCCGCCAAACACTCGTGTTGAAAGGGAATATATCGTACTATGCTTCAATAAAATAAAGATTGTCAATATTGTAATGGTCAGTGATGTATATAATACTGAAAACCCTATTATTCAGACGATACAATATTATTTTGAGGACACCCCATATTCAGGGGAGACCATATTATTCAGGGTACACCCCCATTATTCACAGGACACCCCCATTATTCTGAGGACACCTCATTATTGAGGGACACCTCATTTTTATAGGAGGGCACTTCCTGAAGGTGTCCTTTAAAAGAAGTTCTTTTACCTCTTCTGTCAAGACATAAACACTCTTATCCTAAAATTATTACCACTGTCTCACCCACCCAAGCTTTATTTTGACTAAAAGTTGTCAGGCCTACTTGTTCAGTCTTCTTACTCACTTCTAATGTGATACACCGGATAAATCATATTAATATTGAATCAGTTTATAGTTGAATCAAACACGTATAGAGTTTAATGTGTGACAAGATATCACCAGAAGAGACAAGTCATAAGCGATATTTCAATTTAATACTGTACCATTAAATGACTTAATATTTTTATACTTTCTAAATTTGATTATTATCAGATATAATTATCATTATTGATGTATAGTGTAACTGACCATGACATAAAACTGCTCAAAATAATCACCGACGGAAGAGCGCAGTTCTTTTTAAATTAAAACGTACATTACACTTTTTTTACTCGGAAATTTTAAGTGGACCTTTGGGCAAAAATAATCATTTGAATATTTATGTTATTAAAGTGTCGGCACCTCATGAAATGTGCCGTCATGACGCGATAGTTACGCGCGCGTACAAAAACATGTATTATGTATTGTTATCAAAGCTTGTACGCGGACGCGCGCGTACAAAAATGTATATTATAATTATCAACTTTTGTCCGCGCTCGTCATTGTTATGATCTACTTAGTGTTGGCGAGCTAAAAAGAAATAAATTAAACATTTTCATCTCTATTACGTAACATGTTTTGTTGATGAAGAAGGATTAATTGTCGAATGTTTTCATTAATAAATTAACTTCAAATTAAACAAAAAGACAAAGAAAAGAACGTTCGGATGAATAAAATGATAGTTGTGCCATTGAATTAAATAAGCTACAATTTCAATCCATTAATAATATATAATTAATCATAATTGTTATAAATAATCAATAAGTTATAATACAGTATAGTATTTCACTACTTAAACAAAAAAACAAATCGTTGTTATTGATTAAGCAAACTTGTATTTGACGTAGTCATTATAATATAACATTTTATAAAAACCAAAATTATATTAGATTCGTATGAGTTTGGTAAAATTAAATTGTAAAACTTTTTTGTTATCATTATAACGACAGATTATGTCTTCTACGTAATCAACTAATCTTTTAAACGTAATTACTGAAAGAAAGATATTAAATATATCTATTGAAATATAATAGGAAGCGATATTGATGAGTGTTGTTGAACCGACCCTCGAGGAAAGCAGATTACACATCCTCAGGCCATCTCTATCATGTACTCATTTACAAAATCCTTTATTAATGCTACTTTTAATGACAATAGACGAACGACTAGAGGTAGTTAAAGACTATTGAATCTTGTATTCAAAGATTTTAAATGTAACAAGATCGTAACATCACTCCATCATTTCTTTTTGACATGTGGCTAATGAGGTTGTTATTTTGTGATTTTTTTGGATACTATTATTAAAAAATGTAAAATAATATAATAAGATAAACATTAATCAACAGAATACCGTTGAATCATCCATCAACAGTCACTATAACATCCATCGATGGGAAGCATTCGAGTGTTGAAAAACATATTACGAACAATATTATTATTGACCAAAAAAATAAAAATAAATATGTTTTAGAAAAATGAAAGATTATCCAGGTTGAGAAATTATGCAGGTATAAGACCCAACATAAATTACATGCGTACGCACTTCCGTTTTAGACCCAACTTAAACTGCACGCATATGCACTTCCGTTTAATACCCAACTTAAACTGCACGCGCTTCCGTGTCAGACCTAACTTAAACTGCACGCACACGCACTTCCGTTTTAAACCCAACTTACACTGCACGCAGTACGCACTTCCGTTTCAGACATCCAACATACAGTGGGCGCGTACTCACTCATCGTTTGATAACAACATAAGTACGCGTACGAATTACAGACAAGGCACATACGTGTAAAGTAAATTTAATTTTGCAGTAAACAAAAACTGATCATTTTAGACAACGTTATATTCTATTCAATAATGTGCGCATAACGCGCCGTAATTGATGATCTGACATTTGACCTGGTTGTTCGATAAAACAAATACCTTGTGTATAAAACACTGGTACTATTTCAGGTTATATACGACCGCGTTCTTGCCTTTTGATGTTCGTAATTCTTAACAGTAATAGTAATAAAACTCTTTGTATGTATTTTATAAAAAAAAGTCAGCTATTTTATTGTAACGTCAAACGCTCAGCATGCACCAATGCGCTTTGGTACGGATTACTTGGATTTTAATAGTTCTCGTTTAAAGTTTGGACAGCCGTTAAGAAATAGTTGTTTATTGGCTGGAAAATTTCAGTCGAAACGAATGCTACATCTTAAATCACAGAACGCACATTTCCTGTGACATGAAATAAAAATTGGAAATTATTTCATGAAATTGCAACAGACAAACAGCATTAACGATTATTGTTAATGAAATATAATATATGCAAATTAAGTATTACAATTTAGCAGTATTAGTGTCCTTTGCAATTCGGTGAGTTGAACGGCCGAGAGGTTAGATCATTCTCGGAAAGATCGGGTGTTCAGACATGCAGAGATACCCTAGCGCAGCTTACGCCTCTTGTAAAAGATCTAAGGAACATGTGGCGTACGGACAGAAAGGACGAATGTGAAATGTTAAAATGTGCACCATTTAAATGGATGTCAGACTCTTCTCTCCTACACCTTTAACTTAACATGAAAATTGATCGGAACAATATGCAATAGTAACCCGGGTCTGAACCAACTTACACAGGTAAAGCGCTAAGCCCGAACGGGCCTAAACACACACTCTATTTGGCCATACTGTGTCAATAATGCATTTCAACAATAATCCAAGTCCATCTTAATATGATTTATAAAATATAATTTGTTTGTCTACAATCATAAATCTCACTATATGTTGCAAAAATCAATAACACAGCACTGAAGGGCTCAGCGATAATGCAACGTATTAATACGCCGCTGCGGATTGATTGCGCCTTGGAGCGAATACCTGTAAACCAGCTATTACCCGCCAATCTATTTATTGCCACGACGATCTCTTAATTGGTTAATAAAAGGGTTCATAGAATGCAGATGAAAGACTAGATTTTGTTTAATATTACCCATTACATGTATCGAATAATGTCTAGATGAGTGTTAATTACTCACAGATACGGCGTTGTTTGTAATCGAAAGCATCAGCTAATCGTCTGCTTTTAATATCATCACGTGACAAGACCGTAACTATCGAACGTGTGCGTAATTCATTTTTAATTACGCCAAGACCCAAAAATAATATTAATCCGCGTTTGCTCGGTAAATACAACAGTCTTCTTTTAAGATACCGCGATAAAATTTTGTCTTTCTTCTCTTTCTCACAGGTTGTTTGTGAACTAAAATTAATTTATTAAAGTAGATTAACAAATTTAAGATGAGAAAGTTTGTTTAAAAAATCATTTGAAATAAATTTCGATATAATTAAATCAAACATTATGAAAGTTATAAACGATTTGGACAGCCAATTGCGAGACTAATATATAACATTTTATTTTATTTTGGTTTATCAGAGTTAATCAAATATTAGAAAACACAGATTACTTTATATACTTTCATATATAAATAATCTATCACAAGTTATAGAAAAAATCAAATAATTTAGCCTATCTTTAAAAAAAAAAGTTTTTTTTATTGAGAAGTCATTTTTTCTTCAGTCTTCATTGACAGTTTTATTCCAATATCGATCAACATAAAATATAAAAGAAAATTGAGAAAATGGAATACGATACAAAATAAGCACTACTAGTAATACTTAAAACATAAAACAACTCTAACAAATTAAAAAGAAGTTTATACATCGTGACAATAAAAATGGAAAAGCTGAGAAATGAAAAACTGGCAGTAGGAAAAAAAACGAACTTTCGAGGACTTCGCGTTATCTTCCTGATGAGAGGCTTTCCGCTCAACCACCCGGCGTCCTCTCCGCGTTTTGTGTTTAATGATCATAAGAAATAACATATATTCTATATTTTGTTTTCCGCTTACCGTTACCGCTCGTCTATTTAACATTACTTCAACTATAACTACCATCTGCACTATATACTTCTACAAATATATTAATAGTTTGCTATCTTTTATCAAGAGGAGTAGCCTTCTGATGGGAAGTAATCTAGCCTGGGGATTGCGTTGTAATTATTGCTTTAATTGACGAATGAATGTATATTGGATGAAGCCGTTACAAAGAATTCACAAATTCATTTGATATAACTTTCGGTAATCTTTGAACCAATTTTGCGCGGAATATATTTGAATAGGTTACGGTAAGTAGCTGATTTGATTTAATCCGATTAAAATCAATAATCAATCAAAATATTGTCACGGGTTGGAAGACATCTACATGACATGTCATGACCCAGTTATCCACTAATGTGACTTGCAGTACACCCTTTGAAATAATAACCTAATTATTCTTCTTTTCTTTATTTATATCCATTCATCATACATGCATAAACCGTACATGAATAAGCATAGTGCAAAGATTTATAAAAAAAGAATGGAAAGGGGGAATCTCGGAAGCATAACTTATATTCCTCAGCAGGCATCTGTATCGAAGGTGATAAAGTTGGTATCGATAGAATTTCGAGAAGGTGGGGTCAAAATAATAATAATAATAATAATAATAATAAGATTTATACAGCGCACATATCACTAAAGTGCTCAAGGCGCTTGTGAAAAACCATGAAAACATATAAACCTTAAACCTAAATACAATTGATAAATTTGACAAAAACCGAAAAAATAAACAAGACCAATCAAACCCACATCGCTGCTTCCGTTTACCAGCAATTTAAGGTTCATAGACCAGCCAGTACATAACTCACAGGTGTTCTCAGTGATGTGGGTATCTAACTAAACAAATTAAATCTTACAAATTGCTGAAAGCAGCCGACAGCAGATGTGTCTTAAGCGCAAAGTGCAAAGATCAATTCAGAGTATGTGGTTTCTTAATTGGCTAATTTCTTATTGTCTGTTTTCTATTTCTTTCGAAGCTTCTTCGATTTTCATGAGACAATTTCGTACACACACTAAATAGAATTTAGTTGCCCAGCTCTTTCTTGCATGATTTGTAATTAAGTTCCCCCAGCTCTTTCTTGCATTATTTGTAATTTAGTTACTTGTAAGTTTAATGAAAACAAACTTAATTCGTTCTCAGATTTATAACATGGATATTTTGGGGCAAATCCCTATTTATCAAGGAGAAATGTTATCAACTTCTAATTAAAAAGTTAAACAATTACAGCCTTTAGGGCGAAATTTTTAAGATGTTTAACTTGTGAATTCAACGATAAAACCTTTTTATTCAGGTTATCATTTGCAGCGGTTTTAATTTTTCAAATGAGCTGTTTAATTACAAAGATATTTTTGGAATAATCTTTACTATACCACATTGCTTTTTTTTTTTCGCTGAATTTTCATTCCGTAATCATTTATTTGCAATGAAGCAACCAAACATTTCTAATTAATAGAATCCCCTGAGAGTGACTGAATATTAGATTTAGAAATTGTCTATTAGTTGCTAAATTAGGAACCAGGTTTTGAGAAGTCCAAACGCCTCCCGGGGGGATACGCTTACCCGGAGATGAATCTCGGATACGTTAGAGCCTTGGTTTACTTCTTATCGTCAACTTCACGCCAAAATTGATGTCATTATTAACACATGTTGATAAATTTCAATCAAATAATTTCAGAACTACGCACGAACTTGAACGACGTGCATACGCAATCTATATCGTAATTATCAATTTAAAAAAACTATCTTTATTTGTGATCGCGTTCATCAACATTTCCATACAAACGATATTTTTTTATTTTTTTTTATTTTAAGACTTTGATATCCACCCTCTAGGCCTGTATAATATCAAAAAATAAGAACGTATACAGTATGTGACGTAATAATTGATGTCATCTTCATCAATGGCATTAGATGTGATTTTAATTAATTGCACTAACTCTTAATTTGATCTAAGCATTCACGTCAAACCACAAAGGTCAATTATATTAATGCAAATAGCGATTTAGTTTTTCCGAATAAATTTACGGATGCACGCTCGTCACAAAAGAAGAATATTAATTGTACCTTATCTTTTTATTTAACAATATATTCTTACTGTTTGAAACTTCAAAATGTTTCCTGAGTTAAAATACACAATCATAATGTTTGCATATTATTTCAAAAAAATTAAAAAGTAGGCCTAACATCGTGCCAATAATTTAATCATCAGCTATAAAGGTTCGTTTATACATTGGCGATTATCTACCCTACACTTCCCTACAAAAAACAAGAAATTGTATAAATATTCATTATGACGTCATGTGTTTGAACTTTTTCTAATTATTGATATAATACAATATTAATTTTGCTTTTAACGCATCTCTGTCCGAATATTATATAAACATGTTTCTCACAATTATTAAAAATGTATGGAAGGCCACAAAGAAAACAACAACATACACAACGTAATTTATTAATTCTTAAATAACTTTAATATTTTAATACTAAAAAATACATTTATAATCATTAAACATTTCTTATCCCAAAAACACCACAGAATAACCTCTATGACAATTGGACACACGTGTACAAAATCCGTGTCATTATCAACATCTGAACACGCGCGTACAAAAGCCGTACAATTATCAACATCTGAACACGCGCGTACAAAAGCCGTACAATTATCAACATCTGAACACGCGCGTACAAAAGCCGTACCATTATCAACATCTGAACAAGCGCGTACAAAAGCCGTACCATTATCAACTTCTGAACACGCGTGTACAAAGTCGTACCTTTATCTACATTTGAACGCGCGCGTACAAAAGACGTACCATTATCAACATCTGAACACGAGTACAATAACTGTACCATTATCTACATCTGAACACGCGCGTACAAAAGCCGTACCACTATCAACATCTGAACACGCGTACAATAACCGTGCAATTATCTACATTTGGACGCACGCGTACAAAAGCCGTACCATTATCAAGATTTGAATGCGCGTGTTTACAAGCCATGTTATTATCAACATTTGACCGCGCGCATAAAAGGCGACCTTAAAACACACGAGAGGAAACGTAGTGTCGAACATTTTTGTAAAATAACTAGTGCGCGGTAGTAAAATCTGTCCCGAAAATTAACTTCTAAAATTTAATGTTGATTTTTATAGACAAATGTATGTAATGAAACTGTTTGTTGACGGTAAAGATTAATGATCCTCGGGACTCATGGGAAGGCTTAGCAAATTCTCAAGCCGCCTACTACATCTATGACCAAATGGAACAAGAAATAATTTATAGCTCCCAATTATTGGATTATATCAAATGCTTTTCGTCGGTTATCTTGAGTTATTTTGTCACACAATACATGAAAGGTATTTTAGTTAAGAATGTGCTATTAAGATTGAGGGAAACAACTCGCAGAGAAGAAAGTTCGGTGAAACGTCATATCGATCCGCCCACGCCTGATTTCTTAACCGTCAAAACGATATTTTGCAGGATAGAAAAAAAAAGTTCTTATGAAGAATCGTTTTCTCCGCGGGTTTCTCCCCTAGAATCCTATATGCTATATATGATTAGAACATAAACCGTCTTAACCTCTACGTCTTTATCTTTTAAAATTGTTGAAAGGTTAGTCTGAACGCTTCTCGTGCTCTACAAATACGGCAATATTTGTAAAACAGGCCCACGGCGAAACATGTGAATTTTGTAGCATGGAATAATTGTGAGGGCAATACAGAGACATCGATCCTATGAAACAGATGTGAGCTGTATCATAGCATTGTCATGATAATGGAGAAGATGCAAGACGGGATGCAAGACCAATACACTGTACTTGTCTCAACATTTTCATATTATAAAAACAACTATAATGCATAGTTTACAAACTATATGCCCTAAACGCCCACACGGCATTCTGATATTTTGTTTCCAATACTGTAGTAACACCTATATAGGCCTACCATTCCCCGTGGATGCTACCCAGCCACCCATAATATTAGAATGCATAATAGCAAGGATGTAACCTACATTATTTGTAATGTAATGTATCCGAATTATAGCACAATTTACACATATCCTCTCAGCTTGCAACTTTTAATTAGAAATGTTTCAATTTCCTATTTTTTAATACAGTTATTTACAGTTAATCACCGTGGTTATTATATAATATTATATTTTCTATGATTATATCAGATTACAGTTTAATAATGTTGGATAATTCGAATTCGTCAGAGACTCTGACGAATAATGATAAAGACTTTTGCACGCGCATGATCATTTCATTTCCTGGTATCTCAATTTTCAGTGTCATTTGAATATTTTAACAGTTATTTTTATCTTTGTTTATATTTGCAGAAAATGGTTTCACCAATGTCAATGTTAAACATAGGGGCTGCGCTATTTCTATGTATGTGCCTACAACAGTGCTTTTTAACAGTTTCTTCAGAATACGATAATCCAGATACAAACACATTTGGTGAGTTTTAACCCAACACGCTCTATGCTTATAATGAGCGTAGAACCCCATTTAAAGGGGACATCGCCCAACCAAGTGTCCCTAAATGGGTGTGTCTCCTGAATAGGGATTGGCCGTAGTATTAAAACATTATATTGTCCCTCAATTTTTTCAGAGTACGAATCTCGATACAAACACATTTTTATGAAAGAGTGAGTGGCCGAGCGGTTAAGACAGTGGAACCGTAATTACGTAGCCATAACATCGGCAGGGGTTCGAGGCTCACTCACTCGATGGTTCTGGTGGTAAAACGAGTCTTTTCGGATAAGAACTATAAACCGTAGGTCCAGATCTAGCTCGTGTGCACTTTAAAGAACCTAGTACATCTTTCGAGACGAGTAGTGGGTTACCCCGGTGTATTAGAACCCACAGCCACTGATCACCAACTGGGCCTTCTGGGAAACCAGTCTTTGACTGAAGAGGTTACCCAGTATAAATATATATTTTCATCAAAAATATATATTTCAATACCTAAACGCTCTATACTTATTATCCCGATACCTAGCAAATTCTCACTTTAATAGGGGTATTCCTTGAATAGGGGTGGGCATGGTATAAGCAAACTTATATATCCCCTAATTCGTTTTTAAGTGTACCCTTAAAGGGGCGTCATATGAATATGGGCATCTTAAATGGGGAATTCCACAGTTAGGCCTCTGTGTGCGAAATCACTCCGGGCCGCATATTTTCGATCTAGAATTCACACCGC
The DNA here is from genome assembly GCF_964355755.1 of Antedon mediterranea. Classification (NCBI taxonomy): domain Eukaryota; kingdom Metazoa; phylum Echinodermata; class Crinoidea; order Comatulida; family Antedonidae; genus Antedon; species Antedon mediterranea. The sequence continues at coordinate 22,248,358 of NC_092678.1, read as the reverse complement.
GCCGGTTCGTCGCAGTCACCATTAGTTAGTAGAAATATCTTATTTATAAAATAACATTACAAAACCAAAGATATTATTTTGGCGACAATTAGAAAGAAGGTCATATTATTCATTTCAAATGATGTTCAATCATTAATATTTATATCGATTCAGACCACTATAATTGCAAAGCGTGTCTCAGCAGAAGCGAACAATTTACACATGGGATAAAATAGCAGTATCAAAATACTTAACTATAATTATAGGTGTTCTAAAACTACTCATTTCGGTTAAGCTCTGTCTACACTATCAAATTTGATGTGACAAAAAAATGTGATGTGCTCATATATGGACATGATGATGTCATTCACTACTCATTTCGGTTAAGCTCTGTCTACACTATCAAATTTGATGTGACAAAAAAATCTGATGTGCTCATATATGGACCAGGACATGATGATGTCATATCACTACCATATTTAACCATATCATTACCATTTGGATACATCACACTTTTTTTGTCAAACTAGTTTGATAGTGTAGACAGAGATTTAGATTAAATAAAAATCTGAACATACAGCAATAAAATTATCATAACTTGAACAATTTGAAAGTATTTGGTAAACCTGCTTTATACAAGACTAAGTAATAGATGATTTGCATAAGTTACATTATAGACTCTTAAAAACGAAATAAAATCTTGAAAATGAATTATGTCAACTATTTGACTTCGACATTACAATTAAACAAGCCAATTCGCGCAATTAATAATTACTATATTTGATAGTTGAATGGTTTTTAAAAATAATTATATCAATATGTAAAACTATAAATAAACGATGAGCTTACGCGTAAAGCGTGCAAGTGTAATTATTTTTTTGATTGTTATTTAACAATATCTGACGTTTTAGATTGATTTTGCGAGGTATTATTGTGAAACAATGAATGAAAGTATCACACGTCTTCCGCAAAATCAGAATTAATTACGCACAATTATGATATATTTATGAATAATATATCAGATTATATTCAGAATAAAAAAAACCAACTTATTTTTAGTTAGTTTCAGGCTTTATGAAATATAAAATATTATTAAATATTTGACACCATTGTAAAATATACGCGCGCGTACAAAAGACCGTAACATGTTTTTATTTTGTACGCTCATGGCATATGCAATTGACGATATCATTTTGTCGAATATACAGCAGTCGTATGCAATTACGCATGCATGATTCAATAAAAATTGTGAAATATACGCGCGCGTACAAAATACCATAACATAATTTTTACGCTCATGGCATATGCAATTGACGATACCATTTTGTCGAATAAATACAGAAGTCGTATGCGAGTACGCATGCGTAAGACAATAAAAACAATAACTTTTTAGATGCGACCACAACGGTAAGTGGTACGTTACGCTAAGTTATTTTTCATAACACATACTAATGTATTTTATTACCGAATAGTTTACAGTATGAAGAATCGATATGTCAACGGGATTATAGGAATAATAATAAGGCCGTATTTAGAAGTAGTTTATATGAATCGGCGGACAGCCGCGGTGTCGTTCGTACGTACGTAATTCTGTAGTGGTTTCGCATTAATCAAAGATAACACGGAATCTTTTAATTGGTTGAAATTGATACTTACACGCTTATTGCCACCCATTTCAGTAAATTAGGCGTTTGCAAATTGTCAAAATATTCAAAACACTGTAACAACTGACTTCTTAATGGCACATGGTAAAAAAAAATCTGTTAGCAACCATGCTATAAGATCCGGTCAACCTCATCCGATAATATTAGCTTGTTCCCGTGGGAGTGACCGACGTGTAAGGTTTGCAAAAAATCGCAGTATAGTTGTTATGTAATTGCTAGGTCATCTTTAGGAGGCGCGGAGTATTTTTCAGTGAAAAAACGGGCGACGACGACGTGCACATTTTATGCATGAAAAATCAGTCGAGATTCAACCTTTAAGGGCCTTTCACACCTGTTTCGGCACGGTTCCGGTGCGGTGAATCGAACGCCAATGTTTCGTTTTCACGACGCTCAACGCGGCTATGCGCAAATCGATATGCCTGTTACGTTTCCCACTTGGAGGACGCAACACAGGCGTCGTGGTGAAATTACTTGCGTCGTGCTTGCGTGCGAGTGGGAATCAATCATTATAGAACGTACACACCTAAAGTTAGAATTGCCCCTCTATGATAAAATCTTGGTCACTAAACATCACTACTACTACTACTAATACTAACAGAAATATTTGTTTATTTCAGAGCAAGATACAGAACCAGAAAATGCCGCGTGGCGGCTCTCAAACGGTGCTCTGAGAAACAAACGACCATGGCTAGGCGGCCGAAAAAGGGACTCAACCGCTTACTTTATCAAACGCGAGCCAATACGCATGGGCGGGTACAGAGAGAATTTGGACGTAAAACGAGCCTTCCAAGAATGGTTATCAGAACAGAGGCGGAATTTTGAGGATGAAACACCCTACGAACAAGAATATTACCAATATAAACGACCAATGATGAACGGCAAACGAAACATGATAAACGGTGGTGTTTAAAATTACCAGTAAATACATGTAAACATAAATTAAAAACGTTAATTTTTAAGAGAGAATTAGTTTGGTTTGGGTTATTTTTAAATTGAAATAAAAAGGTCAAATGTGTGCTGTTACATAAACTTAGGATTGTGGGTAATTTGAAACGGGATTGAATAACTGATATGATTACAACGTTGCTTTAATTCATAAATATTAGACCTAATGGTTTCTAATGCCGTAAGCTATACGGTTTTGTAACATGTAAAGAAATACTGTAATGTTAAGTCATTGAGAAGAATTCGATATATTGATTTACTAAACGTACCGAAAAGGTCTTGAATTTTGTGTATATTTTTCCCTGATTAAGCTTGAGTATCATCATTATAATATCAAAGCACACACAGATTATCTCCCTGCTCCGCCCTCTATCGTATAAGAAGCTTTCGATTTACACGAGGACAGCATATACGCATGCGCAGATTGTTTTTCAAGTTACCGCCGAATTTAACTGCTGTCTTCAAATCGAAAGTTTGCTAATATGAAATAGGGCTTTAACAAATTCTGTAGAAGCTATTTAGTTAAGTAAAACGTGCTTTTAGAATGTATTAGTTTGTATAGGACAACGCCTTGTCACCGTCCAAATAAAAGTTTATTAGATCTATGACTATAGGGGGCGCTACCATCAGATGAGTGACATTTTAATAACAATATGAAAACGATCAAACCCAGCGTCCCGTTAAATAAAGTTTTTCTTTTTTCTAGAGAAATGTGATTATTTCAATAAATATGCTGATATAGAATTATAATTGAGGATTTCATTTTCTTATTTCTGAGTTTATTTGTTTGTGTTTATAATGCGCTACAGACAAGAATACCACCTGTTTAGTATCAGGGGGATTACCACCTATCTGATAGGACAGTGATTAATTCACTATTGGTAATCCTTGGCCACATTGCCTAAAGACATAAAATAAAATAAAATAAAATAATAAAATTTAATTCAACTAGAAACTATGACTTATGACCGAATGACTTAGCACCGACGATATGATATTTAATGTATGAAGTACATATGGAAAACAGACTTACCTGATCTTCACTTGAGTATAAATCCATATTATGAAGTCCTTTGATATCTTGACTTTTGACGTGTTTCATTTGTAGTTGTACAATTTTCGCGATAGCGGAAGTTTTGAATATAGTAAAGCAAATATAATACATTGGAATGTCCAACTAGTTAAATACTGTCTAGGAGCTTGTTTGATAATATGGTATTATAGCAAATTAAGTTTTCCACAGTTTAATAAGCCTAGATTGAAAATGAAAAAAAAATATTAATACCATTCACCAGTAGTCATAATATTACTCTAAAACCCGGTAACCAGTACGGTTTTTATGATATAAAATGTTAACAACATGCTCTGATTTTAAATTTAATCCATATTTTGTTTTCTACCAGAAACATATGATGAGATTGATAGTATATACACACAGTATTGTTACACTTTTTTTTTCCATATAACGCATCAACAACAACGACGGCGTCATTTATTAATTATTATAATCTAACTATTCCATGGCATAAAACGAATATCCAAAAAGACTCAAAACATGATGTTAGCTAAGCATGTACTTATATTTTTTTCATAAAATGCACCGGGCGCTACCGGGCGTGTTTCGTATGACCACCGCCGGGAAGACCGGTCCTTAACAAATACTGAAACGCACAAAAGCTATGACAAAGACATACCATAACAAAATATGTTAAATACGTAATATAATACTAATAGCATAACGATTAAAATATCACCCACTTTGTACAGGAGTCAGCAATAGTACTGACAGTTTACTAGGCCTCACTAATATCGTTACGTTACCGGAATACCGTTCTCTGTCCGCCGGTGACGACATAATCACGTACAGTACGTCCTGCAATTATACACAGACAAGAGGACCTAAGCCTGGGCTTTTTTAGATAAAAAACGTACAAGTTACTTACAAATGGAATAACTTTCTTGTATCATTTTGAACTTAAAGTTGTGAAGATTGAGATTCATCCATGAAATAAAAAAGATTGTACTATAATCAATTAAAGAAAAACACCAACATTTTGAAAACATTTTTGTGACGTATTCGTTTAAAAACCGCGGTTCCTGCTTCTGACGGTATAACACGATCGAAAGCGTCAAACATTAAACCAAACTTAAATTTATGACGCGAAGAAAAAGTAGGTAAATCTACGAACGTACAAAGCGGGGTGCGACGGACATAAACTATTTCTGAACTCATTTATACGAGACTCAAACGCACAAAAATAACTAATCTCATAATACAAGAGTCAAAATTGTTTTTTTAAATTAGATTTATTATTTTCAATAATTCATGACTGCTTTGATTCAATGATTCTGATATACATTCATACATTAACAATTTCACTAATTTTTTTTTAACGATTCCTGACTACTATTAACTTAGTTTTATTACTACTCAAGAGTTTACAGTAGGCCTATGAAACTGAAAAGATAAAACAAATTATTTACTCCAGTCAAGTTTATCTTCAATGATAGAGGGCGATAGACTACATTTCTTTTATTTCAGCAATTGGAATGAATATTGTGCAAAACACATTTTTGCAACACGTGGCATGAAAATGATACAAGTTTTTACTATTTCTACAACAGTTAAATATTAAATAACACTTGTTTCGACTTAAAAACGAGCTGGCAATTACATTACTCAAATTCCACGTATTTATAATCAGTTTTTTCTTTTAAAAGCAAGTACATTGTTTTAGAAATTGTGTTTTTGTTTCAATTTTTCACATCATTATCCTTATAAACACAAATGAGTTGCTGCCTATATGAACACATTATATGACATTTATCACTACTTAACATGCACATTATATATATATATAACAGTAAGTAGTAAAAATAAAACAGTTGCCTCCCGCCGCAATATTAATTACAATATATGATTCCTTCTTCTATCTCCAACCACAGTACTTGGTCTTTTACAGTATTTAGTATGTTTGGTAATGTTGACAACATCTATATAAATGTCCATATTATTTTACTAAGTACAACTTTACGCCAAAAAAAATTTGGTATTCACTGGCATTTTAAATGTAAATAAAAGAAAAAAAAATCAAGTAAACAGAATGCATAGAATATAAAAGTAGATGAAAGCCCAATCTTCCCAACTTTAATAATAAAAAAAATGTGTAAAAAATTAAGATTCGAGACGTCTACCACTTTATTGTGTGATTACTGTATATATTAAAAATCGAATAGACCATAACCTTACACAGTGAATTGGTCCATCAACAACAAGTTCTGTCACATGGTTAGGATAACATAATTTAAACCGTATTATGATGACAGAATCATATATCAAAAGCTTTCAAAAATTAAAATTATCTACGAGTTCCAAGGGTCCATAATTTTTCCTAGGCTAACATCTAGGCTGCACTATGATAACAGAAATGTTACAGAAACCCAGAATTTGTTTGGAAAAACACTGTAGTGAATCTATACTTTGTGTCTGGCTATGTCATACATATACATAGATATGATGTAATACAAAAAAAATAATCAAAAATAACTGTATAATTACAATAAATATTATTTGTTATTATGTCGCATATTGAATGACCTTCTTGATTAATATAATTTATATTTTTAACTAATTTCCCTTTTAAAAAAAAACAAAACAATATATAAACAACTTTATAATAGCATTATTAATGATATACAACATTATTGTGGGATGGCGCTATATAGGATAGGAATGTCCCCAGTGGGAAAAAATTATTAATTTCTACTGTGTCCACAACCAATTACCCCAAAAAATCTCTAAATGTTGACTTGTTGAATAGGACTGTAGGTCAAAGGTCATTATCTAATACCGTTTCAGACAATCATTGTATGCAATCAGTAGGATATGTAACATTTAATAGTACCTGTAATATAAGATCGTGTGTGAACGGTCACCAAATGGTATCACAATTTTGTTATGTAACCAGCTTTACTTTATCTCAACCACTCAACAATCAATGCTGATTACATAACTCCTGTTCACATTGCAATGATTGTCTAAATCAAGTATTACAGTGATCTCAACCATCTACTGGGTTTATAAGATGATGAAATACTAACACTATCATAGAAGAGGGCTTAATAGGTGTCTTAATTACTTTCATCAAAATAACTTGCTAACTACAAACCATGGCATGTGGGTGTGCTCGTTTGATTCAACATCCACTTTGGCCACTCAATCACAGCTGGTAATTGAAGCAGGGGGAGGATGATTGATTAATATTATATCTATGATCTGCATTTTAATTAACGGCTTCAATGTCTTTTTGCACTTGTGAGAAATCAAGTTCCTCCCCTGTGATTCGTCGATAGGTGTTCTTGATGTCCTCGCATGTTGTCTCAAAATGAGTGGTAGCATCGTAGGATTTAGTAATGAAGACCTATATCACAACAATTAAAAACAAACACTTTAAAAGTAGAAGTAATGGAGCTGTAGCTTGGTGGTTAACGTGCTTGCCTTCCAATCCCAAGGTCTGGGGTTCAATCCTGACTTAGTGCCAGGGTTCACATTCGACTTAGTTTATAAGCACAATAAATTATAAAATTGTTTATTCATCTTATAATTGGCGAGTATTTGCTTGCTGTTGGATGCGTATGAAATAAACATTTTTAATAACTTTTACATGCAATATGTTAGTGGTGAACTTTACTAGCAACTATGAGGTTTTAGGTTCGAGTCTTACTTGAACATTTGTTTACAACATGTTCTCAAAAACTGTTGTTGCATGCAATAACCTAACTTTGGAAAAACTTTATAAGTGGAGGTCGTGAGTTCAAGCCTTGTAACTTGTTACTTTCTGCGCAGAGTGTTCACAATGTACTATGGAAAGTTAGCAGTATGTTAGAGTAAAAGTAGGTTAAAACATCTGACAAATTATCTCTTATAGCTACAGTAATTCGCAGCAGTAATTCTTAAGAGCTCAAAATACTTTATGTTGCTTTTGTAAGACTTAGTAAAAGCCAATTTTTTATTATAGTTCATGAACCTAAATTATGGAATAACTTAAAAGAAAATCTAAAAAAATGTGAAAATGCAAAAATATTCAGAAATCAAATTATTTGGAAAATTATCATTCATAAATGTATTATTATGCCACTTATTTGTATACATTTTTATTTTGTTTTATATTTTGATCCTAATTAATGATATCTTTATTTGTTTATATTGTTTACATTGTTTAAGTTTTCATTAATTGAATAAATGTGAAATGAAATTGAATTTAATTGAATTATCGCTGCAGAGTAAATAATAATCATATGATCTTAAAAATGTAAAAAAACCCACCTTGGACTTTTCTCCATCATCAGTTGGTTCATATAAATCATCAATAGACAAAAACTTCTCTAGTACAGTTCCTAAGAGATCCAAGCCTGGCTTAATCTCTGCCTCGGGATTTTCGGTTTCAACGGTTGTGGATACAATAGCAATATAGAAACCCTTGGCCGCTACATTATGAGCACTTGAAACGCAGCACACGTAAATATCTGTAAACAAATTTGTAAAATGTCTAAACATAACCACAAAGCTCTGTCTATAAATATCAAACTTTATTTGACAACAAAATGTGATGAGCCCATATATGGACATGATGATGTCATATCACCACCATATTTCGGCACATCACACTATTTTTGTCAAACTAGTTTGATAGTGTAAATAGAGCTAAAGACAAAGGTTTTTAAATGAAATTGTTTACAAAGGGCTCTGAAACTGCTTGATGAGATTAAAAGACACTTTACAGATATTTGGAAGTGGCAATATTCTTATGATATTTCAATCAGCCATTTCTCATAGAATCCCCGCCGTATCCCAAGTATGAAGATTCTACATATGCTACTATTGAACTATGGAAATGTTAGGTGAGGTTATTAAATCGCAAGGCCGTAGTGATTAGTCTATTTTACCTGATTTTCTTCCTACTTGATTCTGTGGTATGATGAGCTGGCAAGCAGTCGAGTCCTTGGTGTTTGGAATTGGTTCTTTCAGCAAACAGATGCAGCGGACGACCTTTCCAACTTTCTTGACCTTATCCGTAAAGTACGATGGGTCAGCTACAACGCATTTTGTTTTGGCCGTCTCTCCTTCCGATTTCACTCCAATGACCGTGCCATCTTGGTCGTATTCTATGTTCTCTATTGGTTTGTTTAGCATATAAGTTCCACCATAAATAGCGGAAAGTCTGAAAAACAAATACGTGGAAAATTATCCATTTACTAACAATTTTCTAATGTTTCAAATTTCATATCATTTATTTACATACTCTGACATACAGATAATAGCATACAGAGGCAATAACAAAATGATATGAGGTCAGAGGTTGAAGTTAAAAAAAAAATATCTTGTGACGGACGAGCCTTTAAAAAAAGGTTTATCAAAGAACATAGCTTTTGATTCTTACCTTGCAAAACCTTGAGGTAGCTCCCCTAGACCATACAGAGGATAAAGGTAGGGAGACTTGCCATACCGGGTTAGTGACTCACTGTATAACTTGATTCTCTTTAGCGTTTCTGGTAGTGGCTTGCTTAGATAGCTACAAAGAAAAAAAAATGATAATAATTGTAGCAAACGTCATAAATGATGTAATGAAATTGTTTATGGCATTAACGTTTTTAGATTACTAAAAAATAAAATTAAATTATGGCATCAACTCCTCTTTTAGACAGTTAGAAATAAAAGTGATAATAATTTACATCAGCATTGTCAACTGTTCATATAAATTTGTTTTTTCTATTGGTACAGTTGACAGTGAATCTAATGTCAAACTCCCTATCGACACGGCTGACCACTATCTAGTTCAGTATGCAATATAAAGCAATAGTAATGAATGAATTATATGCAGTCAACTCTGCCAATAGCCAACACGCCAAATATTGACTCTGGGCATGATTGATATCATCCATCCATGCCTGTAGAATACTATAAAAGAAATCAGTGATGCATATGGTGACTCTATTCAACTTACTCGTCATCACGATACAACGCTATAGCATGTCCAGTGAAGTCCATGGTGTTTTTATCCAGACCGAATGCACTGTAACACTGTTCCATCGTACTAGCCGTGGTCAGATTCTTGGGTAATGATTTTTTTTCTGCATCATCACCCTCTTCAAAATTGTAAGCAAAATTCAGGAAATTTTTAAATCGTCTTTTCTCCAATAAACCCATCAAACCTGAGAAAAAACAGTATCGACAATTAAATGAATGATGAAAACACTCAAAAACTGAGTGAAGTACTTGGAAAAATATTGCCACAGAGGGCGCATGATATTTCAGTTCATCTTTTTTTTTATTTTTGAAGTTATTAATAAACCGATTTTCTTGAATTGAGGAATGTTCTGTAGGTATACCTATTTACACTAAAATATTCAGAATGATAACTTGAAAATTGTAGGCGCTATCATGCTAATGAACAAAGCAAGTACTATACTTGGAAAAATTCTATTTTGCCAAGTAATGACATGGATTAAAAAGCTGCTTTGTTTGTAATTTTAAAGGTGAGAGTGATGCTTCATTATTGTCATTGCCTCATCCTTCAGATGAGACCTAAAAGTCTTGGTCCAGTGTACAATACATACAATACATGATGAACTTTGTAGGCACTGCTCTGTGGATAATTATTAAATACGTTGAATACAAATAGCTGACTTACTTGATGTCAGAGCCTCTTTTTCGTCAGCTGGCACCTTGTGTATTTTGCCTCCTTTGTACACATAGCTTCCTTCAACTGACTTGAATTCTAGATACCTGGTTACACCGGACATTATCAGAATTTGCACCAATTCACCTAAGACAATTAAGAATTGTTTTATTACAAGCAATTCATATAGAATTGTTTAAAGTGTACTTTTGATAAAAATGAATGTGTAATGTAAACAAAGTATTCACTGAATAAGGGGTCATAGTGTTAAAACATGTACTGCCACTTGTTCCTGTTTGCGGACTAGTCAATTATGGTCCAGGAACTTTTAATTTTTATATCTAAGCCCTCTGAAGAGCATGGGCTATTGTTGGTTTATCGAGGTAAGCTAGGCACAAAATAGACTGTTCCAAAGAGGTTAAATTGTATTTATTTTTATACATCGAAAATAATATAATGTAATAATGTAATAAGTGAATGTTTTAAGGTTTTTTATTCATGTATTTTTTTAACTTTATGGTTCGATATTTAATTTTAATAAGATGTTTCTATTTTTATAGCAATTTTAACAAATTTTTAGTCATTTGTAATGCAATTTTTATTTGAATTGCCCCGTGTGGGATGATTAAAGAATTTTGAATTGAATTGAATTCAATTCAGTCCTTGACTGTCGTTTTGTAATTATTTTTATATACCAAATAAATAAATACAAATATTTTCAATGCACTGGTTACAACCCACAAATTGTATGCTTTGCGCTAATAGAAAATAATTTTTAATTTGTGTTATTTCTTACCACTTGCCATTAGGAACTTTGGAATAATATCTACGTTCCAATCTCTTGGTCGGCCATATGTTTCCATCTTGGATGGCGCTTCCTTTCCGAAATGTGTAAACAACTAAATTCAATAAGGATAAATTTAAAAGATTTTAATTTCAATAGACATAATAAAGTGTTTGTAGTTATGATCTATGTGATTGCAAATTGCAACTATTGACATTTTAAAGTGAAGAGAAAAATGTTGGAAATTAGCAGTACCAATAATTGTGTATTATCATTTATTTGCTCACCTGATCAAGTGGCGTAATGGATGCACTACTTCCTCCATAATAGCTATTTCTGTCAACATGCAATACCTTCTTGCCCTTCACAGACAACAGTCCACTTAGAATGCATTCCTGAAACAAAATGTTTAAATAAACTTATAATCTAGGCCTAGGAATGTAATAGTTGCTTCCAGAAACTATACAGTTTGGACTCTGCATCGTTAATTATCATATTAATATAACTTACTACACTATTCACTATGCCAAAGCCTAGATAGCACGCATGGAAATAATGCACGTACTACTGAACTGATTACTAGGCTTACTACTAGCTATTTAGGCATATAAAAACGTAGCCCATCAGTATAAAATTACAGCCTTTTTTGTTGTTGTTGGCCTACCAGTACCACCACCACTAACTGAACTGGGATTCAGAGAAGTCATATCATCACCACAAAAAATAAACACACACAGTCCATCATTTGTCGTATTTGATTGGGAACTTTCGTTGTCAACGTAAAGATTCGTTGAGTACTTTTTGTATTCGAATTGTAAATTTGTGCTCAACAGAAAGTCATTCGAATAGAAAACGTTGACAATGAAAGCTTTTTCGTTAAGAACAATCTCAACGCTCAAAATACTCCGTTAAGTACTCAACGGAAAAACTACCCAACGGTACACTCGAATACGACAATTGTGATGCCATTAAAACTTAATAATTAACGTGCGAGAAGATCTTATAGGGCAGGATAACCGTATGTATGCGTAGGTGGTGGGAGGAACATACCTCCACCGGCCACCTCCGCCGCCGGCCGGTGGAGGTAGGGTGTGTTGGTACGTCAGGATTCACACAGAACGAGTGGGCCTGACTTTCTTTTCAGAATTGTTCGATAATAACTATTAAATTACATTATAATCATCCATATAATTACCTTGAGACCTGTACCAAGAACAATAACATCATATTCTTCATCCATTTTGTGATTTTATAAGAAAAACTGATTAAAATTTATCGATAATAATGTTATTTTTTATATGCACCGCAGGCTTTTCCCAGGTCTGAACCAAGATGGCCGTGTTTTTAGGACAAAGGACCATCCCTTTTGTTCTTGCGCAAATAAAAATAGTTCCGTGTTTAATATCGAAAGAATAATACAAAATCATATCAATAAATCAATATCTATACATAGACAAATACAAAATCATTTTATTTAAAATACAAAAGTTAAAAAATATAAATTAATTGCACAAAATGATAGAAATGTATCAATTTAGGCGCAATTATATTTACTGACAATAAAAAGTAAATATCTGGAATATTCCATTATTTCATGAGGTAATTCATGCTAATATCTATATACCGCCCTCTGCAATCAGAAAACTTTTTTTTATCAGGACTAGAAAATTGAAGTTTCAATAAAATCATTACTAGTCTTTATTTATATTATATTTTGTTTGAATCAAATGAATATTGTATAAATCTTAGAAATTAATTGTTTTCCTAATTAGCGATGTGTTTCGGCTTAAGCTGCCCTGCACAACATTTCCCATCTCTTGTCGAAAGTATATTATTGTATATTGTACTTTATTGATATTTTACTGATCAAATAAATAAACGAAACATAACGAATGAATACTTAAAATGTACAGATATTTTTTTTTTGGAAATGTTGAGAACATTTTACCCTCTAAGTGGCTTAGTGTTTCAGTATATAACTTGGTACCACGTGATGTTGATGTTGAAACTAATATAGGCCTATGTAAAAACCTTCACGTCGTTCAATCACGGTTTTTTTTTTATCAGTTCAACAATTCTTAATTAAAATAATTGGTAATTATATTTGAACCACTCGGCTTTTCTTATCTTACGAAGTTTAAAATATCTTTACAGGCAGATATAAATAGAAAAATACACCTTAAAAAATAAATATATATAAATATAGTATTGAAGTACTTAAAATCACGAGTGAAAGTTATATCAACGGTCCATAGCATTGTTCTATATCTGTAGTATGTACGATGTAATCTCCATCTGCCATGGATACTGGTCTCCACCATTATACAGGTGTGGAAGATCTGTAATGGGTCTCCATTGTCTCCATTAAAATGCGAAATTTCCGTAACGATTAGTTTTTTGTAACAACCATTCCAATATGGAAACCTTTTACAGCCTCGTATCCACACTTAACTCGCCTTGTACTAGAATAAAAAACAAACAAAAAATCAGCATTTTACAATCGCAACACTACTAGACTGTTATATCCATTTTTTCAGAGTCAAAGTGTAAATAGTTATCTTCCTTTCAAATATTTTTGTGTTTATTTTATTGAGGTCTTCTTACCACCGTCTTCAGTAGCAGATCTATAAGCAGGAGCAGGGAATGTGGGACAGAATGGCAGATATGAGAAAAAGCTTCTGCTTCGGATGAATTTCATGCCAATTGGCATGTCATACGTCTTCACGGACTCGTCATCATCATCCACACTACTGGAGTCAATCTCTTTTGATAGAGTACGACGCCATTTTGTTAGCCCACGCTCTTCGTCGGTTCCTGTCCGTACAATAAAAAAAAAACTGTGTAATGTAATTCAAATTTAACAAACGTTTATTTCAAATAATACAGAGCATAAAAATAATGACCAATGCATTTATATTTGGTTATTTACAGAATTTTGTCTGATATGAAAATGTGTTTACCTGGAATTGTGTTGTCCAACAGAAATCCTATGAAACCGCCAACAAACATACTCGTACTTAGTAAGACCGTTATAATCTGGTCCAATTCATCAACACCTAATAATGATAAAACAAAAAAATAACTTAGTAGCTTTGTGGCAGCGCTTTAAGAATAGGATAGACATGCCTTTTTGGCTTGGAACTCCTTTGATATCTCATATGGGAGCTTCAAAGTGCTGGAGATCAAAAGGAGCGGTGTAAATGCTCTGTTGTTCTTTTTAAAAACGTTTTGAACTTGCTTGTTGCTTTTGGTGACTTACAGTAAAACGATTACGCTTTACTATTTTAAAAATATGTATTTATCAGACTTGCAGATCTTTCTTTTAATAATAATGGTAAAATAAAAATATAAAATATATAAAATTTACCTGTTTGAATAATTCCTGGATTATCAGCAAACCACCATGGAAGGGCAAGGCCCATCAACAAAGAGAATCCAATAATGAAGATATTCCTTGAAGAGTTCATGTTGGCGAACTGAAGATTCGACAAACCAACGCCGGTTACCATTCCTGAAATTGAAACAAATGACGTCATATTGTGCAGACGATACCCATTGCTGACGTCACAGTATTCAATTTTCATTATTGTTATTTTATTAGTATTTTATAAAACCTTACCAAACATTACACAAAATACGCCACCGATGATCGGATCCGGCAAGGCCACAAAAAGGGCTCCAAACTTTCCAAATACTCCAAGTAACATCATGATAATTCCCGCCACTTGTACAACCAGACGACTTCCAACCTGCGCAAAATATGTTTTGTTTGTTATTGTACTATCAGAAAATATGTTTCAGCAAGTACCAATTTAAATTTCCATATGTTTAGATTAGATTAGATTAATTATGAAATATCTTAGGTCTGAACCAAATTGGCTTTACCTTAGTAATTCCAATAGCTCCAATATTCTCACTGTATGACGTTGTTCCGTTGCCAGTACCCCACAAACCAGCCAGTATACACCCGATACCTTCAATTCCAATTCCACGGTTTATTGCATGATCCGGTGGAGGGGGCGCGCCAGAAAGTCGAGCGCATGCATAGTAATCACCGACAGACTCGACCATGGATGCTAAAACTCCAGACAGCATACCAAAGACACCGGCTACCGTAACCACGGGTGCACCCCACTGACCTAGAAAAGAATAATATCAGGCTATTGTACACAAATATAGAGAGAACATAAAAAGGAAGGAAATGTCTTTCTTTGTCTGAACTGTATTGTACAAATTACCTCATAGTATATTTAACATGCACTGTATGATACAATACAACTTTAAATCCATAACTTTAGTTAAAGGTAGATAATTACAATGGTCTAAAAACGTACTAAGTACAGTACTTGTCACGGGTAAACTCAATATGATACACCAGACCATGGCCATAATTTCAATACAGGTTTGCATAATAATAGCAGTTAAAATTTCTCTCTTTTTAATATTGTTTTATTCATTAAAACCAATCTGTTTATTTATAATAATTATAAAAGCAACTGAACAAAAGGATACAAATATTTTTACTAGTAATTTTAAGATTCTCCACATTTTCGATTGAAGAAAACACGTTTTACCAACCTGGGTACGGGAAACGAAACCAAGGTGCCTGATTTAAAACCTCAGTGTTCACATCCGTTCGTGCTCCGTACCCATAAGAAGTCGAGTTAGTAGGAAAGACGTCAGTTGCAGTAAAAATGGCGGAGAAAATCCACGCTATGACAATAGCTAATATAATCTGTGAAGGGAAGAAGACAGTATATAGTCTGTAAGCATTACATCACATGACAATTCTCTAATAAAATTTCAAGTCTATTCATGTAAAATAATAATAAAATTACTTACAGGGAATAACTTGAAAAATGGGTACTTAGTCACATGACAGCCATCAGAGGAATTGTAGCCAATAGTGGGAACATTCATGTTCTTTAAATATTGCGAGAACAGCAGAACGAGGAAAATCGTACTATAAGAAACAATGATTATATAGTTATTATAATGTATGTTGTGTTGTCATTGCTAACTTTATCATATTAGTTTCATCCTTGTAGTTCTCCATACTTTAATTCACACTTCTGACATTTCCACTTAACACCATTAACTTACACTATCAATACCAAGTTATAAAAAGAGTATAGTATATCTTTGTCACTTTTTATACGCTTCAAAATGTCACGAATATTTTGAACTTTTCTGTTTCATTATAATCATTTATAATCTTATCTTTATGTAGTAAATGTGGAATAGGCCTACTTACAAAACAGACATTCCCCAGTGTACGCCAGCTCGCGAAGCTGCAGCTCCGTATAAAGAAAGCCCTACGAGACCGATCGTCGGTGCTATAGCCAATGGTCCGATGTATTTCAGTACAAATCCCATTATTCCACTAAATCCAATTACGACTTGAAAAATGGAGGCGACTATTATAGCTCCTTGTATCTAAGACAAAAGGTAGAAAAATGAATCATTAATAAACTAAATGTTTAGACACTCAATATTATTTGCTACCAGTTTTGTTACATTTTCAGCGATGAAAAAACTGTAGAGTTACCTACCTCACGCATGCGTACTTGCCAAACTTCCGTAGCCTCATCTAGTTGAGCTTCGGTTGCATTTGCTTATAACATGAAAATGTAACAAAGAAAATTCAGTCAAATATTCACAAAATGTTGTAATAAAGAGAAAGAATTATATAAACAATTTGAAATCCAAACATTATCTCAACTGGGCTTATACCGAAATTATTACAAATACAGTGGGACTATAATTGAATTGAAACTCACGTGGTGGTGGAGCAGGGCAGTCCCCTTGAAGACTCAATATGGCGAATGTTGGTGTTAGAAATGCAAATGTACCTCCTTGTACTATTGGCAACCTGCCAAAAAAATATATGAATGTACATTTTTTTTTAAATACAGGACTATGATGGCATTGTTCTCTCTAAAATAGAGAATAGAGTACGATCTTTTTTTTCTTTTACTTTGAGAACCATTTATCTTGTGACATTGAAAACACTGTATTATTGGTCTCTGAAGCTCTGTTTACACTATCAAACTTTATGTTACGAAAAAATGTGCCCATATGGACATGATGATGTCATATCACTACCATATTTGGGCATATCACACTTTTTGTTATCAAACTATTTTGATAGTGTAGACAGAGCTTTACATACCTGACGCCAAATGTTGTTTGCAGAATCGTGACAAGACCAGACACAAAAAAGATGGTACCAATGATCTCACTTGTAGCTACCAAGTCGTCGCCGATGCAAAGGGCTGGTGCCAAAATTAATGGAATTGATACACAACTTCCAAACATGGTCATAAAATGCTGAAAAAGAACAATATTATAATCCTTATTTTCTCCCAAAATCTACCCAAAATACAACTAATTTCAGGCCTTAGTTCGTTCACCTAATAACAAAAAACATTTACCTGTAATCCTAAGAGAACAGTTGTGTACCAAGGTGGAACATCATTTATCTTATATGTGACGTCATCACTATCAGTAGATATTAGGTCTTCATTGGATTTTCCATATTTGGAGTTGCCCAATACTGTACCATTCTTGGTTGGGTAAGCCTAGAAAAAAAAAATTGATTTCCTTTGTTGTTTTTTAAATACCACATTAAACACTAACTCCAAAATGACGTAGGCCCAATTGGCCTATAATAGTATTATGAAGAACGTAACCTAAAAGTAAAATTCAGGTTTTGAGAGAACGTGAGTAGTTTGACCAATAATTTTTTAAACAAAAAAGTAAATCACTGGAACTGGTCGTAATTAAATTAAACCCACAAATATGTTGAATGAAAAAAAAAAGATAAAAACCCACAATGGAAATATTATATGGTTATTTTATTATGAAAATTAATGAATAATTAGATTACAGTGACATTGTAAATAATCGTAAATAATATTCCGGAATAATTTTATATAAATCGATAAAACGTATCAACAAGGCGTCCCTAAGAAACCATAGAGATATTATATAGAGTATTATAGTTCACTATAATATCTCTATGAAGAAACGTAAACAATTAAGGCGCGAAAAATATCACACATCTCTAATTAACGACACGCGCTTGATTTTACTTTCGGAACAAATTGAACTTGAACTGTGCGGTTTGGGATGAGCGCATCCGGTGTAACACCCGGTCTTACAATTTACGGTTAGGCCGCGCCGGAAAGAATGATTTTACTCTTCCCGTGAATATAACTTTAATTGGTCGTTGGCGGATGTGTGGGCTGTTTAATTTTGTGTTAATTTATTATAATAAATTTTAAATTGATTATATTATTTTCATTTAAGAGTATCAAATCGATAGTATACGATTGTAAAAACAGTCACGTTTCGAAGTTGCAGAAAGCCACGCATCGGCGCGGACTTAACTTTCATACACCTAATGGCCCTCAGTTATATAACGTCATTTGTGTTGATTGCCAAGATGACGTCATTGCGAATAAGGTATATGGGTTAAGTTCACGGAACAATAGGGTGTTAATACTGTACTGAGCATGGCTTATGAAAACATATTTTCTTTTGATTGATCACAGTAGATTTATTCTAAAAAACTGCGAAATGCATTACAATCCATCAAAAAAAAGTGACAGTAATATAATAATTATTATATCATTGCATGTATTCATTAATAATATCAACAACTGTTTTAGAAAATATGATTTTAAAAAACTAATCAGCATGTCCACGCTTATTTCGTTCTTAAAACTATCCATTTCGAAAATGACATGCGAAATAAGGAACATTCAAATGTTTAAGTTCAGCACTTCATTTCAGCTTCTAAAGCTTGGTTCCCACTAGCGACGCAACGTAACGCAACCTACGCAACGTAAGCAAATGCCTTTCCAATAATTGTATTTTCCCCCGCCTGCGTGAAATAAAACCCGCGATGTTTGCACTGTTGTGTCGTGCGTCGGTTCCACTTGTGATTACAGTACGCAATACAGCAAATACGTCACTGCGTTGCGTCACTCTAGTGGGAACCACGCTTTAGTTTAATGATATGGCCACCCAATATAGAAATACGGTAATATTCTAATAACGTAGGCCTACTTTATTTATTTTTAGTAATGACAATATGGTTGCATTCCAAATGGCAAAACTGTTGTTAAGCTACTTGGATTAGTTACGGTAAACATTTCTCGCTAATCATTTCTCGCTAATTGGTCACTGGCCTTCAAGTATGGAATTAGTCCAAGGTGTTATAATAGTATTTCATTCATATTTCATATGAAAACAAATGTTATTTAATTTCCTGTTGTTGGTACAGTATCAAAAATTAATTTGATTTACGACTTAATGTTTGAGGATTTAAAATGTTTGTTTAGGGAACAAGACATTTCGTATTTACTATATATACTTTCTAATACTATTGTGACGGGTTTTAATTGTTAATGTTGAAGCCTGTTGTACCAATTGAAACCCAACCATTAAAATCGGAGTAGGCCAAAAATAATTAGGACACTATGCAATATAAACTTCATTAATTAATAAGTATATACATAATAATGGTAATAAGTCTTATATAGCGCCTAATACAATGTTTTTAAGCTATTACACACAAAAATGATCCATAAAATATCCTAAAATAGCCAAAAAAAAGCAGAGGAACTATTTACACCGCTCCACATTCTCCAGCACTTTGAAGCTCCCATATGATAGCTTGCCGGAACAGAGAAACGCGATACCACGTGGGTTTGAAATGTTGTGAGAAAATACAAATTAAGAGTTGTAGTGGCTTTAATAATAATAATAATAATAAGCCGGACGTTGTAATTTCTTAGAATTCGTCAATGACGCTCCCCATGGTCAAGAGTACTATGAGGTGTAGGTTGTGTTGAGTGTTGTTGATTCAAGTAATTGTATGGATTATACCTGATAGCAATGGAATACAATTCACGTAACAAAGGCTGTTCATAAGAATGTTGTTATATCATGAAATGTGCTGAGATTATGAAGGGTTTTTTCTCTCCATTATTTAAATGTAAATGAACGAAAATGACGTCATTGTGTTAATTGCTAAAATGACGTCAATAAGGTATAATACAATGGGATGATAATACTATCTATAAGCATGGCTTAAAAACTAATTACTTCGAATTGCCATGTTGTTTGAATTAAATACAGGTACATTTATTCCAAAAACTGCGTAGGCATACGTACTTTTTAAAACAAGCCCATTTGTAACGCAATGTATCCACGTAACATGGCTCTTTTAAGCTTGGTTCCCACTAGAGCGTAACGCAAGGATGTAAACGCAACGCAAGCGTTTTAACCAATGACAAGCGAAGTTATAGACAGTTAGCAATCACAAACGAATAAGCCATCGCTTGTGATTGGTCAATTCACTTGCGTTGCGTTACGTCCTTGCGTTGCGTCGCTAGTGGGAACCACGTTTAAGGTATTTGTGCCAGTATGTACTTTTATTATATCAATAACTGTAAACAGATGTTGGTATACACACACACTTATACTTGGTATAGTATATACAATATTACATGTATACTATATAGTTATATATATATTTATGGAAGGTGATGGCAATATCATTATCTAAATACACAATATACGATAATTAAATTCTATGAATGTTGTTAGGCCTATATTTTTACTAACCTCAACATCAACCGCGGCAGCGCCGTTCTTTTCAGTGGTGTTCAACGCTTCAGAGGCTCCGTCAGTGATCATCCTGTTTGCTTGGCGTGGTCTATCCGTAAAGTGACTTAATAATGAATGGACAGTATTAATGAAACCGACACGGTATAGTAATTAATAAGACGGATTTTGTGAGGTGCAGGCGGCGCTGTTTATTGTCCGACACAGTTACTAATACAATATACAACAACCAATTAATATGTTAAAAATTGTACAGAAATATATTTTATTCGATATAAACAAAAAATGTACGAATATATACAAATTTCATTATGTTTATGTAAGTATTATACACGTTTATTTATTACATTAGCAAACTATTTTTTATAACAATTTTATTTTTTTATATTAAAACATATAGGCCTATACAATTAATATATCTATTAATAAACTATTAATTCAGTTTAGTATAGATTGAAATCTTGATTTCATGCGTACGGCATGATAGACTTAAGCTTGGTTCCCACTAGAGAGACGCAATGCAAGCGAGTTGACCAATGACAAGCGACAGCTCGAATAATCCATTGCTTGCGATTAGTCAAATCACTTACGTACTTACGTTGCACTATACGTACTTATGTTGCACTATACGTACTTGCTTTGCGTCGCTAGTGACAACCAAGCATTATATGAAACACATAGGCCTATTAATACTATTCAAGCATGTAGATAATACTACAGTTAAAGAAAAGGCACATAATGCGTCTGATTCTACGAATTCTACTACATTGTTAGTAAAATGAGTTTATCAATTCAATGTAATGTACACTAAAGCGTGGTTCCCACTAGCGACGCAACGCAAGGACGTAACGCAACGAAAGTAAAATTGACCAATCACAAGCGATGGCTTATTCGCTTGTGATTGCTAACTGTCTATAACTTCGCTTGTCATTGGTTAAAACGCTTGCGTTACGTTCTAGTGGGAACCAAGCTTAAGTAATTATTAATATTTTAAAAAGTATATATAGCATTGTGTTAATCACCCCATAAGATTTCCCATTACATTATTTACATATCTAGTCAGCTGCTAAATAAAGGCAAGTCAACTCCTATTATCCTATTGTCATATTTGTACATTCTTCTGTAGGAAGTGCATTATAGACGTACACTTTATTCAACATACGTCACATTGTACATAGTACAGACAAGCGCGTATCTCTAGTCTTTTTACGCGGCGAGAACATTAATCCGAATAAACAATTTAGTTATGTCCAGGCTTACAGGACGTGACGTATTGATCAGTCTCCTCGGATTTTAAAGATGGGCAGGGTATAAGAAATAACTTATCCCATTTTATTATGTTTTTTTCTGATACAACTTAACAAGCTTACCGTACGGCACTAGTGTGCCTGCACCGAATAAGAGAGAGAATCGTGTCTTTGACAAGATCTTGCAGTGCAGTATGATGAAACAATGACTACATCTGGGTGTCCAGACCAGGATTGTCCTCACCATACACTAAAATAAATACGTTAAATAAGAAATGTTTTATCACTTTCTTCATGATCTTTAGCCCATGTCAATATATTCTTATAAAGCTCTGTCTACACTATCAAACTATAGTTTGACAAAAAAAGTGTGATGTGTCCAAACATGGTAGTGATATGGTCAAATTATGGTAGTGA
The DNA here is from genome assembly GCF_964355755.1 of Antedon mediterranea. Lineage (NCBI taxonomy): Eukaryota > Metazoa > Echinodermata > Crinoidea > Comatulida > Antedonidae > Antedon > Antedon mediterranea. The sequence continues at coordinate 22,226,007 of NC_092678.1, read as the reverse complement.
TAATTATGACATCATCATGTCCATATATGGGCACAACATTTTGTCACATAGTTTGATAGTGTAGACAAGGCTTTAAAATGATAGATTCGCTCTGTACTTACCTTCTTCATCTGTTGATGACTTACATCCGGGTGCTGGGAAAGTAGGACAGAACGGCAAATAAGAGAAGAATTCCTTGCTCCGGATGTACTTCATACCAAACGGAATGTCGTACGTTTTTGCTGGGTCTTCCATTTCTGATTCGTCTGCAGTTGATAGAAGGCGCCGCCATGTTAATATTCCACGTTCCTCGTCGGTTCCTGTACAAGTGCAAAGTGACAAGAATTAAAGAAATAGTAATCAATATATCGATCTTTCAAATCGTCTAAACAAATTGAAAAATGTAAAAATGTAATGACTGTAAAAATGAATCATCAGGTACTGAATAGATACTTCAACTTGAATAAAAAAAAATATATATATTAACTCTCTTGTAAATATGTCATCAAAGATAATTTCTTTATATATTATAATAGCACTAAGCCAAAATGTGTTCCTCTCTCCTGTTAAGTCCTAAGTCCGATACTAGCGCTGAGCTAGGGCTCCTTTCTCTCCATTAGTCTATATCATTAGAACGGCAAATTTGTACGAAAAATGTGTTTTTTTAGACCAATTTCAATGCAACTGCCGAATGCTGCATTCGGTAATTCTTCAGGTGACTCTTTAAAAAACTTACCTGGAATAGTGTTGTCCAATACGAATCCAATTAACCCTCCAACAAACATACTGGTACTCAGCAATACGGTTATGATCTGGTCAATTTCTTCGACTCCTATCAATGTAAAAGAACCCCGAAGTTATCAAAAAAAGTACATTGGTCGTCGATAATTGTTAATAATAAGACAACGAGTGATAATGATGAAGGTATGTTTCGTTTTGCGGAACCGAAGACGGGCGCGTCATGTTGAAATGAAGGGCGCGCCGTCTTCCGTTTTACGGAACGGAAGACGGCGCGAAATGTTTAATTAATGGCGCCGTCTTCCGTTCCGCGAAACAGAGCAGGTATGAATGCCCCTTAAGCCAATTCAAAATTGTCTGTTGCTATGGATAGATAATAATTCGAGAAATAGTCAACATGGTGGGTTGGAAATGGGAAAATTCGGCATTTCACAAAACAATGAGTACAAAACTAAAAAAGCACTGGTTTACCTGTATCGATAATCCCTGGATTGGCACCGAACCACCAGGGAAGAGCTAGGCCCATCAGTAATGAAAAGCCTATGATAAAGATGTTTCTGGACGAGTTCATATTAGCAAACTGAAGATTTGATAGGCCTACGCCAGTTACCATGCCTAAAGAAAAGAATATGTTTTCATTATCCGACAAGTTTCGGAACACAACAAAACAGAGCAAAGTATCAGATCACAACAAGACATAGCAAAATATCAGATCACAACAAGATAGAGCGAATATATTAAGAATTATTTGTTTTCTGTATTGTTATTTACTTAAATCAATCAATTTTATTTTTTGTGAGATCGGATGGCCTTACCAAACATTACGCAAAACACTCCTCCGATAATTGGATCCGGTAAAGTTACAAAAACTGCACCAAACTTGCCAAACAGACCAAGCACAATCATAAGGATTCCCGCCACTTGTACGACCAGACGACTGGCAACCTGAAGAAAACCATAACATAATCGCTGTACAAATAGGCCTACAATACGCGATAGATTCAAAGACTGACCACATGTCATCGTAATGCGCATGCGCAATTTCCTTTATTAATTAAAAGAGCTTTCACACACTAGAGCCGCCAGATTATGTTGGAAAGAATGTTTACCCACCTTAGTAATTCCAATTGCCCCAATATTCTCACTGTATGAAGTTGTTCCGTTGCCAGTACCCCACAAACCAGCCAGTATACACCCGATGCCTTCAATTCCAATTCCACGGTTTATTGCATGATCCGGTGGAGGGGGCGCGCCAGAAAGTCGAGCGCATGCATAGTAATCACCGACAGACTCGACCATGGATGCTAAAACTCCAGATAGCATACCAAAGACACCGGCTACCGTAACGATAGGCGTACCCCATTGAACTGTGGAAGTGATTATTGATTTGATAAAGTTAGTTGTGTAAGCCATACAATGTTTTAAATTTTGCGCCTAAGTACTTGTTTAGTAAAGCTTGGTCTCGGCCCCACTATGACGCAACGCAAGGACGTACATGTAACGCAGGCAACTTGACCAATCACAAGTGAAGGACTTTTTACTTACACGGGTATGGAAACCGAAACCAAGGTGCCTGCTTCAAAACATCAGTGTTAATATCAGTCCGCGCTCCGTAACCGTATTCAGTAGAATTTGTTGGAAAGACGTCGGTAGCAGTAAAAATGGCGGAGAAAATCCATGATATGACTATAGCTAATATAACCTGAAAGAAATAATAAAACGCTTTCTAAAGTTTTGTGCCTTACTTTTAGTAGTGTATAAAAGATGAATGGAAAGATTATTAATTGAGTGTCTTCTTATGCATGTTAAACATATAAAAAACGTAAAAACACTTAAAAACAAGTCGTAGTTCGAATACATGAAGATTGCTCTGTCTACACTATCAACGTAAAGTTTATGTGACAAAACATGTGATATGTTCATATATGAACATGATTATATCAATCACTACCATATTTGGGCATATCACTACTAGTTTGATCGTGTAGACAGAGGTTTTTAGACGATGTAATTTATGAATTAAAGAAATGTTTCTACTTACTGGAAATAATTTGAACATTGGAAACTTAACCGTGTGGCAGCCTTCGTTGGAATTATAAATGCCTATGGGCACGTTGATGTTTTTCAAGTACTGCGAGAACATTATAACAAGCCCAAGTGTCCTAAAAATATTTTAAAATATAATAAAACGAGCTCAAAATGTTGCTGAAACATACACAAGATAATGAATGTATTCGATTCAAGACCATTGTTAGACAGCATTTTCAGTGAGACACATTTAGCTTTAACAAGTTGCTGTGTTTTCGTTCGAAGAATTTCAATTGTAGGCCTATCAGAACGTTACAAAATAACAAAATTATGTACCATCACAATACACTACAAATATTATTGTGTAGAAGTATAAAAACAAAAAGCTGTTCTCATACATACAGAACTGATATTCCCCAGTGTACGCCAGCTCGTGAAGCTGCAGCTCCGTATAAAGAAAGCCCTACGAGACCGATCGTCGGTGCTATAGCCAATGGCCCGATGTATTTCAAAATAAATCCCATAATTCCACTGAATCCTATAATGACTTGAAAAATTGAGGCAACCACAATCGCACCCTGAACCTGTAGAAAGACAAGAAAAATACATGTACTTTATTTTTTATTCGTGTGCTGTTTAAAAAAATGTGATGTGCCCATATATGGACACGATGATGTCATATCAGTACCATATTTGGGCATATCACTACCATATTTGGGCATATTCCACATTATTTTATTTATTTTATTTTTATTTCTTATTTATTCGACTTCTCACTAACTCAGTTAGTGAAGGATCTGGACCAACAGGTGGTAAACACCTCTAAAACGGCCCAGTCCCAATTTGCACAGTGGCTGTGTGTGACAGTGGCTGTGTTTGTGTGGACTAGTACACCGGGGTAAACACCTACTCGTCTCGAAAGATGTACTAGGTTCTTTAAAGTGCGCATGAGCTATGTGTACACTGGACCTACGGTTTATAGTCCTTATCCGAGAAGACTCGTTCTACCACCAGAACCATGGAGCGAGTGAGCCTCGAACCCTTGCCGATGTTATGGCTACTTAATTACGGTTTCACTGTCTTAACCGCTCGGCCACTAACTCATTAAAAAGTAGCTTGATAGTAAACAGAGCTTAACATAGGATTAGGAACATCAAAAGCATACCGTACACGCTAGGCCTATTATTATATTATTTTTTTGTATTGAATGTTATGGTCTTGCTAAAAATGATGTTCTCTGTAAAAGTATCCTTGCTCTGTAGCCTATATAGTATGTTTGTAGATAGAAAAAACTGTTTTCTCCATTTTAATTTCGTTAATTTAAACTTTATAGATTCCGATTTTTACCTCACGAATTCGTGATTGCCATACTTCGGTAGCCTCATCCAACTCGTCTTGTGTAGCATCATCTAAAAACGAAATAATAATTATAGTTATTGTGTAAACAATATAAAAAAAACATAAATAGGAGCCTAGGCTACAACTTAATTATGACCTGGTTTCCCAACGACATATCGCTGGTGCTTTATTTACACATACAGGCATGTAGACTCCATTCTTGAACTAAGTATACTAACATGTATACTAGTTTACTTCGTAAACAAACATAGTACCTACCTGGTAAAGGTGCGGGACAATCTCCTTTGATACTTAATATAGCGAACGTTGGCGTGAGAAAAGTGAAAGTACCCCCTTGTATAATAGGAAGCCTGTAAAACAGAATTTAGATACTAATAAAAAGAAATGTTTGAAAGTTATTTAATTGAGAAAAACAAAAATCTGTTGTCGGTCATATCTTTTGGTATACTCTCTTACGTAGTCGAATTAATCATACTATTTTCGATGGTAGTTGTCATAGGGGGTAGTTGTCCGGATGATAGTTGTCCGGATGATAGTTGCCCGGGTGTTGGTTTTCTTGGTGGTAGGTGTCGCGGTGGTAGTTGTTTCGAATACGATTAAGGCCTATACTTCTTTGACTTTGGTTATTTTGAAAGTGCGTAGACCTAATAATATTCATGAAGCATAATACTATTCAATAGTTGAGTTAAGCCCAATTGTGCCTTTATACAATAGAAATATCTATCTTTTATTCATTTTTCAGTGTAGAGCCAAAATAGAAGTAAGCAGTTTACTTTACCTAACCCCAAAAGTCGTCTGCAAAAGTGTAACCATGCCAGACACAAAGAAGATTGTTCCGACGAGTTCACTTAACGCAACCTGGTCGTTACCGATACAAATCGCTGGCGCCAAAATCAAAGGGATCGACACGCACGCTCCGATCATCGTCAAAAAATGCTGTTAAAGGTTAAAACATACAATTAGTTAATGGTATTGACGTCATCGACGTCACTAAGAAGTTTCCAAATATGGCGCACTTCTTGCAAAAGTTATATTTAGATTAAAATTAGGGTTGGCTATGTAAGAAATTCCATGGCCGGTTCTATGGTATTCACACATGACCCATGTGAAATATCAACTTTGTTATCGTTGGGGAACGTTGTACAGTATCTTCAAACCAAATATTTAAATTCATGTCATACACCCAACTACCTGTAGGCCTAACCATGGTTGTATAACATGGCGGATAATGACCCATGTGAAATATCAACGTTGTTATCGTTGGTAAACAGTACAGTATATCTTATCTTTTAAGGCTTGCATGGCAAAATCAAATGTTGATATAAAGTTCTCACTCCTGAGGACGATCAAAGCATATTGATCGAAACATCGAGAAAACTCAACAGCTCTTTTCAGAACTAATATACGTGGTGTACCGCAAACGTTATATCAACATAGTTAGCTTCAAACTAAATATTTCAGTTCATGTCATACACCCACTAGTCTGGGTTCCAGACGGAGTTTTGTCTTAATATTAGTAAAAGGATAAATATTTTGGCACATATGGCGTTTCATACGTATTCTACTTGAGCTTCATGAATACTTGTATTTTTCAGACAAAAAATCGAAATAAAAACAAATAAATAAAAAAAACCACAATAAATACAGACTTGGGGCAAGTCTGTACACCCACCTGCAATCCTAATATTATGGTCGTATGCCATGGCGGAACATCGTTGATCCCATACTGGATTGCGTCATCATCTTTACCAATAAGAGATTCAACGGACTTGCTGGAAATCGCTGATTTTGATGATGATCCGAATGGTTTTTGTAGCTGTGGGAAAGCCTATAACAGATTAACATTTGTATATATGAATGAAAGGTGGAAGGATGAAGTAAAAGTGATGATTTTTAAAGTATTGACGACAGAAGAGGCATTTGATATTGTGAAGTGACATGAATGGAATCACGTGACAGAATAGACATTTGAAAATGACATTGTAATGGCATTGTAATTAATGTAGGCTTAAATAGTCGTGGCTAATGTAAAAATATAATGAATTTGTTTGAATGTTTGCATGGTGAAATCAAATATTGATATAAAGTTTGCGGTATATTAGTTCTGAAAAGAACTGTTGAGTTCCTCGACGTTTCGATCAATATACTTTGAATATTTTTTGATCGTCCTCCAGAGTTCTTTTTGGTACTAAATATACGTGGTGTACCGTACCCTTTATATCAACATAGTAGCAACATACGCAGTACGGTATGTTTGATGACACGAAAATGTAGATGGTACACGAGATAAAAGGATTTCTCCGCATCTTTAAGCACGATTGGCCTTATACAAGTTTTTGGTGGTAAACTCGATTACGATAATTAAATCAGGGAAGAATTTTACTCTTCTTTGAAGGATTAACGTTGTTTTATCAACTGACAGTTTATCCCTGTATAATTATTCTAATATCTGACCGATTTACTTTTCTATTCGGCGGCAGTAAAACGTAGTAATCCAAAACAATTAATTTCAAATGCAGACAAATAGCTTAAGGACCTGTTTTGATAACATTTTAACTTGAAATTCTATCTGCAGAACAATCACTTCTGACTGAATAGACTTGCATCAGACGATACCATGTGTAATGCATACGGCATTGTATGCATTGTTATTATACATACTAGGTTTTTCATAGGTATTCACGCATGAGACTGGTACTTGGGCCTAATGCTTTATCATGTTGTAGACCCTATATACGCTTCAGGCTTTTAATTATAAACTAAAATAGCCCCGTACTTTTGAAAATGGAATTCTTTGTGGGTAGGCCTGCACAATTGAACCATGCCTGATGCTCGCCTCGTAAAAAATACACCTTAGTATTACTGTACAGTATTATGCTTTAAAGAGAGTTAAAGTAATTATATAGCCCCATTTCATTATTATGTCTGACAAACGGTTTGTCTTCTAATAGCAGACTACATTAACTTCTGTCACGGAAACAGTATTTTTTAACGAAAATAAAATATCAAAACTAAACTTAAAATAAACATCAAACAAATATTATTTTGTAATATAAGGCCCTAAATCATCCAAAATATAGTACTGAATGAATGTTTATAATTATTTAAAAAAAATTAAGAATGATAAGGAGATCAGTAATTATGAATTTACGACAACTACTCCGAAACACTATTCCGAAGGTGAAACAGGTTATCACAGAAGAATAAATAAAATACATGTTTACTTTGTTTGGTCAACAGGCTAGCTTATTAATTTAGGTTTATAGACTACACGTGAGCAACATGTGAAGTTTTCGCCCCACAAATTCTACGTTTTGATAGTCTTATCATGACGATAGAAGATAATAACACCTATCTCTGCGAATTTCACGTTTATTTTGGTGTCGAAGTAAGTCTACAATAAAAGAGCAATAACCAAACTTTACCCATAGAAGTTCTTCCTAAAGCATGGTTCCCACTAGGATGAAATGTCATAAGGACGAAACGCAATGACGTAAGCGCAACGCAAGCGAATTGACTAATGGATTATTTGAACTTTCGCTTGTGATTGGTCCAATCGCTTGGGTTGCGGCTTACATAATTGCGTTTCGTCCTAGCGGGAAGCAAGCTTTAATTAAATTCGGCTACGATGCCAAATTAGGGAATTGGAGAAAACGGCTGATCAAATATGACAGCTTTTTTTTTTCTCTTTTGTGGCGCAAACACCACTTTTATTCACATTCATATTATCTCATATTACATAAAATCAGTACAGTACAGTATTATTTAACTTGTAAATGTCGTTACAGTTCATAAGTAACATTTTTACATATATGAATTCTGTATTACTCCTTTTTTCATTAATTTTCTTATATTTTGTTATACACTTGACAGGATCATCATTATTTTTATTTTATTTTATTTCATACTCATCCAACAGCGAGTAACCCGCCAATTACAGGATGGATAAACTATTTAATAATTTCACAAGACAAACATATACACAAGATGCTCTACATAAACAAAGACTTATTATTAAGTCTTTGGGAGTGGAGTTGTAAATTGTCATCTATCATCTATCCCGTTTTAAAATAGTTCACACATTTTCATTTGTTTGTTTTTATTTTACAACCCGGATTATACAATATTATATACATGATAAAAAAAAACAATAATAGCTCAGTACCACCAGTAACCCGTATCACTGTAATTCTTTTTCTGTTAATCGTATCAAATTAGAAATTATATTATCATAATCGTATTTCTTAAAGCTACCCATTTTTCTATACTTGTTTCTTTATTGTTATATGTTTCACATTCAATGTTATATAACATATTGCTTTTAAATGAATTCCATAAAGATTTACCCACTGGCTTATTTAGTGCAGATAACATTTTTATTCTATAAATAGTAAATGCTGCAAAAGTGTAAATATAATCTATTAGCTTATCTCCCGTTCCTAGTATTAATTGTTTAAATGATATATTATTGTGATTTAAACTTACAAAGATACTAAGCATTTTCATCTAATATTTCTGAATAAATATACAACTAAAAAACAAATGATTTTCATTTTCAATTTCTCCACATTTGTCACACGTTTGTGTTTCCTTAACTTTCCACTGATACAGCCGTTTGTTGGTAGGCAGTATTCTATGTAACATCTTATAATTGAATTGTGCTAGTTTCTTATCTTTCATTTTACATACTTTCCGTAACCAAGAAGTTTTCCAATCAATGTTGTTATCATTGAAGTACTCTTCCCATTTTAGTTGTGACATTGGAATAATGAAATATTCTTTCACAAACCATGAGTATATTAGTTTGGTAGTATTAATCTCATACTTGGTCCCAACTAATTCATCATTATCATCACAATTGAAAATATCTACCTCCTTAATAATACGTTTCCATTGAATTGGTATTGCCTTAATAATGCACAAATACTCATTTAACCAGTTTGTTTTACATTGTAGTTTCACCAGTATTTCGTTTGATGTTAAAAAAGCGTTCTTATTAACAATGTCTTTAATACTGATAATGCCACTGTATATCCAATGCTTGTAGAAAAGCGATTTTTTTTTTAGTTTAATGTAGTGGTTTCCCCACAGTTGCTCATTCATTATATCGTTATAAGTTTCAGGTTTTTTTTTAGAGATTCTGTTATAATTTATGTTGGCTTTTATCATATTTTGTAAAACAGTGGAATTTATCAGAATTAACATCAATAATGTTATAACATGACATATTAAGTAAACCATTAACATCACATATTTTTTTAATATAATACATTGGAATATTTTTCCATTTAGCACCATCATCATTCATAATTCTTTTTAACCAGCCACACATGAGTGCGTTAATATGAAGAGTAAAATCAGGCATTTTAATACCTCCCATCTCAACTTCACCAATTAGAGTTTTTCTTTTTATCTTTTCCCTTTTATTGTTCCAAATAAAATTATATATTAGATTTGTAACTTGTGTATATACATATTTTGGAACATCAGTGATATTTGCAGCATATGTTAATTTAGATAGTGCAAGACTTTTCAGGATTATTATTCTACCAAAAATTGAGAGATTTCTAGCATTCCATTGTTTTAAAGTCTTTTCTAGCTCTATTAATTTAACATCCCAGTTTTTTCTGGTACATTCTTCTGTATTATACCCTACATATATGCCTAAAATTTTGATCGGGTGTTTTATCCAATTTAATTCTAAAGGTCTATCTATTCTGTTCTTCCATTTACCAATCCAAAAAGCATTTTTTTTTTTTTTAGTGTCATTCCAGATACTTCGCAAAAACGTTCAATTACACTGACTGCTGACTTAATACTTTTGTCATTACCAACATACAAAACAGTATCATCTGCTAATTGGCTTATTCTAGCTTCTATGTTATTTTCATTATTTGGAAGTTTAATACCCTTATAGTCATCTTTGTTTCTTATTCTAGATGCCATTACTTCAACCACTAAAATGAATAACAGAGCAGATAGAGGACAACCTTGTCTAATACCTCTTTCCATTTTAAAATTGTTCGAAACCCAACCATTGTTAACTGTGACACATTCAACGTTATTGTATAATACTTTTACCCAGTTACAAAAGAACATTCCAAAGTTAAACTTTTCTAGAACATTGAACATAAAATCTCTACTAATAGAGTCAAAAGCCTTCTTAAAATCTACGGTAATTATTGCCCCTTCGATATCATTACACTCTGTATAATAAAGCAGGTCTTCTATTAACCGAATGTTTTCACCAGCGAAACGGCCTTTTATATAACCTTTTTGGTCTGAACTTACTATTGATTTAATAACCATTTTAAGTCTGTTACTTAATACATGTGCAAGAATTTTGTAATCGGTGTTTAAGAGGGTAATGGGGCGCCAATTATTCAAATTTTCTCTTTCTCCATCCTTGAACAAAAGCGTGATTACACCTCGTTTTTGCGAAAAGGATAATTCTTGAGAATTATAACTTTCATTTAACGCATCGCAAATTAAATGTTTAATATTGTTAATAATTAACAAGGAATTAATTAATTAATTGTAATATGTTTAACACTTAGACCATCCGATTCAGGTGTTTTATTTTTTTCCATGACAGCTGGTAAAAGCAATATGTCATATATTTTTTATTTTTATAGAAATAAATAATGAGTAAAATCAGGCATTTTATTAAAGTATGATAACCACAGAGGGAATTATAATTCATCAATGTTATAACTTATGCACGGTTGTAGGTATATCTGTAAGAAGAATTTACACAACTAAAAGATTTGCCATTGACGTTGCATGGCTGAGTAATTTCATACTTGCCATCACATAATGGTTATTCTTTTTGTACCGAAAGACTGGCATTCTTCATTTAACGAATGAATAAAGGAGAACAAAAAGTACCGCACAGTTCAATCCGCATACAATACAATACACGCATATACATAATCTAGCTGGACTCTGATCGCTTCACGTATAGTATAATAAATATATATAAACATTAAAACCAGAACATGTGAATGAAATGAAACAGGTAGAATTTGAAATAGAATCCGAGTGTAATAAGGTGATATATCGGATAGGCAAATGTCAATGAATAAATGAATGTCGTGCTATGTGGATATGCCATGTGCGTCTACTGGTAGTACAATACGGACATCCCTTCTAAAGCTCAAACATTTAGTAACTACCGGACCTCTAGACACTGTTTTGTTATGTACACTGTTACTTCAAGACAAATACTGATTAATAACAATATAGATTGGTCAACCTTGGTTCATTATGTACCTAACCTCAACAAATACACTAGCAAACCTTACAAACTTTAAAGTTCTTAGCCTGTATGGTTTGGTAATTTGTACAAGTCTTACCTCCACTTCCACAATAGAGTCAGGCCCATCGTGGACAGAGTTTTCACCTGTCTTGTTGTTCATTTTAACTCCGGTTCAGGCTCGTCAAGGAATGAAGGCTAGGTTGATAACAAAACACACCGTATTTTGGGTTTATTCACAATACAATCAACAACAACAGGTATTGTTTAACCGTTCAGTAACATAGAGGGCGGGCTGTAACGTATCTATTTAGCTGTCGGTCGAGTTTAATCTTAGAAAAACTGTATGTTGCAGATTAAAGCTTGGTTCTCACTAGCGACGCAACGTAACGCAATCTACGCAACGTAAGAAAATGCCCTTCCAATCATTGTGTTTGAAATCAAACCTACGATATTTGCAGCATTATTGCGTCGTTGGTTCCCACTTGTGATTACGCAATACAGCAGCACTTTGCGTCGATACGTCGCTACGTTGCGTTTTAGTGGGAACCACCCTTCAGATAGAATTATTTTTCGACCTTCACCTTTTCAATACTGTAATAGATTAGTTGAAGCACCGATGTATTATCTAATCTAACAAATTATTAAAGTTTAAAATAATATCACAATAACACTTTTATTTTGCTGTTTATTTTTATGCTTTGAAGACCATCTTTTTAAAGAATATAAACTTATATTATCTTCCAGTCAAGCAAACTAGTACATAGTATAAAATAGCTTATAGAATTTGTCATATTTACAACTGTAAATTACTGTTTAGTAGAAAATACAATGCAATCACTAAAGCTTGGTTCCCACTAGCGACGTAACGTAACGCAACCTACGCAACGGAAGAAAATGCCCTTCCAATAATTGTGTTTTCCCCCGCCTGCGTGAAATCAAACCTGCGCTTTTTGCAGCACTATTGCGTCGTCGGTTCCCACTTGTGATTACGCAATACATCACGTTGCGTCGATACGTCGCAGCGTTGCGTTCTAGTAGTGGGAACCACGCTTACCGCGCCGCTTTGATAACATAGCTATTAAGAATTCTTAAACTTTCTATAAAAAAAAAATTATTTATATGAAATTCACCGACCTGCAGTGTAAATGTATTTTTACATTCAATATAAACGACAGCCACAGTGGTATTTTTGACTTTTTATACTTCTCCAAATATGTTTCCATATCTTATTTTATATAAAATACTCTATCTAGTATCAATTCTCAAATTATAATCTACAACTTCTATTGTAACAAACTTATTAATTTTACTTACATTATTATTATACAAATTATTAATAATGGTACATAAATATCAAAATATTACAAACAAATTAGTGTTTAGTTGAGAACAACAGAATGTAAACATTTTCTAATCTAAAATGTATTTATTGTTAATTTAATACACAAATATAAACTATATTTTCTTATGAAATTGTAATCTATTTTTAACATTAAAAAATGGTTTAAATTTTAAATAACACTCTTTTATTTCTACACTATTATAAAAATGTGAATTTTTGCGAAAATAAATGATCGCAAGAAAATTAAGTAGCATGAAAACAATTATTAAATTTAATGTGTTTCATAATTCTAAAATTAGCAATATTTACATTACAAAAATATTAAATGTTTTAGTATTAAATAGAACATGCCATAGAGGTAGACTAATCTCATCTTTCTATGTTGTTAGTATTGCTTTAAGAACGTCACCAACGGATATTTTGAAAGATATGACACGCCGTTTGTGCCAAAATCTTTTCCGTCTAGAACCAAGAATAGTATAATTAATAAAATACAAAAACTAATTAGTATTTTAAAAAAAATAAGATTTTATAATAATAAAACAATTGGCAGTTTAAATACTTGAAAAAATAATAAAAAACAATTTTGATATACCATTATGACTATGGATCAAATAATAGTCAATAGACAGTATTAAATTTACAACAACATATAAAATAAAAAATAAAGTTGTATTGTTTTTATCCATTAATTGTAGTGCAAGGAATAATTCTCCGGCCATGGCGGATTGCGTTTTGGTTGTTTTGGTTTCGGTACTTTCCTCGGAAAACCTAGAAAATAGAAACAGAACGTTTGTCATTTAGCAGGTTAATCAACACCATATACTTTATATCTATAAATTTAATTTTCACACCGACTTTATTTTACCTTTTTTTTTTACGAGGGTGGTCCAACAAGCCGAAACTAATTAGGGATGCTCAGAACAATACAATTTGACAAAAAAAACCCATTCAAATAAAATACTCACATATATCTGTGTTTTCATATGTAATTGGTCCTGGGCTAAATGTTACTTGTGTCTCGAAGGTGGCTGTCCCTGAAAGAAATAGTAATTTAGTAACACTGTGTCCAAACATGCGTTTGTATTGTTTAGAATAATGCTGCACAAAAACAACAATGTCAAAATCTACACTATCAAACTTTATGTGACCAAAAAAATGTGATGTGCCCATATATGGACATGATGATGTCATATCACTAACCATATTTGGGCATATCACACTTTTTTTGTCAAACTAGTTTGATAGTGTAGACAGAGCTTTAGCACTTAATATTACATTACCCTTATTTGATACACCTATTATCCAGGTTAATAAAGAACTCACTTATTGCTTCAAAAATGTGCATGTCATGTTCTCCTTGTTTTGGTTGTGGTTGCTGTGGATGCTGTGGTTGCTGTGGCAGCTGAGGTTGAGATGGAGCAGAGGAAGATGAACTAGATGAACCACCGGAAGAAGTGAGGCTGGGAAAGTCTGGTAGTTTGGGTCGTTTCTTTAAAAAAGGAAAGCAACATATAAACAAACATAACTGTTTTGTGAAAAATGGTGTAAAAGTAGAAAAAAAACCATGTTGGTTTGTATATAGGTATGGCACGCCATATGTGCCAAACAATTTTTGTTGCAAGTATTTATTAAGCTGAAAAAAACATACATTATTTATAAGGTCCACAGAGGAGCCAATCAAACAGAAATACTTCTTTAATAAAATACTTACTCCGAAAATTTTTCCCAAGGTTATAGTTGGAAAATGATTGCGTTTAGGTTTCTCATTCGCTTCATCTGTTGATATGAAGAGAAAAAAAATCAAAATACAAAATTAAATGATAATCTATTAATAATTTGCAATGAGATTTTAACTAGAACCTAAAAACAGAATGCAGTCGTAAATGAAGTGTACGCATGGCGTTTTTGTGCTTGGTTCCAAGTCGTAAAGATTGCAATTACTGTAGCATACCTATCGTCTGGTACATTTCTTTCGTTCTTTGCGGTATTACAGGGATATCATCATCCTCCTCATCATCATCAAAGGAATCATCAGTAAAAGACCAAGCCAAGTTAGATGAGGCATTACTAGCCTCACTTACTAAGCGTGAGTTGGTTGATGCTTTACATGAAAGTGAAAGAAGAAAAGGAAAAAAGAAATAGATGATCTGAAGAATACGAATACTGAGAACTACTTCATGCAAAAATAGGAGATGTTGAACACTAAGGCTCTGTTTACACTATCAAACTGTATGTGATGTGCCCATATATGGACACGATGATGTCATATCACTACCATATTTGGGCATATCACTACAATATTTGGGCACATCACACTAGTTTGTTAGTGTAGACAGAGCTTAAGATTTTGATAGCAGAACATACTAAATGTTTATATATAGAAACATCATTGATATGATAGCATCTTCCTCCAATTAAAGACCACTAGACGCCGTCAATTGAAATCTCTTAAAAGTGAACTTGTTTGTTTAAGTCTTTGGTAGTTTTGGTCAACAAAGTTACTTAAGCTCTGTCTACACTATCAAACTTTATGTGATGGCCCCATACATGATTATGTCATATCACTACCATATTTGGGCACTTCACAATTTTTTGTCAAACTAGTTTGATAGTGTAGACAGAGCTTTAGGGCTACTGGGTAGTCCTTAAAATGGACGAAGATGAAATGATGCAAGATACTAAAAAAAAAAAAATTTAAAAAAAAAGAATAAATATGTCCAACCAACAACTAACTATACTATAAGGAGCATTTTTATGAATTTAAAAAGCATGTTTTTTGTGTTTTGTTTTTAATATTAAAACTACTTTGCATTATGTTTAGAAAAAAAATCTAGCTAAAATAAGTTTCATGACAATCACATGATGCTAATTGCTGATTCGCTCCAGCAAATATGGCCCAGTACAATTTGATTGGCTGCACTATGATTTACTGTAATTTGATTGGATGATGTAGAACTGTCACTTTTTCAAATGTTTTTTTTGGTGATGTGATGTATTAAATTTAAACAACATGTTAACATCACATGCGTAATGTTTTTTAGTGCACAAAATAATTAATTCAGGGTAAACATGCAAGAGAACGTATGAAAACAAATAAAATATAAAAAGAAGATTTCAGATTCCAACAGAAAATATCTTAGAAGCAAGAGATATAATTGGATATTTGCTATAGAAACTGGTTTATAAATGATAATGTATTCTTGTATAGCGCCACTCTAAATAAAATGATCGCTGGTGGCGCTTTTCTTTATGGACTTTACCTCTTGGTTCTTGCGGTTGCTGAAAGTCGCCAACTTCTGCGTATGCCGAATCTTCAGTGTAAGCACTTTGTCCAACTGCTTTAGATCTTTCCAGGTCTTGCGGTGTGATATCCTCGTATGTTCTATCTAGCGAAACTTGTTTCTTTTGTGGCGGCGGCTTTCTAGCATCTAGTACACCGTCGATGGTGGTGGTTGCGTAAGGAATCATGACCTCAGCATCTTGTATTCCGTATGCGGCACACTCCTCCGTTCCGGACACTTTTTCTCTTTCTATCAGTTCTGGAAGATGACTTGAAAGGTCGACATAAGCATACTCTCCATTGCTCTGTGATGATGGTAGTGCAGGTAAGGAGCCTTTAGTGGTTAATGGTGGTGAAGGTTGGTTTGGTTTTGGTGTCGGTACGGAAGCTGTTGATACCTTTGGTGATGGTGGGCAGGGTAGAGCAGATTTTGGATTTGGTAGGGAAACTCTTTTGACAGCTTTTGGTGGGAGTTTCATCGCTGTTTTCGTGGTTGGTTGGGAAGACTGATTTTCAGTTGGAAGAGGTGATCTCCCTTGTGGCGATTGTTGGTTGAACTGAATATTAAAGTCTCGTTTTGGTTTCGATGGCGGCACTTTCTTTTCAAGTTCTGGTCTGATGACTTCATAAGCACTTGAGTTATCCTCGGCTTCTTTCCCCGATACATTTCTTGTAGTGGGAAGAGGAATAGGTAGTTGAACCTTTGGAGGGAACACACTTCTTGCAATTGGCTTAGGCTCTGATTGAAACTTTAGGACTTCGGATGGTTTCTTCTGTTCAAGAGATAACCGTTTAGAAACATCTGGTGGCTTAGTCTGCAAACCACCAGTCAGATTCTTTTGCCGCTGCAGCAACATGTTTTGAACACCAGCTATTTTACTATCTGTGTCTGACAATCGTTTTACGGTACCTTTAGAATGATGAGCATTCTCAAGAACGGAGTCGTAAGAACGTCTTTGAGCTGGTGCTGGTGAAACCGGGAAAGATGGCACTTCTTGCTTTGATTTCATCACTTTATTCTCTGACGTTCTTAGTGTTGAGAACACAGCTTGCTTCCCTGGCATGGGGGAAGTTGGTTTATTAGTGGGAATAGGAGGTTTAAATGGTACAGCTGGCTTCGAGGAGGATACACTAACTTTTGTACTTTCGACATCAAAGGATTGAGATTTCTTGGGAATCTCTGGCTGATGTGCTGGAATTGAAGGAGCTGTAGAAGAACAAATAGAAAACAGTTTTTGAATTAATCAAACTACCTACAAACTACTACATTAATACAACACAGTCGATACTTCAACTCAGAATTGGTTGATTCGAGGTACTACTAGGTGACAAAAAAACAATACAATATGGAATCTTAGGTAGTAGAAGTTCTAAAGAATGCACACTGTCCTATTTCAGGTATAAACAAATTCTTAATCATAAGCCCTATACAAAATTGGCCAATGGGTTTATACTTGAGGAGTATTGAAGTGACCCATTTCAAATAATTCAAATGTTGGTTTCATTAGAGAAAATTATACGACAAGTTAGACTTACCCCTTTGAGCTTCTGGTCTTGGTATAAGGTCCTGCCAAGTTAAAATAAACAAGTAATAACATTTTTGATATGAAAGTTTTTTAACAGACAAGAAACACATTTTTGCCTAAATCTGATATACAAAACCAAATCTCTACTGGGAAAAGTGGTTTCTATATCAATTAGATTTTTAAAAAATAAATAAAACATTGATGTTGGGAAGTAAAGTTTATGATTTTATAAACAACTTACGGGATCTATAGTCCAGTTCTCGTACGTGTGTCCGTCATCAAATTTCATGTCATACTTATTTTGTAATGTTTCCCGAAACAGTGCTGCAGCTGCTTTGTGAACGAGTTCATATTGCTCCTGTGTAAAAATAAATCATACATGGTCACAAATTTAGATTTAGAATAGATAAGATTTACGATAAATAAAACTAAAGCATGAAGGAAAATATAAAGTAAGAGTAAAACACAAATCATATAACCTCAATTTATATTGAATAAATGAACACTTTTATTGAAGTTAGACTTACCTTTGATTGCACTA
The DNA here is from genome assembly GCF_964355755.1 of Antedon mediterranea. Lineage (NCBI taxonomy): Eukaryota > Metazoa > Echinodermata > Crinoidea > Comatulida > Antedonidae > Antedon > Antedon mediterranea. Next base: position 22,207,953 of record NC_092678.1, on the reverse strand, counting down.
TAGCATGCCTTTGTTTTCTCATTTCCAAAATTATTGATTTCAGACTAAAGTCCTCATCAATCATCTAAAAAGAAATAATATTCATTAATTTTCTAAATAAATATAATTGGACAACAGATGGTAACAACAAAAATTAACTTTATGATTCATTACCTCATCTCTTAATAAATTCCTTACGTAATCGATAACACAAATTGTTCCCGTTCGTCCACAACCAGCACTGTAGAAAAACAAATAATGATAAGTGAGGTAAAACAAGAAAAAGCCCAACGGTTGCTGTGCCCGTAGCACTAAGGACCAACCAAGGTTAGAAAAGGGGTTTCCGGAATGTGTAAGATTTAAAACCACTGGCTTATAGTTTTCTTTTCAGTATTTGCCAATTTTTTGACATATCATCATATGCAACATCAGAAGGAAAGATTGTAGGGAAGATGGACAGGAAACGGTCAAGAACCTTATGGTTTGGTAAAACAGCAGACTACAGAAGTTCTGATGCTCTCCACTCTGTATACAGCATGTGGGGAGTGAAGATAATCTGGAAAGTTGCTGGTCAAAGGTCATCAACCTGCTTTCAGAAGATGGTACTCAGAGATAATATTGATATAACTTGTCATCTAACCTGCAGTGAATAAGAAGAGGCATGGTGCCGTCCACCTGATAGTCTCGCATCTTCTTCACCATATTAATGATAGCTTCAACTGTCGTAGGTACTCCATGGTCCGGCCATGATGTGTAATGAAATTGAAACAACTGCTTTTGATCCTGACATTAAAAAACCCATAGAGTTATTAGATTAAATCTAGAAAGTAAACTAGGTGATAGCAAGAATATTTGCTATGATATGATATGCCAGTTTTCAAAACAAATGGACAAATAAAGACACTATGAATTTATTCTATCGTCTTGGCACTTACCTCTCCTTTCGAAACAAGAAGTTTTCGTATCAAAAAATCTTTCGTTATGCATTCTTGACTAATCTAAAATAAGAAAGAAAATATATAGATAGATATAAAACTGACTGTTTTAATACTTCATAAAGTGGAGAAAAAAAGTAAATAACAGGAAAAGGAAGGAAAAAGAATATTTTAATAATGGAGATATACAAACCTGTTGCACCCTCATTTCACCAAATGGAAGACTTTCATTTTCCTCACACCAATATTTCTGACATTTATGCTGAAAAATATGATGTGAAAGTGTAATAATTTATGCTTCTTGGTTTCAGAAAACAAACAAAATTAAAAAAGTATGTTTCAATGTAGACTATACTATCAAACTTATTTGACAAAAAAAAAATGTGATGTGCCCAAATATTCTAGTGATATGCTTAAATTTGGTAGTGATATGATATCAACATTTCCATATTTTTTTTGTCAAACAAGTTTGATAGTGTAGACAGAGCTTAAAGTCTTTGATGTTGAGTTTGAAACTAAAATTCTATTTTTAAACACAATTAGTTGGCTCCAAATTACTTAGTTCAAATTAACAAGACAATCATCTTGTTTAATGAACAGCGACAAATAAATATAATATTGACATTTGGCCATTAAGGGTATTTTGGCAATATTTGTTAATCAACTAACCAAACAGATACTATATGCAAATGAATGATAGAACAGAATTATCTTTGTAAATATGTAATGTAAATTATTACTACTAGAATTCAAAAAAAGTTCCTCTACAAGGTAAACATGGTGATAATGTAGGTAAGGTCCTTTTTTTCTTTTTAAATTTGTGTTTTTAAACAATTTGTTCGCAATAAGTTTTACTAATTGTAATAACGGTATATAAATGAACACTGGCCCTTAGTAACTGTGATAAACACATACTTTATTTAGTGTGGCTGCATTCCGCTACGTTCACGTAGAACAACAACAACTTATAATATGTGTGGTGGCGCTATATATGTATGGAGCGCCATGTGGGCATAAAGCCACTCTTGATATTACACTACTTAATAGTACTAAATTTGTACCTGAATTTGGTGTAGAAAACATTTCTTTGTATTGCTAATATTTAAAGTTGTATTACCTTCCCTAGTTCATATTCATTACACGCCATGACAACAATCTGAGCATTGCTCTCCCAAATTAATCGCCAGAAGTCAGCAACAGTCTGGGGTAGTGGTCCTTGTGCTGCAATGTACACAGGCTTGTCATTGTGATCCTTTAAATAACATGAAAAAAAAAAACGATTTTTTAATCAACATTATTGCAGATATATTTTGTAGCGGAAGATATGTTGAAAACATTTACAGTTACTTTTCTGGTTACCATAAAATTATGGTATGGGTAAAAATAAACATGCTAGTGTGAACCAGGCTTATGTAGCCATGAATATGCTAGTGTGAACCTGGTCTATGTAGCAATAAACACGCTAGTGTGAACCAGGCCTATGTAGCAATGAACACGCTAGTGTGAACCTGGTCTATGTAGCCATGAACATGCTAGTGTGAACCTGGTCTATGTAGCCATGAACATGCTAGTGTGAACCTGGTCTACAGTATGTAGCAATGAACATGCTAGTGTGAACCTGGTCTATGTAGCTATGGACATGCTAGTGTGAACCTGGTCTATGTAGCCATGAACATGCTAGTGTGAACCTGGTCTATGTAGCCATGAACACACTAGTGTGAACCAGGCTTATGTAGCCATGAACATGCTAGTGTAAACCAGGCCTATGTAACTGTGAACATGCTAGTGTGAACCTGGCCTATGTAGCAATGAACAGGCTAGTGTGAACCTGGTCTATGTAGCCATGAACATGCTAGTGTGAACCTGGTCTATGTAGCCATGAACACGCTAGTGTGAACCTGGCTTATGCAGCCATGAACATGCTAGTGTGAACCTGGTCTATGTAGCCATGAACATGCTAGTGTGAACCTGGTCTATGTAGCAATGAACACGCTAGTATGAATCTGGCCTATGTAGCAATGAACATGCTAGTGTGAACCTGGTCTATGTAGCAATGAACACGCTAGTATGAATCTGGTCTATGTAGCCATGAACATGCTAGTGTGAACCTGGTCTATGTAGCAATGAACACGCTAGTATGAATCTGGCCTATGTAGCCATGAACATGCTAGTGTGAACCTGGTCTATGTAGCAATGAAAATGCTAGTGTGAACCTGGTCTATGTAGCCATGAACATGCTAGTGTGAACCTGGTCTATGTAGCCATGAACATGCTAGTGTGAACCTGGTCTATGTAGCCATGAACACGCTAGTGTGAACCTGGTCTATGTAGCCATGAACACGGTAGTGTGAACCTGGCTTATGTAGCAATGAACATGCTAGTGTGAACCTGGTCTATGTACAGTAGTCATGAACATGCTAGTGTGAACCTGGTCTATGTAGCCATGAACATGCTAGTATGAACCTGATCTATGTAGCCATGAACACGGTAGTGTGAACCTGGTCTATGTAGCCATGAACATGCTAGTGTGAACCTGGTCTATGTAGCCAGGCTAGTTTGAATCTGGTCTATGTAGCAATGAACATGCTAGTGTGAACCTGGTCTATGTAGCCATGAACATGCTAGTGTGAACCTACTCTATGTAGCCATGAACATGCTAGTGTGAACCTGGTCTATGTAGCCATGAACATGCTAGTGTGAACCTGGTCTATGTAGCCATGAACACACTAGTGTGAACCAGGCTTATGTAGCCATGAACATGCTAGTGTAAACCAGGCCTATGTAACTATGAACATGCTAGTGTGAACCTGGCCTATGTAGCAATGAACACGCTAGTGTGAACCTGGTCTATGTAGCCATGAACATGCTAGTGTGAACCTGGTCTATGTAGCCATGAACACGCTAGTGTGAACCTGGCTTATGTAGAAATGAACATGCTAGTGTGAACCTGGTCTATGTAGCCATGAACATGCTAGTGTGAACCTGGTCTATGTAGCAATGAACACGCTAGTATGAATCTGGCCTATGTAGCAATGAACATGCTAGTGTGAACCTGGTCTATGTAGCAATGAAAATGCTAGTGTGAACCTGGTCTATGTAGCCATGAACATATGCTAGTGTGAACCTGGTCTATGTAGCTATGAACACGCTAGTGTGAACCTGGTCTATGTAGCCATGAACACGGTAGTGTGAACCTGGCTTATGTAGCAATGAACATGCTAGTGTGAACCTGGTTTATGTAGTCATGAACATGCTAGTGTGAACCTGGTCTATGTAGCCATGAACAGGCTAGTGTGAATCTGGTCTATGTAGCAATGAACATGCTAGTGTGAACCTGGTCTATGTAGCCATGAAAATGCTAGTGTGAACCTACTCTATGTAGCCATGAACATGCTAGTGTGAACCTGGTCTATGTAGCAATGAACATGCTAGTATGAACCTGGTCTATGTAGCCATGAACATGCTAGTGTGTAAACCTGGTCTATGTAGCAATGAACACGCTAGTGTGAACCTGGTCTATGTAGCCATGAACAAGCTAGTGTGAACCTGGTCTATGTAGTAGCAATGAACACGCTAGTGTGAATCTGGCCTATGTAGCAATGAACACGCTAGTGTGAACCTGGTCTATGTAGCAATGAACACGCTAGTGTGAACCTACTCTATGTAGCCATGAACATGCTAGTGTGAACCTGGTCTATGTAGCCATGAACAAGCTAGTGTGAACCTACTCTATGTAGCAATGAACACGCTAGTGTGAACCTGGTCTATGTAGCCATGAACATGCTAGTGTGAACCTGGTCTATGTAGCAATGAACACGCTAGTGTGAACCTACTCTATGTAGCAATGAACACGCTAGTGTGAACCTGGTCTATGTAGCCATGAACAAGCTAGTGTGAACCTGGTCTATGTAGTAGCAATGAACATGCTAGTGTGAACCTGGTCTATGTAGCAATGAACACGCTAGTGTGAACCTACTCTATGTAGCAATGAACACGCTAGTGTGAACCTGGCCTATGTAGCCATGAACATGCTAGTGTGAATCTGGCCTATGTAGCAATGAACACGCTAGTGTGAACCTACTCTATGTAGCCATGAAAATTGACAAATAACCATAATACAAATGACTTCCCATTGTTTAACATCTTTTACGTCACACACAAGGAAGGCAACTATAAGCATTGATTATGATAACATCAATTCTAATATATTATTTCCTCAAGATTAAAACATTTTTATCTTGGTATCTTAATTCAATAAAAAAAACAATGAAACACTTAATAATAAAACGTGTGAAATTACCTCATAAACTATAGCCTTGGCTAAACAATTGTGTCTAATATAATTGTATTTCAATAATTTATTAAACAATACAGATTTAATGATAAAATTTAATGGCCGCAATAATTTTTGAAACCATAATTAAACTAAAGGTCAAATATTTGAATTGTTCCATGACAGTTACGAAATTGTTTGTTATCAATGTCTCACTATATTAAATTTAAAGGATCATGTGAAAATTATACTACTTCAGTTACTGCAGTAATTACATTTTTAATTTTAATGCAATAATGTATGATTTTAGTTTGTTCTAAAAGTGTCTGGGTTAGTCACTACAATAAACAATGATGCATATGATGATCACCAACAAAAATATTACTGCTAGTTTTACAAAGAAAAATATGATGTGCGCAAATATGGTTGGTAGTGATATGGCATCATCATGTCCATATATGGGCACATCACATTTTTTGTCACTTAAAGTTTGATAATGTAGACAGAGCTTTAACCAGGTTAAATAGTAAACTTAAGGTAGTTACTGCAGTAACTGCAGTAGAATAATTTTGAAAACTTTATAATATTTAGTAATAAATAATTTATTATTGTACAGTTGAATTAGTTGAAATACAGTGAGTCCCGGAAGAGTGCACAGTTAATGTGTGAAACATAAAAGATTAACAATCAAAATGTAGTTCAGGTCAAATTTACAATAGCAAATATACAATGTTAAGTATTGACAAACAGTATTATATAGTGTAGTAGTGAGAATACAGTAGGTCAACTTATTGATACTTTGCTATGTTTGTACTTGGCTTTTTTAAATTCAGTAAAAGGGCCAAAAATTAAAATTTTAATTGAGAATGCCAAGCGTGTGTTTTACTACTGTATGATCATTTCTTATTTTCCGAATAATTTTTTTATCAAGGTTTGACCTTTCTTTTCATCGTTGTTCTTCTTTTTGACCTTTAGAATAGCCAGGAAATAATGATACAAAATAAAATACTGTCAGATAATGCAACTACCCGGTTTTTCTTTAAATTTCCATAAACAATAGTTTACAGATCTGGTATGTAAACAGTTTAACATCCAGAAATAAAATACTTACGGTCCTACACTATATAGCTTTTCTTTTTATTTGTAAAGCTCTGTCTACACTATCAAACTATTTTGACAAAAAAGTGTGATGTGGCCAAATATGGTAGTGATATTCCCAAATATGGTAGTGATATGACATCATCGTGTATGGGCACATCACATTTTTTTGTCACATAAAGTTTGATAGTGTAGACAGAACTTAAGTGGTAATTGTCTACTACTAAACATTGAGTACTATCAATTCATCAATTGAAATTTAGTTTAAATCTGAAAAATCACTTGTGATTTTTCTGCTAGAGTGCATTGATATTGTAGGCCACCAAACAGCATTGATAGGGCAGGCATATGTAAAGGGCATAAATAAGGGCTTCATTTATACCTGCCCTATCAATGCCCTTTACATTAGGGCAGGTATCAAAGCATTGAACAGTGACAATGACAATGGCAATCCTTGGCCAGGCTTTTTAAAAATATTATTAATATTATAAAAACATAATAACGAAATCAATTCAAACTACCTTTAGATAATTTGCATTAATGTAGTCCGAACCTGGTATGCCCTCTATCTCGGACAACACAACTCGTGTATAATCAACTGCAAAAAAAAAAAAAAAATTCATAATAATATATAGGCTTCTGATGTAAATGTCATATACTGTATAATAGGTTAATATTATAACATTTCTTAAAATTCTCTAATTTCTAATGAAAAGAATTACGCTCTTTCCCTTAAAAATTAATTTTCATCCATTATTGTTCTTTTTGAATCAAAAGATGTGGGGAATGAATTGGGCATATTTCACTGCAAGCGTACAATAACTTACAAGGTAAAATATCTTTATATCGGTTCTTCTTAAGATTGCAATCCAATTCGCCTGCAGTTGTCGGGAAAGTTTTCTGCATTTTATACTTGGTTGATTGACTCTTCACACTCTGAAATAAAAATGAATGATGATGATAATAAATCAGAGAGATACATGATAACACAATCTTAAAAAACCATTGCCAAATCTAGATATATACGGTACCTGTATTCTTTGCTTTAACAATTATGTTATTTTCAACTTGGCAACAGGTTCATATTCTATCTTAGAAATTCATTGCTTGCCAAATATAGAAATGTATTCCTTGCTTTTATAATTATGTTATTTTCAACTTGGCAACAGGTTCATATTGGAGGCTTAAATGATTTGGTTGGAAGTGTTGAAATAAGTGCATTAAACCTTCTGAAGTACGGTATTATGTAAGTCACTATACTGAAAAGCAATGCTGGACTTCCTATGAGGAAATAGCAATGTTATTATATACAGAGTGTTTTAAACCTTGCGATTTCAATATTTGTTGTTAAATAAAGATAAAAATTGAGTACTTTACTCAGAGGTTTTGGATTGACCAATACAGGGTATTTTAATGAGAATTTTCGTTTTATTGTACGTTTTAATAAACATTATAAATTGTACTTAAGGATTAATAAAGCCCTCCAAAAATTATTACTTTTTTATGGAATTGATACTATTTACAATTTATATATATTATATATTATTATTATTACTGCCTTTCCGCTGAAAAGTCTGCCGACATTTCCGCTTGGGCTGCTCCGTAAATCCCTTTTACTAGTTTCTTCCAGTCTGATCTTTCATTGGCTAGTTCTTTAAGTTGTTTCATGTCTTTCTTTGTTTTCAATTGTCCGGGAACAGATAATAAACTTAATATAGATCATCCTATACATTTAATATGACGTATCTTTACTTTTTTTAATGTACTTTTGTAAGTGTTTACCTATCTACTCAGCATGATTAAGGGTTATATAATTAATATTGTGTACTGTACTGAAAAGATTAAGGATAATTCAATGTTTTTAAAAAATTCTATAGATTTTTTAAAGATTTCTAAAGAGATAGCCTTGGAAAGAGGATACACCAACCCACATTACACTATCATCCTGGTTATTTCAGGGAATTAAAATTCCTGTATTTTTTTTATTATTGGAATTATTTGAATAAAAAGACTTTTTGTGCGCTAATACGGCACAGTAGGTGCAGTTTAAAAAAGTTTTTTTTTTTTTTTAACAGAATCTGTAAACTAAGCCGTATCTTTATTTTATATCTTACCTAAAAGTAAGAAATAAAAGGAAGCCAAGATATTATAATCAAATATTTATATACTAATATTACTCAGGTATCAACAAAATTATTTTGATACAGATACTACTGTACAGTTTTACATTTTTTTCTGTGAAACATATAAATTTAGTTTTTATTGCAGCGTATATGATTGTCCCGAAACAATCTAGCTATTTAAATAGAGAATAATCAAAATACAGTTGTTACTGCAGTAACTGGAGTAGAATATCTTTTAACATGGTGTATTCTTTTAAATTTATAGAAGATTCTTTAGATTCATTGCCAATAAAAATGATTTAATTCATAAACACAGGTTTGTGCAACATGCAATTCATATAGTAGTGTAGTATTTCTAGCAGGAAAGGTAAATAACTTACAGAATAGAAAATGAAACAATATTAAGTTGTTTCAGTCATATTACTGTATGGATGCTAATAAAGCAGTTTTGTTTTAACTAATTCTAATTCAGACAAGTATATTGCAACTGAATATCATGATGGTACATTTAGAAGGGTGCATCCTCTGCATATTCCAACCCCTCCTCCTATCTATGATATGATCTGACATTTTATTTAATTATTCAAAAATTAATATATTTAATTCTGCTGTTATGTACTGTAATTTATTAATGAAGTAGTAAAATATGTATTCTAGTATTACTACACTGTTGGTTTTAACTTTTATACAATACATCAGGTCTACTCCTAATATTACAATACAATGGAAACAATAATAATCGTACTATATTGAATAAAGTGATGAATATTATAATACTACTAATTAATAATAAATAAGCCAATGTCTAGGCCATTTAATCTTGTATTTGTTTATGACGTTTTGCATTGATTTATTAATTAATAATTAATAATATTAATATTATTAAAAAGTAACATTATTATTATTAATTACAATACTCTAAAAAAATAATAAATGAAATACGAAATTGAATCATTAGGCCTAGCCTAGGCCTACGTGATACTGTATTTCTGACACAAAATCCTAGGCTAGGCCTTAGGCTACAAATTAAGGTTGCATGGCTACACATTTGCAATACTTACGAAGAACTCCTTTGCAAGGGGAGGATGTGGGTCCTCCGGGGTCCCTTTAGAATTTAGAAGCTGGTCATAGCTCTCAAGCAAGGACACCAACAGTTCTTTCATATTTCGTCCCATTATACTTAAATTAACAAACACAATAAACGTCCTTCTTTTGATTTCACCCTTCAAAGTTGACAGTGCTTCACGAATTCATTCTTGTCTTCTTTTTCCTGCTTTCATTCCTACCCGGAAAAACAAACTTACAAAAAAATGTCGAACAACTCAATACTTTTATTTTGTTGTGTAGAGTCAGTGACCCGTGCAATAAAGGTCAACAAAAATGTAATGCCGCCCTCTATATCGTCACACAGAAAATGTTACTTATTAAAATTTAGAGTACAGTACTGTAATTGCATTGTGAAGCAATGAAAAATAAAAAGTACTGTAAAATTCCTCCTTTGGGACATCTATATTCAGGGGACACACATATTAAAGAGAAACGTACGAAGGGAGTTATATAATTTAAACTATAGGACACTTTGTTTGGTCCCCAAGGTGTCTACTAATTTAGCTAATAATTTTAATTATTATGCGCAATTTAAAATTCTAAAAATATAGGTCACCCTTCCACCTCAATTATAAAAAATCAGATCGCTGGCCATTATTACCATATTGTATTAGGAGTATTATTTAAACACATTACCAATGTAACATAATATAATTATTATTTATATTAATACAAAGTAAAAATATTAAAAAGACAACGCACACTACTGTATATATGGAAAATAACTTTATTTACATATTAAAAAACTACAATTTTTAAATAAGTCATTTGACGTAATTAAATTCATTTCTTCATTCTTCATTCTCTATTTTTTGTATTAGTCCATAATAGTTCACATTAAACGTTTTTTCGCGATTTTATTATTATTACTATTATCAGTGTCCAGTGACGAATGACACAAACTTCTGATTTCATTCTTAATCCATTTGAAATTAAGAATAATTTGACCAAAATTATCATGTTCAAATAATAGTTCAAAAACATAACTAGCACGTCCATTCAATATTGTCTATTATTATTAGTATCCATTGACGACTGACATAAACAAATTCATGTCTACTTTCTCCATTTGTTCACAATATTGCTTATTCAAAATTACGGTCGGCACAAACATATTGCAGAAAGTTTGAAATTAAACGTAAAAATAAACAAAAAATACATACAGATGTACAAATGAAGGTCAAAGTGATTTTTAGCTATATTAAAGATGTATTGTCCCTTTGACTAATAAAAAAAAAACAAAAAAAAACAGATTTCGAAAAAAGGTGGGTCATTTTAAAGTATCATAATAGTTATTAACTATCACCAAAAATTTGTCGGAAAAAAAATCATTTAACTGAAATACAGACGTTTTTTGGTTAAAAAAATAACTTTGACTTCCAGTCAAAGTTTTTGATCAAAACATATCCCATAATGAAACATGCTTGTTTGGCTAGTCTGTATGCATAATTATAAAACTTCCTCACAATCTGTGTGAAAGTACCTTCTCAACCGTAACGAGTTGTAAACAATCCTAATTAGCATCATGCATAATGCGTACTCGTGGTTTAAATCTTTGTTTACTTTCGCTTGCGACGATTTTCCAGACGAAATGTAATCAAACTATTTTACCTGTTAATTACGTAAACTTGTTGCTTTTGGCTCGAATTTTCAACTTAAAGTGAATAACTTTAATATTACTTTGATATGGCCAATTTAAATTTAGAATATTTTGACCTTCATCTTTTTGTGTTTCAAGGGACAATATATCTTTAAACAAAAAACATCAACTTTTAATTAGAATTGCATTTTATATATTTTTAGATTTTTTTTTCTTTTTGGACAATAACATTTTAGTACTATAAACCAAAATTAATTTGTTTATTGTTTTTCTATACGAGAGAATGACGGCCACTTTCTAAGCCCGGAGGCGATGGTTGGTTGTTCTATTTGTTTGTACTTAACACCATGTCGACAAAGCGCACTCTTCTCACGTTGATTTACTCTGTTGTATGATATTAGTATATCATAAGGTACAAACGGTACAAGTGAATTCTGCACCACGTGCATATGACCTACACGGAAGGGAACTCCGATCACAGGCTCCTCTTTCTACCGGGGATAGTATCGCACCATTTTCATTAACCGGAAGAGAATTCGATCTTGCTTCAGCCATTCTATCAACACACACTGACGTCTGCCTGCCTTTACTTTCAAACGAACTAGCCATCAAGTATCCGTCGTATTCAGCAAGCCAGCCTACGGGGCAGATGCTCGTGCCCGGTACCATCAGAACAGTGCTACGTTGAACAACACGACAGACTGCGCAGACGGCTCCTCGGTTGTGTAGCGCCCGTAATGGCATGAAATCAAGTGTGTTGTACTCGGCGCCGAATATGAACGCTCGCCTGTCCTGCTGTGTTGGTGGTAGCGGACGGTGCAACACCGGATTGTGGGGGAGACATTGTAAATCTGCTAGACCGCCCTCGTGGTTATACGAAGAACCGCCAACAACACCTAAAAGATGACAATAATTTAGCATACTATTAGGAAAGTTAAAGAAATAAAACAGTCAATTACAAATTAAATTGGTCATTTCTCGAAATTATGTCTTAAGCTCTGCCTACACTATAAGAAAATGTGATGTGCCGATATATGGACATGATGATCATATCACTACCATATTTGGGCATTTCACTACCATATTTGGGCATGTCACACATTTTTTGTCAAACTAGTTTGATACTGTAAACAAAACTTTAGGCTATCGTATACATCAACTTTCTTTAGTTCTTTAGTTAAATACCTTGATATACTAATTCTGCAGACTTGGGACATATTCTCTTCCCCCAGCGTATATACGTATTTCCTATTGACCCGCAGTTAGCTCCATATAAGTATCCAGGCTGTCCACGGTCGCCTTTTAGCCCGGGAAGTCCTTGCATACCCTGTGGTCCAGCTAAACAAAATTAAATAATTTAAACATGGATTAAATTAATTATTCCAATGTTTCTGTAAAAAATAAATAAAATTGATTGTTAAGAAATTTTCTTTTAAACAGATTTAACAAGTCCAATGCTTGCCTCATCAATAAACCTTGGTTCACAATAGAACACCAGCAACATAAGCCTGTTGACCAATCATAAGCGACAGTTTGAATAATCTATCGCTTGTGATTGGTCAACTCATCATGTTGCGTTACATCCTTATGTTGTGTCTTTAGTAGGAACCAAGTATTATGTAAAACAATGTTCAATGCATCCATGTACAATGAATCACACAGTCCACAATGGATCAATGGAAAATAGTCGAGGAAGATATTAAGTGGGAGAAAATTGATTTTTATTTCAGAACTAGCAAGTCTTTGGGGAGGTGCACTGGCGTAACTAATGTATAAGATTGACCTATACGATAAAATCATAATTTTATTAACACCTCTCGAGATTTCAATACAGCCAAAAAAACCCTGGATAGAAATAACAATATACTTACGCAAGCCAGGGGTTCCATCGTGCCCATTCCTTCCTGCCTCTCCAATAGGTCCAGTTGGGCCTGGCAAACCGTCGCGTCCATCCCGCCCATCTTTTCCTCGTAGGACTATTGTGGGGATTTGAACCCCGCTTGTACCCGTTTTTGTCGTCTGTTTACTTACAGTTTGGTAAAAATCTGGTTTAAAAAAAAGTTATGATTTTTAATGTTGAAACTTTATCCACGTTAAAAACAACATTTATTTATAATACACATTATAAAAGCAAATCATTTCACAGAAAAAATGTAGAACAATTTTGTATCAAAAGGTTTGTCATTCTCTTTAAAAAATATGTAACAGTAATCAAACCTGTCCTCTCTGCTCACAGGTTGAGCACCAGACTGTTAGACCACAAAACTATAATATATTAGGATTTTACCTCACATATATGCATACATTCTAGCTATAAATACATAATATGTATACAACTTTATTAGGGACCTATATTAGAATAGCACGCCTCATTGTAAATTAAATTAGTAAGGTTAAAAGTACAGTTACATCAGTCATTCCCAGAAAATAGGCTAATCCGTCCTAATACATAGTTTCATAATTGAAACTGATCCTCAATATTAATATTACCAAAGCTAATAGTGTAACGTGTCTTTAGAGCTCGGGTGGGGCTGACAGACAGACTGTCACTGGGGGACCGGTTAGTGACAATCAATATGGTTACATTTGTGACAGATGGCATTTGAAATAAAAAACTATATTTGATAAATATCCTATTGACTACGCCTAAAGAAACATTTGGCTTTTCTCACGATCTTGAGATGGTCATCTGACAAGTTTGAAATGTGTGATGGGAATTATTATAAAACATGCATTGAAACTCTGTTACAAATACAAGGCAGATGACAACCATATAAAAATACTTTAAAAACATTTTTTAATTCTTAATTATTGCTTTTCGATATCATAATAGCGACATCTATTAGAAAAAGTGTAATATCATCATGTACTAGATGAAATCCAAAATTTGTTTTTACACTATAGTTCCAGACTTTGCTAGGTGGACATTTTTCTTTGTACATGAAGTGTCAGACATAGGGATACTGTCTAACATCTACTGAACTGAAAACAATAAAAATTAGTGTTGAGGGGATTGAAAATAATATAAAGCATAAGATATTATCTAGCTTTAGGTATGTTTCTTTTTGAAAATATTAGAAATAGATAGTAATTTATTAAAGATGAGTCAAACTGGATAAAAGAAAGTGCCATATCGAGTTGTTTACTTGGGTTGGGGAATTGTATACAGAGTGACAACCTGCAGCGCAGCAGCCTAGACAAAGTGCAGACAATCTCAATTTACTGGGCTGGGCTAAGATGAGGTCAAGAAGCTAGCAAAATACACAAAGCAGTTTATACATACACAAAGAAAAACATTTAAAAAATCATTATTGGACCTGACTGTGCCGTACTAAATTAAATTGTTTTAAAACCTTCCCATGTTGTTCTGTTCTGCTTGTCTTCCAGTACGGCCGGGAACTATTGAACTGTAAATGTGAATGCAAACAGAGGGGGTAGTTGTGTTTTTTGCTACTATCATAACCATTTCAAAACATTATTTGCACTGTATCGTACTAAACTAATTTGTTTAAAAGCTATCAGCGGTCTATACATAAGGAGGTGCTAAGTATAGTAGTTTTAGAGAAGTATTTCATGAAAAATAAAGGTGCATTTTATTAATGATGGTAATAATATGATATTCCGGTGCGAGACGGGAACTATTGTGAACAGCCGATTGCCAATAGAGGGGGTAGTTGTGTTTTTTGCTGCTATCATAAATTGTTGCGAAATCATTTTTATTCTATTATCGACTTATACTGTACTAAATTAACTTATTTCAAAGAAAGAAGTTACTTTTCCAAGCAACGGTGCTATGATACTAGTTTTACAAATGTATTTAACGAATCACAAAGGTGTAGGCCTAGGCATTTTATCATTTCTGTCAGTACGGGAACTATTGTAGTGCAGTTGAAAATAGAGGGGGTAGTTGTGTTTTTTTGCGCTATCAGAAGAATTTTTCAATATCATTGCACTACAATCCTTTACCTAATACAGTATAATAATTATAATATAATTGGCAGTGATTTAATAGGCGGCTGTCCTCTATTTTTTTAGATACGCCTCTAAAAAATAATTTCATAAAAAACTCACCGTTAGCAGATGATCCATCTACAAATTGTATTTCTGTCGGTTGCCCTTCGACTAACGATCGTTTTTGTATATTTTTCTTTTCAAATTCTTCTCTATTAGTTTTATTTTTTAACTGTAATAATTCCTCCTGTAAAATATAGATTAAAAATATATTTACAATATACAGTCATATAGTTTTGCCTTTTGATGCTGTTTGTACCGTAATGTAAAGCCCTATGCAAAATAACGACGCTTAATGAAAGAAAAAGAAAGAAAAAAGATCAGAAATAAGTTTCGTTCAATTAAAGTGATTCATCATGGATGTGTGTACATTATATAATGTATTATTATTTCATTTAAAATCAGTTGATGCTCCCTTAGGCTCTCTGGTGAATACGTAATTGACTGTATTGGCTGCAGCCGGTGTTGGGTACAGGCGGAAGAAGACCGAACTGGTGCAGCCTTGAGAAACAGACGGAAACTAGAAAAATGTATAGTTCCTATAACGATGATCAAATCCTATTCTATCCTATCATTTCATATCTACAAGTACCACTCATAACATATTTTGTTATTTTATTGGGATATTTCAAACTTATAAATAGGATCGGAGCCGTTGTATATTATTTTTGTACAGATATCACTAGTATAGAACAACATTCCCTTAGTCTGGGTTTCAGACGGGAGTTTTGACTTACAGTAAAAAGATAAATATTTTGGCACATATGGCGTTTCATATGTATATTACTTTAGCTTGTTTTTCAGACAAACATCGAAAAGTCTCGAAATAATTACAGACTTTGGGCAAGCCTAAACATTACCTATACAGTCAGCAACACGTGTAGTCACATTTTTTAAATTTAATATTTCATTCCCCACCCCCCCCCCCCCCCCTTTGCATTTCTTAGGGTCAAAGAACTCCGCACTTTTATATAAAAGGTGTGTCTTGGTATATTAAGCGCAGCTTTACTAACACCTGTTGTACAATTCAATGATATCACATGTAGTGTGCCAATGTGATACACCTGTAACAGGTGTACAGTACACACGTGGTTTCAGTAATGCAATTGACTCAACGTAATACGGTACTTCTTCGTAATGTAGGCCTAACGCTCGTACTAGCTCGTCCTATCTTTTATATTGACCTAGCAGTGCCACAATTATGATATATTTCCCACGATAGTAGGCCTAGAGCTGTATAATTTGTTCCCAGAAGAGAACATTAAAATGGTCGTGTCGGGCGTAGCTTTCGAGTGAAAATTTTACTTTTCTTTTCTGTATATCGTGTTTTTATTCAACTTCTGTTGCAGTTTTAAATATAGTTGCTCTTTATGTTATATATTTCACTTTGGTGAGTAAGGCGAGGGACTTGTACGATTAATAACACAATCTGCACGTACAAAAACGTGTACTAGATGAAGATAAATATCACTGAGTAATAAAACGTGTTATGTAATATGCCTACGGTTAGCAAAAATGAAAACTAATGTTTAATTCATTATTATACAAATTATAGCATTTATTTAATTTGTCCTGAGGCGTGACCTTGATATTAGTGTAACCGAAAAAGGGAAATAACAAATGATGTTTTGTTATTATAGAGTAATAATATAAATTAGATGACTAAACATGTGTACACGAATTAACTGTTGGTTCCCGGATGCGCGCGGCTTTTCTATAACTTCGCTTGTCATTGGTTAAAATGCTTGCGTTGCGTTTACGTCCTTGTGTTACGTTTAAAGCTTGGTTCTCACTAGACAGTTAGCAATCACAACCGAATAAGCGACCGCTTGTGATTGGTCAATTCACTTGCGTTGCGTTACGTCCTTGCGTTGCGTCGCTAGTGGGAACCACGCTTTAGTGGCGCAACGTAAGAAAATGCCCTTCCAATAATAGTGTTTGCCCCCGCCTGCGTAAACTCAAATCTGCGATGTTTGCAGCACAGTTGCGTCGTCGGTTCTCAAGCGTAGATCTCACTAGCAACGTAACGCAATCTACGCAACGTAAGAAAATGCCATTCCAATCATTGTGTTTGCCTCCGCGCGCCTGCGTGAAATCTACGATGTTTGCAGCACTATTGCGTCGTCTGTTCTCACTTCTGATTACGCAATACAACACTTTGCGTCGATACGTCGCTGCGTTGCGTTCTAGTGGGAACCACGCTTGGTTAAGGCAGCATATAGACACACAAACACAACATAATTAAATTTGCGGAAACAGATGACGAAAAATTAAACAGAAACACACATGCACGATATTATTTGTGAATATGTGTTTACAGTACTTAAGTACACAAACGGGTTTCTTTTTGTGTACCTGTTCGAGCAAGGCACTCAAAAATGTTGTTTTGGTGCGGAATGCGTCACATATTGTGTACGGTACTATTAATGCCTTAATAAAATATTCTATAAATTGTAAACATAAAGCAGATACAAAGGTTTAACTCTTTTATTAAATCATACCATAGAGAAACATTAATACAGTACTAGACTACAGAGCATTATTTGCATGATTTCCACTTGGACACAATGCTATATGCCCAACGCAAGCGAGTCGACCAATCACAAGCGACAGTTCGGATGATCCACCGCGTTCTGATTGGTCAAAATTTTTGCAATCCGCTTACAGACAAGTGTAACAAGCCACGCACATTATTTCATTAATTTAAACAAAGAAATATACTGTTTCACCCAGCCCTACTTTCTACTACCATTGGACAGACGAATTTATTCAATTGTAATCTAATAATAGGCTTAACATGGAAATGTTATAGCCTGGTACACGGGATGCTGAGTCTGCGATATTTTCTATAAGAAAATTTCGAAGTCAATCAACAATGAGAAATAAACAAAACAGACGACAAAAACATTAATTATTTGTGGCAATTCGATCAATTGTCTCAAAACGTAAAGCTTGGTTCCCACTAGAACGCAACGTATCAACGCAAAGTGATTGTGTAATCAAAAGTGGGAACCGACGACAAAAACATTGATTATTAATTGTGGCAATTGGAACAAGTCTATTGGAGAGTAAGATCACGGCACATGTTAATTGGATAGATCTTATACTAAGTTTGTTGTGAATTAAGCTTCCGAGACCGTAGACCACTGCAGTAGTATGTAAAGCGTGGTTCCCACTAGTGACGCAACGTAACGCAATTTACGCAACGTAAGCAAGTGCCCTGCGATGTTTGCAGAACTATTAGGTCGTCGGTTCCCACTTGTGATTACGCAATACAGCACTTTGCGTCGATCAATCACAAGCGACAGTTCGGATGATCCACCGCGTTCTGATTGGTCAAATTTTTGCAATGCGCTTACAGACAAGTGTAACAAGCCACGCACATTACTTCATTAATTTAAACAAAGAAATATACTGTTTCACCCAGCCCAGACAGCTGTGTCCACGCTTAAGCGTGGTTCCCACTAGCGACGCAACACAAGGACGTAACGCAACGCAAGTGAATTGACCAATCACAAGCGATGGCTTATTCGCTTGTGATTGCTAACTGTCTATAACTTCGCTTGTCATTGGTTAAAATGCTTGCGTTGCGTTTACGTCCTTGCGTTATGTTCTAGTGGGAACCAAGCTTTACTACGAAGAAAAGGTTGAACATAACTATACGTTCATTCGAATGTCACACATTGTCTAAGGCAGCACGTACGTTTGAGGATCGAGCGCTCTTCCTGTGCTTTCAAAATTGCTTTGCACAGTGTGTTACTGGCGGAAGTGCTGTGTTTAAGTCGCACAACCCATCAATAACATACCTTTATTCAAATTACTTACGACAAAATAATAAGATTTGTTTAATGAATCACACAACTCTAAAAGTTGTCAGAAGCGATTCAGCAAAAGTAATAAATTATTTTAATTTTGAGAAATCATAAATCAATATTTAATACTATTTGTTTAAGCAATACAATAGTAACACGGTGCAATTCAACCGAAATAGCCACATAATACAAAACAACAATTCGAATCATAATTCATAAACTTTATAAAAAATATTTAATTCACACAAAGAATGACATAACGTGTATTCACACACAGTACTACTTTGAGAAAGAGAAAGAAAAATTTTAAAAATAAAATAGACAGGACTTGAACCTAGAACTCTACTATTGGAAGGTGAATGCATACCCATTAGACCACACTCTTATTTTCTAGCTTTTAGTGCATTTATTGGAATAACACACAGAACTAAAAACACCAACTTTTCTCTTGCAGTGATCTATCAATATATTCCAAATCCAAAACTACAGATTGTATCAATTTACCTAAACAAAAAAATGATTCTATAGAAATTATCGAATCCATTGCATAAATAGGCCTACAAGGTCGAAGTTCAAGATGATATTATCGAAATTAATATAATATCCTCTATTTATAAAGCGCCAAATGTTGTGAGAAACTTACCCTGGTCATTTGTCGATATACCATACCGTATTTGAGCATATCACTGCCATATTTGAGCATATCACTACCATATTTGGGTACATCACACTATTTGACAGTGTAGACAGAGCTTAACAATTGACCCTACTTTTTCATAGAAAGCTTCCAACGGATTTATATAAATCTAAAAATAGATCATACCTGTTACTATCTGTATAATGTGAATCAGCTTTGACCTCAACGTAGGAAATTACGAATCATTTTCTTTACCAGCCTAAACCGTTTGCATGTGTTGGGCTGTGATGTCATTCTAACAATTTGCTTTTAGTAGGGAAAACTACATATTATTTTATTTGGCAAGGAAAGGCGTTATTGTATTGTATAATTCCTATAATATTAATAGTAATATGGGTTGGATAGTAGGATTAAATACTTTGGTTATGAAAACTAGTGCGTCGTATATAATCTATACGATAATAGAGAGAGTTGTTCGGCTACTTGTTATAAAATTCATGTTTGTTACTATTGCGCGCATCCCAAGAACTGGGGATAATGTTGAGGCTGGTTAGTTTAAGTTCGGAGGGGTACTCAATCCGGGGCGGGTCTGTATAAGGTTCACCAGTTTACAAAGACGAGCGGTTACGGTAATACAATTAATATAGAATCTATGTTATTCATTATGACCATTTACACACAACGCGGAGAGGACGGGCGGTTTCCGGTCAGGATTATAGATACAGATTCTACGTGGGACAAGCTACGCGGTATTCCGCTCAGAATGATAGATACAGATTCTACGGGGGACAAGCTACGCGGTATTCCGCTCAAGATAGATACAGATTCTACGTGGGACAAGCTACGCGGTATTCCGCTCAGAATGATAGATACAGATTCTACGGGGGACAAGCTACGCGGTATTCCGCTCAAGATAGATACAGATTCAACGTGGGACAAGCTACGCGGTATTCCGCTCAGGATGATAGATACAGATTCTACGTGGGACAAGCTACGTGGTTTCTTTTTTATTTTAAAGCGAACTTATAATTTTCTGTTACACAGGTTTAAAGTTTACCAACTACACATTTTACTGATTCCCGGAAGCGATATTTCTTTTCGTACATAAGTTGGGGACCCCTCGTGAAACGTCACAAAATATACATGAATATTCATTAGTCATATCAATAAGGTGTGATGTTTAGATTTATTCTTTACTATTTTAACTATGTTAACCACAGTTCTTAATTTTATCCCTATCTCATTTTTCTTAGTCCGTGATTTCCTCGTTTTACCAAATACGGTTTGTAAATATTAATTCTATTCTATGGATATTGAAACACACGAAACTGTTCTTTTATTTTGTTTCCCTAATTAATAAAGTTAATTTCGTTTTTAAATCAATTATTTCAATATTTGTATTGAAATAACACTGTAAGTTGTGATAAGGGTTTGACCCATATTTGACCTGTATTTGACCTATATTTGGTAGTTCCAGTGAAAATAAAAACGATATCGCTATGGAAATGATCAATTGAACTTTACGAATTGTTATTTCCTTCATAAATAGATTGTCGTGTTTTAGTTGATTACTGGGTAGTAAATTACAAGGCAGATGATTGCTACATTATCAGAGTGTCAGAGACAACAATTAGTACAACACCAAGGCAATTTAAGTTGGTTAGATAATAAATAATAATAATGATAATAATACTGGAATTATATAGCGCACATACCACTCAAGAGCTAAAGGCGCGTCAAAGAAACAAACAAAACAACAAATAAAATTGTCATTGTTCAAGAGTAGCAATTGTTGAAATTGTTGATAATAAAGATAAGATATTTGATTGAAGAACAAATTGTGCACATATAAGTAGGCTATCAGAGAAACTTAGTACCAAAGAAGAAATTGATATAGGTCCAATTGACATTAATTAGATTAATTTGATTAATTTGATTTAGGTCCAATTGACATTTATTCCGATATAGTAGAACCCCTATTAAGGGACAGCTTTGTCCTCTTTTCTTTTTCTTTTTCTTTCTTTCTTTCCATTCATCATACACACTCCATACATAAGCATTAGTACAAATATTTTAAAAAAAGAATGGAAAGGGGGGAATCATTATCTTAATAGGGGTTTCCCCTAGATAGGGGTATCCCCTAGATAGGGGTATCCCCTAGATAGGGGTATCCCCTAGATAGGGGTATCCCCTAGATAGGGGTATCCAAAGGAGGGGTTCTTTTGTAGATGGTATTTTATTTAAACACAAATAACATAGAACATAACAGTCAGTGACCGAATTACGAATTATTTACAAAAGAACAATATGGAAATTACCATTAAAATGGAGTGGAATTCGATAAAAACGTTTATAAAATTAGGCCCTACAGTTATCGAAATATAAATATATATATTAACTTTAATAATTATATAATATGCAAATATGAATTGGAAAACTTAATTTAGTAGGACTAACGATATAATTCATATAATTTAAAGGAAGACATAATTATAATATAATTCTATAATGACTTTTATAAATATTATGTCTATTTTTTCAACGTGATTATTACATCAATTTCAATGAGTCTTATTGCCTGTCTAATTGTGAAAATGTTGTGAAGAGATAAACATTAATGTGATAATGAAAACAATTCGTAATTCATATAATGTAATGCGTTTTAAATAAGCTAAATGACGCAATTATGACGGTTATCGGACGCAACATTACTGATAACAGAATCAATAGCTTTAAAACATTATTTTCCAAAATAACTTTTGCTGCAAATAGCTTAATTTCACGAGAAACGTCATTGCATAAGCAAGCACAAGATGGGTTTGGGAGAAAACGTCACGACGCGTACGCACAGACAACCAATCACGAACGGACTCGTCGTGACCAAAACTTCCCATCATGCATTGTGCAATGACGTCGTGCACGCTATTTGCGATAAACCTTATGATGACAAAGCTTTTTAGTTTAAAAATTAGAATAATTATTTACGAATAATGACAAACATTTTGAACGGAAACTACAAAACAAATAAACACACAGGTTTTAATAATTGCATTTGGTAATGACGGTTTGCTGATGAATAGGTTATTAGATTACTGTAATAGATGGAAATTACTAAATATTCCCAATTACCTCTTTTTATCAATTATCTCTAATCCAAATCGGCAATAATTCATTCCACAGTACAACATTAAAGAGCTCAATTAATTAGAAATGGGATAGATTCATGTTATATGAGTCAAAAGATCATTGCCGTAATTTTTGGGCGTGTTCACTATAATTAGATTCAGGAGGAATCACATTAATGAAATGTGCGATAATTTCTAATTATGTTATCAATATTTGGGGATATAAAAGAAATTGAATTCAATTATTTTATTTTGTCAAGCATTCTGGCTCGAAAATTGTCTTGCTTGTCACGTATATAAAGCATTAGGCCTAAAATATGATAAAATTGCTAAAATACAAACAGTACGACATATATCATACAAATGTAGAGAACAGTGTCCTATAAAAATTGGATCAAAAAATTTGATAAAAAGTAGGCCTTTGTTAACCTGACAAAATTTGCATTAAAAAGCCTCATGGGAAAAAGAATTACAGGCAAGCGAATTCTACCACCTCTGCTAAAGACAAAATATTTGTTGAAAGTTTTGTTTAAATAATATGATATAAACATATCATAAGAATTATGAAACTTTACTTTAATCATACAGCGTGGTAACAGTTTCGTCAACAATTAAGTGATCTTATGAAGTTACTGGAGCGTGCAATATGACGTCATAAGCCTGTGAATTTGAACTTGTGGTATAACTCCGTCAATATGTATACAAGTATTGTTCTTCTTAATTTGAATTGAAAATAAAATATTTAAATGTTTAATGAATCAACGTCTGTGGTATATATAGTTTATAAAAAAAAAGAATTAGAACTAAAAAGCGGATGCTTAAAACGTGATCTTATCAAGTTTGAACTTTGACATTACATATCAATGTCACGTCTAAACTTAAAATTAGACCAATTCATGTGGTATAGTTTATCAGCAAGAAATTAGTACTGGAGAGTATGTGATATACGAACAAATTTAGCCAGTTTTAGGTGTACTGTGGTAATTAAGATTCGACGACTTGTACTTAAGTGAAACTTTGGTTCATATTGATTACGGTTCAGGAAAAGATAGTCTGACGAAATGAAAGTGGTGAAAAAGGTGAAAACAAACCTGAGAGGTAATTTGCACAGGTTTTGTCGTCGATACTTTCCGGTTAGACAACAGATTATTTAGTGACACGTATTTACTGCCACGACCGATCAATGAAAGAAATCAACTTTGTAAAAATTTTTGCAACAGAAACTCCCAAACACACCAAAACGTTGGATATTGGGAAAAGAAGAAAACGTAAACTCTGTCTATAATATTAAACTACAAAAAAATGTGATGTTCCCATATATGAACACAATGATGTCATATTACTACCATGTTTGGGCACATCAAACTTTTTTTTGTCAAACTAGTTTTATAGTGTGGACAGAGCTTTAGAAAGAAGTAGGCCTAATAGTACTGCACTATAAAATAAATCTAAGATACTTTTTTACCTAATAGATGACAGTATTACCTTCTCCTCCTAAAACCCAAGTACATACAATTATACAAATTAATCAATATGCTATTAAGTTACACATAGTAAGTTTGCTTTCCTGGTAAACACACACTTTTCACACCTGCGCATTTGAATTAAGGTTACTGTGATACGATGAATATTGTAAAATCTGAAATAATAACTAATTGAATTTTGCCTAAAAACAAATCTATGATGTGGTAGAAGGCGACTGATTGTCTGTAAGTCAGGAATTAACATCCATATTAATATCCTTACGTGGCGGGCATTTTAACAAGTAAAAGGTCCAAAAGATTAACCCTATAAAAATGTCCATTTATTGCTGCCTTTGGGTTCTTTCAACCTTGGTAATATTTATAACTTTTTTTACGAAGGAAAATTCATGATGATACGAATGATAAAAACTTTCTATGGAACATTTTTGCTTTCAAGCGAATTCCATGGCGCGAAATAAAGGAACAGACTATTGCGTAAAAAACGAACAGAGTTATTGCGAAAAAATTGTTTTGAATATTTATTCGACCTAAAATTGAGGTCATATTTTCTAAAATAAAGATGTTAATGATATGGTTTTGAATCACGGATAACTCGCAAAAAACGAACAGAATATATTACGAACGGCTTGTTTTGAATAATTATTCGATCAAATTATTTTTATAAAAATAACGATATTATTGATATGGATTTAAGTGACGGATAACTGCTACACGTGGCAAGAATATTTACCCTTGGGTTTCTCTACAAACGTAAGTGAACCGGCCGATCTTTATCACCGTCACTACATATTACCGCGACAAAACATTACTTTCTTCCTATTATTAACAAAGTTTTTGTTTTCGTGCCAAGAGTGTGGACACAGTGGATGTCAATTAGAGTTTCACGAAAGCAAAATTTATGAAAATTAATTGTTTTGATTATTCAATTACACCTGCTTAGAACTAAGCTGACTACCTAAGTATTTATAAGTGGAAACATAATTGCGAATAAGTGGACGTGATTATATCGAAGCAACGTACATATTTTAACAAATTAAAATAATATTTAACAAGATGTATTTCGTATTGAATTTGAAAGTACAAAATGTCGAAAAAAAGTGTACGAGTTATTTTTATTAAAAAGAATATTTCTACTGAACATGCCAAACGAAATTATTCATACAAAAAGTAAAACAAAAACATTATTGTTGCTTTTTGAAGACATACCATTACTCTCTTTTTAAACGAATGCTTTGACTATTGTTTTTTTCAATTAACGTTTAAAAAAAATACAATTGTTACGTAATCTTAAAATGTGGGTGTATTTTTAAAGTAACCATTTCAAAATTATTTTACTATGTAAACTTTTAAAATACTGTGCAATTGTTACCACATTTTATGTTAAAAGATTCTTTAATCACACGCGGAATACTCGCATTTTTCGATTAAAAGTTTGTTACTATCTTTTGTAAACACTTGTGTTATTACCGTCCTCGTGCATCATACGCACATTACACTCGCGTCTGACACGAAACTCACCTGCAGACGATAAATATTTGTTTGTAATTCCATGAGTATTTTTTCTTGGTGTAAGATCGTTGCTTCTTGCTGAACCAATCGACTCTCATGTTTTTGTAATTGCACATCTAACGAACCAGTCCTTACAGAAATCGTTGGAAAAATCAAAGCTAAAACCACCATTACCCCAACACTCAACGCCAGAGCAAACTGTGACACACTTTTAATCTGGCTAATTTTCCAGTTTATTTGTTCCACAGATAACTTGTCAGTTTGTCTGTTTGCCTGTAAAATAAACGGCATTTGATCGTCTGAACGTATTCCAAGATTCATCTTGCTTTTTTTGATCGCAGACGGTAAAATGTATACGCTCCAATTTGTTTATTTGGCGCGATAATGTGTTCAACTATGTCGTCGTCAGCAGAATTAGGATAAAGCTGTTTCGATCCATTTCAGGAGTAAGCCAATCGCGGAGGAATCAGTACAGACAAGGAGCTAATGTCGAGGCGGCTTTAAACGTAGCACTGACAAGCTTCTGACTGTGTCTCACTATTTTCAGTACAGGACTTTACCGAGTCTTACTGCTGTTGTACTATACAAAATATCGATATAGAGGAAATTCAATTATCGAGCCTGATCCTGATTTGTGACTGCCCTGCGATTGACTGCTGTTCACCAATCTCATACTATTACTATGCCTCTTAACTCGTCGTTTAAATAGACAAATGTATTAGTTACATACTTAACCGTTTTATTATACTGTTATTAAAACGTATAATTGGTGATGAAGGAACACGTACCAGACTATTGTGTCAATAGCATTGAAAAAATATGCCCAAATGTAGTAGTGATATGCCCAAATATGATAGGGATATGCCTAAATATGGTAGTGATATGCCCAAATGTAGTAGTGATATGCCCTAATGTAGTAGTGATATGCCCAAATGTAGTAGTGATATGCCTAAATATGGTAGGGATATGCCTAAATATGGTAGTGATATGTTTAAATATGGTAGTGATATGACATATAATGTCCATTATATGGGCACATCACATTTTGTTGTCACATAAAATTTGATTTGAAGTTTCGACAGAGCTTTAAAAAAGTCAACTTATAATACCGAAAACATAATTTTGACATATAATATTGATGTCCAAAATCCGGAAATTTTAAGTATAAAAATCGAAAAAAAAGTTGTTTTTCAAGCATACTTCAAACTCGACCCATCCCAAGTTTTTAGAAATTCACGCGGCGTCAGTTAATTAAGAAAGGATGTAATTAATTCATCTTTCGATTCCATTGGCAGCAAAAAAAATTAAAATTAACTAGTTGACCGTATTGTGTGACAAAATAAACACACACAGGCCTAATTTTCGTTGCATCTTTCAAAGTGCAATTTGTATCACCTTAGTTCCCATGGGAATTACGCTCGAGTTTCCGTGCTGCCATCTGCCGGTAAAACTGTTCAGAGGAGGATCTATTTCCATTACGGTTTCTTAACTTCTTTATTTGGAAAATAGAGTTTGCTTACGTCATGGTGTGATAATCTTTAGGGTTTACAGGAGCTGTGGGTACTGTGATAAACACAAATGTATGGAGGAAACTTCAATTTCAGGGTATATGTATTTTTTGTGATAACAAATATAACCACGAACAATTAATCTAAAAGCTATCCTTGGGGAGGAACACATTGAATGTTAAATTTCACATGTATTAAATAGGTTAGTAAAAATAAATAATTATTATTTGAGCGTTTTATGTGTGTACAGTTAAGTAAGTTAATACTTTGTGTACAAAAAATAGTAATTCAATTAATATAAAGAGACTGACTAAAAAAACCTGATACAGTATGTTATATTTATAAATAATGACTTCATTCTAAAATAGTGTATATTAAGATAATTAATTTTGCAGTGTAACCCTTATTAAGGGGACACATTAACCACATTTCCTAGGAGTAGTTGTCCGGGTGGTAATTGTCTGGGTGGTGATAGTTGCCCGGGTGGTAATTGTCCGGGAAGTAGTAGTTGTCCGGGTGGTAATTGTCCGGGTGGTGATAGTTGTCCGGGTGGTAATTGTCTGGGTGGTGATAGTTGCCCAGGTGGTAATTGTCTGGGTGGTAATTTCCCGTGTGGTAATTGTCCGGGAGGTAGTAGTTGTCCGGGTGGTAATTGTCCGGGAAGTAGTACAGTAGTTGTCCGGGTGGTAATTGTCCGGGTGGTGATAGTTGTCGTGGTGATAGTTGTCCGGGTGGTAATTTCCCGGGTGGTAATTTTCCGGGTGGTAATTGTCCGGATGCGATTTTTTCCTTTATATTTATAATTTGTTTCATATGGAAGTGTCCCCTTAATAGTGGTGTCTTTAAAGGATCTGGAATACTATTAACGGGCTATTGAGAAACTTGATAAATTGTACTGAATCCTATAAAAAACAACTACACTATGTTCACACTTCTAAGGCTACTATGGCACGCCCAAAAGGCAGAAAACAAACTGTTTTATAAACTACAATATCAAGTGTTTCACAACATTTTGAATTAATGACCTGACCTGATAAGTTTTAATTTTAAGTTTCAAGTTGAGCACGTACGATAACAGTTTAAAAATGAAAATGATAATTTATATTGGACAATTATGTTGTATTAACAATTAAAAGTGATAATACTATAGTAATAATAGGAAGAAGGGTGTAGTTGCGCTTGGCATTTTACCGGAAATTACGTCACATGCTGTCTGCGCCCACAAGGCATCACGACCATTTTACAGCAGAAATCTAAATGTTTCACTTCTTTGATATAGTTTGATTTTATGATTACATACGGGTATTTAGAAATCGCGCATCGGTTTAAGTCTAGCAATATTCTTTGCAAAAAAAATCTAAAAATATAAGTCCCACTTGGTTGTTATGTTTTAAATTAATGAAAACGATTGATTATTCATACAGCCGTTTTTAATTACGCCAGAAGAAAATACATCTCACTCATTAATAATCTAAGCAAATGGGATGAATTAGGACAGCTATGCGATATTACAAATAAAACCAAACAAATATATAACAAAATAATAATTATATTAAAGTTCAATTAATATGAAAGATGTCATACAAATATATATATATATTAATTTTACCAGTTTTTAAATGGGAATATAATTTGTTTATTTTCTTTTTAATTAACTACTAAGTATTGTTAGGCGCTCTGTTCTTTGTAGGGCGCCTTATAAAAACCTGTATAGAATAACACAGTCTTTTTATGTGGGATTGGTGTATGTTTTAATGAATTTTTTAAATTGTAATTTGTTTTATGTATGATGTAATTGTAAATGTTTTGTTTGTTTTACCATATTTTCTGTCGAGGAAAACACTTTTTCCATGTACACATTTTTTATAAATAAAGATTTGGTTGATTTGATTTGATTTGAAATACGTACACATATGCAACCTTTCATTCGTGTTGAGACCTTGTACCATTAACCCGACACAGACCATGTCATTCGTGTGTTATTAGACATTAACTCGGTCATACAACATCCAACAGAAGTCTCAACTATGGATGATACATCTTGTCAACAGTGTCCTTCGGCACATAAGTTTTCAATCACAAACACATTAAAAACGGGACGAATCGTCTTTTAGAGAAGACCCACGGGAAAATTGTATTATTCCCTTGAGAGTATAGGGACACGATATTAAGGTATTTCAGAACAAACTACGAATGCTTAACTAATAACACGATCATGGACATAATCAAGTATAGACTAAGATACAGAATAAAAGAAGTATACTCACATGGATTTCGCCGACCGTCTCTGGTTGAATGGTCTTCAATTCTCCCGGGTCTTTTATATTAATCGTATCTAGCGGCGTCCCATACAAATATACCAGAAGTTATTATTTTATCGCGAATAGGGGGAAGAGTGAATTTCTTTACTCTTCACCGATCGCGACCGAATTCGCGACCGATTTCATCTATCATCAATATCTATGTAAAGAGGTGAGAGGAGCACAAAGTTGATGATGATTTAGCAGAAAGTAACATAGCTAAACAACCAATATTTTATCTGTTACATTAAAGATGCCGCAATCCCATTACTCACACAACTCATAATATTATTATGATTATGAACAAAAAACCTCAAATATGTATGAATTTACTAATGAAGTTCACTATGCAGTTGTTTAAACATACCATATAGAAGAAAATCACTGGGTAAATTATTATACAAAAGACAACAAAATAAATTAGTTTCGATAAAAAAAAAGAAAATGTTGCTACAATAGAAAGACGAGCACGAATCAGCGAACCAGAAAGGTTCCTCTCACTCATCTCGGAAGATGAATCAAACTCCTCACTGAACAATACAGCAACAAGACGAGCACGAATCAGCGAACCAGAAAGGTTCCTCTCACTCATCTCGGAAGATGAATCAAACTCCTCACTGAACAATACAGCAACAAGACGAGCACGAATCAGCGAACCAGAAAGGTTCCTCTCACTCATCTCGGAAGATGAACCAAACTCCTCACTGAACAATACAGCAACAAAGTAAATGCTCATAAATTCATTTTGGGTTGGGGGGGGGGGGGGGGGTTGGTGGATAAATGACAAAGATGAAGAAGCCCTTTGTTTAATGTCTTCAAATTATCTTCTAACAACATTTGGCTAAAGACATGACACTGCATTTTCTTCTAAGCAAACAAAGACATGTTCCACGGTATGCGTTCCGTGAATCATGACAACCTTTGCAATCAGCTCAAAATAAGGGACAGTTAGGGCCTGAAAAACGTGCCTTTCAGCACATGATTAATACGCTAGTATTATCTAAAAGGACATTTTAGTAATGATTTTTTGTTGAGTTACATATTGTTACGTTTGCAAAGTACTTATAAGATTATAGTAATTGATAAGCGGCAGATCATGGCCGGAGCTTTTAATAGACCATGAATACATTAAGTTCCAACACTTTTTTTATTTACTATGATTGTAAATTTTAAACAATTAATTTAAACAATTATATAAATCTTAATATTTGTTAAAAGCCAGGGTCATATTAAAGCTTATAGATCAAAACCTATTATGAATATCCTAAATAAATGATTAGGCATGTAAACCCATCCACCTGTACTGTATCTGGACACATGACATGAAATTGTCAGTCAAGTATCAGGCAAAACGCTGTATACAGTGTAACATTTGCACCACATGTTGCGTCTGTATTATGTTAAGGTTATATTAGATCTTATGACCTACGATACAGTGGCACATATGATACACATGTGACACTATATTACCGAATGTGCGCAGGACACATTAATTATATGTACAGGAACCTAGATATAGGACTAGACTAATTTCCTTTACACTGATTTACACTGTAACTGTTACTTTCTTCGTCTTCTTTCTCCCATTGACCTCATCCTAAATACGTACGTGGATTAAGAAGTGACTTGGCTGATATAGGCCATTTGATTGCAGATTTTATATCACACAATCTTAACTTAAATTTAACTTTCAAAATTTACGTGATTTAGGTTTATCCAGGCAGTTATTTATATAATATATATATATCAGGTCATTCAAAACCAGAACTGAATTTTAGTTAATCGCTCTGAGGCTGGACAGATATGAGGGGCTGGACAAAACAGTATATCTAATTGTACGATGAATTTCCCCATCGCAACCGTTTTAAAATTAGACTTTACTAATGCGTGGTTCCCACAAGAGACGCAACACAACGACGTAAACGCAACGTAAGGGATTTGACCAATCACAAGCGATGGATTATTCTAACTGTCGCTTGTCATTGGTCAACTCGCGCGCGTGCGTTGCGTCTACGTCCTAGTGGGAACCAAGCTTAAAATGCTATTGGGGCGAAGAATATTGGTCTCTGTGGGCCCCTTAGAAGGGAACCTGTCCACGAAAACAACAAAGTCATTTGAAGATTGTTTGACAAACAGTCAAATAATAATTCTAATGTCAGCTGCTCGTGCAAAATACTATTATAAAGAGCTATTTTAGAAACGTACGAATTAAGCCAAGTCTTAAGGAAATCCAATCCCTCACTGACCATACACATGTTATATTCGCACTTTGTCTACGCATTAAAAATAAAAATATTACATAATTAATGACGAGAACACTGAATTATTATATAAATTAATCTGTCTAAACTACCTCCTTTTATGGGTACCTACTTATTTTTGGCTGTTACGTCATTGAAAAGTGTACCTCTATTAATTTGTTTTCTTTTACATTTGGTACGTTTTTACTGTAGGCCTCCTGTTACTGCACTGTAGGCCTCCTGTTACTGCACTGTAGGCCTACATTGTGACAGGTTCTCAGCAGACGAGTGCTTTTGTTGAGGTATCAGTCACTCTTTCCAAATCTGTCACATGTCGTCAATGGTAAATGAATGACCATGACCTATTTAAAAGGGGGACAACTTCATAGAGACTGATGGAGAAGATTGTAAGGTGTAGGCCTACAACAATGTTGATAGCCTCTAGTAGGCCTATTATGCTACGTTTGACCCATGAGTAACCGACGAATGGTGTGATGCTTGAAGCATTATACAAGTGTCTACCTATCTAACAATTAAGTTTCATATCTTAACGGCGAAGAACGAATGAAGCCACCTTTCATCCTTTCGCGGAACGGAAGACGGCGCCGCGGTTCAATTCTTTATAGGATTAGCGACGTCTGCTTTATTCGGGGGACGAATCGACCCGATAGTCTTTCTCCACGCAATCCGATCTTATCTCAACTCATTTAGAAAATATAAGGACCGATGCACTCAACACTTACGCTTTCATATTATACACTTACGCTATCATATTTTAAAGATATATGAAAAGCCCACGCAAATCACACTGTACCACCAATTGTGGTTTATGATATGTATGCAACAGTTGTCATATTTCATGATTAAGTGCACTTTTCCTCAGTGGAGCGGCTTAGATACATTTGAGAGAACGCTCGACAATTTAACTGAATGTCCCAGCAGCTTAAAAAAAGGAAAAGACAATTTATATATACTTAAATGTCCTGTTATTTCTGTCTACTTTGGACATTTGTTCAAATTCAATTACATTTTATGCTGATTGACAAAATAGTAAACGAAATTGGAGAATTGGAAACATGAATTTTGAGATAAACTTAATACTTTCACTCTAGAGAGAGAAGTTGTTAAACGGTCTCCCCCTGTGTTATTATATAGAACACAGGTGTACTAAGCCTTCAACACTATGCAATGGGGGACTATTGCATTGCGTGTATTTGATACGTCATATGACACAGACGTTTATGCAAATTTAGGATATAAGTATAATTTATTTGGAAGCTACACTTTTGAAACAGTGGCACACTTCTTGAATTAAGTTGCGTCCAGAGTAAGTAAAATAAAAGTTAAAGAAAAAAAATGATTTAACAATTATAGGCCTATTTACAAGGAAACTATGTAAAAAATATAAAAAAAATGAAATATAAATTGAATACAAACAAATTGATGGATACGTAAAGGAACTTAAATCGGATAAAACATTTTTTAAAGACAAATATGAATCGATACTCTCTTCAACATGGGGAAATGACAGAACACGTAACCAAGGACATTAGGAAATAGACAAGTAGGTAAAAAAAGATGCCATTTAAAACACCATAGGGGTGCACGCTTACACCCTTCAAGCAGGTATCTCATGCACACATATATTGACGGCAGGGAATTGGTATTATATCACTTGACCTGCGTGTGAAAACTGAATTTAATGCACTTGACAATAATGTAACGAAGTACCAATGTGGTCGACTAAACACTCAAATGGGTGTATACCACGGCATTTGTATACAAACAGAAAAAACTTATGTAAGTTCAATGCCGAGCACATGGACAACCAGCGGCGACAGGGAATCAATATACCCATATCAATACATTAATAGGCATAATAAAACTTTGACGAATGACTGTATGCACTTGTCATCAATGTTCTCAATGACAAGTAGTTCAGCGACGTAAACACCAAGGGGTTATGATCACACTCTTCAAGAAAATTACATCAGTTAGAAAATTACACAGAAAAAATCTATCTTTAAGTTACACTAGCCAGACGACATGGAATTAAACATAAAAACATTATTAAATCATTAAAACACGAATAAGGCTGTGACGAGTGACGTAACATGATTACTATTACCTAATAAGAGTGTTTTCAAGTCACTTGTTAACTATTCCCATGGAAACATAACATAAAGAGGGCGGGCTGATGTATACGGTTTAGCTATACCCGCTCGAGATAATTGACGAAACTTGAGGGAATTGAACGCAGGATTTCTCATCTTAAATTGGGAATAAACATTCACGACGATCCAAGTTACACATTCATATAGAAAATATAACATAAAGAGGGCGGGCTAATGTATACCGTTTAGCTACCCGCTCGAGATCGTTGAAAAAACTGAAGAAAATTAAAATTCCTCATCTTGAATTGGGATTAAACATTCACCACGACCCAGATGCACATTCCCAAGTGTGAACGCTCGAGTGCATTCTGAACAGTTGCTACATTTGTCAACATCGTTCCATTTGGCTCTCCTCGGGAATTTTAATCTGTTCCACGAATCATTTATATACAGACATCCACATGGGATGTGGAAATGATAAAGTAAATATATAACTGTATATATTTTATACATAATTTAATTCGTCTTTTAAAATATGATCAACTATGTTGTGATATATGTATCCTATAGTCAAGGTTTAAAAAAAATATCATGGATGCACCAGACAAGATCGTAGAATGAACACTTGACAAGCAAACAAAACAGATCGTTATTTTGTGGATTTCTAGATGATTTGTATAAATACATTTTGGTCTGTATTTTGTTGATTATCAAAAGCTTTCCCGTTGCAATCCTAATTCGTTTCCAATCAATTACACTTATTTCCCACTACTTCCCAAACTCTCCCTGATGAATCCCTTCAGAGGACAACTTTCTTTTCAATGTGACTATCACGGGGGAATGAAAACCGTTAAATTACATAAAAACAACAACTATTAAAGATACGCTAAGTACCGAAAGCTACCGATCGATAACCGAAGCAGATAAGCGCGTAGGTAGCATTACGTCGGCACTTTTCTTATAGGATTTTATAAACATTTTCTGAAATGGTTATCGCATTTTTAATCATGGTTTTGGGACTGTTTCCTGCCGTATTTAATTTCCAGTTAGGCAGTTATGGTTTCAAAACGAATATAACTTAATATCTTCTGTGAATCATCGAACGTTGATGGAACATGGACTTAAAGTTTATATATCAAAGGACGAACAGATCTATACGTGCAATGTACCTCATGGTACTAAATACAATGAGTATTCAATAATATCAAACATAAACAAAGTCACTAATTTGATACGATCCATCCACAATAGTAATCCAAATATTCTTTTTTTATCCGTTTCGTAGAATATTAATTACATAAAATTTAATTCCAAATACGTGAAAGGAAATGGAAACATCTTGTGACGAGCAAGAAAATGAGAATTTGAATTTGAATTTGAATTTGAAAAAAGCGAGGATGAAAAAAGCGATCTCGGATATTGAGGCTAAAGGCATTTTTTATCTTTAAAAAAGGTTCTAGGCTATAAGTAATAATCACAAAACTAACAGCATACTTAATATTAAATATTTAAACTGTTTTGATTACCCGAGTATTCGATCATACGGATTCTTCTACTTCAAGTGTATGGGAATAGGAAGCATGAATGAATTATCTAAAATCAAACATCACGGTATACATGACTATAAAGGGAACATAAAAACTGAAACTAAAAAGGTAAGATACTTATTAGTAAGTGATTAATTAAAACGTCACCACCATGAAGTATCTCTTAATCGAATCCGACAAAAACCGCTCAACGCCTTTATTTAAATATCACCGCGAGAAACTAAATACCTATTCAGTTATCAACACACGCGCCCGGGTCGCGAAATGTTTATTATTCTTCGCGTCCCCGGGTCGCGTCAATTTTACCTGGTACTGTGTGCAAATTAATTCAAGTAGTAACACGTGTTTCCTCGATTTCTACTAGTGTACTTGCCAGTTCAAGTTATAATTAAGAAGGTATAATCTAAAATAATTTTTCCACGGTAAAAATAATTAGCAATATTAGATGGTGACGCCTGCTGCCGATGTTCTGACCGTGACCATAAGCAATTAGGCCTGATATTAAAGGAAACGGCAAGAGTGACCATGTGAAGCTAATCCAGTATTGACCTACTAATCTTTAAACAGAGTAACAGTAATACTTATTAGGAAATATTATAAGATGAATGTATGCCGATACTATAATATAAAAAAAACTGTAAACAAAGCAATAATGCCAAAAAAAAAACAACACAAAAACAAAAAATCCCCACAAACCTTAAACTTTTTTTTTTTTAACTTTATAACAAAATAAAATAGAATCAATAAAAATGTATGTTTCTACTACGCACACACATCCAAAAGATCACAAAAGAAGAACAAACTTCTTCCTAATGCTCTGTCTAGACTATCAAACTTTATTGGATGTGCCCATATATGGATACGATGAAATCATATCACTACCATATTTGGGCACATCCCATTTTTTGTCACAAACTTTGATAGTGTAGACAGAGCTTTAAGCAACAGCTCACAGGTATAACAGTTATATGAATAGCAATATAACCATCACAACAAGTGATCCATCTATTGAGGATCACCTAATGAAAAATGCAAACTCTTGTGCATTTTATCGTTACAATTTATACAGTAAGATGTTGACACTTTTTATCTAACTTCTGTTGGTATTTATTGCTGACTTTTATGTGTGAATCATAACCAGTTCATCAACCGATAAAAAGACAAGACTCATTTGAGATTACACGGTTTAGGATGTAACGGATATATAAAGAGTTATATAATTAAAATAAAATGTATAGCCAAAGGTGGTGACGACGTACGAAATTTATACAATTTATGTTAATAGTTTTACGGACTATTTTTTTTATGTACGGCGAGAGTATATGCTTGCTGCGAAATTCGACACCAACAAGACAACAGCGTAATAATCTCCGACTACTGTATGTCAACATTACCGATGTATTGATTCTACACTATGCCTGCCGAATATTGAGATCTAATGCAGGAAAGAGGAGGGCAGGGGTGGAGAAAGGAGGAGATATAACTAGAAGGAGAAGTGAGAAAGAACTAGAAGGAGAAATAAGAAAGAACTAGAAGGAGAAATGAAAAAGAACTAGAAAGAGGAGAAGTGAGATAGAACTAGAAGGAGGAGAAGTGAGAAAGAACTAGAAGGAGGAGAAATAAGAAAGAACTAGAAGAAGGAGAAATAAGAAAGAACTAGAAGGAGGAGAAGTGAGAACGAACTAGGAGGAGAAATAAGAAAGAACTAGAAGGAGAAATAAGAAAGAACTAGAAGGAGGAGAAGTGAGAAAGAACTAAAGGAAGAGAAGTGAGAAAGAACTAGAAGGAGAAATAAGAAAGAACTAGAAGGAGGAGAAGTGAGAAAGAACTAAAGGAAGAGAAGTGAGAAAGAACTAGAAGGAGAAATAAGAGAGAACTAGAAGAAGGAGAAGTGAGAAAGAACTAAAGGAAGAGAAGTGAGAAAGAACTAAAAGGAGAAGTAAGAAAGAACTAGAAGGAGGAAAGGAAAAGAAGGAGAAGGGAGTAAGAACTAGGAGGAAATGAAGGGAAGAGGGTGAAGTAAGGTCAACAACTATGTGCAAACTTAAAATGGTTAGTGAATAAATCCAGAGTTACTAATTGTCTTGACAAGAACTAGTACCGTACTGTTATGTTGGGGTTTGGAGCATTACCCGATTACCGAGTGTATAAGTGAGGTGTCACAAAAACATGAGTCTAGGGTAATGACTTTAGGGTCAAGTCCATTGGGATTCTTACACAAGGGTTTCATAATACAGAACGTGTCAATGTTTTTTTTTGGACAAAACAGCCCGATTATGTAACTATTAGACGAACCCATTTTTTCTTCATAACCCGTCAACTATCAGACAAACTGTAAACGATATACACTGGTACATTTGGACGCCAAAGGTACTGAAAACTAATCTTGCCTATGTTAAAAATTATGATTATACATTTCCTTTTTCAAATAACAGGATTAAAAACAACATGTGAAGTTTAGCTAAGGATAAAAATAACGCCTCTGGCCGCTCGAACACATAATTAACGCTTAGACAATTTACAAGTTTGTTATCGCTGCAAAACAAATAACAGATATTTATTAAAAAGTGACAACGATTTACACGCCTACAACCGCCCAAGGAAATATTACTGGTTTTTTTTTTATTTCCTGTACAATCATTCATACTGTCATTCTTTCCTGCTTAAATTCAAAAGCAGGTATGTTTAAATATTTTACATATTTATCCTTTTTTTTCTCAAACCACACGATTAAAAACGTAGCAGGCACCTCCGTAAAAAAATACATTTTCTGTGTGTAAAATACATCATTTCTTGAGTAGTTATCGTCAGTTGCAACGCCAGCAAGGAAACACATTCCATCTTAAAATAAATAGATTGTGCTAGTCAATATCAGATAAAAGGATCTCTATAAGCGACTTTTCGTTATCATTTATGTTTTAGTTGATTCGATGGAAAACAGACTCACATATGAGTCACAAACCGACGACGCGTTTAAAAATACCTCTCCTATCCATTCCTGTCAAACTTGGTACTTAGGTATTTTGAATTTTCTTCATTCGATCTTAATCCTGTAGTTAAAAATAATATGTACTATAATCGCTAATGCATGTTACAAAACAGTTTTTTTTTTATTTGCAAAAAAGACCTTACAGCTGTCCTAACTTTTTTTTTTAACTAGCTGCTCCTATCAAGAAAGAGTGCTCACTCTTCCATGTTGTTTTTTCAAAGTCTGCAAATATATTATAAAAATTCTTCTTTACAACGATTTAGGTTTGAGAGACGCCAGACGCTTTTTCAGTCATTCATCGTAAGGATATATTTGAAAACGAATACTTTCTTTGTACTGTAATGTTTTGAAATTCCAAGAATCTCCAGCTCCAGCCTTTCGGAACATATTCATCACAGAGTTCTTCGATGACGGTGACTGGAGAGCAAGCTCTACTTTTCGTTCAAGAGTTATGGTTTTATGTATCTGGTGCTATGTGAAAAATCACACAGCACGCTACAGCATGAAAATTAACCAGTAATTGCATATTATAATGACATTCTTTGTGTTGTAGTGCAGTGAAACACAAACAATACAAACAATAACATATTGTGTGCCAAATGGGATGAAGTTTCATCCCTGCAAAAGACAATAAATTAAGCGCGGATGTTGCAACTTTAACTGTGGATAATTTTTAAAAATTACTGTTTTTCCACAATACAGAAGGAATCTCTCAACTTCAAGAAATGTCCATGGAACTGTCAAGAGTGCCATTCAAAGACTCCTCTGATGCCTTCTGGTCTTCTGAAAGAACAAATATACATATACATATAAACACTGTCAATATTGTCACAGCGAGGTATAGCATTTAATTAAAACACTAGCCTGCAAAGGTTTACAAAACAATTTACAAATCAAGGTTCTGAGAGAACTCTAATATCAACAATGTAATTCTATTTTTAACAAAACAACAGTAATAC
Source organism: Antedon mediterranea (assembly GCF_964355755.1). Classification (NCBI taxonomy): domain Eukaryota; kingdom Metazoa; phylum Echinodermata; class Crinoidea; order Comatulida; family Antedonidae; genus Antedon; species Antedon mediterranea. Next base: position 22,168,603 of record NC_092678.1, on the reverse strand, counting down.
ATTCGAAAATTTGATTTAAAATTAGATTTATTCACATTCAACATTTTGACCGGAAATGGACTTTTAAATGAAAGTAAAGCTAGGAAAACTAAAGGACGTTTCATTAATTCTCCCAAATTACTAGTAACTGACACTGAATTACAACCGTCAATCATACAGTAGCTACTGTATACTTAATTTACTTCTACCAATGAAATGTTTCTAAAAAAAAAAAATTTAAAATAAAAGAGAAAAAAAAACTTTTACAACTGAAATCAGATTTTGATAATTCTTTGAAGAACTTTCTATTTTCCACATTCAGCTAAAAAAAATATTGTGTTCCGTTGACATTTATTGTAAAAGATATTTTTAACTGTCACTCTTAAAACTGACTTGTCAATCAAAACAGACCAATCTTAATGCTTTGTCTACACTATCAAACTTTATGAAACAAAAAATGTGATATGCCCATCTATGGACATGTTGATGTCATATCACTAAACATATTTGTAGATATCACTACCATATTTGGGTGCATCATACTTTTTTGTAGTTTGATAGTGTAGACAGAGCTTTAGCTATCTTTTTTTGAAAACTTGATTTAATGCCAAATTTGCTAGTTTTCGCAGGGCAAGGTTAACCAAAATAACTCTGCCAGGTACTCCTATCTCGTTGTGTATCAATGTTTTTTTGGAACTTTACCATTTTTAAAACTAATTTGATTTAAATTTTAGAATTATTCATGCACAATGGACAAGCGCTGATACTTCCTGAGAGGTATTTAATTCAGTACCGATTTACTTCATTACAAACCAATTATGACCAGGGTCTTAAAATGAACCTTTTTTATACCTTCATGATGACAAACATCCACCTTGTCACAGGCTTCGATCAAGGGGTTTTTCTTCAAAGTATGATATGAAAGAATATAAGAAAAGTTGCTAAGAAAACTTAAAAACTTGGGTAAGAAGATATTGGAACTGATGTTTTCCAAACTGCTGATTATCGTTATTGCTAGATCCAATCCCATTGGTTGATTCATCAGTTGCTGAAAAATATCAGATGGTTGCTGAAGTTAAGATCGCCAGCTCTGGAACTCTTAATTTCAATTCCCTTCTTAACAATTTAATAAAATACTTTCTTCTTAAATTTTGTCTCCTGAATTAACTTTGTCTCCTAGATTTAACTCTGGCTCTAAGATTTAAGAGTTGTCCCTTAGTTTATCTAGATTAAACTGGTAAAGAGTGTAAACTTTGTACTTATTTTAATAATGAAAGCAGTAGAGGTTTACAAATGTGACATTTATGGAATCAAGGGGTACTTTTTATTGGCATTAGCACATACAATGAGATAAAAATCAAAATTCAGAATCAGAAAAGTGACATATACTACATGTTTCTGATTTGGTCTTTTGATAAATAATGAATATTAATTGAAGTAGACTTCTGAATTCGCTAAAAAAAAGTGTGGGTACCTCAAAATACTGCACAATGAGTGACTTGGAATAAATTTCTGAATTTGATAATAAACATTTGGTGTCGAAAAGGGATTAATTTGGAACGGCGATAAAATGGAAGTGTTAAATTTGGATTTGGAAATGATAAATGTTAGGGTGACTTTCAGCAATGTTTGCAAATGTATGATAAACATTGCAGTGATTAAAAAAGATACTGTATGTACATCTGGAAGTTTTAATAACTATAAGTGTTTAGTTCTGATTTCTGACACTGATAATTTGGGAACTAGAGATATGTTACTGATTTGGAAAGAAGATAAAAATAATTCATTATGAAGTGGCATTTTTTGATGTGGAGTCACGAAAAATAGCGAGGTAAATGTACTCTGATGTGATTAATGTCTGATAGAATAGTTCAAGCATTCAAAAATATTAAATGACTGACAAACGTAATAAATTAATACAGTCTGATATTTCTTATTTGGAAATATGAATAATATATATAATAAAGAATGACAGTGATATAACGTGAAAAAACGAATAAATCTAAATGATTGACAATTTTATGTGGTGTGATGATAATCGCCTTTGATTCAGAAATAAAAAATACTTGATGAAAATTGAATGAAAAAAAGGATGATAAATAATATGTGTCTAATATTTATGTTAATACTTGATAAGCATTCAGTGGTTTAAACAATTTTGAGAAATATTTGTGCAGAATATGATAATAAAGTAAATTGCCGATTTAAAGTTACTGTACCTTTCCATTAAAGATGTATTGTCCCCCTGAAAATAATTTAACATTTCTTGTTGTATATTCCATTTTAATGTAACATAATAGTTATCCACTTTGACCAAAAATTGGATCGAAAAAAAATGTATTTACTTGAAAAAAATGTAATTTAAAGCAATAAATTGTCAAATTGGCTGCCAGCCAATGGATTTTTGGTTGAATTTAACCATTTATTTTGTCATTTTATAAGCGAAAACAGGATTTTTTTCCTTTCTTTTTCTATGGAAGTGATTAACTTTTTTAAAACTACAAAATAAAATATTCAAAGTTTTTGTTTTTGGAGGACAATACATCTTTAAAAGAGCAAAGTTTTAATACATATTTATATTGAAAGATTATAAAATCAAATACAGTACACCTAGACTATACACAAGTGGTAAATATAAGTACAGTATTACAAGCAATTTAATTTTAAAATAGATAACTATCAATTCATGTTTGATTTAGAAAGATAACACGAAATCAAAATGAAAGTAACACATAAGCTTGTCAGCTTTATCAATGTCCCTTTCGAAACTCTTAACATTTTTTTAAATTTAATTTATTGTATCAAATAACAATAAAACGGTAGCCTGGGACAAGTCTGTTTGGTTGTTTGTCACATTCAGAGTCTTAGGTTCACTCCTGCTTTGCATCATTTTTTGTATCAGTTTAAAAGTACAGTAGACAGATTATTTTATAAGTTTATATGTTTATCCGGATTGAGTGGAGGAGTGTTTATACAGTGATTACTGCAATACAATTTATTACCTGGATATAAAGATATTATCCACAGTCAACTAAAACTAACACAATTTCAAATTGCATCAACGTGAGTCTCAAGATAAGTTATCAGAAAGAATGGAAACAAAATCAACAACAAATGTTCAATAATTAACGATGCAGAGATCTTAAACCCTCAACATTGAATTGAAATTTATATTTATACTGGGTAACCTCTTCAGTCAAAGACTGGTCTCCCAGAGGGCCCAGTTGGTGATCAGTGGCTGTGATGTACTAATACACCGGGGTAACCCCCTACTCGTCTCGAAAGATGTACTAGGTTCTTTAAAGTGCACACGAGCTAGATGTGTACACTGGACCTACGGTTTATAGTCCTTATCCGAGAAGACTCGTTCTACCACCAGAACCATGGAGTGAGTGAGCCTCGAACCCTTGCCGATGTTATGGCTACGTAATTACGGTTCCACTGTCTTAACCGCTCGGCCACTCACTCACTCACTCACTCAACATCCTTACATAATCTACAACATGTTACATTCACTGATATGAGTCTACCCACCTCTTAAGCTCTGTCTACACTATCACATTTGATGTGATGTGCCCATATATGGACATGATGATGTCATATCAATACCATATTTGGGTATAGCACTACCATAATTGGGCACATCACACTTTTTTGATAGTGTAGACAGAGGTTAATAGATAAGTGAATTATCTATTATTCTACTGGGAGTTTTAAAGTAATGTCTTAGCCTTGATAGCTAATAATATTCATAATTTGTTTAAATATGTAAACAACATTTACAACTACAGTATATTACAAGAATGTCGTTTAACTATTTAAAAAGATAACTAACTAGTTTACTTTGGGGATTCAAAAACTTTATTTTGTTTAACCTAAGTTGTAGAGAAGAATTTACAACTAAATTAAAGTATTTGTTAGTGTTTTTTTTAGGAAGTCAAACACTTTACTTTGTTTAACCTAAGTTGTAAAGTAAGCATTCACAACTATATTAATGTATTTATTGTTTTACTGTTAATGTTAAGAAACTTTTGAAGAAAAAAAAGTTTTCTTTAGGGAGTCAAACAGTTTTTTAGTTATAATGCATGTTGTAAATAATAATAATATTTATTAATAAAACTTCTGCATATTAAACAAATTAAATTTTCTGTCAAAACAATTTGAATGTTAAATTGATAGTGTTTAGAGAGTTCAGAACACTGACTACATCTAGAAAATATTATAGCTAAAAAACAATGACAAAAAAACAAAATATTGGAAATGTATTTTCAAATAAACATGAAAACATCAAGTTTTTTCTCTAAACAATTTTATTTTTTTATAGTCAAAAGAAAGTGTAGTTCCGAAATCATTTTAAAAACTCTAAAGTTCTATCAAAAGTAAGAATTAATTCTATTAGAATTTAATTTATTCATTACTTAGTAAATTATCTAGTATTCCTAAGAGGATTTAACAAACATTTAAAAGACATGTGACTATATGAAATCAAAACCGACTTTTTTTAAACTTAATTATTTTTCAAAAAAGTAAACCATCTCTAGTGTTCCTGTGTGATTTCAACAACATTTTATAATTTGGTGACTCCTTCCTTTTTTAATATTCATACTTTTTAAAATATGTTGAAAAACATTTTAAAATGTCATTTTAAATACCATGTATCAAATGAAATTGCTTAAATCCTTATGTATTTCCTATTTTATTATCTATGAGTTTAAAACAAGTAAACAACATTGTATGTTATGCAATGAAAAAAACCAGTTTCACATTAAATATGAAACTTTAAACAAATTTCAACAGTATGTTAAAAAATGTTTTACCATAATTAATCAAATAAAAAAAGCTTATAAAGAAACTGACATAACCTTTATACAATTTTAAACTTGGTCAATATTATTAATTTTTTTAAATACAGACCAATTGATTGGGAAACTCTAGTAGTATAGTGCAAAGGACATATCTGATTTTAAAGGGACAAAATGCTTAGTATGGGTGCTTTACTTAATTGGAAAGGGGGGATTTAGACCAGTTGACACACCACCTCCGACTGAAACAACACAATATCCAATGTATAAATACAGTCTAAATAAATTAATCTTAAATAAAATCCAACTTATTAAAGCTCTGTGTGATGTGCCCAAATATGGTAGTGATGTGCCCAAATATGGTAGTGGTATGACATCATCGTGTCCATATATATGGGCACATCATCATCATTTTTTTTGTCAAATAAAGTTTGATAATGTAGACAGGGCTTTAGGCAAAAGGAAAAAGCAAAAATACATAAACTACTATTTATAGAACTGATTAAAAAGGTAAAAAAATTGCCAATTGACCCTGAGTGTGTCATTGTACAGCTTACAGTAGAATGGGTAAAACATGACTTATGTTGTACCATGATACGCTACAGCAGCTGAGGACGAGAGAAGTAGGATGCGTCGCAGTAAACAACATTAATACTGTACTTATTAAAAACACATTTTTAAATAATTTCAACTTCATATTAATAGTAATTTTCATCAGGTAATGCACTATCATTATAAAACAAATATTTGCCAATTATAGAAGAGGGAGAAAATAATTATATAAATTGATGTTTAACAAAAAATAAATCCAGACATTTATTAATATCGGTTTTTTTTTAGCATTTATACAAATTAATTTTGTTATGTGTTTTACTGTAAATTATGTATTACTCACAAAAAATGCTTTATCCGCAAAAACAACTGACCACAAAGTCGATAATTACAACCATTTCGTGATGCACATCTGAATAGGGTATATGACACACACACTACACACTTCATAATGAGAATAGACTGGTCAATGATTACTAATGTATGTATCTGTTTAATGATAACGAGATATTTGTGTCATAAGTCGTTAGTGATACACTTTCAATGCATACATTTAATTCAAGTATTTAAATGATTTATAATGTTTATATGAATGAGTTAAGAGATAACATTACAGAAAAAAGCAATCCATTTTTATTTTTAAAAAAATGTTAAAGGAAAGAGACTTTCTAGTTCATTAAATGTATGTTATCACCGAGTTTGTGCCAAACTGCCTGACGTTTTACACCCTTTAAAAAATACTTTTATTTTCATCATGTTTTAAAATTTAACCAATTATGATATTATTGCAGTAGTCTAGGTCATTAAGATTCCTCAGAATCATCAAAATGACTGACCCTCCACCCACCTGGGTAAATAACAGGTCACAAGTCAAACATATTGACTGACACCCCCTCAACACCACCCCCCCCCCCCCTAATTTTTTAAATGATTACATGGAATACTAAAGGCCAGGTACGTTGGTTTCATGGGTAGAAACTTTTGTGGGTAGAAACTAACTTACCAGGCAAATATCTGGACACAAGTCAAACTTACAAATATTAAATGTTGAGTTAACACTGTACTGTATATCATTTGATGTTTTCTTTATATTTAGCTGTACTTTTTTCCTATGCTATTTTCTAGTAATATTATTTTTCCCATAGACATTAGAGGTCACGCTTGTCACTAGTTGATTATACTATGTAGCAAATCAATTTTTGTCAACAATACTCTACAATAATTTGTTAAACTGGTCATTCTCTACAAATTTGATGGTGATGGCATTGCAACGTGCCTGGCTGACAGGTAATGAGTCATGGACAGAGACCGAAGGAAGTTTAAAATCACGATCAGAAAAAAAAAGTTTTTACACACAATGATTATTCTAAAATTTAAGTTAATAGAAATATACCACCTCTTCCCCACCCACAAATTAAATTTACTTTAGGTGGCAAAGGAAAGGTTTTAATTAGTATAGGGGGTAGGGGAAGGGGTTTATAAATAATTAGTTTAGGTGGTAGGGGATAGGGGGTCACACAATGATTATTCTAATATTTACATTAATTAATAGAAATATACTACCTCTCCAATTAAAATTTTAAAAAAACAATTAGTTTAGGTGGTATAGGGAGGGGGTTTGTACATAAATAGTTTAGGTGGTAGGGACAGGGGTTTATACGTTCAGGTGGTAGGGGACAGGGGGTTGGTTTATACCTGAAAGTTGATACACTACAGGGTCAGCTAACTATTTAACCATAGAGGAGGTATCATTATGCAACACTACATGTCATTTAACATCATAATATAAATACCTAAAGAGCAATTTACATTGTCTGGACAGGAAATCAAACATTTATTGATTTTTATTACCAAAGCTTAACTTATAAATAATAATAAAATCAATTTGTTATAATAATTATGGGATCATAATCTTAATATTTCTATTTATATTAAACAATTGAATATTTAGTACAGCAATGAGCAATGTAATATTTGTCTCGACAGGAAAACATAATTTTGTTGATACTAAGCTCTAACAACAAAAGTGTGATGTGCCCAAATATGGTGGTGATATGCCCAAATATAGAAGTGATATGAAATCATCATGTCCATATATGGGCACATCACATAAAGTTTAATAGTGTAGACAGAGCTTAAGACTTTAAATCTTTAAATGCTGCGGTTCTTGGCAATAAACATTGGCTATTATTCAAGTATTAAATCGTGTATTTTTATTGGGGATTATGTCAAAATTACTCTACTGCAGAGTAACTACACATTTACTGCAATAACATTGATTGATTTTGTTTTTATGTAGAGTAGAGGTTTATGAGGTTGAAGAGCAAACAAAATATGTAGTTACTGCAGTAATTGCAGTAAAATATTGTTGACATAAACACATTTAAATACTGATTAAACCTGATACATTAATACAAGTTATTTAAGGTGCAAGATCCTCATGGATTCCGTAGTTTTTATGGCGTTATTCAGCAAAAAAATCAAGAATATTATTGATCAATCAAGGGTGAAACACAAGTTCTATTAAAGAATGATTGCATTAACCTTCGACAGGGTAAAATAGTATATAAGTAACATGAGACAATAACCAAATTTCCGTAGAAACTAGTAACTTTAAATTACTTTTTGACATCTTTGACAACACATGTCAATTCATCCATTTAACAATTTATAGTATTATTTGATGAATGTTATTTTGAATTATTTATAAAACAGACAGACAGACAAAATTTAAAAAAATTACAAAATATGATAAAAATGACATAAGTTAGAGATTGTTTATTGATGATAAGCAACGATATAAAATGAAATATAATATGATAATAAAGAGAAAAAAGTTTAAAACCTTGAAATTAATGCATCACAGTCAACTAAAATTTGTACACCCACATTAGTTCAAAAGTCATAATCTTATGCCTGTTGTCTAATTTCTTATGGCATGCTATGATGATCAAAACTAGACTGGGGTTATCAGAAAAGAATTTTTGATAATCTGAATCAGCTGGCCTGGGCCATCAACAAGTTTTAAGCTCTGTCTACACTTTCAAACTTTATGTGACAAAAAATATGATGTGCCCTTTTATGGACATGATGATGTCATATAAATACCATATTTGACCATATTTGGGCACATCACACTTTTTTGTCAAACTAGTTTGATAGTGTAGACATAGTTTTAGGCCTTCCATCTAAATCTACTATTGAACACTATCAAGTTAATGCATCTGACTTGAAAATTACAGTGATCAGGGTCGTTCGGTTTTGATAGGGGGGTCGAGTCCAATGAAGGGAAAATACCCATGGTGCAATATGCACCTAAGGTGGGAAGTTATGACCCAGGGTGGGGCTATACCTGAATTCATACCATATACTATTAGGAATGACAAGATTAAGAATGACACACAACTAACACTTAAATCCTAGCATCCAGTAATGAGTCATACCATCCTTTGGTTTCCTGCGATCAGATTAGCTAGTCTCTAGCCTGCAACATATCGTGCAAGGCAGAGACAGAGTGCTTTCACCTGCCCCTGATGAAGGGGGAGAGAACCACCAAGGTTAAAGGTCATTGAGTCAGATAATGGTATTTGTAAAATCTCTGTACCATTTCTATCATACAGAAGTATTGATGGAATTTCAACAGGTTTTCATGGTAGCTTGTCAGTGAGGTCATCCAAAAGTTCAACGCACAACGCCATGGGATTCATAGTGCCTTGCACGGAAAAGTCGTACCGGGATTAAAACTGTAACTACGCAACAAGGAATACTAATAAATTTCCAAAACTTCCTGGCCTGGAAATACACATGAATATTGCATTACATGGCAAAAAATATAAATCATAATAGTCTATAGCATAATTAAATATGTGGCATGGTTTATTGGTAAAAGACATCTATTTTACTTAAGCACACCTATTGCAAGGCTGGGGGAAGTCCCCTAGTGATATGTTAATCAGACCATGTGATATGTTAATTAGATCATGCGACCTTACCTTCTAATATTCTTTGCAGCTCTAACACAGAATTGATTAGGACATGGAATTGCTTCTGTCGATTTTCAAGCTTTAAAAAAAAAACAACATTAATTAATAGTGGTATTTTAGCTTAGTGGATCCAATCCAAAGATCTTTGGTTCAAATCGTTAGTAGTACAGTACATATTTTTCAATCATCATATAGAAAATTTGAATGGACTTAGTTTGAATTATATAAAAGAGTTGAAAAAAAATATGAATCACTGTTGATTGAAGAAACTTGTATGATCTATTATCACTCACTAAAACACAATTATGAATAAAAACCAGGTGTGCAAAATAAAATTATGAATAAAAACCAGGTGTGTAAAGCGATAATGGGGTATGATTTTCATACAGATCATTAAAGTAACTTGCCAAAAACTCATCGATTTAATAGAAACTAGACATTTATAATTATTATACTGTTAGAAGATTTGATATTTAAAATGTGACACACAATCGTCCAATCAAATGACAGGAATTTATTTAGGCGTTATACAGTATATTTAAAGCCATTTAATGAATGTTTTTTTTTAGTTACCATAATTAAGGCTGAAATGGAGATTATTATTATGAGACAGGGAGGTAAATAAAAGGATTTTACTCATTTAGGCTGACAGGAAATAGATAATTTACTGATTCCTTGTGGCTAAACAGGAAGGAGGTCAGAGGTTGGGGAAACTCGGGGTGAAAACAAGGTTCTAGTTAAATGCTAAACAAAATATGTGGAGTTAATAGAGGGTGCTATTCACATTTCTTGTTTATTTATCAAAAAAAAAAATAAGGAACTAGATTGGATGAAAAATTTGTAGAAAATAGGCCCATATGTAATATATGAAAATTGAAAAAATTGTTTAGAAATATATTTTAAAAATGTAATAATATGTAGTCTTTAGCATGTGTGCAGGTTTTATTTGCATATTAGTGAATATTCATGCAGTCAGTCATTTCTTTCTAAGATAAATTTCATTTAAAGAAAATTAATTTAGTAAAAATGTATCATACCTTTTCTTCCAATGATATTTTGGTTTCATCTAACGCCTTTAAGTTGTCATCAAGATCTTTTAACTTTCTATATAAAAAATAAATGAAAACACATGTCATAATCCAAATTAAAAACTAATAATTCATTCAAGCAGCGATTTATGCCTAATTATAATATAGTAGCTTGGTGGTTAACATGCTTGCCTTCAAATCCCAAGGCACGATAAATTATAAAATAGTTTATCCATCCTGGAATTGGCGAGTTACTCGCTGTTGTATGCGTATGATATTTAAAACAACATTTTTTTAAATAAATAAAATACTCACTTCATTGTGTCCTTCCTATCTGGCTGTTTCTGGATGACTTTCGCAAGTGCGTCGTATTCCTGTCGGTTTCTGCGTACACGTTTTGCTTTCTTAAGTTCTTCTTTACTTGTGCTTATGGCGTCTTTGGCTTCCTCCATTTCGCTCTCTGGAAATAAACAGATTATAATACATGAAATTATTGTATCTTTAATTGCTCAATATATTATTTTGCTAGTCTAAAAAACTTTCCTAATAACAGACACCCTCAGACTGCGCCGATGCTGCTGCGTCAGGTTTTCCAGAAACTCTGGTCTTTAAAATAAGTATTTAATGGTCAAAAAGAATTTAGAAGCTTTTGGACTTCAAGAAAAGTCTTGCTTTGGGACAGTTTGCCAAATTCAGTCCTGTCAGTGTTAGGGAACAAAATAAAAAATACAATTTATAGCTAAGGTTTTGAACAAAGAGGCTTCATTTCAAATGTCATGCCATTCTGTACATTGTCCTTATTCGTGATTAAATACATAAGATATCATAGATTTACCTATATTGCTGTATATCTGCTCATAGCTAGCCATTTCTTTGATGTTCATATCATGGATTAGATGCGTTTTCTCCATTGTAAATTCAATCTGCGCCAGTGTAGACAACATCTTCTGGTATGTTGAACTACTATAGTATCAACAAATTATATATCATTTATTAACTTACAATATGTGATGATGTCAAATCACTACCATATTTAAGCATATTACTACCATATTTAAGCATATTACTACCATATTTGGGCATATCACACTTATTTTTTTGTCAAATTAGTTTGATAATAGTGTAAACAGAACTTAAGAATTTGATAATATTCAAGTAGAGAACCGGTGTCAGCCAAGTCCTGATTGGTTGGTTACATTTTGGGAGCTAATAATTGTGGTTTAACTGTTACAGTTCTCTATTTAAAAGTTAATACCCTTACTGTAATTGAGAGAGCAATAAGAAATAGCCACAGTGTATTTATTTATTATTATTACCATTCTTCTTCATTTAAATCAGTTGTACACCATTTAATAAACATCTTTAGTAATGTACTTATTCTTCTATCATCTCCTCCACTTTCACCTTCAATAAGCAGGCGCTTACAAATCACTTCGTCTGAAATGTCAAGTTAAAAAATAATGTACCTTAAATTAATTGCTTTTCTTTATTCTAAACAATAAATTAGTCTAACATTCTCTAACTAAGAACATTATTATTCTATCGTGAAGCTTAAGAAAGGTAAATGAATTGGTAAATAATACTTTCTTTCAGCAGGCCAACCCTACCTAAAGCTAAGCCCAACGACGACGAATGCTGCATGCATCTCTCTCCTCCATCCGCCAATCCGCCTTTCTCTCTGTCGACGCGACGACGGGGTAAACAATGTAGGCCTTACCTAGCCAGGCTAGTTCAACTTGCCTAGGCCCCTAGTTATATATTTTAAGTGATCTACAATATCAGGATAGATTTTCATGCTATTTGGATAAAGATAACCAAAGCTAAGTAACTAAAAAATAAACAATTCCACATAAAATGTGCTTGAGACTCAGGCTACGTACCGTCAGTGATGGCTGCCATGTTTTGTTTTCAGAGCCTTCTCTGCGGAGCGCCATTTATGCCTTTATTAACTTCAATAATAGAAATAGTACTACGATAACTGGTCCAGTGGATCAAAATTTAGCACCAGGGTAGCACAGTGATATAAAATAGAAATAAGTCACTACTTTTAATATTATCGTTTCGTATGTTTATACACTGTGCTCAAGTGAACCCAATTTGGCGTCATTGGAGCACAGTGATTATATAAAATAGAAATAAAGTCACTACATTTTTAAAATATCTTTTCGTATGTTAACTGTGCTCGAGTGGACCAATTTTGCCCCACTGGTATACTATGTTCAATATCGGTTACTCCATCCGTAATGCAAAAGAAAAATTATTTTTTTAATAACTTGCGTTTGTCTAAGATAAATACTTATTTAGTGTTCCCGGAAAGTGCACCTATTCATTGAAAATATTAAGTCTCCAATACTAGCCCATCGTGGTCGGGCAGAGCGAATAATGAAAATAGAGCCCAGAATTGCACTTATACATATTACTATACAAAATCACCTATGATAATTAAAAAAAGTTCAACTATCCACATTCGACTTTCAACATTTTAGGTGGGGTTTTCTAATTTAAAAACTCGACTTCGTATATGCCTGAGGCCTAGCCCGGCTTCGAAATTGGTCGATAAATCGGCATCTTTGTAAATTTTCTGTACTTTGATCTTATTTCACTCTCCATTAACCCCATACAAAAACATCGGAGACAAACTATCTCTTTAAAAGATGTTTATTCTGAGACGGTGCGGCCATAATTCGTAACATATTACAATAAAATATCTTGCACGAATTGGCCATTTCGCTACCAATATAGTACGGTAACATTGATTAACAAAATCAAGTGGACCTTTTTTAAAATCAGAAACAGTAATAATGAATTACGTAATACACGTATAAATAGACTATTATCAGCTGTTCATTCATGTACTACTTTGTGGCATAACGGGTAAATCTCAGGTTTGAGTGCTCTCAGCATTGGGTTGGCACGTCCTCTACGGATATTTTTTTATTTATTTTTTTTTTAAATTGAAAATAAATATTTTAGTACTCTCACTCTCTCTTTGAGCACAGTGTATTAACATACGAAAATATATTTAAATTAGTGACTTATTTCTATTTTATATCACTGTGCTCCATCGGTGTCAAATTTAATCCACTGGACCAGTTACCGTAGTACTATTTCTATTTCTGAAGTAAATAAAGGCATAAATTGCGCGCCGTAGAGAAGTAGAGAATGCTCCATCGTCAGAATGACGCTCTGAATATACCTCTCAGACGATGTAAATGCACGCCCTCTATGTGTACTGGTAATCAACAACTTTTCCTCTCTCGATGACTTTACGCATGCGTACATAATTATACCATTAAATGGTAAAAGTAACAAATTGCGTTACTTTTATAACTTTTGTAATGAATCTTATGAAACTTTTGTTTTTAGTGGTACGTTCCTTTTTTTGTATGTACAGATTCTTTTTGAAGAGAGATGTGAAGTTGATTAAAGTAGATATCGAGACTACGATAGACTGATGATAATAATAATAATCGTTACAATAAAACACATATTTTATTCAATATTATGTTCCAATTATATACATTTATATTACAATCATAACGATGGATGCACACACGTCATTAATGTATTTTAAGTCAAAAAAAGTCACTAATTGGTATCAGATTGTAGGCCTACTAATGAAATCACAATTGACGTACAATACGGGGGAAATGTAGCGGGGACGAATGAGAACAGTGGATAAAACTTGCACATTACTTTGTTTAACATTATTAATTAAGCCTATGTTATTTACATACATACAGTAGTTAAATAAGTCGTGTGTATTGTGAAAGGGGTAACTGACTTATTGAGTTATAGTAATTATTTTTGCTTTAGTTGCCCCTGACCATTGTTCTTTGTTTCTGTTCAGTTCTGTATCTGTTTATTGGTCGAATAAATAAATGAAATGAAATGAAATGAAAGAGTTCGATTATTCAAGCGGTGGTAACCACGGTCTAGAGGTATAGAGGTTCGCACAGAAATAGCGGCCTAAAGTTGAGTATCAAACGACTCCATATTTGTCAAACTTTCATGAGTCGTATTACATATTCCGCTATCATTATGCAAATCGTCTGGCACGTCACAGGTCTTATTGTCATAACAATGCTGTGTATTGTTTTCATATGTCATTGAAGAAAACATCTCTGAAATGCAGTCCAGTGTAACATCATTCTGCTTCACCCCTAAGTCCAATCCCTTGACCTCTTCAGGTGGTGTTTTTCGCGGAGATGACGTAAGTATGACGTCAGGAAGTGAGTCCGATTCAGGTCCGATGCTACTTCTGTTATTGTTAATTATAATTGACTTAGATCGCATGCCATGACGTATTACCTCTTGGCGCCAACTTTTTCTTTCAAAAAATATATTATCGTCTGAAAAACAAGATCAATTTATGAATTCTTAGTATATTTTTTTTCTCAATTTGTTTTAAAAGTCGTCAGTAAGTAGTGATGAGAAGCATTAAGCTATGTCTATACTATCAAACTAGTTTGACAAAAAAGTGTAATGTACCCAAATAGGGTAGTGATATGCCCAAATATGGTAGTGATATGACATCATCATGTCTATATATGGGCACATCACATTTTTTTCATATAAAATGTGATAGTCTAGACAGAGCTTTAGTCAATAAAGACACATGTAGTTACACTTGCTCGTTGCTGCTTTCAATTGATCACTCGAATCAATAATTACATAATTGATTCAAAATTGTAAAAACCTCACCTCAGAGTTTTCAATACTTTACCACTAAGCTTGTCTACTTATAAAGAAATAATTATGCCTGACAATTATCTTAATTTAAAAAATAAACACAAAATAATTAATTGGTACGTGTTTATTACGACCGCAGTAACTACGTCAAACCATGGATTAAAGAATAGAAGGATATGCATCGACGTGAGATCAAGGGTTCCTTGACTCTCGCCGACAGACCGCGGACCGCCCACAATGTTACAGTTTAATCATGGAGGTATTATACCTCCATGGTTTAATTAACCGCATGGTAACAACGAAACGGTCGCGTGCCTAATATATTGTTTACTGCACATGTGCAACGACATTTAACCTTGTTGTTGACTACCTTCTTTCGCGCGTTCTTTGTTGCACTGTATGTATTCATACATATTTGAACAGTATAATCAGTGGCGTAACGGCTATATGCGCTCACTGGCTAAACCGAAGCTTGGGGCCCATGAGCAGTGCCCAGAGGAACAGGCATAAAATATGTCGAAAATGCTAAAAACGTCCGAGGCCTCGATCTTTGAAACTTGGAGGGCCACTTAGGTTCCTAAACAAGTGGCTTCAGGCCTCTGCCTCACGCCACTGAGTATAATGTTTATTGAAAACAGTTATTAAATTACATTGTATGTTATTGTGAAGACCCTAGTGTAGGCCTACTTCATCAATATACCAGATAAAAACAATACTATATTGTTATTGGCTTAGAATTGTAGATGCTATAATTGTAATTAGTATAGGTTTCTGCCGCGATTGATCTACGCTAATGTTTTTATGACATTAAAGTAGCATTTTATGACCTGTAGTAGCCCTACATCTGAGACAGTAACTATTTATTTGTTGTCTCAGCCTACATACATGTAAAATTACAAAATCAGCAAGTATACTAGGCCTAGGCCTTCTAGGCTTACTAGTAAACTATATGATTTGCCGACATTGATACTGCCTAGTTTAATCTTAAGTGTAGTAGATATACAACGTGTAGGCCTAATCATGATCTATATACTCACCGTTGTCTTACTTCTTGTGTGAATAATAATAGGTACTTCGTTTGTTCGTGATTAAGTTTGCCCTGCGTGTACTTTTCAAAACGACCGCTAGGTAACGAATCGCAACTATACATAGCCAGCCAATCCCGGATGCGATTTTTTTTTTCGTACATAAGTTGGGGACCCCTCATGAAACGTCACAAAATAAACATGAATAATTCATCAGTTAAATTTTCTTGTTCCGTGTGCACCCAAGCGTATAGCAACAAGAAGTGATTACACAAGAGTGCGGTACGATTATTCTAGTAGGCCTATCGCCGCTGTTGTTGCGGCGTGCGATTTCATAGAAGATAGCGGCGTTTTGTGTGGATTGTCGAAATAATCAGCCTTTAGTTTATGGTGTTTTTAATATAATTTATTACTAAAGAATTACGTGTTAAAATTATAGTTTCTATTAATACTATTAGGCCTAATTATTAGTCTCTAAACCCATGTCTATTCTATTCTAGTAGTAGCTGTGGGTGTGTGTGACGTGTGTGTGTTAGGTATGACCAAAGATAGTTATCTTTGGTATGACACAATCAGAGTAATAAGTCAGCAAAATTAAACAATAAATTACACAAAAATATATTTTTTATTCTCGTGGGTCAAATCTTCCCATCTCATGTGTTCATATACGCGCATTTTTAAAGTTCCTTTGAGTACATCATGCATATTGTTTGATAATAAAATAGCAGAATTAAAAAAATACAGTACACAAATTATACACATTCTTTATTCTTGTGGGTCTAAGCTTTCTTTGGGCTATGTCCAATGAATTACTACTTCGTTTAATGTCTTGCCTAGCTGTCGATTAGCCTCGACTGGACACATTTTGTGTGAAGAAGAGTGCGCGAAGGCAATCGCGTGAATTGACTTAAAATCCTAGGCCTACTGTAGAAAGTATCGTATCGCAGTTGTGTAATCACTTCTTGTTGCTATACGCTTGGATGCACACGGAACAACAAATTTAACTGATGAATTATTCATGTTTATTTTGTGACGTTTCATGAGGGGTCCCCAACTTATGTACGAAAAAAAAAATCGCATCCCGGATCAGGAATCGCTGTTTTCATTCAATTAGACCCGGTGATTGGATGTGATGTGGATGACATAACCACTAGCCAATCACCAGGCACTACAATTTAAATATAATCACATCGATAATTAAGGAGATTTATGAAGAAACCACTGCTTAGCCATATATTAAAAACACGATTGTTGTATGGGTGAACACCGGCCACGCTAACAACATACATGGTCAAGTGCATAATTTAATATTCTATAGATTAACGCAATTTTTAATGACAGAAGATGGCAGGCAAATAATGATAATTCAAATATAAAAATTGCATATTTTATTAATATTACCAACTACTTAAAATTACCAGTCGTAAGAAAGTGAACTTTTCGTAGTCCGATTGTGATGAAACTAAAACAGAATTATTCAGCAATATATTTTTGTTGTCAATTAATCATCGACGCAGACATGTCAATAGAACATTCAGACTGCGCATACGATTTCTACATGGTTACGTTTTGGTCTAAAAAAATGTAACAGTTGATTCGCAGCGTTTTAGAGAGGGCCGCGGTTAGAGACACGGAGTTCAATGAGCGTGTTTGTTTGATTGGCAGCAGTGCTTTAGTATAGGCAAGCGCGTTTTAAAATCGTTTGATGTCACCGTCGATGCATATCCTTCTATTCTTTAATCCATGGTCAAACTAGGCATAATCAAGTTTAATAGAAAAATAAATTCAATCAAATTTATTCGACTGCAAGGACGTTTTCACAAGGAGTTGTCTGTGGTAAATTATTATTCCAATTTACAGTAACAAAGTACGCAGACAAAACAATTATTGCTAGTCAATTGTACGAATTCAGATATAAATGACGTCATCATTCAATGATTATAATACCTTCATTGAAGCAAAACATAGAGGCCTAGTTTTGAATGTTTTGCGAATAGTGTATGTATGCGTTACGTGTATGTTATGTTGTCTACACTATCAAACTAGTTTGACAAAAAAGGTGTGATGTGATGTGCTCAAATATGGTAGTGATGTTTCCAAATATGGTAGTTATATGACGTCATCGTGTCCACATCACGTTTTCTTTGTCACATAAAGTTTGATAGTGTAGACAGAGCTTTAGACATTTATACTATTAGTGCATAATACTTGTTAGCCTCCGTCATCGCAAATGGAAAGATTAAAAATAAATTGACAAAATTAATGTAACAACGCACCTTCAGGTTTTGAAAAACATGTGCAACTAATATAATACAGAAACAACTTAGTGAAGTAGAGAAAACCTCTCCTGTATGTAGCGTTGAAACACGCGTAGATAACAGGGTTGATAAACGCATTGGCGAACAACAGTCGCAAAGCAACTACAGTAACCTCTGGATCTGCGGGTTTTTCAATCTGTGTCAATATAATTGTTACCTAAAAAAATCATTAAATAAAACAAAAGGAATTAGAGTAATTGAATGGTGTAAGATATAGTATGTATAAAGCAGTTAAGATGATAACAACGATGATGATGATGATGATGATGATGAGAAAGATGACGATGATGATGATGACGTCGATGATGACGAGGATGATGACGATGAAGATGATGGTGATGATTATGGTGATGATGATGAGGAGGATGATGATGATGATAATGATGATGATGATGATGATGAGGATGATGAGAAAGATGACGATGATGACGACGATGATGACGAGGATGATGACGATGAAGATGATGGTGATGATTATGGTGATGATGATGAGGAGGATGATGATGATGATAATGATGATGATGATGATGATGACGACGATGATGACGATGAAGATGACGATGAAGATGATGGTGATGATTATGTGATGATGATGAGGAGGATGATGATGATGAGAAAGATGACGATGATGACAACGATGATGACGACGATGATGACGATGAAGATGATGGTGATGATTATGGTGATGATGATGAGGAGGATGATGATGATAATGATGATGATGCTGATGATGATGATTATAATGATGATTATGATAATGATGAGATGATGATGACGACGACGACGATGATGACGACAATGATGATGATGATGATGACGATGTTGATGATGATTGCTTTACCACGTTGAAACACCGGTTCTCGTAAGATCACCGAAGTTAAGTGACGTTGGGCCTGGTTAGAGCTTGGATGGGAGACCATCTGGGAATAACGGGTGCTGTATACGGAGCTGGGGTCCCGTTAGGCATTTGAAATCAGCACTGCTGACTCTTATGGCAGCCCCTGCATGCATCTAGTATCTGCCTCAGACCTCTGGTCAAGGTGGGCACTGGACGAGATAATTGTTAGGACCAATCAAGGTGCTTTAAACAGTCCTGGCTTTGTTTGTATCAAACCTGTTAGTGGCGGTAATTATCGCTGTTGGTTTCGATTAAATAAAATAAAATAAAAATAAAATAAATAAAATGATGAACATGATGATGATAATGATGATGATGATGACGATGATGATGATTATGACAGAAAGATCGACAACAATGACATGATAATTCTCATGCTGAAGATAATGCTAATGATGAGGAAATCGGAAATAAGACGTACGGTATAATAAATTGTACTTACAAAATAAGGACCCCAGAAAATAAAAAACAATCCACTGATGATTAGTATTATTCTGGCAGCCTTGCGCTCTTTTTTCGCGCGTTTTCCTATCAAAGTTTTACTCTGCGTCAGCACCATGTCAGCGGCTGTCTGTTCCTTCGTACGACAGGAACAACATTTAGTCGAATACCGACACAACTGGACAGCTACAATAATGTTACAGTACGTAAATACGGCAAGACCAACGACGTAAGTTAATCCGTATATTACAAGTATTGCCACGTAATATGTGGAGGAAGTCGACCAGTTGTTCATGCATATATACCATCCTTTTACAATGCCAATAGTGTCTAAAAACCCGATAACAGTCACAAGTGTACTGCCGAAGCTGAACACAAACGTTACGAAAATTCCGAGTTTTATTCTAAACGTTGTGACCAGAGATCGGTATTGTAACGGTTTTACAAGAGCGATATAGCGATCCACGGTTAGCATTACTAATATAAAAAAGGAAAACTTTAAGCAGGACCATGCCATGTAATATTGGACGCCGCAGATGTAAATACCACCGACCCAATGTCCAGCTACGAGACTGATTATTGAGAACGTATGTATGCCGAAGATATTCAGTAGATCGCTAAACGCTAGGAATCCCATTAAAAGGTCCGTATAACTTTTACGATGTCTGAGGATTTTTGATGAAACAGCAATTGACAGCATGTTGCCACATATTGCTAAAGGTATCATGAAGCCATAGAATATACTGTTCGCCCTGACTTCTGACGGAGATAAAATGTAAGACAAACTGTCTAAGCTGTCAGTGGAATCGGTAGAGTTCACCAGAGTGTATACTACGTCAGCCTCAGTCACCAGATCCATATCTCACCAGTTTATGTCACGATGCATTTGACGAATTTATAGTTCTTCAGTCAGGGCATCTACAAGAAAAATACAAGTATATTATTCATACTATCACTGTCTATAAGATAATACATAACAATAGAGGATGATACATCAAGCAGAATCTCGGTTGAGGCGACTTTTTAGTTTTCTAATTATTCAGTGTTTCATGACCTTCTCATCAAAATTAATGTCTCTCATTGTTGTGCTATGTCAACATAATGTCAATGACGGCGAAATGTCCCCAATAATGGGGATAGCTATGCAAACAAGTACGGTAAGTAACTACGCCTCATGCATACGACAGATTTTTTTATTTAGTTTGTTTCGCTGTATCACCTGACATTTCTCTGCTGTCAATCTACAAACAAGATACCAGCTGGTATGACTATTATGTAACACCATGGAGAAAATGATAATACTCCGTATCATTGAATTAATCTAAATCAATTAATTTACCTCATAACAATTGGTACGATCAATTACGTATTATTCGAATATTAATAACAATTTTATGCACTGTATAGCTTGGTATTAAATTCGTAATGATATTTAATCCATGCGATTTTTCACTATATTTTTCTATACGATTGGCCTCAGGACCGAGTCGACGCGAGACCGTATTTGACGAGGAACCCAATCGACGAGGAACCGAGTTGTAATCGGGACTTGAGTTGACTGGGAACAATTAAAGTGGTTATAAGACCATATCAAATTCGCGCTGGGCTCTTTTTATTGTCGTAGTAGGTAGTAGTTCGAGATATATTTTAGAATAAGAAAAGAAACACTGTTTCTGTGTCTGATGTTTATTTAATATCAACCAATTCATCGTACAGTTAATCTCAGCTGTCTACACTATCACACTTTTATGTTTGATGTGCCCAAATATGGTAGTGATATGCCCAAATATGGTAGTGACGTGACATCATCATGACCATATATGGGCACATCACATATTTCTGTCACATAAAGTTTAATATAATGTAAGGTAGAGCTTTAGATTCATTATTTTGGTCACTGCCGACTGTTGTACTGTGCTGTTGTCAACATTTCGATCTGTTTGTTAACTTTAAAGAATTCACATTAAGTAAATCAATTAAGAATAGAGAATTGAAAACCGTGTCTCAGCCTCACAAAATACATTCACTATTTTGAATCCATAAGTAAAATCAATATGAAGGAAAATAACGATGCAAAATTCAATTTACACAAAATCCATTATTACAGTGTTAAGTTTCAAGAATATGTAGTTATGTAGGCCAGGCTTTTGCAGCCAATCTTTTTAAAGAAGCCTTTAGGCCTACTAAAAAAAACGCCAGAAACGGAAAAGGATGTGGTACCGAGGTAATCATGAAGCTTACTGGTCGTGCTATGTTAACGGACAACCGACAACCACATCTCAGAATAGGCCTACTAAAATCCGTCTCATCTAATCAGAGAGTATGTGTCCGGGTTAATTAGACTCGATACGTGGGCCTACAGAGGCCGAATACCAGTGATGTACTGTACACACAAACGTCACAGCATAACGCTTCCAATAACGTCCATAATTATATAAAAAAAAGTTTCAATATTTTGATTACAATACAAACAGTAAACAACAATTTAAGTAAGTTTGTAATTTTAGTTTGAAATATTCTCAATAACACAACATTGAAAGTTAACAAAACATTAGTGACCTATCATAAGTAATCGATAATTCATAAAATGCCAAATAAATACATTCTCAAGATGTTTTTTTCACGGAATCCTAAGCTGTAGAAAATGCAGATATCCTACCTTTGAGGGCATGTTGAGGATCGTGGAGGAGGAAGTCACAATTTCAACCCTGCGTGCCAAGGTAAGATCATTACATGTGTTACCTGATCATGGAGCCGTTTCACAGATAATACAAATCCAGCGGCTAACAAAAACAAACCCTATTAAACGAATTTGGCTATGTTATGAAGAATGCGTTGAGTATGAACCACAAACTGTAAAGTTACCTTGGAAGTTACAAAGCGATGTAGAATTTTGCTGGTACAGTATTTGCTTTTGAAGTGCGTAACTCCATAATTTCAACAGCCAATGTGTACTAGATCCTTATCAGTACAAATATTTCTAAACATCCGCATAAATTTTCCGGTAATTAATGACTCTTAGTACAATAAGTCATTATTAATTATTAATCATTCTTAAAAACCACGAAGAGTTAAGAAGGTATATATGGTTTAACGTTCGTGGGTTGTTGTTCGCTCGATTTACGGACGACAATACAGGGTGATCAAATTTCGTGTGAGGCTTGCTATTGTCCTTGTAGACCCAATCGATCTACCGCGGGGCACCAAGCAAACAATTAGAGCCTTTTGTACACAATTAAATATTAAACTGTACACGCCGTTTATTTAATTTCTATTCAGTTGCTACTCACATGTTGAAGAATGGTATGCACACCTTTTGTCGTTGAAGAACATTTACACTGTCATTCAAAGACACGATTGGGAAGATCGTTTTAGAACGAACCATAGGTTATTATTAGGCCCGACCATGGAGGTATCTAATTTAACACACACGTGGATATACATTATTAGGCCCGACCATGGAGGTATCTAATTTAACACACACGTGGATATACATTATTAGGGCCGACCATGGAGGTATCTAATTTAACACACACGTGGATATACATTATTAGGCCCGACCATGGAGGTATCTAATTTAACACACACGTGGATACATTATTAGGGCCGACCATGGAGGTATCTAATTTAACACACACGTGGATATACATTATTATGCCCGACCATGGAGGTATCTAATTTAACACACGCGTGGATATACATTATTAGGCCCGACCATGGAGGTATCTAATTTAACACACACGTGGATATACATTATTAGGGCCGACCATGGAGGTATCTAATTTTATACCGCCATGGACCTAACACAGTTTCAAACAGAAAAATACTAATCGGATCGAATTATTTTCATTCGTAACTTAAAGAAAAATGTTATTGATGAAAACGATTTTAGTAGTTCGCTTGAAAGATTAGATGTGTGTACTATAACCAGGGAGCTATAAAATTTAATCTAATTTTATAGCTCCATAACATAAAACATGTCGCAAACTTCAAATAGTTTATTCAGAGTGAACATTGTACACGTTTCTCCATATTATAAATGAGAAATAAAATAACTTAAAATATAATACCGTAACCTAAACTCGACAAAGAATACTTTGTACATCTAATTCTGACTAAAAAACATATATGAGGAAAAAATAAGAGAAATGTAGAATTATTAACGCTCTCGAGTAGAAATGATATTATATAATAAAGTTGTTGTAAAATAAACATAATTTTAACATTTCACAAAAAAATAAACCTACCTTATTGGTGTGATTGAACTCCCGTCAATAATAAAAAAAAAGATTTTGCTAATTCTTTAGCCCACATTAAATCTAAAGAACCAAAACAATCAGAAAATCTACTTTCTGTGATTGAGTACTAACGCAAAATGCTGATTGAAAAACGAATCGATCAATTTTTTTTCAACAGAAAATAAGAAACCTAAAATTTGTTTGGGTAAAAACCCATATGTAATATAAAAGTGCATGACAAAATAAACCTACCTTCTTGATGCAATTGAGCTGTCGATATAAAAGAATTTTGCGACGATGTGAGCTTAAAAATGCACTTATTAATGAGACAATTTTGATTAGGTTGTAAGGGTTAATGCGCTTGTTCTATAGAGGCCTTAGTTAAGCAATCAAAAATGTAAACAACTTTACCTCTAAGTGAATAATTTCATCGGTAACAAAGGGTTTGTGTTGATTTATTAAAGTCAATTCAATTAGCTGTTAGCCAACATCGATTGGACAATGAATACAATGGTTAGTTGTTTCCATACAGTGCAAATAAAGTGAATCTTTGCTATTGTAGTTTTAATTCTAAGGACATTAATAATTGACAAGTGAAAACTAAACAGTTACAATGAATCATGGATGAAATTATGAGAGTCGATTAAAATTCATAAATGTTAACGGATTGTTCAATCAAGACAATCTAACAACAGGACACTGAGCTCGCCTTGCCAAGATAGGAACTCGTAACAGTCCTATGATCTTATGTCTGGCTGCGACAAATACCAACAGTACTCTACTATAGACATATTCTATACTGATGTGTCGCAGCCACAGATAAACCCTTTAATATCCGGAGTTCAGAATAATGTTGTTAGATTGCCTAGCTTAAACCAGGTTAATTTGGACAATCGAGAAATCGCCCTTGGGTCGTAAAGCCAATTTTGATAAAAGAACACAAGATTATATTTACTTAAAATGTGTGTGCTTAATTAGAAATAGGATTAAAATACTACCAACGTGCTTAATGCAATATTAAATTAATATATTTATTATATAAAACGTCTATTCCAATTATTTAAAGTGTGAGGCTTATCCTATTTCAAGGTAATTACAGTATAACGTATATTTTATTTTACAACTAAAATCCTTGATCATGGTGAAAATTCATTTGACTCGCATTGACTTGATGTTACAGTTTATGTAGGCCTAATATTGCATTTAATCGTTGAAATTGTCATGAACTTCTAAATAAAGGGGACATTTTCCAAAAAAAACCAAACATTTTAAAACTATTCAGGGGACAGTTATTGGTGAAGGAGGTTCCACGGATTATAAAATATGCTTATTTGCTGAGACAATCTGGAATAAATTGTACAAACATTGATGTTTACCTATCATCTTCCAAATACCAGGTGTTACACTTTTTAAAACCTCAAATATAAACTGATTATATTTATCATTAATATTACTTAAAAGTCGTAAAGTCTATGATGTTCAAATTAACATAAAACAAATACATTTAAGAATGATTATCGAAAACATGAATTGATTTTTTTAATTTATTATAAAATTTCAGCATTTGATTAAAACACTACACTATCAACCTTTACGTTGATGTGCCCATATATGGACATGCTGATGTCATATCACTACCATATTTGAGCATATCACTACCATATTTGGGCATATCACTACCATATTTGAGCATATCACCACCATATTTGAGCACATCACACTTTGACTTTGTCAAACTAGTTTGATAGTGTAGACAGAGCATAACTTAATTTTACCACATAATACTATCATTCCTATCAAATCAACTCAACATTTAACATTTCTTATGTTTATAAGTACAGTAGTTCAAATACTTTAACAGATAACTATAATATAATTATATTATATAAGGATTATAGTAAGTATATTAGTGATATAACACATGCATTTTCCAATACTTTTTCTTTGCATTAATTAAAAAATAAATTTTAAACCTTATATATAAAGTATGTGACTAATTAAATCCGCAATAAATGTGCATACTAATTTTATTTTAAAATTCTAATTTCTAAAATTAAAATGTATGTGGAGCAATTATTAATTAATTTGGAATTGAACATACAAATTAAAATTTCTTTTGTGTAAGATTTTATTAGTTTCTAGTTGGAACTACTTTAAGTACATAATCAATGTATTATACAGTAAATCTCTATTTAGGGGACACCATTGGGACCCAGCAAACTCTCTCCTTAATAGTGGCTTCCCCTAAAAAATATAGGTTAGCCAAAGTGTAAACACATATAATTCCCCTTGTTTGTTTCAAGGCCTAGGTAGTGACCACCTGCATGCTGTACAGTAAAGTAGGCCTAGGCAAACACGATAGCCTTTATAGCTACGATCTCTACATATTTGGAGTCAATTTAAGGTCAACCTTGATTTTACGAATCTCTTGTTTTACGTACGCCTTTCGGTCCCGTACCGTACGTAAAATGAAGGTTCTACTGTAAATCCTTTGTTTGTTTCATGGAAATTTGTCCCATTAATAGAGTGATGGTATGTTGTATACATTATAATATTTGGAAATAAGTACAAATTCATACAAACATGATAATTCATGTTGGAACAAACATATTATGTATGTAAGTATAATTTTAAAATATCACATCATCACGTAAGTATAGCTACTGCAGTTCTATAGTTGTTTAAGTAAAACTGTAATCACTTGATTTTAACACTAATATTTGTTATAATGTACATCAATATAAAGCTTTTGATTGGCCAGCTAGAGTTAAGTACATTTTACCATTCACTCTATACATTAAACAAAGACAATTAATTATGTTACTATTTCCCATGTATTTCCTGTCCAACCCCACACTTAGAAATGTGCTATTGGCCATGATATCAACCCACTATATTCAGTAATAAGCCCACCCAAAAACCCATGGGCTTATACACAAGTACAGTCAGTTTGGAGGACAAACTTCATGTAAATTTTATTTTTATATATTAAACATTTACGGGACGATTACAAATTCTCATCTTTGGTCTAAATATTGCTATGTTTAATTCATTCCAATGCAGATATCAATAAAAAAATCTTTCTTAAAATAAATTTTAATCAAGAAATTAATTAGGAAAAGTTTCGTCCTTGTTTCAGTCAATTTCTAATGCAATACAACCTCACAAAGACAATACACTGTATATATACATATGTCAAATTAGAATTTGAATTGGAAAGTGAATCGAAAATTAATTACTATTTTATGAAATAAAAAAAAAATAGAAAACAATCAAGAGATCAATAACTAATCAATTAGGTAAAAATAAACTATGAGTCACCTTTTTTTTTTATCCAGAATTGTAAAATTCCCACATTCATACTAAAATTCATTCAAGTAAACAACGTTTTAGCTGTAACCTTAATTCGTTTTTAGGATAGGTTACTAGAACCAAAAACTACATACGACACAACTTCATCACATCAAGATAGTATATACATTGTTATATGATAGTACAGCACCCACAGCATTGTTGTGGATAGTCGGGGGCATAGACTTTGTGTTCGAAGCCGTAAACATGGAAGTGACCCATCTTGTTCTGCCATTGGTAGTTGGCCTCGGCTACCGGTATCACACGGACTTGCTGACGCTGAATATCAGAAAAGAAAATACTATAAACTACAATACTGATTTGAGTAGAAGAAAGTGCTTGGGTTAGATCTGTTAAAAAAATTAAAATTATATCTGTTGCTATTTGGCCTATGCAGTTTTAATTATGTACTCTAATCAAGTTTTTATTTGGAATACAGCAGTACCCCTCCTTTCAGAAGTCACCTTCTTGTGATAAGAAACGCTTTAACACTACGGCCAACATAGAACACTTTGTTGGGTCCCGAAAATGTCCACTTATAAAGGATCTACAGACACAAAAAAAGATCTACTTTTTTTGGTACGTACCATCATAACGATTCTCGCCATTTGATGACTTGATAAGCTGCGATTGACGAGCTGCTGTGAGGCCTGGTTGATGTTATTGTCGGGAAACTGATTCAATGGCCACACCTAAGAAAAAACAAAGTGACTGAATTGTCAAACTGGAAGTCAACTCAACCCTAAACGAGAAATGATACACAAGATCCATCTCCTTTCCGCACCCTACTTTTAAAATTATTGTGTCAGTGGCGTAACAGCTATGAGCACTCACTGACTAAACCCAGGAGCTTATGAAGGCCCCTGAGCAGCACCAAGAGGAAAACAGGAATCAAAATTTGTCGAAACAGGCTAAAAACGCCCAAGGCCTCCAGCTTTGGAGGGCCACATAGGGTTCATAAACCAGGGGGCTCAGGCCTCTGCGTTACACCACTGTATGGTGTATCTTGTATCCTTACTCTTGACTGCTCCTCCTTAAGAGCTATTTCTCCAGTGACTTGTTTGATCAACTCCTCTGGTAGAGCTGTTCTTTCAACCACATGCTCATCAACATGGTTCTTCCTAAATAAGACAAGACATGAAAAGCCGACAATTAGCTAATC
This sequence comes from Antedon mediterranea, assembly GCF_964355755.1. Classification (NCBI taxonomy): domain Eukaryota; kingdom Metazoa; phylum Echinodermata; class Crinoidea; order Comatulida; family Antedonidae; genus Antedon; species Antedon mediterranea. The sequence continues at coordinate 22,140,134 of NC_092678.1, read as the reverse complement.
AGGTCAGAAATAACTGTTTTTGCACCGAAAACTTACACTAACAACAATACTATTTACAATACACTACCAATACAACTAATATTATCTTTATTGAGGTGTGCTGCTAAGATTGTCGATAGGGAATTTAGTTACTGTCTAAATATGTACTATACAGTACAGTATTTATACAAGGCATTAACAACGTACAGAACAAATGGCAATAATTCGAGGCTCACTCACTCCATGGTTCTGGTGGTAGAACGAGTCTTCTCGGATAAGGACTATAAACCGTAGGTCTAGTGTACACATCTAGCTCGTGTGCACTTTAAAGAACCTAGTACATCTTTCGAGACGAGTAGGGGGTTAACCCGGTGTATTAGTACATCAAAGCCACTATCACCAACTGGGCCCTCTGGGAGACCAGTCTTTGACTGAAGAGGGTACCCAGTATAAATATAAATTTCAAATTTCAAATAGTATACGTTTTATCACAATGGGCAGTCCCTATTCAGGAGACATCACTATTATGGTAACTTTGTTGGGTCGTCTTGATAGGTGTTCTACTGTATCACATATAAGTGTGAAGATGTTGTGCAATGTGGAATCATTTATAGACAGGCAGAATCCTTACCATGTCGCTGTCAACTGAATGAAACACTTTAGGTTGGCGTGGCCGTCGCATGTCTTGCATTTAATCTGGCCATGTCCATGGCAGGTGTAGCATCTGGAGGAGGAGGAAGAATACATGTCATAATCATATGTAAAGATATACAGTAGTTAGCTTAGAAGTGGTATATTTCTAGCACTATGTCAAAGTTCAATTAAATGTCAAAGTTCAATCAAAAGAGAAGCAGTTATTCATTTACTGTGTACCTCGAAAACTTACCTTCTACGCCCTAAACCGGAGCAGTGGTGGCACGGTTCATGGTGATGACCTCCTCCGTGATGACCTCCGTGATGTCCACCATGATGACCTCCATGGTGTCCACCATGATGACCTCCATGGTGTCCACCATGATGACCTCCATGATGTCCACCATGGTGGTGATGATCTGCAACCAAGGTGCGTCCAGTTCCGCTACAGAAGTTGCAACGAAGCTAAAACAAAACCAAAATTGGATAGTGTATTTAAGCACAAATTAACAATTATTAAAATACAAAGATTTTTACAACTGAATTATGTTTAAAAGTTGGGAAAAGGTCTATTATATATATATATCATGCAGCTGAACAATGTCTTTGTTTGACAGGCCCTACTCTAACCTCTTCTGCATACATACAATTACTAAAGCTGTATCATAGCTTTAAAAACGACATACTTACCCGACCACGCCCAACGCACATGTGACACCTTCTTCTCCCAATACCATGGCAGTCATGACAAGGCTAAGAACAAGACAAAATAATCATAATGTACATAATTTAAAAACAAAACTCTAGGCAGGAATAATCTATAATCTCCTCAAAATATTTATGTTGATGTTGAAATTCTGATTTGTTAAAACTGATTTGATTTCTGTACCTTGACGGACGCCGAATGAGGCACTTCGATTTTCATCACATGTTGCTTGAATAGGAATGGTGGCGCTGCAGGGATGTCCCATGGGCCAGGAGCGGGCCCGTTCGCTGGACTATCAATGGGCTGACCTGAAATTAAACGCATACAACACAATGAAAAAAAAAAATTAGTAATTTATCATGCTTAAAGATTTATTGTCAACATAAAAAATGTATTTTTTTAAATTGTTTGTAGAATATGCCATTTTACATAATAGTTATTCACTTTGACCAAAAATTTGATCCAAAAAAAAATACCTGAAAAACTGTAATTTAAAGCAAAAAAATAGTCAAATTGGCTGCCAGTCAATTGGGTTCTGGTTGAATTTAATTGTTTATTTTTTGATTTTACAAGTGAAAAACATTATTTTCATTTTTTTGTGATTTTAGTGAATAACTTTGTTAAAACTACAAAATGGCCTATTCAAAATCTGATTTTAATAATCTTCATTTTCCATGTTTTTGGGGACAATACATCTTAAAATTATTATTTGTTCAATCTCAAAAAAATGTTTCTGTATGTATGAAAAGGAACAGGAAATAAAAAAAAATATTGAAACCAAATAAATATTCAACAGATATATAAAGACTCTTGATTATACAGTATCTATGTCACAGAAACCAAAACAGCAATTGATGTTTGAAGATTAGAAGAAGACATTTGTAAACATCTCCCAAAATAAAAAATCTTTTATTTATAGAAATGGTAGCCATGCTACTAATCATCATTTCATAAATCCATATAAGAATACCTCATGATGATAGTCATGAGCATACAATTCAATTCAATTCAATTCAAAGTAACATTTATTTTCTTCAAAATAAAACAGTCTACAAAATGGTGTAAAGAAAGGTAATATGATTGAAGAAGGCATGTTCAAAAAAGCAAAAAGCTTGTGACAGACATGCCTAAACAAAGATTAGATTTAAACAACACGTAAAAAAAAAAAAAAAATAAATAAATAAATAAATAAAATAAAGAAATAACAATATAAAAATTTACATAACATGGGTTAAACTAAATAAGTAAAATGACAAAAAAAATAATTTTGGTATAAATTAAGAATTGTTCGTCTTCTTGTTACTCATCATTAAAATTATTATCATAAAATGTAATATAATAAAAATTAATACTTGGATGTGATATATCTTTTAAGTTTAAATGAAAAGCTTTTCTTAGATACAGCAACTTTAATATTTGATTGTATATACAATTTTTCATTTCTCTGTATAATATGTCTGTACAATAAAATAAATATATATTACATAATTTTCCTAAATGACCACAACACAATGGCTATGTCAGATCTTACAAAATGTACAGTAGTTAGTATTTATATTGCCATATCTATACTTAAATGTCATAGAGGTATTACATTACAGCTAGATAGTAAACTTAAACACAGCTCAAAAAGCGAGCCACCATGGAGAGTTGACTCTCTATAGTTGTATAACATCTCAATATACTCACCTCGGAATGGTTCATAAGCCCAGTCTGTCGTTCTGTTCTCTGTAAAGGTTTCTAAAGTATACTATGAAAAAAAAAATTCAAAGGTTTAAAAATTTTTTTTTTTTGCACCAGGGTTTAATAACCACATGTATCACACAATTAAACCTACAAAAAACTGAGAGTCTTACATGGAATGCACTGGAGTGTGAGATGTCAGTGAAGACTAACTCTTGAGCTGGTTTTTTGCCATAGCAGCAGTTCTCAGACACAAACTGTAAGAGGGCTTCTCTTGCCTGTTCCTCTGTGATATTTGGCATTCTGCAAAAAACAGAGTGGTTACAATATGTAGTGGAGATTAGTACACAGATAGAGGAACGAGATACAAATTATAGCAAATTACACAAGGTAATCTGAAGTACAATAAAGTATGATAGGTACATATTAAACATACGTTGAAACAGCCTGCCTCTGTGGAGGTTGGTTTGCGACGGATTCATCATAAGTTGGTGGAGGAAGTGGTTGTGACATAGTGTTGTAGCCCGATATTTGATCCATTTTCTCAACTGGTGGCGCTGTAGCTTGTGGAGCCTACAGAATGACAAGTTGAATGAATAAAATAATTGTTATCTTGTAAGTGTCTAAAAATAGCACATTGGCTATTAACAACTTTTAATACTCCTAGTGAAAACATAACTGAGTCCTGATTGGCTGGTTAGAGAATACAAACCTGTGCGTTTTGGTTTTCCGCCACATCTTCAGATGGAATGTCCCCTTTGTAAGTAGGTTCATCCACATCACCACCAGGCAGCGCTGCACCCCCAGCTGGTGGTGCATTGGGTTGAGCTGCTGGTTGTGGTGGATAGCCGCCTTGTTGTGGTGGATACCCTCCGCCTTGTTGTGGTGGATAACCGCCTTGCTGTGGTGGATAACCGCCTTGCTGTGGTGGATAGCCGCCGCCCTGCTGTGGTGGGTAGCCACCACCCTGCTGTGGAGGGTATCCCCCACCCTGCTGCTGGTAGCCACCTGGCTGCTGTTGCCCTGGGTATGCCCCAGATTGAGGGTAGCCTTGTTGTTGTGAGTACATACTGTTGATAAATAAAAAATATTTATTATAAATATATGCATGATATACGATAACTTTATAATTATACATTAAAAATGATTTGTGTAAAAAATATGGTAGACCTATATATTTTAATTCCATTCCAAAGCAAGCCTAACGGTAGGCCTACTAGTAAAAGGAGACCACAAGTTTTATTGGCATCCCACACAGACCTTTCTTACCTTATTTTAGTTAGCTCTCTGGAGCGCTCTAATAATATTTAATAAATTACTTAATTAACCTAGACAGGCTACTACTCTACTATTGTTGCCTGTACAATATTGACAATCTTACTTAGTATATTTTCAAATTGTAATACACCTCCTCTATGATATTGCACAATAGAACGGAAATCATATATGAACCGGATATCAGTAAAAGTATTAGCTAGCAAGGAAGGAACAGGTACCGTCGCAGGCCAGTACAGCCCACCCCTTGGTGCTCGGGTATCCTCTTACACAATCTCACTCAATGCCAGGCTAACATTTTGCGGTTGCGTAATCGGCTCGGAGAGCGTTATCATAGCGCTACAAAATCATAGTCTTCTAATAATAAGCCCGACTTTCCTATAATCTAATATTACTAGACATTTACGCCAAGATTCATATTTCTAGGCCCATATTTGTAGCCGGAAACTAACCTGCTTTGTTGTTGTCCGCCGCTACCTGCCGCTGCGAGAATCGGTGTTTTTTCGTTAGCCTCCGATGACATGAATAGTTAAGCACGTTCTAAACTTTAGATGTCAAAGTTCATTCGTGATTTCTTTGCGATTTATGCGATTTTTAAAATAATTTCTTGCAATCAAAAATCCTTTTAGGCCAGCATGCATATGCGGTCATGTGGTAGGGCTATTACGCACACCCATCAGCATCACATGATTTATAGTAAAGAACTAATAAAAATTGAACTTTGAAATGTAACTTATCAGGTACGATATGTTAGCCAATAGGAAAGCGTAATACAATGTCGTAAGTGCTATAAATAAATAATATAGGCCTAATACGTAAACAGCAGAGTAAACTAATAAATAGGTTCGGCTCTGCTACTGTATAATATATATATAATGTTTGTATACTCAGTTCCCATATAACGTACTATGGCGCGCCATAACGTACTACTGTATTTAATATTCGTTCGTACTATACAATCATATTACTGTGTAAAAAATGAAACGGACGTCCATCTATTTTTTTATAAAATGTGACGTCATAATATTTCTTTCCTTTGGTTGCTGATAAACTCCATTTTTACAGTAAGCTGTAAAACTTATCTCATTGATGATGTCATCAAATTTAATGACTATTGATTTCATGATAAATCAGATGATTGTAATAAGTGTAAGAATCATAGAGAAAATGAAAAACACTTATTAATTGCATGTAAAACTATTCAACCAGTCTGGAAAAAGTTTAAAGATATGCTGGTTCAGTGTCTTCCAAATGAGGTTACAGTACAGCAAGACTTCCCAAAGTGCGTTAATGTAATTTTGGGAACAACAAACAAACTTGTAAACGAATTAATTTCAGTTTTTACTTTTTGTATATATAAATCCTCCATAATATATAAAGAACTAGAAACGACAGAAAAAAAAAGAATCTGCAAATATTTGGGGGCTATTTAAAAATAAAATTATAAACCTCATAAATAATGAGTATTCGTATAACTTTTATACTGCTGATCAGAAATGGAAAAATAGTAAAGACAGGATATTTGACCTATTGAATAATTAAAATATATATGTGCTGGAGATCTCTATCCCTACGTTTTACAATTGTATTTTATATTAGTGTGACATATACTGTATAAGTTTTAATATAAATGTGTAGCCCTTTTTTATTTCAAGTGATTTTAAATGTAACCATTGATTATGTTTTTAGACAATTTTAATAACTTATATGAAATCTGTAATTATTGGTATTTATTTTTTAATATATATATATATTTTTCTATATTTGTAATATTCATATTGTACATGTCAATGTTATCTGCATGTATTTGTATTTGTCCAATATATATATTTTTCTATATTTGCAATATTTTATATCGTAAATACAAATTGTAAGTAGTAGTTGTACCAAGGTGACATCGGGTATGAAGCGTCTCACATACGCACAGAGCCAAAATCGCATCTTGGACTTGCACAGTGTATGGACTCTAACCTTACGGTTTTCATTATTATATCATTGAATGCTATCATTCTAAATATCTAACTTTCAAACTTTTGCATCCTTCTTTTTTCATTTCATCCTTTTTATCTTGGTGAAAAGGGAGGATACTACATTTTCCTCTCCTGAGTTTATAGCCTCTGTACTCGAACACAAATAAGATCACAAATAAGATAGTTTAACAAGAAAATTTTAATCATGTATTTTACCGCCATTTTTCATTTTGACATTTTAATTAACATCGTATCTAAAATGTTAATGAAAACAAATATGGTTAATACTGAATTCAAGCATCTTATTATGTAAATATACCTGTATTTTAACTACTTTAAACACTTACTTTTAATTGTCACAAATGTACTTATATGTATATAATATATTCACCAAGAATTTAAATAAACGTGAGATGAACTCACACAAGACAAAAAGAATAAATCAGATGATTTATCAGTGTTTATTTTATTGTAATTCTTGGGAATCAAAACACCTAAAAAAGTATATATTTCCTATTGAAAATTTTACTTTTCATATGTATGATGATTAAAACTTGCAAAATCACGCGGTAATTTCAAGCGCCACGAAGAATTAAAAGCGTCGTATATAATCGCCACATAAGATATCATAAGCGCTAAGAGAATTGACAATTATTATGCCAATTCAATCGGTTTTTTTCGAGAGACAATCTCTAAAATAACTCCACTTAGATCAATAAAAAATGTGCACATACCAGCATTAATACTTTTTGCAATAGCAATAACAGCAATGATACTTCGAGCGTCTTCTACAAAAACTGAGCAGCAGCTAACTGCGCCTTGGATATATAGCTACCCATATGGTATCTGAATTCGTTACATGTTATATATTAATTAATTATATTTAACTAAAGATCTGCTAACAGTGACGACAAACAGAAAACAAACAAAACCTCCGCCAGCTCCAACAGCGTATGGTATATAACTCGTACCCTACGAATAAAAGAAAATGCAAATCACACATTTATCGTATTCGATTGGGAACTTTCGTATAGTCAACATAAAGATTCGTTGAGTACTTTTTGTATTCGAACGGTAAATTGTAAACGGACTATGCTTAACAGAAAATCATTCGAATAGAAAACGTTAAAAAGTTTTTTCGGTAAGAACAATCTCAACAATCAAAATACTCCGGAAAACTATATTCAAACATGTATATTGATATAAAGTTTACGATACACCACGTTAGTTCTGAAAAGAACTGTTGAGTTTCTCGACGTTTCGATCAATATGCTTTGATCGTCCTCACGTGGTGTACCGTAAACTTTATATCAACATTTGATTTCGCCATGCAAACCTTCAAACAGGTATACTAATCAAATACATATTGTAGTACAAAGTGAGTGCCACCTGGCTAAAGCAATCCTGATTGGATTTTATTTAAATACGATGAATGAATAATTTCTTTCTGAATGTTTTCTTTCACCCAATCACTGATGTTAGCCACTTCAATATGCATTTAAAAAACATATATACATGTATATATTTAAGCCTACCTTTTCCTTCTCGCACGGAGAACATGGATAAGCTTTTGTAAGAAAACAAAATGAGAATAAGTTAGTAAAAGAATACAAAACCAGGCATAAACTCAGATACTCTTGTTTTGGTTTCTTCACATGTTATTATATAAAACAAATAATAATTTTTTTTTATTTTTTTTTTTTTTTATTCATACTCATCCAACAGCGAGTAACTCGCCAATTACAGGATGGATAAACTATTTAATAATTTATCGTGCTTATAAACTAAGTCTCATTTGAGGCTTAGGGAGTGGAGTTGAAAGAGTCATGAGTTACAACCCTGCACTAGGTCAGGATTGAACCCGGGACCTTGGGATTGGAAGGCAAGCACGTTAACCACCAAGCTACAGCTCCACTCCAATATTAATATTGTTTTTATGTTTTTTTTTATAGTACAATAATAGTTACATACTAGGATATTGAGTGCATGCTCTTCCTCCTACATCAGCATTGGTATAGCCATGGCATTCCATACATGTCGTTTGTCCTTCATTGGGCTGGTAAAACCCTGTCGGACATTTCAGACACACTGCGGGTAGGCTATCATTACCACGATATGAACCAGGAGGACAATTCACTGAAAACAACATTGTTTGTATTTTTCAAAAATTGTTTAAAACAAATCAAAAGCATAACATATTTCACTTTTACTAATTATTTTACGTGGTATACCAGACCGAAAGAGAGTTTAAAGCCTGTTTTCCTGTCGACGTTATTCGACGCTATCGTTAACAATAATCGGCGATCTTCTACGTAAACATTGAAATGTTAACGATTTACAGGAAAAGGTACTCGCTATGGTTATCATTTTAACTTGATTGTTTTCAAACGGTCGTCGTTGAACTGTGTTAACGATCAACGACGATAGTGTCGAATAACGTCGACAGGAAAACAGGCTTAAAAAGTTGTGTTGCCGCAAATGTTTAAACAGTATGACTATAGGAATGTTATATCAATTAAACAATTACGGCAATAATTAGGAAAGGGAACCTTATACTGTGTACGCTAACCATACAACAGACTATCGCAGCCGTGCAGCCACATATCCAATTCCCGTGAAATCATACTAATTAAACTCACCACAAACGTATCCATCTTTATGTGCATATTGAGTGTTGGGACATATTGGGCCATTCCATTCAGAATTGAACCCTATCACTTCCAGCAATTCACCTCGATATTCATAATGTTCACCCAGCGTCAGCAAACCTTTGAGTTCGGTAACTTTAGCAACAACAGTTTCAATCTTGTCTTTCACCTGATACGCTGATTCATTTCGACTTGCTTTTAGAATATCAATGGAGGTCGCATTGGTACTTTTAATTTCGAATGATATCTGTTTGATAAATGATTTATCTTTCATATTGAACTCTTGATAGTTAAGAAGTTCAACTTCTGGGTCAGTGTTACTAACAACCCTTGCAATAACATCTTCCAAAGACACATTTGTTGATTTGAAATTAGGTACTCGATAAAACCTGATTGTTACGTCACCGGAAAACTCTGGCATCGATATATCAAGAACATGAAGTCTAGCAGTATTTGATATCTGTCCTCCATGTTTGTTCCATGCCTCACACGTATACCATCCATCTTGGTTAAAATCTGGGCTTAATATCTCAATACTTGAGCCGTTCTGTCCTGGGATGAGTTTCCTCTCTAACGAATACAACCCCTGAAAGTACCATTGGTAGTGTGCTAACGGCAGAGCGGAAGCTTGACAAGTGAAATACGCGCCTTCAATATTACCGTATTCAATATCTTCACTTTGAGGATACTCTGTGATCCGTGGCGCAAATTCAACTGAGACGTCACACTGTAAAGATGAAATTGACGTCACTGCATTATGAGCATGACAGGTGTACCGACCAGAATCAGAGACTTTCACAGTTTTTAAAAGTAAATAATTCAAATTCTTCCCGCTCAATATTTGACCATTACGTTCCCATGTAAACGTTGGTGAAGGGTTCCCGGTCGCCTGACATGTCAGAGTAACATCTTCACCTTTGACTGTTATAATCTTTGGTTCAGGATGTTTAGTAATGATTGGCTCTTCTAAACAAACATCATTGTTCTTTTTAAGAAAGCTAACTTGAGATAGTACATTAGTGGCTATTGTTTCCGTCTCATTGGAATTTGTATTTCTATCTATGAATGTTGATACATATTCATCAAGTGAGACAATGTCTTCATAAGACCGTCGTCCTTCAGCTAGATATTTCAAAGCAACCATTTCAGTTGTTAGACAGTCGAAAAATCCCTGGCAGTTAACCAAACCACTGCAATGCTGTGTATAGGTGTCCATTTCAATTTCCCATTGATTCAGTGCATCGATCTCAAGTAATAGTTTCGTGTTCTTTGATTTCACTTTTGCAGAATTTATCATTTTTGTCAAAGCATCTCTTTCAACTGTATCAACTTGATATGCAATAGTGTCAATTGTAGTTAGGTTGAAGTACAGCAATGCGGCGCTGTTAACATCAATTGGTGGCGTTGATACCGATAGATTGTACAAGTAATCATTTTGGAACTTCTTCTCATTTTCTAATGTGTTTGCAGGTTCGCTACTATTTACAATCTCTAACAGTGTCAGAAATGAATACTCAACAAAACTCAGTATGTTTTCATAGTCTGCGCATCTCTCTTCATTTTGAACGACATTTGGATCTCTTATAAGGCTACTGGTAATGTTAAGATCCAATGACTTGTTTACCACCTCATATCTCACCAGTTTAAGTGGTGGTTGTACAATTATCGCTTCCGTGTCACGTTTCGTCTGAAGTTCAACATGTCTTGTATCTCTTCGTCTTCTAATATTGTTTAAATTACCAAAAAGTTCTTCCGTTATAAAGAATGCAGCATTTTCAATTGTGTTTTCTAAATTGTTTTTATCAATAATTATTTGAACATTAACAGGTGTAGATAACAGTGTCATATAACAAACTATTGGAATCACGAAAGTGTCTTCTCCAACTAGTTCGATGTTAAGTTGCAGTTCTTTTATCTTTAAACTTTCTTCAATTGATCCGTTAATTTGGTGTTCTTTTATTTTCAGTCCTGTTTTAACATCTGAACTTATTTTGTTAAATGCATCTTGGGCATTTTGAAGAATCTTCTTTAATGTAATCACCTGGTATGATAGTTCTTTTTGCTTGTTCAGTGCATCGTCAAGTTCGATTTGTGCTTCATTCAACATTGCTCTTGCAACAGATGCCCGTTTACCTGCATTTTCAAACTGGTGAATTAGTGACGCGAGTTCAGACTCTTTACCCATCAATTTATCAATTAACTGATTTCGAGTTTTTCGGCATTCTTCGTTTTGCATTACACACTCTGAGTTAGGTATCTGCGCATTGCAAGGAACTTCTTCTAACTGAAGCTTATCTTTTTGACCCGTAATGGTCTTATAACTAACACACGTGCTACATAACGTAAACTCAACTGGTATTTTAACTGTTTCCATACCAAATTCACAGCATTCGGAAATGGAATAAGAGTCTCGCTTACCTTTCTTTATGGATGATACTAATAATGGATATCCCAAAAGGGGGTGTATAAATAGTAAAGCAAAACCAGCGGCGGCAACAAATGGGTTGATACTGACATGAGAAACAGGCGTCGACTCCCAACACGTCGTACAGTAGCTAGTTTTAGTATCAACTATCGTGTCTTCAACAGTTTTATCGCAACATTTCTTTGGTATCGGTATAGTTGATAGAAATTTGTCTTTCACAACGACAATTTTACTACTGGGTAGACAGACCACTCTGCACTCGGCTATTTCACAAACCTTGTTCAAGTGTGTTGCCATTGTCTCTTTCATACTTCCTCGTGTATATCCAAGTAACTCGCGCGCTTTTTCAACTGCAATGTTTGCCACCACAACTTCTTCAGCTGCAGAAATATGTTTTTTCTTAGCGTTAGCAACAGTACTCTTTTGTATAACTTCTTCGTCCAAAGCTTTCTGCAATTTTGATTTTATTGTTTCAACAGACTTAGACGCTCGGCTTAATCTTCGTTCACTATCGTCAACAGATTTCTGGGAAAAGGAAATAATTTTGTCTTTTAGACGTCTTCCCAATGATAATGGACCCTCGGCTGCAACTTGGCCATTTACCGACAGTCCCATCGATTCAAAGGAACTCAATTCAGACGTAGCATTACCACTCGTATCAAACAAGCCCCACAGTTTACCAGAAAAAGTGAAATGAATTTGTGCCGTTGCCAGATACATAGTTGTTACTCCTTGAATTCCAAGAAGGTTGATTTCCACTTGTATACCTCCGAACCAATACTTCTTGCTGGAGTCAAAAACCACCTCGAAGTGTGAGCCAAACGGGATACTTATGAATAGATTGAGGTTTTTGGTCATAAGATAGTCTCCTGTTATACATACTCGAGGCAGATTTGAATCAATATTGTTTGATATTGACTGATTGTGTAGTTTGGAACAGCTACTGATGGAGTATAAAGCTTCAATCTTCGTCGAGGGAAAGCAAAGGCTGGAAGGTAAACAGAGTTGGGAAGTCATGCGAAAACCAGATCTTGATACACTTTCCTCAACGAAAATATTCTGCACTTCAATCAGAATTTGATTACCTAAATTCTCAAAATGAGTTGTGACATTTTGTAAATCTGTTTTCAAATCAATATTCTGAATATCCAAATTGCTCATTTCATCATCAAAATTCCATAGGATATTCAGAACTCGTTTGCACTGTATTCGTATTGCGTTTACAGAGTCACCAATCGTTTTCAAATCGTGTAAGTCTGATAAAAGATAATATCTTGTGTTTTCTTTCAATATATCAACTGCAGAATTAATATCTATGTATATACCGTCATATCCACTGGCTTCTAGTTGTTTAGCTAATGATTTTATTTGAGGAACAATCCTTTTTAGATCTCTGATGGTTTCTGTCATAGAGTCCAAATTAGATTGCAATATATTATGTGGATACAGATCATAATCAACAAAGACTTCTATTGGTCCTTTGATTTTCTTTAACAACCTGGAAAATGGGGTATTGTCGAAAGCATCAGTTGACGATGGCGCCTTCATCACTATTCCTCGCTGGGAGACGTGTTTATCAGCAACAAAATCTGTAAAATATCAAACAAATCAGTGGATACTGGTAGCAATACTGCATCAACAGGTGGTCCACTGAATTTAATATTATGTTTTCATAGTAGCGATCTTTTTTTACTTAAATGTTATTAAAAGAAAACTCACCACCAATGTCAGCATTCAAAATCGGTGTATTTTCTTGATTTGAACTAAAATTCAACTTCAAGTCTTCTCCGAATACTTTCCAGAACAAGCTGATTTTAGAATTGCCAAACTGTTGCAACACCCAACGTTGAATGAAGAGGTGACTGAACAACTAATGGAAAAAATTTAAATAATAATTTTCCTAGGAATTGTAACGATTTTATTTCAGGTGTACTTTATTCCAGTCCATAAAAAGACACAAGCAAATCGTAACCTAATCCTAACTTAGATTTAAATGAATTATATTTACAGTACCTGTTTGCCATTATCAAGAGAAATGTGAACATCTCCACCTCCTTTGAGTTTTGCAGAAATTGTTTTATTGATGTAGTATGAATATTGTAAATTGGTTATAATTTTAATGTTGTCCCCTTTATTGCCGGATCTATCAGATTTTACAAAGGCCAAAAAGTTAACATTAGCGTCAAGAGACGGTTCGTCATTGATATCATCAATGTAACTTAAAACATCTCTTGAACCTTCTGGAAACACCACCATTACTTCTCCAGATGTAATTTTGGACACGCCCACTATAAAACAGTACTTTCCTTTGAACGGTGGTAGTGGCAATGTAATACGCCTGCCGCCAACTGTAAGCTGTGTTTTGTAGAGCAAGAAGACAGAGTATTGGCCATTATCTTGGACGGGTGCAGCTGAACACCACTCGATCGATTTTACTTCAGTCCCACGAAGACTCAAAGATGAAGTAGATGTTTTAGCATCCATTGGATCTATATGCACAGATATAAACGTTATCCAATCTGGCAAAACATTTTCAAGTTGGCGTGTGTAATTTCGATACAAAGAGTTAAACTTTACAAAGTTTTGGATATCATACTTCTTTGTATCTTTACTTTTATAGTTATCAATTCTTGTCAATGTTGTAGCACCTCTTGCGACTGTCTGTCCGTCAAGACGAAGTGGTAATTCAAATGTTTCTGTTTTTATTGATACTATTCCATTAGTCGTCATGCCATCATTAGTCGCTTCCCATTTCTTAGTAGATACATACTCTAGGTCTGTATTTGTAGGTTGGTCCGATACCATTATGGCACAACAACCTGATGGCAGAAGATACGTTGGTGGAAAGTTCTTTTGAGATTCGTTCTTCAAAACAAAGATTTCATCTTTGTCCGGTGTAATGAAATCAGCTGCATTCTTTCCACTCAAAACGTATTCTACATTCACTGGTCCTCGGCTAACTCCTTGGATAGAAACCGTTACTGTGTTAATTTTTGCTGTAAAATATAACCGGTTGGGCTCCACTAACAATCTGTCGGAATCAGTTTCAATAATTAATTGAAGTGATTGCTTTGGTAAAGCGCTAAATTCCAATTCATAAATTTCTCCTTTCCAAATATCGGGCCAATCTGGTGTTGTTACGAGTCCTTCAGTGCATTTCTTCCCTGCATAACCAGTCCCAGAGCAGTCGCATGTATAACCGTCTCTTTCAGTTTGAGACACTAGACAAACACCGTTCGCGCATGGAGATGGCAGACATGGTTGAATTTCTACGAGAACAAAACATTTTTCAACAGTCAAGGAGCTCAATATTTATGTAAAATAGCAGTATAGGCCTATGAATCGAAATTAAAGCGTATGGATTGTGTCTTTTACTCAATATCTATATAGTTTATTACCACTTTATCTTACCAATACAGATGGGAACAGTGTTATTCCATTTTCCGGAATTCAGACATTCTGTAACAACTGCAAGTTTGTCTGAGAAGTAACCGGAATCACAGCCAAACCGACAGCGACTACCTACTTTATTTTCACATGGGAAATAAATGTATCCATTGACAGGCGTTGTAATTTCAGGACAAATAATTTCTGTAAAAGATAAACAATATTTAATGTGCACAGTAAGACTTGGTTCGTTTCGGTATTGGTAGAGTACAGTGTATTGTAGCAACCATATTATATAATATTTTATCATGAGTAGTGTTTTTGATACCTGTGCACTCTATCTTATCTGTATCAAGTGTCCATCCATATTTGCAATCACAGCTGAAGCTACCGATTGAGTTGTAACATTGCTGAGCACATACATGTAAATTAACAGCACACTCATCAACATCTTATAGAGAAATGAACGTCCTGTTGTTATTGTGTTTATTTATTACGATAAAAACAAGTAAAAAACGATAGCACACAAGTATAAGTACTGTATGAAGGCGTGTCACAAACTCGTACTCTAGTACTGTATGATCGGGATGTTTTCCATTTTTGTCGCGTGCAAACGCGACTCTACAGCTCACTATGTCGGTCAGTTGGTCGGTCGATCGGTTGGTTGGTCGAACTCAAATTTGAGAAAGCGACTGCAGCCATGTATATGGCCTTGTTTACTTGCGTAACAACAATATTTACTCGTAAACGTCACCAGTATGGATCATTTTGGTTGGTTATCGATTAATGTGATGTCAAAGTCTAGCTAAACCGTCATTTGATAATCATAACTCGGAATAAATACCAAAACACTATAGGGGCTCTTGGCTATTAAAGAAGCAGTAGCAGTCAACTCCAATCTGAGATTGTTCGTTCTTTCACACACCAACGGTGGGTACCAAGACCTTTCGATCTAAAGTTAATCCCAGTAGTGTCAACCAGTCCATATTAGACTTTTCATATGCTAATACAATAATTGTGAAACTGAGATTCTCAGAAATGGTACTTTCATACCTGTGCAGCCCTTTTTGTCTGCATCAAGTGTCCATCCCTGCTTACAACCACAACTAAAGCTACCGACTGAGTTGGAACAATTTTGAGCACATCCATCTGTACCTACGGCACATTCGTCAACATCTTATATAAAGGAAAATGTTAAGTTATATAGGTATAAATAGTGTATGTTTGATTATTCCCTGTACGCAGGATTGTAGGCCTACTTAGATTTGGTGGTATTAATAGGACCACAACCCTATGGTTTGAAGCTATGTAGTTTGACATGTTTTACTAAGTTGTGTAACTGTAGAAAAGTATTGGTACTTTTATACCTGTACATCCTTTATTATCTTCATCAAGTGTCCATCCCTGCTTACAATCACAGCTGAAGCTACCGATTGAGTTGGAACATTGCTGAGCACATCCATCTGTACCAACGGTACATTCATCAACATCTTATAAAAATAATAGTTTAGTAAAGATGTTGTACCGCTACAAGTGTGAATGGTTACCTATTGCCTCATACAGTAATATAACTGAGGTGTTTTCCATTTCTAAATTCATGTTTTAGGTAATGTCTCAAAATGTTTAAGCATGATTTTCAATTGCAGATTTCTGAAAATGACAAGTATACCTGTACAGCCTATCTTGTCTGAATTAAGTGTCCATCCACGATTACAATCACAACTAAAGCTACCGACTGAGTTGGAACAAGTTTGAGCACAGCCATCTATACCAACGGCACATTCATCAACATCTTATAGAAAAAAGAGTTTAATAAGATATCAGATTATATTTTAAACCATAACTCTGGATTTAATCTTAATGGAACCAGCTAACACTGTATAGGAACCACTGTTAGGATGTTTTTTGTTTCAGTCAAAAACTGTACTTATCATACCTGTGCAGCTTTTTCTATCTTCATCAAGTGTCCAACCCTGCTTACAATCACAGCTGAAGCTACCGATTGAGTTGGAACATTGCTGAGCACATCCGTCTGTACCAACGGTACATTCATCAACATCTTATTTATAAAAAGATGTCCGAATATAAACAAATATTTATTTAAAATAATTCCAACACATGCGTGTCAACAAGCAATAAAGTACGTTGAGTAGTTGCTGTAATTATGAATTATTACCTATACAGTCCATTGTACCGGAAAATCCCTCAAAACACGAACATCTAAATGTTCCAGGAAGATTTTCACACAAATGATCGCAGTAACCATTATTTACCAAACATTCATTGACATCTGTTGTAAAAGTATAATTATATATTATAGCCTATGTAATTATGAAAAACTGATTGGTTAAAGTGGCATCATGTGACTACCAATACGCAATTTTTAAAAAAACGTTAAAGATCCCGTAAACTTGGTAATCGAAAAAGATTCGCCGGGTGTTCCGATCATATAGCCGTATACATTGAGAGAAGCGTCTCAATACTGAAGACTGAAGTATAATAGTAGAAATAATAAATAATATAACAATTCGTTCGATAACGCTGACTATTCTACAAAGGCTAGGCCTACAAAAGAAACACATTTGCTGCTCAAGTAGGCTAATATGTAAAACTTGGTTACCACTAGAATGCAACGCAAGGACGTAAACGCAACGTAAGCGTGTTGACCAATGACAAGCGACAGTTCGAATAATCCATGGCTTGTGATTGGTCAACCCACTTTCGTTGTGTTACGCCTCTGATGGGAACTAAGCATTAGAGGTGTTGCGTTTGCTATCGTTACATTATAACATCCAATATCCTTTTACGCGTTTCCGGAAAATATCCTCGGGAGATTTTAAGTGTACCTCTAAGCATGAAATCTGATATTGTTTTAATGATTCGCAACATTTCAATTATTTTTATTCTTCTTAAATACATGTTAATAACTGATGTTCTGGGAACTCGGACGCTGTGCGATATACAACAGACCGTACACACCTTTGCACTGAGCTATTTGACCACTCCATAAACCGCTAGATAAACATTCTCTGGTGTGAGATCCTGATAAGCGAAAATTACTGTCACATTGCAAGACGCAAGTTTCTCCTGTTGTAAACCCAGTACACGTGCGTTTTCCGTTAAACGGCCTACTCATTCTGATACATTGATTGGCTGTTTGAACGAATTGAAAGAACAACGAAAATGATTTAATTAAATATTTCAAAAGTCAAGTAAAATAAAAAGCAAAAATGCATATAGATGTAGGCCTAGTTAACTTCGATTCTCGTTGTATTTTTGGAAATGAAATAATAAAAAAAAAACTACGATTCTTCATTTGTGAACAGATAACAAAAAGGGTATCAATCGAAAATCAAACGGCAAGATCACACTGAAAATGTATGAGTTTCTGAGCAAAACCTACATTTTATACAAACAACAAAATAACAATTGAACATAACAAACTAATAGTAATACCTATGCAGCCCTTTTTATCAGATTTAAGTGTCCATCCACGATTACAATCACAGCTGAAGCTACCGACTGAGTTGGAACAATCATGAGCACAGCCATCTATACCAACGGCACATTCATCAATATCTTTTTGAATGAAAATTAGTAAGATTATTAGAATTAAAATTAGAGAATACACTTTATCGTTCGCTTATCTTTCTTTTCAGTTGTGTAGTTGAGGCAATGTGGTTCAATGTTATCTTACCTCGACAGTTGTATAAATCGTAGACTTCATATCCAGTCTGACATTGACACTCAAAACTACCAGGTAAATTAATACATCTGTGACAATTAGCTATGGAACATTCATCAATATCTGATAAAAGTGAACAAATATGTTGTATATTAAACTTAAAGTTGACGTCATACGCCAGGTAATTCTTCGCTATGGAAACATTTATTGTAAACTTTATATTCGTAAACAAACTAACAACCAGCGTTTCAATTAGAAATACTTCAGAGAGGCTGTTTCCTTGATAGGCGAATGTTAATAATACGTACCTGTACAGTCCATTGTACCGGAATATCCATCTAAACACGAACATATGAAAGTTCCAGGAAGATTTTCACACAAATGATCACAGCCGCCATTATCCACCGAACATTCATTCACATCTGTACCAAACGAACAGAATATTATGTTTATTAGTAGTGTGTATCAAACGGATTTGTAAAACAAGACCGCTCTCACATACATTGATGTACTGGACACTGGTATGCAGAGAGAGAGGAACTGGCTGTTACAATGGCAGATAGGAAGTTATGGAGGAATCTGGACTTATAAGTTCGGGTATGTCCCGGACTAAGTAAGTAAGTATCAAACGGTACTTTCTGAGTATTTGCAAATGTTACACTTTTTTTAATTGATCACACAATTTGACATACTTACCGACTTCGCATCTGCTGCCTCTATACGTATCAGGACAATTACATTCGCTGGGTGCCACGCATTGACCGTTGTTCTTACACGGAGGTTTACAAATAGCTATAAAAACATACGATCTTCAACTTAATATAGTTGTATAGATGTACCGATTATAATTACAGTAGTAGTACTATATGCCTAGCTGGTACATTTTCAATTTATGAAACAACTGGATTAAAAATATGGACCACATTAATATATTTTCTCATATTTTCTCTATACAAAATAACAATACATACGTACGTATTTATTATGAACAATATTAAAAAACAACAACAAAGCAATCTCATTGCAAAAAAATTCTAACCCCTACAAGTGCTATATTGTTTAAAGATACCGTAGTACAATAAACAAACATAATATTTCAAAATCCTAAATAGATTGACCCAAGATTCGACAACTTTTAGTTTATCTGGTATTAAATAATCTGAAATTTAAAATAAATATTTGCACTCTTGGTTTTTTCATTAACAAGGCAGTACACCTCCCACTATGCAGATGTAGATAACTTCTACTTTCTAGACCTATTTCATTCAATGGTAAAAAACTTACGTAAACATTCCGTAGAGCCTGTAAGTTCAAATCCAGGCGAACAATCGCACTGAAATCCGCCAACGATCTTATTACACAAATGCTCACAGCCACCGTTGTTGTTTAAACATTCGTTAACTAACAAAAAGACAATTCTTATATCTAAAGTATACGATATTTTCTCTGCACAGCCAAAAAATATCCACAACCGTTTCAAAGTATAAAATCAAAATTATAAAAAATAATAATTTGTATTATTATTTAGTTCAATATTTATAGCATTTTATTATTTAATTATTCAGGTACAAACAATGACGTTGATTTCTATCTTATAACATTTGTTGTTAGACATGGAACATAGTAAATGTTGTTCTATCCATAGCGATATAACAGGCCTATAAGATGGAAAAACTAAATAATTTCAAATGTTACCTTCACATATTTTATCCCTCTGTATATATCCAGTAAAACATTGGCAATAGTAACTTCCTACTGTGTCGATACATCGATGCTGGCACCCACCTTTGTTTACCAAACATTCATTGATGTCTGAAAAAATCCCCAATATGCAATATTGTCAATTAGAGATTTGACCAATCAAAACCGATGGAGTAATCCAACTGTCGCTTTTGATTGGTCAATTTGCTTGCGTTGCGGCTTACGACCTTGCGTTCCGTTCTAAAGCTTGGTTCCCACTAGAACGTAACGCAAGGACGTAAACGCAACACAAGCGTTTTAACCAATGACAAGCGAAGTTATAGACAGTTAGTAATCACAAGCGAATAAGCCATCGCTTGTGATTGGTCAATTCACTTGCGTTGCGTTACGTCCTTGTGTTGCGTCACTATTGGGAACCATGCTTTAAGCTTGGTTCCCACTAGCGACGCAACGTAACGCAACCTACGCAACGTAAGAAAATGCCCTTCTAATAATTGTGTTTGTCCCCACCTGCGTGAATTCAAACGTGCGATTTTTGCAGCACCATTGCGTCGTCGGTTCCCACTTGTGATTACGCAATACATCACTTTGCGTCAATACGTCGCTGCGTTGAGTTCTAGTGAGAACCACGCTTAATGGGAACTAGCTTTAGTAACGTATTACGTACGGCTTTCATCTAGCTCATTCTCATTGGAAGAAAGAATTCTTTCTCGATGTTAATAAGACACACTGCAGATCATATATGGTTTAAATTTACAAAGTGTACTGTATAGCTTACTATGATCACAACGTTGTCCATCAAAACCAGAATTGCAGCGGCATGTGTTTGGACTGACGCACACCCCATGGGCACTACATCTATTCGTATCGGTACACAAAGCTATACAAAAATATAAAGAAAAAAGATTCTGTTCACACTTTTTAATACCAACGTAACAAACATATATCCCCTATACATGGGGCTTGTTTTTCTTCTTTATACGCTATAGAAAATGTTATCAAACTTGGAGTTGATCATGAATGGTAGGCCTACACATAATCCTGAATTATAAGTTAAATAAGGTTTAACTATGCTGAACATAACGAAATCTTCTAATAATCTTATAAAATGTTTACCATATCTACGTCACCATGGCCATATTCATGTTTCTAGATGTTTTTAAACTATACAAATTAATTATAGTAAAACGTTGAAAAACAAAAAACAAAAAACAAAGTAATTTTGTGCTATAAACTTACGAATTGGACAACCTTCCAATTTATCATGCTCAGCCCAACCATTACAGCAAAAGTAATTCGTTGAATACACCTTATAGTACTCTCTGCGATATTTCATACCGTACCGACGACTTTAAAACAATAACATTTTATTAAACTTAAAGGTTCGAAACTATAATTTCGAAATACATGGAAAAAGCTAACAGTCGTATTTATAGTCATTTAAAATTCGAAGATGAATATTATGGTTAAGTTTTAAGAAAAAACAAAAAAGTCTCAGAAATAGATTAATTTTGTCACTGTTATTTTATTTATATTTGGCATTCCGGCTTTGGAGTCGCAAATGATAATGAGTGGTTGTGTGCGACAGTGGCTGTGTGCGTCCCGAAAGCTGTACTAGGTTCTTTTAAAGATGTATTGTCCATTTGACTAATTCCAAAAAAATAAAAAATAAAAGATTTCGAAAAAAGGTGGGTCATTTAGAAGTATCATAATAGCTATTAACTATCTAAGCTAACTAACTAAAAAAAAATCATTTAACTGAAATACAGACGTTTTTTTGTTTAAAAAATAACTTTGACTTCCAGTCAAAGTTTTCGATCAAAACATCCCATAATGAAACGCGCTTGTTTGGCTACTGCTCTGTATGCATAGGCTAATCATAAAACTTCCTCATGATCTGTGTTAGACTTGCCCCAAGTCTGTATTATCTTTTTTTTAATTTATTTGTTTTTATTTCGACCAAAATCAAGTAGTATACGTATGAAACGCCATATGTGCCAAAATATTTATCTTTTTACTAATATTAAGACAAAACTCCGTCTGGAACCCAGACTAGATCTGTGTGAAAATACCTTCTTAATCGTGACGAGTTGTAAACAATCCTAATTAGCAATGCATAATGCGTACTCATGGTTTGAAATCTTTGTTTACTTTCGCTCGCGACGATTTTCCAGATGAAATGTAATCAAACTAAATTTACATGTTAATTACGTAAACTTGTTGTTTTTGCCTCGAATTTTCGACTTAAAGTGAATAACTTTAATATTACTTTTGATATGGCCACTTTAAATTTAGAATATTTTTTTTTTTCATTTTTTTGTGTTTCAAGGGACAATACATCTTTAAGTGCACATGAGCTAGATGTGTACACTGGACCTACGGAATCCTAGTTTACTAAATATAATTTTTGAGGCTCCTACCTGTATGTTGTGCAGCGAAACCAGCGAAACAAACCACATTTCGTTTTGCCTTGAGTTTTGTACGAGACGGGGTAACTAACTTTCCGTGAATGCAGTTTAGAAACTGTCGTAGAACATACATTAGGACTAAAAGATTAAAATTCTTTGTTCAGTGGTTGTTGTCACATTGTCATGTGCGTTACTCAACTTGGCATAGGAAATCTATCGACTTAGTCGCAGTTCAGGCTAAAATGCGATTTCTATTTTAAACTATTGGCCTACAATCTAGATATAACAAATTTGAAAAAATAATTATAATTTAAAACAACAATTTCACGAACGATTATGTAAATTTTCAATGAACAAAGCTATTTTAAATAAAGACATTGCTTCCACGTACATTGTTGCAATCGCTATCGTCCCGACTTAAATTTAAGTTATTCTTGTTCAAATTTGCTAACACATAATAGTCCAAATAATATCGGTACTGTGAAAACAAATCATTTAGGCCTATCATATCAAGTAACATTAATTTGAAAAAAAAAATCCATATATAAATAACTAAATACACTTACTTTCCTGGCTCAGGTATGGAAACAATCAAATGAGAAATTGATAAAAATATGATGGACACGAACAACTTCATTATAATTTCTTGAAAAGTTCGTTTAAAGGCTATTCCATCACTCCTTTGTTTAACCGACTTTCTCCAACTAACTACAAACGCTGACGTGAGCCTATGCGTGTACCATCTTAGCATAAGTTTAACATGATGTTGATCTATATTTCCATTGGTTATTAGTTTAACAGTGCCTCGTTTGTTCAAGTATTTCCCGTTAAAACTTATACAGATAGGCTAATTCCGGTTAACCATTTTTAAAACAATGCATTCACCCAACCTGGGTTTTCCAGGGAAATTAATTTCACTCTTCCTTGGGTTTTCCAACTTTGTAATTGGAAATAAGTATGGTGTTTAAGAACTTTAGACTTTTTAAAATTGAACTTCCTTGAAGACGATCGTTGGAAATGAAAGCAATATCATCATCAGCAAATAACTAATTGTTGATCGAGGTTTTGGTTCCTGATTGCTTTATTAAGAACTTTTTAAAGTTTTTCTTGGCAATGATGGAACATCTATTGTCACTCAAAAGCTGTAAAACTATAGAATTATAGAAAAGTTAAATTTAAAAATTATATTGAATCTTATTTTAGTTCGAATCCAATCCGAATATTAATCAATCAATCAAGTAAAAACTATATTGATAACATATAGCATATAGGGCCTACATAACTTCAAATATTCACCAAATGAAGCCCTATTCTTCTAGGTGATGGAATATCTAAATACAGTGTAACCGATAATACCTGAGTTTGATAACTTCGTTTTTTCTACAAGTACTGTCTAAAAAAATGTTTAAGATACCAATTATTCACAATTATTTTCAAATGAGAAAGATATTCAATCTTTGCTAATTTATTCGGCGATTGTAATCTTGGTAAATTTCCCGGCTGTGTTTGTTTAGAATGGTTGTTTAATATTCAATTTCAATAACTCGTACATAAGCACTTTTATAATATCCTTAAATTATGGTATTACATATTCATGTTACATTTCCCGATTGGTTTTTTTTTTTACAAACTTTTGTCTTGATGTGGTTTGACAAAATTGCTTATTTATTGCGATAATGCTGCTGTCTGCGGAGTGATACTCTTCTTTCTTCTTTAACAATATGCACTACGTTTCGTAACACAGCTGACGTGACAAACAGTACAGAAAGAAGTAATTCGTCGACAGGCAGATGACATTTATCAACAAAATAAAAACATTATAAAAATACTTATTAATCTTGAATGCAGTAAATAAAATAATAACACAGTGTGTATTAATTAATTCAGTTTTAAGATACCGAAGGAGATATTAAAACCAATGTAACTTACTTACAAAGTCTGGCTTCGTCAGTTGTTGCTGCTTTTCTCTGCTGTGGCGCCCGTTTGATCCATGTTTTTTTTTCTAAAAAATGAACAGGCCTATGTTTTTTAATACATGTACAGTATTATGTTAAATAGGACTACTAAATAAATGATAAATAATCTCTTTATATTGTTTAGTCAATGTGAGCTCGGTTCGACATACTATAGCCTACTTAATTATTTCTCTTGGAAACATTTCCGAAAGATCAGGATCTGGAACTGTCTATCTCCATACAACACTCCATGTCACATCCCTCGTGTATGTTATCACAATGAATGACTGCATCAATATGCTAATTATTTTAAATATCACGCACCTTTTTCATTATATAGTGTACATCTGTACAATCCTTGCCCGATGATGCGTTGTTCAATGTGCTTATCGCGAGTAATTACATATTTTTTTGACGTTTATTTTATAAACATTTGCTTGTAAAGCGAAATTAGGAGACGTTTTTATTGTACTGTATATTGTTAACATAAAGTTTTAAGTTACATTGTCCGCTTTATTCTTCTGCAATTATCATATCCGTTACGTAATGTCAATATCAGGCTAATGTAGGCCTACTGATTGGCCCCAATGCAGTTTTTTTATGGAGCAGTATGAAAGGTGAACGATAGCAAGGAAGGCAAAAGGCAAGATGGCAGAACAGAGTATACCAACAAAGACTTGTCATACAGCTCTTGAAGCAGTTTATTATAGGCACAGGGATCGTAAGACATTCAGGAACCTCATCGTTGACATACTCTGCTCGGACACTCTAGCTCTACATAGTAAAACCCATAAACAAAATGCTTACAATACGGAATAAGGAAACGTTTTTTTAGAAATTGTTCAAATCAGTTTAAGCTACATTTTCCGCTTTTTCTTCTCCAAGTATCATCTGTTGCATATGTTATACCAGTTATTATTGTTATACAGGTTAAAATGTTACGTGCTGATTGGACAACATTTTATAGAGTATTCTGCATCAGATTTTAGCCAAAAAAAGTGATAATTATTTTTAGTTTAAGGAAAATAATAAGTTCTTATTATTATACAGGTCAAAATGTTACGTCCTTATTGGACAACATTATAGAGTATTCTGCATCAGACTTTAGCAACAAAAAAAGTGATAATTATTTTTAGTTTAAGTAAAATAAGAAGTTCGTAGGCCTATTTTTATACAGGTCAAAATGTTACGTCCTGATTGGACAACATTATAGAGTATTCTGCATCAGATTTTAGCAACAACAAAAAAAGATAATTATTTTTAGTTTAAGTAAAATAAGAAGTTCGTAGGCCTATTTTTATACAGGTCAAAATGTTACGTCCTGATTGGACAACATTATAGAGTATTCTGCATCAGATTTTAGCAACAACAAAAAAAGATAATTATTTTTAGTTTAAGTAAAATAAGAAAACAAAACTATAGACAATCGTCCTATCGATAGTTTCTGATGGAACCAATTATTGATTACTATCAATTATAGAATATAATTATTATAATTATATGCATACAAAAAGTGTATATACTACCTACTACTATTTATGAACGAAATGTTTATTACGGTATCATTTCAAATACAGTATTCAAATTTTTATAAGTAAAATACATAAAAAAAACGTCTTTATGAAACAAGCTTATTTAACATGGTAATTTATACATTAGTACCATACATTAAAAAAGAAATTTTAAATATGCGCAAAATGTGAAGTAACACCGGTTTAAAATACCCTGTAGCAAACTAAATGATATATGATATATATTGTATGTCAACTTAAAGATTAACACTTTTAAAAGTGTTTATCATAAAAAAAAACCATTAAATACACATTAGAAGAATACAATGCAATAGTATATTATGCCCAACGATCATTAAATGTTAAAAATGGCGTTTTACAATTCTAACCCTTCTTGAAGTTCTTGCACTATGCTTTAAAATAAAAAAGTAGTTTTTGGGATGACACGAATCGGTAGCCGGTCAAGTCGGCCATAAACCGTCTCGGCCAAAGTCAAGTCGGCCTCAAGTCAACACGAATAGTTTTGGCCGAGTTGACGTAAGTTTGTATTTTATCTGGAAGAAGAGGTATTTTGATATTGAAATTCTGTTTCAATTCAATTATTTTTTATATTGAAATGATGTGGTAAATGTTTATGTTCATGGTCCAATATATTTGCATATAGACAGGGGTGGGTAAACATGATAGAACATTTAATTAAATTTCAGAATTTCTTTAATACAATTTCTACAACCATTACCCAAAATTTGAGTTTAATATGTAAAAAAAAAAAAACTGGTAAAATAGACCTCCAAAAATAACAGAGAGAAAAGAACAAACAAATTAGGAGGGAGAATAGACATAAAAATTAGGAGGGAGAATAGGGAAAAAATCAGGAGGGAGAATAGACAAAAAAACCAGGAGGGAGAATAGACAAAAAAACCAGGAGGGAGAATAGACACAAAAACCAGGAGGGAGAATAGAACAAACAAATTAGGAGGGAGAATAGACACAAAAACCAGGAGGGAGAATAGACACAAAAACCAGGAGGGAGAATAGAACAAACAAATTAGGAGGGAGAATAGACACAAAAACCAGGAGGGAGAATAGACACAAAAACCAGGAGGGAGAATAGAACAAACAAATTAGGAGGGAGAATAGACAAAAAAAACCAGGAGGGAGAATAGACACAAAAACCAGGAGGGAGAATAGAACAAACAAATTAGGAGGGAGAATAGACACAAAAACCAGGAGGGAGAATAGACAACAAAAAAAAACCACCAAAAAACAGGTTGGAGAACAGCCAAAAACCAGGAATGATAATGATCAAATTCTAAAACAAATTCTGTGCTGAATGATTAGAGGAAACTTTACTAAAATTATTAATAAAATAAACTATAGTAATATTAATAAAATAACAATTATGGCAAGAAAAGACAAAGAAAACAAAGTGAAACATTATAGTGACATTTTGCATCAGGTGATAACAATGATATAAACGTGATAACAATGATTATGATACATGATATAAATATGATAATGATGACGATTTCAATGACATCATAATACACAAATTAAGCTCTGTTTACACTATCAAACTTTATGTAACAAAATATATATGGACATGATGATGTCATATCACTACCATATTTAAATCATGTCACTACAATATTTGGGCATATCACACTTTTTTGTCAAACTAGTTTGATAGTGTAGACAGAGCTTAAGTCTCATGTTTTACGACTTAATTGCTTTAATTAAAAAGCTAGTAAATTTGAAAGTCCCACCAAATTGAGACATCAAAAGTTAAGTGAAATCGACGTAATTACTAAATAGATCAATAAAAATATATGTTCATGTGGTTACATAATAAACTTGACTTGAAAATTGCCTTCAATTATGCAAACAATATATTATTGCACATCGTCCTCTAAAAAAAAAAGTTTAAAATATCTAGGCCATACTAAAAAAAAAAAATCATGTTATTTTGTTATTTAGCCTGTATATTTCATCTACTAAGTTAAAACCATTTATACCCAATAATAATACCATAGTGCCTATAAAATTATTTTTTATTTACCGTTTTCAGAATATTCCATTTTTTTTTAAAGGGGGCCATTATTGGTAACTTTGTTACAATTTAAATGTTTGTAAAAGAAGTATATAAAACAATTACCACCAAATAATGGAACATGCTATTGAAAAAGGTTGGAAAAACTTCAGCAACTTCATTGCAACAGATTTTATTTAAATTTCTTACCGATAGGTAACAGACAAATGCATCACTGTCGTATGTACAAGATCTTTAAAATTGAAATTTTAAGACCTTCCATCAGATAAGATTTGAACCTGGTACTCTGGTCTTTTAGCCGAGTACCACAACCGTCAATTAAAATTGCACAAATACACGTTGTACACACCCAACAGTAGGATTAGCAAAAATCCTAGGATTGCAAACTCTTGGTCTATCCGACTTTAGATGAACTTAACGAAGTAAAGCGCCCTCAGGAGTAACACACATACGGCACGTTCATTGCTTTACAAAGTCTCTGCTTTATGACGAGTTCTAATTCTGCATTACATATCGGAAACCACGAGTACTTTTTGTTAACAAGCTCACGGTTACTATCGGTCGTTACCAGATAGTTGAGACAGACGCCGTCCGCGACGCCATGAGGTCGTCCACAATGCTCTAATGCAATTACCCCGCATGACTGGTATATGTTACTAGATTTAAACGCATCCTGAGAAGGGAAAAACATATTGGTGTTGTTAAATAACAGTGATATTAATCGTATTAAACAAAAAATAGAATTAATAAATGTGTATTTTAAAAGTGCTTGAAGAATTGTAAGTTATTATAGTATAGAAAATGAATTTATAGGCATCACAAGATGGAAGTGCAGAATGTTAGTTTTTTAATGCTTTAAACAAAATTATTTAGTCCAGCATTTTCTCAGAAAACTGTTAAAACAGGAGATAAAAAAAGGGAGTATAACCCTAATCCAACAACTTAAAGACTAAAAAAAATTGTTATGTTTCCCAAACACAGCATCAATAAAAAACAAGGCCAACAGACATTAAGTCGCGTGCTACAATGCATAGTGATACCGGACCGACAGACAGACCGACAGACAAACCGACAGACAGAGAGACCGACCGACCGACATAGTGAACTATACTGACCGAAATTACTGAACATGTTTAAAAATGTTGAAATGTTTAAAAACATTTATTTTTTTTAAATTTACACGTGCGTAGCCTGTCACTTTCGACGTGCTCGTATAACGTAATTTCGAGTTGAAAAGTAAGTCAAGAAAACAGAAATCGGGCAAAAAGAGTGCGCAATAACATTTAACGCGCAGTGCGCGCGCAAAAATATGCGCACTCATGGCAATTTTGTAAACGCTTCCACGCGACTAAAAAAAGGGTCAGTTGATAACATTTTTGTTGTATTTTCACTGATTTTGTGATAATACGCTATCATAATACATTCGTACAAGAAAGGACACCTAGGTCTAGGTAGAAAAAAGAAATTATTTTTAGTCACAAAGATTTAGATTTAACCCTATACATATGTTGTATGTATTGTTTTAATATTTTTTTAATGCTCAATAATTACCAAAAAATAGTTAAATAAATTTTCTTGGATTTTGGGTCGTTGGGTTTAGGAAACATAACAATTTTTGTTAGGCCTAATACGTTACTTTGTCTAGCCTCCAAATTGAATCTTGATACATGACAGAATCTTTGACAATTGGAAGATGAGGCACATCATCTGTACATACAAGTATTTCTAAACTACCCCTGCAAAAAAAACAATAAAACATATGTCAACATCATCTGTACATACATACAAGTATTTCTAAACTACCCTGCAAAAAAAAATTATCAAGTGCTTCTCAACATTGTATTGGACATTTCTAAATTCTTAAGCTCTGTCTACACTATCAAACTTTACGTGATGTGCCCTTATAAGGACATGATGACATCATATTTCTACAATATCTGGGCACACTTTTTTACTACAGTAGTTTGACAATGTAGACAGAGCTTAGACTACTAACATTTTTTATAGCAAGTTGAGAACTCTGTATTGCTTTCTTCTACTATAGTAATGAAGCTCTGTCTACACTATAAAATTTGATCAAAAAATCTAATGTGCCCATTTGATGATGTCATCACTACCATAATTAAGCGCCATGAGCGCCACATGGGTGGAGGATACCGGCGCTATATAAGTCTTCATTTATTATTATTATAATTGGGCACCTCACACTTTGTTTGATAGTGTTGACAGAGCTTAGATGAGATGGATGAAACTCACTGTTTTTGTTTGATTAATATGATTCTCATACACATATGTTTATGAGGGTGATGTGTTGGCAGGATCATTGCATGTCTACAGCTAGGTGATTTGTTGAAGAACTGATACGCTGTGTTAATGATTGGTACAATGTCTTCTCCCCTAAAATAGAGGGCGACAAACACAAATGATAACATAACATGGAAGAAATGAATGAACTCAAAATGAATATAGTGCCAACATATTGAATGTATAGGCTAGGGCTGTTTATGAGAGTACCACCTTTATGAAAATGCTACAATCAGCATCTATCCCTGTTTTTCACTACGAAGTTTATAGCATGATGAGGTGAAACCTCCCACCCAAATCCCAAACTCTTCTTTTCTTCATGAACTCTAGACTACAGCCTGAGAGATTAATGATATTTTTTATTTCATCTGATCTGTATCTGAAATATACCTTAAGGTTAACGATTGCCTTGATTTAATTTCATCTAGAGTACACCACTTGGCTTGTAACGATTCCTCATCTGCATTTGCCAGTGATTTTAAATAACCACCTAAAACAGAAAAAAATTAAATATAAAATATGGCTTCAACTGTATTTCAAAAGCTCTGTCTGCACTATCAAACTAGTTTGACAAAAAAAGTGTAATGTGTCCAATTATAGTAGTGATATGTTTAAATATGGTAGTGATATGATATCATCATATCCATATATAGGCACATCACATCTGTCATAGTTTTATTATTGTCGGCAATGTGGGTTTTCCGTGTGCCGAATATTTGATACACCATTTACATAACCAGTCGGCAAATTGGGAGTCGGCAAATTGGGAGTCGGCAATCTGGGAGTCGCCAAACTAGTCAGATACCCATAAAGTTTAGATAGAGCTTTAATCATTTGGGGAAATTTCATGGAAAACATAATTCTAAGCATTTTGTGTACCTCAGAAGCTAATTAAAAGAACACTGTTGATTGGTCCGTACGCTGGGCAGACAATCTTTTTTGGTGATGCATCGTGTAATCAAACGATGCTTATTTGCTTGATATTAGACATCTATCTACTGAGCTTACTAGGACATGTCTTCAGACCAAACAGGAAGTGCATTAGTTTAAAATAAACATCCTAGTCTGCAAGTTCAAACAGTAAGCTCAACCAATTTCTGAGAAGTGTTCTCGTTGTGGCCAGTAGTAATCAGTGTTCTTACAAGGTGTAATTAGGCGGCCTAGCTTGCTATCTAATTGAAACAAGGCAAGGCTATGAAACCACTTCACTAATCTGTACAAGCCTGCCGGCCAAATTAATACTAATAGACTAATTATTTAGACTAATTTTCCAAGCAAGTAATTCATGTACTATTTACAGGAATAAATACTACATTATGGTCTTCAGTTATAAGCCCATTCAGTTATAAGCCCACTATGTTATACAGTAAGCCCATTATGTTATAAGCCAACTCTGTTATAAGCACACTATATAATAATAAGCCCACTATACTATAAGCACACTTTGTTATAAGCCCACTCTATTATAAGCCCATCCCACCATCAAATATGAAGTTTGGCATTATACCATCGTGTTTTAATCAATTAGTTTTTATATTATATTTTAATTTATACTCTAGGTAATGGCTTGCCCTATTTTTGTTATGAACGTAGGGGAATGAGCTGTTAGGAGCTCCTTTTACTAAGCCTCAGCATAATGTGGTAGGGTGGTCAGTTCCTTTCCACCACATTCTATCCCTAATTTTAAACCAGGTACTCATTTAAAACTGAGTGGACTTGAAGTTTTTATTGACAATTGAACAAGGGTATTTCTGTACTAAAGTCAAGTATCCTAACCACTCGTCTACAGCAACTCTCTTATACTGTACCTGTGATATAACCGGTATATGTTATTCGTATCCAGTAACCCCATATTAACGACGTATCTATGTAGATTATGGTTGATGGATGAAACAGTAAACCTGATTCTTCCAAAACTTCTCTTTTCACCGCTTCCTACAGAAATAAAAAACATACGCCTACCAGTTAAAGTTGGAATTATAATTATATAAGCCATTTAATACCTATAAAACATGTATAAAGAAGTCAGACAAAACTAGGTCAGTTAAAAGCAAGGATGTAATTGTGCAGGGTGCGTATGAGCAGGGGGAGCAGAGTACCCACCCTAGAAACTGAAAGTCCCATTTTAAATTTTGTAACCACGCCCTTATCTTCTTGACACTCATCACCTAGCAACACCCATGGCTCTGTAATGTCATATTGGAATACAAACAAAGTTAATTATAATAAATAAAACAATTTTTTTAAACGAGAAAATGAAGTCAGATGAGACAGAAATAGGTCACCGTCCTGCTTAATTCATCTAAAAAAAAATCTGTATTATATCAACAAAGATGATATACATTAATTAATACACAAACATTATAAAAAACCCATAATATTTCATGGCTGTTAATTAGAACACAATGCCAAATGCATTGTGGGTAAGTTCACTGACTTCTGGGTCAGTGACTGAATTGAAAAAGTTGAAAAGGTTGTATTGACTCAGACTGTTCTAAACCCGCCCTATGAATATGTAATCCTGATAATAAAAGAATTGTTTCAATGATTTCCCTCCAGGATGTATATATTGCATATTTGTTGGTGAGATCAAAACAGAAACAAAAACATTCTTAATTTTCTGAAAGACGATTTGAGGACAGTGGGCATTTTTAATGTGCCATCTACCCATATGCTCAATGATTTATCAATCTTCTTGCTTCCATTGGATTATGAATTGTGTTATCAAACCCCTGTATGTTTGTGTTTGTGAACAGCATACAAGCCACAGTTTTCTCCAAATCTCACTAAACTTGCCCACAATGATCTATGACCCAAAATCTCGTCAGTTTGATATTGATATATCAGTAGAATCAACATGTCAAGGTCACAAGCCACAAAACATTATTTTTTAATATTATTATTCAAATCTTACTAAACTCTGCCACAATGATCTATAATCCATCATAAAGGAGTAGTTTAGTTTTTAAGGGACAGGGTCAAAGGTCAAGGTCACAGTCCACAAAAAAAAAATGTATTTATACAGGTCACAGTTTTCATCCGAACATTGTAATCACACTCAGTATTAATACAGAAAAATTGTAAAAAAATATTGTGAAAGTATACGCTTAACTCTGCTCTATTGACGCTTAACTCTGCTTTATTCACGCTTAACTCTGCTCTATGCACGCTTAACTCTGCTCTATTTACGCTTAACACTGCTCTATTCATGCTTAACTCTGCTCTATTCACGCATAACTCTGCTCTATTCACGCTTAACTCTGCTCTATTCACGCTTAACTCTGCTCTATGCACGCTTAACTCTGCTCTATGCACGCTTAACTCTGCTCTATTCACGCTTAACTCTGCTCTATTCACGCTTAACTCTGCTCTATTCACGCTTAACTCTGCTCTATTCACGCTTAACTCTGCTCTATTCACGCTTAACTCTGCTCTATTCACGCTTAACTCAGCTCTATGCACGCTTAACTCTGCACTATTCACGCTTAACTCTGCTCTATGCACGCTTAACTCTGCTCTATGCACGCTTAACTCTGCTCTATTCACGCTTAACTCTGCTCTATTCACGCTTAACTCTGCTCTATTCACGCTTAACTCTGCTCTATTCACGCTTAACTCTGCTCTATTCACGCTTAACTCTGCTCATGTTTAACTCTGGTGTGTGTGAACAATTAGGATTGTATAATGCACAGCTTTTGTAGGCTATTGAACCCAAAACCACATGACTGCAGATCAGGTCAAAGAAACAAACCATTGATCAACACTACTGTGGTTTGTGGCTTATTATGTTAATTGTACAGCAGTAGATCTAGCATTTACTGGAAATTATTCTAAAGATGTACTGTAGCACAACACATTAATGTCAATCGTTGGAGAATTTTTTACAAAGAAAACAAGGGCAATTAACAAGCATATTGAGTGACATTTTGAAAATGAATACAGTTTTAAAATGGTTTCCATGGAGCAATTTTTAGCTGCATACAATCACAGTCTCAATTTGACCTCACTTTAGAAGGTCACTGATGGGCGGAACATTTACTACATTTTGTGGATAATAATTACGTCAATACACAACCAACCATGAACGATCACCAATGAAAAAAGAAAAAAGAAAAAAAGACTCTCCCAATACCAGACACTCTGAAAACTGGAAATTCTCCCAAAACCAGACTTTTTTGAGGTCCTAAATTTATTTTTACCATTAGAAACACATTTCGAATACCAGACTTTCCAGAAAACCAGACATATTTTAAAGCCAGCCTAAAGGTGTCTGGTATTGGGAGAGTTAACTGTATATTTTACATAGCAATTTTACAATATTGTACAGAAATTGTTTAAATGGTTACCTCTAATGTTTCGTTTGGATTCACCCTTCCCGCGGGCAAGTACCATTTCCGCCGGCAACCAGCCTTTGCTTCTTGGACCATTACAACCTCTTCTTTCTCATTAAAGATCACGGCAGCCACTATGATCGTCAGGTTCTCGTTCAGGACTGCGGGACGGCTCTCACCGACCTTTTTGCGTAGAATGTCGTACTGTGATACGGGCAAGTTTGGCGGTTGCCCCAATAGAAGCTCTCCAACAGTCTGTTCAATGTCCGTCATTGTCATCTTCAAAAAAGAAAACATTCAATACTTGAAAAAAATGTGATGTGCCTAATAATACAGACATGATGATGTCATATCATATCATTACCATATTTGGGCACATCACACAATAACCAACTGTGAAATGGTTATTCTGGGTCGATAATCTTGGTATAGAATTTATTTAGCTATTAGGTCAGTGGGAGAACATTAAATATGTTTGATTTTCTCCCGACGAGACGACTCATCACGTCTTGTCTGACGACGCTGTCTGAGTTGGCCTTAAAGTGATGATGTTCTCTTAGCTTTAAATGTCAAGAAAATATGTGGGGGAAAAGGAGAAACAAATTGCAAAGCTAAAAGAAATAGTTATTCAGTACAAATTATGTCTGGCAAAACAGCAAACTTATCTTTTACAAATAACAATAAAAAATATTATACTAACTATACATTACATTCAATTTGTCATAATTAGGTGATCATTTAGAATAAAATGATCACCTATTGTTATTGTACAAAATCTTTATTATTTTTTTTCTTTTTATTGTTTCTGTACACTATTTTGTGTAACAATTATCTCAAAAAGTTTAATGTCAATGATTACCAAAATTTCAGAATATCTTTCAAATAATATAACTTAATCCTAATAAGCTTTCCAGCGTGATCACTCATCCGTGACGTCATTTATATAATTGTTATTATGTCAATGTTATCAAGTACTTACCGCATACTGTACGTACATTCAAACTGCTTGAATCTACAGATTCTACTACTAGTATTAATAGGAAAAGGCTGTAATAATACAACTTTAACTACTGCGTTTATATTGTAGTATGAATCAACAAATATATGACCTAAAAAAACAGTACTACTATACCTTTGGGTTGATGATATGCGGTGAGTAATAATACTCCATTGTGATGTACACAAATAAACCACCTTTACAAGATTCTATCTATTCTAAGCTACATTACACGAATGATGGTTTATCCACCTGCTAATGCAACTTAAAGTGGGCTACTGGTATGGTTTAAACCGGTTTATTAAAAGGATGTGAAAACTAGACAACCAATCAGAACCAATCAGATAGCACTGTATTGACCAATGAAATCAAGGAACTTGATGGAATGTAAATACTGGATGTCTACCAAATTAATGATGTTGTTTTAATGAATATCACATCGTGTTCTAATTCTTGTTAATATACCGGTACTTTTGTAGTCAGTTTTAATTTTCAAAATTTCCATAATTTTGTCAGAGTTTCTTTTATAAATTGTCATTCCTGACTAGTTGTAAATAAAACTAAAACACTAATTGACAAATAATGACTGTTTGTTAATGGACACATTTGAGACTTAAAAAAGAAATCCTTCCTATTGGACTAGATTATTACTAAGGGGACATTTAAAGGGGTCAGTCTACAGTAGTTTTGAATGGTCAATGGTCAATCATCAGAATCCAATTTTTTTAAATTATATTTCATTGTACATCAACCTGTGTGTCAAACAAGGCTATGAGGTTTGGAGTCACAAACATAAATTTGGAGGAAAAAGTTATAATAAAAAAAATGTCTTCAGCAGGAATTGAACCCAAATAACTTATAAATACAAAAAATAACATTTTTTTTTAAAGTGTTTTCTTCAGAGAAACAAAAACATTTTCAAATTATCTAAAATAAAACAATAATTATTTTAAATAAAGTGTAATCACACATAGTACTGGGACAGAAAAATATAAAAACTGTTTTGTTAAAAAAGATTTTATGTACAATAGACAAATTAACAGTAGGTGGAAGTATGCACTCTCAGGGTGCCCTCTAATAAATAATAATAATAATATTTATTGGTTACTCTCCTTTAAAACGGAGGAACACTCTCGTAACAAGAGGTTCCACCCATACAAAAAGTTAATAATGGTACACAATTACATAATATTAAGCAGCACAAATTCTACTGACTTGTAAAAAAGAAAGAGAAAAGAAAAAAAAATCATATTAAGGGGTAGAAATGTTTTTCAATATTTCAGTCCTATGTGACATAGCTTTAATTAAAAATGATTTACTTTTATTGTCAAAAATGGAGCAAATTGATTTATCTTGATACAAGTTATATATGTCGTCTAATAATAAGTTTCTTTCTACCTTCTAAATCTAACTTATTGGTTCTTGCTTTGAATTTTAGGTTCACTCCTTTAAAATGTATTCTATCTAAAGGTAATATTCCATATATTCTCTAGTTATGTCATAAATTTAAGTTCATGTAAAAGGTACTGTAGTTTGAGATGCATTTGATAGAAAATGTTATTTTAGATGTAAAGCATACTGTACTATAAAATATTTGGATATTTAACATTTCAAAACGAAGTAAGCTTTAATTTATGTATTACTTTATTATTAAGTCAACCCACTGAAAATTAAAAAAACTAAACATGAACTTTGAATGACACGCAATATGTCATGTAATACTGTTATACATGGATGGAGAATACATAACATTTAATGGAAGGAGAGACACTCCCAATGGTTGCACACAAAGTTCAAACAAAGTTGAATAAAAAAAATGTTATTTATGTTAAGTTTAAGTTTGTGTGAAAACTTGACCACACTCAGAACATTTGTTAAAAGAAGTTATTCTTTAAAAAATCACTGTTTATTATTTATTTCAGGTCAGGCAAAACTCAATCATGAAGTAAAGTCTGTTCTTTATTGATCATTGAAGTTTATACACTATGAAACGCATAATTGGTTAATAAATATGAAGAAACCTAGGTTGTTATCTGTATGTTCGCATAAAGCATTATGTATTAAAATATCCTGAGTTGGTAGGGAGAAGGGAGATGGAAGGAACAGTACTGGGAAGTAGAAAGAAGGCTTTAGCCTTGCCCCTTCTTCGCCTACTCCTTTAGCAATACCCTTGGTGCACCCAGATTATTTATGTACCATACAGTAGTGCATACATCTTGTGGAGAATTACTAAAAATACAAGTTTGTTTGATGCTTATTTAACGGCGACACCGAAAATCCTATTTCATCATGCCTTTTGTATAGTATTAAAGTTTTTTGCCAAATCATCATATTTCATGAGAAGCCAATCAAAAAATGCCAAATTCACAAAATCGGCTATTTATAGATATACTGTACATGACCTGCATACTAACTGTTTATACTACAGTGTATGCAAAGCCAACTCACTATAATAACATAATGTCAACGGCCTGGCTTGGAACGGCCTGGCTTGGAATTACTTACGTGGGTTTCTTTCCAATAATTATGGGTTCTTAGTAAATTAAAAGCCAATGACCATTGTAGAATGTGTATGTTGGTGATGCAAGGTCTACAGATGTTGTTTATGGTCAAAGGATTGGTGGGTGGGGAGGTTACGGTCAAAGGATGGCTTGATGGGGAGGTTACGGTCAAAGGATTGGTGGGTGGGGAGGTTACGGTCAAAGGATGGCTTGATGGGGAGGTTACGGTCAAAGGATGGGATGGTGTGGAGGTTATGGTCAAAGGATGGCTTGATGGGGAGGTTACGGTCAAAGGATAGGATGGTGTGGAGGTTACGGTCAAAGGATGGCTTGATGGGGAGGTTACGGTCAAAGGATGGGATGGTGTGGAGGTTATGGTCAAAGGATGGCTTGATGGGGAGGTTACGGTCAAAGGATAGGATGGTGTGGAGGTTATGGTCAAAGGATGGCTTGATGGGGAGGTTACGGTCAAAGGATGGCTTGATGGGGAGGTTACGGTCAAAGGATAGGATGGTGTGGAGGTTATGGTCAAAGGATGGCTTGATGGGGAGGTTACGGTCAAAGGATGGGATGGTGTGGAGGTTATGGTCAAAGGATGGCTTGATGGGGAGGTTACGGTCAAAGAATGGCTTGATGGGGAGGTTACGGTCAAAGGATGGGATGGTGTGGAGGTTATGGTCAAAGGATGGCTTGATGGGGAGGTTACGGTCAAAGGATGGCTTGATGGGGAGGTTACGGTCAAAGGATGGCTTGATGGGGAGGTTACGGTCAAAGGATGGGATGGTGTGGAGGTTATGGTCAAAGGATGGCTTGATGGGGAGGTTACGGTCAAAGGATGGCTTGATGGGGAGGTTACGGTCAAAGGATGGCTTGATGGGGAGGTTACGGTCAAAGGATGGGATGGTGTGGAGGTTATGGTCAAAGGATGGGATGGTGTGGAGGTTATGGTCAAAGGATGGGTTGATGGGGAGGTTACGGTCAAAGGATGGGATGGTGTGGAGGTTATGGTCAAAGGATGGCTTGATGGGGAGGTTACGGTCAAAGGATGGGATGGCGTGGAGGTTATGGTCAAAGGATGGGTGGGTGGGGACTATTAAAAAAAAGGTTTCTAATTTGCTATTTCGCAATAGTATACTACTGTAGTTTCAATTTAACAATAGTATGCAAAAAGTATTCCCAAAACACTGTACAGTCTAGTAGTACATTGATAGTAGTGAATAATACTCCTTTGCTATCGCCAAGGAAAACTCTTTCACCCATACAACATGCAGGCATTGATGTTCCAGTACATTAAACTCCAGAGTTTGCTAGGCAAATGTTCTCAAGCTCTGTCTACACTATAAAACTGTAATGTGACAAACAAAATGTGATATACCCATATATGGCCATGATGATGTCATATCACTACTATATTTGGACATACAGTATCACTACCATATTTGGGCACATCACACTTTTTTTGTCAAATTAGATTGATATAGTGTAGACAGAGCTAATAGGTTCTAACAGAATAAATATGGGAAACTTAAAATTAGTATCAAATTAGGTCATAATTGAGAAAACCTGATTATTGAGAAACATTGACAATGACAGTGATGAAAATAATTTTTTTAAGCAAATTTGTGAAAAATTGCATAATTATAATATTTACAAAGCTGTTTGTATTCAAAAGGACAACTAACTTTACTGTTTAAATGGAGGTGTTTCATTTTCGTACAATAAGCAGAGATATACGGTATTTTAATGGTATTCACAATTTTTTTTAAATTAAAATGAGACAAAAATTAACAATGTTTAGCGCTTTCAATAAATCCACGTCATTTTAATATCTAATTAATAAAATAAAGCAATACAAAAAAGTATTTAATTTAATTCCTAAACACAGTCAGAGTATTGTACGACCGGTTCATGACCATATGAACAATACTTTATTTCTTGTACGTCAACAATACAAGTGGATAGAACTCGGCAAGTCAAAGCATTCGCTCGTTGAACTGTGACTGAATCTAGGCCAACAGGGAAGTAGTTCTAACAGACTTCTACCTAGAAAACAAAGCCGCTTAAACTTTACTGTCACGCTATTTAAAGTCAGATATATGTTAATGGTGTTTGTCCAACAAGAAAGTCAATTTGCATAATCTAAATCTGTTAAAATGATGCATGTTTTATAAAAGACTGGGTAATAATCTTCAATTGTATTAACACTATGCATAACGTATCCTTAAATATTCATAATACCTCGTTTTCACCTCTACTGTTTCAATATTTATCAAACACATTTTATTTTACTTATTAAATTGTAAATATAAAATGAACTCAATTTCACCTCGTTTGAAAATGAGAACGCATTGTTTATTTATTTATCAAGTTTATAAATAAATAATTACCGATATTAAACTGTAATAAAATGAACTCAAATTCACCTCTACAAGTT
Source organism: Antedon mediterranea (assembly GCF_964355755.1). Taxonomy (NCBI): domain Eukaryota; kingdom Metazoa; phylum Echinodermata; class Crinoidea; order Comatulida; family Antedonidae; genus Antedon; species Antedon mediterranea. Next base: position 22,099,551 of record NC_092678.1, on the reverse strand, counting down.
GGAAATTAGAACATATTGTTTATTGAACAAGTTTAAAATAATTAAACAGACTTCTTTGTAATGTTTATTACTAACTAAAACTAGCTATTAAATATTAAACTGAACAGTAAATTGCTTTATTAAACCTTTGAGCTTTAAACTAATCTCAAAAAAGGATGTTTATATATTATTATAAATATTAGTTTATTTCTCCATCATCTTTGATAATATTAATAATATTCTACTAAATTCAAAATATTATGCTGTATTGAAATTGGGTTCTGCCCGTTGTTGCACTACTAGGATTATTCAATGCCAATGAGATGGATAATTTTTTTGTCTCTAGAAAATTTGGGATGTGGAACGGGCGAACTTAGTCGGTAGGGGTAACCTGAAATTGGAATGTGGATAGAGCAAAGAGTAAACTCAAATTAGTGCAAAAGGTGTACTTAATGGGGATGTTAACAGGGAGGTGTGAACTCAAATAGCAAAGCTCTGTCTACAGTATCAAACAAGTTTGACAAAAAAGGTGTGATACAGTATACCCAAATATGTATTGTTAGTGATAATGATATTACATCATCTTGTCCATATATGGGTACATCACATTTATTTTTCACATAAACTTTGATAGTGTGGACAGAGCTTAAAGGATGAAATCAAAATGGGAATAAATGCAAACATTTGTACTGTATAGTTGTCTACTACAGTATACTACACATAATCATTTCAAATTTGTTATTGGTGGTTGGTAGCAGGGTGTTTTATAGCCATTGTTGGCTGTATTTTTTACTTTACGTACAATGCTACCAGTAGATAAATATACTTTCCCATATTAATTATGAAATCTACTCTACCTACTACTACCCGTACTACAGTGAGTAATGTAGTGCTTTAAGATTTAATTAATAGTTTAATAAACTCAACATAGAAAGTTGAAAAGTTCAAATGTATCGATGGATACTGTAGAAGAAACCATATTGTGTAAATGAGGAGACAATAATTATGGGGGTAGGGGGAAAACAATAATTATGGGATAGGAAAAAACAATAATTATGGGATAGGGAAAAAACAATAATTATGGGATAGGAAAAAACAATAATTATGGGATAGGAAAAAACAATAATTATGGGAATGGGAAAAACAATAATTATGGGATAGCGAAAAAACAATAATTACAGTAGCATAAGAAAGTGAAAAACAATAACAGTGCATCATGATAATGGGGAAGATGGTATACACTGTTGATGCTATTGGTAACAAGTTGATGAAATGATGTTGCAATATTAGTGATGGTCCCCAAGACAATGAGGATATTCAAGACTAGAAATCTATTTTTTATCAACTATAGAAAACCTTTGCTAGATTGTTTTTAAAATAAAATAACTACCAACATGAGCAGATATTTTGGTATGAAATTAATCAATTCTACAAAACATTCATCACTTCAATTTACAATTCAAATTAACCAATCAAGGCTCAAGTGCCATTGCTAGATTAAAAATTAACTATTTAAAAAAAATTACAACCAGCAAACATTTTTAGCTAGTTTGAAATTATCAACTAGCAATTACGCTCAACTACTGTATTGATTAGAAAATTGCTAATTGATGGTGAATTACGAGGATGAATGGTGTGTTCATATCATGATGATATTTTATTAAGGACAGTGCATTATCGGTGATATTGATAATAATATTTCATAATAAAGAAAATGATTCATAGCGTAATTTTAAATATTGTTGATTGTTCCTGTACTACTGTATATAGTTACAAAGAAACCTGATAATTCAGTGGATATCCATTAGCACAAAGTATCTCCCAAATCAAATCAACGATCTTACCATAGAACTGACACATTTAAAGCTCTGTCTACACTATCAAACACTATGTGACAAAAATATGTGATGTGCCTACAGTATAGACATGATGATGTCATATCACTACCATATTTGGCTATATCACTACCATATTTGGGCTCATCACACTGTTTGTGTCAAACTAGTTTGATAGTGTAGACAGAGCTTTAGTTTCTTTATTAACACCTAGAGTCATGACCGGATATGCACACATGCATTTACAGTTCAATCTTAAAAGCAGAACAAATGAAAAGGTAAAACGAATACATTAAGACCACACATATCATTCATCACCGTGGAAGAAGTTGAATTAAAGTCAAGCATTTGGTTAACATCAAAGTCATTTAATCTAGTCTATTTTTAAAAGCGTATTTTACAAAACAATAAAAGTATGATGAAATAGTATGAAATCAGCTGATTTTCTTGGCTGCAATTCTGTATTAATTACGGCATAACATAAATTGGTGCCTGGAATTTTTAACGAAATATTATGTATTACTATTAACCAGTATAAAAGCTGATGTTACTGTCAACTTTAATTTAATATTAAGTTTATTGCCAAGGTCTTTTTTTTCAATAATATTGCATTGCAGCATCCAAAATTTCTAAAAGAAATTAGTGCATTTTGTATGTTTTGATGAAATATATCGGAGGTCATTAAACCTAGTTTATACTAACAGAATATTATTTGAAGCAGATTAAAATAGCACTAAAGCTCTGTTTACACTATCAAAAGTTTGACAAAAGTCAAAAAAGTCAATCGGTGATTGCTAATTTTTAACCAAAAAATGATGTTTTATCCCCAAAAAAGTAGTTAACAGTAGAAATTTAATAATTTATATAAAGCCAGTGGGTCGTACACTACATTATTCAATCACTTTTATGTTGGTTAGGTGGGGGTTTGCTATGTTTTTTGGAGGTTTGCGGGGTTTAGCAATCATTTTTGACCAAAAAATGATGTTTTACCCCAAAAATAAGTTGTTAACAGTAGAAATTTAATTTTTTTTTTACATTGATATACCCAGTGGGTTGTACACTACATGATTCAATCACTTTTATGTTGGTTCGGTGGGGTTTGCTATGTTTTTTTTTAGGTTTGCGGGGGTTTGCGGGGTTTGCGGTGTTTAGCAATACCCCAAACAATGGACAATGGATTATTCAAACGGTTGCTTGTCATTGGTCAACTAGCTTTCGTCACGTCTACTTCCTTACGTTGCATCTGTAGTGCAAAAAAAGCCTTAAATTGATTGTACTGGTTGAATACTCAATGGGTGACGTGCTTATAAATTTAAACTCCCACTTGCCTAATGTATATTCCATCCATAAATGTTACTAATAATATTTTCATTGATGTGGGTGGGGACACCCAACTATAAATACTTCCACCCAGCCTAAAGCGTCTACACATCAACACACTATGAAACGTCTACAGTACCTGACAGTGTATGTGTGTGTTTTTTGGCCACACACAAATACCTTTTCAACACCTACACCCTAGACAACATATATAATATCTGCTTTTGTGATTTTCTTTTCAGAAATTCTCTAGTTTTTTAAACATCTGATAATACAATAACCCAATATAAAACAACAATGAATTATCTACTAGTATTGTAGGATATTCCCTCTGGGTATTACAGCAGGCTTTGTATATAGTAACACAGAGACAATATGTCAAACAATTTAATAAGGTTTCTACACTGTAGGTAGACCTATTTAATTACATCACTAAAGCCAGGTAGTAATACGAGTTTACCTACTTACAATACGATTAAAATGAAAAATCAAATAAGTAACTTGAAGCAAGTGCCACAGGCAGAAGTTTAATTTTGTCTATTTATTTATTTATTTATTATTTAATTTCCTCAAAAGATTTAAAGCTTAAATCCCACAATAAGAGGATTAATTGGATATGAAAAACATTTTTAATACCTGCAAATATATATTTATGTTTTTCCAACTTGTTTATATTACAGAATACCATATCAATGATTATAAGTAATGCATACATTTGAATAAATCTGAATTCTCCTCAGTATCATAGAAAGGTTCTGTGATACCGGTCACATGTTCATCACATGTTTCACTGTATCATAAGAATTTTGTTTAGGTTATTGTCACATATGAAAATTTAACATGTTAAGGGAAATAAACTAAAAACATTCTAAATTAATCAATTAAAAAATGTTAGTATTATTACTTCATTTTTTTAAATTGTTAATGTCACATATGACACTGTATTAAGGAACTTGGCTATTACAAAAAATGAAATTTTCCTAGATACGGCATGTACTAAGCACACAAGGGACAAACATGTTGGTAAACTTTAATTAGAACAATGCATAATAGGATTAGTAATGTACACATAATCAAAAACTCATAAAAATGGAAAAATTACATTATGACCATGGCATATGGTCAGTTTTTTTTATGAGTAATCCAGAACAAGACTGAGCCGTGTTTTAATGTATTGTGAACATTAGCAGATCTTCTATAGCAATATGCTGTAATGTAAACAGACAGGACGAGGTAGGGATTGTGAAATCAATTGCATGACCTAAATAAACCTGACAGGTCAATTGACTACATTCATATACGGTACCTACTGTACAGGCTCTTTGCAAATTACAATTTTTCATTAGAAATCCAGCATTACAACTTGTTATCAGGGTTCATTTCATTAACAACAGTAAAATTGGAGCTCCCGTCAATAATTTGGAAATTCTAAATACGGTCGTTGTACGGCAATTGAGATACTGTAAATACAACGAAAATATACAAGCCATGCAAAGCTATGATTCGGTCTAAAATTATTAGAAACCGTTTGGTAAAACTTTATCATGAAAAAAATCAACAGACCTACGAAAAAACTTTTGACCATACGACGAGTATCAAAACAATGCCAGCAAAACGATGACATCAGAGCGTAGAGGTGGCCAATCACTGAATCAGAAATACTTTGTTATGATACGCCAAGCAACTATTCAAGTCAAAAGAATCAAGTCTACGCTCATGAAAATGCATGGAAAAATTACCTTTTTATTGCAAAATGTAAAAATCATGTGAAATAATACTATTCTATTCTATGATTAAAAAAATCTTAATATCTTTGCTAGACAGTTATTTTCAATTTACAAATTTTGTAATATTCTTCACTTTCCAGAATCTGTATGTAAGTCAAAATTCACAAACTAACCACAAATTGTTTTATAAGGTTTTTACAAAAAAAAAAAAATCTGAACATAATTGAAAGTAATAGTTATTAATACAGAAGTCCTGTTTGTATTCATTTCGTGATGACCCTTTGACCGTTTAATTGCAATTTCGTCCTTCAAGAAGGGTCATATTCTAATAATCTGTTCCTAAGTATTCTATATTGATTCTAAATTAGAAGAGAATCAAAATCACTTCCTGCACAGATGAATTTACCATGATTTAACATAAACAATAAGATTAACCTTAAAAACAAGTAAAACATGTAAAGGGCGTCCTTATGCTGACAAGATAATATCATAAGTTGTCAACTTATAATTTTATATATGAAGTTCTGATGATGTGCCAGGTTACATGGTCATTCGTTATTTCAGTAGTATTTTTAATGGTTGTTTGGAATTACAGTAGGGGGCTTTGGAGGCCAGACTTGGATTTAGGGGGCTTTGGAGGCCAGACTTGGATTTAGGGGGCTTTGGAGGCCAGACTTAACCCGGTAAAGGATACACACCAGCCTTTGGGGCTGGGGGGTGTGTAAAGGGAACAAAGAATTGTTTAAGAATTCCATGCAAATCATAGTACAGTAGGCCTACAGGTATTTATTGCGGAAGTTCTTACTTGTAATATCTGGTGATTTTAGATTTTTTCTACTACATTTCAGGATGCTTCTGAAATGCATGTTCTAGGTGTTTAAACATTTCATGAAAAGTTGCAATCGAAGAATGTCATTAGTTGCAAGTCAAAAAATTATGAGATGTCAGTTGAAAAACGTGAGATACGATATCTCCCTTAGATTTGCATTCCTTCCTCCTAACAAATGTAAATGTGTGAAATACCATTAAAATACTCTTAAACCTACTACTGTAACAGATAAGATATGCTGGGCTCTCTGTGATTTTAGCCATGCAGGGATATGTTGCACCATAATACGACCCCCGGGAGAGGTGCGTCATTTACAAATAATTACTGACACAGGCGCGCGTGCGTCAAAAAACCTAGGTACATCACATCAATGAACGATGGTGTGTCAATGTCCGTCACTTAACCACTAAAAATATCATAAAATACATGGTCACAGTGCATCAAAATGGGTGCGTCATGGTCACCTAAAGGTAGGTCACATTTTTACGCACAGGTGTGTCATGGTATTCAATCAAGGTATGACGGACAAATGACGCACCTTTCCCAGGGGTAATATAGTGGGTCATGCAATTGACAAGTGCATAATAATTGTGCAGGGACAGGACGTGTGTAGAGTTGTCACGTTCGCCTAAAGGACCGCCCTCTGTGGTATGTAATGTTTTCTTGTTTTTTAGGCTTCGTTGTGACGAATGAATTTTGAATATGATGAATAAAATCAATGAATACAACTGATTTTAACTTTTAACTCTGGAAAGAAATATATAAAATACGCGTTATTATAGGCTAGCCTTAATTTACTACATGTTCCTGACATTATTTTATAAACCCTACCTGGCGATACCGGACCCTACAGTACCTGGCGATACCAGGTGAAGAATACTGTAGCATGACCGGTGTATAGAGAGGAGGGCAACTCTACCATCGTACTTGTTGGGCCTAGTTTATAGGCCTAGGACTAGGTAGATAGAGAGGACTCGAGGAGGCTAAAGCCTAGCTTGCTAGGCCTACCTGCTGTGGTTGGGGGCTCTTAAACGACATATTAAACAACAATATATTATACATTTTACAGTTTTGCAAGTGTTAACAATATAAACACTGACCTGGGGTGAACTGTGGACCTGTCACTGATATAAAATATTTCAAAAGACACATTTAAACTAAAAAATAACAAAAGTGTCAACACAATTGTTTTCATACAAACATGTTGTCATCCTCTCATCCCTCTATAGTTTCAGATTTCAAAACTACTAACAATATTACATGGGGGGGAGGGGGTGGGAGAGAGAATACAGATTCATCAAAAATATACATGTATCCAATCTTAATATGTCTACAACTTAAATGTGCTCTCTCCGCCACTACTAATGCACTTGTTGATATTGTTTTACGCTAAAAGCTGGGCCCGGCCCCTGTTTATTTAAACGTAAAACGACATTATTTTTTTTACATAGCTGGCAACGGTTGGAAATTCTTAAATTTAAAGTACTACTTTTTGCTATTTAAAAAAATTAATACGTGCCAGGCCAACTACCTCGGTAATTGCTTCCTCTGATTTTAAACATGTTTTATTAATTATAAAACTTGCTAACAGTATACATTTTTTTTTTAAAGGCATGGAAAAAGAGAAGGGAAATCAACAATGAAAATAATTAGTTAGCGTTTTAAATCCTGTAGTGTATTACGTTTAATTTATTTCAAGTTTTCTTGTACTGTAAATATGCCTATTGTTAAATCATTTTTTGTTTAACTTTTATTTCACTTACTGTATTATGGACGCACCTTCATTAAAGAAGTCCAATTCAATTCAATTTAACTTAACATTTATTTCTTCCTTCAAGAAATGAGGTAAACATAATAAATTCAAGTAAAATATATAACGATTCAAGAATGATATATATTATGATTACAAAGTATAAAGTTATCAATAAAAGGAAGTAGGCAGTGTGAAACTGTTTAAAAAATAATACTTTTGTTAATGTTAGTTTTTTATATCTTGTACATAATTTAGTTTAAGTTTCCTTGTACTGGAAATAGGCCTATAATTGTTAAATCATTTTTTTGTTCTCTAACTTATTTTACTTACTCTGGACACACCTTCATTCAAGAAGTGTGCCACTGTTTCAAAAGAGTAGCTTCCAAATAAATTATTATATTATTATTACTTAACTGATTCTTCCTTTTTTAAAGACTCTTGTGTGGGGCTTCTTTTCGAGGTGGGATTCTCTTCGAAAATAATTTGATTACAACTTTAATATTATGATGCGTGTAATAAATTTAAGTAATTGAAAATCTAGCACAACTAATATTTTAATATATTAATGATTTTAATGAAGTATAGGTTCTTAAATATGATTGAACATTTATTACCGTATTTACCCAAAATGGCCAATATGCAAACAAAGGAATGTCAATTACTGCATTGTTAGAAGCTTTGAATGCTTAGTTTCTTTTGTTAATTCTATTCTTATTTAAATTATCTTCCAACAACATAATAGATACAAAAATCCCTATATGATTATTAAATCATAAATATTATGGCCATATGTACTATAAACTAAATTTATGAGGCGATAAGCCTGTAGAGAATTTCACAACGATTCGTTTGATGTGTTTTTTACACAGTAGAATCGCGTTAATTGAAATCGACATATATACATTGTTATATGAAATTTGGCAGTATACATATAAACTTTATTATTTCGAATATTAATGTACTCGCTTAGGCAGTACATATATTAAAATTGGAACGATACAGAGAAGATTAGCATGGCCCCTGCGCAAGGATGACACGCAAAATCGTGAAGCGTTCCATATTTTTAATTTTTACAAACATTATATTAATTTTGTTTCTCGAAAAATTGAGCAAAAACTGATATAAAATTGTTAGTAGCAGAGACTCATCACATCATGGTTAAAACGGTTATTATTGGGGGTTTTATACTAATATATTCGTTAAATATCAAACGAGTAAATTGATTAATCTCTCTGTGCTAAATTTAGGATAAAAAGATGAATTTTGTTTGTTATTCGGTTCTTAAATTTTGTTTTACGGTGTTTGAAGTTTAAATTATAGAATTAAAACCTTTTGAATGTTTAAACCATTATTTAGTTAAAGAATATCATATTTTAATTACTAAAAATTAATAAAGATTAGAAATTTTTCAAAATATCGACGTAAAAATAATGATTATTGATATCAGTACCTATTTCAATCCACAGCAAAGATTATGAACAAGTTTTCTCATAATAGAGGGCGGGCTATATATTTTTAGCGATCGACTGGGCTTTCTAGATTCCCTAGCTTTATTGTAAAAACAATACTGTACTATCAAAAACTGGACTGACTGTATTCCAACTAATATTATTATACATATCCCTTAGTAAAGTTACACAATCATATATTGCCATCTAAATTTGGTTAACGTCTATATGTAATTTGTTATTGCTGCTATGACTATACTAGCTTAGGTAGTTAGGCCCAACAAACTTTCAAATTGGAACAATGTAACAGAGAGGAATAGCATTTCCCCTCGCCAAACGAGAGAAGTGGGCTGATTCATTATTCAGCAGGTGTGTAGAGTAAATTTCATAATTGTTAGCATGAATTAAGAATAAATATCCATTTATTGTTTTACAACATCAATAAAAAAAATCAGTCATTTTAATTAAAATAGAATATATTCAGAAATAGGTAGAATAACAATTATTAACACAAATTGTTTAATAATAATGGACCAATCCAAGATTTTCTGAATTGACCAATCACCAGTTACTTTGAGTTACTGTAGCAACTTTCAGATTTCCAAAAATTGAATTAGTTTTTGGTGTTAGATGTATTTTTCAACAACAAATTAGCATAAAAATGTTATTTAAAAATTATTCCAGACGCATCTGAATATAACGGTTTAATACCGGGCCTACTGGAATACCATCTAACCCCAAGATATAACAACAGTTTTCATATCTTTATTATAAAGATTAGATCATGTGCCTTTCACCAATAATAACCCAGCTTTTCCAATGTTCACTTAAAAAAAGGGGGTGGTACCTGATCTATGGAAGGTCTCTGAGATACATGTTCCGAAAATGTGTAACCCTAAAAATCATGAACGACTTCAGACCAGTGGCATTAACATCTATTCTAATGAAGATTCTTGAAAAGATTGTTAGAAATCAACTAATGTCTAAATGTAGTGATTTTATGGATAATAATCAATTTGCATATCAATGTAACAGAGGGGTCGAGGATGCTATTATAACCTTGTTAGACCTGGTGGTTTCACATTATAGTCTACGAATCGGACGGGAACTATTAAACTATGATTACCAATAGATTAGAGGGGGTAGTTGTCTTTTTTTATGCTATCGTAATAATTTTAGAAATGATTATTGGACTATTGTACAAAATGAATTTGTTTAAAAGCAAGTAGCGACGTTTTTATGATATGAGGAGATGGTATAGCACTAACTTTGAAGTATGAATAATTAGGGTGTATATGAATAAAAAAACACGATCGACTGCTGGTGTTTACAAAAAGCACAACTACCCCCTCTATTGCATTGATAATCACATTGGCATCGTTCGCGTACGCGTCGTACTGACGTTCGGTATCAGCGCGGACTGTAAACATTAGTCACTACAATTATAATAAGTAGTTGATTATTTTTAGTCATTTATATATCTTTCGTTTGTAGGATAAAATATAGTAATAATTAGCATAAAATGAATAACGAAGCGCCGACATGAACATAAAACCTCCAGTTGTTGCTCAAAAGGCACGATTTCTTTGGATCCAACTCAATTTTAGAATTATGAATGTTTAATCATATTTATTATACAATTTTTTAATTGGAAGAACATAAATAAATAAAATACTGAAATTCTGCTTCTCAGCCAGTTGCTTCAAAGTGACATTTTTATGAATAAAATTGTTTAACATCTCGCTTGTACCAATTAATTATGCCTTCTTTGTCTAATATTTTCAGAATGTCTATCTCTCGTCCAAAGTCGTGACTAGCAGTTGACTTATGTGGTCGGTATTCGATATCGTAATAATGTGAAGTGTACTGCTTATTGAATCCCATGCCATACGCGTTGACAGAGTCACATCCACTATGGAGCGCCGACATGAACATAATACCTCCAGTTGTTGGTCGAAAGGCACGTTTTCTTTGGATCCAACTAAACAAACATTATTTATAAAATATATTTATTATTTGATAGTATTATTTCGTAGCGGGGAACACTTAAAGTCAAGCACACCTTTAAAATAAAACGTTAAGAGAACAAAAATTCTCTTAAAGCTTGTTTCCCACTAGCGACAACGCACGCAAGGGTGTAAAGGCCCGTTTACACTAGGACGATAAGGATCGACGATAAATATATAAGCATGCATTTTTTTACCTAAAACAAAAGAAATCAGAAAGTTTTTCGTTCTAGAACTATAGGATAATAATTTATGCTGTCTTTGATAAAAATATTATTTTTAAAATTCCAATCAAATGACGTCATGAAAAATAAAAACAATAAGATTGTTGTATTGTCCCGATATTATTGCTCTTACTAATCATGACGTCATTTGATTGGACGTGTGGAAATATTATTTACATCAAAGACAGCATAAATTATTGTTCTATAGTTCTGTATGAAAAATGCATATTTGTCTATTTATCGTCGATCGTTATCATCCTAGTGTGAATGGGCCTTAAGCCGCAAGGTCGAACAATCCATCGCTTTTGATTGTTTCAAATTATAGTTGCATCCTAGTGGGAACCAAGCTTTATTGCAACTAACTTACACTTTGTTGACGTAACGAACAAAATCCGGATGCAGTATTCTCATATTGTTGGCACTAGTAACTAATTTCATATTAGGGTTAGGCGGTCCAATAGCAGCTTCTATATAGTCGTAGTCTAATCTTCTGCACGGTAAAAACACATATATAATCCCCTATAAAATTGTTATTTTGAATAGGTCATCATTAGTACGGGTTTTTTTAACCACGAAAAAATAATAAACTAAAAACATTTTGTATAATTATGTTAATATTGCTATTGTATTGGGGTGGGGGTGTCCAAAAGGAAGGGATTTTCTGTGAAATAACTACCAAATGTTATTAAATTACCTGATCTCGCGGAACATCTTCTTTACTTGTGTGTTCTAGTGATCTGTCCATCATTACGTAATGAGTAGTTCTCGTACCCACATCTTCCTCAAATCCCCTTCGAATCGCGTGATTCACACTAAAACAGAAAAACATCAATAACACCTAGAATACTACTACTACCGTACTACTAATTTAAGCTTGGTTTCTTCAATGTAATGACGTAAGTTCCACGGAAGTGACCAATCACAATCGACGGCTTATCCGCCGCCGCCCATGATTGGTCAAATGACTAACGTTGCGCTTACGTCAAATACTGTATTGGGATATAGTGGGAACAAAACTACATCCAACATTTCTTCTGGACGTCCTCTAACATTACATTAAACATAACTTTGCCAAATAATAAATAAAGTAAAATTGATTTAATAATAACTATATTACCGAAATACAAGATCATGTTCGTCTATTTCTTTGCCAAGCTTAGATCCGTTCAGAATGCCGCCATTCCCTACAACGGCACAGCTGAGGCATGATGGTCTCTCTTTACCAGAAAAGTCTAATATACTGTCCACACGAGGTAGCTTTGATAGGATTGCTTGTAAATCTAACAGTAATAACGTAATACTGTCTCAATGCGTGTTCACACCATGAGGAAAGTTCAATCGATTAAACCAATTCTTTCACTGGGCTGCTTCTCGTGACATTCACTTCCGAATAAGTGTGAACACGAGCTAAGATATTATCCATTGGCCTTGATAATTAGTCGTCCCACCTTCTTTTAGTGTGAAAAGAGCTTAAACATATTTCATTACAATCTTAATGTATGCATTGAACCACACCACTGCACTCACTGTGGTCGACAATGATTCACAATTATACATTATGATGGGAATAATTATGTAGGCCAGTTGTTTCGGTAGACCTCGTTAGTTTAAAGGAAAAAACGAAGAAGGAATATTGTACAACTAGTAGGCCTACAAAGTATAATAATTGTAAACTGTATGTATTTACATTGGCACTGAATGAGAGGCCAGCATTAACAATAAGTTATCAAGTGGCTCGCAATAAACCGACACGATGTTTCTTCTCACCTGTGTATACCAAGTCATCGCGAAAGCTTAGACCATAAGGCATACCGAACGCATGTAGTCTGCGATACTCGTCGTTTGACATCGCGCCTTCGTGCATCACCATGGTGATATTTGGTAGGTACATCTTTGATGCCCATTTACTTCTCTGTAACTTGTTCTGAATGGAAATTGAACAATTCTGAAACAAAACAAAACTTTGTGACGACAAAAAAAAAAATGTGATGGACATGATAATGTCATATATCACTACCACATTTGTGCACATCACTACCATATTTGGTCACATCACACTTCTTTTGTCAAACGTCTCAAAAGTTTGATACTTTAAACACTAAAGCAAATTCTTTAAACAAAAGATCTTTGTGCTAACATTAAAACTTACCGACGGCTTAAAATCTACTTTAAGCCTAAAGTCAAACTCACGACCTCTGGATCCAAAATGTCTCATTTTTCCAAACCTTAGAACTAACTGCTTTTTATGTACCTTGACTGTTGGTACCACCACAGGGTGTGGCTTTTTATCCGTTTTCTCGTCTTCACGTGTTTGTCTGTAAAACATATATATATCGCACTATTATATATTATATATATTACTTATAGGTATCTTTACATAATAAATACTAATTATATATATATTGGTATTTTTGGATGTTGTAGGTTGGTTTTGTGGAAGTTGCTTATATTGTTAATTTCCTGCTGAAATTGTTTCTCTTTTTGTTTTTTATGTATGTTTTGTATAATTTTGGATGTACTATCCGAAATAAAGAAAATGAATTAATAAATACTCTAAAATTTGAAAGGGCTAAGTACGGAAGCGTCTAAGTGCCATCCACGGGTGACTTGTCATTTATCGTATCAAGTCGACCTATTCATATTTATGTCGACATAGTAGATGCTCACTCGCGCTCCATGGTTCTGGTGGTAGAAGGAGTCTTCTCGGATAAGGACCAGTGTACATATCTGGCTCATGTGCACTTTAAAGAACCTAGTACATATTATCATATAGAGACGAGTTGGGGGTTACCCCAGTGTACTAGTATACACAGCCACTATCACAAACTCATCATATTATACACTGGGCCCTCTGGGAGACTAACAGTCTTAGACCGAACATGCTCTACCCAGTATAAAGAATAAATAAATAAAGAAATAAATTACAGAAAAGAAGGAAATAAAGGAGACCAAAATAAGTTGATTACCTGTATTGCAAACGATAGAACGTATATGAAAACAATAAAATCAATACTGCCAGAACAGAACACCTGAGTAAGCGTTGATAGAGACGCTCTAGATAATAAAGAAATGAATTTTAATAGTTATATAGCCTAAGGGCATTGATAAGCAAATATTTGAGGAAATATTAATGTAAGCTTATCGATTCTATCGATGCATTTAATTATTTTTTGTTATTTCAGTCTCTGAACATAATTGGTATGTAGCAATATTAAACTTATTCATAACGTAATTATATCAATAACATTCTTAGGTTACTATTAGAGTCACAAAAACTATTGACAAAATGTTTGGTCGTTTATGATGCAGCCGTATTTTGAAAATAAGGAGATAATGCATGTTGATCTAGGGAGTGGGGGAAGATTGAGTCTTTTCGAGTTTATAAAATATAGTTAGAGTTCAACCAAATTTGTTTATTCGTACGGTTTTATTATTTATTGCTATGAGTTGCTCACCGGAAAAGTTGGGGGTGGGGGTGCTTAGTGGGTGTAATGGGTTACTATTTTTAGGTGCCTAATTTAAGATTAGTAATAATAACCCACTACTCTAATAGTAACCCCTCTTCTAAACCTAAAAAACAATCAAAGAATAATAACACAGGGTTACAATTAGAAGATTTACGGTACTTTTAAGAAAATAATATTTAATGAAATGAAAATAATGAATAAGGATACACAACTTACTCATATTTGAGATGATAAACGTATTCGAGACGAGGAGACAGCACCTTGAGCTCACCGCAGACTTGTCTGTGCTAACACCACAACCATCGATAACAATCAATATCAATTTAATAGTGAGCATTCAGTTAACTGTACTAACGGTTCATGCGCACACAATGTAGCACATTATTTTTATTATTATTATTCATTATTGTATATAGGCCTATTGTTTATTAAATAAATTATGCTGTCGCATAAACAAAACTGAGACTGAAAAACAATTGATTAGTTATTGTTTTTATTTTTTTATGTACTGAAATATTTTGTTTTGCTTTTTTATTTCTATTATGTCAATAACTATGAATATTACATAACAATGTAAGCAGAGATTCAGTAGATCTGACCGTATATTAAATAAATTGATCTACGCCGCACAAACGAACTGAAACTGGTTATTATGGAAGAATTGTTTTTTTTTTATTTCTACAGTATTATGTGAATAACTATGAATATTACATAAAAATATAAATGTAAGCAGCGATTCAGTAGCTCTATCTACACTATCAAACTGTATGTGACAAAAATGTGATGTGCCCATGTATGGACATGATGATGTCATCATTGCTTAATCTCACTTTGTTTTTTTCTTTTTCTGTCTCAAAATGTCATTTTTTTGTTAATGTAATGCATCCGTATATGTTTTATGTTTATGCTTATGACTACAAAGACAAGCTTCTGTGTATCCATAAACTATGTAAACTGTTGAATATTGAATAAATGTATGAAGATCATATAAAAACCATATTTGGGCATATCACTACCATATTTGAGCACATCACACTTTTCGTCAAACTAGTTTGATATTAGAGAGGTTTCATAATCTTACGAATACGATAACGAAAACGGATACGTCACGCACACGTATTCGTTTTCGTAAGCCATAAAAAAATAGGGAGGTTTCGCAATCTTACGAATACGATAACGAAAACGGATACGTCACACACACGTTATCGTATTCGTAAGCCATAAAAAAATAGGGAGGTTTCGCAATCTTACGAATACGATAACGAAAACGGATACGTCACACACACGTTATCGTATTCGTAAGCCATAAAAAAATAGGGAGGTTTCGCAATCTTACGAATACGATAACGAAAACGGATACGTCACGCACACGTTATCGTATTCGTAAGCCATAAAAAAATAGGGAGGTTTCGCAATCTTACGAATACGATAACGAAAACGGATACGTCACGCACACGTTATCGTATTCGTAAGCCATAAAAAAATAGGGAGGTTTCGCAATCTTACGAATACGATAACGAAAACGGATACGTCACGCACACGTTATCGTATTCGTAAGCCATAAAAAAATAGGGAGGTTTCGCAATCTTACGAATACGATAACGAAAACGGATACGTCACGCACACGTTATCGTATTCGTAAGCCATAAAAAAATAGGGAGGTTTCGCAATCTTACGAATACGATAACGAAAACGGATACGTCACGCACACGTTATCGTATTCGTAAGCCATAAAAAAATAGGGAGGTTTCGCAATCTTACGAATACGATAACGAAAACGGATACGTCACGCACACGTTATCGTATTCGTAAGCCATAAAAAAATAGGGAGGTTTCGCAATCTTACGAATACGATAACGAAAACGGATACGTCACGCACACGTTATCGTATTCGTAAGCCATAAAAAAATAGGGAGGTTTCGCAATCTTACGAATACGATAACGAAAACGGATACGTCACGCACACGTTATCGTATTCGTAAGGTTGCGAAACCTCCCTAGTGTAGACAGAGCTTTATACAATTAACAAATCTAACTGTATTTTAGATTTTTGTTTGTTTTGTCTCTGATAAAACAAAATGATTTTTAAACATTTTTAAACATCCAAAGTCATTTAAATAAAGCAGGTGGGTGGTTAGTAAAATATTTAAAAAATCAAACATCAACCAAATAATTTTCAGAGTTTTATTACGATATAATAAAATAAATATTTTCATTGATGAATTTTACTTTGTACTCTAAATATATAGTTTACATCAATGATTTTTACATACAAGTAAATGTCAAGGTATGGTCAACAATTTCTCTGAATTTATATAGAAGACTAGAACTATACTATAGGTTATTATTCACAGCCAATCAAAAGCTTTGATTTATGCATATTCAAATTTCCAGCTATGTTTTGCGACGCAAAAAAAAAATTGCCGACAAATTGTCAGTATTTCCTTAAAGACCCACAAACTTTGTGACTTAAGTACATGTTATTACTACAATTCTACTATTTTTGCAGTTATTTCCATAAAATGTTGCTGTACACATCATTATATCACTCTATCAGGATGGGCACAGGTTTGTTATTGCCATTTAAATTCATTAAGTACAAAACATTAAACTAAAATGTGTTGCATAATTAAAAAAAAAGGTTATAAAATATAGAAAATTATTAAAAAGACTACCCCAGACAATTACTATGCAAGGAGAACTTTTCTACTGCAAAAACCTTTAGTACAAGAACCCACTAAAACCTACCCTAACCATGAATCGAACCATAACACCTAGACAAAGGGTAATTGTCATGGGGAGTTGTGCAGATGTGATAAAAATAGCTTTACTAGCACCAGTGGTACGGTAACAGTGGTAAGACACCAGTGGTGCGGTACCAGTGGTACGGTAACAGTTGTACGGCACCAGTGGTAAGACACCAGTGGTATGGCACCAGTGGTATGGCACCAGTGGTATGGCACCAGTTGTTCGGCACCAGTGGTACAGTAACAGTTGTTTGGCACCAGTGGTACAGTACCAGTGATAAGGTACCAGTGGTACAGCACCAGTAGTACGGTACCAGTAGTACGCCATTGGTGTTCTTACAAAAACTCCTTGACGTCTCGCTTATACCAATTAATTATACCATCATCATCTAACATTTTCATAAGTTTAATCTCTCGTCTGTAGTCATGGCTACCAAGGAATGCCTTAAATGGAATGTAGGTCAAGTCGTAGTAATGATCCGAGTACTGTCTAGTGTATCCCATACCGTATACGTCCAGCGAATCGCATCCAGCATGCAGTGCCGACATAAACATCATGCCACCGGTCGTTGGTCGAAAGGCACGCACTTTCATCCAACTAGAGGACAAAAAAATATCAATATAGCAAGCCTCTCCTCTGACAATTTGGCTATTCTTGAATTAAATTGTATCATTTTTATTTTTTAAGTTGAAACTTCTTAGAATTATTATGAAAAAATATTGAAATAAACGATATTTAACGAAAAGTGAACACCATTGCCAATCTCAAGTTAAAAATTAAGCAAAAAATAAAATTATATGTTTTATAATAATTAATAAAATTATAAAAAAAAGAGAGATGTAGCATTTCGTCCTCCTCTTGTAGCCTACTTACACTCTATGGATGTAACGAACAA
Organism: Antedon mediterranea; assembly: GCF_964355755.1. Lineage (NCBI taxonomy): Eukaryota > Metazoa > Echinodermata > Crinoidea > Comatulida > Antedonidae > Antedon > Antedon mediterranea. The sequence continues at coordinate 22,081,320 of NC_092678.1, read as the reverse complement.
AATCAGGGTGGAGAATTCTCAAATCTTTGGCATCTGCAACCAGTTGTCGTTTTGGGTCCGGTGGTCCAATAACAGTGTTAATATAGTTATAGTCTTTCCTTCGGCACGGTAAAAAGACGTATTTGATTCCCTTAAAAACAAAAACATATTATTATGTAATCCTATATTGAACTATTTTATTCATGTTTTGTATTTCACAAGATGCCTATAACTGGTCATTAAAACAATTTTATAGCCATTCAAAAATTGTGAGAATATTCATAATGGTTTTGATAGCTGCCATTGAAGATAGATACCTACCTTATCTCGTGGGACATCTTCTTTACTGGTGTGGGCTAATGATCTGTCCATCATTACATAATGTGTTGTCTTTGTTCCGACATCTTCCTCAAATCCCCTGCGGATGGCGTGGTTCACCCTTAAAACGACGAAAATAAAAAATGGTAATCTTAAGCTCTACACTATCAAACTTTATACGACAAAACATGTGATGTGCCCATATATGGACATGATGATGTCATATCACTACCGTATTTGGGCACATCACTACCATATTTGGGCATATCACTACCATATTTGGTCACATCAAACTTTTTTTATCAAACTAGTTTGATAGTGTAGACAGAGATTTAGTGACCTATTAGCAATAGCAGTTCTAACTTTGTAATATTTAGGTGACACCCCTATTTAGGGGTCAACCATATTCAGAGGAACCTCCTATTCAGGGACAGCTACTGTATAAAAGGGAAATATTCCTGTAAAAAGAACACAAGGACAATATTATGTTTTAAAGCTCTGTCTACACTATGAAACTACTTTGACAAATGTGCCCAAATATGGTAGTAATTTGCTCAAATATGGCAGTGATTTGACATCATTATGTCCATTTTTTTGTCACATAAAGTTTGGCCAACCACTATTCAGAAAACACATATAAATTGGTTCATTTGTATAGTAAACATACATTATAAAACAACAATAGTATTTTTACAAATATTATATGAGGAATATAAAATTACCGGAAGACAAGATCATGTTCGTCTATTTCTTTGCCAAGCTTAGATCCGTTCAGAATGCCGCCATTCCCTACAACGGCACAGCTGAGGCATGATGGTCTCTCTTTACCAGAAAAGTCTAATATACTGTCCACACGAGGTAGCTTTGATAGGATTGCTTGTAAATCTGCAGAAGAAAAAGCTTTTTAAAATACTGTAGAAAAAATCTTGGATTGACACCATCTGTCCCAGATTCTATTTATATCTTGGACCCATATTAGAACTAAGGAATGGAGCACAGTTAAATGTTTTCATTTAATAATTTACAGATGATCGGAAGATGAAACCAACCAATCACGGTCAAATAGGCTTTTCTACAAAGGAAAATCACCCTCATTTTGAGCATACAGTAAGTATCATATATAAATATAGTCTCGGTTGGGGCGATTTTTCTCATTCTCACAGATTTCTTCATCTTATCGTTTCAAATGAATTAGTTAAATTTCAGTATATCACTGGGAGGTTTAGAATTGTTTCTGTGCCTGATACGTTTAGATATGATACGTTTATATATTTATATACATATATATATATCTGATACCCACAGCATTGTCATTTTTTTCAGTAATTTGCCTTTGGATTTATATTTATATATAAATATATAAACGCTAATTTTTCTGGCTCATTTACTTTATCGTTTTGATTTAGCTTTTTGCTTATTTTATTTTGTATCTACATTGAGATCCAGCCACTGATACCGACAGCATTGTCATTTTTGTCAGTAATTTGCCTTTATATTAATATACAATATATCTCCTATTTGTCATCATTTACCTGAGTATAATAAGTCATCTCGGAAGCTAAGCCCAAACGGCATACCGAACGCATGCAGTCGATTATACTCCTCTTCAGACATGGCGCCCTCATGCATCGCCATGGTGATATTTGGCAGGAACATCTCTGATGCCCATTTACTTTGTTGCAGTTTTTTCTGGATGGAATTTGGACAAGTCTGGGGGAAAAAATATTAAACATATTACTACTGGTCATAATGATTTTTGTATGTTTTGTTTATCAACTAAAAACTTTCTTACTGTTGGTTTAAAATCTATTTTTGTCCTGAAATCAAACATTGAATCGTTGGTAGCAAAGTGAACCATTTTCCCAAACTGTTGAGGTCTTAGAAGCTCTGGTTTATTTTTAATGGGTTTTTCTCGATTGGACCGATTACTGGTGATATTGACGTCCTCTTTCGGTGGTTTATCGTGTTCCACGACATCTTCTTTCGGTGGTTTATCGTATTCTACGACGTCTTCTTTCGGAGGTCTATCATATTCTGCGACATCTTCTTTCGGTGGTCTATCGTATTCTTTTACGTCTTCTTTCGGAGGTCTGTCGTACTCTATTTCACGTATAAGTAACGAATCCACTTCTCCTTTGTTACTGCTAAAATAAAGAGAAATCAGAAAGAATTTAAAACTTCAATATCTTCAAAAATGGCACTTTACTTACACGACATGACTTGGATAAAATAAATTTACTGTAGAATACCTGTTTGCTGACGGATTAGGTTGTAGCTGGTAAACGATGAAAAAGCACAGTAAAATTGATATGATGCATACACAAATGAACCGTTGGTATAGGCGTCCCCAACCTACATACAAAAACGAAAGAGAGAATTTTAACTTTTTAATTTAATAACACTGACAGGCTGGCCTATAAATAGTATATACCTGTCAGTAACTTGGCCTAGCTAGAATAATAAAAATACTATTATTTCACAGTTTGTCTTCTTAATAATATACTTGACTCCATGTTTTCTTCGAAATTTAGAAACTTTTATCATGAAAAAAAAAAATGCTTCTAGAGCTAGGCCTAACCTTAACCTTCACTAGTTCAGTAGGGCTCTCCGGCCGTCGTCGGTCGATAGAGTCGTCCTCACAGCTGTTTCAACTAGTGTTAAGATATCAGAAAAAGTAAAGCGCCCTCAGTGTTAGCAGACGACGCTCTCCGATCCGCGCGAACTTATGAATTTTGTACACAAACCATTATTTCGCGAACGCCAAATTAAATTTTGCTACCGTTAGTTTTTATGTAGAAAACACATTTTATATAAAACCAAACGATTAAAAAAGTTTATGTTCAATTAAAAAATCAATATTTTATTGTTTCTTTAATATAAATTAATAAATAAACGACGATATTGTCCATTTTACTGAAATAATCTCCCACACATAAACCAGGAAGTCGATAGAAACTGTGTAATGAAATAGTAAACAATCGTAAGTAGAAAATATCATTGTATTCCTAACTTATTTTTTGGATATAATTCATTTTTTTAGAAAAAGAACGAACTAGAATATAGGCCATCATTATTATATAAATAAAATAATACAAGTTATGTTAATATAGCCTGGTTCAGTTTTTAGTAAAACTCGCATATTTTGCAACCCCTTTATACGTTGTTATTGTTATCGGCGAGAAAACTGTTTGGCGATAGGCTTAGAAAGTGCGTTGAAGCCGGCGATAAACTTGACAGTAATGTGGGCCTAGGATGAAGCTAGGCCCAAACATAGAAAATTCGTAGTAGTAAAACCTTTAATTATCCTAATCCTAAATTTAATCATTATAACTGTTATCAAATAATTAATGGCATGTGTTTATAATAATAATTATTGCTTTTCTGGTGCATTTTTAGGCTAGCTGGTGTGACTGAGTGACAGTCATTACTGTAACTATACTACTATTATAGGCCTTTATAAAAATTACACATACAATTACAAATATATTTCACAGATAAGCTGCGGAGCTATTTTTATTTAAAATTTTTTATATTTTATTTCATATACAGTAATGGAGTTTCACGAAAGGGCATTGAGTTCCCTTTGCTACTGTTGCGGAAAAAAATTTAAAATAAAAGATGTAAAGTACACTTATGAATATAATTTGGATCCAAATCTTAAGTGGCTATGTGGAAGCTGTCACGTTAGCGCACTTGGTGGACACAACATAACACCATTTAATTTCAAAGACCATGGAGACAAATGCTTAGCCTGCTACTTATTCAGTCAACAATCAAGACCTGGTCGAAGGCTGAAGAAATGCAAGTTTCCCGAAAACAGAAGCAATACTACTGGCAGTTTTATTCCCACTCATGAGCACTTGCTACTAAATCCTCAATTTAAAATTTTTGAAAATTACGATAATCAAGTGTATGAATGTCAGATATGCAATAATTTGTTGTCAATTGACAGCCAGCAGACGCCTTGTCAACATTTTTTTTGTACATTTTGCATAAACAAATTGTTTAAGGCAGTAGGACGAGAATCAATTGATTGTTTTAACTGCAGCCAAATTGTCAGTAACAAAGATCTCAAACCAGTTCCACTTATTGTAGAACAATCGCTTAAACGAGTCCCTTTGCAATGCAAACAATGTAAAATTCAATTAGTTTGGTCAGAAACCCCCAATCATGTTTGCAAAACGTTTAAAGAACAGGCATTCACCAAAATTTTAAGTGCAGTTGAAGAAATTACATGTACTGCCCAAACAAATGAGGTTTGGCCAAAAGAATTGAAAAGCATGGCACACAACATAGTACGGAAAGACCTTATGAATAATAAGAAAGTGTCACTTATGACTCGAGGACGGGTGAGTTTTTTAACCCATTACAATTAATTTAAATTTATCATAATGTAGGCCTACACTCTTGATTCACTCATTATACATTATTATTTGATAAATCATACAAATATTTTATTTGATCAAATTCAGCCAATCAACATTGTTAAACAATCAGAGTGCACAACAACTGTTAGTGTTACCAGTACTGAAGAGAAAATGGACCCCCAAAGATGTTTGGCAATCATGAATGCCTGCCGCATAAATTGGAGCCAGCAACGAGCACTGCGGAGGTAATTTATTTTATTATTGCTTTTCGTGTCGGGTATGTGGACCTCCGTCGGGCCACACAGCCACTGTTTACTATTATTCAGTCAACAGTTTACTTTTTTTTTAATTGAATTTAGAATACTATAGAAAACTATAAAAACTATAATTAATCAGTACTGTATATACATTTTTTTTTTTAATATAGATTTTGCCCAGGAGTTTTGGCTTCTGAAAGGCAAATGCGCATTTGCCAAGAACAGATTATCGGTGATCACATAGTAGATTCTATGGAATACATGTTTGTCAAACGAGATGGAGCCACATCTATAGGAGGTCTTGTTTTGGAAGAGGTTGCAGTAGTCCGACTAACCAAAATCAAAGAACTAATCTATGACTACCTAAACAAATATGATATGTATGTAACATTTTTTGTTGTTATTTTTAAACAAACCTATTTCATACATCAGTACTGTATTATTGGCACAAATTATATATACTATAATAGATTGCATGTGGTATAAATATAAGAATAAAATAATTACAAATCTAGTCAGGGAAGACTTAAATTATATTTAATTTTGTAACAAGCAATTTTAAATTTTGTAGGTCTGATGAATTGAACTTCTTCAAAGATGGAGACATATTTCTCAAGTTTGGAGGAGACAAGGGTGGTGATACCACTAAATTTGAAGTTCAAATTTGCAGTTTACCTAAACCCAATGCACTGCACAATATTATTGTCATTTTGGCATTCCAAGCACCAGATTTTATAGTTAATGTCGAAAAAGGCTTGAAACTGGTTCTTGATGAAGTCATGGATTTAGATGGAAACCAGTGGACCTCACCAAAGACCAAAAAGTAATATTAAATACAGTAGTATAATATTGGAATGAGTAACACTGACTTAAGTATATAGCAGAGCTACATAATTATAATATGCAACTTAATTTGAAAATGTTACATAATTTGTATATCTTTAATTATGATTAATGTAATTAATTAGAATTCATGGTAATTGAATGAAAATAACTTCTCATTTTACAGAACTCACAATATCCGCCTATTCTTTTTTGGGGATTATGATTTTTTGTCAAAGGTATATGGACTTGTTGGCCCAAATGGTAAGTACAATTTCCAGTTTCAATACAATTTTTTTTTTATATTTTGGCTATTAGCTCTCATTGTTTGGCATTTGTTACACAAAACTGAAGTACTATATATATTATGTAGATTTAAAAATTGATTTTTTTAAAGGAAAGTACAGTTGCATCTATTGTTTTTGTAATCAAGATGACATTAGAACCAACAATGTTCCTCAAGCCTGTAGATGTCTCAAGACCTACAATCGTGACTACAAGTCTTTTGTAGACCATGGGAGTGACAAAAAAAAAAGCAAAACAATATCGCACAGCGTTGTTAGGCCATACCTGGTACACATCGAATTAAACAGGGTAGGTAAATAATCATAACAGCACAGGTCCCCAGTGTTTATGTTAGGTTAAATTCAAAATTAATTAAAATCTCAATTTAGAAAGTTTAATACACACTCCAAACAATGAAATGTGTGTTTGTACTTCCATATTAAATAACAATGTTAGTATAAAATAACTGTCAAAACAAACAATTGTTACAGTAATTTATAAATATACCTCTTTATTAAATATTTCCTCAACTATTTTTCCAGGTGTCAATACCAGCATTACACATTTCTCTTGGGTTGTTTAAGAAACTCTATGATATGCTGGAAAAAGACGTGCACAATCTTGATGTTATAATTTTTAACATGCGACAGGATGGTGACATCTTGACTGGTAACTTCAAATGTTGTTTTAACTTTACATTGACATTAAATAAACTCAATTGGTGAAGTTGCTTTTAAAATATACATGGTCCCTTTCAGCATAGAATTCAGTAAATTTCGAAATTGTTTATCCTGTTTTTATGCATAATAAACAAACCTTTGGCTGAAACTTATTTTTCTATGAATTATCCATATTATCATTAACATTTTTTAAATATACTAATTTTGATGCTCATTTTTGATGCAGATTGAAATTTATTTGATTGACCAATATTGTTTAATCTCAGGTGATCATCTAGCAGACTTTGAGAAAAGCATATCAGAAGCTGCAGCGCATCGAAATGCTACAATGATTAAAATCCAGTCTTTAGAAGAGAATCTTGAGGATTTAAGAAACGAGCTCTCAGTGTCACTTGTGACAAAACAGCATAACAAGATTGCAGAGATTGCAGAGACTGGCCACAGAATAAATCTGAAAGAACAAGAGGTCAAAGACTTGGTCAGTACTACAGTATACACCTTTAAAATTTAAAATTATGTCTAAAATATACAATACTATAAAAATTAATGCTATATTTCTTTTATATTTTATATAGCGAAGCACTATGAACCAAGAGATAAAATTTGGAACTGGACCTCTATGTACAAAAATGGACGAGGTGTTGAGGAAGAATAAAATTCCTCGACAGCAGTACCACGGAAAGAGTTTTGTGGGAAACCATGTATACAGAGCATGCAAAGTGAGTAACTAAAATTTCTAAAATGTGAAGTTCGTTAATTTTTACACAGCAAAATAAGTAATAAAATTAAGAATTATTTGCGATTGACTCTCGCCATACTGTAAACGTTTTATTTTAAACTATATATTTTATTTTTAGTTCAACATCATAGAAAAGCTCATGGATGGTGTCTCAATGACTTTAAAGCAACAGATACATCACTGTCCTACAAACTGTAAGCAACTGCTTGAAACAAAATTGCACAAGATACAGGAATCATTTACACCTGTATTCAAAACCTTTACTAATGTCCATGAATGCATAAACCATACGAGGCGCATCACTGATTCAGAAATAGATCAATATGGTAAGCAAAAACTGATGACCAAATTATGTGAATTTTGTCTGGTTTTATTTATTCTTAATGTGTGATTAATTTCTTCAAACATCTGTATAATTTAAATTCTCATTTATAAACTTTCTTGTTACATTAAAATTTAATTCATGATTTTTTGTCATTTCAAAAGACAATACATCTTTCAAATAAAATATTAAAATTTTTTTCACAAAACAGAAACCCACATACAACTGTTCTCCAAAGAATACAGACGCATCGCTCCAAATGTGATTCAACCAAAATTGCACATGTTGGAGCACCACACAATACCGTTCATGAGAGAATGGAGAGTAGGAGTTGGACTCTTAGCTGAGCAAGGCGGCGAATTAATCCACTCAGAATTTAATCGCCGGAAAAGGGCGGTATATGGATTAAAGAGCAACCTTGACCAGCTTATGTCAATCATGAAGTCACATCTGACTTTTATTTCACCCGATATCCAGCATGAGGTGACTAGGCCCAAGTGCAGAAAAGTTGAGGAATAGTTTGCTATTTCTCACTCACTTAATTGTTACAGTATTGTACATATTATGAATGGTAGTGGTTTTTTTGTTATTGCCAGAACAATGATTTTGGAAATATTAACAAATGGTATATGAATTGTAATTTAATTTTTTGGAAGTTATTTTTATTTTAATTTGGTTTTAAGAAATTGATTTGATAACGGAAATTGATGTTATTTACTGATTCAGATTTTGATTGCATATCAAAATAAGAATAAATAAATATACAATACAAATATGAAAGAAATATACATTTGTTGTAATTAATTGTTACAGTATTGTATATTATGTACAGTATACTGTATGAATGGTAGTGGTTTTTTTTTATTGCTAGAACAATGGTTTTGGAAATACATTAACAAATGGTATATGAATTGTAATTGAATTTTTTGAATGTTATTTTATATTAATGTGGTTTTAATATATTAATTGATTGATAACGGAAATTGATGTAATTTACTGATTCAGATTTTGATTGCATATCAAAATACTGTATTAATAATAAATATACAATACAAATATGAAAGAAATATACATTTGTTATAATTAAATATCTAATGTCACAGTACTCTATAGCTTCTTTCTATTAATATATTACACCCCCGAGAACAATTATCTTTGACTAAGAAGGTTTAGGTAGGCTGCTAGGCCTTTAACCTGCTGATGATGTAGCCTATATTTTATATATAGTATAGGCATGTAGCCTGACCTACTGTAGTGTAACTCCCCTCCCAATATGATTTTTTAAATATCTTAGGCCTAGCTAGGTCCTAGGCTAGGCCTCATTATTAATTAGGACCAGGCTAGCCTACTAGAAACAGCTGTAAACTGTCACTCAGGCCCCAGAATAGACATGTTTACCTGTTAAAAATACACAGCCATTAGTCTTACACAGCTGGTTTTAACCACGCAAGGGGCCTGGGCCTAGCTAGCATAGGAAAAAATCCAGCCAGGCAATATGGATACGAACCTTGTTAAAACATTCAAGGATAACTAAAGTATCCAACTAAATCAAAGAATTCAACAGAAAAAATTATTTTTAAACTGATATGGAAAAAAACATTTATACCTACTTTTTAAATGTATCACTTGAGAAAAAAACTGGCGTTGGGTATACAATGTTGGTTAACTTTCAGTTAGATTCCCTCTGAAAATCCACGTGATAAAACGACATCAACATCTTTTTCACCTTCATCCAGGGTTGTTCTAATGAATATTCATTATTTTTCTGGCTTTCGCGGTTTTTATTTGTTTTTATTGGCTATTAAAATACAGTCGTTTTATGCTTGATCGCTTCCGGGTACCTCGTGTGGTTTGTATACAATATGTTTTCGGAATCGCTACTCCATAAAACGATATGAACGTTGGGGGCGCTACACTTAATTTGTATTTCTGGAACAGCTGTGTCCTCCTTCTTCAATCAATCAATTTTTTCACATTAAAAAAAAGAAAATTGCATACTTACTCATATTGACAATTTTAAAGAAACAAATGTACACTGGAAAGGATAGAATTAGACCTAAATGGCAACCATTTTCCTACATTTGTCATGTCATTATTGTCTAATCTATAGAGGCCTAGCCTGTAGATAGGTCAATAAAAAGACGGCGATCGATAATAAGAAACTAGACAGCGCCCCCTATCATGATACAAAAAACGTACTTAGATTTTGGAAGTGAAATACTATATTTTTATCTATCGCGTTTTCTTTACATTTTTTTTAAAACAATCTTTTTTTTTATGGAAAGATTTTCTCAATAATTGTAGTACCAAACATGTTAATATAGGGTTTTGCAGAGACTTAGAGCCGAATTGGATCGAAATCAATATAGTATTTAATTATGATCTTGTAATATCTGAACTGAACTGAACTGAACTTTTATTGTATCTCTTTTAAATCAGAGGCACAGTCTCAATGAGATGTGCAACAAGTTTACAGTGAAAAATAATACATACACACTTAAATATAAATCCAAAACAAGAAAGTAGACATAAGAACCAAATTAAAAAAAAAAAAAAAAATTTAACAGAACTGAGACAGATTAAATACATTTATGCAAACATTCAACCGAATATAATGAAAACGTCAGTATTATACAAATATTGCCTGCTTGGAGGTGTAATATAACATTTAGGATGCTCTAAAGCTCTGTCTACACACTATCAAACTACTTTGAAACAAAATCAATGTGATGTGCCCAAATATGGTAGGGATATAATCGAATATGTTAGTGATATGACAGCATAATGTCCATAGGGAGGTATCAAAACATGTTACAATATATATATTTTGTATGCTATGTCAACCAACCATCGTATTTATGGTCAGGTGGTGTTATTTCGACGAATCATATTAAAATAAGCCATATATAATATTACACATTGTTGAGCACATATTGACTCTGTATTACAATACCATGTTCAATAATAAAACATTGAAAATAACAATTTTACGAATACAATTTTATTTCTCAAATAGTAATCTCGCCTTTATAACCATTCTTTTAAAATTTGAGATCGTGAAAGTAAATTCACTTTAAATATTACATCAATTATATATTCTATGATTTAATCACATAAAGTTTTATACAACATAGTTACATGTTTTAAACAATTACAAATAATTTTAATTTTTTTTTCATAGAAATAATACAGTTAAAATACTGTACATTTAAAACAAATTGTCCATGAATAATTTAAGATTGCATTGAATGTACGAGGCACCGTCCAGCACACTGGGTATTCATTTTCATTATTAATATTTATAAATCAACAGAATGAATATGAATTTATTTACATACTTTAAATAATACAATTTTGCTTAAAATAACACTTTGTTTTTGAATTGAGTTAAGTTACTTAGAAATCTACAATAATTCTTGGCTAAAATGTAATATAAACACTGTATCATTTAGTGTGCCCCCAGTCAATCATCTAGTCGTGTGGATATGGTAAAATCCCAGATAAAGATGGTGCTTCCATTGGAGAATATAACATTATAATTAACATTTTAAAAAATCCTAAATCAACCAATATTATAATTGACCATTGTTGAATAAAATATTGTAATTAACCATTGTTGGATACAATATTGACCATTTTTTAATACAGTATTTATAATGCACCATTGTTGAATAAATTGACCATTGTTGAATAAATTGACCATTGTTGAATAAATTGACCATTGTTGAATACAATACACTATTATAATTGACCATTGTTGAATACAGCATTGACCATTGCTGAATACAATATTGACCATTGTTGAATACAGTATTATAATTGACCATTGTTCAATAAATTGACAATTGTCAAATCAAATATTATAATTAAACATTGTTGAATACAACATTGACCATTGCTGAATACAGTATTATAATTGACCATTGTTGAATACAACATTGACCATTGTCAAATACAATATTATAATTGACCACTGTTCAAGTTAAATACAGTTCAATTTTTCAGTACAACGATACAATTGATCATTCTTGATAAACGTTTTTTTTTTTGTTGCTATCAAACTTTTGGAGAACTTTTATCAAACGTGTCGGTCTTCTTTAATTTCATTCCTTTTCTGATGTCAGTCAGTAGAGCAGTTCTAGGCCCACTTGAAGGCTGCTTAATACTGACTGGCGGTGCTGGAGGAGGAGGAGGGGCTGTTAGTGGTGCTGGTGGAGGAGGAGGTGGTGGTGGCGGAGCATGAATCTGTGGGGCTGTAGTTGTGCGACTTGTTTTCCTTTTTCTACCTTCGCTGTCTCCTTTCTTCTTTGATCTACAATAGTATAATACTATACTAATAATAGTGTGCTGGCAACCAGTGGTGGATCAAGGATTTTGAAATAGAGAAAAAGGGGAGGAGAAAGTCGGCTGCTTTTGGCAATTTGTTTGTTTGTTTGTTTGTTTTATCTTTATACTGGAAGACCTCTTCAGTCAAAGACTGATCTCCCAGAGGGCCCAGTTGGTGATCAGTGGCTGTGATGTACTAATACACCGGGGTAACCCCCTACTCGTCTCGAAAGATGTACTAGGTTCTTTAAAGTGCACACGAGCAAGTTGTGTACACTGGACCTACGGTTTAGTCCTTATCCGAGAAGACTCGTTCTACCACCAGAACCATGGAGTGAGTGATCCTCGAACCCCTGCCGATGTTATGGCTACGTGATTACGGTTCCTCTGTCTTAACCGCTCGGCCACTCACTCACTCAAATTTTTAAGATTCAATTTGTTTAGCTAGATACCCACATCACTGAGAACACCTGTGAGTTATGTACTGGCTGGTCTATGCACCTTAAATTGCTGGTAAACGGAAGCAGTGATGTGGGTTCGATTGTTCTTGTTTATTTTTTTTTGGTTTTTGTCAAATTTATCAATTGTATTTAGGTTTAAGGTTAATATGTTTTCATGGTTTTTCACAAGCGCCTTGAGCATTTTAGTGGATATGTGCGCTGTATAAATCTGGGGAGGGGGAGAGAGTTGTGAGTGACTCACTTGTTTTGATTTGACTCTTTCACATTCGTTTTGCTTGCTTCTCTTTGTAGGCGTTTGCTTTCTCCATTCACTTGCTTCTTCTCCCCATTTTCTGTACTAATTCTAAAAACCACAGATACAAAATATTTAAACACAATATAAAAATCAATATATACCGTATAATCCCACCTCAAAAAAACACAAAATTGGGCCGACTTTGGTGGGTGGGAGAATACCCTTATAGTCTGGTTCAGGAAAAAAATTATTGGTAAGAATTTCTTGTAAAAACTCATCAGAACTGGCTAGAAAGAGTCCTACAACCAGGTAAAAAGGCAATACTGGGACTATACCCGGAATTATGCCCGTTTATGAAATCAGACCTATAGTAGGGGGTGGCATTAGACCTGAAGTGGGATTATACCTGAGGATATACAGTAGTTGTTTAATCAGAAAACAAAAATATCTTACTTTGGTAGTTTGCTTTTATGGATTACTTTCATTATGCTTTTCATTCCAGAAGACAGTTTTATCTATTAAAAAAAAACATATCATAAATGTTGAAATATAATAACAATAATATTATACAATAAAAAACTATTTTCTAAAAGATGAGGGCCTAGAATAGATCGTTGTTGGACATGAATATAAATGAAATATGGTACTGTGCCAATGATTTGCTATAAATACATGCATGCCAGAATTGCACTATAAATAAAAAATATAGTTTAATACAAAACGTTTCAAACACTTACTGGTTGTGGTGGGTTTGTTTTCAATTCAACCAGATTGCACGATGTGAAGAAGTCGTGACCTGCGACCTCTCCAATTGAAGGATACTCTTTAGATTTGTTGAAGATAAACTCAAGAACCTTAAAAATGAATTAGTAAAGTTCAACATTACAGTATTTCAGAACAAACGCAACTTTTGATATAATTATATGTTTAATTTTGTTTAATTCAACTATACAGTGGTACAGATACAATTACTGTATTATAGATATTTATAAATCAGAATGGACACTTCATTCAATAAGTGTGCCACTGTTTCAAAAGTGTAGCTTCCAAATAAATTATTATTAATATTACTAATAGTAAAATATGAAATATGTATCCTTGTGAATTAATAAACCATTAGTTTATACAGCTATTACAAAAACAATTTTAGAAGATTTTACGGTATTATTCTACTGACAATAATCCTTTAGAATATGGTAGTGGATATGTGCTGGTACCTACATATTTATTGGTAGGCTAAAAGAAGTCTAGATAACATTTAGATAAAGCACACGTTGGTATTTAAATACTAACTAGTATAACATTTTATCAACTTTTATTTTAATAAGATAACCCTTTAAAATACCATCTACTTATTTAAGGTTTATCGCAAATAGCTTGATTTCGCGAGAAACGTCATGGCACAGTGTATAATGGTATAGGTTTGAGAGCAAACGTCATGACGTGTACGTACAAACAATCCATCACGTACATACAGGTCATGACGTTTGCTCCCAAACCCTTCCAATCATGCGTCGCGCGCTCTATTTGCGATGAACTTTAGTAGTTTATTACTCCACATTTTACCTTCAAATTCAACCAAAAATGTTGTTGATTTTGTTTGTTTACTTTTGATGGAAAAACATAGAGGAAGTGTTTCTAAAATATCATTATTATTACCTCTTTTACTTCTGGATGTTTACATTGAGCGTAATCATCGCTGTCTGGATGTGCGGAGTCTAATTCCCTACCACACGTCATCTCAAAAAGTAGATGCCCTACAAAAGTAAAAATTGTTTTGTATTCCAGTAGGGAGTACATCCCTCTAATATACAAACATCAAGAACCTGTAATATACAGTATTCCACAATACTATAGCCATGCATGTTATATCAAGCTCATTCTACACTATCAAATTTTATGTGACCAAAAAAAATGTGATGTGCCCATATATATGGACATGATAATGTCATATCAGTACCATATTTGGGCACATCACTACCATATTTGGGCATATCACTACCATATTTGGGCACATCAAACTTTTTTTTATAAACTAGTTTGATAGTGTAGACAGAGATTTAGTGACCTATTAGCAATAGCAGTTCTAACTTTGTACTATTTAGGTGACACCCTTATTTATGTGATGTGCCCATATATGGACATGATAATACAAGTACATCCCTCTAATATACGAACATCAGGAACCTGTAATATACAGTATTCCACAATACTATAGCCATGCATGTTATATCAAGCTCTGTCTACACTATCAAATTTTATGTGACAAAAAAAAATGTGATGTGCCCATATATGGACATGATAATGTCATATTAGTACCATATTTGGGCATGCCACTACCATATTTTGCCACATCATACTTTTTTTTTTCAAACTATTTTGATAGTGTAGACAGAGCTTAAGGATTGTTGACATTCTAATTCTATTCTGGATTGCACTATGACCTGGTATTCTGGATTGCACTATGACCTGGTATTCTGGATTGCACTATGACCTGGTATTCTGGATTGCACTATGACCTGGTATTCTGGATTGCACTATGACCTGGTATTCTGGATTGCACTATGACCTGGTATTCTGGATTGCACTATGACCTGGTATTCTGGATTGCACTATGACCTGGTATTCTGGATTGCACTATGACCTGGTATTCTGGATTGCACTATGACCTGGTATTCTGGATTGCACTATGACCTGGTATTCTGGATTGCACTATGACCTGGTATTCTGGATTGCACTATGACCTGGTATTCTGGATTGCACTATGACCTGGTATTCTGGATTGCACTATGACCTGGTATTCTGGATTGCACTATGACCTGGTATTCTGGATTGCACTATGACCTGGTATTTCATTGTGTATCTTTTATGAATTTAAAGAATTATTGTAAAAAAAATTAGCCAATCCAAAAAAATGTATTACTTACCAAAACACAAAACATCTAGAGCTTCAATATTATTGCGAATTTTACGATATAGAAGGTGTTGTAACGACGAAGAATAACCAAGAAACATGTTGTCAAGGCCGGACAAATAACAAACACCACTCTTGTATATTACATTACCAGAATGTAAATGTTTATGAGGTGGAAAATTATTTTCTTTTAAGTATATAAGAGCCTGAAAGATAAATTATGAAGAAATATGCATGTAATTGAGTTCTTTAAAAAGTTTATTAAATATGATGTGATAACTGTGGATGATTATTATATAAATGAAAATTACCTCTAATATTTGACGTCCATACAATCGAATTTGTTTTAATGAAAGTCCTTTATTTTGTGTTGTAGTTTTAGCCGACCATGCTGACTGTGGACGCGTCTGAAAACAGCACAATATATTTTTTTTAAATAAGTAAAAAAAAAAATTGTTACTGTGAATTTAATATTTGATTGTTTTAAAGCTTGTTTTTGATGCTCAAAGGTCAAAGGTTGAATAGAGTATTATATAATGTTTACTACTTACGTTTCTAATAAGGTCCTTGAGGGAGCCCTTGCTATTAAAAGGCTGTAATACAATAGCTATCTGTTGCTCTTTCTGTAAAACAAGGTCGCTGACTGGCCAAATATATGGATGCTAAAAAGAACAATTCATCGTGTTATGTATGCTAAAAAGACAATCAATGTGTTGTTAGTTGGGATGGTACACACTACAAAAATGCCCAGAAATTAACATGATCTTGTGTTAACCTCAAAGACGTTAAAGGGTAGCTCAGGCTTTTAAAAAGAACAATTCATTGTGTTATCGTTGAAGCAGAACAAACGTTGCAAAATGAGGCTCTTTGTTCTATCAGATTTTCGTAGCGTTATAGACATTTTAATACTTTCAAAAAGTGGGGTTATTTTTCAATTTTTTTATAATAAACAAGACATTATAAATGCAATCAAGTTAAAAAAGGAAAATAAATTCAATTCTACAACATTTTTTATACTTAAAAGATAACAATAAAAAATATATATGCATAAAATACAGTATATTACAAAAATTGTTTGATCATAGCAATATTGCAAAAAAAATCATCTGGCTGACTAAAATAAAAACTTTGAAATTTAAAAACCTTTATTGCTTGTAGTAAGTCAGCCAACCCTTGCGAATTAGAAGACGAATCAAAGGGAAGTTTACAATCAGGTGACTTTGGTGTCACTGTTAGCAACATGTCCTTCCTCATTTGTACGTGGCGAACAATAAACCATTGTCGATCAAGTCTACTACCTAAAAAATGAGACATGTTTAAAAGTTTATTGATACAATGGTAATATATGGTAAATATACAGAATTACACAAACCAACCGCGGTGGACTATACCATTTGTGCAGAGGGGTGTTGAATAAGAATTTCAACTTTTTGAGTAATATCTCACTCTTTGAGGAGAAAGGCTATCCAGTTTATCCAGGTAAGCTAGGCATAAAATAGACACTAGTAACTATTGCTAAATCAATAAATAATATTAAAATTGGGTAAGTTTGGACAAGTTATTTGTCTTTACTCACCAATTTGTTTTAAGTATTCACTGTAGGAGTACTTTCCCACATTTGCCCGAAGAAAAAACTGGCAGTTTAAAAGTGCAGATTCTGAAATATAATAATATTCAAAATGATTATACTGCAGTTACTGCAGCAACCACATTTTGTTTACTTTTTATCATTTCTGTGGGGATTAATCATACACATTTGTTAGTTGCAGTGGCTAAAGCTCTGTCTACACTATCAAACTTTATGTGACAAAAAAAGTGTGATGTGCCCAAATATGTTTTTTGTCACATAAAGTTTGATAGTGTAGACAGAGCTTAACTCATAAGCATTTGAACTACAATAATACTTTTGTGTATACTGGTAAAAATATACCTCTTTTCTGGTCCTCCTCTGCCTCTTTCTCCTTTTTCCATTTTGTTGGTAATGCAACATCATCCCCTCTTAATGGTGTATATTCATAGCGACTCCGTCTCCTAAAATGTAAAGTTTTATATAGATTATTTTAACAGCATTACTGTTTAAAACTCTGTCTACATTATCAAACTAAAAAGTGTGATGTGCCCATATACGAGGACATCACATTTTTTTTTGTCACACAAAGATTGATAGTACCGTACAGTATGGACTGTATACACATAGCTTTAGTTTTATCATAGAGATATTATAGTGAACTATAATATCTCTATGGTTTTATGTAGAAATTGGTCAATACCACATTTTTTTTAAACTTATACAATTAGTATTTATTAATGTAAAAATATTAAATTAAAATCTTTAGATTTGTGACTTTTTATTAAAGTTGAAGTTGGTAATTATTCCCTGGATTTTACAATGCTCTAATGTATTATTATGTACAGTATTTTAATTTAGTTTATGAGTCAAAATAATAAGACTAAGAGGTTATTTTGTGTACAGTAAATGAAATATTGACATACCGATAACACCACACAAACAGTACTATGAAAAATAAAAGAACGACAGTTGAGCCTAGACCGATGCCAATTGAAATCTATATAAAAAATGAAAAGCAAATATAAAATAACAATGTAGGCAACTAGTAGTAGGCCTAGTACTATAGTATAGTAGGGGCCAGCCAGGTAATGAATAAATTAATATTATCTTCTTAAAAATTAAATGAATATATAAACATATTTTAGAAAACTGACGAATTGAAATTTAATATAAGCAATATTTATTAAAAGCGTTAAAAATGCATTAAAAAAAATACGCTAGGCCGACAAACAATACAGCGGATGCCCGGTCACATGCAGGCAAAAGTGGATCTGTGAACTCGATCGAGACTAGCAGCTAATAAGGGGGCCTACTTTAGCTGGGCCTAACTCTAACGGCGGGTATTTACTATTAAAAGAATAAAACTGGGTATATATTTTATGGCAAACAATAATGAAAATAATATTTACAAACCCATAATGTGTCTGACATAATTAAATGTTCATTTATTGTTTGTTTGAAGGAATTCCGACTGTAGTTGTGTTCACCGCTACCGCGCAAGTGATCAAAAACTTGTGTTGTTATTTTTTTCTAGAAAATGCACGTGATACTTTAATATTTACTTGCTGGGTTTTTAACAGAAAATGGTTTGAAGAAACACAAAAATAAAAATATTTAATAAAACGAAAATATTAAATTGTATATAAATTTGTAATCATAAAATATTAAAAATATAATATTATTGAAAAAAATTTTTTTAAATGCTTTTTAATAGTCATTTCATTATTCATTAAAAGTTGTTTTGAACGCAGTTTTGAAACATTTTTCCAGCCTTCAAAATGTGTCGACTGCTGCTCGCGTGTGTGCATGCATTCTGTCCCTGCTGAAGTTCGTGCGAAATGTGGTCCCTGGAAGGTGTAGGTCTGGCCTAGAAGAATAAAGAGTTTAAGTTAAAATTCCTAATAAATTATATTATATTCTAATTCTAAAGTTATGGCTGACCAAGCTGAAGACGTTACTGTCTTAGAAGAGAGTTTAAAAGCTGATGAAAACGAAATTCTTGCAAATGGTGGTGTCGTCGAAAACGAAGAAGTTAAGAAAAAAAAGAAAAAAAAGAAAAAGAAAAAAGGTAGGCCTAGCCGGATTAGCCTTAGCTCTAAGGCCTATTTTAATCATATGTCTGCATTGCAAGAATTCTCTATGTTTTTAGCCTATGGCCAGGGCATACCTGTATATAAACCTATGTCTATAAACCTATGTCTATGACCTAATTACTAGTCTATTTTATAATATAAATAATAAAATCTCTATGTTTTTAGCCTATGGCCAGGGCATACCTGTATGTATATAAACCTATGTCTATGACCTAATTACTAGTCTATTTTATAATTAATATAAATAATAAAATAGACTAGGACTAGGCCTACATTCATTTAATTTATATTTTTTGGTATGACCCGCTGTGTTCTACCAATACATTAGTATATTATTATTAATGTTTTTTTTAGATAAACCTGTGGAGAGTCAAGGTGGGGGAGAAGATGAGTCACAAGACATAACAGAGCAGTTAGAAAAACAAACTTTAGATGATAAACCAAATGATGGCAATGTTCCAGATGGAGAAAAAGAAGGGGGAGATACAGAGGTTGCAAAAAAAAAGAAGAAAAAGAAAAAGAAGAAAACGGGAGCAGGAGGAGGAGTAGTAGTAGTAGCAGAACCTGTACAAAAACAACAAACAGATCCACCTACCATCCCAATATCAGAGCTCTTTCCGTCTGGGAATTTTCCAAAGGGAGAAGAGGTTGAACACCCAGCAGTTGATGGGTAAACATTTTTTTTCTTTTGTAATCTATGTTTGAGGAGGTACACAGTAGCTAGAGAAGTTAGTGCTACTGCAATTTCGCATCTCAATCTCTCTCGGACTTACCCAATTTAAATATGTTCACTTGCTGCGTGGCAGTGATGGTGAGTGACTGTAAAGTCGTATTCCCAGTTAGGTGCGAAAAGTACAGTAGCGCTGAGAAGTTTACCGGGTGGTTGCTGTGAAACAGATGTCTATTGTTATAAGTGCTCAGTTGAAGTTAGTATGGGTGAAAGACTGCAGGTATTTCTCAGTTTTTATTATCTGACTGACTGTATTTTTACCCATCCTTTATATTTAACCTCATTAGGAGAACTGCAGCTTGGCGAATTACAGCTGAGGAGAAAAGAGCCATGGAGAGAATGAATGAAGATGTCTATAATGACCTGAGACAAGCAGCTGAAGCCCACCGGCAAGTGAGGAAATATGTCCAGGGATTCATCAAGCCGGGCCTAAAGATGATCGATATATGGTAAATAAATAAATTGAATTTTATAATTTATCGTGCTTATAAACTAAGTCTCATTTGAAGCTTCGGGAGTGGAGTTGATAACAGTTGTGAGTTACAACCCTGGCACTAGGTCAGGATTGAACCCTGCACCTTGGGATTGGAAGGCAAGCATTATTTTCAATTGTTGTATTACAGTACTGTATTAGAATATTCTGAACAATTTTGGTTTTAATTGATAGTGAGCGTTTAGAAACAGCCTCAAGAAAATTAATCAATGAGAATGGAATGGAGGCCGGATTAGCATTTCCAACGGGATGTTCGATCAACCATTGCGCTGCTCACTATACACCGAATAATGGTGACAACACGGTATTGAAGTATGATGACGTTTGCAAGATTGACTTCGGCACTCATATAAATGGTTTGTAAAGATTATTATATATTATATTTATTATTATAGAACATATTTGAATAAAGATTTAAGCTCTGTCTACACTTTATTTGATGAGCCCAAATAGGGTAGTGGTATGCCTAAATATGGTAGTGATATAACATCATCATGTCCATATATGGGCACATTACATGAAGTTTGATAGTGTAGACATACTTTAAGAGCAAGTTGCAACCTGGTACATTTTGAACCATAGTCCACAATAGTCTGGTTTTGGGTGTGTAGACTGTACAGAGTTTTTAACATATAACTGTAGTGTACAGAGCATTCAGAAATCATGACCTTTGAACTTAGTCTTATGAACTATTATATACTTTACCTTCCAGTTGTACCCTTGCCTGTAGCAGAAACCACAAATCCTATCCTGTCATTGTCTAAATGGAAAATGCATAAAAATTAATCTGCTTTAGCTATGACATTGTTTTCGTATATTGTCACTCAGTAATATCAGCATATATGACCTAATATAATCCCATGTTGAAGTATAATCCTTCAATACTTGAGAATAGTACCACCCCTAATTTTGTTCAAATATTATGTCAATCCCCCAGACACTTTACTCACTCATGTATGGTGTTCATCTTGCCTGCATTTTATCAGTTGCAACGTTTAGAACTGTTTTCAGAATGTGTTTTTATTTCCTTCCAGAAATGTTTGAAAGATCATGACCTTAAAGATTCTGTATTATATTATGAGAATTATTAGCATAAGTAACTAATAATATAATTTTAAGAATAAAGCCAGTATACGGTAGTGGTAAAATAACACATGTATCCAATTATAGGTTCCGGCAATTGTACTTTTTAGAAGTCAATCATGTATTTGCATAAACAGTCACCTGTTGTCTCTTTGTTACACACCTGTGACGCCCCACTTATTAAACCTGTTTGTAATTACTGTCTTAGAATCTTTTATCGGTAAAAGATGTTGAAATTTGCAAATCGTGAAGTTGATGAAGCGAAAATGTGACCTAGATTAATTAAATAATAATGGAGGTTTTATTGGCGTTTCCTTTTTTCTGAAAATAAGTTGTTATCGATGTGTTGATATGTGAATTATTAATAAGTTGTTTGTGTTTTTGTATTTTCAGGTAGGATAATAGATTGTGCGTTCACTGTAGCGTTTAATCCAAAGTATGATAATTTGTTAGCAGCCGTTAAAGATGCAACCAACACAGGCATAAGGGTGAGGAGAACACTGTACATTTAAACCTTAAGCTTTGTCTACACTATCAAACTTTATGTGACAAAACAATGTGATGTGCCCATATATGGACATGATAATGTCGTATCACCAACATAATTAAGCATATCACTACCATATTTGCCAGGCTAGTGATATGGAGGTTATGGGTTCAAATCCACCCAAGATTGACTTTTTCTCAATGTACTAATTGATTCAGTATAATTACATCAGAGTAGGACAAAACTTTAAATTATAAATTAATAATTAATAATCTCACTAATTAAAAAAGGATATTCATATTTTGTAATTATTATCAATAACAACATTTTCTATAAATGTATTCTCACAGGAGGCTGGTATAGATGTCCGTTTATGCGATATCGGAGAACGGATTCAAGAGGTAATGGAGTCGTACGAAGTAGAGCTCAATGGTAAAACATACCAAGTGAAACCGATCAGGAATTTAAACGGCCATTCGATAGGACCGTACAGAATCCACGCAGGAAAAACGGTACCAATCGTAAAAGGCGGAGAACAAACACGAATGGAAGAGAATGAATTCTTTGCTATTGAGACGTTCGGAAGTACCGGGAAAGGATCGGTTCACGATGACATGGAAACGTCTCACTACATGAAGAACTTTGATGTTGGTCACGTTCCACTCAGGTAGTTAGAAATCCAAACTTGGAAAAGTGATATATCTGGAGACTTTAAGCTCTGTCTACATTATCAAACTTTATGTGGTGTGCCTATATATGGACATGATGATGTCATATCACTACCATATTTGAGCATACTACTACCATATTTGGGCACATCACACTTTTTTTGTCAAACTAGTTTGATAGTGTAGACAGAGCTTTAGAAAATCTTGGTTTGGTCAAGCTTTTATGAAGTCAACAGATATTTCAGAGGGCCATATTTTTTTAATCATCATTTATAGTTAACAATAGTTATGTCAGGCACGTTACATTGTGGAAAATATGCCAAATTTTTCGTCTTTATTTAACCAAAAGAAATTGCACCGTAGTATGAGACAGAATAGCAATTGAAACAGGAGTAAATTTTGTCGTATCTTGTGAGGTTTTAAAATGTTGTTTTTCACAGATTGGCACGTGCAAAAGGGTTGCTTGGTACCATTAACAAACACTTTGGTACGTTAGCATTCTGTCGTCGTTGGTTGGATAGGCTTGGTGAAACAAAGTACTTGATGGCGCTCAAGAGTCTTGGAGATGCAGGTAAGTCTTAAAAAGTGTATCCACACATTTTGTGTTTGTCATACATATTCTCAATTTAGCAAAATAAGTAATTCGAATGCTATAAGAAAAAAATGCTTTCCCTAGCACTAGCAATTTGATCAAGGCAATCTAACAACAGGACACTGAGCTCGCCTTGCCAATAAAAGAACTCGTAACAGTCTTTTGATCTTATGTCTGGCTGCGACAAATACCAACAGTACTGTACTATGTACATATTCTCAGCAACAAGCGGTCTATCTGTTCAGGGGTGTGGAACTGATCGTGTCGCAGCCACAGATACCCCCATTGATCTCCACGTGCTTGGCATCCTGTTGTTAAGATTGCCTTGATTTGATAAACAACTCAGACACGGCCATTATCAATATAAAAATCTTATGCTTAGTTCACACAGTAAAATTTTCATTATTTTTTAGGTATCATACAACCATATCCACCACTGTGTGATGTTCGCGGTAGCTACACAGCCCAGTATGAACACACGATAATGATGAGGCCCACATGTAAAGAGGTTGTTAGTCGTGGAGATGACTATTAGCGGTACGATATAAGTTATGGGTTTAACATTAAGAACAATATCAGCAAAACGCACACAATATATTTAGAAGAACTGGTAGACATAATTTCAAATAATTATTTTCACGAAAACTTTTTGATTAAAAAAAAATATTTTGATAAGTTTTTGTGAGATTTGATCCCAAAATTGGATGAATAATTTGAATTTTAACAAACTGTTTATGTACTGTATGTGGATACTAGCATGTTAAGCCTGCTATAAGTGGTGTGCTTTATAATGACTTTTAACAAGAATGACAGTAGTGTGAATGGGGATTTAGTTAGACATTTCAGAAATGCGTCAAATATTTCAGGTTATGAGAAATGCATACTCCTAGTCAGTGGATGGTTACGCGCGTGTATTAAAGAGGTAACAACATTGTTGACAGTCAAAATTCAGCATGTTTTGTGTTTTGATATTTTTCACCTTTTTAAGACGTCACAAGAAATAATTTGTGTTCTGCTGTGATCTTATGTTTGGTTCGCACTAGGGACGCAATGAAGCGAAGAATCTGTCGCTTTTATTCGGTCACTTGACTTGCATTGTCTATGACTTTGCGTTAGGTCTCTAGTGTGAACCAAGCTTTAAGTCTGGCATTAGCATATTTTCTATTGTTGATTTTTTTTAATATGGTCTAAAGCTCTATTTACACTATCAAACTTGATGTGACAAAAAAATGTAATGTGCCCATATATGGACACGATGATGTCATATCACTATCATATTTGGGCATATCACTACCATATTTGGGCATATCACTACTGTACCATATTTGGAAAGTTTAACAGGCGTACATTGCTTTCAAAGAGAAGTGTCGCATATATTGCATGTTTGAAAAAATCGTGATGTAATGATCTCTAGTTACAAATGTACCCAGCATGAAAAAAGAAATTTATCATATTTTAAGTTGATTAATATTATAATTATAAAAAATCCTTACAATTTGCTTGTATAATTACAGTAAGATAAATTATTTTAATTTATGCAAATTTTATCCAAAGCAGTTTTTAATTCATTTCATTTTCAACAAATTGTGGTATTGTTTTAAAATATATTGTTAAATAGAAACATATTGTAGTCTTATATCTTTGTGTGTGTTTTAACAGAACAACAGAAATTTAAATTATTATAATTTCAAAATATAATTAAAGATGCATTGTACGGCAATATCAATCCATCAATATTAACGAAAAGAAGAGTAGTGGACGGCCATCGTTTTTAATCTCGTAAGAAATTTAAATGTTTATAGTATAATGACACCTGCATGTAAATTTCCATGTACTGTACGTGCGTATCACATCGTCAACTTTTAACATCGCGCCCTCTATTAATTACAGCAGAAACTGATAACAGTAACAGACTATTATTTTAATGTCTTTACAAAAAGTATTTATTCACAAAATGTTTAGTTCGAAAGTGTTATTTTACAAAAACAAAGTTTGCATAAATAAATCTAAATGCTGATAGACTGTAGTACTAAAATAACAATATGAGTAGGCCTATATCAGGTCTTCGTCCGAAAACACGTGACGCAATTTTCACGTCACTTTTGACGAGTATAGCTAATGTAAATGCTGCAAATGTTTTCATCAGTTAAAGGTTGGTTTCCACTGGGACACAACGCAAGGATGTAACGCGCACCGCAGGTAATTTGACCAATCACGGCGCGATGGATAATCGGAACTGTCGCTTGTGATTGGTCAACTCGCTTTGCGCCTACGCGTCGTCGTGTTGCATCCAATGGCAACCAAGCTTCAGATGCAACTTGAAATAGATAATACAGTATATTATAATATGTACATGTTTATATACACAAATATTTCGCCTATAAAAAATGAGTACTTTACTGAAATTATAGGCCCTATTTGCATAGATTAGCTATAGACACAGTGAAATGGATAATAATACTATATAATTTGATAAAATAGGAAATTTCTATAGCTTGCGGACACGTGTGTTACACTGGTCTATAACTCTGATAAATGGACCACATATTATTGACAAAATATTAATTGATATTAATTTAAATTCATGATTTAGTCGCTATTTCAAAAACAAAATTATTTAAATATTAGGTCTACTTTAGTTATGCTACAATGCATTGTCCAATAAGTCTGCTGGCTTTTGAGTTTTGGCGCGCAATAAAAAGGTAAGGTTTTCAACACGTGTCTAACAGTCCCAATAAATAAATTATAATTAATTTTATACAATAAAAATTTCCCTGCGTTTTTGTTTACATTACTGATGACGTCATCAAATATACAATATGTGTTTATTTACAAGTGTGAACGTCTTTAACTGTTTCGCACGATTTGCATTTCACTTCACAACACCAAATAAAGACACAGTCGCATCGTTCAACAATTCGGACTTCTTGTGTGTTGTATCCTCTCCCACAACAAAGCAGGTTGCAGCCATCAGCCCCATTGGATGTTTTATTACACTCTCGGCCAGTTGTACCTTTAATTCCTTGTATCGGATCACTCGAACAGTAGTTCGGCGACTCGGCAATGTGGACCATTTCGTTGAACTTAATCGGAACTTTTCGTTTTTCCGTATCTTTTCGGCGAAGTCGCTTCTTACCGCGCGGTAAAATCTCGACGGCGTTTTTGTGCAGTTTTTTCAAGTATTCTCCAACTTTTCGAAAATGTGGCATACTATTCCAACATGTTTTCATTGCGCATGATCCTGAGACTCCATGACAACGACATGAAACTTTCATTTGTTTTTCGACTGCCTACAAAAATAAAAAAACAACAGAATTGATTAACAAATTGAATTAATATGATAATCTTAGCCAGGTAAGTTTGTTTCTACCCACCACCAAAGTTAGCGATAACCCGGGAAAATAACTAAGCCTCAGACATCAATATCATCAATGATGTAGGTACTGAGGTCATGTGATCTATTTATATGACTATTTAAGGACTTTTTTTGGCATGTTAATACACATACTTAAATCGTTCACAAATCCTGTTAAAATAGGTTTGTTTATGTACTTGTGCGGCTTAGCTTTGTAATGTCAAAGGTTAAAGTAAACCAAAATCGTATCTTACACAAAAGACAACGATCGTTTTAAACTGAAGGTTGGAGAATTTCAAGGTAGTGGTTTAGCACAATTTAATTATTTATTAGGCAATTAATACAATGCTCTTTATTTATACATTTATTCCAATTAAAATGTTGGCTTAGGCATTCTACATTTTAATGAATATGTTTAATTAACATTTGAGATAATGCGTGTCTATCTATTTCATGATCACATTAACATTTGAGATAATGCGTGTCTATCTATTTCATGATCACATTATTAACATTTGAGATAATGCGTGTCTATCTATTTCATGATCACATTAACATTTGAGATAATGCGTGTCTATCTATTTCATGATCACATCTGACCATCAGTCAAAGTTAACATTTTAAACGCTTGCCTTGCTAACTATCTGTGTCTATTTGTAGTGTTATTGACGCGCTGAAAATGACAACATTTATTTTGCGAAATAAACATTTATTAATTAATCATTCTTAGTCGTCATTAATCATTTTAATGTGTTTCTTAATGAGCTCAATGTTCATTTATCCGAACACATGATGCTGATAATATTCGTTGATGAGAGTATCGACGTATCTCAACGGAAATATTAATGATGGATACAAATAGTGTTATCCAAGTAGTGTAGTGTTTATATTTATAGGGTTTTAACCCTGTATTTTACAGTGGAGGACACCGTAATAAAATAATATTTATCATTAAACACATATCGTCATGTCCGTGCGCATTTATTATATTGAATTAAGTTTAAAGTTCAAATCGTAGGAGCCAAAACACAAGAATCAACATGGGCGGATCCAGAATCTTTAAAAGAAAGAGGATCCAGGCAATAAGTATTTCAGCCACAGACTGAGTTGAGAAATTGAAAAATAGAGCTGCTAGGTCCCCGGGAATTATACTTTACTTTATTGCCAACAAAAACAGCATAAGCATAATCAATTACCATTAACAAAGGTGATAAGATTTAGTTAAAAGAAACTAATTGCACGTATACATTGATATATGAAAAGAAATTAAAAATCTACATTACAAGCCCACTATGGTTGGGTGGAGCTAATAATTTTGAAAAATAGAGTTGCTAGGTGCCCGGAAATTGGACGTCGAAATATGGAAATAATTTAAGTGTTCAGGACCAGCCTCTGCCTATCCTAAATTAACTTGACTCTCTAAATATCTCTTTCAAAATAAAAGAAAAACATTTTAAATTTATTTTAAAAAAACATCGTAGGTTTGATTTCACGCAGGCGGGGGAAAACACAGTTATTAGTTTTAAGCTTGGTTCCCACTAGGACGTAACGCAAGGACGTAAACGCAACGCAAGCGTGTTGACCAATGACAAGCGTCAGTTTGAATAATCCATCGCTTGTCATTGGTCAACTAACTTATGTTGCGTTACGTCCTTGTGTTGCGTCTCTAGTGGGAACCAACCTTTAATGAGAATTTCGTAGGCCAGGAAGGCCAGATCAGGGAGTTCATATTTTACAACTCCCTGGCCAGATCATCACAAACCGTCCACACAAAATCTCAATGTGTGTGGTTCTTTTATGTGTCCACTGTTCTTCCTCGTATACCGTAGTTAACATTTTACAACAACACTATAAAATATTATTAGCAAATACACCAATTAAACAAATAAGTTACATGCCTTTATGAAGGCCAATCGTAACTAAAGAACTGAAGATTACTAAAACCTATTTTCAATTAACTATAGTAGCTTATTATTATAATATTACCGAAACAAAAGCAGTCGATTTATGTGTGTTAAAAATCTTCTAAGTAGGCCTATACAAATTCCGGTCACACTCCATTTAGTTTGCGTGTAATAGCAACAATTTATATTCACAAAATGTTGTTTTTAATTCTAGTTTTCCCACATTATTTACGTTTATTTTACGGAAATAAATCAAATATATTATTATACAACTTTGGAATTCGTCTGTATAATTGCGAACAGTATTTCCTTTTTGGCTTTTATTCGTTTGTTTGTCAGTTTCCCCACATCTATCAATATTCTTCACAACCGGCGGTTTTATGTAATAAAACGCAACGAAGAATAGATATATCATGGTCTACTGAGGATTTTATTGAAGATTTAAATCCTCAAAATTGTATAAAGATAATAATTATAACAAGTTCTTCAACCTCAATGGAACTTCAAAAGTGCATAGTACTATTTTAATAACTCAGAAAGAAGACTGGTTAATGACCTATATTGACTACCGTATCAAATAAATTGGTTGTAATACTGATTGTGACATGTGTCAAAATGATCCATTAAATGTAATCAAAATGCTTGAAAACCTTTAATAAAAATCATTTAAAATACTGGACTCTGCGGAGCTATTAGCACACATACTTCTCGCAGGCGTGTTGAATATGCGTGTAACTGCGTGCTGTATACATGCGCCCTATGCTGAGATTGACAATGGGAAAAAAAGTTCGAATCTTTTGTTCTACGTTATACCTGTTGGCTAAAGCTCTGTCTACACACTATCAAACTAGTTTGACAAAAAATGTTTGATGCACCCAAATATGGTAGTGATATACCCAAATATGGTAGTGATATGATATCATCATGTCCATATGGGCACATCACATTTTTTGTCACATAAAGTTTGTGTAGACAGAGCCAGCCTATTCGTCTTCCTCTCATCATTTATAAATGTTATGTATTTAACAAGTCAATAACTATACTTCCTGACATTTTTTTGAAAAGTCTTCTATTAAGCAGAATAGAAACATATATATTCAGAACAATCTGACACCAAAATGAACTTTCCACTCCAACCCAATAATGAGATATGGCAATTTGCCTGAAAAAACAGGTCAAAGGTCAAATATGGTATTTCTGGTCATTATTTGAGAAAAAACTTTATTATAGTAAATAGAAATGTTTATGTTCTGAACATTTTGACACCAACATTAACTCTCTATGACAAGTAGTTTTATGGATATCAAAATATATTAACCGTAACAAGGCTGGTAATTACATCGTAACGGTCAAAGGCAAAACTGAGTACTTCCGGTCATTTTTGGATAAAATGTTTCATTAAATTAAATAGTAACATATATATTCTGAACAATTTGACACTTAAATAAACTGTCTGTGACAACTATTTACTGAGATATGGCAATGCTATAAAATATGGGTCAAAGGTTAAAACTGGTACTTCCGGTCATTTTTTTCAAAAAAACTTCATTAGAGTAAATAGGAATGTTTATGTTCTGAACATTTTGGGCTAAAAATCAACTCTCTATGACCAGTATTTTTAGAGATATAGACTGTTTAAGCGAAAATGTCCGCCATTTTAAATTATGCAAATTAGGTGACCCAAGGGGTCATTTTGCTTGGCGCCCATCAAAAATTGAATTTGTATAGGGTGGGCAACCTGTATACCAAATTTGATGCTTTTGGAAGAAACTGAACCAAACACCCTTATTTCAGCCCTAACAGACTCCACTATCATAATTTACCCTGATCTTCGATCTTAAGAACACGGCATGTTGATGTTTGTCGTATTTTTATTTAGACTGACAACGCCTCCTTCGGTGTTTAGCATGATAATTACCACCAAGGGAAGAATCCTCCTTTTTAGTATACCGACTTATATCTTGTACTTTCCTATTAGGTGAAGGCTATCTATGATACAGTGTCAATAAGCATCTACCACCAACCGATTCTGTCCATAAAATCATTTTTAAAATTTATCTGTGAAATTAGTTGTTAGCATCAGCAAGTATCGTTTTACATGAAAGGGAAGCGTCCCAGGGAGAGGTTAAACGTATGGATTACTAAGGAAACTAATTCTACGATCATTTTTTTCTAGGCCTATGGGGCCGGCCTAGGCCTACTAAATAAGGCGATTGTCGTTTGCTAAATTAATGGTTTAAACGAATCTGAAAAGAACAATCGAAAGAGAGTTTATATTGCAACTGTTCGATTAGCCTATGCTAACGACACCAACAAAAGTCTCTGCCCAAAATCTCTCGAAAATTAAGCCTACTGCAACTTTTGATTAAAAACAAATTAAATATCACTTTTTGACGTACGTTTAGTATAAACGCAACAATATATTATGTCTAACTATAGATGATACACTCTAAATACCGTACCGTAACTAAACGCTTGGGTCAAAATGTTGTGACCCAGTTCTGGGTCACGAGAACCAAGTTTTTGGTCAATTGTAACCAAAACATGAGTTGCCGAAAAACGGATGGATAAACCAACAAAATTGGGTCAATTTAAGAAGTTTAACTGAACGGTTTCATGATTCTTATTGGATAATGTAGATCACATGACTCTTCCCGCCTGCTTCAAAAGTTTTCAGCCGCCATACTTTTTACGATGTCACATTTTTGTCGAAACAAAGTTTGCAAATTGTGTGGATTCGAAAGATTTTGGATGCTTCAAAGTAAGTAACTTTTAAAGATGTTACTTTATATTAGCCTAGGCCTCATAGCGCAGATTATATTAAGTTAATTTGTATTAAAAATGAGTCAGGCCCAGAGTAGGCCTAGGCCTAGGCCTTCTACTATACTAGGCCTAGCCTACCTACTAGGCTAGGGCTAGGCTAGCATAGGCCTAGCTATAGCCCTACTAGTGGTTCTAGGCTAGGTAGAAAGCCTACCTGTAGGACATACTGGGCATGTGGCGTATAGGCTAGCCTACCAAGAGAAGAGCAGGGCAAGCAAGGCCCAAACTAGCCTAGTAGGCCTAGCTAGGGCTAGTAGTAGATAGCCATAGTCGGCGTCCGTCAAGTCGAGCTGCTGAGAACGTTGTCGTTGTGTGTGACTGTCAAATAAAATAGCCTACTATACTAGCCTACCACTAGAGGCCTACTAGCTAGGCCTACTACTACTAGCCCTATAGGGTAGTAGTAGCCTAGCTAGTAAAGTAGTACCGGTAGTAGCCTAGGCTAGTAGTAGTAGAGGTCTAGCCTAACTAGGGGGCCTAGCCAACTTGACTTGTTGAAGCTAGGCCTAGTTTAGTTTAAGTATAAATTATCTTGTAGGCCTAATGTATATTTGTCCTGTTTTTCTTAATATAATAGGCCTAATATTAATAATGAATGTATTTTTTATATTTTGTAATAAATCATTGACCTTTTAACCGTTTCACACAAATATTATTCAATACTAATAGACTGTAGTCAATTTGCGTGATAGAATTCTCGAGTTGGAATTACAAATATTTCAAGTTATTTTATCCACTAATGGGTCTTAAGTTACGATTAGAAAACGAGATAAGATACACAACGTTAACTATAGATTATTATCAAAACGCGATTAGGAATATAGTATAGATATTATCTCTAATATTTTATCAGGTGACGCGGGTTTTCCAGATCTTCATACCGAGTCGTCTAATGAAATGTGAAATTCCTTGAGGTTTTTTTGTAGACTTACTATACAATTTACTACTATATTTGTGTATTGTTCCGTCCTATTACTACTACAATAAATCGATATGAAGTTTTTGGATATTTTGGTTCATCAGAGGGATAATTCTCTAATGGTTTCAGCTATTCTGGATTGCTGTGCTTAATGTTTAAACTTCGCTGTAGGCCTAGACAGGCAATAGGTTTTTTTTAAACCATAACGTTTTCCCCAAAAATGTATGTTTGTTTGTTGCTATGTAAGGCCTATAGCATTATTTCAATAGTGGAGTTGGTCAAAACCTATGTGTAGTATAGAGTATGCCTTCAGTTAAGTTGTTTTAGCTGTAAGATGAACCCGCCCATGAGAGCCTAAAGATACGATGATACTGCATGTTATTAGACCCCAAACTAAAATAGATCCCTTGCCTTCATAAGCTGCAGGACTCAACATACAAATACTTATTATGAGTCTGTCGGATTTATATTATCCAATGGTACATGGTGTTGATGTTGTCACTTATTCAATTCTCGATCGATAAATCAGTAATTTGGTCTAATCATCTCGGGAGGAGGAAATCCGTGTGTCCGTCAAAGTAGACGAGACGGGCTGAATTAATAAAAGACACTTGATCTATAATATACCCTAATTAACTCCTGTGTAGTCATTAATTTAACAGAAACAATGGAAATATTACTTTAAAATGTTTCATATCATTCATATTTTCTATTTATGCCTATAATTCGATAGAATTGGAAAACCGTCTAATCAAGTCTGTCACAAGTTATACCAAATCTACACCAACATGAATACACCAGAGTAGGTGTATACGGTATTAGTTCAGATATGTGGAACTATATTTTATTTGATTTTAATTGAGTGGTAATAAGGCTGATGACAAAAGTAGCGATAAACATAAATAAACTTTTATGTAAAAGTTCTAGATTTTTTCAGACGTTACAGTTACGAAGTGGACACATCAAAGTAGTTAATATATAACGAAGGTCGGGACTTTTTTTGTAAATCAATTTTACGATGAAGCATTTATTACATTGAATACCTGCGTTTGTAGAAATATACTTTGGATAAAAGCGGACCGCAAACAACCAGATGTTCAATAACTTAAAAATGATAAAGTTACGTAACCCAAGGTTTAGTCAAATCCGTATATTAATTAATTAATTCCCGCATGGAACAGTATTAAGAATTAGTGACGAAAATACAAATGAATTAAATTAAAGTTTTTCGATTGTAGGCCTATCCAGTCCACCATCAAATACCAAAATCAGAAATTCGGTGTGGACAAGGCTTTGTAATTAAACATAAGTCCACACAGGTGTTTCGGAGTAATTTATAATTTTTAATTATTCATAGATATATAATCTTCGTAGTATTTTAATTCGATGTAGGATAGGCAAGAATAGTCATTTTAATTTAAACAGTAGTTACAATAATATAGACATTTAAAAGTTATAATTATAGCTATTGCAAAGTTCAGATGATTTTAGGTTCGTGTTTTATTGTAGATGAAATTTGCAATATTTGAATAGTACTGAAACCTTGAGGTATATGTACGCGTCTTTATTGTATTCATTAGAGATGTACTATTGGATTATCATAGCCTATAGCACTGATGACAATTTACCATAATTGTTACAAGTGAGTAAACATTCCCCGTAGCTCGAATCTACGCCCATGAAAACATTTGGTTAAAGGAAAGGAACACCCTAGTATCTTACCTAACTATTATAAAAGTAAACCTACCAACTTAATATTCAGCACAATTTATGTTTAAATCGGATTTGTAGTTTTCTAGTAAATAGGATTTTAAAGCTGTTTTCAAGACATTTGAAAATCGCCATCTTGTGCTCATGGCAGCCTGTTTGTGACGTCAGATACGGCCGACGAAAATTTTTAAGATTCGCGGTTGCATTCAGCGCTTCTATTGGCTAAGCGAATCCGCTAATATGATTGGCTAATAACGCGACATGCGGTCATGCAGGACGGCGATGACACGGTATGAGCATGCGTTGGCTTGGTAAACAAACCTTCGATCGATCTTTTCTTCTGCAAGCCAATTCGTAAATCTTTCAGCTATTGTTAATCTATTGTTACTTTTATTGCCTAGCTGTTTCAAACGGGATTTGGTAGGGGAATTAACTGGCAAACCTTCCAAACGGAGGCTGTTGGTTGACGATGCAGTGTCTACTTTATTTTCGTTCAACACGAGTTCTAGGCCTAGTAAGGCATACAGTACAGATACACTGGCCGAAAGTACACCATTCTTCGACGGCTTGTTATGCTCGAGAATGTTCTTCTTCTCTCCTTTTTTCCTCATCAGCACGACGCAAAACTAACTCTCTTTCTGTATATTCTGGTTCCAAATTTTCTGAATTATAAAAACTCCAAGCCATATTCCGAAAATATTAGGTATGTTAGGCTATTTAATTGATTTTATTTATGGTTATCCCGCACTTCCATATTGAAATACTGTACTATGACGATGGGCGCTTGGATTTGCTTGAATGCGTCCACCTAATCTGACGTCACATAATTGCTCTTAACCTGTCAAAATGGCGCTGTTCAATTTCCGATATGTTGTCGTTTAAAAGTCTATTTTTTAACTAAATTGCTTACTATTGTACCTTGAACCATTGTAATCATGTTTTTATTACATTTATCTATAAGCACAGTGGCACATTTAGCCCAGGGTGTTCCTTTCCTTTAAAGACCATGGAAATGGATTATAACTTGATGGCCGTAATATCACCGTAGGCCTACTAATTCTAAGCTCTGTCTATCTATCAAACTAGTTTGATAAAAAAGGTTTGATGTGCCCAAATATGGTATTGATATGCTTAAATATGGTAGTGATATGACATTAATCATATTGATATATGGGCACATCACACACATAAAGTTTGATAGTGTAGACAGAGCTTTAGACAGAGAGATGTTCCTCTGAATCAGTCATCTTCATAACATTTCTCAAATTGACAAGATCCTATTAATAACAACTCCCTGATCCTATACTGGTACCCTTCAAAATATCCGGTTATTTATGAATTAAAAGTTAATCATAGTCCAAACAAATACTTCTAAAAATTTCAAGTTGTGACTTCTTTTGCTTGTTAGGTTTAGGTGGACTCCGCCACTGTAGGTTTGTAAGTCTTATCTTGAAAGTATGACATGCATAGCCTATACATTTAGTAGGAATTTCTTGGTGGAGTCTAAGTTGATGGGAACGACGGATTGGTTCGCCATCTGATATTACGACTCTATTGTGCTAAGTTATCAAATGTACTCATGTTAGCATAGTTCAGACACGAAACGATAACATGAACTACGGTTCCATTCAAATTGCACTTCGGAAGAATTTATGGTCTTCTCAATGTTTTTCTGTTCTGGTTCACTGGTGTTACCGAGCTTAGGCTCCCTTGAAGCCCCGGGGTGGCTCTTCTCAAGCCCTAGGTGGCTTGCGTATCGGCATGTTTTTGTACGTGACTGTTACATTCGTTTAGGAAAGAACGATCACCCTAATTTAGCAGGTGCGATCGTGAAAACTTGTTTCTTATGCTTTTGGAAAGGTATGGATACGGATCAGTTATACCTCCGTGGTAGTTTAGTCTTCCGTAGGTACATGTTTAGGCTCGTTTAAATTATAGTATGATACGTGAACGACTAGGCCTATAGCCACAGAGAACAATTTTAATCGATGGAAAGCATTAAACAAAACAACCGTGGTAAACTAATCGATCCCATTTTTTTTAGATCGTACTTGATATTTTGAATTTATAATTTAAAATAATTCTTTACCTGTCTCCCGACTTCATTATTGTGTAAATTCATTAAACTTCGCGCCCTTTCTCTGGAATCTTCACTTTTTGAGTCGTCTGCCACGTCAATGAAGTCTCGACTTATTTTAACTCCATAATTTACGTCATCGCTGCATCCTCCCCATCTCCAACCTTCTTCGTTTACAGCTCCTATTTTGGAGGAATCACACGTACAGTCTGAAAGATTGCCTTGGCTGCAAGAGCGCGTAACTGCGTACACCACGCCCGCTGACGTTACTGCATAAACGAAGGCCGTTTCTTTTGTACCTATGAATAAAAAGAATCGTAATAAATATATATTTTTTTATTATGTACCATTTGGTTTTACTTTCGTATCTATCCTGGATTTACGTTTTCCATTCGTCTTTAAAAAAAAATTAATTTATCAATCCCTCTTCTATCTAATTAAACGATCCATCTCATTATATTATATATTCGTTAACTTTTCGTTTATTGAATCTTAAATTTCTTTAGTCACTGAAAAATGTGATGGCCTTGTAAAATGACAACTTTGATTGTTGTTAGTGTAACCTTCTTTTAATGACATCGTTTTGCCTTTAGTCCGTCCCCTTTCTACCCGACCGAAATATCATAGTAAAGTGATTTTCTTTGTATTTCATTGGGCCGAACTCGACCAGGTTGGTACTTGGCGTTCCATAACAACCTTGTAAAAGTCTTTGTAATACCGATTTCATCTTTTACTTTCAGTTAAATACTATAGATCTATCGAAATAAATAACTATTTAATTTGTTTATAAAATAACAGCATAATAAACGCATAAAAGAAATAAATAAATCCGGCGAAACTCAATGAAACGTTTGTGTGGTTATGTTAACTACAAAGGTGCCGATATCTTGTTGGACTAAACTCTTTGTATGGTATAAATAATGGTTTTGTTACCATTGTAAGTATAGGAAAACATTAACTTACCACAAGCACTGGTGGTAATCCTATTGTAGGCCTACTTATTTTGTAGTTATTTCAACATACAGCAAGATTTAGTTCGAGTTCACATTAGGCCTATTAGCCTCAACCAAATTCTCAGTACTGACAATTATAAGCAGTATCATAGGCAAATTCCGTAATACAGCATCTCATGTGTATCACATGTGATGACTGTATTATAGAAGGTTATGTTAAGGGTTGTGCATGCTCTGATACAGACTCCACATATTGTGCTGTATACATCACAGTCTGCAGAATCGGCTTTAATCGTATTGCCGCAGATTTGGAGACGCATTTTTTATGTTGAAAACACAGATGAGTATGTATTGTTCAACCTGTAGGCCTACAGTATTATTTTTTTTCCTATTTTCCGGGACGCTTTTCTAGGTGGCTTTATGCTAAGTTACTGAGATAACCATAAATGTTCGGATTGTCACGAAACTGGTTTGGTTTTACA
Source organism: Antedon mediterranea (assembly GCF_964355755.1). Classification (NCBI taxonomy): domain Eukaryota; kingdom Metazoa; phylum Echinodermata; class Crinoidea; order Comatulida; family Antedonidae; genus Antedon; species Antedon mediterranea. Next base: position 22,043,676 of record NC_092678.1, on the reverse strand, counting down.
CGCAGTAAATTGGGTCAAGATGAACGAACTCGTAAAGGAAATACATATCTTTTATCAACACTGGAGGCTTTTCAAGAAATGTAATTTCTGTACTTTGGAAAGCGTTGTATTGTATTTCTATCTGAAGTGTCTTTTGTGTCTTTTTTTCTGTGAGGTCTATTCTGTTCCAGCAATATCTCATGGGAGCTTCAAAGTGCTGGAGAACGGAGAGGTGTAAATAGTTCCTATATGCTTCTTCTTTTTTTCGGTGTGGATATCTTAGGATATTTAATGGATTATTTGTGTGTAAAGTGCTTAGAAACATTGCATTAGACTACCATAATTATTACTATGTCTCCTCCCATTTGTAATTTTTTTGGAAAGAAGTTGGGATTGGTTGTAGTGTGTTATAATGTACCGGTATATACTTTAGTTTAATCTAATCATAAAATAACAGTAAATAACTCTATCGATTTGTTATATGATTTCAACATAATTTGACAACCATTCTTTGTTTTCTCTACAACCAATTCCATATAAAGATAAAAAAATCCCTTTATCTCGCGAGAAGTTATGAACCAGAACGGGTTGAGATCTGTATCGAATGCAACTATTTCTAAAGAAAAATCAAATGAATAATGACTAAAATAAATTGCGTGACAAAATTAGTAAAAACACAGGTGGAGTGAAAGCTCTCTGTTCTGTATCTTATAATAATAATATCAAAAAGATTTTATAAAATAAATTTTGTAAAATAAAAACTCGGTCACGGATGTTTCGTTGAAAGATGTTCCTTATCATTTAAAATCTTATTTTTGTTTTGCAGTATACAGTAAAACAATGTATCGCTTGTCCCCAAGGATATTCAGAATCTGTATCTGTAACTTTCTGTAAATATTACCTTCTTTCTTTTTCCATAGTATTTATTGTGCAATATTATAATGGAGATGGTGCCAAATCATTTTGCTCTCTTCGATCGCCCTAAAACACTGGCTATTGATACTCATGCCGTTCGCACTGGGACACCCATACTTTTATCTGGTTATGTTATGATGTTAGTGTTTTGAGTCGGCGTTTCCATTTTTAAGTATTATACGTATGAAAATCGCCGTCTAGAACTTCCTCATAAGTATGTATAATGCCAAGTTGTCCCAGAATCAATCGTTAACTTACCAATTTGCATCATTTTTCCAAAAACATTTTCATCATTTGGTAAAACAGTACAATTCCATCGTTCGTGTTGGAACTGTTCCTGACATTCGTATATTCCCATTCTAGCTCCTTCGCCGATAACTCGAACTGTATCCGGTTGCCGCTGACATACTGATTTCTGTTCTCTCACTAATCCTGGAACTTTTTTACACGCTTTAGGATCGTAATTTACATCTACAGAGTTGCTTACTCCCACACTAGCAACTCCCAGCCACCTGCAATGTAAATGAATAAATGTAATGATAGGCCTAAATATATCATTCTTGTAGTTTGAAATCGTGGTCAATTATTTTCCGATTTTCCATAACTTAATTGGTGCCTTTTGTATATTAAGCCATTGCCATGAATGTTACAAGTTCTATGCTGGTCAGAGTCACCTTACGGTAGTCTTTTATTACACTCAGGAAGGTAATCGGTAATCGAGCTGGTCCCATATTCATGACAACAGTGAGGTTAATACATTTTCATCATAGGAATAGATTCAACGTTTGACACTGAAAAAACAGGATGTTTCTGCGGCGCTCAGCTTATATTCACACTATTTTTTACGGAAAGGAATACGGCACCGTTCTCCGTTACTTTAACAAAACAACTGTGAATAAGACCAGGGAAGAGTGAGTAAGACACTGGGGATGGCGGAGGACATGGCCACACGAAGGAGAGTTGTTAAATCATCTACCACCGGTACCCCAAAAGTCCCCAAACGTCTAAGGGCAAAGTGAAGTAAAGTTTACGCGTGTCTACCCTTCTTCGGGAATCACGAATTTCACTTTTGTAGGAACAATATAGTATATACGCTATAGAATGATTCATTCGGTACACATTGACTGCACACATCATGCATGTACACAGTCAGACGCTTCTAATGTACATTTTGAAATTAAAATGTATCAAAATAGAGTATACTTTGCATTAGGGAGTTAAAGGTGCATTGAACCGACTTCAATAGACATAGTTTTCATCGGTTGAGTCATATCGCAGGGGCAGTGGACACTTTGCCAGGTTCATGTTTGAATAATGTGTACACTCTTGAATCGTTCGTTTTTATTTAAATAACTTTAAATTAGTCGTAATTATTCAATTATTCAACAATTTATTCCAGATTTCACTCATATATGAAAGAATAACTGAATGGACGTTCCAAGACATATTTTAATAATGTTGTATTCATTACATCATATCCTAATAAATAACATGGTTTTTGTTTTCGATTGGTTCTAATTTCGTTGTAAGCCTAAAGGCATATTTCAACGAAAATATGAAATAAACAATTGTCCTGTGAAAACCTATTGCAGAAGCAATAAGCCTTTATCTATTTCAAGACAGTGGCGTAAGAGACCGTTTTTTCCTCTGGGCACTTCTCAGGGCCCCCCATAAGCTCCGGTGCCATAGGCTTAGCCAGTGAGCGCTCATATCCGTTACGCCACTGTGCCAGGCTTGAAAGCTTATTTGGAATCCTGAAAAAAGAAAACTGCTTCTATCATTACGGCTGAAATAAATTAATTAAAATACAACTATACACTCATCAATTAATATTTTATTTGCTTTATTAAAGTATTAAAATATTTCATCGATTGGCCAACTGTGTACATTTCATTAGATCGATACACTTATTTTGTGAAAGGCAACGAAGGGTTGTTAGCGTTTGAAAAAGAATCGATGATAGGAACTTGTCAAAAGCAATTATCTTCACTTGAAAGGAGAAGACTAGTATAACTGCTCTGAATTAGTTAAATCAATATTACTCAATTTTACAATTGAATGTCCTGTTGCATTTGAAAAGCTCAGATGTGAGGTCTTCATTTTATGACTCATAAATGTCTGTTTTATGGCAATATGGTGGCGAAGGGTTTTTCTAAAATCTACTCTCCTCGCCGGCCCTCCCCCCCCCCCCCCTTTGACAAGTGTGATGTACTGTACATTATAATTATATCATTTTTGTGATGTTAATGTGTGACTAAGAAGAAAATGATCTGTTTTTTTAAATAGTATAAACAGCGGATTTTCCGCATATCCACTGCCACAACCCACTCTCAAACTTTAGTAGGATGTACTGTACAAGATATTAACATTCTTCAAATTTGTTATGAGCTGCTTCATGTTACAGTTCATTAATTAAACAATGTTACCGTAAATGGGGAAGGGGTATTGATATACTGCATAAATCAATAAGCTCTGTCTACACTATCAAACTTCATGTGATATAAAAATGTGATGCGATCATATTTATGGTCATTGTACAGAAAAGGTCGGACGACTACACACAGGTTAGCAAATGAGTAGATATACCACGGGAATAAGTTTGAGATGAATCTGTTTATTAAACGTCTCATTCAATTCTACAAATAAATACAGAAAAGAATCATAAACAACCTTTAACCTTATACCATAGCATATAACCTCAATAATCATTTACAAATCTCCATACCAACATTCAATCATAAATAAACTGTTAAAAGCATAATCAAATATAAACAATACTAAGTATTAAAATACAGATACAATAATGTTTCTCATACACTTGTCATTAATGTTCTTGGTAACTTTCATCATAATACCACATTTTACATAGATTTTAACATGACTCACAACTTTGCCGGGCATAAATACTTCCAGATTATACAGCGTACAGTTTCTACAGTTACGTTCTCAGGTTAGCAAAAGCACATGAATAACTCCATAGCCTAAAACAATATAATTATATTCATTATGTATCAATATCCCTGCTTAACTCATACGTATAAACAAACCTCCATTCAGAACAAAAAGCAACTCTAATCTATAAATAATGTTAACCTACAGCAAAGTTAAGTCGACGCGAGGTCAGATACGAATCACTCATGCGTGACGGATCAAATTCAGAGTGAACATTCTTATGCAACCGGTCTATACCTAGAAATTCTAAGTTACATACATAGCATCTAAAGAATCAACATTATCATGTGAACCAATATATCGGATACTAAATTTAGCCTAAATATATTTTAGGAATATTACAAAATGTTTTGGTCTATTATCATAACAACCTTGTCTTATATAGTCTACCGTATCACTCAAAATGGCGGCTACCACGATGCAGCACATGTTCAAGATAAATCTCATAATTAAAGGCAAAATATCGTAACTATGACTAAACAAATAGTATCACATAAATATAATAAACTTACATTTATCATTGTAATTTACACAAGCAATCGTACGGAACAGATCACGGAAATATAGACGGAATTTCCGGACAGCTCAATTACACATGTCTACAGTAACTCGACTATAGCTGAACTGTACCACACAACCGTAGGTGGCAGCAAATATTACTCGATCGTATATAAGATTATCGCAATAATCCTACACTCCCCCCGATAATGAGGAAATCTCATTATAACAAAACATTTATAACATTTCAAAAGATCAACTAAATAAAGGCAACTACATGATACAAATACAATATCTCTAAACTAAGCAAGTCGTGTATTAAACTTAAACAGATTAATAATTTAATACAAAGAAACTAATCCATCTTAGCTCAGCTGTGATACTTCAATACAGTATAGCTTAATGCTTCCATTCCTCCAGTTTGATCAATTTTACGACTGGACGTTTGTATACCTTTTCTTTCATTTTCACATCCGCTACCCTTACTCGTCCATCTGCACTGGGATGAACTTTCAGTACTTCTCCTGTTAACCAATCTCCTCTCTGTGCTTGGTTGTCAACAACTAACACCTGGTCACCCTCCTTCAAGTTTTCTGTTTCTTTATCCCATTTCTGTCTGATTTGTTGACTTGGTAAATATTCCGATACAAACTTTTTCCAAAATAAGTCAATGATAAGCTGACTATGGCGCCATTGCTTCTTGCTTTTGATTTCTTGAGGACTGACTAATGAAAATGGTAAAGATGGGTCACGCCTACCCATTAACAGAACATTCGGAGTAACCGGATCAGCATCGGAAACATTGGATGATGCATAACCCAGCGGCTTTGAGTTCATTAGGCCTTCCACTTCAACTATCACTGTCTGCAACACAACTTCCGTTACTACTCGATCTTTCAAGGAACACTTAATGGCATTCTTCACCGACTTAACCTCTCTTTCCCAGACGCCTCCGAAGTGTGGTGCGTTGGGAGGATTAAATTTAAACTCTACCTGTTGTTGTGCTAGTTTCTCTTGCAAAGCTGGGCTCATAGCCTTGAAGCACTCATGCAATTCTCTTTCCGCTCCCCTGAAGTTTGTTCCACAATCGGAGTACAATTCCTTCGGGACTCCTTTGCGAGACACGAATCGTCTAAACGCCATGATAAAAGCATCTGTATTCATGTTATGAAGAATCTCCAAATGAACTGCCTTAGTCGTCATACACTTAAAAACTAATCCCCATCGTTTTTCTTGGGATCTTCTAACCTTCACCATCATAGGACCCCAACAGTCCATTCCAGTAGAAAAAAATGGTGGTTTACCAATTCTTAGTCTAGCTTCTGGAAGTTCTGCCATCTTAGGGGTTTCTGGTCCCTTCCTCCATTTCTGACATTCAATGCATTTACTTAATTCAGACTTGATTTGGCTTCTTCCCTTTAGGATCCAGTACTTTCTTCTTAAGTACGCGAAAACTTGATTAGGTCCTGCGCTGTGATTGAATACATTAGCATCCGCCCTTCTAATTAGCAATTTGGTGATGCGATGTTTCGGATCCAATAGTATTGGGTGAACATCCAAGTCTATTTTCTCTACATTTCTAAGCCGTCCTCCTACTCTGATCACTTCATTCTCTGCTTCCAACATAGGATCCAAGTTACATATACGGCTATTACTCTGGACACCTTTACCATTTCGAAGCAATTGTAATTCCTCTGCGAAACATTCTCTTTGTACCCTTCGCAAAAGTAGTAACTCAATGTCCCTGACTTTATAGACATCCAGTGCTGGTGAATCATCACCATAGATTCTCCTTCTATAGACTTCCAACATTTCTTCCCACGTTTCACAGTTATCAATCTCCACCTCCGGTCTCACTTGCTTTATCTCTACATTTCCAGTAAATTTTACAAGCTTTATTTCACTGTCATCGTCTTCCACTCTCAAATTCTCTTGTTCCCACTCATGCATTGGACTCTGCAGGAATGGCGGCCCTCTTATCCATCTTCCATTTAAGTTTGTCACTGGAATTCCCCTAGAAACATCGTCAGCCGGGTTTTCCACTCCGGACACGTGTCTCCAATTCTCAGGTTTCGTTTTGTTCTGTATTTCCAGTACTCTCGTACCTACAAATTGCTTATAGCAGCATGATGGCTTTTTTAACCAACCCAACACTATCATGCTGTCTGTGAAGAACAATACATCTGTTAATGGCAGCGATGATTCATCAGTTATAGATTTACCCATTCTAGCAGCCATAACTGCGGCTTGTAACTCTAGTCTTGGGATGGTCAACTTTTTTAGCGGTGCCACTCGAGACTTTGCAGTAACGAATCTTGTTTTGAATAAACCATCCTGCAGTCTCCATCTCAGGTAAGCACAGGCCCCATACGCCTTTTCAGATGCATCACAGAAAATTATCAATTGCGCGTCAGTAGAATTATCCGGAGTCAGACATCTTGGCAGCTTGATTTCACTTGCATTGTTGAGTTCTTTTAGTAATATTCTCCATTCTTGTTGAGTTTCATTAGGCAGGTCTTCATCCCAGTTAACACCTGACTTCCATAGTTCTTGCATCTTTATTTTCAGCTTCACAACCACTGGCGCCAAAAATCCAATTGGATCGAAAACTTGCGCAATCATACCCAACGCCTTTCTCTTTGTTACTACTGCATTCGTAATGTCATCATCTAGCTTCACCTTAACCTTCAGTGTATCATCCGCGTAGTTCCATGAGACACCCAGAACCTTTTGTTCCTTATCTTTTCTTTCTTCATTGTTTAGCGGTTTGTTTGATATCCATTCTTTGATATTAAATCCTCCGTTGCCTAACACGGCATCCATCTGTTTGGTTAGGGTTTTCGCCTCTTCGATCGTTGTCACCGAAACACATATGTCATCCATGTACGTCTCGTTCTTCAACACATGCGCAGCTCTTGGATACATTTCCTCACCCTCTTTGGCGGTTAACCTGAGAGCAGTTTGCGCCATTGCCGCAGCTGGCTTATCCCCAAATGTCAACACTTGCATAACATAGGTATCAGGATCTCGATCAGAATTAAGATCTCGCCACAAGTATCTGTGTACGTGCTGGTCCATTTCTGGTATCAGCACTCGGTGGTACATCTTTGAAATGTCCCCACAGACAGCAACTTCTCTTTCACGAAACCGCATCAGCACCCCACTCAGATTGTTCAATAGATCTGGACCTTTCATCCAGTACTCATTGATCGCTCCCCCCTGGCATCGGTTTGCCGAGTTGAATACAATCCTCACGGGTGTACTCTTATTTTCAGCCCTGACTACCGCATGATGTGGTAAGTAATGAACAGGTCCCTGATATAATTTCATTTCCGTATTGTTTAATTTGCGAGAAAATCCTTTTTTGACCATTTCCTCCATTTGTTTTTGGTAAGCCGCACCATGCTCCTTATTCTTCTTCAACCTTTTCTCTAAACCATTTAGCATTTTAATTGCTTGGCCTCTGTTGTTGGGAAGTTGAGATGGATCTTTCGCCCATGGATAGGGAATCAACCACTGATTGCCAACTTTCGAACTAGAGTCTTCAATTAGTTTCCCTTCCATGTCTTCTACTGCGCTAAGTCTTGCCTTACACTCACAATTTCCAACATCGACACCCATCGCTTCAACGGACCAAAAGTTGTCTAAATTGACTGGTTTGCTTACTTTCACATTCATAACCTGGTTAAACCTTGCATCCTTCTGGTTACCACCAAATACAGCCCATCCCAATGGCGTCTTCAATGCCACTAGGCCATTAGTCTTCTTGGTTTCTCCGGTCATCAAATAGGCATGATCGACTCCAATTAAGATGTCTATCGGCCCACCTCGTCTTCTCAGAGTATTCTTCATATTAAAAAATTTCTCTAAATTTTTTATGTTGACACTGTTCACATCGTTGATGGTCAGCATTTCTAAGGCTTTGATGTTGTGAACAGACGAATCCATTCCCTGCAACTTTATTTCACACAACCGTGACTCGAAGATTTCTTCCACGCCTCCTACTTTGGTTATTGCTGCAGCCACACTCTTTCCACCAATCCCCAATTTGTTGGCGAAATCCGTTCTCACAAAAGTTCCCTGTGACCCAAGATCCAGCATAACGTTTGCCACATGACTCCCATTTTTCCCAATCACTTCTACGTCTAGAACACACAGCAAAGGCTCCTTATCACCAATAACACTCACATGGCCGACACCAGCTTTCTTTGTTAAATGAAGAAGTTTGTGGTGATACCTGTTACAGTTGTTCTCGCCCATCTTTTCTCCACATACCTTTTTTCTTGAGCAATTACTCAGCCGATGGTTGCGTCCTGCTATCTTGAGGCAGGAAAAGCATGCATGATTAGATTTTGCCAGCTCGAATCGATCTTCTACTTTCATCTGGCTAAACTTCTCACACTCATCTGGCCAATGTGCATCAGACTTGCATATCCAGCACTTTGGAAACTTCTCTTTTGCAGAACTCTGTGAAGGAACTGAAGCATTAACGTTATTTACCTGGTGTTTCTTCTGTCTCGACTGTTGAACTTCAGCCGTAGCGTTGGTAGTGTTCCCAAACACTGGATCATTGATCTCCTTTGCCGATGCTTTGACAAACTTCACCACATCACTTAAGCCAGGTACAACTCCCTTTTCCTTCAGCTTGTAATTCGCTCCTTGCCATCGGTTCTGCAGGAATCTCGGCAACTTATCAATTATCTGCTTTAGACTACTCTGATTGTTAAGTTCATTAAGAAAACCTAAAGCTAACAGTGCTTCATGGCAGTTCTCCAGATCATCCGCAAAGTCGCCTAGCTTAGATGCATCAATTTTGGGCCGGTCCAATACTTTCCCAATCCATGCTTGCACAATAACGGCTGTGTTGCCATATCTGTCTTTAAGAGTTTTGCAAGCTGATTGGTACCCTTCATTAGGGGGCTTCAATACACAATACTGGATCGATTGTAACGCCTTGCCAGCGCACAAAGACATTAAAGTGTTTAACTTTACCTTGTCTTCTGGAATACCAGAGACAGTATTATTAAAAGAAGTAATAAATGCATGGTAATACAGTGGATCGCCTTCGTACTGCCTTATTGGAGTCTGTGGCAAAGTTAATGCTTTAAACAGACTTACTAAAGTGTTATCTACGTTAGATACACCAGTAGCACCACCACTAGAATCAGATGTATTATCTACATTATTAGACACATCATCGGATACACTAACATTAGGTATATTTTCTATCGGTACACTATCAGACACATTATTTGTTACATTACTTATAAGTACATCATCAGATTCATTATCTATAGATACGTTCTCTTGGATTACCTCATCCCTTGTTACTTCAAATCTTGCCATTGCGGTCATGAATTGATCCTGGCAGTGATTCATCCACTCTTGTTCTGTCTCGTATTCCTCTTCATCATTTATCTTTTCGACCAAACTGTCATGGGACTCTTCTACAAGCTCAAACCGCGTCTTTGCTTTTGCCTTCGCAGTGGAAATCTCCGCTTCAGAAGCTTTCCTTTCCATTAAATGTGATAACTCGTTTATCACCCTCGTGAGGTTCCCCTTCCGGTTCCTCCTGTTTATCCGCAGTTGGTCAATCGTAGCCATCGTTGCTCTTCTCTGGTTAGCAGCAGTTAATTGAATTGTACAGAAAAGGTCGGACGACTACACACAGGTTAGCAAATGAGTAGATATACCACGGGAATAAGTTTGAGATGAATCTGTTTATTAAACGTCTCATTCAATTCTACAAATAAATACAGAAAAGAATCATAAACAACCTTTAACCTTATACCATAGCATATAACCTCAATAATCATTTACAAATCTCCATACCAACATTCAATCATAAATAAACTGTTAAAAGCATAATCAAATATAAACAATACTAAGTATTAAAATACAGATACAATAATGTTTCTCATACACTTGTCATTAATGTTCTTGGTAACTTTCATCATAATACCACATTTTACATAGATTTTAACATGACTCACAACTTTGCCGGGCATAAATACTTCCAGATTATACAGCGTACAGTTTCTACAGTTACGTTCTCAGGTTAGCAAAAGCACATGAATAACTCCATAGCCTAAAACAATATAATTATATTCATTATGTATCAATATCCCTGCTTAACTCATACGTATAAACAAACCTCCATTCAGAACAAAAAGCAACTCTAATCTATAAATAATGTTAACCTACAGCAAAGTTAAGTCGACGCGAGGTCAGATACGAATCACTCATGCGTGACGGATCAAATTCAGAGTGAACATTCTTATGCAACCGGTCTATACCTAGAAATTCTAAGTTACATACATAGCATCTAAAGAATCAACATTATCATGTGAACCAATATATCGGATACTAAATTTAGCCTAAATATATTTTAGGAATATTACAAAATGTTTTGGTCTATTATCATAACAACCTTGTCTTATATAGTCTACCGTATCACTCAAAATGGCGGCTACCACGATGCAGCACATGTTCAAGATAAATCTCATAATTAAAGGCAAAATATCGTAACTATGACTAAACAAATAGTATCACATAAATATAATAAACTTACATTTATCATTGTAATTTACACAAGCAATCGTACGGAACAGATCACGGAAATATAGACGGAATTTCCGGACAGCTCAATTACACATGTCTACAGTAACTCGACTATAGCTGAACTGTACCACACAACCGTAGGTGGCAGCAAATATTACTCGATCGTATATAAGATTATCGCAATAATCCTACAGTCATGATGATGTCATATCACTATACCATATTTGGGAATATCACTATCATATTGGGCACAACACTTTTTTGTCAAACTATCAATCTAACAAGATTCGCCTTGGTATGAAATGGTGCGTGCCTTATAATAGGACTAGATTAAAATAGTTCCAATCTCAAATTATTCATAATTCCGCCACCCCCCCCCCCCCCCACCCTCAATCAATGAAGGCAATTTAATTATACGACATCTATATATGAAAACTAAAAAATTACCTTTTTTAATATAAAAAGTTATTTAAAATTGCAACAGTCGCCAACATCTATTTTATATATCATTCGTATCAAGCCCAATTTTGACAGGCATAGTTGAATTACCCCTTCCGTTTTCCATGGTTATTTTCTTAGTATGAAACGCCAACAATTGCAACAGTTGCAAAATAACTCAGAAACTGTTGTAGGCCTGCTCTCTTTGACATATTGTTCGAATCAAGTCCCAATTGCTACAGTAAATTAATTGAGCTCGGGAGTACTGACAGGCCTTCCGTTTGACTCCATATAGATCTAGGCCTGTCCCCCGGTGGTTTGTATTTTCGTTAGTAATTTAGAAATAATTTCAATTTGAGTCGTAACACCTTATTCATACTGGGTAAACGTTTAGACGCGACGGATAATATAACACGGAAAGACTAGAAATCTATAGCCTTTACTTTGCGTGAATAAATTGATTAAATGCTAACATTTTCGAATGCGGCTTTATAAATATTGGCATGCAAAACAGTGAAAATGTTTTTGTGACATTAGAAGTAGGCCTTGTCCTTTGTGACAGGTTTGTGACAAATTCAAGTAGAAAATGAATTTTAAAGGCTTTATGTCTGATGTGTAGGACCCCTTAAACAATTACAAGTAATGGTTACTATATTAGAACAGTCACAGTGTGCTGTATTTTAATAACATAGGCCTACAGTGGCCTATGATGTACTTAAGCCTTTATTTTCTACAGCGCACACACTACACTAAACACATTATTGACAGATACAGATGCGTCCGACATGTGACGAGCTCTCATATGCAAATTTACAAAATATTGAACATAATTATTTAAATTAAAGTCAATTTACTTGCATAATGCGTCAATATGATAATGACAGAAATACTGAAAATAACACGACGGCAGGAAAACAATTTGTACATGCAAATTACAATTTTAAACTCGCTTCACAAAAATAATTTTAGATAATTCGAAGAAATTTCAACGAAACCAGCGCGATTGTCATAACGTATTTGACTGGAAACATAGAGATATTATAGTGCATATCTCTATGCTGGAAACAATACGCCTAGTCAATTGTCATGGTGTGGAGTTTACAACGCGGGACATCCTAATCAAATAAAAATGTTCTTTGATGTGGCCGCATGATCAGTGTTCGATTGAGGTCATTTTAATTCAAGTGAACGATTCTTAATTGCGTTTGACACCCTTGTTAATGCTGGTTTGGTCAATACATGTTTTATCGCTATACCGGACAGGCGTGTTGTTGCTCTAGGCTAAAGCGGTGTAATCGTGTGTTGTGGTTACAGATTATTATATTGATAATATTATAATACTGTAACATATTGATAAGTCAGGATAAGTAGGCCTACTACATGATATGTAACAGGCAATACAAATTAAACAGTATTGTATTTCGTACACATTACAAATTCGAGTTCGTTTCAGTCTCTGATTTTAGAAAGCTCATGTGGGTGACGCTAATTTGGAGGAAGAAGGTTGGGAGGGATCAGTCAGTCATTTCACACTTTTAACTGTCTTATTTGGTCTTCACTCCGGCACACCAATGTACTTTACGTATGATTTCATAACCAAGCGAATACAGGAGAGCCCATGGGGGACTCTATTCAGGACACAGCCCTACGTTTTAAGGGAAGGGGCCACATTCACGTGAAACGAACGAGGGGAAATTGTTAACTTGTCAATACTTATTAAGGAGAAACTCCTATAAAAGGACACTTTGGGTCCTGAAGGTATCCCCTTAATATAAATTATACAGAGGCCTAAATGGGCACACCGGATGAACTATCACCAGCCTCGTTATCACAACAGAGTGCGCATTATACTTTAAGTTAAAAGCACCTAAGGGCCTTCGTAGTAAACGAATATTAATAACAATTATTTTTATTTAATTTATAAATGATTGACATCATTATTATGATAAATTTGTAGTCAATGTTATTTGTCGTTTATTATTGGGGTGAAACGTTCATGATAGCGTGGGGGCCAACGCAAACTATTATATTGATAGTGACAACTGATAGAAAGCGGAATTACTAGACTGTTACACTCTTTTGATTTTTTGTAATACCGGTAATTGTCGTTTCGGCATAAGCCTTTACCTTTAGTGCTGTGATACGGTACGGTAGTAATTTCGTGTAAAAGTTTACAGGCTAGAGCTTCTACCCCATGTTTCCTTATGTGCATTCTTATTAAAAAGTCTGTTATAAAACCCCTAGGTTCCCAGTATGTAGGCCTACTTACCGAATTGCATCATAATTCATATGTATAGAAATATTGCAGGAAATTTCACTTTTAAAATCCATGTATACCATTTCGTAATTTGTTTTAATGACTCGATATGATTACTATCAGTTTGGTGGTTTGTTGAAGCCACTTATAGCGTTTTTTACGATGTACTTTACGAGTCTGAACCGTGGAATAGGTAACATTAAGTTTACCCTTTCTCATTCTTTAACCAATCATTATTTAAAACATTTCGGTCATTCACCACACCTTGTGTATATATTTAAATACTTTATATCATGTTGAATATTTTATATGTTACACAATTAAAAAGTATAAACATACTACGCGTAATGTAATACTCATGATCGTATACTTCATCGCGGAAATAATGACGTAGAACACATTAAATCTTCGGTTACACATGAAGACGAACATAACACGCGCGCGTACTAAAAACGTTCTATTTTCATCAACGTTTGAACGCGCGCCTAAATGTCAAGTTTATTTACCCAAGAGACATTTTTATAGTGTATTGCGGATAATAGAATATGCCACAATGGCGTCAGTCTTTACAAATTGCATGTATCAATTTTTAGCCTAAATTCTGGTTGTTTGGCGAGCAATCAGGTGTGTTATCTTGTCGCAATATTTGCCAGGCAGTCATAACATTGTGTATACATTTATATTAGTATAATTAGGGCCAATATAGCTGCCAATTTCCCGCATAACATAGTCACGTTATCAATAAGTTTATAACCTTCAGAGCCATCTCGTAAATTAGCAAATACCTGACTTATCATATTGGGCCTCCTAATAATAATTGTATCGTCTGGGTAACCAGTGAGGTGTTTTATACAATACAAGGGCTGAATACTTTAGGCCTAGGCCTAATTTTGGCTAGGCCGTTTATGCCAGACCTTATAACTCAATCGCATCGTTTTTCCCCCCAATGTTTGTGTTATCGACCTATAAACATGACATTTCAGATCTTATTAATAAGAGGCCGAGGCCTAGTTTAAATGCCTGTATAATATTCAAATGCATGTTATAGATGTCGGTTTATATCGTGCTTGAACGTAGTGTACCGTACATAAATGTCAAACAAATTATGTTTATAAATATAATACAAAAACGTAGGGGCACCATGTATTCATTCCAACACCATCTTATATGTCTATAACGAATTGGTACCGTGTAGGAAGTGGATAATTGTACTCAGTAGACGGAAATAATCTATAATTTAATAATTCAATGTCGCTTGTTTATTATTGGTTTAAACATGTACTTATAAGCAGTCACGCTATGTAAATTATGTTTTATACGTAAGTCTGTCTATTTAAAAACATGAAAGTTGAATGTGATCTGCGCTATGTTAATTTAATCCACCTGTTTCTCTATGGAATATAATGCTATGCTCAGATTAACACATACAGTAGAAGCCATCCTTAGAGACACCCTTATTCAGATATACCCCGCTATACCTACCCATAGGGACATTTTTCCGTAAAACGAACGAGGGAAAATATCAGTTTAATACTACGGCTAAATTTAGGGACACTTTGTTAGGTCCCGAAGGTGATCCTTAATACTAGGGGCTCTATACTTTATCAGTGAAATACGAATTAAATTGCTTCTATTAATTAAACATACGTACTTTTTGGATCAGCTTAATTTAGAGGGTTTACACAATAAAATATTTAAATACTGTAAACATAATATTTCACCTGTTCGTTAAAACGTAGAAATGTCCCGTTAATAGCCCATAGTGATGTACGGTACCCTGAATAGGGGTGTCCCAAAGGATGGGTTCTACTCTATTTAAATATGTCATAGCACTTGAACAGTTACCACTATTTTGAAATAGGCTTACTTACATCCATGAAGCGTATACCGTCGTGTCTTTAACAGCCACAAACAAAACCGTTAAGAATAAAATCCAATATTTTCCAAAAATCCATGAAGTTCTTGTGAGTAGCATTGTGTTTAAATTAATATGTCCAATATAAAAAAGAAATTCTATGTAAGTATATCACCTAATCTTCCACATTATCTGATCCGTGTATATAATCGGGGCAATATGGTGGCCTAGCTAGCTCTGACACTGTCAACAATCGTGCGTAACTGACTATGGGTGTTTTTACCGTGTGGTATATTATTTTACAGACAAAGTTTACGGCCAATGAGTACTGGAATTTCATTGGTCAACTTTGTCAATAGGTTCAGCCAATCAGAGAGAGGTTAGTGTATCGCCTGCAATAGGAAACTCTCTGTGTGGATAGTTGGAGGAAAACTAGAAACATTGGTTTCTCTAAAATATTTAAATACAGCATTGAGACTATCACCACATCGTATGGGCTTAATATGAGATTAATAATAGATAATGTATGCAATGTAAAACTGAATGTAATTTATCAATTCAAAGTATATTCATGTATTACAGAGCAGTTGATTTAAATAATTTACCAGTGACTGTACGTCAATCGTGTGTAGGCCTAGCTATACATAACTATGGTCTTAATTGTGCGCGTTAAAATCTTGATACTCTTACGGGTTTCGTACGCGCGCATCGACTTTGTGTTTTCCTGGTACGGTGTCATGCGTATTCGACTGCTCTATTTAAAAAATTCCTGTTGCAAACTGAGCAGTGCGAGTAAATCACTTCGAAATGCGAGGGACCAGTCGAATACATCTACTGAACTAAACATTACTACATTTGGATTTAGTGATTTCTTATTTTTTTCGATAAAAGACAAATTCAAATTCAATTGACCTAACGCGATGTCCAGTCTAACTGACGAAAGCAGACGTAGGATAGGAAATAGTCTTCAACTCGTAACATATCATCAAGATTCAATGTGGCCTTATTTTATTGTGCTTCATTAAAGGAGGAAATTAATTAAAACCGAGCCTATCTCAACTAAACTCATTTAGACGATGATATACAATTTAATAAAATTAAAAAGGACATGTTTTTAGCGGTCATAAGCTTTTACTAAAAATGTGTTTGTCAGTAAGATTGTTCATATCAACTTTCCGGATTCCTTTTTACACCCGTGTAATAGGCCTGAACTGAAATACGTGGCCGTTCAAACTAGTTTGACAAAAAAAGAACCTGTGATGTGCCCAAATATGGTAGTGATATGCCCACATATGGTAATGGTATGACATAATCAAATCAAATTTTCTTTTCACATAAAATTTGATAGTGTAGACAGAGCTTTATACATGTGTGCATAACCTGTAGTGTAAATGCTGATCTGGTCTTATCATGCAACATGTCTAAAATATGTTTCAATGACCATGAATACTTATGTTTTGATAGTTCATTTGCCTATATGCGACTTCTGCAACAAATGAAATGTGATTTTCCAATTTATTGGCGGCCATTTTGGATTTTGGCCGCCATCTTGAAAAATAAATTACGGCCAGAGTGGCTCCTAGGAAAAAATCAATTGGTAGGTCCCAACGAAGCTCCATGCCAAATTTGGCGATTTTGTCCACCGTGTAACGATTTCCTCATTTTTTGTTGTTAAGGCACCTGACTATAAGAGGAATACACCATGGAGGACCTCCATGAATACACTATGCTCTCCTGTTTCGTAGGCTTCTTGTCACACTGTACAGAAGACACCCGTATGTTTGCTGTTATGTTACTTGTACAGAGGCCCTTTTGTGTTACAGTATTCTTTTACACATCTGTGCCGCCAATTTCCTCTTCTCACAAGCAAAACATGAGAATTACGAGTGCTATAAAAAATGAATAATTGCATGTGCAGTAAAAGACATTAGCTCGGCTCGTGAATGTTTACTGGTTTTGCCTGTGGCTATCACCACTTTAAAGAGTAAGGAATGTTTAAGTATTTACCCAGCTTACGTTCATAAAATACACACATCTTTATTGCACCTTACAAACATAAGAATGTAATACAGTAGGCCTAACTGTAGGCCTTCTTAGGGACCTTAATAGATACTCGATCTAAGGAGCGTTCTCTCTGTAGGCCTACCCACCACAATATATTTAACGAAGCTTTTGGACAAAGTAAAAGAAAAGATCAGTCCTTTTTTACTTTAGTTCTGTCTACACTATCAAACTAGTTAAACAAAAAAAGGTGTGATGTGCCCAAATATAGTAGTGATATGCCCACATATGGTAGTGATATGACATCATCATGTCCATTTATGGGCACATCACATTTTTTGTCACATAATCTTTGATAGTGCAGACAGAGCTTTACACCATCTTCCCTGAAAGCATGCTATGACATGGATAAACTGTCCTGACCTGTGTAAGCTTCGTGGCAAGGAGAAAGAAAATGTTATGTCATCCTAATTTGTCATCAAAAATATTATACTTTTTATAATTAATGATGATATCAGAGGATGCGCCTCGTGTCGAAATTGCCAACAAACTTGTTAAAAACAAATCATCTTTCAATCATTTTCAATCCTCTCTTCCGCTTACTGTTTATTAATACACAGTCGGCTTTTCAGTCATGTAGGTAGGTCTGTCTGTCGAGGTCATCATTCATCTTTAAATTAAAGACGTATTGAATCATAACAAGAAAATCCAAGGCACGTATGAGAAAGATATTACCAGGGGCCAAAACCAGGTTTGCTAGGCGTATGTTCATTTCTTGTTAGTAGGGCTAATAGATAGTTAGTTTTAAAGTATATGCGAAACGGAAGCCTGTGATTGCCAACCAATCGTTCACACAAAAGCCGTAAAATTGGCATCAGATTTTGAACGCGCGTGTGAAATTGCTGTGTCTCTTTGAGGCATCTTATAACAGTGTGATGTACATATTCCGAAAGTTAATTATTAATGATAATATAGGTATTAGGCCAACCTATAATGATAAAACGTAAATTTACTAAACAAAACCAGATTTTAAAAACTTAGGCCTATAAGTATAATCATAACAAAATTACAAAATGATTCTTGCAAAAGGCATCGTCATTGCCAACAATGTTTCAGCGTCTGATGTGCGTGGTAGTTTTGTTTTCAAAGGTGAAACAACAGATTTTGACCTGTTTTATGTCAATCATATCAATTGAGTTACACCTGTAAAAAACAATATCCTGTGTATGTACAAATTAATGAACAAATTCAACAACGCCTGATACTTTAAATATAGGCTTCAAGGAGGTAAAGCTTGGTACCAAGACGTCGTGATTCTGACGGGACCGGAGCGTGCCAGAAGGCGTGGCCTCTGGCTACAGACAACCGTCAAAATCAATTGAACTTGGCCTAGCGTTGACGAAAGTTGATAATCAGCCTTACCCTCTGAAAGTCATATCTTAGATGAGATATGAAGATTATTGGTAAAACTATGCGCTACGTGTGTTGATTGAGGTTTATTTTATTAATGAATTTTAATTAAGACCGTGATCGAACCTGTTAAGGTTGAAACCTTTCGAGGAATCCGCAATACGAAACTTGGTCTAAAGTAATTAAATTGGAATTAATCACATTTAAACCACACTTATTGTAACACATTGTATCTAGTTACAGACGCGTATTTAATCCTAGAAACTACAAATTACACTATCAAACTTTATGTGACAAAAAAATGTGATGTGCCCATATATAGACATGATGATGTCATATCACTACCATATTTGGGCATATCACCACCATATTTAAGCATATCACTACCATATTTGGGCACATCACAAACTATTTTGATATTACTGCGTGGTGTTCTTCACTACCGTACGATTTTAACTAACTACTACTTACATTCAGACTTGTTATAGGCCTACACACACACATATATGATAATACAACTAGAAAATAATTGTTTTATACAGCGCATAACTGTTTTATTAATTCTGATAACTAATAAAAAGTAGAACAAACTAATTAAGATGCGAATTAAATGATTTCACGGATCTTTGTTTTTAAATCAAGATGTTAGAATTACTTCTGACTTTTTAATGAAGTTTACTGAATCAGTGGATGTCCCGAGGGCGGGCTAACGGTTTATTTAAATGAATATATCACTCAATATACTGCTAATTTTATCTCTTTGATAAACAAACTTGACAAGGTGAAGTATTTTATAAAGCAGATTTTTTTCTAAGAAAACCAAAAATCCAGAATAAATAGATCGATTTGTTCCTTAATGAGACTATGAGACGCCAAATTATTCGATCAATCAATTCCAATTAATAACTTCATTACTATTTCTGAATGTGTTTTTTTTTCGGTACCGTGGTTTATTGGCATAGTTTGACCAAAGGCTTGGGTATTGTTCCTCATCTTCAATAAAGTATTAGAGAAATAAATATAAGTAATTGTGTATACTGTTATGCCAGGGAAAATTTTGAATGCAATTTCACTACCTGGTTAGGCGTCACTAATTTTGAAAAGTACTTATTAGAAACTATAAAATATATAGTCATAGTGTTATTAGTTATCCATGGATAACTGTAGTATTGTCTAACTTTATTTATCCATATATAGTTCCTCACTTATCGAATGGTTATATAGGACCATTATTTACCAAGTCAATTGTACCTGCTCCTCTTACAGATACTATAAATTGGTCGTCCTACAAGTGGCCTTAAATTGAACATAATCAATATGTTAGTTCTGTGATGTTTTATGGTCGTTTCTAGACTAAATTACTCCGGTATCTGAGCGTTATAACGGGTCTTACTGGACCAATGGCACCGTGTGTTTACCGACAGGAGACACTGTGCGTCACACTCTGCCGAAACACTATTTACTGCGGTGTGATAGGAAATTAGGTTTGAATTCACGATGTGTATTTTAACCAAAGAAATGATGATTGTAAACAACATTAACTTCCCAAAATCACGGTATACAACAGGTTCGAAAAATAACATTATTTTTATTGAGGAAAAGGAATCAATTACATTGTGAAGACAATTTAAGACATATACATCAACGGAAACTAATTAGGCCTAAGCTTTGGGTGAGAGAGAAAACAAAAACTATAATACATTGTTCGGTGGGAATTCATTAACATTAGTTTGTCGATAGGCCTATTAATACCGTGGTTGGTAGAATATCAAATAGCTCGTTGACGCGTGGTTCACTCTTTGTCGCGGTGGTTCAATTTCCGAGAGGCGCTTCATAAAACCAAGGAAATTTGTTCACTATTTATCAAGATTTACCTATTGAACTTCGCAATAAAAATAACAATCATGGCAAAAATGTGCACATTTATACATAATTATGCATACATTATACTGTTAAATTATTTAGGCCTAAAACAGTGCTCATATTCGGAACATGATCTCATAATCGCGTCGAGCATAGCTCATCGGCGAAATTTTCGAATTTTTAGTTGTATGAAAAAATGTCTCTGGCGGGATTCGAACCTGCGACCACTCGCTTACAGGGTGAGTATCATACCACTAGACCACAGAGCCATACATATACATATTAAACCGTTTTAATAATTTCGCCCATAGTAAAACAAATACAAATTTCCGACAGTTTTCATCGCTTGACTAGGTCGCATCAATGTTACTGCTGTCCGAACTTTCTGCAACAGCTCTTATCGTCTGCTGCCATCGATATGTATCTCATCCGATATATCCGATAATTACATAATTATCACGCTCTAGTTTTAGACATATTATTTGATACATTGAAAAGACCCTAATTAGAAAATAAAACAATAAAAAATTTGCATAAACACACTAATAAAAGTACTATTTAAGCCCATGATGATTGTCAATATCAATAAGTATCTTTCTGTCCATTTTTTTAAATCGTCTATATCGTTAATAACAATAACTTCTATGACAAATTGGCAAGTCCTAAATATAGTTTTATGAAATTAATCACATTTTAACATCGAACGCAGATGTATAATAATGAACACCCAAGGTTATAATAACTGTGTAATGATTAGATTTATTTAACAGGCAAACAAATTAGATATATTTACGCAAATCGACCTGATACGCCCATCATAATTGTCATATTTAGGCCTAACCAATACTTCAATTAGGCCTAACTGTAATTGATGTGAACGCACTGCAGAGTGTGTGCACTCGGGGACTATCCTGATGCAGATCGCTGTGTGGCGGCTGAATGATATCCGTCGGAATGTAAGTCATTTACAGGGGTTAAGATAGTGGAAATGTGATAATTATGTCGATACTAATAAAATATATACTAATTGTATTAAAATAGACGGCGTAGGCCTGGATAGAATGACTGTATGATCAAGTTTTCTAGGGCGTGGAAAGAACAAATCAAACAAGGCCTACTTCAACAAGATATTGTTGATATTTTTTACCCTAAAATAATGAAATAAAAAGCTAAGCATAAGCAAAGTTAACCAACAATGTAGAACTGTATATATTGATATTCTTTTCGTTGTATTTATTTTAACGTATTGACTGAGACGTTTTTGTAGGCATATTTGTTAGTAAAAGTAAGTCAGAAAATAATTGATTCAATACATTTCAGTAGGCTTATGTTTGAGCAACCCAGAAACAAGATGCTGAGCTCCGAAGATTAAAGGGTTTATCTGTGGCTGCGACACGATCAGTTCCTTAACAGACACTGCGCCGCGGAGAATATTAGTATCTGGTGGTATTTGTCGCTGTAAGACATAAGATCAAAGGACTGTATCAAACAAGGCCTACTTCAACAAGATATTTGGTCTTGGTTTGAGTATTGGTAGTCTCTGTTAGATTTACTGCTAATACGGATAGGCCATAACGTGCCTACTGTAATTGTTGTTGACAGAGAAAGAATGTATTTTGCTGAGGTTATTGCAGTGGACACGAGCTATATACAGTTCTTAATTTTGAAGGGGTGGTCATGCCCAAGCGTCCTTCATAGAAAAGATTTCCGGAAACAAGTATTTACCCGTCTGTCTACAGATAAGAGGTTTTCATTTTGGAAATAAAATGGGTTTCATTAGGATGTACATTGTAGGGTGTACATTAAATTGACGTGGCCGAGAGGCAAATTTGTACTGCATCCTATTCATTGTGCCAAATTTATTTCTAGATAAACAGACAATAAACATAATATTTTAACATCTGAATCTTGTTGGGGACAAAATATTCGTTAATTACTAGGCATTGGAATATTTTCAACTGAAAATCAATTTTAGCTTTAACAGACATTCGGTGGTTTAATATAGAATAAATTTGGGATTACAGAGAATGATTATGATTATATCAGGTTTCCGCTTTTGGCTATTTCATCGGTCTAAATTGTGATGTGCCCAAATGTGGTAGTGATGTGCCCAAATATGGTAGTGACATCATCATGTCTATATATGGGCACATCACATTTTTGTTATCACATAAAGTGTGATAGTGTAGACAGAGCTTAATATAGAAAAAATCTTCCTTCCTTTGCCAACAATGTAAAGTTTCTATTACCGTATATGTCTTTTATCAAGGCCCTAATATTTTTGAGCCGGGAATGGATTCCCAGCATTAATATTAATTACACTCTGAATAAATTCCTTCATTTTATAATTTTGATAGTTCCCATGGATGCATATCATATACAGCTGTTATTTTGTACATTGGTCAGAAGTATTTCGATGATAGGTTTTTTGTTTCGTCTGTCATTCCATACTTCATCGTACGTTTCCATTCATCAACATAACAAGATATAAGTTTGTTTTATATGTCAACATTTTATACATAGATTACATACAGCTGTCAAAATATATCATTTATTACAATTCAGTTCTCATTTATTCTATATTTCAATAACTTTTTTTATAAGGATATGAAATTAAACATTATTTTGTTTGCTGAAATATTTAATTTTCATATTAGTCCTATCGCGGAAAAGCTTGGTTCCCATTCTAGGACGCAACGCAAAGACGTAGCCACAACGCAAGCAAATTGACCAATCAAAAGCAATGGATTGTGATTGGTCAATTCGCTTCCGTTGCGGCTTACGTCCTTGTGTTGCGTTCTAGTGGGGTTTCGTTTCCTCGTGTAATGTTTCTATAAATAGAAATAATTATATTTCATAGCATTCAATTTCAACCGGAATTTATTATTGAAAGAAAAAAAAATATATCGGAAGTATTTGTTTCAGAGGTGTAAGGCAGTGACTGATCCATAAGTTTTAGTTAGGCGAGGCGCTTACGGAATAGGACGAAAACTCCATATAAAACCAGATGACAAAGTACCCTTCCGGACACATAACAATTATAGGTCTATTATTAACGTGCCTGGTACCAAAAACAAGAGATATTCACAGCTTGTGTTGTTGACTATACGATAGACGTTGGTTATACCCTGAAAAATCATTCACCCACATAGGCCTACCCTTGGTCGTCATGCCATGCCGTGATCAGTGTATAGTTAAAACATATTTCTTTTATGAAGGATGCAAACTAGGTCTATTGGTTTATGATTTGTTGACACATCTATTGATATTGTCATTATGTCATTATATTTAATAGTCGTCAGCTCACTAAAAAGGCATACATACACACCCCCGGGGAATCTTATCTTAACGAACGAACAAGAACTTTCTATGATCTTTCCAGCAATTGTTCAACATATCTATAAACAAATTCTATGACAAGCTGTATAGAATGCACCAATATAAGGCTATTATATCTGTCGCAGTCAGAAGGCTATAAGAGTTATTAAGAAATATTAGTGTTATCACAAATCATGACTTATTCATTTCCACTTTGTATTTCCCGCGAGTACGTCTTTTGGCGGCACGCGTATGCTGTGTGTGTTTGGAATTTGTAACGTTCAATTACTTTAAATATCTACAATTCACGCAGAATCATAAAAGATATAGTTTTATAGTATTAAAACATAGGCCCTAAAGTCGAACCCCTCCTTTGGGACTACTCTTTTTAAGGGGACACTTTTCAGTGAAACGAACGAGAGCAAATAATACCCCTAATAAACGAGTGTCTCCTTTACAAAGACGATTGGGAAATCAGTCACTCGAAAGTTATTGTAATTCAATCAAGGTTTAATTACTCCTCATTTGTTTTAACTTCAATTGTCTGAGAAACAAAAATTAAAATTATGTTTTCAAGAAGACATACGTACGTAAGGCATAAATTACGCGATGGTTGTGAAGTACGCCTGCATACAAATAGGTTAAAAATAAAGTTTAATTTCTTAGGCAAATTACAATTATATTTATTTCATTTTATGCGTTGTATGTGTTTATTTATACGGTACCGTTCTTATTTTGTTTTAATTATTATTATTATTTTAGGGGTCATTGTAAGACAAGTTTTACTTCTAATTTTGATCCCTAAACAATCATTACTGATATTTCCCGTTTTATATTGGTGTTTAGTGTTTAAATCAATTTATATGAATTACCATATTAATTTAATTATCACTTTGGGTAATAAATGATTATAAATAAAACCGTTAGTCCAAATTTCTGGGCCCTATCTGAATAGACTATTTAATAAGTTCAGGTCTGTTCAGCCTGCTGCTGGGAGCTTGTTAGCCTCCGATAGTGCGTTTGTATCGCTTTTATTTTGGTGGTATAAAGGTACAGGTAGGAATACAAAATAGTGAAAGGATAAGAAAGTTCATATTAAGCTTGGTTCCCACTAGAACGTAACGCAAGGATGTAAACGCAACGCAAGCGTTTTAACCAATGACAAGAGATGTTATAGACAGTTAGCAATCACAAGCGAATAAGCCATCGCTTGTGATTGGTCAATTCACTTGCGTTCCGTTACGTCCTTGCGTTGCGTCGGTAGTGGCAACCACGCTTTAGTGTTATGTACCTAGGGTACACTTATATTGAAACTAAAGATTTCAGAAAAAAAAATGTACACTATTTGTAATCTTTAAAAAACTTCTTATTTTAAATGCCAATAGTATTATCATCTATTATAATTATGTGTTACTGCATAGGGAATAGGCTCTAGACAATTTTAAAAGATGCTCTTATTAATAGTGACTGTAGAAAATATTGAAGATGATATGTAGACAATTATAAAATAAATACTGCCTAATGATGTTTTGAAATAAATAACGATGTTCCTTAAAAGGTAGAATTTCTTATATATCGTGGGAATTTCCTGTCGATGTTAATCAACTGAGCTAAAAAAATCAGTTTTATATCTGGTTTTTGACGTTATCGTAACACGTACGCGCATGGATAATCATATTCATAATGTTGCAGAATTATCGAGAGAGGGCGTCGTAAAATCAGACGATAATTCACCTGTTTCGACAATGAACTACTGACCAATCAGAGACAATATCCACTGTTCATCCTTCCCGCCGCCGCCCGCCTATCAAGCAACATCGGACGTACGAACGATATGAAATAAAAAGAAAATTGTAAGTTTTAAACATTAATTGAACTGATGTGTTTGGCTGATTTTAAGGCTAAAGAAGAGTGCACGGTTTTCACGATTATGACCTATCTACAAAGTTGATTAAAACGTCGCCATAATAGGCCAATCACTCTAATCCTGAGTACCTACTAACTGCCACCAGGCCTAGCCTAGCCCGAGCAGTAGGCCTACCTAGGCTAGACCTAATAGGTCTACTGTATAGGCTGACCTCCTAAACCTACTTACGCTAGGCCATCTTACATATTGTAATCGTACGTTTTAGGGTTAGTGTTTATAATACATGTATGTAGGCCTAGAGAGAGCAGCTCTAGGCAAGAAGAGGTCTTTTCAACCTCAGGGTCAGGGAAGAGTGAAATTACTTAATTTTACTCTTCTCTGTACTACTGTAGGCTTGGGCATAGTGTTAAAACAAACAGCATCGAGCAGGGTCTGCTTTGAAATTAAGTGTTGGTGGGTAACAACATCAACAGTGTTATAGTAATGATTATATTGTATTTACATTTACATGTATTGTATGAAATCACAGATCATCATATTCACTACTTTTAAAATTTATTTTTCTTATAAAATGTTCCTGTAAGTAAGGCATTCTTGTTCAAGTACAATTTAGCACCTAGTTTGTTCACTGTTTGATAAAGCATATTTTGTCATTTCTATCCATCAAAAAACATTTTTCCCAATTCTCATTACAAATATCATAATTCTAATAAGCCTAAACTTTTCTTCAGAAAATCAAATAATTTATCTTTACATGCATATATTTACATAATTTACAAAGAAAATTCTATACTAATTTAGTTACACTATTTACATACTTAAGTCATTTATGTAACTTATAGGATAGTCAATTGACTATGTTTCAGGGAGATTGCATAAATAATATTTATTAATCATTATACAACGAATAAATAATTTCTTGAAAAAATTCATCTGGTTTCAAATAATTAATTTTTTTTTTTCCTTTTGGTAAACCATAAAAAATAGAAATAGCGAAAAGCTGAAACAAGTGGTGGTGGCGCTAGACAACCCGAGACACAATAAGTGATGATAAATAACCAATATGTCACTCTCGTGAACAAGGCTACCGATGCTAGAAGCCAAAACATAGCGAAATATTAAGTCTGTTTTTTAAGGTTTACCAAAAGGAAAAAAAAATATAAGAATAAATAATTTAAATTACAAATAATTGGTAAAACACGGAAAATCAAATAAATTAGGTTACGATGTCAAGCACCTGATATGGATGACCTTTGTAGTTTCCAAATTGTTTACATTTATTTTCCCAATTTTTACAACTGTTGATTTAGTATTTATGAGGTTAGAATAATTTGGTTGTGGTAACAAAATTGATACAAGGAATTTACAAACACAACAGGTTATCATAAATAATTACAGTGATATCACATGGGCTTTAATCATCTTTAAAAATCCTGGATCTGCCCCTAAAAACAGATCAATGTGATAAGATGTTTAACCCCATCTTGGGGAGGGGTGTATTAAGACGAGGTGTATTAAGGCAGGGTGGGTAAAAGAAATTTAGGTTGACAATCATACTGCCACCCTGTGCTTGTTTTTCAAGTTCCCATACATAAAACATTAATTCAGTTGACTATGATTTAAATAATTAATTCCTCAGTAATTTAAAAATAAATATAATGACAAATTTATCATGATAGAGTAAGGCACATAAAATAAAATATCACACACATGAAACAACATATTTTGTTAATGAATGTCTTTAGGAAAATAACTAGCAGTTTGGTCTGTTTTTTTTAAAAGACACAGTCTTGAAGCTATTACATTATTATGGATCACAAATCCGATTCAATAATATTTCTGAGTATAAAGCATTGATGTCACCATGTACATGGTAGTTGTACGATTCCTCAGCCATCCCTCGTCGGTATATCTTGGTATGTTTGGTTTGTGGTGGTTGTGGTAGTGAACCAGGTGTGGTACCCACTATCTCCTGGACCTAGTATTTGAAGAAACAAAATTAATTCTCGAAAAATTTCACCTGGTTTCAAAATAATATTGTATAAAAAATGTAACTTTCTATAATCCAAATATCAAGTACTCACTTATTAACATAGCAAGTGAGTATTTGATAATTGGTTTATCGAAAGTTAAATTTTTCATACAAACAAAATTAATTTAGTTAAAAATATTAATTAATTGTGTTTGAAATTTAAATACAAAAGCTAGCAAACAGCAATTGCTTTAAATGGAGAAAATATTCGCCATATATTAAACAATATAATTGGATTATAACTCCTGTTGAGGGGCTTTTATCACGACAGGGAAAACATTTACCAGAGACGGATGGGTTATTAAAATATTTAGAAAACGTATTATAGAGCACAAACCATTGAATAACCTTTTGGTGCAGCAGGGTGTCTTATGATCAAATTATGGTGTATTTGACTTTAGGGCCATGATGTTAATAGCATTACAGATATCGGAGTTTAGTAGCGTGGACACGTTACAGATGCAAATATCACCCATGTCAAAGTGACTGGAGGTGTTAATCAACAAACAATCAACATCAGACTGCACGGTACCATGTTTATGTTGGCATCGGTATGCAAAGTATTAAAGGAGATGCGTTCTGTTGGTGGCTGTGCCATCGGCAGTTGACGGATTTTATTTAACAATTACAATGTGATATGAGGACACACACGTTTTGCACTTTATTCAATGTGCAGTTTTTTTAGTCCTGGATTCTGGGATGAAACTAAACCGTTAGAGCTTATGGGGTGTTATGTAAGAAATAAAAATCCATTTCAGATTTAACACAAGAATTGATTTATTGTTAAATTTACTTTTAAAGTTGGAAAAAATTCTCAACTCATCAAAACTAGTTTGGTTGATTTTGATATAAAAATTCCTAATTTTTCTGAAATCCAATTTATTTCTGTTATTCTTCTTATTATTGTCTGCTAAAATAAATTCCTAGAAAATTATTTAAATTTGATTAAATGATGCCAATTAATTTTACAGACAGACAGGCAAACAGCAGTTAGACTAATCAAGCCATGTACTCTCCTGAGGCATTATGGGTAATAACAATTATGTAATTTGCAGTTAGACTAATCAAGCCATGTACTCTCCTGAGGCATTATGGGTAATAACAATTATGTAATTTCCACGTTTATAATGGCTAATATATTAGTACAAAATATTACAATATATTAAAGATATCACAATGTAATTAGATTTAAATGAAATGATTTTTCCATATTTAAGATTTCAATTGTTAACATATTTTTAAATTTGTAATTTACCTAAAGCTCTGTCAACACTATCAGTATCAAAAATTCTGTGACAAAAAATTAGATGTGCCCATATGGACATTATCACTACTATATTTGGGTATATCACTACCATGTTTGGGCACATCACACTTTTTTTTTAAACTTACAGGCTTAATAACTATTATTGATATCAGACAAACAGGATTTTGTTTTGCACTCTTGTTGTCAGCATGTTGCTTTATAAAGCATAATAGTACTATTTTCTTCATCTGTCTTCAGTCAGATTGAATTAACTGATAATTGTTTTCCTCGTACAGAGTTTTGTATCGGAATTACGTATGGACACGGACGTTATACATTGTTGTTCATTCGTTTAACAAGCTTGTCAAACCTAATTCTATTTTGGTTCTGGAGATTTTAAGGCTACAGTACGCACAAACTATCACTGTAGGAATGTCTAGCTTTAAGTGACATAAAATTAAATAGGCTTAGAGGAGGATTACCTAAGATAGAACATACAGTATTACAATATTATTGCTACTGAATTAGTAGATTATATATTATTAAAGTTAAAAAAATGATTTCTTTTCACTTTCTTGGTATGCCAGTTCTACACAATATTATCTCTATCTAGTATAATGTACATTCAATTGCTCATAACATAATAAAGAATTTATGTGAAACATGATGGCATGTTTTCATGGCATGGAGTAATTACTGTATACTGAATTTTGTTATAGTAGTGGTTCCTATCACATGATCTAGTGACACACCGCAACACCAAATTAGCGTAAATTCTAATACATTTAGAAAATGTTAAAATACTGTACAACCTTGACTTAGAAACATAAATGACATTTATTTCTTTTTCATTTGACAGAAGTTGACAAGAGCAAAATTAAACTCGGTCTAACCTTGTACTTTAAAAAAAATGTTTTGACAAAGATACTGGAAATGGTAAGTTTATGTCACTACTTATTAATGTTTTAAAATAATATATATTTGATAAAAAATTTAAAATTAATAATCACGAAGTTGATAAAGTTTCTTTTTCACTTTCACAGTATCCGAACTATTAGCAACTGTTGGCTAGTATTTTGTTTTTGTTGTGATCATTAAAAACTGAACAATTTAGAGAATTTCTTTTTACAACTATTTTCCCCAATAAATTACCCTTCGAACTATAATTTTTTAACCAATCAGATAATTAATAAAAAATCGGAATCTGTTAAACCTCGTTTCCACAGGAACAGTTAATTATCGATTAATTTTTGGCTGCAGAAACACGACCAAAAATCAATGGAAAAATGTCAAAGTCAACATAAACAGTATCATACATTTGTCAATCACTGAAAATTTCAGAAACATTTCTCTTTGCGATAGTAATTGTTTTTTTTAATTGCTACAATTTTGAAATTGAAATGAAATTTGGCTTTCCCTGATTTGTTTGTTAATCTTACTTGAGGAAAACAGTGGGTTCCTGAGAGAATGTAGAGTGCAAAACCTGTTTCTACAATCAGCACGTTTGAAATGTTAGACCCGCTGCCATTCATATCGTTGCCAAGATTTGGTTTTAACTAGACGGAGCAAGTGTGCGATTTTGTAACTGTTCTGATTAATACAAATGTGTTGAAGACAAGTGGGCTTTTTTTCTGGTTTACGAGAAATAACTAAATGTTTATGTGAACATTTATTTACACAAAATGTCTATGTTTTTGTCATTAATAATAATAGTCAATATAGACTTGTTTGTACCAAAACCACAATATTAGGCATATGACCAGCATTTTAGTCATATAGCCATCATAATTATACATATGGCCACCATATAATGCATTATAATGTAGCCATCATATTTGTATTAAATATATAGTCACCATATTAGGCATATTACTGTATAGCCACCATTAGGCATATGGCCACCATTAGGCATTTATGGCCACCATATTAGGCATATGACCACCCATATTAGGCATATAGCCACCATATTAGGCATATGACCATCATATTAGGCATATAGCCACCATATTAGGCATACAGTATAGATACCATACTAGTTATAAATAGCCACCACTTTAGGCATAGCCATCATATTAGGCATAGCCATCATATTATTATTAGGCATATAGAGCCACCACATTAGGCATATATAGCCACCATTAGACATTATATCAACCAATATTATTAGGCATAGTCACCATTAGGCATACTTCTTATACTAAACTCCATTTACACAATTAGTTTTTACCAGCACTAGCCTAATTATTCATCATCCCATTTATAAATGGGATGACCAGCCTGATTAAGTATAACATGCTTGACCATAGTCCTTAATAGATAGAATTAAATACTGAATCATCTTAGTTTATACCTAACAACAATACTATGTAAAGCCTTTTAGCCCTGAAAGTGTGTGAACACAATCATATTAAACATTAAAGTCATAACAATGTTATCCTAAGCATTTAAATAAAAGTACTATCATGGCTCAAACCCAATTATAACATCAAATAGCAATACAGCTTGTCAGATTTTTTAAACAAATGCTATCCAATATGAAGGCTAGCGATGAAACACAGGAAGTCACCTAAAAACTCTTTAACTGCAAGGTTTGATTGTTCCCCCTTCTGGCCAACGTGATACCCCTTAAAAAGTGGCTGAAATGGCTATAGGAAATAGAATTTAACCTTTCCTGCTAAATTTTGAATTATTTATAATAACAAATTATGAAAGGGGTTAGAGCTCCTGTGGTGTGTTCATTTCACTAGTGGAAATAGGCAGTTTACAAACATTTCAGAAAAATATAGAGAGAAAAAAGTGGGGGAAGAGGGATAGAAAGTACTGGAGCTTTAAAATGATAAACCACTAAACTTTAAACACTGTACTGTATTATTGTATGCTAGATTCTTAATATGATTCAACTAAATTTATTCTTGATAACAGATATTGCATTATACATACTTGTGAACGAGTGTTTGAGTTACAGTAGGCCTCCCATACGATGTTTAAAACTTCATAAAACCTTTTTATTTATATCAACTTTATATTAACATTCATAAAACCTGCTTTACATTTTCCATAATTATTTTTGATCTATAAACCCAGTTTGCATCCAAAAATGAAACCAGTAGCTGAACACGTCTATCATCATGCGAGGTCTGTTGGAGCATGTGGCAGGTTCTCCCAAAATTACGACAAATTAGCTCCAGTCTGTGGCATAAAATACGCCAGGTTGCAGACGGAAATCAGACCTATTTAACAGGATAAACACAACCGCTCATCTGCATTCATTTCTGTCGCATAAACTCTTAAAATAATATGTAGGCCAATATTCAGTGGCGTAATGCAGAGACCCAAGGCGCCTATAGTTTAGGCTTTTTTTACTTAGTTTAATGCCAGTTTTCTTACTCTAGACTCTGACCATAGGTCCTGTAAGTAGGGCTTCTGGTTTAGCCAGTGAGCACTTAGTTGTTACGCTACTGCCAGTATTATATAATACGGTAATAACAAAATTAAGTAGGAAATAAAGTGTTGCGTGCAGCGGAAAATTAAAAGAACTATTATTAAAGTAACCTCTGACCTTATGGAAGTGGCAGCTACATTTTCCTTGCAGGAAGTCTTTGTACCTAGCCATTGTAATGTTGAATGTGTCGATCACTTCAAAGCCTAGTCTCTGTGCCTGTTGTATAAGTCCTTGATTGTGTAGTAAGACTTTATGCTGTTCTTTCTGCAGAGAAACACAAATTCCACCATCAAAATGTGTACATTGTATGTTATTATTATTTATAGTATTACAAGTAATAACCTACAATCCCAATCCTGAAAAGTAGGTGACCAAAAAATGGGAAAGACAAGATCGCCTAAATTTTTTAGTATATTAAAACTTTACAATACTTAGTGTTGTATATTCTGGTACAGCCGCTCCATAATCTCTTTGCTTTTTCTTCCTCATATCTATATTTTCAAAATTTATACTAACAAATATCTTTTTATTAATATTATAATAATAATATATCAAAAATTTATTAAATAATATTTATCGCATAATATACAATCTACGACTGAAGTATAGTCGTTATCTCGGGACCGTTCTATGGTTACCACCAGGTAGGCTTACTTTATCAAGGCTTCTATGAATGGATGTACTGGTTGGGAGCAGAAAAGCTAGTAGACTATACCCAGTACCGTTTTGATTACGATCAATCGGGAAATTACCTCACGACAGAAGACCTGGTGCTCATATTTTGATTACTTCACCTCCCTAGAACACAAAACTGGGCCGACTTTGGGAGGTGGGTTATAATCAGGGAAACCTTGTTCAGGAAAATAATGATTAGTAAGCATTTCTTGTAAAAACTTATTTGAATTGGCTAGAGACATGGAGTAAAGAGAAGCCTACATTCAAACCAAAAGTCAATACTGGGACTATACCAGGGGATATGCATGTTTGTCAGACATAAAGTAGAGGTGGGATTAGACATGAAGTGGGATTAGACATAAAGTGGGATTAGACATAAATTAGAGGTGGGATTAGACATGAAGTGGGATTAGACATGAAGTGGGATTAGACATGAAGTGGGATTAGACATGAAGTGGGATTATACATGAGGTGGGATTAGACATGAAGTGGGATTAGACATGAAGTGGGATTATACCGTAGATATACAGTACAGTATGGTATTTTTGTGTATTACTTACTGGAGTAAGATAGTGTATTCCATCTACTGTTTGGTGAAATCCAGCACCAAGACTTTTCATGATAAGAGTAACATCTGATAGGCCTTCTCTATAAATATAATCACAAACTTGATTAGCATCAATTGGAATTAAAATTAAAACTTGGGTATCAATATTTGTTGCAGTATAATTGATACTTGATAGTTTTTTTTATAATTGCATACTTGTTTAGAGAACTGATTTATAAGTAGTGTGTATTAGGAATGGAATAATAATTTTACAATCTGTACCATTGGTTTCTTTATTAAGAACAATGATGATGTATTTCTGCATTTATCTGTAGCAACACA
This sequence comes from Antedon mediterranea, assembly GCF_964355755.1. Classification (NCBI taxonomy): domain Eukaryota; kingdom Metazoa; phylum Echinodermata; class Crinoidea; order Comatulida; family Antedonidae; genus Antedon; species Antedon mediterranea. The sequence goes on along the minus strand of NC_092678.1, from coordinate 22,009,478 downwards.
GCTATTCAACACTTGTTTGCAAAGTTATGTACGAAGACAGTTTGTGAAGAACTCTTGTTTGATGGAAATAGTCAACCATAAACAATTCTAGCTTTCCTGTTGTGGTTGGCTACTCTACTGTACTGTGTAATCTATAAATGTTCAATTCCCAAGGGGCCGAGCCAGCCCCCTGAGACTAGATTTCATATCCCACTCATCACCAGCATTCAGGATAGGGCCAGGCTACTTTCAGGCTAACTTCCCCTAAAATGAATCATCAATCCTAGCCCCGTGCGATACAATAAAACATCACAACTAATGAACATCATGAGGCTATGAGATGGCCTAGAAGTCCCCTGACAGACAGTGTAACCCTATTGATGTGCATTGATGACCCCTGATAACATTCACCCTTAATTTAATTACAAAGTATAAAGTGTTTCATTACCATGTTTACATAAGAACAATTACTCATGCTATTTAGTGATATTTATACAGAGCTTACATTTTGGCAAACAATGTTAATAATAGTTAAAGATGATTTAGGTGATATAGGCCAAATTAAAAAACTGTTTTTCTTAATTGCTTACATTTTATTTTTAACTTGACATGCTCTGAAGCTACTATACACTATCAAACTTTGTGTGACAAAAAAAAAGTGATGTGCCCATATGAACATGATGACATCATATCACTAGCATATTTGGGCACATCACACATATTTTGTCAAACTAGTTTGATAGTGTAGACAGCGCTTGAAGTATCAGTGGCGTACTCGGTAAGGTGGTTGACTAGTTGCCTAGTAGTTTCTTGTGTGCTATATTATTGTGAATGATATCTACTGTAGTACTGTACGACCAGATTTCCAGGTCTTTGACATACCCTGGGATTGATTATCAATCATGCCCTACGGAAGAGAGTGGGCCTGGGCAAGAACAATGTCATTGCATCACAACTAAACCCATTGGGAAATTCTCTTCCATCATCATTACACTATGTCATCAAACTATTGTAAAAACTGCAATATACTGATGAAAATAAACATGTTTTTCTATTACTGTATAACCACAAACGTGATAGTAGCATTACCAGGGCTTTCCAGTATACACTCAATAGTCAGTTCACTCACTATAAGTTCCTTAATATTAAAATGAACAAACAATCAAATAACAATGGTTGAATTAGAGTAAAAAATAAGAAAGATTACTAGGCCTTTGTTTCCCTAAAGCCTTGTCTACACTATCAAACTTTATGTGTCATATGGTAGTGATGTGCCCAAATATGGTAGTGATATGACATCATATTGTCCATATATGGGCACATCACATTTTTTTGTCACATAAAGTTTGATAGTGTAGACAAGGCTTAAGTAATTTGAGCAAATATGAAAAGCATGAGATATAATATTGTGTATAATTAAAATATTATGTACTGTGTACAGTAATAGGATTTAAGAAAAATTCCACAGAAAGTTTAGTTTTTTCATAGATATTCTATAATGTTAATTATTTTCTTTTGTACTTCCTCACAAATCAAAATGTTCTGCTTAAATCTCGCGCACATGTTTCACTGTTAAAGTCTATGAGAGAATTCTCAAATGTTCTTCGACTCCAATTTCCATCAATCTTTCTTTCCTGCTTTTGATAATATTAACGCTTTGATGTCCGCCACTTAGCTTTGATTGAAATCATAAGCGATAAAACTCGCACACATTTTTTTATTATTACAGCTGATGCAGAACAAATGGCGGAATGTCCTTACAAATCACTGTCCGTCACTTTATCGCTACCATCTGTTACTAATAACCTTAACGTCCGACTTTCACTACTGTTTTAAGTGTTTTCATAAGGTTTGAATGTAAGATGTATTTTGAGATGTGAGCGTCTTCCGTGGATTTCAGATTAAGATATCCTTGATGAAAGAAGTGAGGCAAAATGTTATACTCTAGTAGTGTGTTTAAACTATTTGCACAACCAGGGGTTTGAGGGTTAGGATGAACCCCGCCTAAAGTACTCATATAAAGTAAAGACAGCAGCAGCTTTTAATAGTTATAGTAAATAGCCTAACTAGCCTACTCATGACAGTTTTTGGCCGTTTTCAAGCTAGAACTATAGCAGCAGCAGAAGTGACTGTATATTGCCCAACTAGCCTAGCTCATGGCAGTTTTTGGTCCTCTTTAAGCTAGTGACTAACACTGGCAGCAGAAGTGACAGTAAATGGCCTAACTACTGTAGCCTACAGTAGCTCATGACAGTTTTTGGCCCTTTCGCGGAACAAAAAACCCTTCCTTTAAAATCCTGCCTACATGCTTTCTTAACATGCGACTGTGACTATCTACAGTATCCACATGTAAAATCCAATCACAGCTCAAATTCACCGACACCGATAATTAAAGCCATGTGTTTCTCTCGCAAATTCCACAAGGATCTGCGTAGGACGACTTTATACACACTTAAAAACACCGTAAAATATTCTGTTTTTTAAATTCCTTAATAATACTATGAAAAATGCCATATCTGTTATTTGTCAGTATTTCCTTGGAGCTGCACAAGTGTGAAAGATCAAACTATTTCATTGCATTTCCGATTCTTAATAAACAAGGGACTATCTTGATAAAAATGCAGTCAATATTTGGTTGATTGTTTTTCATATTTAGTTACATTTCAGCATTTACAACATGAAAATTGACTTCTTTTAGTTTTCTAATTCCTAGGATACAAGTGTGAAGGCTCAAGTAATTTCATTGCATTTCCGCTCTAATTTGTCTTGGGAGTAAAATCTTGATAAAAATTGTCACATTTTTGCTGAAGTGACATGAATGTTGTTTTTCTTATTTTCTTAATAACTTTTTGATTTGTAACATTAATAGTCAATTGAGAAAACAAATTAATATTAGAAAGGAAACATAATGGCATTATAGTTAATAGAAGTTTTAGCAAATGTTTTTTCAATTGCATGTGTGACTACTCAAACAAGTTCCTGCTAAGCAAAGAAAGATACCGCAATTATGATGTAAAAATTACCCCATAGCAAACTATCAAAATCTCTTAATCTTTATTGCTTATAAATAACAAACCATTATCAGTAACAAACCAGAAATTTTATATATAAAAAAAAATTAATACCTTAATAGTATGTCTTTAACCACTTTCAGATGATGCGTTGCTAGCCAATGCACGCCCCCAATCACAATCACCGTATTAACGTTGTTCTCCAGCGGCATTGCTTTAGCTAACACCTGCATAAATGCTTTATCAAACATTGGACGCTGATTTGCTGGTATCATGAATTGTGGGAAATACCCAAACACAGTGGATGTCCGGTTGTGGTTAAGATTGTTATAGATTTTAATATCATGTGTTTTGTCCCATTCATTTAAAGTTCCGTTCACTTGCTCCATAATGTAGTACATTATACCTCGATTAGTAGAATCACCAAGAAATATCACCTGTATTTAAATTTAAATGAATATTTAAATGATTAATTTTATTCATATTCTTAAAATAGACTAATAGACCAAAACAATTCATAAAATAGGTACACAAGTTTACATACAGTAGTGTATCATGATGCTAAGAATAAGACTTGTTGAATGCGGGTAAGAGGTCTGTGCTTGCGCAAGGCTCAAGGCATCTGATTGGCTAATTTGCAGTAGTCATACTGCGAGTGCGAGGAATCTTTCCTTAGCTTTCTTTCTGAGCTTTATTCTATAGAAGTTTGCCATCTAGCACATAAACTATCAATGGTCTGCCCATACCAATAACAAACTTGATTTTACCCACATCTCTTCCTGAAATATATGTTGCCTTACATACCCTTTTTCCTGCCATACATTCTTGCAGCCTGTCATGGGTCATGTGAGCATGTCTACAGGTGTAAGGCTGCCACCTGGCTTTCCTAAAGAAGCAGGTGTTACGGTCATTGCACATGCCACATGGTATCGTCCACTGACCTAAAGAAGGATAATGTAAACATTTAATTAAAAATATCCAAACATTAAAACTAAAATTCATCTAATTTTATTTTCTATTTTACTTCTTTCTTTTTTACTCAGCACTTTCAATAGCATTTGCTATTTTTTCAAAAACTTTCTGGGTTTCAAATTTTGTGAAAGTTCTTTAGAATACAATGACCTTAAGGAATCTTAGTGTGTTGCTAAATTTTCTTTGGACGTAATGTAAGACATAAGTGCATCGCAAGTAATTTAACCAATCACCAATCATGGATTATTCGCTTTTCATTGGTCAACTTGATTGAAATATATATTTATACTGGGTAAACTCTTCAGCCAAAGACTGGTCTCCCAGAGGAGAACTTGCTTGTTCACTCCTAGTGGGAACTACGCTTTAAGGGATCATTGATATTGCAGTAATGTAGTATTATTATAAACTATACTGTACATAAAACAAGCATATCAAGTTACTTTATTATTCTGTTAAGCTCTGTTTCACATTATCTACTGGTCATCGTCAATTCAATAATCTTTATAAAAAACCAGTTGTAACAGTGTCTGTTAACGACTTCTATTGACCATTCAACTCTTTGTCACACAATAACAATGACCGCTAGACCCCTGTTATTTCATTACATATGTTTTATATTTAGCATTCTCCTGGTCATATTAAGTAACATACTTATCCCTGACCTCTTGCGACACGGTCTTAACATAACAGGTGTAGCATACGGCTCAGAGGTAATCCATCGACGACAAATTATTACGAATAATAACCGTTTCTTATTAAACAACTCATAACTATTCGTTAAGTAGGCACTTGACTCATGGGATACTAAAAATTCCCATGTGACTAAGCAACAAACATATTTTCAAAACATAACTATTGATTATATTATTTTTTTGCATTCATTTTGCGGAGCATACAACATGAAAATAATTTTGTCCATACGGCTACTTGGAAATGAGATTGAACGATATGTGTTATTAATTTATTTTAACGTGGTCAAAAAATTAAGACAAGGCTGGCATGGAAATTCAATCATACAACGCCAGTCAGATATGATTATTATTGTTAAGATTGACCAACAAGCCACGAAGTAACTGCAAGTTGATGTTAAAGGCTAAACCGCAGTTTTCTGCTGTTTGTAATCAAAGGCAATAATACTGTAGAATAATTATTAGAAAATACTTTGTTTTTAAATGTAGGAACAAAAAATAACATTACATTCTGGAGAAAGTAACAAATCTATTGTATTTTAATTACTGTGTAAAGCTCTCTCTACACTTATCAAAGTTTATGTGACAACAAAATGTGATGTGCCCATATATGGACATGATGATGTCATAACATATTTGGGTATATCACTACAATTGAGCACAGTTTTTTTAATTTGATGATAGTGTAGACAGACAGATAGATTACGTAATACAATTCAAATTGACAATGTATAACACAAAACTACTGGATGCATCAATCGTTGAGGTATAACTAATAACTCTATGCATCAATATAGAAAGAAGCAATTTGCATAAACGATGCTAAATGATTGTAAGCAGCTTGACCCACCTGGGCTATCTCCTGCCTTGCACAGTGGCAGCTGGTCCGTCTGCTGTAAGAATGCAGGCCAGCTGCTATACGGCATACGGTTCAGTCCACATCTATCAAATGGTATAAACTTCAAATCACACTCCTAAACGAAACATATAGTTCAAGAGCTATTATAAAATGTGTATGTTATCTTCCCAGAAGATTTGATTATCAGTCCATCAATCAGATTTCCAGTTACAGCTGGATTCCATAGAAAAACTCAACATACACAGATAACATCTTCATTGTCTATTGTCTATTATACTTTACCTGTATTAAACTGCATACTTGGTGAGCCTCATCATCTTTGAACTCCTGCTCATGCTCACTAAGTCCTTCCCGATACACATGCACCACATACGTGTTAATCACCCATGGCTCTGTATGTGTAATGTCCACAACGAGTAAATTAACACGATTGTCACCAATACCAATGGAATAATTAGCTGGCCTGGTGATAAAAATGACATTTTAATGGATTATACAGTAATAACTATAGGTTACTTTGTTGTGTCTGGTATTACACACTGTAGTGCATTAAGATATCACCATATCCTTAAACTCCATCTCACTATCTTAATGAACTACGTAAAGTGCTCCAATGTGCATGCAATTATTGCAAAAATTTCTTATACAGTACATATGGAGAAAAATAATCTAAATAAGAAGTTAAACATTTATAATTGGTCATATGTTTTGTTCTACTCTGACGTAATTTGTACTTAATTATATTAAGTACATTGAGAATACTTGCCAAAAATTAATTAAACAAAGTAATCCTTGACCTCCAGATCACTAGCCTGGCGTTCATATAGCTGTATGTACGACCGAGCTTGCACTGATGGGTAGGGGTTAGGTTCGAGCCCATAAGAAATCAGTGAATACTGTATAAACATTAGTTACCTTGAAAGCCCATACTTGTCTTCCAGCCTTACTTCACAGTCACAGTTCATAGAATGTGCCCAAACCCTGGTGATCATTGTATCATAAGGCACTTTGGCGTAGTACTCACTGGTGTAGGGGTCAAATTCTGGGCTAAATGAGATATTGGGCTCAAAGAAGATCCCAGAAATGTATGGCATAGTCTGCCGATCTGAAATGAAAAATGAAATATTAGGCTCAAAGAATATCTCATAAATGTACAGTATGGCATAGTCTGTAGATCTGAAATTGATATGAATTAATCAATTTTCTTTTCAATTTCTTGTTTCCTAATTCTTTTATATCAATATGTTCATCTATAAACCATCATACTGTACCTTCACTACACTGTGTCTTTTTATACTTCTCCATGTAAGGATTATTGATGTCAAAGACATCATGAATAGGTCGGACATCCTCTCTTGCCCTATGTACGCTTCCTATGGCATCCTGTTCTTGAGAGTATCCCTGCTCTTGTATGGTAACTCTGCCATGGAAGAAACTCTCAACAGCGGTTATTACTGGATGCAGATCTGGTGTGCTATGTCGGCTGTCAGTTGGTACTGGTTCTTTTTGTCTTGTCTTTTGTTTGGAGTTTTGAAGTCTGACAAGGTCTTTGATTAAACTGTTGTACTTGTGGTTTTCTGTTGAAGGGTAGAGCTAAAAAGAATACAAAGGAATCCTTTATACATTGATTTCTGTCTTTCTGTCTTTATAGCTCTGTCTACACTATCAAACAAAAAATTCTGATGTGCCCATATATAGAAACGATGACATTATATCACCACCATATTTGGGCACCATCATACTTTTTTGTCAAGCTAGTTTTGATAGTGTAGACAGAGCTTTAAACTGCTATTTTAATGCAATTTGGTCTGACATTATTCTGACACAGCACAGGACAGAGGTAGACATCAACCAAATACTAACCTGCTGAAACTGTCCCTTGTTCTGTTTCTGTCTGTGAGTCCCCATCAGGTATTCTAAGTCACCATCTGTCAAACACAGTTGATGAGATGACTGACAGTTTAGACCCTAACAAAATAAATATTGATATCATATATTTATAAATTATTAGTACTTTACAAGGTAAACAAGTGTTTAGTTCTTTCAATTTATTATTAGGTCTGACTTTAGATTAGGGCATACAGTATTTAAAATGAACTGAAATACACAATTTAACCAATGGTTTTATACTGTGAGGAATTGTAGAGAAAGGAAATTCATTTTGCTATAGAGTACTGTACAACATAACCTGTATCTGTACTTTCTAGATAAAGAGAGACCTTAAAAAAGATGTTTTGTAAAAGTTATCTAGATCTATTATTCTCAATCCATCCAATAAAATAGTTTTTGAACATAGAGGGCAGTATAATAGTTTTTTACCTTTATTCCAATATTCAAATTAAGTGTTTCCAAAGCTTCAGCAACATCAAGAGCGACAGATGAATTTGAGAATAAGATTTTAAGGGTGTCGTCAATGACCGTCTGCTGTGTATGGTCACCAGCTGACCATTCATTGGCATCTTTTGAAAAGTCTAGGTCAGGATGGCCATTTACCTGCGAAAGTAGGTAAATGAATTACAAATGGGTTTCATCCAATTTTCTAAGATAGAAATCATAAGCATTGTATGTTTTTTAAAGACCCCTTCCCTGCAATTTTGGACGTTTTTTGGAAAATAATACATATATATCACTTTAAAAACATTAAACCATGTCATTCCTTGTCTTAAATGTATGTTTTATGGTAAATTATGATAAAAAGTGAGAAACAATGCACTACCTAAGTAGCTCGCGGCGATCGACCTCTCGTGGACGGTCTTAGGCCTACTGTAGCCTAGCTAGGCTTAGTTTTGTAGGCCTAGCTGGTAAACATCGATAACGTACGAACATCGTACGCTAGCTATATACCTAGCCTGACGTTGTATAGTTGCTGCATTAATTGTCTTTCTATTTTTGCCAGACTCCATTGATACAAATTGGGGAAAACCCGGTATTTTCGCTGAAAAGTTAGGAGTCTTCCATTTGTTTTGGCTTCACGATCGATCGAAAAGTGGGCGAATTACAGGTGAAAAACAAAAATATCAATCCGCGCGCAATGCATTTTGGGATTTATAGCGGGCCGCTATAATTATTAGAATCGATTTATTTTTCACATTTTTAACCGTTTAAAGACGAAAAAAGTTATCGCAATAGGACCATATAGTATTATTTTTACATTAAATATAGTTTGTGATCTTAAATTAGATCTAAAAAACGTAGGGAATGGGGCTTTAAGTATTATGATAACATAACAATACTATCCATATGTTAAGCTTGATGAGAAATGCAACGCAATGACCAATCACAAGCAACAGTCCCTGGTCAGGTCAACTCACTTGCTTTGTGTCTACATCCTTGTGCTGCATCTAGTGGGAACCAAGCTTTGAACTGCTGTATGGTGTAGTCAAAACCTTGTACCTGTTCAGGCTTAGCTTTTTATCAAGGTAAATTGGTTCCTGCACACTAAAAATAGCGATAACTAATATATTACCAACCTCAATTATAACTGGGTGAAGAGTTGAGTTGAAGATTAGATCGAAACCAAGCAGTTGAAAACAATGTTTGCACCTTAAAAATAGTAATAAATCCAGTAAAACATTTGTAGAATGTTTTAAGAATTATTAATTGATAATAAAATTAGATTTACCTGGTCCAATTTAAAAGGGCTCTGGCTTTAATTGGATACCTTCATTCTAGTTAAACAATATGGTCATACCCACTTTTTTTAGCATACTTACTTGAAAGGCGAATTTCTATTGGTTGAATATGATTTAAAATGCTCTTCTAATGATGATTCAACCACTAGTAGTGTCTGTACTATCACACTCCCCATATTCTCAAATGCAATCTTAGCTGCATTCTTTCCGTATGTTTGTGATAGGTAAGTTTTTAACTGTGAGAACAGCCAGGTCCTATTTGGAACCTAAAAAATAAATCAAATAGGTACAAAGTAGAAATGAAAATGCAAACATCTGCCGAAAACTTTTTAAAACTCATATAATCATTTCTTTTTTTTTTACCTTTTTGAAGTGTTTTTGATAATCTTGCCTATAATGCACAATTCCCTGCGAATGAATATACACCGTTAATGGAGCGATTGATGTGACAAGAACATGCGCCCTCACGCTGACCGGCATGCCAAATACTAACAAAGGGTTTGGAAAGTATTGTTGTACCACAGCGTTTTTTTCACTATACCTACAAAAAAGAAAATAATTCATAATTGTTTAGATCTCTCCTAACTAAAACCACATAATAATACTCTACTTCAAAGGTGATTTTAATGTCTTATACAGTAGAACCGCTAAAAGGAATGTCTTTGGAACTTGCAAAGTATGGTGTCCTTTAGGGGGAGATTATGTTACTATCTCAAACTTACTGTTTAACTTTGGCAAAATCTCGATCTCTAGTAGGTTGCAATAGTTGTATAGCACCACCAGGGGCAGTTGACTTTACAACCCACCTCGCATCTGTACCTAACGCATCAGCTACTCCTAAGAACTGCTCATACTGCATTGGTAAAACCCAACAAACTGGAGAAATTACACCTTTTCTCAGTGCTGTAAAATAAAAGAAATAAAATTGTATTAATGCTCTAACTATGCACCCCAATGATGTATATAAGCCATGATATCGAGTAGGTCTAATGCTCTGTCTACACTATCAAATTAGTTTGACAAAAACAGTGTGATGTGCCCAAATGTGGTAGTGATATGCCCAAATATGGTAGTGATATGTCCATATTTATATTTATTTTAGGCAAGCCAAGGTTTATGAGCACTGTAATTTCCATTATTATTTTGGACAATAAATGAATCTGTATCTGTATCTGTATCTGTATATATGGGCACATCAAGTTTGATAGTGTAGACAGAGCTTAAGTAAGAGTCCATAATTCTTGGACAACTTATACAGTCAACACCTTAAAGTGTTTTATTTTATTCACTTTTTCAAATTACTAATACTGATATAACTACTTTAAAATAAAGATCTAAAATAAAAAGAAAAATCAGGGAGATAAAAACTAAATTTAGACATTTTAACAATACTGCCCTCTATTCTAAAATAACTTTACAAACTTGTGGAGGATATAAATACATCACACAAAGGCCACTTCCAGCTACTGTACTTTGTGTGTTAAAAAGGAAATTAGATTAAGATTAATATTTCCTATGTAGGAATGATATTGTATAATTACTAAATTTAATTTATTGCATGACAATCTTTAACATTATAAGATACCATAAATTTACCATGCAATAAATTAACATTTTTGTACTAGTAATAAAATAATTAGTCTATTTAGTATAGTTCCTATTTTCGATTATTTGCACATTACCAGCCTTTAAATATTTGGAAAGTTGTGTAAAGCTCTGTCTACACTATCAAACTAGTTTGACAACAAAAATATGATGTGCCCAAATACGCTAGCGATATGCCCAAATATGGTAGTGATATGACATCATCATGTCCATATATGGGCACATCACATTTTTTTCTCACATAAAGTTTGATAGTGTAGACAGAGCTTTATATTGTCAATTTGTTTGTCACACCTGGGATCCTTCGAGCCGCATTCATGGTTGAGCAAAACTTATCTTTTCTCCATAACGTTTCTCTAATACCTGGTATTCTATTAACCTACAGTAAAAAGATACACAATAGAATAATTATAATCATGACTATTTATTATTCTGTGTTATTTGATGATTATTCGCTGTAATTTATGAGTAATTTTGTCAAGGTCAGTAATTTGTGTAGATAAAACACAGAACGTTTGATTTTATCAGATGTAGGCAGGCTACAATTACTGTATGTCTCAATAAATCAATGACAAATCGGCAGACATGACATAAATACTTTTTAACTATTTTTTCTTTCTTTGCCGATTTAAAATATTTTAAAGTTGTATGAACACGTAAAAATGGTTTACTTACAATGAAGCACTTATTTTGTTAATGCTGTTCAGCCAGTTAATTAAAAGTATTTATTTTATTTTATTTATTTATTATTATTATTATTATTCATTAAAAAAGAATTTTTAGATTGTTTAGAGTAGAAGAACAAATGTGTTTGACATGTGTCTAGTTCTGTTATACAAATCTCAACATAGTTGCTATACCCACTGTAGTGCTCAGCACCGGTTTTGCTCATTAGCTAAAATATTGTATATTAAAATGTTTGCTTTTCCTAACTGAAAAGTTTTGGAGAGTGGAAAATGTTTTCGTTGGTACTGTATTCATTTAGGAGAAAAAGGCATAATTATTCATTACATATATTTTATTAACAAAGTAATACTGTACAGCAGTACCTTTTGGCCAGCTTGTAAATGGCGGATTGTCTCACGCTGAATACAATCGCCTTTATCTCCATCCGAGTAAGTCATGCATAACATCAGCATCCATGGATTAATCACATTTTCATTTTCAGTGAGATCCTTTGACACCGCTATTTCTGCAAAAGAAATGGATTCATTTACAATCAATCAGTGTTTCTATTATGGTAGAGCCTGTGGGCCTATTGAGGTTACACCTTCAGGACAAAAATAGTTTTCCTTTAATATGGGTGTCCCTTGAATAGAGGTTGACTGTAGTCATACAATACAGTATATTGCCATCGTTACTTTCACAGAAAAGTGCCCCTCTAATAGTGGTACTGTAGACCCTAAATAGGGGTGTGTCAAGTAATTCTACTCTAAAGCTCTGTCTACACTATCAAACTTTATGTGCCCATAACGGACATGATGATTCATATCACTACCATATTTGGGCACATCATACTAGTTTGATAGTGTAGACACAGCTTTTAATTCTCTATTTAGTTTGGCAAAACTCATCGTGTCATTTAGTAATATCTTAGTGGGCATATTACTGCAACTCTGTACCTTCAAACTTTGTAAGAAGTGTTCCATTCTGTTCTGTCAGTTTTGATGAAATGATCCCTTCTGGTTTTTTAACTCTGAACCCATTCTGTCTGAGAGGTGTTTCATAAAATGGAAGATCTCTCTGTATGATGTTCAACTGTCCACGGACATAAGCAACTTTACTCAGTTGCTGTTGTTTCTCTAATAATCTTGTCTCTAACTGCAAATGATCAAATCATAATCAATAATTATTTGCATCATAATCACAAACAAATACAATATTAAGATGGAGAACGTACAACACCTTTACAAAAACAAACACAAACTAATAAAAAAAATTACACTTAAATAAAATTGCATTGCCCACCCACCCCCATGCAAAGCCAAAATAATCAAGTGATATTACAAAGTAATACTATTATATTGTCATATTAAGTGATACTTAGTCAATTAATCGGATGTGCTTAGAGATCTGCGACTTAAAAATACAGAATGAATTTTATGAATATTTATTATTTAATATAATAATTCATTAAGTAAATGAAATTTGTAAACAGAATTATGGTAATCTATTTTAAGGGTCAACTCATAGAAGATCAGACAAGTGGGTATCATATCAATGTTTTAGGAAAGTCTGCTCCATAGGCTGGTCAACATATAATGGAAACATTAGGTTAGATTCAGCACTTAATTTCACAACTTAGGCCTCTAGATCCGCCACTGTCTCCTTAAATCTTCCAGGGGTGGTAGATGTTAACGTCTTGGTCTCATGCAGACCTGGTCCATTTGCAAGGCTTAGGCATTATTTATTTATTGAAATGTACACTCAGGACCCCATCAAAATAGGTCTCTAGTTTAACTAATATATTTAATCATCTCATCTTTAATAATGAGAATGTAAGCCATCAGGCCATGTGTCATGGTTCAATTGTACATTAATGATGCATACAGCATAAATCTAAAAGACCCCACCTTGTGTCACGCAAACAACTTTATCTCACCATCTAAGTTAAATATTCAAGATAGAGAGAATTTGTACTGATGAAAAATGTCTGTAAACCTTTAAATAATAAATACCTTTTTTTTTTAAACAGTACATACAGGAGAACCCCTCCTTTGGGAAATCCATATTCAGGGCATACTATTAAAGGGACACGAGAAGACAAATATTTGTTAATACTAATTATATCTCTGTCTACACTATTAAACTAGTTTGACAAAAAAGTGTGCCCAAATATGGTAGTGATATACCCAAAAATGGTAGTGATATGACATCATATCCATGGAAACATCACATTTTTTTTAAACATAAAGTTTGATAGTGTAGACAGAGCTTATTAAGACACCAACCCCTATTTAGGAGACACTCTTATTAAGTAAAGTCATCCAAACTCTTTGTTTTAATTCAGCAATTAAATTAGTTAATTGGTTGACAGTTACTTAATTAAATTTGCACAGATCATGTTTCCATTTCCCATATAGTTCTTGTGGTTTCATTTTAATTTTTCTCTGGTAAGTGTCAACAAATGGTAAATAAAGATATTTAATTTCAAAACACGAGATAAAATGCCCTACTAGATTTACATAGGCTAAAAGTAAATATATTAAAGGGACCTACATCACAAGTGATGTATCCATAGCAACAGTTGTTACCTTAGCAACATTCAACAGCTGCCCTGGCCATGTGAATTTTTGATACCAATTAAATGTTGGTAATTAATGAAAGTATAAACCAGATGTAACTAAAATAGTTTACCTGCAGGTCAAAGTTATTTACAAATTAAATGATAAAGTTATCAAGATTGATGACAGGATTTATGTATTTCTAAACACTATACTGTTTTTCTTAATATACTGGGTATGCCAATTACTTTTTCTGCTCCCAGCCAGTCATTCATTCATTCATTTATACTATATACAGTAGTTACCTTATAAACTCAAAATTACTGTATGTTGGTAGTATATTGGTTTTAAAGATACCTAAAGTATGAAGACCTTGTTGGAGTCCTCTGAGGAGAACCATATCACCAATCATTGTCTGGTGAAGAATACTTATTTGTTAATAAGAATATTTCTTATCAGTACAGTACATCAAGTAGTTAATTGAAATGATGAGAAAACTTTTCAATAATCAGGTACTAATTGTACAAGAAAGTATAGTAAAATGAATATCTTTGAACGATCTTGGTAAACAACCATCAACAAAGAACTTGCTTTATTAAATTGCTGATGCGGTACGATGAATCCTATAAAGTTCAAATCCTGTTCATTATCTAATTTTTTTATCATTGTTACCTATTATTTGTTTTGGTCCATATGTTGGGAAAAAATTGTTTAAGAAAAATATCTTGGATCCAGAATTTGTAAAAAAATTGTGTGGAAACAAGAAATTTTTTAAGTAGTTATATCAGCTGCTTGATTTTTTCAGAATTTAAAAAGCTCTCAACATTCCAACATGAAAAGAGGTACAGTAGGCCTGGGTCTACTAACATAGTTTTTAAAGTGTGCATAAATTCATTCGGTCGCTATACATAAATATATACATATATATATAAATCCAAAGGCAAATTACTGAAAAAAATGACAATGCTGTGGGTATCAGTGGCTGGATCTCAATGGAGATACAAAAATAAAAAGCGAAAAGCTAAATCAAAACGATAAAGTTTTGATTTATATACATATATATATATAAACACAAGAGGCAAAGAACATATACCGTATATATATATATATATTCGAGTCTCGGTTGGGGCGACTTTTTCTCATTCTCCCAGATTTCCTCATCTTTATCGTTTCAAAAATTAATTAAATAATTTTCAGTGTATCACCGGGCGGTTTGGAATTTATTTCTATGCCTGTTGTGTTTATATATATATATATATATATATATATACATAAATCCTAAACTCTGCTAACAAGCTAAACAAGGTTCTAAAGCTACCCGCAACTTAATTACAGAGTTAATCTTCCTACAGTATTACTATTATATTTATATTATACTATTTTTAGTACCAGGCACTTTCTGTTTTTTGTATAACAATAGTTTTAAGTTTTATAGTATTATTTCATTAGCTTTACAGTGGACTAATTTTTATTATTTAATAGTCAACTTTGAAAAAATACAATTGAAGTAATAAATAGTAGTTGTTTAGTTTGCTATTTGCAGTAGGTCATTGACTTATGACGTTTAGTATGATGTACCAAGAACAAAATATAAAGTACAGCTATGTAGAAGTTCGTTTAAACTTTGTCAGTAAAAAAAATAGGTACTAAAGATGTTCTAGTGGAGAAGAGAAGATAAAAATTATGTTTAGATAAATATTTTGTTAATTAAAAGCATAATTATTAAACATGAAACATCTGGAAGAGGTATGTTGATATAATAAAATGCTGATTCCGTAGTAACTACAGCACAGACATACAACTTCAGTGCAATATATAATATTCTATACTACTGTACAGTACTGTACTGTACTAGTAAATGTATTTGTATCACAAAGTAGAGATCAAAATACCCTATTTTAGTTCAATTCATATCTACTCAGCCAACAATGCCATACTGTACAATTGTTAATATTGTTGATGTGATCTTTTCCCATGATCTTAAGATCATTTCTCATGAACTAAAGATCTTTTACCATGATCTAAATTTATCAAGTATAGGCCTACAGTATTTATCATTGGATAAAATCTTATGATTTATTAAAACAGAACTTGCCAGTATCAGAAGCTTATCAAAAAGTTATTTTGTTGTTGACAATTTCCATATCATAACATTATGAGGTATTTGAAATGTATTTAGTCAATACATCTACTGTACTGTATAGAAAAACCACATTTTCTCTAGAGTTTGATTTTAGAAAAAGTGCTGAACCTTTGATGTCCTATTTTTGGAAATTGTAATATTTATGGACCCTTTGGATCTGCATGGTTTCTTTAAAACTGTAATTTTGAAACTCTCTATAAAGCTATAATAAAACTCCTAGCCCCATCGCAAGACAATTATTGACTCTCCCTAATTCCCCCCGGCAATATTGGCTCTCTTGCCTACTTCTCCTTGGTGGCCATGCCTATTTCTAACACACCAATATTGTCTAGGCAGCAGCAGGGATTAGTGAGAGGCTTAGGAATTGACATGGTCAAAGTACATGTGGCTTATTCCAAACATGTGGTCAACAAGTCGCATTGTATGGTCAGCTGTATGTCGCTGCCTTTGGCTGTTCCCAGGCCATGGCTTGACCAATGTAGGCTGTTGCCGCTTGACCACTGACTTTATATCATGTGTCAGCCAATTAAGAAACTAATTACTGTCAAAATAACTGTTGAGTGAAAACAGTTTAGTAAATTTGATCATGTTTAATAATCTTTTTGTAGTTTGTTTTGTTTTTGTGGTTTTCTGCTCGATGGGTGGTTAGAGGAATAAAGATCTTTATTGAATACATCCTACTCACATACCAAACCTTGATGAAACTTGCCGAAATCCTATAACCAATTTAATGCCATTCCATTGTATCAAGTTCATGTCATAAATTGTGTACTATAATTGGCTAACTGCTGTATTGTAGCAAATTGAATACATAAAAAGCCTATTTTAAATTCTATCAACTTTGACTCTAAAACATTACACATATAACCAACCCACACCTTTCTATCCTTCACCATATACTTACTTTTATTTTGTTTAATTTTATTTATAGTCCCTGTGTGCATATGTTTATTTAGAGAATGTTTTGTTCTTAAAATTTGAAGATTACGAGAAAAGTTTCATATGCTACTACAGTACGAATTAGTGTTGTGATAGCTTCTGAAACTACGCCAGTTTTTAAATTGAGAATCTCTCATAAAACAAACAATAAAGTTGCGATTTAAAGTCTGCTGTTGGAATCCCCCCCCCCCCCGGGTCTAATATACGTGTGATGTATTATTGTTTGTATTGTAAAATCCGGAATAAATTTAATTGAATTGAAAAGCTGTATGGACAGAAGTCATCTTTAAAACTGATTACTGTATCTCTTTTCACCAGTATTTTGTACTTTTATTTTTTAATGTTGAATGTTAGAGTTAGATATAAACTGTAGGCCTACACTTACCTTGTTTAAGTATATCTGGAACTCTGTCAATTTAATTTGTTCATTGTCCTGCTTTTCCTCAACTTCCATCCCTTCTAGAATGTTCCTATGATGTACATAATCATTCATGGTTTGTCCTAGGCCCTCAAACACAACCTCATGGGCTCCTCCACCAGCATCCTCCTCCTCCTTGTCTCGAGCCTGAGGAACAGCAGAATTCTTCTTTCCCTCTACGATACCCATTGTGAATCCGACGTTGTACATCATGTAGATTGTGAACATCCCTAGAGCAAGAGCCATGATCAGGATGTCTTGCTTGGGAAGACGGCGTAACCGACACATTCGGTTTATCCTTCTTACAATCATCGTCACAATTATCTACCTACTGTATGCCTGAGATGGAACAATTCACAACTCGTCAAACACACACTTACCAGTGGGATGCAATTGTACTGAAGGTTAAATCACGGGCAGGCTAGGCCTACCATTCAGATCAACAGTGATGGTAAACCAAGCTCCCCAATGGCTGTTTAGTCCTTACCCTGGGCCTATAGGTAGTCAAGCTTACCGGGTCATCTTAGGCTAAAAGCTCCTGCTGGCCTTTTTTTTACTGACGTTGAACACAACTTCATGACAAATCAGAATCAATTAGCCATGATCACATCACAAATACAGGAATCCACAGCAAACCTAAAATAAATAAATATTAAAATATTATTAAAAACTACATTGAAAGATTTTAAATAGTATTTCAGTAGTTTCTATCCAATTCTATTCTCATTAAAAAAAATGCTAATTTTAACTTGTAGTTTGTTGTTTTTGTACAAAAATAAAAACATGAATTGTCAAAACCAATTATTAAAATAATGGTCAAAACAACAAACTTCTAAGATCAAGTACAAGAGGTCAATAACCTTGCTATTGGCGATAGTATTAGTCTCTGCTGTTAATTGAAACGAAATGGATAAAAATATGTGTCGGTCAAAGAAGTGTCATTCCCAGTGGACGAATTTATCCGGTATGTGTGGATGTAGTCGTGCTGAGCAAATTCACGCAGCCTAACTTTTGTCGACCAATGTTAAAATTATTTGAATGATTGCATTCCATCTAGCTTCTGATGTCAAGCATGGATATGATATATTCTAAATCTTTTATTGATGTTTGACTAGGCAAAAATTAACCTAAAACTAGATTTTAATTCATCAACTATAAACTATTTTTGGATGAGCAAACGTATTGTTTGAGGTGTAACAATCAACGTAACACTTTTTGGAGTGTATTGAGTGCTCTTGTTATTTCTTGAAATTGTTTGTGATTTTTGCTTTTATCTTGCATGCAGCTTGTTATTTTACTATCTGTTTGACTCAACTGTGGGATTAAAAGCTCATTTTAAAATTCTAAGAATTTACACAATTATCTGGGTCATTTGACAGATATTAAAGTGTTATTTAATTAACATACCTAAGATTGCCAAACCATATGAAAAGATAAGAACAGAAAAAACATATAAACTATATGTAATGGATATTTCTGAAGAGTTAAATGGTCAATAAGAATGATGGACATTGAAACTTGACCATTCAAACTGCATTTCAGATAAAATTGAAACTGATTTCTGTTAATTATCTAAAATACAGTTTGAGCATGTACAACTTTGTTTTGATCTCTTAGTACACTTGCTTATGAATATTCAATATCTAAAGTAGCAGATAATTAATTTTTTTATAAACCATCAGATTTTACCTAGTAGTAGTAGGTCTATGTACATTAGATTTGCTTATTTCAAAAGTTAATTTAAAAAACTTTAAAAGTTCCCTTTTTTATAGAGAAAACACAGACAAACATTTTTACTTGTTAGCTGATATATTATCAAAACTCCTATATCCTTTCAAAACAAAAGTGACATACTTTATCTCAACATCACTTGCTGCACAGAAGCAGGCACAAAGAAGGCAAATTATAAATGTTAATTAATTTAATGTGCGTTTCCTGAGAGGCGTTCCATGCAGGATATCTTGTTAATATTTCTATAAATGGAAATTTAGAAGGACATTTAGAATTATAACCCTTCTTTTAATTACAGAAGCTAACATTAAAAAAGAAATTTGAAAATTGTATGTTTTCCTATATTAATGTTCCTCTTGCACAAACCTCCAACAAAACATTTGTGGAGTATATACAGTACGCGTGAGCATTGCAGTTTTAAACAAAAATGCTCCAACGCAAATGATTAGTTTTAAAAAACTGATTTAAAATTGTTGTGGAATCATTTCTAAAAGGTAACTGGGCAAAATTTTAATAGGAAAAATAATTTTATTAAAAAAAAGTCATATAAAATACAGTGCAATAAAGTAAAAAATATGTTTTTTCATTATGAAAATGATGAGTTGTCAATTAAAGATTAAGTGGAAGTGAATCTTAATGGATTGGAAGAAGGCGGTATCTTTAATTTGGAAGGCAGGATCTTATTTGGAAGGCGAAATCTTTAATTTGAGAATAAGCATGGATCGTGGAATACGTAAACTTGAATACAAAACAATAGAATTCAGTGTTTAGTCATGGAGTAAAGAATAAGAGGAGGCACAACTCGGCCTAGCTATCCAGTTAATCCAATTAGTATCACGCTGTGCGGTAGTGCTTAAGCATAGGGTAATAAACTTCCCATAACGATCCTTTGAAGAACATCCTGTTTACCCGTGCAGCTCGCTGCAGAGTCGGCTCTGATTACGTAACACCCTAATTAAGGAAGAAGCCAGGCATGACATCGGTGACAAAAAAAGTAAACAGAGGCTGCGCAGTAGTTTCTAATACATCATAGTGAAGCATGACCTTTGTGCAGTTGTTCATTGTTCTTTGAGCTTTTTTCTCGAAAAAACCGTTTAAAAATTGAGTAAATTTTCACGGAGATATCGCAGTTTTTATACCAGCTAACAAATTAATCATATTTTTTATCAAGCCATAGACGTATCATTTGGTAAATCGAAATTTTACCGTTTAAGCAACTTTTTAATTTACGAACCCTAGTGCATTTTGTAGCATATTAAAGACTCCAACTTATTTTAAAATCACATTTTAGTGCGCGCAAATGCGCGCATGAAAAAAATTATATAATTTGTTCTCATGAATATTCAAAAATATACGTATAGTAGAATTCCAACGACACAATTTCTTATTTTTATTACTGTATATGACATTTAATTTATGTTTCAGTCTATATTATGACTGTTTAGCAAAACTAACATTCTTCTATTTTAGTCTGATATTGTATAATTAAATTATTTATGATATTAATATCATAAAATATATGATTTTTACGATCACATACTTAGAGTTCAGTGAACTTGTAGGACTTAAATTATATATCGTTTAACGATTTGTGGCTACACATAGGCCTAGTAGTTCGTAATATATTATTATTTAATAAATAGCCTAAATAAGGATAATATTTAATCCCATAATGATGGACATATTTAGTGCATACCGTAACCGGTAGGCCTAATAGGTTCAGGCATAGGCGCACCTATAGTAACAATAAACAATATCAATAATAATAATAGGTTTTTTTTATGTAGGTCTATATTAATATATTAATAATTGTAATAACGTTAGAAAACAAATAGTAGTAATATTTTATTAAAGAAGAAATTAATCAATTAGTTTTAGTTTTCGGTTGGTCGTTATTATAATATTATATAATATGGTATAAAATGGTACGGTACTACGAGAATATTCGTTTAGTATCAACCCGTAACAACAACTACAAATGATATGTGTTGGTTAAAAATTCAATTACAAATATAGTCTATGCTCTTTTGTAATTATAAGCCATTGTATAAAAGGATTATGTACAGTTCGGTACATAGCGGTTAATCGTAAAATTAAAAAATCGGACATACGAACAATAGATCGCCAACATTATTCGTACCCTTTTGCTGTATTGCGTACGTCGATCACGACTGATGCGGCTGTAAACTTCGCCTGGAAAGTAACTAGTACAGTACACATTCTGGTCCCTGGATGGAACATGATATCACATGTAAACCGCAATGGAGCAGGTCCAATGTTAAACAATTCGTACAAAGGGGAACCGCCAGACAAGTGCGTACCTAATCATTGTTTATTAGATCGCTGGCAATAATGCATGCAAAGTGCAATTGCTCTCCGCTCCACCAAGCAACGTACAGTACTAAAAAAAAATGGAACGTCGCGGTTTTTCCAGGCGCTGAAGTTATACGAAGTGAACGCGAATGATTTTTACTGTATATTATATTCCCCGACGAAAAGTACTCGCGTTTCCCAGACGGGGAAGAGGGGAGGAGGGGGGAGACGACGAGGGGATACAGCCCCCGTAACCTCCCGCTGGCACCACCACTGGTCCTTATTAAACCCATTTATTCATCATGATTCATGATAAGTTGTCTGGAGAAATTACCAACATTTAGTACACAGTAAACCATATAAATATAATTCCTTTATTGGTGCCGTATAAAACTCGTATTATTAATTTATTAATAAAAGATATCCAGTAGAATATATATATAGCGCTGCTTTTTAATAAAAATTAATAAACAAGGTCGGAATACAAGTTCAGTAGGTCTACAAACAGTATATAGTACACCTTTCACGCTTGAACGCACATCGCCTAGCAAGAGTATTGTGACGTCCTAATACGCATGTGTACTAACACCAAAATTGACCGCGGGCAGTAAACATTGTACTCTTTGCTAATTGGGTTACGTAACGGCAGTGTTTAGCACCTCCTTTAATACTCATTACAAGCATAGCCTTAAGCAAGCGGTAAACACGATGAACTGACTGAACTATTCAAGTTGTGTCTCCTCTTATTCTTTACTCCATGGTTTAGTATTTGAACCTTCACCCATCCGCTTAATAAAAGATCTAATATCCAAGATCATGAGTGAATTCTTTGAGAATGACTGCATTTCCTGATGGACGGTATTCAATCAATTTGTACCTTTAAGGCTTACAATTGCATTAGTCTATTCAGTTGATGCTGAAAGCATGGTCATGTGTTCTTACTAAAACCATGGAATAATAATAAGATAAAACCAAACACAAGAAAATCGAATTCGGAGTCAAAGCATTCTGCTAGTTGGAAAATGCGAGTCAGAAAATGAGAGTGACTGCGAGTTACAAACAATATATGCGAGTTACAAACAAGATCTACTTGACTTTCAGGACCTCAATAGCAATAGGTTAATTTCCCTCATTTGTTCATAGGAAACTGTCTCATGACACGGTGTTCTTTGAATAGGGGTGGTCATGGACATTTTTCCCCTCGTTCTTTTCACAGGAAAGTATCTGCTTAATAGGGGTATTCTTTGAATAAGGAAGTCCCTCATTAATTTAATACATCAATGATTATAAAGCAATCATCTGAATTATTTGACATATTATACTGCTAACACTATAAATCTTATTATTATTAACACTATTGACCAAAGAATCAACTAACTTAATTTACCTTTTAATGCCATTCTAACAAAAAGACAAATGTACTGTATACATGCATGTCAGATTTTAGATTGAATTTCTTTATTAATATCTACCAAAGACCTTGATATTTCAACTTTAAACACATTCCTCGTTTTCATGCTGGCAAGAGCATCAAACGATAACATAAGCTTAAAGCAGTGTTAGAATTCAATCACAAACTGGAGTGTGCACTTTGCTCCGTAGAAATTGTAGCACGTCTTCTGTCTGCTCTGTAGGCTCCTTTAAAACCTGGAGTTAAACCACCTGCCCAGGATGGGTGCCGAGAACCAATAAAAACTTAAATTGGTAGAATTTACTCACTATTTAAAGTTGTTGTGACAAAATGTCAGCAAACTTTATATTAGGAAATCGGTCAACAGTGTAACCTACTTTTTAAAACTTTAATGTCAATTACATCCAGGTACTTGATTGTATAGAGGTGCTCAATGTAATTTTCTTCTTTTCTTTTGTATTCTTCCTTCGGAGAGAGAGGACCATTGTTGGTTTATCCAGGTAAGCAGGCACAATATTGACTGCTTATTATGGTATTTAGGTAGTGGAGCTATGGCAGGATTTGAAACCAACCATGTGATTGATAGACAAGCATATTAACTACCGCATGCTACAGTTAAACTGCTACCTAATAGTTAACAGCATTATCAGTTATACACAGTATGTTTTTTTGTTTATTTATATGAATTTTATAGAAATGGTTTTCGTACCAAGTTTTGATCTGTAGGATCATAGAGATAATATCTCTATGGTAGGATATTGTAAGAAAAAAGTGGAGTGCAATTGAGATACCGATACAGAACATATTTTTCAGGGAAGACCTAAGGCTAAACAAATTCAAGAACTGTTAGTGGAGTGTAGCTCACAAAGTAAGTCATATTTTGAATTAACTGCCAGTTCCATGTGATCAAATGGGTGGCTTTTACCACCAGGGCAGACTTACACCCTCTGGGTCAGTACAGTAAAATATTTACATGAACTAATAAAACAACAAGCGATTATGTAATCCAGAGGGAAGACTTGGAAAATGTTTTAAGTACTAATACTATACTAGTACATAATTCCCAGGGTAACTATTTATGTTTTCATAAAAAACATTCTTTACATTAATTGACACTTCACATTGTGAAGTAGACATGTCAAGTAGACATTGGATAACTCCAAGACTAAGCACTGATGATTATTTCCACATGGAACCCAGCTAAACATCTAGTTATCTCTGCTGACCCTAATGATCCCAGCCTCTCAGCCAAGCTTAGTAAAGCCTACCAAGACAATCTGATGTAAACATCGTTTCGTCTCTCTCGTTTAGATTCTTTAGGGTATTCAACTCTATACTACTACAATGCTGTATAATTCCGGGAACTATGGCTATTATAAGTTACTACTAACTGTAATGGCACTATTGAATAGTTCTTAACATGATTGCTTACGGGTAACAAAGTATGGGTTCGATTTTAATGTAAGGGTACCTTTAGGTTAGAATTTTAAAAAAACATCTGATTATAATGATATTGATACACAAAACTAAAAAACTATTACAAAAAATCATTATTACATATTATATTACAGTACTGGCTATAGATATTTAATGTAGAGTATAACCAGTGGCGTACCGGCTATGAATGAGCGCTTACTGGCTAAACCTAGAGGCCCCAGAGGTTATGGGGGCCCCTGAACACGGCCAAGAGGAAAAAACAGGCATTCAAATATGTTGAAACAGGCTAAAAACGCCCAAGGCCTCCAGAGTTGGAGGGGCACTTAGAGTTACTACGCCACTGAGTATAGCCCCTAGTATCAGCACAATTAGGAAGAGGCCTGGAAGGGAATACTGTGATTTGATACAAGCTGGGAAGGAGCTGTGAAGGCTAAAGTTCGATAAATTTAGCTTGTCGTGACGGAGGAAAAGATGACGGTTAAATTCATTAGAGACTTCCTTTTAGATCTGCTGGAGTTTTGCCAATGTGCTTGATGTTTATGCGAATGTTTCGCTTTTGTTACCGGTTGTCACTTTAAACATCAAATGAAACTCGGCACTTGTGTGATTATTTTACTCGATTGCATGCTGTTTAGCTGTGGATAGCAATGTGTGTCACTTTTAAAAATATCAACAGTTCAGTTCTATATCATTGCAGATTTTATATAACCTTATATACTGAGTATTAACAATAATCCTACTTTAACTGATAAGTTACTCATTTTCTAAAGGTACAGTATGTCTACACTATCAAACTTTATGTGACAAAAAAAGTGTGATGTGCTCAAATATGATAGTAATATGACATAATCATGTCCATATGTGGGCACATCACATTTTTTGTTATATAAAGTTTGATGGTGTAGACAGAGCTTTAGATATATCATGCAGATAAACTTATTTCTCCATGGATAAGTATTCTATTCAAACTTTTGTACAGCGGCATATTCGGTTGCAAAGTCATGCTTGTTCAATGCAGCCACACAACGTGCATCTCAGTGATAAGTGGCTAGGCGTTAATGAGAAAATAATTGCACAATCATTCAACAAATAATACCATTCAACCATCTGTTGTTAATTTAACTTTTCAATAAAGAGACTGATAGTATAGTTCAGAGAGGCCCCATCAACAGAGTTTATTATTATAGGCCTACATAAATTAATAAATATTCTGAAACTGGTGAAACTTGTCCCAAGTATTAATTACAAGGAGTTTCATACAACAGTATATAACCTCAGGAGTTTCGTTAAAAAAGTGTGACCTGACCTGACCTGACCCACATAGGGATTATATCAGAGACAATATAATATTTAATATAATTTTTTTGACAAGTAAAGTATACCATTTTTTCAAGAACTTTAAATACTTGTTCATGCTGTTTTTTGTTGCACACCATTTGCGTACCTTCTGTCTTTTGACACTTCTGCACATGTGCAGACACCCAGCTGATATACAGACAGCGTGCAACTGATTAAGCACTACTGTTTGTTTGTTTTTGTTTCTTCCACTGAAAGGCAGTACAGGTCTATTTGTGGTATATTATGGTATCAATGGGTGTTCTCCAATTACACTTATAGAAAAATAATTATGATTGAAGGTCAACAATAATTGCTAACACTTTTGCCAATTAAATAAGTATGCAATAGCACTTATGATCTATAAACCAAATTGAATGTATTTATCTGTGTCTTTATTGACACTAAGATATACATATCCACAAGTTGAATTGAACATTTTTTTAATTGGTATTGCTATAGCAACTAAGCACGCAATATATCATTAAAAAAATTGTGATTTAAAACAGCACTAAAAAAACACTAAAAAAACTACCCGTTAAAATACAGCCCATACAAATCAAAGAAAAATATGAGGCACAGAAGCATTAATGCTTTAAATCTAGAAATCCAGATAGATCCCGGTGTATAAACGACAGTTAATATAACCAATAGAGTTGTTGATATGCTGTACAGTGTACGCCATGCAATTTAATAATGAAACAAAATATAAATTTAAAAACTATAAATCTACATAAAACCTTCCAATCAGATAACAAAATGAAACTGTTATGAAACTTTGTAAATATAAATATTATTTAAACTGAGCAAACTTTTTTTATCTCAGAAAAGTATACTTTAACTTTGCTGTATAGATGTTTCAGTTAAAAACAATCCAATTTGTAAAATCAATCAACGACAAAAAATGTAAGAAGGAGCAAAGACTACAGTATATAAAAAAAAACTTACCAAAAGTTTAATTGATCTTAAATGATTCAAGAATTGTGTTAAAACTTTATTTGCCGCACACACTGAGTATAATCCAATAATTGTTGATGGTGATAACATTAGCTACTTTCCTGTTGTATTTACAACAAGCTATTAAAACACCAACATGAATCGAACCAAACTAAAGTGCATCTAAAGAGGGCTCACTTCATATTTGCAGGGTGTATTTTGAAAAAGGTAAACATTTAACAATTTTGTTTTTATTATTTCACTCTTAAGGCCCATTTACACTAGGACGATAACGATCGACGATAAACATATAAGCATGCATTTTTTTTAACATAAAACAAAAGAAATTAGAAAGGGTTTCGTTCTAGAATAATCATTTATGCTGTCTTTGATAAAAATAATATTTTTAAAATTCCAATCAATTGACGTCATGATACATAAAAACAATAAAATCGTTGTATTGTCACGATATTATTGCTCTTACTAATCATGACATCATTTGATTGGACGTGTGAAAATATAATTTTCATCAAAGGAAGCATAGATGGTTATTCTATAGTTCTAGAATGAAAAGGTTTTATATTCTTTTATTTTATGTATGAAAAATGCATATTATTGTCTATTATCGTCGATCGTTATCGTCCTAGTGTGAATGGGCCTTTAGTCTTAATTTTAAAAATAACAAATATATAGGAGCAGGTAGATTTGATTAACGTAGCTAATGTTTATAGTACTGTACAGTTTTTGCGGCAAATAATGTTCGTGACAGTGTTTGTTAGAACTCCATGAGTGCCATAATTAAATACTACCATAACATTGTTAATTAATGTAGGCATATGCTCAGCTATAACTATGAACTTTTTCAAAAAGATTATAGAAGGTATAAAAACAAATCACAATGCACCCATAAGGTTTATCGCAAATAATATGCGCAACACATTGTGGGAGGGTTTAGTTTTTAGGAGCAAAAAAATCATGATGCATATGTATGTGAATTGTTGTTTGTATAAGCATCATGACGTTTGAACCTAAATCCTTCCATCATTGTGCAATGACTTTTCTAGCGAAATCAAGCTATTTTATTTGCGGTAAATCTTATGACATCTGTTTTGCAAAAAAAAAAGCATAGCTCATCCAACTCCCTGGCTGGCTCATCCATCATGCTCTAAAGTCTACCTCCCTCCTGCCTCTACCCCTACCTACCCAGTTAGGCCTAACACAATACATAATCTCTAACTACTACTAGAGTACTATTTATTATACTCTTTTACTTAGCTCACCTAAGTCTCTACTAGTGTAGTAGTAGGATAGAAAGGAGAGTAGGGGCCTCTCTCTCTCTCTAGCTAGAGATATCAAATTAGGCATATTGGCTAGGCCTAGCTGGCCTACAGAAACAATACTACGTTTTCTGTATTTATGTAGGCCTATATTTAATTGCGATTAAAAGGTATGATTAATTTATCTTATCAAACAACAATTGAAGTATTTTTTTATTAACTATACCGTTAAAACTGTAGATTCAACGTTGTTGTGTGTTGTTGTTTTCATAGTTTGTTTATATCTAGCGCCCTCTATATAAATTAAAAAAAGTTTCTTGGATAAAAAAATCAATATAGAGGGCGCTAAATAGAATTAAATGATGATCAAAACAACACATTCTGTACGTACATCTTTCAGACCATAACAACAACACAGATGAAAAACAGTGAAATTCATTATAAAGGAGTTCAGTTTTAGAGATACCAGCTTATTGGAGCTGACATTATTAACCATACATGTTATTTGTAGACTTGATGCTGTAACCATGTTAGCCAGATTTCGACAAGCAGTGAACACTGTTTTGGGTAACATGCAGAATTTACCCCAGCAGTTGCAGAATCGTCTGAACGGTGGGGCAACCAAACAGCAACAGACTCCGTCGGCCTCAGATGATTCGTCTGTGGATTATGTAGAAATCGAAAAGGTGGATAAATTTCAATATACAAGGCCTGAGTTTCTTCAACTTAGTTTTGAGGAGGTTGAGGTAACAGCGGATCATCATGTAAGGCCTATATTGGTACCAAGAGATGTGTCAAAATTACCATGGAACACAGGCTATGCTGAGTAAGTTTTGGCCACCTGTATTATGCTAATTACCTACTTGTGTGTTTTATTTGTTATGCTTGTTGCTTTTGACACCCACCTGTCGTGCTGTTTTTTTCCTTACAATTAAATTATTGAATTAATAATAAATAATAGCTTACTTAGAATTCAAAATTGGGTTGGGGTTGAGTAGTACCAAAATACTGTATACTGGGCCACACCCCACTATGTCTAGATTAAGATTTAGAGGTCACTGGGCTTATTTCACATGTCAAAATACTTTTAAAAGTATTGGTATAATGGTTGATCAAAGTGTTTATGTTAAAAATAACCTAATATGCAAATTTACAGGTGAGTCATTATTATTTCATAATTCTTATTTAATAATAATGTCACTGAAATCAAGATCACTCAATTTTCCAGTTTGCACGATTGCTATGTTATTTTGGATATTGGATCAATAATATTAACATCAACAAATAAGATGAATTGGAATTAATGCAAACCGTATGATTATTGTGCTCCAGTATTGACCCAACTAGTAAGATATTTGAAATTGCATAATTCCTATACTGCAATATACATTGCCAAGGTCGCTGAAGATCTACATTCAACCATGTATGAATTCCAATAACTCCTTAATAATTTCTTAAATTAGTCCTTAATAATTACAATATTTATCATTATTCAAAGTTAAGCAGACCAGTGAATTATTTTCAAAAATGCTCAAACCTCTATATAAGGACAAGTTCATTCTCCCTATTTTTTTTGGTATATCAATTAAAAAAAAAAACATTGTTTAATGACGAAAGAACAATACCGTAATTAAAACTGTTACGTCAAAAAGACGAGCAGCATTTTTTTAAAGAAATTTTACTTATTTAATAATATACGATGTGGGTGTACATGTACAGTGCCTACTCAGTGTGTGTTTATAAATAGATTTTCTCTGGGATTCAAACCCATGTACAAGCAAGATAAAGATTAATAACAAATTTTTAAACCAGTATCATACCAAAATTTAACTTATTAATATTTATTATTAATACCATTTTTTGGTAAAAGCTGAATAGCAATAACCTCTTAATTACAGTAATAGTTCGTAAGTACTGTAAAGACATTGATTCGATTGTAGTGATCCAGTCTAAAAGGCAGCTGATGTTAACTATAGCTAGTTCACACTTCTTTCAAAACGGTTGTGCAAATGTCATTTTTTAGGTGAATCGTTATAGTTAAAATATTTCATCACAAACGACCTTTTCAATTATTGTATTGACCTTTAATTTCAGGTGTATTATTGCTAGCAGTTGTCAAAATTAATGGGTGAATTACCACGCTGTGCCATCTAATATTCACGAAATCAATTATGTCGTGGATCGTACGGTATTAAACACTATCTGTGGCAAAGTTTTATAACCTTTCAATTTGTGGACAATATCGAACGATATAGATGTGTGTAATCTAAGCATCTTGTAAATAGGAGCCAAATTTCTTGGCAATATACAAATTCTTTGATTTTTATACAGATTTATGGTACTGTAGTAAAGTTGTACAATTAATATTTACCCTACAGATATAGTTACCATATATCAATCAATCAAAGTGGACCAAAGCATTAAAAATTGAATATAACGTTTGATTGTTCTATTTAAAATCTCATGCGTTGCGAAAATTGCATCGCGTTGAGTAAACACTAATTATTTTATATCATCATGGCAAATGTGCCTAGGTTACCTGGATAAACCAATAAAAGCCTTTATCCATCCCTATAGTTAAATGGTATAGTCTAAAAACTACATCAATATTTTTTGTTTATTTTAGAGTTATAAATGGTGGTAAAACAAGGTGTAATGAAGACCAAGCTATAGCATGTCATTTTAAATTGAAAGCAAAACTAATGGAACACATTAATACAACAAGTCCCGACGGAGTCGAGGCAACTTGCACTGAAATTGTAAGTATTGCAAACTGATGAAGATTGAGTTTTTCTAAAGTTGCTCCAACTGAGTCTGATTTGATGGACATCGTTTCATAGTACATCTACTGTACATAGACTATCCTGAGTCCAGTCTAGGGCTGTGTTCGGACGTAAAATCAGTTACATGTGTAACTTTAACATGTGTAATCAGTGATCGTTTGGACGATGAACAATTTACACATGTAAACTAACGAAAAAATACCCAGTAGGGTCATATTTCATGCATCTCTTTACACTATTAAGGTCAAATTGCTCCTTATCTTGCGGTTAATCAGCTTGCGGTTTAAGGTGTAATTGAAAAATCTCAGTATATCTCCAAATTTACACCACACGCGACCATTACACGTGTAAATTTGTTCCGTCCGAACGGGCTCTAGTATAATTGAGGACATGGTGAAGGGGACTGAACAGGGGATGGGATCCTTCCCACCCCCCACAAAACATACATAGAGAAGTGGAAGGGTGTAGACAGCCCGGAGGAACGCATGTTATCAATTGTTTTTCTAAACGATATCTCATAATTTGTTATTATTTGTTAAAAACAAACTAATAGTTTGCAGTATCATAATATAAAATGAATAAAATACCCAATAATGCTATACAGGATGTTAGATATTATATTAATTAATTTCTTAATTGTTGATATCAGTATCATCGGATTCGCTGACTTTCTTGTAGCATGCTTTCAGAAATGTTCAATATTTTAAACTATATCCTTATAAAATTTGTTTACTACTAAAACTACTACTGATACGAGGAGATAACAATGTCTAAAGCCTTGTCTACACTATCAAACTAGACAAAAAATGTTTGATGTGCCCAAATAATATGGTAGTGATATGACATCATCATGTCCATAATATGAGCACAGTTGTCACATGAAGTTTTATAGTGTAGACAGAGCTTAAGAATAGATCTATGAAACAAATACCCATTTTCTGGTTATAAATTAATTTTCAATGTTTGTTTAGGACAATATTAAAATGAATATAACAATAAACATATTTCTAGTCCTATTGGGGTTTAAAACGTAACATAAGATATCGATTACTTTTATCTAATTTATAAGTTACTCTGCCACAACACACAACTTCAGCGAGTGATTCAGTCGTCATAGTTTACACTTCCTTGCTAATTGAGCGTTGATGAGTCCTGAGGTCATTCAGGTCAACAGACCTTGGTAAACAATTTGATAACAATTACGAGATATGAATTTATAACTGAAGAATTTGAAAAATTGATTTTATTCCGTCTGCTATTTCTACAGTACGATTTCAATTTATGCTATTTTGGAAGAATTTGAATGTTAAAGTAAGTGAGCTGAATGTTTTGATAATATCTCTCCAAACAACAGAAAATCCATTTCCCTTCTTTTAAATGAATAAAAATTGCCTCCCAACTTGTATACACTACAACCTTTATTATAAAATATATTTTAATTTTTAAAAAGGGATAGACATTTACAACTAAACATCCTTAATGTTAAGCCCTCCCTAATCCCTCTAGTTCACCAATTTTTTGCCCCATCAATGAACCATTTCAATAAAGTAATAAACTACCACCATACAATAATATTAATTTTAATGTAAGTTTACAATTTTAAAATCTTTTAAAGGACAAATTGTACAAAAATAGAAACGTCCATCCTGTAGTAAAAACAATTAAAATCTTCATTACATCCTGAATCTATACAAATGCATTTAAACATTGGTAAAATAACCTTCCAAATAAATACCACATTTCCGATGTTTGATTTAGCTCTATCTACACTATCAAACTTTATGTGAAAAAAGAGTTATGGACATGATGATGTCATATCACTATGTGTATAGTTTGATAGTGTAGACAGAGCTTTAATTAAACCATAATTATATACTAAAACAGCATTCTTTCAATTGTCCCCATAATTGTCACCCTTTTCATGTACAAGGGTGATTCAAATGTTCCCCTGGGAGGGGGCAGGATGCTCATCTTCACTCTGAAGTCACTGTACTTTGTGATTCATCTAGAATGACATTGGTGTTGGTTCGGTTTTGATAAAAATCTCTCAATGATTCTAAAATACCAGAAGTGGGTAATAATAAGAGAAAGGAGGGAGGGAGTCGGGGTTGATGGGGAAGTGGTGAAAACTGTAATAGCTCAATGAAACTTGTATGCGCTTTAGTTAGCAATGTGGGTCCAACATTTGTACAAGTGCCAACAGGGCTTTAAGCTCTGTCTACACTATCAAACTAGTTTGACAAAAAAAAGTGTGACATGGTCAAATATGGTAGTGATATTTAACCAAATAAGGTAGAGGTACAGTAGAGTATGTCATCATCATGTCCATATATGGTCACATCACATTTTTTTTGTCACATAAAATTTGATAGTGTAGACAGAGCTTCAGAAATAAATTCTTATTTAAACAATAATTAATGTGAATTATTATATTATTATTATTTGTTTTAATTTCTGTGCAGGAGCCAATCGATATTTCATGTTCATATTTCGGCGTGTTTGACGGTCATGCTGGTTCCGGGGCCGCGCTCACCGCCCGTCACCTGCTTCATTTACATATTCAACAACATTTATGGGATATCCAGGAGCTACTCCAACCGCAGATTCCCGAAGATTTAAACTACCTAAGTCGGAGCGATTCAAAGAGACGCCAGAAATGGCCGTTAAACGAAAGAGACATTCCTATTGATAGCCTCATTATCGGTGCTCTGGAGAGCTCGTTCCACGAAATGGTAAGTATCAAATTTAGTTTTGATTATATGTTTGCGTAACTTTATCTTTATCTGTATGTTTTCTGAGTTAATAGAGAAAGTACAGTGCAGCACATGTTTAAATTAATTTCCACGAAACTTTAGAATGGTTACTCCAGTAAAAATGAGTATATACTGTAGGATAGGATAAACTACTGTATTCAACACAAAGAAAGTGTGATGTGCCCAAATATGGTAGTGGTACAGTATGTTCAAATATGGTAGTGATATGACATCATCATGTCAATATGGACACATCACATTTTTCTGTCACATAAAGTTTGATAGTGTAGATAGAGCTTTACATTGAAAACACTCCATGTTGAAAATACATTTTTAATCTTCTATTAATTATTAAAACATCATAATACATTTAGATTTTATTTTAAATTATTTATAAATTTATTTTGGAGGATGTTGTCTCTCAAATGTGATATGATAACTTTTTTGTTTTCCGTTAAATCTTCATAATTTTATCTCAGTGAAACACAAAGTTGTCTCAAAATGTTATCATTGTTTTAGATTCTACCATGGTTTGCTGGCCTGTAGGTGATAAAGATAACATTTTTAATATTAATTACTTTTTATCACCCCTTACTATACGCTTGTAATCATCCTCTTTTTACCCCTTTCCTGTCTAATCGCAACACACACTTGATTCTTTCCTCTCTCTGGGTGGCTTTCACTTTTCATACAAAAACATTTTTTTTTCTCAATTATGTTTTTTTAATAAAATCTCACCTCTCCATCCCATTTATTTTGGTCCTAATGTCTGTCTGTGTGTCTATCATCACAAAAAAACTTTTACTTTTCTCATAAAGCTTTTTTGTGGTTTAAATTCCGGTATAATATCTTCTACTCCTCCCTATCCCCCCCCCCACCCCCTTCTCCTCTCCATTTAATGTCCCTAATATTTTGAAAATCTTTTTTTTTTTGTTTCAAAAACATTTGAAGAAGTTGTGTGTATGGTACATTTATACAGTCTTATTTATTTTTTATTTTTAATAATTTTTCTTTTTATGGACCAGTGATTCTGAAATAGAAAGATTGAATAATGAATAATTAATTTATATTTATAACTACAATTGACTTATATTCATAATGGTTTAATTTACTTTTATTATGTTAAACTGAGTAAAATGTCCTTTCTTTTTTTTTTCTTTTCTTGCTTTCTATAAAATCAATTTCCCAACACACTTTCAGTTGATTGAAATTACATCCAATTTCAGCTATATAGAATATGTTTTTCAAATTGTGATAGTGAAAGAGATCGAAGCATCTGATTGGATAATAAATACGAGTGGGTAGTTATAGGAGTGGAAGTTGATAAAGTCTATGATACGCTTGACTAGATACGTACGCTGATATGACAACATTTTAATCCTACTGGGAAATGCGTTGAAAATAACCTCAAGTACCTACAGTATGAAAGAAAATTTTAATTGTAAGCAATTTATACACTGTTACGTCAAAGAAAAGCTTCTTAAAGCCATTGGGAATAGAACTTCAATAAAAATGTTAATTAGTCCATCGGCTGATACTGTGCTGGCTCTGCCAACCAACCGTTCAAGGGCACGGTAGTAATTTATTTTATTGTTGTGTAAACAAAAAACAAAGATAATAATTAATATAGAATTATTTTTCCCTAAACCAAACTGCAGTACAGTTGTAATGTATTGTAATTTGTATTATATGTAAAGTGCATGACACACCAGTTTAGTACAGGTAATGTTCAATCTTAGGCTAGATATGATTGGATCAGGAATTGATCCCAGACCTCTGACATGTAAGCAAGTACACCTTATCGTGTAGGCTAGTTCTCTATTCATATACCACCAGATTGTTTTGAGAATTCATGCCATAAAAATATGCAATTCAATAAAGCTCTGTCTACACTATCAAACTAGTTTGACAAGAAAAGTGCAATGTTACCAAACATGGTAGTGATACTGTATGCTTAAATGGTAGTGAAATGACATCATGGCCAATGGCACATCACATTTTTTGGCACATCATGTTTGATAGTGTAGACAGAGCTTAACGCATTTAAAGAAAATTTATTTGTGCATCATGCTTTCAACATAGAATTTACAATAGAATCACTATTATAGGGATGCCTTCCATACCAAAAAAGTGTCTTTTATTTAGATTTCCCTGAATTTTCCCTATAAAGAAGATAAATAATGTAATTTTGGTACTTTTTCACACTTTTTTGTAGAAATGCTCTACGTAGGACTATACAGCCATAGCATCCATTTACCCAAATTGATTTAACTGATACCCTAAGGCTGATTAATTCTTGTCGTGCGAGATTGTTGCGGAAACGGGCTAATCTAATCAATCAAAACGTACTGTCAAGTATAGCCTAGACTTACTAGAGTGATATATGCACCAACCCACTTCACTTATTGAATGTATTTATGATATAATAATATTTATTTAAAGTTCAGAAAAATTATTCAGTTACCATGAAGGATTTATAGATACGGCAAGTTTAGGCTCGACTGAGTGAGAGATACACGAACCTACTTATGTATTTATGATATAATAACATGTGTTTAGCATTCACAAAAATTATAGAGTGCCTGCCAGAAAGGATAGGATGAGGAAAGGAGACAGCAAGTTCAGGCTAGGCTGAGTGAGATACATGCGCGAACCCACTATGTATTTATGATATACAGTAGATACTGTAATATTTATGTAGCATTCAAACAAATATGGATTGTACTACTACTATCTGGTATAAAGCCTACAGTATGAAGTACAATGGAGCGTTTAGAACATCTGCACATGCTCATAAAGTGCAGCTTATTGCAACTACCCCAATTTTTGCAGTGAAAAATCTGATGGTAATACTAGAAGTTTAAAATTAATTTCTAGGTTCCTGTTTTTCTCTGTTCCAATTCAACAGAAATCGCACTCAAGTGAAATATTGTTGCTCAAATGTAGTACTAAATATTTCACATAAGCCAATTTCAAAATATTTTCTTTTAAGTGGTATTTTAAGGAGTATCCGTAATGTTTTTCAGCATAGCCTAAATAAGTGTAAATGGTTTCTGGAGTATCCATACAGTAGGTTATCGAATGACAATTAACCTTTAAGATATTTAAAAAATGTTTTAATATAAAGGAAAACGTATCAATTTCAATGAAAGATGCTTTATTTCAGATTTCACAATTTTTTATACAAAATTCTGTTTTTAACTCAACAAATTTATTAACAATTTGATTTAATTTGTTAAATTGACAGAAGAGAAACAAATAACTCATAAAACGGCAGATAGAAAATTTATAAAAGTCATTTTGGTAATTAAGTTTCTTGTTAATTACCATCCCACAAATTGAAACAACGAGATCATTTTTTTCCTGTCTATTTTTAATTGATATATTTTTAAAAGGTTATTCACTTTTTAGATTTTAAAGTTTTATAAAGTTTGAATAATGCCAGAAGCTTCGTGAACGTGAAAGTTGTTTTTGTTAATCCATAACGTAATTGAGAAAGGAAAGGTTTGATTGGTTGGTGGTGTGTCCCAGAAGGCCAAGTTTTAGCGACCAGTGAGATTAGCTCTAGGGAAGATGGCATGTTATTTCACTATTCATTTTAAAAGTTTGCTTCAGTTTATGCTAACATAGTACACTTTTATATATCTCCCTAACTGCAGACAAAGGCAGTGTGCGTTATATTCTTAGTAGGACCGTAATAAATAAAGGAAAATAATGATAATTTGAAAGAAAGTAATCGTGATCAAAGAAAGAACTACCATCAGGTAACACTATCCTATTTAGCCAGGATTCAACTACTGTACAATTATTACTGTAATTAGTACCTATTTCAATGGAAATAATGTTAATATTTTAATGCATAGTTTAATAGGCATTTTACAATATCATCACTTAATTATAAAATAAATATCTTAACAGTTATTTGCAAGGACATCAACTTTTTTTCACACAAAAGAGTGTAAATATTTTTTATTACAGTGTGCATTGCTACTTTAAACAAAATTAATTAATTTGCCTCTGAAAAGTAGGACTATTTTCAAACACAGAACCCTATAGTTTGACATTTTCCAATACTACCTTGTTTTCCATTGTTTATTTTAACCTACATTAAGTTATTTTCAATATTACAGTATTTTGTCATTGTCCTAGAAGACCATGAGGAAGCCTAATACAAATTGGAATTGATAAACATTATATATAAATTATAATGTAAATTTAATAATAATGTTCTCACTTCATCCTCATTATGAATGTACTTTTTTAACCCAATTTTTCAATAAATATTTATGTAAATTAAGTACATAGAGAGAAGGCATACCCCTATTAAACTATAGATGTGGAGTTAAACTGGTTTTAATACGCTCAGCCTGTTTAAAATTAAACCATTGAATCGAATACCATTATATTATTATTATTATTATTATTACCTACTGTAATATACTGTCCAATAATAATAACAATCCTTGTTCAGCCTTATGAATGTTTATTTAACCCCACATTTTAATCTATTTTTTGTAAAATCAAATGAATTTTAGTATGCAGTGGAAAAGGTGCACACCCTAAACTAAATCTGGAGTTGCTATGAGTGTATGGAACTAATTTTAGCCAGTTCTGTCACCAATTTGTATTTTCTTTTTTTGCAAACCCTACACAAATAGTACAGCAAACTAATAACAATAATCACAATAATATAAATGTAAATGTGACCATTTATCTTGTGCGCAGAATTCTCCGGAACGTAAGTAGTACTTGATTCAAGTCCTTCATGATCAGCGCCTTGGTTGTTGTGCTGGTTCTTGTCGTGGGTCTGATCAAGTACTGTGAGATAGCCACCAATTGTTGACATGTCATTGCCTGTGCACCTGGCTGTGTACCATCCCATATCGTTCAGAGTTATGTTTCGGATAATCAGAGAGAAGTGCCCAAAATCCTTGTTAAGATCATCTACTTTGATGCGACTATTGACCACCACCTCTATATCATCCTTGAAGAATGTTATCCCCTCTGGACAATGCATTTTTAAAAAATCAAATGTCGCATTACTGTTCAGTTTACAGGTCTTGTTAGTTGCTACTGATGTAGCAACAAACAGTATCAAGCATACAAGTAGTTTCTCCATTTTATCTGTAATTAATAAATAAAAATACTAAAACATCCCTCACATGAAACAAACTTGTGTAAATTGAAAGGAACTTGATACTTTCTTTGTACCGTACCTGATGCACAAATAAATCTCAAACGAAATGGGAGAGCAAGTGAACTCACTGTCCTGCAATTAGAAAAGTTATGAGATGCTAGCAGATTAATGTTAAGTACAGTATACTTCTATAGTCACATGACCTAACAGAGCAGAGCCCAGAGTTGTCAGCCTGTAGAAAGTCAACCGATTTCTATGCCTTCTACTGTGTGTGGCAATTGTCTATATCTAGTGTTAGTGTGGCTAGGGGGAAACATTTTAAAGAATAAAATGATCTAGATCAGCTGAAAACTGTTGAGAAAATGTTCAATAAACTTATACCTATCATGAATGACCATTGCCAAACATTTTCAGTGGTGGATTGTGCCCGCCACTGACCCTGTCAAACACCCCCACTCTCCAAAAATGAACTAGATCATTTACAATTTCCATCCTAGCCACACCCACAAAAAAAATGCGCCAAAATGTTGATACATTGATATGTACGTAGATAATTGCCACAGGCCAATAGAAATTTATTAACTTTCTAGCTAGGCTGACACCTCTAGGCTTCTGGTCTATTATATTACTGTACAATGAATACTTCTAGTGTTATGATACAGTAGGCCTAGCATAAAGGAATGCAAAAGTAGTACTTTACACAAAAGGTGAAATAAATATACTAAACTAGTAATAGTATACTGTATTATTACATTATTCCAAGCATTGCAAACAAATTCAACGTTTTTATTGTAAATTTACACAAAACAGATTATCTTTAAAGTACAAATTGACTTACCTATGATAGCGTAAACATAGCACAAGAATGAGCTATTCTTTCCCCCTTGGATGGAGCTCCGGAAATAAAATACTTAAAACGCAACAAACGCTTAGGTTGGATGACCTAATTTTCATTATTGTACAGTCAATGATTGTCAAAGTCTATATTATTTATACAAGTAATGAATGTTTATGAGTTGAAATTGAATGGAAAGAATACAGACCTCCCAACTCTTCTGATAATGGGGAGAGTCTCTCAATATTGAGTCATCTGCTCCTCTCCCGTTAAAATCCAATTTCCCCCGATATTTTAGATAAACCAAAAAGAAATCTCCTGATATGTATACATAATTTATATTACTCTAGATATTAATAAGAGAATAAAAAACATACTAAGTATATCGTATTAGAGTAGAGTTGTGGCTTGGTGGTTATGATGCTTGGCTACCACTCCAAGGGTCCTGGGTTCAAGTCCCATCACATGTCAGGATTTCTTTTAAGGACCAAATTACTCCACTCCCAAAGACTTGTAATAAGACTTTGTTTATGTAGAGCATCTTGTGTATGTTTGTCTTGTGAACATCTGAGGGTCCCTAATGATCAGCAATAGCTGGATGGATCACCCTCATTAAATATGGTTTTAAAAAAAAGATAAAAAAAGAAAATCGGTCTGTATAATGTTTATAATCATTCGTTATAGTTTCCAACGCATTATTCGCCTCCGGCGTGCATTATATTTGCCAATATTTTCAGGTTTTTTTATAGCGCCATCTATGGTTTGATGTAGTATTATAGCACCCTCTATATTTCCATAAAACTTCCCAATATTTTATTTTTCGAAGTTGCTAGGTCTGTGAATATTTCATGAGTTGAGTACTATTTAACAGGGCGGAGTCTAGAACGCACACACTACACATTGGTTTTCAAATTCCTATAGCCTTGCATGACACAAAGTCTTCAACATGTTTTTCAGAAAGCTGAATGTACAATAGTATACAAATAATAAATGTTGATGAGTGCAATGGTACAAATAATTTCATGAAATGAGAGATGAGGTTTTATTTCACAAGTTGAACCATTTGTACTGTGACATTTCTATATCACTCAGAGAGTCACAGTAAAACTAACACTGAAAGAAATGTGATGTTTATAGTAGATATAGTTACAGTAAATTAAAATTATATTGTCAGAATTATGATTTAAAACAGCATTTGTTGTTAAAATAAAACACAATCAAAATGCAATGTTCAATTATAGTAACAGTAACATTTTTTTCTCAGTATTGTTAATGTTAAAAAAAGTTGTTAAAACTAATTTTCCAATTTAATAACATACAATTTACTTACACACACAAAATACTCTTTTTAAAACAAAATAAAATATTCACATTTCTGTTTTGCTCAAGCTAGGTTTAATCACACCTCTGGGATTTATAACCAGGGCGCTATAGGAAAGGCACAAAAACAATTTGTGTTAACATTCGGTATTTGTTTCTAGGCGGATACATGCACAGGTCTTGTCGTCGTAATAAGGCTAAGTAGACAAGAAGGACACTCATCGAGAGGAGTATCTACGTCAGCATCATTATCCTCTCATTGACTTTCATCTCATCTGTGATTCAGTCGTATAAACACGCTCACACGCTAGTTAACTTTTTTCTCTGTCCTACTTTACCTCGGCGAAATGAAAGGTCATGTGGATTTTGAAGGGGAAAAAACCTCTTGTTTTCTAATTAGATTAACGAATACGATTGATACATTCATGTTTATTTTGTCTGAGAAGATGAAATCAAGCGATGAAATTCAACAAAGAAACCTACATCGTTCTGTTTATAAATTACCAATTAAACTTTGATTTTATAATCTTTCTCAACAGTTTTGTTTTCTTTTAAAATCAAGATGATTTCTATGAATGGCAGGGAAAAAAGATAGGATAATATTTGATTTATTATTATACAAAATATATAAAAATGTTAATATTAGTAATTATTCAAAAATTCTTTATTTACTGTAATACAACAACATCATTCTAATACTAATATGATATTAAAGTCAGTAATTTTTATTTGTACACTAATCATACATTGTTGTTATATAATCCACAAGTATTAAGCTCTGTCTACACTATCAAACCAGACAAAAGTGTGATGTGCCCAAATATGGTAGTGTTGTGCCCATATTTGTACACTAATCATACATTGTTGTTATATCCACAAGTATTAAGCTCTGTCTACACTATCAAACCAGACAAAAAGTGTGATGTGCCCAAATATGGTACTGTAGTGTTGTGCCCATATTTGTACACTAATCATACATTGTTGTTATATCCACAAGTATTAAGCTCTGTCTACACTATCAAACCAGACAAAAAGTGTGATGGGCCCAAATATGGTAGTGTTGTGCCCATATTTTTATTTAGTCTAAATCTCGATCTACACTATCAAACTAGTTTGACAAAAAAAGTGTGATGTACCCAAATGGTAATGATATGGTTAAATATGGTAATAATATAACATCATCGTGTCCATATATGGTCACATCACATTTTTTTGTCACATACAATTTGATAGTGTAGACAGAGTTTTGTTTATACTGCAAAATTTAACTTAATAGAGGTGTCCTGAATTATTATATGGGTTGACCATAGTGTTATACAGCCTATATTTCACAAGAAAATGTTGCCTTTAGTGGTGTCTCGTGAGTAAGGAAGTCCCCAAAGGAGAAGTTAACATTTTTCTACTCTACTTTATAGACATAATAACAAACTATACTTCAAAATACTGTGAATGAAATATAACAGGTTTTATTTTAGTTGACAATTTTTGAAATATCAAAATAAGTTGATAATTAATCTATCCCAAGTTAATTAAGCCTGTTAATTACAGCCCGTTCCCATTGGAATCAAATCCATGCACAGCAATCCTATACTTTCTCCAATATTTCCTGATGGAAATGTTTCTATTTTAGCTTTATTTTCAATTTCAAAATAGTTGAGACGTTTTACATGGCATAGTTTTTAAATTAATTTACAATATTAAATAATATTTTAACCAAAAATGAAGACTTTGAGAGAAAATAATGATGTGATTTCTATTTGGTTTGTTTTTTTATTTGTATGGTGAAGATATTATTACCCAAATTTGTTTTTTACTTTTTAGCTCTGTCCACACTATCAAACTTTATGTGACAAAAAATTGTGATATGCCAATATATGGACATCATGATTTCACATTACTAGAGATACCATATTTGGGTATATCACCACCATATTTGGGAACTAGTTTGATAGTTAGATTGTTGCAGACAATTTAGTCAAGTTGTTTTTCTTACCTTTTCTGATGGCATAGGACTATAATTTAAACTCATTATCAGATAGAACATGGACCTAAAAATTAGAGATCCTGGATAGACAAAAGACTTAAAACATTGTTTAAAAAAAAACTAGTTGATCCATCATATTTACAGTAGATTGTCATTTGAGTCCATTGATTAGCATTCTGCGCTTCACTCCATTCTGATTGAAAGCGGCCTGAGGTTA
Source organism: Antedon mediterranea (assembly GCF_964355755.1). Lineage (NCBI taxonomy): Eukaryota > Metazoa > Echinodermata > Crinoidea > Comatulida > Antedonidae > Antedon > Antedon mediterranea. Next base: position 21,966,538 of record NC_092678.1, on the reverse strand, counting down.
AGCGTAGTCGCCTAAGGGGATGTGATAGGTGTCAACCAATAACCCTAAGGCCAAAAACGCACATTGAGTGGAAGACTGTCATAGGTGAAACACAATGCTTTAATAAAGAAACAAAAATCAATCAAGATTTTATACAGTCTTCAGTCAGTCACAACAGATGCAATCAAAAGTAGATATTAAAAAAATGGAATTGTGTGGTTGATATTTCGTGGTTGGGTTCTCACCTATCGGGCTGTTCTTTTCCTTGGGCAAACTTTAAGTCACTCAAAACTGTTGGAAATAAATGAAAATGCATTGATACTGTACTTAGTAAATCTAAACTGTTCACTTTAATATTCATTGTTTTTGTCTTTATCATTACATTTCTGTTTGATTTAGTTTTTCATACTTATGAGTTTGTCTGTACAAACTCCTATATAAATCAAATAACTAAAGAAACCGTTTGTTTTTCCTTATTATTTGAAATCTGGCCATTCCATGGGTCAGCAGGAATGAGTAAAGGAAATAAGTTGATCTGGACACCCTCTGAAACGGTCAAGATTTTAAAGTGACGTAAATGTGTAGAATAAGATTAATAATTTTACAATGTTCTTGAATTATATTTTTTGGTTTCCTTATATTTATAATGGTTATAATATACAAGCAGGTTTCTTTTAAAGACATATTTTTCCTATTTACATTTTTTTGTTGAATAGTGCAATTTTTTTAATGTCACAATAGTTATTCACTTTGACCAAAAAACTGGATTGAAAAAAACAATTTCTCCTGAAAAAAAATATGTAGGGGCCTAATTTAAAGCAAAAATTTCCTAAATTGTTTATCAGACAATGATTTTTGGTTAAAATTAACCGTTTCTTTTGTCTTTTTATGCAATGAAATAATTATTTTTGTTGATTTTTTTTTCTACAGAAGTGAATTCAATAACTTTATTAAAACTGCAAAATGGCCTATTCAAAATCTGATTTTATTCATCTATATGTTTTATGTTTTTGAGGGACAATACATCTTTAACTTTTTTTTCAAAAGTTTAATTAAATATTTTTACGTTTTACTTGTAGGATGAGCAGATTTTAGCAGAGAAACGTTTATATCATATATCCGGTGGCTGTACTGCGTTGGTGGCGCTATTCATTCTCGGAAAGTTGTATGTAGCAAATGCAGGGGACTCAAGGTGAGTTGTGGGCCTTTAAAGATGAGAATTGCAATCATTGAGGGCATAGGAGAGTGGGGACACCCAAACTTTTCAACCAAGAATTTAAGGCCTTCAACACACAAGAAACCCCTGGACAATTAATAGTACTGTTTTTATTTTTCTGCATCCCACCTCCCCCTTTAAAATTTGTCTTTAAAGCATAAAATTGCTTTTTGCAATAACCAGCCTATCAATTTGTAAATTTCAGTCACCTAAGTGACAAATAAATGTCACCTAGGTGACAAGTAGATGTCACAATACACTTGTCATTCAACTTGACCTACTAACCTGTATTCCTTGTCCTCTGATTGGTCAGTTTATTGTACCAGCATTTGTCATTGATTTTGCTTGCTTGTTGGAAGTCTAGACAAGCTGCTAATGATTGCCAGTTGTTGATGTATGCAATATATTTTATTGTTCCCATCCCTCCACTCTTAGAGATATTATAGTTCACATGTCATACTCTTGCTAAAATCATCATACTAATATGTGTATGGGTCACAGATAAATAAAAACACAAAATTAGTAAAATATTTCAGATATAAAACTGAAATATACTACATACAATTGTGAAAATGATAAGAAAAACAAATGAAACATAGCTGAACTTTTAGACAATTATAGTATTACTTATGCACTTGTCAATTGTATGACCAACTATACGACCCCCGGGAGAGGTGCGTCATTTGTCCGATGTGCGTCATACTTTTGAATACCATGACGCACCCGTGCGTCAAAAAGGTGACTTACCTTTAGGTGACCATGACGCACCCATTTTGACGCACTGTGACCATGTTGTTTATGATATGGTGGGTGGTAAAGTGACGGACACACCTTGTTCATTGATGGGACGTACCATCTAGGTTTTTTGACGCACCCTGCGTCAGTAATTATTTGTAAATGACGCACCCATGACGCACCTCTCCCGGGGGTCGTATAGTGGGTCATACAATTGACAAGTGCATTATCCTTATGTTTCTACATCACAGTACTTAATAGTAATAATAGTACAGTTAAAAGCTCCTCATCAAATAAAATTTCATATGATATTGTATTACTTATTTAAGAAATTTATTTTTATTTGGTTTGAAAGTTTATTATTAAGCTCTGTCTACACTATCAAACTAATTTGACAAAAACGTGTGATGTGCCCAAATATGGTAGTGATATTCCCAAATATGGTAGTTATATGACTTCATTATGGGCACATCACATCACCAAATATGGTAGTTATATGACTTCATATATGGGCACATTACATTTTTTGTCACATAATGTTGGATAGTGTAGACAGAGCTTTATATTTTAATTTGACTTGGAAGTTTGTTCTTACAGTATTATTCTAGAATAAAATTGTTTAATAAATAAATAAAAACAATTGAAATAGCATTAAAATAACAGAAAAGAAGTGAAAGCATCTCTTCCTCAACTATAATAAATACATTTCAAGCTATCCTATTAATAGTTTGTTTGTGATTGATTGAATAGATAAATTGTACCATACCCTTCCTGTTATGATCTCAATGCTAATAATTTCTTGTGCTAAATATACCAATATTCCCAGACATACATTTGTCATTAATTGACCGAGTATTCGGACTTAATTTTTCAAACATGGCCTTTTAAACTTTCAATTGTTATCCATACATGAAACATGAAATCAAACATATAAAAGAAAAATAAAGTTGCAGATAGAATAGCAGAGGATGACACTTTTATTGTAGCTCAAAACTCAAAAGTTTGTTTCTCATTTTGGCTGTTACAGATGCTTATTATTTTATAACAAGTTTTCGTCTTATAATTTACAACAATCTAACTCTATCCACCAATAAACGTTAGAATCATATTCATAAAAGGGAACTTTACATTTTTTAGAATTTATAAATCCTATTTTTCCTTTTCTTTCCTCAGTTTCCAGTTAAGGACCAGTATAAATACATTTACCTTTATATCAATAGCCAACTATAGCACCGTTTTCACAATAAGAAAACTTTGCAAATCAGTTTAATAATTTCTTAGGAATCATTTTTGTTTTTCCAGTTAAGCTTATATTTAGATCAATAGACGACTATACGCCATACAAAATAAATACCAACTTATTTATTATGTTAAGAGGAAGCTATAGAAATCATTGTAAAATTGTGTAAATAATCTATTTTGTATGATTTTGTTCAAATTTCAGAGCAGTTATATGTAGAAACAAAGAGGTTATACCAATGTCTTCGGATCACACGCCTTTATCAGAGCGACGGCGTCTCCAAACTATTGCCAAGCTTCATCCAAGTCTTCTGGGAGATGAGTTCTCACGGTTAGAATACCAAAAGAGAATCGGAAGAAAAGATATAGGAAGGAAAAGGTTATATCGGGATGCCCACATGACTGGATGGTAAGTAGAGTGACCTCTCCTGGTGTCATCCTTTGGTGTTGGTCACTTATGTGTTGTAATTCAGTGTCGTGACGTGTGTTGTGTTATTTACAGTCTCTTAAGCTCTGTCTACAGACTTTATGTGACAACAAAATTTGTGGGGTTACCAATAGTACTGGTAGTGATATGACATCATCATGTCCATATATGGGCACATCACATTTTTTGTCACATAAAGTTTGATAGTGTAGACAGAGTATCACCATATGAATCTTTTTTCTCTTTAGTTTTCCACTTTTTATTTCTTTTATTAAGCGTATTCAGGTTTTGCATAAGAGCTGTCTGTATAAAGACCCATTTATTATTATTATTATTATTATCTTAAAAAAAATCATTAACTTCCCAAAATGTCTTGCTCCAAACTTCGTCAATTTCTCTGGCACATTTCAAATAAAGAAATGAAACCTGTATTTTGTCAATATAGCCCGTGCTCCTTAGGTGATGGAGTTGATAAAACACACATTCTGATAGGTCAAGTAGACGCATAGATAGGTCACGTTTGGCTCAAGTCTTTTTTTTTTCATTTCATACACATCCAATAGCAAGTTACTCTCTAATTAAAGATGGCTAATTTTTTTGTTTTGATATTTGGCAAATTACCAAGTATAAATAGCAAACTGGTGTTTGATTCACGGAATGAATATATTTTACAAGATGGCCTTCTTCTGTATAAATTCTGTGGGAGTATGTAATCCTGATATCCTGGTGTTCAACAGGATTTAGACCCACAAAAGCCTTGGAATTGAGCTAGCAAAATGTTCATCAAACTAATCTACTTTCCTGCTTCAGTTATTGTAATAGAGGGTCCTGAATAGGTAGTTGACTTCAACACAACACATCTCCTCCTATGAGTGTTCTGTATACTAAGTGTACAGAAGGAGGGGTTTTACTAATTTTATGGTACTAAGGGGACACTTTCCTGTGAATTGAACAAAGGGCAATATATGTTTTAACAAGTCTACGGCCAACCCCTACTATTCAAGGAAACTTTTTTTAAGGGTAAACTTTCCTGTGAATTGAACAAAGGGCAATATATGTTTTAACAAGTCTACGGCCAACCCCTATTCAAGGAAACTTCTTTTAAGGGGACACTTTGTTGAGTAACAATGGTGTTCAATAAGAATTCTATTGTATTTGAAAGTAAACAGAATTTTTCAGTGAACGTTTTCCATGATATTTTGAAATCGCAAAAATGAATCCATTTGGAAATGTTTTTTTGACCTAAATGTGTCATTTGTAGAACAGAACAATTACTGACTTAATACCACATGGAGTTGAATTATTCACCTGCAATTATTTGAATACACATTATAAGATTTACCCAAGGATTTGAGACAATCTTTTCTGTGTATCTTAATTTAATTGTTTGGAATTTACTTGCACCTGTTCTGAAACAATCTAGAGGGTTTCAAACTAGGTACTTTCCCTTTTAGTGTTTTGTTGTTTACTATCAGTATATCATTTTTATAAAATAAGTGGAAAGATAAGTTTTTGTTGCGGTTGTTGGTAATTATACCGAGGTTGTCAATTCCTATAGGTGTAAAACTCTGTCTACAGAGATGTGCCCATATATGGACATGATAATGTCATATCACTACCATATTTGGGCATATCACTACCATATTTTGGTACACACTATAAATAATGAGGATTGCCTCATTCCATAAATTCTGCCTCTTTTACGTTCCCTTTGATACTTGTAGTTGTAACACATTTTATCAAAGTAACTATCAACTAGAATTTTGTTTGTAAAAAATGTTTTTAATAACTCTGTTTCTCATCACATTTAATTGCTAGTTAAATCCACAAACTGCATCCAAAATCTGTTACCAGCCTAATGTTTCCCAAACTGATTCAAATTTACAATTATGAATGGTGGCAAAATTTCTTTCTTTTTTCGGGAAGAATCGACAAAACCAATTGCTTTTGCCCTTTGCTCAGGTAACCATGCCTAATGTTTCAGAGAAATTTATCGCCTTTTCTTGAAGGAAACCGATAGCATGGATTTGTTCTGCTTCAAATGTGACAAATCGATCGATTTTTTTTTTTCGCTCATTAAATGTTTGAGGAAGTAGGTTTGCTCATTTCATTGGCTTCAGTGCGTCTTTATTTTTGTTATTATGACTAAACTATGTTGGTTTTGATGACTAACAACCTGTCACATACATGTGGGTTTGGACTTGCCATGGGGTCAAAAAGGCACACACCAAAACTTACCCATTACATCTAAACTAAGCGATGTTTATACTGTACAGGACCATTCACACTAAGGCTAAGGGAAACATTTAACCTTAAAATTAAGAAAAATCTCCTATCTAGGAAATAAGATAAAATAAGAAAACTTCATTCACAAAACAAGTGGAAATAATAGTGAAACTTGTCTCATATGAAGTTAAAACATTAATGGAAAAACAAAAACAAAACAATTCCATCCTAAAGCTATCAACATCAATATCAAGAATATTTAAATATTTATTGATTTAAGTGAAATACTTAAATTATTGTTTGCATGGCGAAATCAAATGTACTGTATAAAGTTTATGGTACACCACGTATATTAGTTCTGAAAAGAACTGTTGAGTTTCTTGACGTTTTAATCAATATGCTTTGATCGTCCTCACTCAACAGCTCTTTTCAGAACTAATAGCTGTACGTGGTGAATACTTATATTTAAGGGAAATATCTCACTTAAGTGTGATTGGTCTAGTTAGATAAAGAAAACCCCATTTTCATTAAGATTTGATTTGATTTGATTTGAATTTATTTGGAAAATCATCATAAAAAATACATACAAAGTGATAACATAAATTACGGACATTACAAATAATACATTTATAAAAGACTTTCCAGGATAGCCCAAAAAGCTTATCAGCTTATTTCCATTGGATCCTTTTACAATCTAAAATAAAAAATATAAACATTACAAAGTATTGCATTAAACACGTAAATATTACAAAAACAATAATATAAAAAACAAGTTAAATTAAAGATTATGATTGACTTATAAAATTATTTGGTAGAACAGAAATGTGATTTAACATTTTTCTTAAAATTAAATTTGTTTTCTATTTGTTGAATGGAATGAGGTAGTTTATTCCATGCCTTTATGCCTGTATAATAAAAGTGAATAACAAAATTCTTAAATAACTGAAGTCAAATACTTTAGTAATATGTAAGTGTGCAATTGGTGAATATGACCATTGTTGAACCAAGCTGGCATACTATGATTCAATGGTTACAAACAATTTTAACAGTGATTTCTTTAAACTAAATTCTTTGTGTGCATTGAGTATAAAACCTACCTGACCACTATTTTTTTTTACTGCTTCAAACAAACAAACAATTAATATCAGGATGTAGTTCTTACGTAACCTAATTACTTTTATACTAACTTTTACCATCTAAATCTTTGTGGGTTCCATTTTACAATCTGATAAACTAATTTAATCGTTTTCTTATGTCATTCAAAAAAGATCAAAGAATTCTGAAAATCTTACTATTGTTTCTTTTCATTTTAAACTGTTGATTGATGATTGTTTGAATCTTACATTATATTATTTTTTATGTTATTTAAACATATTCAGATCCATAAAGAGTTTGGACAATTGACTTTCAGGCGCCATCTTGTTACAAAGCATGGGCGCCATTTTGTTACCATACAGTGTTACATAGCCCAGAGATATAGTGGCGTTTATTTCAGTAAAATTTAGTATAAATATGCTAGTATAGTAATAGTAATGCTATATCTTAATAATCACTCTTCACTCTTTTCCTCCATATCCATAATGAAAATGTTTTTATTTTTTATTTTTAAAAAATTACCTTCTACTGTACCATTTTCAATTTGTTTGCATTTTAAAATTATAATAAGAATTGTTGAATCGATTGTATTAAGCTCTGTCTAGACGTAACATTATCAAACTTTATGTGACAAAAAATGTGATGTGCCCATATACGGACATGATGCTGTCATATCAATACCATATTTAAGCATATCACCACCATATTTGGGTACATCACACTTTTTTGTCACATAAAGTTTGATAGAACAGAACTCAGCCTTAAAGCTTTTTTTGGCTTATTTGAGTTTCCACACATAAACAAATAATTAACCAGTTTTTTTAAATTGTTTTTTCTTTGTCTTGTCTTATCTTGTCTATATTTTATGTGGAACAATAAAAATGAAGGAAAAATGAAAACTCAGAAATTATTAGAATTATGACCTAACAGTAACAAGATCATGTTTATCTCCATTGAATAAACAACTATCCATTATTGTGGACAATTACTTCTAAACCTGACGTTTTGTTTATCATTTTCCAACATAAGTAACCCCAATACCAAGTGCAATGCTTGTGTACTTTTCAGTTAATTAAGCTTTCTTCGTTAATGTTTAATTAACATAAAAGGCTCTTGACTTCTCCTAATGCGTTTGAATGCTTTCTCGTCCTATATTTTCTTTCCTAGAGCGATGTGTTACCGTTATGAGATTGTTGAGGCACTGAGTGTATCTATATTTAGCTATTCCAAGAATTGTCACTATTGTGGCAGCTGTATATTGTATTTAATGATACTACTATCCTCAATTAATAACACTATCCTCAATTAATAACACCATTGGTTAGCAAATATTTTCAACATATTCCTGTTGTTGTACGCCTTGACCTTTAAACTTTAAAAAATAGAATTTAATACATTTTTTTTTCAATTACAGGTGAGGTTTACGAAGCTAAAATAATAAAAATAAATATATGATAAAAATGTTGTGTTGGGTCTTTTAGCAAAATGTCCTTATTGTATTTTTAATGTTTGTTAAAAATTTCACTCTTCCCTGGTTTTCCCTTCAATTCAATTTTATTAAGCTCTCTCTACACTGTCAAACTCTGTCAAACTTTATGGGATAAAAAAATGTGATTGTACTGTATACCCATGGACATGATGACATTATATCACTGCCATATTTGGGCACATCACTACCATCAGACAATTGTTGTCAAACTAGTTTGATAGTGTAGACAGAGCTTAAAAGGGTAGAGGTCGAGGTTTCAATGTCTATTGTTCAAAATGATAATACCTTTCACAAGCTTAGATTATAACCCCACTTATTTGCTGTACTGGGGTTATTATAATCCTGTTGTTGCGGAGGTTTATATTATATAATAATAGCATTTTAAAACCTAAAACTACTGTACTCATTCTGAATATGAAGATTATGTATTTTGATGCGACCAACAATATTGCTTTACGATCAAACGCTGGATCTTGGGGTGGGTTATCATCATTGTGGTGAAAGTTCATATTTTATAATATAAGCGATAGAAATGTTAAACCTGAGACTTACTGTACCCAATAATCAATTCCAAATATGAAAATTATATAGTTTGTGCAATCAAAAATATTGCTTTACTTACGAGCAAACAAAGAATCTTGCGTTGGGCTATCATCATTGTTGTGAAAGTTCATATTTTATAATAAGTGATAGAATTTTTAAACCTGAGACTATGTATTACACGGGCTTGCAGAAAAACAACTTCTAGTTGAGCTAAGTTTTCATGTTTAAATAAAGCATATTATTATTATTATTATTACCCATTAATCAATACCAAATATGAATATTGCTTTTAAACAAAGACACTTTGCATCTTTCACATAGTGGCCTATATACACAAACTGCGACTATTAATTAGTAATGATTTTGCCGCCATACTATACGCAGACAAATTCAATCACGCAATGTTAAATTACACTGACAGACAAATATTGATGCTCTATACCAAGTATGAATATCAATGAGCAGATCAATATACTTGACCTCAATGAAAAAAGGTCACTGACTTTGAATAAAATCAAAGCAAGGAATTTAACACTTATAAAACAGATGAAGATATTTTCTCATTAAGTAAGATCTACACGCCAAGAAAAAAATACATGTAAGGCTAGTTTAATTTCAATATCATATATTTACTTACAAAACAAACAATAATAATAAGAATACAATGTTCGAAAAACATAATACAGTATTACACTTCCTTGTGGAACAAACAAGGGGAAATATTCAGGGACTCCCCTATTAAGGGGATACTAATTGTTGGTTCTATTATGTGAAATTCTGGTTACACTATCAAACTAGTTTTTGAGTGGATTTCATTTTGCTGGGATGTGTGTAGATTTTCACGTACTTTTAGTTCAATTCATAATTATAAAACAAAAAACAAATCTGATTATTAATATTTATACGATTAAACTTAACACATATAGCAGGGTATATTTGATTTGATATCATGTATAAAGCTCTGTCTATACTATCAAATTTTATGTGACAAAAACATGTGATGTGCCCAAATATGGTAGTGATATGGCCAAATATGGTAGTGATATGGCCAAATATGGTAGTGATATGGCCAAATATGGTAGTGATATGGCCAAATATGGTAGTGATATGGCCAAATATGGTAGTGATATGGCCAAATATGGTAGTGATATGGCCAAATATGGTAGTGATATGACATTATTATGTTTTAAAGTTTATTGTTTCACACCAAGCTTGATTAGCTCCGGCTATATCTTGGCTACCTTTTGTATTGATTAATTGTTTGATAGAATAAATAAGAACAACGATAAATGTACATATACAGTATGGGCACATCACATATTTGGGCATCACTACCATATTTGGGCACATCACATGTTTTTGTCACATAAAGTTTGATAGTGTAGACAGAGCTTTACACCGCACATCGGTACATCAAATCAAAATCTTACTGCTAAGTGTTAAATTTAATCGTATAAATAATCAGATTTGTTTTTTGTTTTATAATTATGAATTGAACTAAAAGTATGTGAGTATCTACTTACATCCCAGCAAAATGACAACATTATATACATATATGGGCACATCACATGTTTTTGTCACATAAAATTTGATAGTATAGACAGAGCTTTATAAAGTATATCAGTATATCAAATCAAAGATACCCTGCTAAGTGTTAAGTTTAATCGTATAAATAATCAGATTTGTTTTTCGTTTTATAATTATGATTTGAACTAAAAGTATGTGAATATCTACTCACATCCCAGCAAAATGACAACATTATATACATATTTGGCCATATCACTACCATATTTGGCCATATCACTACCATATTTGGCCATATCACTACCATATATGGGCACATCACATGTTTTTGTCACATAAAATTTGATAGTATAGACAGAGCTTTATACATGATATCAAATCAAATATACCCTGTTATATGTGTTAAGTTTAATCGTATAAATATTAATAATCTGATTTGTTTTTTGTTTTATAATTATGAATTGAACTAAAAGTACGTGAAAATCTACACACATCCCAGCAAAATGAAATCCAAACTCAAAAGATGGAAGTGTTTATTGAGCAAACATGTAAAGATAATTATAGACGCAAAGCAATCTGTTATATAATTTCATTAAGTATCGTCCCTTGGGTTCAGTAAAGAAAAAGTGAGGGCAAGAAATGAGTCTAAATTGATAGGCAGAGAACGTTATACAGGAATTGAAAGTCTTCCTCAGTGAAAAGCAACTTCTTTCTTTTGCTCTCATCATAAACTGATGTTGTTTATTAATGAATGTTATTATGAATTCAATTACTGCAGATATTTTATATTTTATAGAATAGAACACTTGGAAATAAATTAAATTAACATAAAACCATATATTGAACACACATCGTCTCCTACTGTAACTTGAAAGACTGCTGTACTCTCAATATAAATTGCCATTTAACTGTTTTAATGATACAGTTAATTACTACTGTTTGAAGAATAGTAATAATTAGTTGATATAACACTTTACGGTAGGTCTCATAATTAATACAGGTTGTGTAGAGTTAAGTTTTTGGTTTGCGCAATAATTTGAGCAAGAGGCTTGGATGGCATACGATTCTTCATTCTTTAAAAAAACATGGTTTAAACATAACTATTCTGTATAATTACAATTGTTATAGAACTTGACTAGTTTCTTTAAAAATATTATTTATTTATATTTTATTCAAAATCTTCAGAACAAAATTAATTTTTAATTATAATTTATTTAGTTACAAAAAATGAAAAAAAATATTAGAAAAGATGAAAATTCATATATTCATTTTGCAAATTTTACATAAAGTTAATTAAAAATGTCATAGCGAAAGTTGAATGATTTTGTGTCAATATGTTAAGCTAAGGTGAATACACTGGCCTATTGCCAGCAAATGACATCTGTTTTTGAGGTTACGTAATTAAAAATCTTTGTAGAATTAGCTAGCATCCACCTTTGAGATTTAGCGTTTTGGGGGTTTCAGTACATCTGTAAAGCTGTGTTTGTTAATTGCGTAGTTTTGTGCAAAATGTTTATATTAGTTGCATCGTCATTGATTTTTAAAAAGTTGAGTTTGACTCGTTCGGTCTTGATGTGAATGTAAGCTCATTTCAATTACAAAATGTGAAAACAAACCTAAAGTACAACGGTACCTTGAGATAAACTCTCCATCTCCCAAAAGTAACCCAATTCCATGATCATACACTCAGCTCTCCAAATACCAGACTTTTCTTGAAGTCCAAACATCCCCAAATTCATTTTTACCATTAAAAATCATTCTGAATACCATACTTTCTGAAAGAACATATAATGGCCAACCCAAAGGTGTCCGGAATTAACAATTTTTTTTCATAAAATGATAAAAATGTTTCTTAATATTTTAGGATGTTGTTTATACATAAAATAGAAAATGATAATACTTTATTACTAAGACCAGGGAGAATTTTACTCTTCCCTGATACGACAATCGCAGATATTTTCGACCTCTCTGAGAGGGTGGTTTAGAGTCATACAGTAAATACCAGCGTTTAGCATTCAAGAGTTACAAGCCCATAGTCAGCATTCTTCCCCAAATGGAAAGAGAACCATGGACTCTTCCTTCAGATTAATGCTACATTTCTGGCTCTTAAGCTCTGTCTATACAATCAAACTTTATGTGACAAAAAAATGCGATGTGCCCATATATAGACATGATGATGTCGTATAAATAACATATTTGGGCAAATCACTACCATATTTGGGCCTATCACACTTTTGTTTAGAGTGTAGAGCATAGAGCTTAAAGGAAAAGAACTCACAACTTGTAGATGAAATGTAAACACGGTAACTTTTGTTTGTGAATTTGATAGAAATTCGAACATTTTGAACATGTGGAGTATGTCTCTATTCTCTCGGTTTCGGAAGACTGTCAAAAGTGTCTGACTTTTAAAAATTAATCTCGATTGAACTTTCATCTTTGTTCCCAATACTCTGATAAAAATTGTTTTTTCTATCGCTTTTTTTTTTCAACTTTCAATATTTGAATGCATAGATATAATCCATATTGTCATGCTTTTCATCATCGTATCCATGAGGTATAACTTGCGTCATTTAAAGCACTAGATACTATAATAATGATGTGTGAGAGTATTGTATAGGTTATCTGTTTATTGTACAGTAACTGTCTATTCTGTTACGGACCCTTTTGTCAGTACTGTTAAAAATTTCCTCGAAATGGTACTTGAAATAAAACACCTTGATATTAATTACAATTATAATTTGATTGTTTAATTAAGGAAATGCTTTGGATCAAAGAGCTGAAACTATCTTTTAACAAACAAAATGACTCAATCAATCTATCTCTTTAGGCTTAACATTCTTTGTAACTAATTATAAAGTACTAAGTATTTCCTGTCACTCTTTGGTGCTTTTGATTTTGTATTGAATGGTTTCATGATGGTTTTGCATCACTTTTTTATTTCATTAAATTTTATTTTAAAATAATAAATTTATCATAAATTTTATTTTTTTCATAATTTTTTTTAGGGCTTATAAAACCATTGATGAAGAAGATTTAAAATTTCCATTGGTATATGGAGACGGGAAGAAAGCACGAGTGCTGGCCACCATTGGTGTTTCCCGTGGGCTGGGAGATCACAATTTGAAAGTACACGGTACAGACATTATGCTCAAACCATTTTTGTCTTCAATGCCTGAGGTATAGTATTTTCATCATTACTGTATATTTTTGCATTTTTTACAGTTTGTCATCAAATTGTGGACTTTCTTTATTCATTTATTTATTTATTTATTCTTTCTTTATTCTTTAAAGATGTATTGTCCCCCAAATACATGAAAAATGAAGATTAATTAAATCAGACCTTGGATGTGTATTGTTATTTTGTATTTTTTAATAAAGTAATCACTTCCGTAGGAAAAAAACGAAAAAATCATGTTTTCACATATAAAATGACAAAATAAATGGTTAAATTCAAACAAAAACCATTGTCTGACCATTTTTTGCTTTAAATTACAGTTATTTCAGGTAAATACATTTTTTTCGATCCAATTTTTGGTCAAAGTGGATAAATATTATGTTGCATTAAAATGACATATTTATTCAACAAAAATTTGTTAAGAATTATTTTTTCAGGAGCACAATACATCTTTAACAAATAAAAATACAAATACATTTATTAATCAAATCATAATAAAATAATAGTATGTACAATGATTCAATGATTTGGACCCTGCCCTCTGTGGTTGTGTCGGATTCAATTGTAAAGGATAATTGATTATAAATTGTACAATTTCATAAGAACAATTTGACTCCACATAAAAAATGAATGTTTTTTCATGTAAATGAATGTTTTATTGTATCATTTCAGGTGAATATTTATGACCTCGGTGATTACGACCACACAGAAAATGATGTACTTATTATGGCGTCTGATGGATTATGGGATGTATTAACCATAGAGGATGCTGGGAGAATAGTTTCAAAATCTCTGGAATCATTTTCAAGAAATGATCATAATAGGTAATGTATGGCAAATTGGACAAAACAAAATTTCTCTTTCAAATTATATGTTGTTGCACTTTGGCTTGGACGCTTAATATGTACCCCAATCTCAGTGAAGCTTTGTTATGAGCTGCAAGGGATAGGGGTACCAAGTTGTGAACAACCTTTCCTACCCAACTACCACCGCCACCAACAACCCAAGGTTTGAAAAGCCCTCCTACTAATTGGGCAAGTGGGAACTAGTAAAGCACTGTCTACGCTATCAAAGTAACAAATGTGACAACAAAATGTGATGTGCCTATATATGGACATGATGATGTCATATCACTACCATATTTGGGCATATTACTACTGTACCATATTTGGGCCATCACACTTTCAAAGTAGTTTGATAGTGTAGAGCTTTGGAATATCTCAATGTGTTGTACTGTCTTGTAGTGAATGTTATGCCAATGCCAATCTATTTAAAGCGTACTCGCTTTATGATGTTGATGCCTCTTAATAACTAGGTCTAGTCAGCACCTTAAGTGTTTAAGTATTGATTAATCCAGTCTTGTAGTGGATTCTTGACCCTAATGGACTGATGACCATTATGCCTCGTCATGGTCAATGACTAATCAATGTCTTAATTTATTTAGGTCCATGGTCAACACTAATTAAAATGTGTGATACATGTATCTGTTAAGATACATAGTACTTAATCAACCCAAGAACAATAGTGTTTTTTTGTTTTTGTGAATTACACTACAGTCATAAATTATTTGACAACAACATACCATATATAAACTTAAGGGGCTACAAAGTAGGTTTGATGGGATTTAGAAGGGAGCGTGAAAATATTATTTAAAACAGAGGTACAAAATGATCATATTATTATACTGTACTGATAGATATGGTTTGAATATTTCCAATATAACTGATATTTATCAATCTTTTTGCTTAAGTCAAGATAGTTAAGATTAGAAGTGCTTAGTGAAAACCTAAAGCTTTATTGATGAACCTAGTTCTTTTTATCTTATAGATAAAATATTTTGTTTAGGTTATTTGAAAACTGACTTAACTTAAAACAAAGTTAAGATAATTTTTTCTAAGCATATTTGATAAATCTTGAAATTAAATGTGAAAACTTGTGAAAAGTGATACTTCTGAAATGGTATTCCAACTGCGATACAATTTCTGTATAAATGTTCTTTCACACAACATGTGAGTTTCTTGACCCAGACATTCAAATTTGAAACATATCGAAATTAAATTAATTGACATGTGAAACAAAATCTGTTATTAGATGAAATACAACATGTTTCCTATAGGTTGGGCTGTACGTCTAATATACGCCTAAACATGTGTCAATGCCGGACGCGAAGCAGCGAGGCATACGTACATGTCAATCGTCAAGCGAAGATGTTTATGTTGGTGTTGAATTGTGGTTCAAACTTCAAATGTATTCCTTGTCTAGCAAAGTCACAGCTTTTTTTATAGAAAATTGACCAATGACAATGAAGATATTTCTGTCAACATTGTTACTGTATGGTGTCTGACATTGATTAATAATTGATTTAATTTTATTTATTTCAAAAATATCTCCCGAGAAGCACTAATATTAATTCAAAGTATAAAAGGCTAAAAACATAATAAAAGGCCACAATTTTTTATTTGTTAAAAAAATAAGAAAGATTTTATCATGTCACTAATTCCATCATCATAAACAAAGTAAAGTCTTCCACAATAATGTTAAGTGCATGCCTTCAAGATTATAGGAACCAAGTTATTTTCCATGTAAGTAGTACTTACCAATAGCATAGGCCTATCTGAACTAGAACTGTTTAGTATTAGAATAAGTGTGTAATGTTCAGTTTTGCAAAAAGTGAATCAAATTTGGACAGATCTAAAACTAATTTTGTTTATAAAGCTATATTAAACAGTATGTAAAATATTATTATGAACTTATTTTATTTTTTATTTTAGGTACACCTCTGCAGCGCAAGATCTAGTAATGGCCTCAAGAGGAATCCTGCGAGAGAACGGATGGCGCACCAAGAGCAACTCTCTTGCATCTGGTGATGACATCACAGCGATGGTCATACCACTTTATCGACACAGTATGCTCTCGCCTCAAAACAGTCTCACCGAATCACATGATGCAGTTTAATATTTAAGATTCATTTAATTTTAATGGGGGGAGTTTTAGTTGATGAATTTGAATTTTGAATTTGAATAAATCCACTCATTATTTTGGGTGGGTGGTATTAAAAAAGGGGTATAGTTTGTGGACTATACCATTTGTGCAGAGGGATTAATTTTCTACTTTTCAAATTTGAGGAGAATAGGCTATTGTTGGTTTATCCAGGTAACCTAGGCATGAAAGAGACCAATAACAAAGGATTCTTTTGAAAAAGTATTTTTTGGGTTTAAAACAAGGGAATACATTTGTTTTTTTGAAAATATACAACAAATATATATAAGATCTACTAGTACTACACACAACACAATTTCCTATCGAACCATTTTATAAAATCCAGACGTACTGAATTGAGATGTTTCTTATGATGGGTGTTGGGTCCGAATCCACTTTTTTTATTCCAAAGTTAATATATACATAAACAATTTAAAGTATACGCTGTTTCTACAATGAATTTCATATCAGACGTTTGACATTTTTATAATACAGAAACGACGCCAAAGCTGGAAGAATATTTACATTATACATACAACAACTGAATGTGTATATTATATACTTGTATGCTAGGTTGTTTTTTAGCAATAAGAATTAGTTTGTACTGTGGTACTCCAGTTAAAATTGTTTTTAGTATGTACTGTTATATAAATATTGTTTATTATTATTATTACTGTTGAAATGATAAAGAATATTGTCTATATGTATTTTATATAGTGCATGTATGTTTTTTACGAGTGACTACAGTATTTGTGCAATTTCTAATACGTGCATGAAGTGTATTATACTGTTAATATTAGTTACTACCCCAATAAAATTAATTTACTTACTTGAATATAAGCCCATCCACTGAACATGAAATTAGGTGGGAGAGAGGGTGTTGAGTTGAGGGCAATTTACACAGATTAGCGGTAACCGTTTAGCTTGTCCCACGTAGAATCTGTATCTATCCTGAGCGGAATCAGCCTATCCGCTCCGCGTTCTGTGTAAATGGTCATAATGAATAACATAGATTCTATATTTTTATGACCATGCGATAATATAAAAATATAGAATCTATGTTATTCCTCATGACCGTTTAAATCCTGTGTAAATTGGCCTTTAGAGATTCAAAGCGGTTAAATTTAGATCTGTATTTATATCCATGTTAATCAAGTTGAAAGTCACTACTATGATAAGCTTATAAATTGGGGGGTGGGGGTGGGGGTGGGGTGGGGATATTCTTGGATTTTGAGCTATACATCAACAAATAATCTTTTCAAACATGAACAAATTTTAGAAATATTTTCTGCCTTAGAATTTGACAAATTGAACACATTGACATGGTTTATTGCCATAGGTATTTTAATACCTGTAATTACACATTGCTCTTCACTGTATGTTAGTGGCGATTTGGTTTGGAATGAAATAAATAAATATGTTACTGAAATATGTTTACATTGATAAAACGATAACAGAAAAGCAAACTTTGAAATTTATTGAACATAAAGAATTTTTTAGGAAAAAAAACAAAGATTGTTGTTATAATGTTGACTAAAAATCTATAAAAAGTATATAAAAATGTCAAAATTGATTCCTAAGGCACATACCTCATATTATGTATATACTTCACCAAATATGATTAGATTTGAATTTGAAATTCCTTCCCAATTTTACCTCAAATACAGTAAAAATTAATTAATATTTGATTGTGCAATGTTATTGCCAATAATATTTAAAAACATAATCTTATACGGCTTTTGATTATTATTATTATTATTATTATTATTACTTGTTTACTTGTTTCCGGAGCTCAGCAATGCTGGGTCCGGAGTCGAGGCTAGGCTATGCCTATAAGCCCCTCTTGATAATTATCTTGAATATGGCGCAAATTTAAGAGGGTGGTTCGACCATGCCCGTTCAAGACCGGACTTAAATTGATTGGTTGATCTTGAAGCTACTACATCCTCCGATAACGAATTCCATAATATAATAGCTTTTCGACCAAATGAGTCCCTCATCCAATAATATTATTATTATTATTCAGTGTTGGATTATTTAAACATAAAAATGAGCATACATGATTATGTTCATACTGATATGTCTACACAGTCCAGGGCAATCCTGGAATAAGCCCAGTATAATCTCAGTGTAAGCCCAGTGCAACTAGTGCATATCCATGGGGAGTTTTGTAGCTGTTGCTTTAGCCATGTTCGTTTTTGTTTATCTGAAATCTGTGTAAACTAAAATACTGTACCAACACATGACCAAAAAATGTATACTGTGTACTTATCTTAAAGTTCTGTTCACACTATCAGAAGTACAGTATCATACTGTGTGCATATATAGTGATGGTGTGTCCATATATGGTCAAATGATGGTTTACTGTATTCAAGTGCATATATGGTGATGGTATGTGTCCATATATGGTGTATTCAAGTGCATATATGGTTGTGGTGTGTCCATATATGGTCAAATGATGGTTTACTGTATTTACGTGCATATATGGTGATGGTATGTGTCCATATATGGTGTATTCAAATGCATATATGGTGATGCTATGTGTCCATATATGGTCAAATCATGGTGTATTCAAGTGCATATAGGGTGATGGTGTGTCCATATATCGTCATATGATGATGTCATCATAGTAAAAGTCTGCTCATATATCGTCATATATAATGCAATTTGATAGTGTGAACAGGTATAGACTTGCATATAAAAGTACTGAATTTATCTTTATATCAACATTGTAGGGGTCCAATAAAATGTATAGAGATTTTAAACCATGTTGTAATACATAGTTTCTTATATTAAGATATTTGTAGGATAAAATAAGTTATTTCTAAATGAAATATATGTTTACTTGGAAAAATATTTGTAAATTTGTTTGTAAAATATTTTATAGGAGCTATATAAAATATACAGAAATTAAAGTTTTGTCAATGTTCTGTAAATGTACTATAGTGGTGTTGCTTATCAAACTGTGTTAGTTTAAATAGGGAGAAATCAAATATTTCTCCACTGTTTTTTTTTATGCCTTTTTTAAATGCTATATTGATGAACTAATGTATATTTAAGACAATTTAACAAATTATTTTTACAATACCAATTATTTTTCAAGTTTGTACTTTAATTTTATATAATTTACATTAGCAATACATATGTTAATTATAGGTTATTAGTTTATAATAATTAGTATAATTATTTATTTATTTAGTTTCAAAATATAAATAAACAAAATTTATTAAAATCAAAATAATATAAAAATCGTATATATAATATTTTGGCAGAAAATCAACTTTAGGGTTTAATTATATTTGAAAAAGTGTTGCGTCTTTAGTGGTAACCAAACATAAACATATTCTATAATTTTTTAATAATATATATTTAATTGTTAATTATTGGTTATCCGCACTTGGCGGATAACCCCTTGTTATTGTCAGGATCTTTTTTTTTTTTTTTTTTTTTTTTTTTTTTCTTTATTCTTCTTTCTTTCCACGAATTTTGTCCGCAGCACATCTCTATCTTCTGGCTAACATAAGATTGTGTAACTTTGTCATACGATTGAGCTATAGCTGTAGATGTGCAGCCAAGCTTTTGGACAATTTTGGAGTTGCGCAGCGTAAGTTACGCGCGATTTTATGAATTTCAATGATTGATCATATATTGAAAACCAAAAGTCATTTTTTATTGAAACTTCGTGAAAATTTAAGTTATACCAAGGGCAAACTTTCTATGGATTAAAAATGGCATGTTTGACAGAAAGTTACGCGCGCACGCGCGTTTAAAATTTCAAAATGCGTAAAATCAATTTCTAATCAACTTTCTACGCGTTTCAGGTCATTTTGAACATTTCAAAAATTCCCACGCGTGCGCAAATTTTTTACGCGCGCGTGCGCACTTAGCGCAAAAACATCTTTTTTTTGCTTGATTTTTGTTTTTTCAGCCTTTTCTAGTAATTTTACCAAATTTTCAATCAATTTCGACTTAAAATCACGTCATACGAGCAGGTAGAATTTAACAATTTGCGCGCGTTTTTGATGAAAAAGTTCAAAAATTCGTCAAAATTAGACCTTTTTTTAAACAGTCATAAATTCTAAACTACGTGGTGAACTTTTTTAAAATTACATATTCTGGAAGTAGATGAGTTGTTTTTCTCGAATCATGTATTGATATGCCTAACCGGACATTGTGACGTCATCGTATGGCCACCCGAATATAAAATATAGGATTTTTTTCTCTTTCGTCATAGCTCGTCAATTTAATAGAGCGCATCTCTACTTATCCTTATTCCATTTCACTCAATTTTTTTATATTGTCTAGATCAATCAATTATCTTTCGCATGATCTACCATTTTAAAAATTGTGATGACGTCATCATGTTCAAATGCGTCAATAACGTTGGTCACTTATTTTCACCTATTCTGCACTGTATGTAGTACGTATACAGTATATAGTGTTATACCGTATATACTTCTTAGACGCGACGCAAAATAGAGAGCGCACTAACATTTTTCAATGCCATAATCGTTTTTTTTTTTTGCGCTCAATATTCTAACGTATGACGTGCACGTGGCTTTTGCGCTGCGGATAACCTAACTCGTCCGTAGTGACGAGTTCAAATCTAGTTATTTTTATATTTATAAATTATACTGTATATCCTCTGGTATAATCCCACCCCCCTAGAACCCAAAATTGGACTGACTTTTGGGGGTGGGACTATATCCAGGAAAACCTTGGTTCTGGTTTGGTAAGCATTTCTTGTAAAAACTCATCTGAATTGGCTAGAGAGAGGCCTAGGCTACCTCCGGACCAAACGTCAATACTGGGTCTATATCTGTGGATTTGCCTGTTTGTGAATTCAGGCATAAAGTAGGGGTTGGGATTATACGGTATTGAAATTTAAATACACCATCATTAAAGGTCATTTCTCAGAAAATTATAAATGTAACTAGGTAGTGTAGTTGTATACAATTTAAATCATAAGTTATATACTACAGTAAACACTCTAAGACTTCCATCATCATTGATAGGGACATTATGCTGCCACAATGTGACACCAAAACTACAAAGCAATGGGGCATACAAATATCTGCACACGCCTATAGACTGATCGGTGCTGTGATAGTTTCATTTTCAGGGTATACCCTTTTCAGGGGATACTTATTAAGGAAATGCCTATTAAGTACACACCTATTAAAGGGACACTATCCTGGTGGTCCTTTCAATGGATGTTTTACTGTATTTATGTATACTGTATATCCTCGAATATAATCCCAATTCTAGTCAGTCAGTTTCTTACCAATCATTTATTTCATGAACCAGGGTTTCTCCGGGTATAGTCCCACCTCTAACTTCAGCTCAATATCATGTTCTAGGTGGGTGGCATTATATCCGAGTATATACGGTAATATACCAAGTTTTTTTAAGATTCTGTGTATCCAATAGCTCAACGTCCCATCCAAAGGGTGTTATATTGCTTGGTCTTTATGTGCCACATTGCATTAGCATAATGTTCCTATATGTAATCTATTGCAATCATCCATTTGCTGACAAAACAACTTCCAAACAACATGTGTTCTAGATGCAAGTTTTGTAGACATATTTGTTACGACACATTATGGCGGTTTGACTACATGCTGCATTAAATCTTTGTATTCATTATCAAGTATCTTATTGTTTAATGTTCTTTTGTCATAACATTGGAACTCAATGATATCATGTTTTACAGCAGAACCCTCCTTTTCAACAACCTATTGAGCGGACACTTTCTCTTGAAATGAGGGGGTGATATATAGTTTAAACACTACAACCAACCCCTATTAAGAGGGCACTGTGTTAAGCCCTAACAGTGTCCCCTATATGAAAGGGATTACTCCAATTGTATACAGTACTTACATATATAGTCTCCTTTGTCTAAATAGTCTTGAGGACTATGATGCATTTTTTTAAACTTTACAGACAGAAATAGTCAGAGAAGTACACATTTTTATTTATTTATTTCCATTTTATACAAATGTGGTGTTCGATTTAATACTACAGTACTTAA
The DNA here is from genome assembly GCF_964355755.1 of Antedon mediterranea. Lineage (NCBI taxonomy): Eukaryota > Metazoa > Echinodermata > Crinoidea > Comatulida > Antedonidae > Antedon > Antedon mediterranea. The sequence goes on along the minus strand of NC_092678.1, from coordinate 21,943,880 downwards.
ATTACGCAATTAACATTATGTAAAATATGCAAAATCTCCTTAAGCTCCGTCTGTGATGATGTCATATCACTACCATATTTGGGCACATCACTTCATCACTAAACTAGTTTGATAGTGTGGACCAAGATTTTAGAATGCCTGCTGTTGATACTTAGTACTTTTAGATTTAGACAAGTACATGTGCTTATGGTACATACATAAAGTAGGATACATCAGGGAAACATATATGGGAAAGTCACAGAAATATATGCTTTGCATGATATTGTGTTAAACTATCATTAAATATCATTTGGGAGATGTCTATATTAAACACTTGCACAACACGACAAATTCACACCAGGAAATTCCCTTTATACTCAAATCCCTTAAGCTTGGTCCCCACTAGAACGCAACGCAAGGACGTAAACGCAACGCAAGCGTTTTAACCAATGACAAGCGAAGTTATAGGCAGTTAGCAATCACAAGCGAATAAGCCATCGCTTGTGATTGGTCAATTCACTTGCGCTGCGTTACGTCCTTGTTGTTGCGAACCACGCTTTATACTGTACAAAAATAGGTAAAACATCATAGAATTTGATCTTTTAAATTTACAATTTTGTCATCATTTTTTTGTAGCTCAGTCATTTTAAACCAGAACTGTTCTATTGAAATTGTGAACGCACATTTTCTTAATGCATATTTCTTTGTTGTATCTTGTACGTGTCTTCAGAAACAGAGGTTTCAAACCTTTCTATGCTAGACATTATTGATCCAATCCAATGTCTATATCACTGTCCAATTCATTACTTGACATTTACAATTAGCTTTTAATACTAAGGAATTGTCCAGGTTGTTCTTGTCATCAAACTAGTACAGTATCACATATATATCGACATTCATATTTATAGATTGATTGCAGAAGATTGATGGACTTCAGTCGTCAATGTTTGGCAGCCAAAACGACTAAAAGTAAAGAAAAAAATTAGATTGTGATTTTACATTCAAATATACAGTAGAACCCCTATTAATCAATCATTGAAATGTTTATTCCAAAATAAAAACATATACAAATAGAGTACAATAAACTGATAATGGAATGGAATACAGAATAAGCACGAAAATTGAACAAACATTAGTACAAGGGGACACCTTCAGGATCTTACAGTGTCTCCTTAGTAGAGGTATTACAAGGGGACACCTTCAGGATCTGACAGTGTCTCCTTAGTAGAGGTATTACAAGGGGACACCTTCAGGATCCGACAGTGTCTCCTTAGTAGAGGTATTACAAGGGGACACCTTCAGGATCTGACAGTGTCTCCTTAGTAGAGGTATTACAAGGGGACACCTTCAGGATCCGACAGTGTCTCCTTAGTAGAGGTATTACAAGGGGACACCTTCAGGATCTGACAGTGTCTCTTTAGTAGAGATATTACAAGGGGACACCTTCAGGATCTTACAGTGTCTCCTTAGTAAAGGTATTACAAGGGGACACCTTCAGGATCTGACAGTGTCTCCTTAGTAGAGGTATTACAAGGGGACACCTTCAGGATCTGACAGTGTCTCCTTAGTAGAGGTATTACAAGGGGACACCTTCAGGATCCGACAGTGTCTCCTTAGTAGAGGTATTACAAGGGGACACCTTCAGGATCCGACAGTGTCTCCTTAGTAGAGGTATTACAAGGGGACACCTTCAGGATCTGACAGTGTCTCCTTAGTAGAGGTGTCCCAAACGTGGAAGTTCTATTGTAATTTAGTATTAGAGGTATACTAAATAGTATTCAACCAATTACTTTATTTTATGAAAAATATTTGTGACAATTTATTTCCAATTTAAATTTAGGTTAAACATCCCCGAACAGCTTTAAAGTGCATTTAAACTGTCTCTGATCTCGATATATGGTGAGTAAATAACACCCAGCTTATTAATTTATATATAATACATAATTATATAATATCGTACAACTGAGGCCTAGTGCTGTTCCGCCGTACCATGCCAAGAATGTTAAAGAGTCGCTATCCAATCGAGTTTGAACAATACCATGAAAGCCCCTGTGGTCTAATGGTTAGGAAATCTGCATATCAAGCAGGCGGTCCGAGTTTGAGTCTCGGTTGGGGCGAATTTTTCTCATTCTCACAGATTTCCTCATCTTTATCGTTTCAAATTAATTAAATTTCAGTATAATTTAAACAGAAATAAGTGGCTTTTGTTATTTTGAATCTTTATTTTTACGTTATTTTATATTTTTTGTTGTTGTAGGATGCATGCATATAAGAACGTATCAGATTTTGTAAATCCACTGTGCGTGGTTTTCTTACATTTTTTGGAATAAAGTTACCTATATATATATATATATATATATCACCGGGCGGTTTAGAATTAATGTTCTTTGCCTGATTTGTTTATATATATTGTTATTTATTTGCATACTGCCTTATTTATTTGCTTTTATTTTTATTGTCAATATTTAATATTTTTCAAGAGTGCTTATTAGCTTAAAGATCTGCATAGTTGAAAATATTCTTTTTTCCAAACCAATAATTGGTCATTATTTCTGAAGAAGCTGTCCGATCAGGACAGCGAAACATTCAAGGTTAGTTCTTACTAATTATTGGTTTGAAAAAAAGAATATTTTCAATATACTTATACCTACAAACCAGATGAACATTTTCAATCAAGATCTGCATAGATCTTAAAATATACATCCTCCATGTACATGTTTGTGGTGGCGTATGTGGAAAAAATTGAGTTGAAAATTGAAATAGATTGATAAGATATATTACAAAATATTCAAAAGCATAAAGCCTTACCATCGACTGTGAGGAGGTTGCCAACATTAGGTACTTGGGGTTAAACTGTACGCAATGAACTGGAGCACCATTATGCTTCGACTCCAGTACAGCCGTCTTTGTTCCATTCTCAGCATTCCATATATGGACTTTTCCGTCTTGAGATCCTATAGAGAAAATACAAATCTGGTAATATATTTCAAATTTATCATATTTTACCTTATTATTTTCATTTTCACAATACAATCTTAGGGTTCAAGTAATTTTGCACATGATCATATGATTGTAATCATGTGCAGGATGATTTTTCAACTCAGAGCCTGTAGTAATTATTTTTTAACCTGACTGCATTTTTTGTACATTGTGTTTCTTGTAAATTCCTTGATGCTGTCAATTTAATGTTATTATTTCTGCAATCTGTATATTTATTTTTATTTTAACCATATTTAATGAGGGTGATCCATCCAGCATTTGCTGATCATTTGGGATTATTTACATTTCAATTCATTCATGAATACGTACGTGTACGTATTTCGGCAAATTCAGCTCTTTGGGCTGCAATAGTTTTTTTTTTTTTTTATTTATATGTTGAATACAATATACCAAAATATATATAAACTTTACAAATTCATGCATGATACATGCTTTGTTTATTTATTTACCTGACAAAACAAATTGTGCATCCGGGCTGAACGATGCTTCCAATAAAATGCCTTTTTGATTCATGTGACCCTGCAAAACAAACACAAAAATGTTTAATAAACCGTGACAATTCAAAGTATTAAAACAGCTTACTATTGTAATATTGAAGGTGGCAACATTAGTGTTGAAGGTAAGAGGCGAAAAAAATTACCTGTACGTACACTTAATCATTTTGTTTATTTTATCTATCTTGTTTGTCTGGTACAAAGATATAACCAGACCCCTGTGGGGGCCAAGATTCTTATTAAAAAAATGCTATAGAAAATGTTTATGAAGTTAAATATTGAATTGAATATTACTGTACCATGTACGATTGTAGCGCATGTCCAGAGAAAGCGTCAATAAGACGAATAACTGGTCCATTTGTTGAGATTAGGATCATTTTACCATCCGAGCTGAATTTAAGTCCGGTCCAGTCGCAATCTCGATCTTGTTGTAAGCGGAACGTCGTAAAAGGACCCTTTAAAAGGTACATATAAAAGAGAAAAAAAAATTACTAAAGATTTTAATTTAGATTAAACTCGCTGTCCATTACATTTTACAAGACCAATAAGCAAAACAGGTAAAATATAAATATACTGGTGGTCAGCTTATTTATCACATTGACGAGCCACTCAACCATGTCCAATAATTCATTCCATGCTTGCTCATATGTATCCCAATGTGCGCATAATCTGTAATATTACAAAAACTTACTTTATCAAATGAACGAAGGTCATACAATTTTATCATTTCCGAGTTTATTCCGCAAGCAAAAATTAATCCTTCGGGATCGAATGCTGCCACCGGTCTCCCTTGAAGCTGCATCATTCCCTGCAAAGTGTAAACAATTCTGTGTCATTTTAGGGACTATTTTTAGGGGGAATTATAGGAGGAAGATTCTCATGTCCTGCATCTGCTTTCTTAAGCTCTGTCTACACTATCAAATTTTATGTGACAACAAAATGTGAATGTGCCCATATGGACATGATGATGTCATATTACTACCATATTTGGGCACATCACACTTTTTTTTGTCAAACTAGTTTGATAGTGTAGACAGAGTTTTAAACACGCACTTCTGAGACAACAACACTTCTATGTCTATTACCTGACAATTCGGTGACCTCAAGTCCCATAACCGTATAGTTTTGTCGAATGAACTCGATAGAAAACTGTCATCAATCGGCGACATTGATAAACTTACAACTCTGCAAGAATTAAAAACAATATTTTTTTTTTACATGTATATGCATTAAATTATACATATTTAATAAATTATGAAAATTTAATAATGCAAATAAATTATACATAGTTAAATTATGCAAATTCAAGTATAAATTAAGCAAACATATTTTCCGGTATTATAATATTATGCTACTACTGTATATAGTTTCGTAATCGATTCTGCCACAAGAAAATGTTTATTTATTGACATTTGTTTTTACTCATAAAGATAAAAAGTAAAATAATAAATTTAGAAAAGCACTGTACTGTACAGAACTTACTTTCGTGTGTGTCCTGGAAAATACCGGATGAACTTATTGTCGTGTAGAGACAAGTATCGAATCGTGTCGTCAATTTTGTTTGAGCTATAAATACATGTGTTCTGGGCATGGGTAAAACGAATAAGGTCGACTCCATATTTTTTACTGTACAATGTCTTTTTAGGTCTGTTAAATAAGAGAAAAAATGTTTAAAAATCATTAAGAATACTGTATGTGGATGAATTAATTTCCACAATATATAAACATATTTGTCAATTTATCTTTAAAAATAAAAAAGTTCAATGCGTCCCGCTAAAAAAAAAGCTGTAGGCCTAGTGTTATTTATAAAATGTTTATTTTGTAGTGTACGCGGGCTGAACTTATTTATTTGACGATGAAGTCAATAATACACTTTGTTAAATTATCAAATAGATACCTTGTTTGTTTGTAATAAATAATAGTCTAGATTGCCTGCTACCTACTGTGCATAAATTACACTGTAGTTGCAATCAATGTGTTTTCTTTTTTTAGATAAAATTAAAAAAAATGTATTTATTGCAACATTTATGAATAAATTGATTTACCAAATTATTAATGGATTATGCAGAAAATGGGGTATTCTATCAATTAGAGTTAAACAAATTAGTTAATTTGAATTTTAACCAATTCATAAAGGGTTGGGTACCTAGGCCACCTGACCCTGTTTTTTATGCATCCCAAATCATCTTTAAATCTAACGCACACACAGGCGGTATCACTGATAAATAGTCGTTTCGTCCCAAGCCGAAAATGGCGTTCCCGAATTTTCGAATGAAATACCGACACACTTTAAAACTAAAAAAATGTACTTTTTTGTAAATGTTTGACTAAAAACTACTAAGTATGTTAGCACGTACTTTCCTTCTAAGCAATCATAAATAACAATTGAATCATCATCACTACTGGATATTAAAGTTTCGCCATTATGTGAAAAATCAACACTGTTGATTTTTGCTGTGTTCTGATCCTTGAAAAGCTTTGCGACACGAAAATTCCGAATTACTTGATCGGAAAGCTTCATAATTGATATAAAATTACTTCTATGTGATTTACGTGTTCTATTGATGGTATTTTGTGTTACTATGAACACTTTAAATTAACATTTCAAGTAAGAATATTTAGGTACGTGAGTAAAGGAAAACTTAGCACACGACACGCGCCAGGCGGAATTATTATGGAGTAAACAATCAACAACAAACAACAGTTAATATAAAAAAAACGTTAGCGTTTATTGGTGGCGCTGTGTATCTTTTTATAAAATTTGCATAAACTCATGTAGCTTCCAGGTGTACGGTTTTCAAGCGTAATTACAATGTGTTGTATGTAATGAAAATACAAGCTAGTTCCCTTTCGCACCTGTCTTGTATTTTAACTACAAATGTACAAAACATTGACATAATATTATTGAAATTAAACCATGTATTTCACAAATAAAAGCATTAAAATTAGACAAATTCGTACTCCACAGAAACGAAAATATTCTGCCACTTCAACGTTCTCTGTAAAATCATCAAATTATTATTATTTGTTACTTTTTATGTGGATTGACCTTAAGGCTTCATAAAATAGTTTTGAGGCTAAATTCTAAAGTGTGGTAGATTGATTGAAATTTATATTTATACTGGGTAACCTCTTCAGTCAAAGACTGGTCTCCCAGAGAGCCCAGTTGGTGATCAGCGGCTGTGATGTACTAATACACCGGGGTAACCCCCTACTCGTCTCGAAAGATGTACTAGGTTCTTTAAAGTGCACACGAGCTAGATGTGTACACTGGACCTACGGTTTATAGTCCTTATCCGAGAAGACTCGTTCTACCACCAGAACCATGGAGTGAGTGAGCCACGAACCCCTGCCGATGTTATGGCTACGTAATTACGGTTCCACTGTCTTAACCGCTTGGCCACTCAAGTTAGTTGGAGTCGAAATACAAGGCAGGTGTGAAATGTCAAGGTTTATTTTATATACAATACTGTGAATTCATTTTTGGGACTGTGATTACCACTTCTCTGGGGACAGTTTATACAAAATTAATGATTAGCCTAAATAAAAAAGGAGTTGTTTTAACTTCTTAAAAGAATTATTAAAAAGTAGATTATGCTATAAAAGGCTATGTTGTGATTCAATGCTTCAATTCACGCAAATACTAATACTAACATCATAATCAGTAACACCATCTATCTACATAGTTTATTTTTATTTCCATTTCGTGGTAGAGCTTGCATGGCTTCTCATTAAAATGAGGCAACTAAAATATCAATAAAACCCAACATGCAATTGGCGTATCCGATTGGAAACCTTTCTGCTCAACAGAAACATAACATTTTATTTGAATGGTAAATATTAATTAACGTAAGCTTTTTATTCTCTACTAACTAAGCTTAGCAATTGAAATAATGGAAAAACCAATACAGTACTCAATGTTAAAGTACAGAGGGCTGTAGAGGGCGGTTAAAAACAGACAAGCCAAAGATCTCTTTAAAATAAATTTAAAATTGCAATCCTGAAGTATCCAATTAAATACATCAAATGTGAATATGCTTCACAAAGTTTAAAATATTGTGCAATCCCATCATGCCAAAGCAAACTATCATTCCATATAATCTTCAACATATGTGCAGCTCCCAATCGTTGCTGGTGTTATTTCAAGGCCTTTACTGCCCTCTACGTCATACGTCCACTTTGGGTATATGCGTTTGTACAGCGTCATTAGCACAGTGTCCTGTGACTTCATCTGGCCGTCAAATATACATTTCATATGCCCATGAGTTCCTGTAAAAATTAGTAAAATGTTATTATACAACATCAGAAATTATAAAAATTACGAATACGGCACAATCGAAATGTGCCTCAATTTTACTATCATAATTGTGTCACTCACCTAAAGGTTCTTTAATATGACCTCGTCGACCCCATTTTGTCTTCAATTCGATTGGCTTAAACCATAGTATGTCCTCTGCGCAAAAATAAAAATATTATTTATATGGTAAGGTAAGGTTATAAGGGTCAAGACTTATGTAAAGACTTCAGTATAGACATCTCATTACTACTTTTAGTATACAGTAGAGCCTCTATGTGACACCCTTATTAAAGGGATACTTTGTTGGGTCCCGAAGTTCAATATATTTTTTGTATTGATAAATTACAAACCTCTATTAAAGAACATGTAACGGACCACAGCCTGTCTTTTCATAATTTTAAATGGATGACCACTAAGCACCACCTTCTTGACGACGACCCGATCAGGGTTTGCGCTGAGCAACGTTCCTGTAGCAACTAACACATGTGACCCTGCAAAATAAAGAAGATGACTTCATAATTCAAAAGTCAGGAGATATTAATACTAAATTAGAAACACTTTTTTGAGCTGATCCCTCAATGGATTATACCATGCTCATTAGACACAAATGGACCCATCAACTCACCTCCTGGTAATTCCTTGAATACTAGAATATTTGCTGGTGGAAAAACAACTGGTGCATACACACTAGCAACAGTGACTCCTTCAATTGGAAAGAACCGTTCATACTAAACAAAAATTAATCAAAAGATTAAGCAATTAGGAAAGAAGTTGCTTACACCCCAGGGTGGGCCTATATCTGAGTAGGTAATGTACATGCATTAGCTTTGTACATTTATATGTATAATCATTTGGTTATATACACCCTATCCTATAAGTTCTCAGTATGGTACTTAGCAAATCATCAAAACATTTTACCTTTTGTTTGTCACCAACTGTGTGTTGTGAAAAGATTGGACAGGCTGTAAATGACCTGTATCCAGTCTGAAATATTAACCGGTCCTTTGATTTGATTGGCTCTGCATAGCTCTGTTGCCTCTTGAGTGCAAAATGTAACACAGACATCTGAAAAAATAATTTTAAAAAAAATTTGATAGATGATGACAATAAGTAACTGGCAAATGCTCCTAATTAATTAATATGGGTTTTTGTTTTGGAAACTTGTGCACTTGGGCAGATTCAGACATCTGCCTACATATTCAGTGCGAAAATTTGTATTTGATGGTCTGTAAAAAATATCTTTAATACACTATATTAACGCAAATTATTTGCTTACCTTTTGTTCATGTTGTAAAAGCCCAAACAGTACTAGTGGCTTCTCTGCATTATAATCATCTAAAAATTAAATAATATGCTATAAAAATTTAATATACAAAGCCTATATTCTTCTTTACCTCTATATATAATAATAATGTTCAATTTAATATAGTGCATAATTCAGGGCACCTCTAAGCGCTGAGCAATATGGTAGTGATATGATGACATCATGTCTATAAATGGGCACTTTTTTTGTTTGATAGTGTAGACAGAGCTTAACTGTTTGGTTGAATATAAATGCATTGTTTCAATTAATACAGTCTACTAGTACAATGCAATAAACATATAAGGTATAATTATTACTAAAAACACTCTAACCTATAAATGACTTTGGTACATTCACTATATGTATTGTTATATACATCCCAGGTTGTACATCCGTTTCAATCTCCTGTTTCTCAACTTTTTTCTTCGTACGATTAAAATTCTGAAATTGGAATATTCTAGCATAGTCTAGCGGTAAATTCTCCTTGGGATCCCACGGAGAAGACCGGAAGCTTTTAAGACCCCTATACCTATATAAATAAAAAATGATTGAAAAAATATTGAAAAACAAATAAAAAATATGATATAAATAAATATAATGATATAGCTTTACAAATTGTAGTAAATAACTAATAACTAAAATATTCTAAAAATATTTTATATTTCTTTGAATTCCGTCCGCAAAAAACTCGTGTAAAAAAATCCATATACATTCGGGAGACAGCAAAGTGTCCACTTAATAGAGGTTTCCCCTGAATAGGAATATCCAAAGGAGGGTATTCTAATATATATAATAACATAGATCTTTAATTGGTAATCCTCCGCCGCATCCTAATTTCAGTTACCTGGCAAATCTAGTTCTTGCTGTTACGTCTCTAGGTGTATCAACTTCATCTGGAAACATTGCATTCATTCTCTCTTCTCTGTATTTGTTGAGCCTAGCAGAAAACAACCAAAACAATTATGAAAAGTCATTAGGCCTAGGCAAGGGTAATAACCCCAGCAATGGTAGGCCTAGACAAGTGTAAAACGCCTAGGCCTAGACAAGTGCAATAAGCCTAGGCCTAGACAAGTTCAATAACTCCAGGGCCTAGACAAGTGCAACAAGACTAGGCCTAGACATGTATTGTACATCAAGAGTGCGTCTAAACATAAATTCAGAGGAAAGATTGACTTACATTTCTAGGTCTTCTTCTTCATCAAAATGAACTTTATCATAATTATCTTTCTGTCCTCCTGTTATACTGATCTTTAAAGATAAAAAAACACTTCAAATTTACAGTTTATTTCCAGTTTCATTATAACTAAATTTACATATAAATATTCAGTATTCTCTATACAAAAGGCCCTATTCTAACAAGACAGACCACGTCATAAAACAAAATTAAAAACCAGAGATTCTGGGCTAGCTCAAGAGTGTATGGTATTGGCAGGTTTTCTCTGTCTACACTATCAAACTAGTTTGACAAAAAAGTGTGATGTGCCCAAATATTGTAGTGATATGACATGTCCATGTCCATGTCTGGCAAAACCCTCTCTTTGTATGTCGGCAATTCAAAATTCACGTAATCAGTCAAAATACGTCCAAATCGACTGCCCTGGCAGATTACATGTTTTTGCATTTTCGAAATATTTCACTATTTAAGAATACGTCTACCTGATTTAAACTCCCGAAATTTAACTAAAATTATGAAAAAAGAGAGTTTTAAAAACATGTATTTTCCTCAAGCCTAACAATTTATTCACGATCTACGCTAAAATTTTGCGTAAATTCAGTTGAAAGTTGCCGAGCTTTACGACATTTTGATCGCCAGTTCGCTGCACAATATTGAAAGGTCACACATCAAAATAAAGCTCATCCATTTGACATTCCAAATATGGAAGTTTTAGGGCGGAGTTTAAAGAAGGAACCAATGAAAACTTTGATTTACTATGACATAATTTCAGAAAATTCGGTTCTTCGAAGTTTCTGGAACAGCGAACTGCGTGTGTTGCTATGGCGCATCATCGCAATAACAAACGTTATTGGTCAACGCGCTAGATGTTATACTCTCTACGCGCGGAAATAAAAAGTTGTTTACATTTTTGTAAGGTTATTTTTATTTTACACACAGCATGTCGTAAATTGGAATAAAAACGATTTTAATATTCAAAGTAAAGTGTTCTGCAATAGCTGTAGTGTGTATTTGTTTATTTCATAGTAAAATAGACAAGTCAAAAACAATTCACGTCATAAATTCAATTGTATTTTTTACACTTTTTTGGGGTAGGCCCTAGGCCTAATTCTATTAAATATTATGGTTGTAGGCCTACTACTACTGGGCTTAGCTTTATATTATTGTCAATAGTTTTATTTATACATTTTATATATCCAATCGGCTCTTAATTATTTAATTTATTGTCCAGTTGTTTTTTTAAATCATTGGATTCAAGCCCAAACATCACAGCGAATCTTCCACGTTATAAAAAAAAACAAATGTAAATGTCAATACAATGTAAGCTTGCAATTAGCTGTGACACTGCAAGGCGGCCAACTTGTCTAGGCTAACGCTAGCCCCCGTGTTGTTGATGCACCGCTGCAATACACGACCTGATGAACACCCATCTTTCAGGCGATGACGGCGAAAATCTGAATAGGCGCGCCTAGGCCAAGCTTGGTCTGCTTGGTTTTTTGTTGTTGATATCGTAAACACTTCCGAAACCAGTTAACATTAGCTTGGTAGTTATAATGCTGCTTTTCAATAGTGCAAAATAGTTAATTCGAGTGACTAAATAGGTTAAAACGGCGTCTGAAATCAGTCAAATTGACCATAGTGGCCACGCTGCTGCTATATCGCATACACTTCCCTTAGACCAAAATACCGCGTTGCTACGGAGTGAGTTTTCAGCGCGTATCAAAAAGAATTTCATTATTGCAAACTTCAAACGCGATTTTCTCGTAAACTAATTGAATGATTTGTAAGTTTTTAAAATATAATAACTTTTTAAATATTTACTCAATTTTTATGAAATAAACACCATTGCAAAGCTTATGATTCAAATAATCCAAATATATAAAAAAATACAAAATGAATATTTCCTACAAAAGTAGGGTTTTGCCAGATCGGGTCACATATATGGGCACATCACATAAAGTTTGATAGTGTAGACAGAGCTTAATACTTACAGTTTCAAAATCATTTGTATCTGCAATGCTAGCCATGTCACCCTCTTCATCACTGATTTCTCTTGCTTGCAGGTTGTCTTCATCTTGCATTGAGGCATCATCATTTTCACTTTCATCCTCACTCTAAAAGAATCAAAGTAATACTAGTTATTATTAATTTCATAAAATTATTCCAAATTAATTTAAGATACATGGGATTTAGTTCCCTATTGTGTATGCAAGTAATTCTCAGGTGAAACTCTAACCCATAACCTCCAGATCGACCCCCTGGCGTTCATACCTCTAGACCGAGCTTGGGCTGATGGCTAGGGGTTAGATTTGAGCCCCAGTAAGCAGCGGGTACTGCACCAACAGGATTGTAATACATGCCTAATTTCAAACTATGCTCATCTGTTTAAAGGATTTAACCAGCAAGATAATTTAAATATTATATTACTCACGGATTCTTCTTCTTCCTCTTCATTGTCCAGTATCCAGGCCGCCTGATATTCAGACGTTCCTTTGGGAACCTTCCTTAATATTTTCTTTGTCTTGTCTTTCAGGGCAGCTAAAAACAAATAAATTAGAACATGAATTGATGATGATGGTGGTGGCTTAGGAAAAGGTTTGACCAACGATCAGGTTGACCTTGAAGAAGACTGGTCTAGGATTAAACAGACTAATGATTATGTTGACATAGAGCAAGGATAGCCTATAAGGATCAAGAAGGCTGTCCCGGGAGGCAGTACAGGCAGCCTGGCCTAGGATGAGCTAACTAGCCTACAGTAGGTATAAAATAGAAACATATTTTGTTTCATATTTTCAACATGGCATACCTTCAGCATCCGCCATCTCTTCCTCTGTTGGCCATGTTTGCTCTCCTTCCATCGGATCCATCTCTGCCTCGGCTTGCAGTGACTCCTGCTTAGCCGTGTCAACGACCTCCAATACGTTTATGTCTTCGTCCATTGCTTGATCTTTATCTTCATCCTATGATTATGAATAAAGGTCACTTATTAGCATTCTCATACATATTCATACATGCAATACTGATACATACTCATATGTAATACTCATACATATTCATATGCAATACTCATACATATTCATATGCAATACTCATACATATTCATATATGCAATTACTCATACATATTCATATGCAATACTCATACATATTCATATATGCAATTACTCATACATATTCATATATGCAATTACTCATACATATTCATATATGCAATTACTCATACATATTCATATATGCAATACTCATATTCAATACTATTCTAATTATTTCTACTTACAATATTCATTTCATCAGCTTTACTTTTTTTCTTTCTTGGATGCGATTTCAAAGGGCAAGGGTCAGGTGGTGAATCAATCTCTTTCATTTGGAATTCTCCATACCCTGGTATGTGAATTAGACCATTTACAGACAGAGGTCGTCCTCGTAAAAACCCCGACACTTTAAGAGTTCCAAGAAGACACTTGAATGACAAAATAAAATTAAAGAATACAATTATTTTTAAAACAATAATTTTGTTTGACTATTAAATAGTATTTAAATCATGTGAAATGCAAATAAAAAAACTTATATAATGTAGAACACTACGTACCTGTTCAGGGTTAGGTTCAAAGTTCACACTTCGTGCTAGAATATGAGGGCGTGTGTCACGCCACCTGATTGATGACAACTTTTGGTCACCTAGGTGACGCAATAACAATATTGCATCTTGCGCCGAGTCTAACGTGTATATCTTTTCTTTTGGAAACCTTTCCATGAAAGAGAAAATAGATTATAAAATGTATGTCAAACAATTCCTGAAAGATCATGATGAATTATCAAAAATTAAGTGATCAATTTTATTTTTTTTTTACAAACAAACTTGCCTCTTTTCTATAATCTTCTGTAAGTTCTTTTTTGATTCTGATTTCTTTTTGATTGATAAATCTACCATGCCCTTTGTACACCAAGAAAAAATAATATATAATGTTATCAACAACACATTACAACATTCATACAGACAAAACATAAAAGTATTTTTAAAATACATAGTCCTCGCTCTCAATTATATAATTCATATTTATAATCAACTCCTCTGAATACGCCAATTCTCCCAGTGGATCAAATATTATAATTTGTATAGTATCATGAATGAATTTCTAAAATATATAAACGTAACATGTGATGAACATGTGATACTGTATCCTAGAACCTTTCCAAGATACGAAACAAATTAAGATACAGTATCCCTACAGATCTTGACAGTTTGCTGTATTACCATATCTCATAACTGTATATTTTTGCCGTTGTGACAATAAAGTTTTATCGTATTGTATCGTAACCTTACCTGTAACAGAAGTGTGGTAGCTGGCAATCCTTGTGCAAACAGACTGGTTAGGCATAGTTCACCCCATGCGTCCCAGCCTTCGTCCGGTGAGAGCACGGCTACTATTGAGTCGGACGCTTTAGCAGCGTCCAGAATCGATTTGAGGTCCGGAGGAGGAAGAAGTAATGTGAAGCGTTGTTTAAATCTAGGAATACTGTTAAAGAAATGAATATATAAGAAACGATACAGTAAAACTCTCCTTTGGGACGACACATCTATTCAAGGGACACACCTACTATTTCCTGCGAAACAAACATTTAGACTATGGCCAACCCTTATTCAGGGAAAATCCATATTAAGGGGACACTTTGTTGGGTCCCGAAGGTACGGTATTCTCTTAAGCTCTGTCTACACTATCAAACTAGTTTGATAAAAAAAGTGTGACGTGCCCAAATATATATATTCTTAAATATGGTAGTGATATGACATATTTTGTTGTCACATAAAGTTTGATAATGTAGACAGAGCTTTAATAAGTGTCCTACTGTAATTTTATTACAATAAAATAGAAAAAATTACCAAAACTTAGGACAAGTTACACAGAATACCACTCTACCTTATGTCACATGTTAACCCGCTTTCTGATTGGCTGATTATTGCCGATTCGTCACATGACTTCAGTAAGTTTACCACATTGTTTACGTCAGTTTCTTGATGAGCACAGAATACAGTCTTTAAAAGAACATTCAATCATCACTCTTGCATAAAATACAATCATTAATAATGATAATAATGTCACATTTATTTTAATAATCATTTATTATAATGCACTTATCAATTGTATGACCCAATATACTAGCCCCCCCCCCCCCCTCATTTGTCAATGTGCGTCATACCTTATACATCCATTGTATAGTACTATTGTATGTTTTTTAACTGTTGTTATTTTTATTGTAATTTGAACCTTGGAAGGCAAATTTCATTTACTGTGTATTTGACAATAAATTTTAACTTGAACTTGAACTACCATCACACACCTGCATCAAAAAAGGTGACTTACCTTTAGGTGACCATGACAGGTGGGTGTTAAGTGACATACATTGACACACCATTGTTCATTGATGTGACATACCATCTAGGTTTTTTTACAAAACAATAACATTTTGTTTGTAAATGTTGCACCTCTCCCAGGGTTGTATAGTGGGTCATACAATTGACAAGTGCATAAATTCTTTAAGATATTAGGATGAAATGTTTTTGTAGAGGAGACACTGGTTTCTCAACCATTTTCCCGAAATCCCTCTCCCTATTTTTAATTACCACAAGATGGGGTGCACCATATTTCCCTCCAATTTTTCTCTTTCTGTTTATCACATCATCTTTCTTCTTCTGTCGTATTTGGTTTGCCTAAAATAAAAATTTAAAACAAGAAATTAAAGAAGTGTCAGACTTTGGGAATGAGCAAACACCTTCTTTATAATTTGAATTTAAACATACAAAAAAAAATAAAAACAATTTTAAGACAAATTTCAAAGACATTAGTGGTATAAAAATATGGTTAGATTTTTTCAAACAAAATAATGACGCGAATCTACAAACCTGATGTCGTCGCTGGTTTTTGGAAAGGTCCTTACGTAATTTCTTGCTTATTGTTTTAACACTAACTCTACCTGTAATGTAGGTAAAAAAGAAAACCATTTTTCATTGAGAAAAAAAGTGTTTTTTTTATTATATTATTATTAATACTGTGTACTGTATTATGATTTATTTTATTATGAAAAAGTGAAAATGAATTGCAGATATGCTTATGTATTGTAGTAGTAATTTATGTTGTGGATTAATATAATATAAAAAGATATGATAGTTTGTAGATAGTAACTAAATCATACTACATAAAACATCTGATAACATCCTAGATAAGGTAGGCCTACAGTAGGCCTCAGGAAATTGATCTCACTGGCCAGTTTCCTGTTCCAACAACAAGTAAAGTTGGTTTTGACGTCGGGCCTAGCCTAAAAAACTATAACAATTAATACTATTTAGGTAATTCTTTAAAGGTGTACCTTTAGATATGGTCTCTAGTTGTCCTTTACTACGATGTCGACCTGTTTTATGTGTCTTATTTTTCTGTTTTAAAGTTCCTGAACGATGCGTTTCTTGGCCATCAACTGCCATCTTGTACACACACGTGTTTACGTATGTTGTGTGCACTGAGGCGTGTGATGATATGATGAGAATTAATTTTAAGTCTGGCGCCCTCTTTAGTTCGTAGCGCAGACGTCATTTTAAAACTTTTTTTCCAATGAAAATTGAAAAACAAAAATGAGGCGGTAAGTTTAAAATTTAGTTGTTTACTCAATTTATATTTGTGTGTACTGTGAATTTACTTTAAATATCTTTTAGATGCATTTAAGAAAAAAAAAATCCTAGCACTTTTTTTTGTAAGTTCACTCCCAATTTCTTGTTTTGGCACACACGTACACTCCACACACACACACTTAACCTAGCCTCTACTACACTAGGCTAGCCAGGCGGCCTAGAGCTTAGTGGAGATTGGTCTATTCAGAAGTAGTAGGCCTAGCCCTATTAGTAGTAGTAGAGCTAGCTAGCCTGTTATTGTGGGTTGTAGGCTCCCAGCGAAAGTTCTATTACGTCTCGGCAGAAATCATGAATAATTCACGATAAATTATGCCGGGATAAAAAATACATTATTTTATACTGTATTATTTATATGGCCCATGCCCATGGGCACTTTCAGCAGACCTAGGGCCTAGGTCTACATCTCTACTACCAGTCAGTACCGTACCTAGCCTATAGAAGAGTAATTATTCATAAATATAACAAACACAAATAATACTTTTATACAGTATTTAATTTATTTCAGTTAAAAATACCTTGCTTGTACTTTTTTAATAATTGATTTAAAAACATATATTTGTTTATTTTCTATACATGATATCTTTTGCTTTAAAAAAAAACATATATCCAGTACAAACAGTCACTGAATTTAAACAAAAATATTATGAAGGTGATCAAGGTAGGTATTGCTCTTAATTAATCGATGGTCAGTATGAATTAGTTCTTGGCAAACTCAGGTTGGAAAACATGCCCTCCTGTAATTTCAAGGAGACATGAAACAGGCAGTGGCGTAACGTTGAGACCTGAGGCTCCTGGTTTAGGAACCCTCTAAGTGGCCCTCCAACACTGGAGGCCTCTGGCGTTTTTAGCCTTTTTTTAATATTGAATGCCTGTTTTTCCACTATATGCACTGCTCAAGGGCCCCATATGTTCTGGGGCCCCTGGGTTTAGCCAGTGAGCACTCATAGCCGTTACACCACTGGACACAGGTGTATTTACAGTGTATATTAAATTAGAAACATTTATATTAGAATTGTTGGAATGTATCAAACTTCTATAAAGCTTCATTACTATAGTATATTACACAGTATTAGATTATAATACATGTATATGAAAGATCTCATAACCAGCTGCTAGAAAGCATAGAATGTACAAATATGGTGGTCTTGGTAATCTGCATATTGGTGGAATATCATTAACACTTCTAAAACTGTACTTTTTTTCATCAACATTAACTACATTGGAACCTTAAAAAATGTCAGCATAAAATGACTCCAGAACCAGCTAGTTTTCATAAAAAATAACCTTAATTAAAAACAGTTTATAAAAAAAGCATCCATTAAAGAACATTGCGCTATTTTTCATTAAGCCTAATTAGTAATATATAACATTTTAAACATAACTGGAATGTTTTTGTCTCATTATAGTTAAAAAAAAACAAACCTAGAACCAGCTAGTGTTATAAAAACTTTCTTGATGACTGCCTGGATCAATCCAAGCAGTTTCGTCACATTACAATCAATACTATTAAATCAATAATATTAATAATAACTCAACCCTATTTTAAATTTTTGATGTCTCAAAAATCCCAACATCTTCCGATTCATACGGAGGAGGTAAACGATAAGTAGGAGGGTCCATATACGAAGGAGGTGGTCTGTTAAAAGTAGGTTGGGGGGAATAAGCAGGGGGCATAAAAAGAGGTGCCATAGGAATACCCAAGTCTATGTCGTCTTTCTCATAAGCTTCATTTAGGTATGAAGGAGGAGAAGGCCTGCCTTCCAAGGGGTAATTTACAGAAATTGGACTTGCTTGAAAGGGCGATATATCTTTAGGCAAGATTACTGGTTCGGCTGCCTTTGCTTGCTTCTGAAGTTCATTATCAAGAAATATTGGTTTACGGTTACCAACAAACATGTTAGTCTCTTCCGGTAATAGAAATTCCTCTCCATGACGTTTGCGCTTATAACAGAAACAAACACAAATTCCAATCAGTAAAATTATTAAGGCAGAAAGGAGGGCAGGTACAATGATGGGAATTATGTCACCCTCACTGGTGTGTTTTTCCGCAATCACATTCGGAGAATTGGTGGTTTGCGGTTTTGGTAAACATATCCCTGTAAATTCTTTGTCCACTGCAATAACTGAAAACTTTGGATGCATGACAATCGATAGGCCAATGTTTACTGAACCGTTTGCATACGCAAGACGACTATACACATTATATACAGTATCCTTATCGCAAAAATCTTTGGCAATGCTATTGTTTGCATACGCATAAATAACAGATCCCTCTGTTACTGAGGCAACTGTAATCATATCCGTGTTCGGATCACCATAATAATCTGCCAATCGTTGACACACGTTTATAGCGTTATTGACGTAACTTGCAAATCCAAAGTAATTATTGCTAAATGTTATGAAAAATCGGTGGTTATATATAAACGGGTCAGGAAGCACTTCTAAATACAAAGCATCAAACACATTTAAACCATTTGTATCAATTGCATGTAAATTATAAACTATTTTTTGGCCAATTAAATCAAAATCCAACGGCAACCCGTAGATAACCTGATTCTCAGAGTCCAACCTCACCCATGACGATCCCTGTAGAGGTTCATTATCACCTGCAAGTAGTTCAAGCTTAAGATTGCGTGTGTTTCCATCTTCTGCATCGTGAAATGTATCGGCAGGAATATCAAAGTGTAGAATCCGTCCAATTATGATTGAGACATGATTGATGGCGTTAAGAACAACCGGTCCTTGATTGGTGGGTTCTGTAAAAAAAATTTAATTTGTAAACATTGGGTGGATTTAGAATATCTGAGGTCTAATCTCTCAAGTTTTGTTTTTCTTTTTTTGTGTATTGTATCTGTTCTGAGGGTCCCAAATGATCAGCAATTACTGGATGGATCACCCTCATTAAATATGGTTCGAATAAAAATATAAAAAGTCAATTCAAAATATAGTATTAAAACCCTACCCAAGGTGGAGAGCATACACAAAATATAAGGTTCAGGAGCTCACCACAGTGCCTTTGATTTTTTAGTTGGTGCTATATTTACTATTATATGCTGATAAAATCAATAGGACATGACAACAAATACATGCTTATTCTATATTGCACACCAAAGAAACACACATGCATGTTAATGTTCTTATTACCTGGAGTTATGACATACAAACTGGATGAGATTATGGTATTTGAAATGGATGATGACGGTATGATGTCAGAAGATAACACTTGCTGAATTGACGACACAGAAATGCTGGACAATGATCCCATGATAGATGTAGATAGAGTTGGTGTTGGAACCACTGTTGGCAAACTGCTCTCCATAACAGATGACGGGAAATATGATGGTGAGGGTGTCAAGAATGTCGATGATGGCATCAAACTGCTGGATGTGGAAAAGGATGTTGTTGATGTTGATAAGTGGTATGTTGAAATTAGGGGTGTTAATGTTTGGGGTACTGATGATTGGGGTGTTGAAATTAGGGGTGTTAATGTTTGGGGTACTGATGGTTGGGGTGTTAAAGGTTGGGATACTGATGGTTGGGGTGTTGCTGATGATGATGGGGTGGGTTCTGATAATAGCACTGATGATGTGGGAGATACACTTTGTGTTTCGATGTTGATTGAACTAATAAAAAAAGATGTCTCGGATATAGATGGTGACAATTCTGATGATAGTATAGAAAAAGAAGATTTCATGGAATACAATTCAGATGAAGACATGATTTGCTGAGATGATGCAGAAGGTGTCATTGATGGCAGGAGAGATGAGGATGGTTGCAATGAATAGAAGGTTTGTGACAGGCTAGAGCTGAACACTGGAACAGACGCCTCAAAACTTGATGATAGGATAGTTGATACTGAAGACACTAAAATGCTTGATTCTTTTAAAACAGAACTGGTTACAAAGGAATCATCAACAGAGCTACTCATCACAGAAAATAAGTCTGAACTTGTGATTAAAGTTGATGAGTATAAATTTAACTCAGTTGATGACAATGGCTGATGAGTAATGACAGACGATAAGTCTAAAGAAATATCTAGACTAGTAGTTTCAGCAGTTGATACAATTACAGTTGACAAAGAGTCACTCTCCAATTGTGTCAACATTTGAGAGGATTTTTGTGATGTCGATGGCATTACATCTGTTGTTAGTGTTACTGTCGAAACCACCGGAGAAATTGATAGTGAATCAGTAGAAAATGGAACAACAGTGGCCATAGAATCTCTAGCCATGCTTGTTGAAAAGTAGAAACTGAAGGAGCTCTCAACGCTACTAAGATATTGAAATGATGTACTGGAAGAAGTCTCAGAAAAACTTTCAAAAGAACTTCTAGCAAGTGAAGAGCTTAATTCAACAGGTGAAATGGTCATTGTGAAGTATGGCTCAGACAAAGAAGATGTGATAAATGTTGATGAAAATTGATTACTTCTTGCAGTGGATGAAGTTAATTGAGGGACACTGTATGTGGACACGGATTCTGAGAAAAATGATTCCAAAGTGGAAATATGCAATGTTGAAGTCATAATCAAATTTGTTGTTGATAGGAGTACAGATTCTGAAGTAAATAAGGTTGAGTACACTATACTATCTGATGAACTGAATGAAATATAAGATGTTTGATCAGATGTACTAAATGATGATATTAAAGGTTGTGAATCTTGAGATGCAAATATAGTTTGTGTAAACATGGACGGAATAGTCTCAATTGTAAATGTGGACTCGGAAAATATTGATGTGGACGGAAAAGTGAAAGTTCTTGTACTCCCTACATTGGTTGGCGGAACTATGGTAAGACTTGGAGTGGGCATTGGTGTTCCTTCAATGATACCATTCGCCTGCCGTCTGATCCTTGGTTTGAATCTGGGCGCCTCTTTGGTTATATACCAACCAAGTATGGAGTATCCTATGACATTTGTCAAGGTTTTGCTTAAAATATTGTGTTCTAAAATCATTATAAAGTCTTTTATGCGGAATTGATAATTGCAAGCTATGGTCCATGAAATCTCAACATTCTCCTCCATGTGTTTGTCATCCACATCCCCAGCGCCGGCTGCCACAATTGATTTTTTAAGTAGACGAGTGATACTAGTACTTTTACGTGGACTCAAGGTGATATCAACCGGGCTACGAGACACAAATTCTGCAAACCGTAGGGCAACGTCAACTCTTGCTTGCCCACCGAGTTCCTTAAATGTGGAATCGAAGATGATAGTTGCCGAATAGCGAGGTTGGTCTGGTGAACATGATTCAAGTCTGGTCTCATACGTCAACACATCTGATGATTGAAGGTTCAACAACAAGATATCAGTTAATTTATTTCTTGCTCGTTCTGGTAAATGGTCCGACAGTTTATCTGCAGTTAAAGATATGTCCATCATGACATCAATTGTAAAGATATCATTATTTCTAGAGACTTTATTGTTTTCCGATGTGGTTGTTACACTTATGTAGTGGTATCCTATGTCCAGCACAGTAGCTATACCATACAGTGTCAAATTATCAGCATTGAAGTCCAACCAATCAGGGAGAGATTCACATCCTGCTTCTGTTACCTAAAATAAAGGAGGGAAAAAAAAGAAGTGACAGTGAAAATTTCATGATATGGAGATATTCACTACAACGAAAATAAAAGCATTCCCAAACCATATTTAACAATAATATATAGTTAGTATTCAGAGATACAAAATATTGATAATTTTTTTTTTTTTCGCATAGCATATTAAGCCTTGTCTATCAAACTTTATTTGACAAAAAAGTGTGATGTCCACATATATGGTACTGATGTGGCCAAATATCCTAGTGATATGGCATCATCATGTCCATCTACGGGCACGTCACATTTTTTTGTCACATAAAGTTTGATAGTGTAGACAAGGCTTTATAATGTGGTACTACTGTATACTACAACTGTATAGTAACTTTACTCAATACTGATGTGAAGAAAAACAGTCTAATTTAATTGTTGAATAATTTTCTCACCTTCATCTTACTCTTCACACTTGGAATGCGATACACAAATACTTTTCCAACAATTGCTATTTTGTCCTGTACCATTGCTCTACTTTCCTCCGCATCTTCTACCAATCCCCACAATGCATTGCTGTTGATAATCGAGGTACAGAAAACGACTAGTAAAATCTTAAAACTCTGCTTCCTTAAAGGCCGGTGGTAAAAGAATGACGATGCTCCCCATAAACGTGTAATGCATCGCATTTTTTTTAAATGTTTATATAGTTGTTTACTGCTTCAATGGTTTTCTGTTGATAATCTTGTGGTAACATTCCATATTTGGGTTCTTCATGCCTTAATAAAAAAATGAATTCAAACATCATTCATTAGTTAATAAACACCTGATGGTAGATCACAATCAGGGGAAACTCAACTAATGTAAAATAAAATACACAATAATATATCAACCCAGGTTTAATTACTATATAATAATTAGACCTACCTACTCAATAGATATGAAGGCTAGCTAAAATAATATACTACTGTGTAATGCTAATATGACTCGGCCCTGTGAGTCAGAGTGAGTGTGGAGAGACAACATACGATTTCATAGGAAATGGTGGGCATCTGTGTATAAACAGTTACACAAAAGTTCAAACTCCCTACCAACCATGCCAGTACACATTAAGGCCTAAATAGGAAGGCGTACTGTGGCTAAACCAACCAATTCATGTTATTATTATTATCATCAAAATTCGGAGATCCATAATATTCAATACTAATTAGGCGTTAATCCCTCCTAGGCCTAATTGTAGTTTTAAATCAAAAATTTAAATTACACGTCAAACACTATCTAGGCTAAGTATCGGTGGTGTCCAAGGAAATTAATCGGTTAGCGTCCCCTCTAACTAGGCTCCAGTAAATGTTTCTAAAACCAAAATAAATAACATTTCCAATCATTTACATTACCTGTTACAATATTAAAATTAATATTTTTTATGTAACTTAAATTTTATTTAATACTACAGAATTACTATAAAGGTTTATACATGTTTTGATTAGCACCGTAATATTTCATGTTCTGTTATTACTAGTGTTTATCACGTGATAGTGTAACCCACTTTTTTTGAAAAAGGGGAGTGTCTCACATCGCCATGCCGAACCGCAACAAATCGTATTTTAACTACATGGGAGGCGGTGGTGAATGCGGAAGTGAAATGATAGTACTAAAAGTGCGAATTGCATGAGTACGTGGCAATAAGTCCTAAAAATCTAGTACATTCCACCAAAAGAGAAACAACAAAAATTATATAATTATATTATAAATTCCTTATATAATCCATTTAATTGGGTACTTGAGAGGTTTTTTTGCACCATACATCAGTACTGTCTCCAAATGTAACTATTGATATTATTATTTCGAGAATTTTTGTTCTCCATGAATTCAAACACTAGAGGGCGGGTCTAAATTCTCTCTTCAGAGATAATAATTATTCATGTACTCCATCCATAGTGTTAATTGAATCATATATCTGAAAAACAATTTTAATTAATAAAATATCGTAGAAAAATTAATTTTATGAGGTCTGTGAGTTTGTATAGAAATTTTAAATATGGATATCCTACACAGCCGAAAAGGCACAGCCAATATAAAGACTTTAATGTAGAGGGCGGGAGTCTGTTTTTGTGTGAAATAACTTCCTCGCGCTCATGGTACCAACCTCCATTTTCCATTCTACACGTCCTTGTACCATTTACCGGTAGCGAAGGCGGAAGTGCTGGTTAAAGTAAGCCGTACATTTCTTTGATTCTCATAGTTTATTGAACACTTATAAACCTAGCAATTAAAATCATGAGTTGGGATTCATATATTGATAATTTGGTTGCTCAAACTAAGGATGCAAGTGGTACAGCGCATAGTGATAGAGCTTGTATAATTGGTTTGGACGGTGGCGCACCTTGGACAACAGCAGGCCATCCCATGGCGCTTAAACTACAAGGTGCTGAGGGTGCGAACATAGCAAAGTGTTTTAAAAGTAGAGAGTTCAATACGTTCATGACAGGTGGTATATATGTTGAGGGAGAAAAATACCAATTTTTGAGGGAAGAAGACAAAAAAACTGTTTTCGGCAAAAAAAAAGATAAAGGAGCACTTACGATGCAGTGTTCAAAAACTGCCATAGTCATCGGCCACACCGCAGAGGGATGTCAACAAGGAAACACAAATAAAGGTGTAGCAGTTATTGCTGAATATCTAGAATCCCTGGGAATGTAGTCGCATGCAACCTGTACCCGAGAGGAGACCAAAGCATACTAACTAATACTACAGATATCTCGCTTTTTCATTTTGTGAAAATGATTTATCATAATTTTCGAACTTACAAACTGTAGGTGTAGTAGAAGATTAACACTGCAATTTATTTTTAGTCCAAGAACACAAAATATTGATCAATGCTGTAATAATATTGTTTCGGTAACTTGACATAGTTTACTGCATGTCGAATTGTTGGCACTATCTTTCCATAACCAAACCTCTAGCCACTTGAACGGACACAGCAAGCAGAGGAGGAATCTCATCCAGTGTTTCCAGAATTTTTACATTTACCATACTAATAACTTTATAATATATCAATACATAAAAAGTGGCATGACTACTATGGGCCCGACGCTTAATGTTACGTTGATCTGTATAGCCAATGTTAAAATAACATTTTTCCAGATAATTGACACTACAGTTTATGAACCCAAATTCAAGAATCGCAAAATGCGGAACTATTGGACCAAGCAACTTTTCTTATAAACCTCTGGTGATGCTTTTCCCGCCACAGCAGACTTCAGAGATATTCCTGTTTAAAGACATTATCTCAATAAATATAACACTTGCAATGATATGTTGATTCTAAAATGCTTCAATACCAAGCAATATTAGTTGGGTTGATTAATTGAATATACAAGTATTATCTTCTAAATAGTAGTAATAAACGGTCTTCTAATAATTAGTAAATTAATTAATTTGTATTTAATATTTGCTACATTGTCAACTAAGCAGCTTCTGATTACTTACAATTGTGACAAATATTCTAGTTTTTAACATTGTTCTTAATAAAGTAACCATATACAGTATCATCCCCCAAACTGATATGTATTTAGCATTGTTTTGAGTTTTTATATTCTATTTTTAAGAGTATAAAAATCTTAACTGGTTATGCAACGTTGTTTTTAATAGTTTAGTAAAGTAGAATTTTTTCACTAATATAAAATGGGTTTCTTTGACAACATATTCATTTTACTGTGAAAGCTTGTATGTAACTTGATATAATGAATGCATGTTATCTTTTTTATGATGATTATTATAGTATAAACAATTCCACTTTTGATTTTGGCAGAAATAATAAATGACATCCCATATTTATAAAGTTCAAATTTGCTTACTTGACAAACTATTTGTTTTACCCGAGATATTGTTTGTTTTACGGTAAATTACCGTACTTTAAACAAACTTTCCAAATCAACCGACCTTGTGTTTTGGCAGAACAACAATTTTGTTTTACCATTCATTTTGTGTTTGAATCAATTTTTTAACATTTGCAGTTTTCTAATGCATTTACTTCTATTCAATCAACTTCTTCTGAATTTAAATTATACGCATAGGAAGTAAGTCTCCAAAACAAATATTAAGCTATGCGATAACAAAGTGGGATATGCCCATATATGGTCATGATGATGTATTATCACTACCATATTTGGGTTTATCACACATTTTTGTCAATATAGTTTGATCAGGGAGTTGTTATTATAACAACTCCCTGGTTTGATATTGAGTGTAGACCGAACTTTATATATCTTACAATATACATGTCGTAAGAAGACCAACCTAAAACAGGAAAGTACCTCCTGTGCGCATGTGTGACAATAGAACGCATTGTCCAATCTAAGTCGAACTGTCGCGAATTACCTGCGCTGCGTATAATACTATAAGTGAGTGTGAAGAAACCTTAAATGTGACAACTTCAATATTACATTACTGTATATATAATTTGCTAAAAAGGAGCAAACTCCCCAAACGGAAGTGAGTTGACCAATCATAAGTGACAATTCGGTGGTCATCGCGTCGTGATTGGTCAAATTATTGGACCAAGTTATACGAAATGCAGAGTAGTAGTATGGTCTGCAGAGAACGAATGTGAACACGTTGCTGATGTCACCTGGCTTACCCTACGAAATCATTGCTCGGTAGGTTTGAACAAAGTTTACGAAATACAAGGCACATGTTATATCCTGTACCATATTGGTCCTGGGGTACTAAGTAGGCCTTATTCAATTGTTAAGGCAACTATACTGTACTTGTGCAGTCAGCCGGCATCAGGAATGACATGGCATTTACAACGTGAACAATTGAAAGGCATATCTGTTTAAAGGTCAATCACAATGCCCTGGATTATCTTTCTCTTTTTTATGTGTTTTTTATATTCGCATCATTATTTTTATTGGTTATTTTCATTTAAATAGCCTATCTATAGTACTTACTGGTCGTAGTGTTCTAGAGAAATGGAACCAAACAGTGACGTGTGCATCTAAATACCGGAGAGTAGCCTAAGCTTGGTGGTTTCCATTAGCACGCAACAGAAGGGCAGACGTATGCGCACCAAAAGTAATTAGGCCAATCACATTCCAAGCATATACTATATATTTTTTATTTTTTTTTAATTTTATGTCTTTAGGCAATGTGGCCAAGGATTACCAATAGTGAATTAATCACTGTCCTATCAGATAGGTGGTAATCCCCCTGACACAGGGGCTATTGTGTGAACCAGTTCACCGGGGTAACCCCCTACACTTTTCGAATAATGAACTGGGTTCTTTAAAGTACACACAGATTATAACTGTGTACACTGGACCTACGGTTTATAGTCCTTATCTGAGAAGACTTATTCCACCACCAGAACTAGGAGCGAGTCGGCCTCGAACCCTTGCCGATGTTGTTGGCTCTTTAGGTACGGTAAACGGCGCCGAAGTTTCTATTATATTGGGTAACTCGCGTGTGCTGCGCTTACGACCTTGCATCGCTCCCTGATTGGAACCAAACTTTACAGACGACCACACCTCGGCCATGAGTAAAGCTCTGTCTATATAGGCCTACTATCAAACTAGTTTGACAAAGAAAGTGTGATTTGCCCAAATATGGTAGTGATATACTTGAATATGGTAGTGATATATATCATGTCCATATATGGGCACATCACATTTTTTGTCACATAAAGTTTGATGTGTAGTAGAGTAGGCCTATCACATGAAACAAAAAGTGCGTTCTTCAAAAGTCAATTGAGGTGATTAGACCTTTCAAAGTTTCGGTACTATATGACAAATCAATCAACGTAAACATTTATTTTCTTTCTTTCAATCAATTACAATAAAAATAAATGAATAAGGTATTAAAAAAAAGTACGAATTGCAAATAATACATTTCAATACATATATATACTATATAGCCTATTTTTACTTCCTTTTCCCTTTTTGTATTTTTTAAAATAATAATAACATAAAAAAAACCTTATATAAGAAGAACAGCAACAAATCGTCAAATTAATTGTTCACGCAATATGTTAATATTTAACATAATTAATGTTTTATGTTTTCATCACTTGGCGTATTCAAACTGTACACTCATTGTGCACACCTTCCTCTAACTGACACCCCCTCCCTCTCCTCCGCACTTCCATTTGTCCAAGACCATACATGGCCAGCTGCAGTCGCGTGCTCAAATTTTAGTTAGTGTTTACCGACCGATAGTGAGCTGTAGAGTCGCGTTTGTACGCGACTAAAATGATACTATAAAACTTGATCTAGTTTCAAAAAAATCAAAACGCCGATGACTAGAATACAAAACATAAAAGTAAACAATAAACTATACAGACTTGCAGGGATAAGTTTGAAATAATAGTCTATAAACCACCAGACGTCGTCGCTATGCTGTGATATCGGTAGGTATCACAATGTAGCCTACGCAAAATTCTAAAATGTCAATGTTTCATCGAAAGGTTAAGCCATTTTTTAATTACCAGTCCATTACAAACTTACTGAATAGGCAAACTAGTTATTTTTTTATATATCTACATAAAATTAAAAAATAATAAATCACAACAATGGCTTTTTTGTTTAATATTATAAATTATATTAAAAATTAAAATAAACTGAAAACAATGTGTTGTCGTCCACACGGGGATTAGATTGTATTACAAAAGGAAAAAAATAAAAAATTCGGTTGTAAGGTAAATTTTAATTATTTACTAATTAATTATTAATCTTCGGGATCTAAATCAATGCATTCTGTATGGAAATTATAATTATATTGAATACAATAGGCTCCATTGTTTTAATTAAAATTAAATGAATAAGTGAGAACTATTGTGAAATATGTACAGTCCTTGCGGTGTACTCTAAATACGGTAACTCGGTATTGGTTAATTCTGAACTTAGAAGAAGAAACATGGGTTTCATCTGTTTGATTTTCTTGGTTTGTTTTTCACTTGTCAATCCGGTGTACACGCAGAGTTGGGATTCATACATTGATTATTTGATTGCTCAAACTAAGGATGCAAGTGGTACAGAGCATGCTGATCAAGCCTGTATAATTGGTTTGGACGGTGGTGCGAAATGGACAACAGATGGCCATGCCAACGCCTACAAATTAACAACAAGTGAGGCTACTGATATAGCAGTGAGTTTCAAAAGTGAAGATTTCTCAGCGTTCATGGCAAGTGGTATACAAGCTGAGGGGGTTCAATACCAATTCTTGAGGGAAGACGAAGTGAACACAGGCCTACTTGTTTTGGGTAAACTGAAAGATCACGGAGCAATTACGATGCAGTCTTCAAAAACTGCCATAGTCATCGCACACACCATAGAGGGAGAAATGCAAGGAAACACAAATAAAGGTGTCGCAGTTATTGCTGAATATCTTGAATCCCTGGGAATGTAGTCACATGCAAACCATACTCAACGCATATCCACTACAGATAGGCTTATGCAGTATATCGCTTTTTTTTTTTTTTTTGTGAAAATGATTCATCTATCAAAACTTAAAAATGTAGAAGATTTGTCCTTTATGTACAGAAGAAGAAACAACTACACCATTTGCTAACGACGTTCCATCTTCGATATTCAGCATTGTGTACATTGTATACCACGAACCTTACAAGAGCAAATACAACATGGATGTGAACTATACTAATTGTTTATCGCCGTGGCTAAAGATACGGTACCGTATTCTAACTTCTGTTTACTAAAGGTACGGTAAAATTGCATTACGTCATAATCAGCCAATGGGGTGCTGGTACGTGTGTGACGTCATCGTATAAGGACTTGGGATTTTTTTTTCATATCGCGTCTGTTGTTGTTGGTTGTTGTATATATGTAGAGAATTCCTATCGGCGGCGCCAGGCTGCGTGGATGTGTGTGCTGCGCTGCAGATGAGGGTTTTATTTTTATTCCAAATGGCCTATTTAGGCCTATATTTTTTTAAAACTTTGTTTACAATGGTGACCATAAACAACAAGCAAATGCGGACAATAAAGGAGCCCTTAAATACTATGATTTAGACAGCAGTGTAGTCCCAGGGCTGACGAGTCACAGAAATCAGCGCACACATATGCAGCTGGCCACAGCCTGGAATCGCTTTCCCTTCTCTTTTAAAACGGTTTTCTCTATTCTAGAATTAAAATCAACATGGCTTTTCAATAATAATAACAGACGTAGGCTACATTTAGTTTTTGTCACACACGACGGCGATAATAGCGATAAATAAAGCATAAAGAAAATGCGGTTGATCATATGAAGATCGTTTAAAGTTTCTTGGCCTAACAACCTTGTATGACAGAAGAATTCGAGGTGACCTGATTGAAGCATATAAAATTGTTAAAGGTTTCGAGGGTGTAGCCAAGGATGACTTTTTCCAAATGAGAAGTAACATTAGCAGAATTACTCGAGGGCATCACCTGAGATTTTTCAAGCCTACTTTCCATAAAGGATTGAACTGTAGAAGACATACCTTCTCGCAACGAGTAATAAACCATTGGAACAGTTTACCAGCCGACGTTGTCAATTCTGAGACCGCTAATACCTTCAAGAATCGCATCGACACAATGTAGTTGATATGGGGTTTAAAAAGGCACATCGCCTAAACTTTCCCATTATAACTAAACTGTTTTCGCCATACCTCCATGGTTTTCGCGATATGAAAAAAATCCACAAAGTCCTTATACGATGACGTCACACACGTGCCAGCACCCCATTGGCTGGTTATGACGTAATGCAATTTTACCGTATCTTTAGTAAACAGAAGTTAGAATACGGTACCGTATCTTTAGCCACAGACGGACATCTAACCATTTGCTAACGACGTTCCATCTTCGATACTCAGCATTGTGTACATTATATACCACGAACCTTACAAGAGCAAATACAACATGGATTTGAACTATACTAATTGTTTATCTTCCTACACAAACGCACACACAACAGACGGACATCTAACCATTTGCTAACGACGTTCCATCTTCGATACTCAGCATTGTGTACATTATATACCACGAACCTTACAAGAGCAAATACAACATGGATGTGAACTATACTATTGTTTATCTTCCTACACAAACGCACACACAACAGACGGACATCTAACCAGTTTAGACTGACTTTATTATTGCGAAAATGCGATTGGTTTAATCATATTAGACCATCTTCAAATCATATAGGCCTAATCCCGACAATATACATAGAGTACATACACAAGAGCAGATGGTTACAAAGAGTACATGGCAATCTCAATTTGAATCAAGCAATTCATATAATCTGGTGGCGTTATGGTTTTTCTAGGTTACAGTAGGCTACTCCAGATTTTTTCTAATTCTCTGTCTACACTCACTATCAAACTTGATGTGACTAATATTGTTTCTGTGCTGGCATCTTGTGTTGTTGTAGTATGTAATTCTCTGTCTACACTCACTATCAAACTTTATGTGACTAAAAAAGTATGATATGCCCAAATATGGTAGTGATATGACGACATCATCGTGTCCATATATAGGCACGTCACATTTGATGTCACATAAAGTTTGATAGTGTTGACAGAGCTTAACAGAAAAGTGAATATTAATTGTGTTTGGTGATTAATTTAATATATTTATTATTTCTATAATAATAACGACGACTTTGTAATACAGTAAATTTAGTAAATAATTTGTAGGCGTATTTTGGTAATTGCTAATTATAAGCATGGTAGCTATTGAATTGACCAATAGCCGGTTAATTATTATATTAAAGATGTATTGTCCCACTGAAAAAAAAATTTTATTTTTTTTTTTTTTAAATATTCCATTTTAATGTCACATAATAGTTCTTCACTTTGACCAAAAATTGAACCTAAAATATATGTTTACCTAAAAACTGTAATTTAAAGCAAAAAATTATGAAATTGGCTGTCTACCAATGGGTTTTTGGTTGAAATTAACCGTTTATTTTGTGATTTTTATAACTGAAAACATTATTTTTACTACGAAAACAAAACGAACAAGGCCATGTACATGCTACAGTCGTGTGTGCTCGAAATTGGTTAGGCCCTATACTACTGGTACTGGTTTAAATAACCGTCTCACAGAGACATCTGGTAGCCATTGACTTAAAGTTGGCATTTGGATGTGTTACTTTTAAATGTACAGTATGAGAGTGACTACTACCAAATTGCACAGTCACAAAACAACTTATAAAACAGGTCATATATACAGTTAAAACATTGCTGGGAATTATACATTTTGTTGAAGCAGGCTCTAATGAAGTTGCATCTAGTAAGTTGACTTTGTTGTACAACTCTATCAAGTACTGATGGTATCTTCCGACCTCTTCGTTTACTTTGTGTTGTGTGAAAAGTAAGAATTTTTGTAGGATCTTCATTTTCTTTACTAATTACATGTCCGATCCAGTTGAATTGTTGCTTGTAGACATATTCTTCTAGCGGTTGAAAGCCAGTAATCTTGTAGAGATCGTCATTATCAATTACGTAACTCCAGTCTATATAGTTTTCATCTGTTTCTTCATCTGAGGGTCTACATGGTTTGGTGGCCAGACCCTTTGAAAGCCATTCACTAGCATTCTTCTTAGGAAGGTTTTGTATGTTGAGCGATATAATATAATTCTGTTTTATTTATAAACAATTTCAAATGGGAATGGGTTTATATGATTTTGGTATGCATCATAAAAAATAATCAATTAGGGCCCTATTGTTTTTTTAATTTTCTAAATTTAAAATTCAAGTTAATTCATTAAATCAGGAATATTTTATAATTCTCTTTTAATTATAAACAATTTCAAATGGGAATTGGTTTTATATGATTTTGGTATGCATCATAAAAAATAATCAATTAGGGCCTATTGTGTGAACACAATGTTTGAACTATAGGCGTAGACGATTTACACTGCACTTTATTTTCAGAAGAAGAACACACACAAATATTAATCAATGAATATTGTTCTCATCTGATACTTGATAGTGGATTGGCATCATCTTTTTAGCCGAACTTCCAACAAACAACTTATGATACTTCAATGATACAAATGTTCTAATTTCTATCAAATTCACAAACAAAAGTTAACCATGGTTACATTTCATCTACAAGTTGTGAGTTCTTTTCCTTTAAGCTCTGTTTACACTATGAAACTTGTTTGACAACAAAAGTGTGATGTGCCCAAATATGATAGTGATTTGCCCAAATATGGTAGTGATACAGTATGCTCAAATATGGAAGTGATATGGTAGAATCGTGACACATCCGGTATCTCCAAATATTCTTTTTTTTTATGAGTATACAAAATTTGTTTATGGTTTTTTATGCACGATTTTCAGTTTCAGTAATATTCACTGAATTTTTCATTTTACAAAACCAATTGTGAAAGTGTGTTGTAACAATATAGTAAGTAGTAGACTTGCCCCAAGTCTATTATCTTTTTTTTTTATTTATTTGTTTTTGTTTCGACCGCGATTTTTGTCTGAAAATACAAAATCAAGTAGTATACGTATGAAACGCCATATGTGCCAAAATATATTTTTCTTTTTCACTAATAATACAAACTCGCAGCGCATTGACGTAAGCGCGAGCAAAGGATTTGGAATAGTTGCTTGTAATTGGTCCACTTGCTTGCGTGATAACCACATCAATATTTTCAAGGCCGTTAACGACAAACGTAACACTATAAGAAATAATTCAAATGTTCATACAATTTATTTGTTCTTTATGCCTAATGCTATACATTAAATCAAAAGTGCATTGATACGACTGAATATGATTAAACTGATTATGTTGATTATTCATGAATAACAATGTCTTTGTTGTCATTTTTAGGTGATCATTTAGAACAAAATGATTACCTATTCTTATTGTATAAAATCTTTAATGTTATTCTTCTTTCTTTACACTTTTTGTGTAACATTTATCTCAAAAAGTTGAATGGCAATGATCACAAAAATGTCACAATATCTTTCAAATACTTTAACTTAGGCATCATAATAAGCTTTTCAGCGCGATCACTCAACCGTGACGTCATTTATACGCCATTTTATGAAATCACATTATCAATCATATCTCCATAATTCATTATCAGATATTAATGAAATTTATTACACGTAAACTTCAGGTCAAGGGTAAAAATATTAGCAAATAAAAACGCACGCGCACGTAGGGTCATGCGCGTGAAATCGCGCGTTAAAAATTTAAAAAACTCAAAATTAGGTTTTGATCAACTTAGAGCATAAATTTGCGTGTTTTAAAAAATAACTGCTCAAAAATGCGCACGATACTTTAAAATGTTTGTACAAATTGCATTCTACTCACCATCCTTAGTACATTCACTGAATTTGAGTCCGTTCCGACTTAAAATAACGCTATACGAGCAGGTAAAAAATTACAAAATACGCACATTAATAAAAGTGCTGAAAATGGTGAAAAATAAGGCATTTTTAAAATGAAAATAATTCTTCAGAATGCACGTTGACCCCCAATCTTTTTAACTTATTCTGGAAGCCATTGAGTTGTAGATATAAATTCATGTACACATTTTACGTACAAAATGTTGTGACGTCATCAAATGGCCTCTTGAATTTAAAAATTAAGTTTTTTCTCTTTCGTCATAGATTATCATATTCAACAGAGCGCACCTCGGTTATTTTGTGCCCGATTTTCGCTCAAATTTTAGTATATGATTGCTCAATTAATTATCTTTCTCATGAGTTGTCAACATTTTCATTTTGATGACGTCATCACGCGTAAAAACTTGAATAACGTAGGTCGTGTAAATTTACCTACACCGTATTTTTGAATATCTTACAGCTCTTCAGAATTAAAGGTTACCTTGATGATTATTATTTTGTTATGAAAGCTGATGAAATGTAGATATGAATTCATATAAAAATTAAGCCTATAGGATGTAGTTGAAGTTAAAAAGTAGTTCTTTTCTCCCTTTCGACAAATTTATACACATTTCAAAGAGCGCGCAGTGCGTTTCTACGTGCCAAATTTTCTTCCAAATCTTATAATTTTTTGCTCAATTCATTTTCTTTCGAAATTGTGATCTGCAAGTTTATTTTGACAACGTCATCATACCAAAAAATTAAAACATGTTGTGGTTCCCGTAATTTCACCTATGTTACACTGTACAGTACAGTATATAGATATACAGTGAACTGTACCGTATAGAGTATATAAAAAAAGACCCCATTTACACTTCATCGACGATTTTATGACACATAATAGGCACCAATCAGCATCATAAGCATATATGCATCAGGTAATAGGATTGCCTAATCAATATTTTGCGGTCTTATTTAACGTACCTGCCTGTTTTTTCACGCTGCTGCTGTTATAGCTAGTTCTAAGGACGACAGTTTTGCGAAAATGGAAACTCCACTATAATTTATTGATTCCAGCTGCTACAGTAGACCCAAAAAACGTCTGGGAAAAGAGTCTATTAGGACATGTCATGCTAAAATTACAAATCCCAAAGCATTTCTGGTATATTCACTGTCAGATATTCATTGAATTATTATCGAAACAGTCCATTAAAGTTTGTGTTTGTAATATAGGATATAATACTTCACACTTGAAATATCTAGGGTGATGAAGTGACCGCCAGACTTGACCTTAGCAATAAAATTAAAGTGACAGAAATTGAGTATTCACTTCTGTAACAAAAAAATAATATTTATTCACAGCCTATAAAAAGAGAAAAGAAACCCAAAAACCATTGTCTGACAGACAATTTAAGTATTTGTTGCTTTAAATTACACTTTTTCAGGTAAAATAACTATTATGTGAAAATAAAGACACATTCAAAAACATTAGAAATAAAAAATATTTTTCAATAAGCGAGCAGCGTTTTTTGTAAGAAATATTTCTTGTTTAAATTAAATATCAGTAAAATGATCACCTATAATTCGTCAAAGTGATCAATTCAATTATAGTTTCTAATTTGTTATTACAAATTCAAAATTATTTCTCATAAAAATAACAAATACGGTTAGAACAATGGCTTGTTTGTTTATGCTAAAATTGTAATATATAGATAGTAATGAAAGCCACTCCATTAGGATCGTTACAAAAAGATCAAAATAATAAAATTATCATAAATCGCATGTTTGTTGTTTATTCTAAATAAAAAATTTAATATAATAAAACAATTAGCATGCGTTACTGTATACAGTTTGCCGAATTGCATAAAAAATGCATAATTATAAATTCCATACGTTTATAAATGTAATAAATAATGTTTAAATAATTTTAATGGCTGAAGAAAATGTATAAAAGTGATGAAATTGCAAAAAAATATGTTCATTCCTTCTACAGTGATAGTGAATATAACTCAAAGTTGATTACAATTCTGAACTTAAACGATATAATGGGTTTCATTAGTTTGGTTGCCTTGGTTTGTCTTTCACTTGTTAACCCGGTGTACACGCAACCATTGACTGATATTAATTCATGGACTGATGCGGTGATCACTCTCAGTTCGGATCTAACCGGTGCGTATCATGCAGATAAAGCCTGTATAATTCGCTTAGAAAACGGCAATTATTGGGAACCATTACAATTCGATTCTAGGACGATTGTACTAAAGGGTAGTGAGGGTGCGAACATAGCGGAGTATTTTAGAAATGAAGACTTAACAGCGTTTGAGTCAAGTGATATACAAGTTGGTGGTGTCCTATACACATATGAGATGCACGAAGTGAAAGAAGACGGCACATTACTTGTTGGGGGTAAACTGGAGAATCATGGAGCAATATCGATGCAGTCCGCAAACACTGTTATAGTCATAGCCCATACAAAAGAAGGAGGTAACCCACACTACACAAATATTGGTGTGGAAGCTTGTATTTCTGTACTAAAACACTATAGATTTTAATAACGTGTACATCAGTATACCCGAGGAGACTGCATATTTGCTTTTTACTTGCGTTATGTTGTTATATGCGGCTTCTTGACGTACCGTAGTGGTTATCACGTCTGCTTAACACGCAGAAGGTCCCCGGTTCGAGCTCGGGCGAAACCTTTTTTTTTAAACTTTATGGTGAAGAGTACTGTATATACGCAATATTATATAGAGTATATCTCGTTTTATTACTCGGGGTACCTGAGTCTGGACTCTCTCATCTTTTCCTCTTCTTCTTCCATCCGGACACTATTGAGTAAAAAGTGCGACTTTTAAAGTACTACTCCTCCCTTATTCGTTTTAGTATTGAGCTGGGATTTAGCATTAATATACTAAAGGGACATGTCCTCAAATCTATAGAGCCGGATTTTTTAATTTCAAACCGGATGCAGCCATTATCACGTCTCGAAGATGGTACCGTATAGCCGTATTTGGTAGCGAGGTTATTGATGTGTATGTGACGTTACATCCGGTCTTATGACGTCATTACAGCTTCTTTTGCTGTACCCCGAGTATCGCTCATTCGTGCTTGTTCATTTTGTGAACACAATCTTTGAACTATAGACGTAGAAGACACTGCACTTTATTTTTAGTCCAAGAACACACAAATAATGATCAATGAATATTGTTTTCATCTTGACATGCTTGATATTGGATTGGCACCATCTATGGTTCTCTATATAGGCTACTATCAAACTAGTTTGAAAAAAAAAAGTGTGAAGTGCCCAATTATGGTAGTGATGCTCAAATATGGAAGTGATATGACATCATCATGTCCATATATAGGCTAGTCGAAACTCAACAACTCATGTTACTTCAATGCTGAGTTGGAAAAGCGTTTTCAACTCGCATAAACAAACGGACATCTATCATCATCAAGCCAGTATTAACAGACTGTACTTTGCGTAGGCCTACAAATAACTATGGTTAGATGGTCATAACTTCAAGTCTGACAATTACGTTTTGTTGTTGTAATTTAGTTTACGACCATAAAGCAAAATGGTAGATGAATGAATCCGGTCACAAACTCTTGAAGAAACTCTTGAATGATTATATCTCCAAAATAGTTTTCAACTATATTCCTTTTTTATTATTATAAAAATTAGTTACACCCATTGTCAATGGGATCCCTGTTTTTACAGAACCAGTTGTGACAGCTTGTGTAACAAATGGTACGGTTTCACTTTAATAAAAACTTATTTGCATGATTTTGTTATTAATGTTTATTTTGGCATTTCCATAAGTTCATATAAAAACAATTGAGAAGAATTGTTGTAGTAATTGGAATTTGTTAATGTTACATATTAGTAAGTTCCCCTTTGGTTTTTTTGTTGTTGAAATAATAAAGTTCATATCTGCACACTTGAAGATCTTCGCATGATTAATAACCCCCTCTCACTAATCAACCGCGGCACCCCTTCCACCCTCAATTGCAGCTGATTTGAAAATTATGTCGTTTAGGCTACTAAAAGACCAAACAAATGTAATACAAGAGAGGAGTGAAATTAATTAATTTCATCCTCCTTCATCATAAGCAATCCGCTGAACATTGCACACTCTGAAGGTTCTTTACTCCATGTTCTGACTCAGTGTCCTGATCTCAGCTTACCTATTGACAAACTAGACAAACACTATTTGTTCAACGTGGCATAATAATACCAAAGTACTGTTGAGTACTATTGTAAGATATATTATACTTGTGTGTTAGCGTATATCGTAGGGAGTGGCACGGTACTATTATACAACGTGGACAATAGAAGGCATTTACTTAAGGTCAATCACAATGCTTAGATTATCCGGTTGTCCTTGGGGTGCTTGTTTATACCCTTCGTCGAAACCTTGAATGAGGAGGGGTGGACAAGCCTAGCTTTGCACTCAATTGGTTTACACTGTTTAAATCACACTTTAAGCACACTCCCCACCCCTTACCAAAAAAAAAAAAGAGAGTCTGACTTCAAAAACAAAAATAATAGTACATTATATTAATATTTTAGCCACTTTTTATCAACGGTTTGTGTTGTTGCTGTGCTTATCTGTGTATTTTTACTGTTTAGTTATATAGGATATATATGCCAGTTTTCAAAACAAATTTCTGTTAATTGTAACAAATAATTGAACAAAAAATAGGCCTACTGTGAGAATCATAACTACGATTATCCAGATTCTATATTTTCCGTGGGTACACCTAATTTTAGCTATAGGCCTCTTTTCGGACATTCCAATTCGGAGACGTTAACTTCTAGTATGAGAATTTTCTGATATAAGTAGGCCTTGTATATACATTCGCACCGAGACAATCAAATGGACTTTGGTCAGTAGTATGAAAGTTAAAGCGTGCAATTATATACTAACAAAACATTATATGTGATTATACCAATAGAGACAATATAATATCTCTATGTTATACCACGTCAAATGTCTTGGTAAACGGTTTTGTTTCCGTTTTGGATATTTTGTTTAGTATGAATAGATTAATAGACAATTTTATTTTGTTAATTAAAGTTGCGGACCAAGGATTTGAATTAGTGGGCGAGGCGATAATGTTTAAATAACTGAACTGAACCTAACGTCCTAAGCTAAATGTATGCTCAAACCTCCATGCTATTAGTTCACCATAATCTATGATTACATTGATCATGAATGAAACCAAAAGTGCATTTTCACTGTTTATTTGGTGTTTCTTTTTCGTCAATTATCTTCCGGTTTACTAACGTAATTTGTAATTTCAAGTTTCGGTATTCATAGAATATACAAATAAATCACTATTAAAATATTGACATATTTTCAATATGACGACATAAAGTTTGTTTTCCACTAAGCGACTTTATTCAGGTAAATCAAATGCATTGGTGTACGCATGCGTTGTCATATTTTCATTTATTTTTTGTGAAAAATTGTCGATCAATCAGCAGAGCAGATGATATATCGCATATTGCGGTAACAACTGTTAAATAAAAGATCCAAATAAATTTGTTTATGGGCCATAGTATTATGAATTATGAATATTGTAAATTTAAGATGTTACGTTGAAATGTGATTTGATTTTTTTGTATTTTTAATTGATTATTAACTATGTATTTTTCAAAATGTACTTGTCCCCCACGTGGGATGAATTGAATTGAACAAAGTATAACAAAACACGCTAACTAATTGTTGCTTTTGTAATTATTAGCATACCGCCCTCCTCTTTTGGTAAGGGTCTTGTTAAAAATTATACAAATTAACGTCTGGCATAGTCTGTAGTAATGTTTTTGTTGCATGATGCTCCCACCCTACCCTGTCTGCCTCTGCATTAGACTTTAAGGCCTTGGTTTCACGTGGTTAATAATACCAATAATAATATAAAAAAAACGACATTAAACTCATTGTTCGTACATTGAACTTAAAAAAGAGACAATAACTAGACTTTGGGCAAGTCTGCTGTCGGACAAATAGGCCTATCCACATTGGTAACATGGGCCTATAATTATTATGGTTTTATCGTCTTATTTGACACACGGATTTGATTAAGCACACTTTCTAAATATGCTTTTCCACACCCATGGTTTAACTATATACTTGGCATTTAATATAGGCCTACAGCAAAACAATTTACAATAGAAAGAAAATAAATAAGACAATGCACTTTATTTATAAAACATTTTATTCTTATTACTTACTACTATCGCAATTATAATTATAAACAAAACAATAATCAGGTCAGTCATGATAGATTTGTTATTTACGCAGAATAAATTCCGTATTTGAGTTTTTGTTCCTTTCTAAAAAATCTAACATTCAGTGATACTGAAAGCAATACCATACATAGAAGCTATTAATACCATAAAAGGCAATTTCAATAGTAATATACAACGGCGTTAATGTACCTTTTGCTAGTGTAATATACGTATACAAATATCAATTTACTACAAGAAAAAAAACCCCAAACAAATTGATTGTCATAATCTGACATATAAGATACATTTTTCTATGTTGAGATCATTATAATCCATATGAGCTGTTAACATTAATTAAAACAAAATAAGTATCATCATCACGTGTATGCCTACTGGCCTAATCATATTCTGTTCTAAATATTTTATTTAATTACTAAAGTATAAGACATATTATACATACCATTATATAAAGTATGGAATAATGATATCGTTAACACAATATTAAAATATATAAGTAAATATAATATCTATGTAGGCCTATGCTGATATCATTATCTATCATTACAATTAATTAAACTCATCATTA
The DNA here is from genome assembly GCF_964355755.1 of Antedon mediterranea. NCBI lineage: Eukaryota > Metazoa > Echinodermata > Crinoidea > Comatulida > Antedonidae > Antedon > Antedon mediterranea. Next base: position 21,902,287 of record NC_092678.1, on the reverse strand, counting down.
CATATCCCCTCTACTACAGTATTGAAATGCTCACCAGGATCAAACTCGAATTAGGGCCTATAGTGTTTTACATTTAACCTATATTCTATTCCGTATAAATTCTATTCTAACACAATAATGTCTATATTATATACAGTGACTTAAGGATATAGGCCTATACACAGTTCATTATTCCGTTTGCGCATGATCAGCGTCAGCGTCGTCTACTACCACTTCGTTTTTTTCTGTGTCGTCTGCTCCAGTTTTCATACTTTGTTCATTCGGTGACGTCAGTGTACTTGTAGTAGCACATAATGGTGCGTTGATAACAAGAACGCCATTTTCTTGCAGGTTTGATCTCAACTGGTTGACATCTGCGTCAGACGGCAAGGTTAACCATTTCGTAACTTCTTCATGCAAGAAGTGTCCGTCACTCTCCTCAATTTTCTTTGCATGAACTTTCAATTTGTGTTCGTCAATGCTGACATTCACGTGTTCTGGTTTAAAACGTTTCATTGGCAGTTCAACGTGAAATCCACTCTTGGAGTCTGGTTCTGGTGGTGGTGAGGTAGTGGTCATGATCACTGAATCTTCTTGTTCAGGGTTTGCAGGAGGTGGCATCGTGTCAGATTGAGATTGTTCGTCCTCTTTTTTGTCGGCATTCTCCATCGACTCATCACTTTCAATTGATACTTTTGCCGATTTCCTATCTGAGGTAATCGACTCTGGCTCTTTGGTGGTTGTCTTAAACGGTGCAATAACATGCAGAGTGCCATCCCGAGACAGACTTGATGTCAACTTGTCTGTCTCAATGTTTTCTGGTAAGCTATACCATTTAAAAACTTCAGAAGAAGCTTTTTCTGATTTAGCATGGATCTTTAGACGGTCTTCATCTAGTGATACGTTAATTTCGTCAGGTTTAAAGCCTGACAAATTGAAACCAACGTGAAATGTTTCTCCCTTTTTTTGACATGCTGTGTTTTTCGTTGCCGCCGCCTCACATGTATCATTATTCTTTCGTTTTCTGTTATTCTTTCTGTCATTTGTATCAAATGAATCCAGCATCAGGAGGAACGTTGGAACCGACCTGTTAGCAAAACGTCCCAAGCCGAGCCAGTCTTCTGTTGATGATGGTGATCTCCATGCCGAATTGTAGAATCCAAGCTCTGGTTCTCGTCGGCAACACACTGCTGGTCGGCGCTGAACAAAACTTGGCGAATATAAACTGAACATTTTTCCAATGTATAGTATTCTCTTTGCAGTCAATTTGTTAATATTGTGTTTACTTTTTTCTGTTTTAACGATTAATGCCTAACCCTTCTCATTGTGGTTATTTATATTCTCGCCAGCTTCCATATTAAGAAATATCGTCACACAGCAGAAAACTCGGGAACCAGGCAGAACCATCTAGAATATTCTGTACCATAGAGGGCGGATTTACAAGCGATCTAAAAATAGATCAAAATAGTGCCCTCTATAATTCTCGACCAATCGTGATGATTCTTCGACTAGTTCCCGATTGTTCTACAATTGTGGCGAATGTAAAATCAGACTATATAAGATAAGTGCGAAGCCAGGGATTTCATCAATCGCAAACAAAACGACCAAGAAAAAGCTACCAGTGTGAATTTATTTGTTAAGATGTTCAGTTTATATTCACCAAGTTTTGTTCATAGACCAGTGCACAGCTGCTGTCGGCGAAGGGAACCAGGCTTTGGATTCTACAATCCCTGGACCCTATCAGACGACCGATTCGATAGACATTTTCGTAGAAGCTCAGTTCCGACGTTTCTTCTTCTGGATACATTTGATGGGAAAGAAATGAGACAACATAAGAACGATGCATTGAAAAAGAAAAAAGCAGCATGCTGTCCTCGAACAGAAGAAGGCAAATTTCACGTTGGACTAAATTTGTCAAACTTTAAACCTGACGAAATTGACGTATCACTAGATGAAGACCGTCTGAAAATCCATGCTAAATCAGAAACAGCTTCTTCTGAAGTTTTCAAATGGTACAGCTTACCAGAAAATATTGAGACAGACAAGTTGACATCAAGTCTGTCTCGGGATGGCACTCTGCATGTTATTGCGCCGTTTAAGACAATCACCAACGAGCCAGAGTCGATTACGTCAGATGCGAAATCGGCAAAAATTTCAACTGAAAGTGATTCGATGGAGAATGCCGACAAAAAGGAGGACGAACCATCTCAATCTGAGATGCCACCTGCCAACCCTCCTGAACAAGATGCCGTGGCCATGACCACCTCACAAAATCAGGAACCAGAAACGGACTCCAAGAGTGGATTTCACGTTGAACTGCCAATGAAACGTTTTAAACCAGAACACGTGAATGTGAGCATTGAGGAACACAAATTGAAAGTTCATGCAAAGAAAATTGAGGAGAGTGACGGACACTTCTTGCATGAAGAATTTACGAAATGGTTTACCTTGCCGTCTGACGCAGATGTCAACCAGTTGAGATCAAACCTGCAAGACAATGGCGTTCTTGTTATCAACGCACCATTATGTGCCACTACAAATGCATTGACGTCACCGAATGAGGAAAGTACGCATAACGGAGCAGACGACACAGGAGAAAAAGAAGTGATAGCAGACGGCGATGATGCTGATCATGCGCAAACGGAATAATTAACCATTTCTGTAAAATAACTATTAACTTCATTAGACATTTGCATAAACTGAACTTTTCAAACATTAACGTGATTATGTCAGCGAAATAAATTGTATTTTCATTAAATTAATTATTTTATATTTATCTATTTAACTTTCATCAATCGTCAAACCAGGTATGCTGTCTGTCTGTCTATTCTGTTATTATGCATAATACATTTAATTTAATAATATTAACTATGCTATGTGTCTTATAAATAAGTAACAAATATGTATTTTAGAAACACGTTGCTTTGTTTTTTTGTCGCCGGGCCAACCAGTTACGTTAGATACATCTTAACGTGTACATGTTTTCTTTATAAGCTTATTATAACATAAATTGGAATAATATTCAGTAACTTATAAAATTACTTGATCAAAATATTTTGTATATTGAAATAAAAATGTATTGAAGAATAAGTGAAAGTTTTTTATGTAATGGTTTTTATATCTATCGAATCAACCAGTTTCTGTATTTTGTGTACGATTGTTTGACAGTAGATTGTCAGTGGTTTCTGATATTCAAGAAAATAGTAATGTCGCCCTCAATTGACTAAACTTAGAACTCGCGGTGTAAATTTGTAACGCATGGGTGGGTTTGGTATAAACAGTAAACAATTGTACAACTTTACAAGGGATATCATTTCAAGTTTATTTTCTGCATTTCAATATTTCACGTGGTATTTTGAAATGGCTTACTTTACTAATGAATTAGAAAATGTTCCAGTTAAAATTCCAAAAGATTATCTACTTGAGCAAGGTGCTACTTTTAAGGTAAATCAAGGTTAAATAATATTATTGTCACTACTGTGTCTGTGTGCTAGCTAGGCTAGGCTTACTACTATTACTATAAAATAGTACTTATCGTTAGCTAGTGAGCCTATATATGGTAAACCATAAGCAATGATCACCCCCCTTCCTCTGTTGCCAGCGTGCATCGTGGTGATCGGTTGCCGTATCCCCTCCACATCTATCTACCACCAGCCATTCCATACATGGCCTCATTTGTGTAAATTTTAAAGCACCCTAATTCTATATATATTTTTTTGCATAACAGAAATAATCCATAGACTATATTTTCCAGAATTACTAGAAAGCATTTTTGTGTATGAATTGTATTAATTTATGTTTTTATAGTACACTTCCGAAAATGTGGCAGGAAAGGGGTACCAACATGAGCCCTCTGAACTTACCCTTGAGGGATGCAATTGTACAGTGTTATCATGTGGACCAGGTTGTACATGCATTCAATTCTACAATCCCTGGACCCTATCAGACGACCGATTCGATAGACATTTTCGTAGAAGCTCAGTTCCGACGTTTCTTCTTCTGGATACATTTGATGGGAAAGAAATGAGACAACATAAGAACGATGCATTGAAAAAGAAAAAAGCAGCATGCTGTCCTCGAACAGAAGAAGGCAAATTTCACGTTGGACTAAATTTGTCAAACTTTAAACCTGACGAAATTGACGTATCACTAGATGAAGACCGTCTGAAAATCCATGCTAAATCAGAAACAGCTTCTTCTGAAGTTTTCAAATGGTACAGCTTACCAGAAAATATTGAGACAGACAAGTTGACATCAAGTCTGTCTCGGGATGGCACTCTGCATGTTATTGCGCCGTTTAAGACAATCACCAACGAGCCAGAGTCGATTACGTCAGATGCGAAATCGGCAAAAATTTCAACTGAAAGTGATTCGATGGAGAATGCCGACAAAAAGGAGGACGAACCATCTCAATCTGAGATGCCACCTGCCAACCCTCCTGAACAAGATGCCGTGGCCATGACCACCTCACAAAATCAGGAACCAGAAACGGACTCCAAGAGTGGATTTCACGTTGAACTGCCAATGAAACGTTTTAAACCAGAACACGTGAATGTGAGCATTGAGGAACACAAATTGAAAGTTCATGCAAAGAAAATTGAGGAGAGTGACGGACACTTCTTGCATGAAGAATTTACGAAATGGTTTAACTTGCCGTCTGACGCAGATGTCAACCAGTTGAGATCAAACCTGCAAGACAATGGCGTTCTTGTTATCAACGCACCATTATGTGCCACTACAAATGCATTGACGTCACCGAATGAGGAAAGTACGCATAACGGAGCAGACGACACAGAAGAAAAAGAAGTGATAGCAGACGGCGATGATGCTGATCATGCGCAAACGGAATAATTAACCATTTCTGTAAAATAACTATTAACTTCATTAGACATTTGCATAAACTGAACTTTTCAAACATTAACGTGATTATGTCAGCGAAATAAATTGTATTTTCATTAAATTAATTATTTTATATTTATCTATTTAACTTTCATCAATCGTCAAACCAGGTATGCTGTCTGTCTGTCTATTCTGTTATTATGCATAATACATTTAATTTAATAATATTAACTATGCTATGTGTCTTATAAATAAGTAACAAATATGTATTTTAGAAACACGTTGCTTTGTTTTTTTGTCGGGCCAACCAGTTACGTTAGATACATCTTAACGTGTACATGTTTTCTTTATAAGCTTATTATAACATAAATTGGAATAATATTCAGTAACTTATAAAATTACTTGATCAAAATATTTTGTATATTGAAATAAAAATGTATTGAAGAATAAGTGAAAGTTTTTTATGTAATGGTTTTTATATCTATCGAATCAACCAGTTTCTGTATTTTGTGTACGATTGTTTGACAGTAGATTGTCAGTGGTTTCTGATATTCAAGAAAATAGTAATGTCGCCCTCAATTGACTAAACTTAGAACTCGCGGTGTAAATTTGTAACGCATGGGTGGGTTTGGTATAAACAGTAAACAATTGTACAACTTTACAAGGGATATCATTTCAAGTTTATTTTCTGCATTTCAATATTTCACGTGGTATTTTGAAATGGCTTACTTTACTAATGAATTAGAAAATGTTCCAGTTAAAATTCCAAAAGATTATCTACTTGAGCAAGGTGCTACTTTTAAGGTAAATCAAGGTTAAATAATATTATTGTCACTACTGTGTCTGTGTGCTAGCTAGGCTAGGCTTACTACTATTACTATAAAATAGTATTTATCGTTAGCTAGTGAGCCTATATATGGTAAACCATAAGCAATGATCACCCCCCTTCCTCTGTTGCCAGCGTGCATCGTGGTGATCGGTTGCCGTATCCCCTCCACATCTATCTACCACCAGCCATTCCATACATGGCCTCATTTGTGTAAATTTTAAAGCACCCTAATTCTATATATATTTTTTTGCATAACAGAAATAATCCATAGACTATATTTTCCAGAATTACTAGAAAGCATTTTTGTGTATGAATTGTATTAATTTATGTTTTTATAGTACACTTCCGAAAATGTGGCAGGAAAGGGGTACCAACATGAGCCCTCTGAACTTACCCTTGAGGGATGCAATTGTACAGTGTTATCATGTGGACCAGGTTGTACATGCATTAAAGCATACGGACCAAATTATGATGACAAAGGTCATCTTCTCACAATAACATCAAACTCTAGTCTTCCGTACATAAAACCAATATTTGAATGCAATGGATCTTGTCGCTGTGGTGACACTTGCATAAACCGCGTCGTTCAGAATGGTATTGCTATCCAGCTCGAAGCTTTTATGACAGAAAATAAAGGATTGGGTCTGCGAGCATTGCAAAACATTGGAAAAGGGCAGTTTGTCTGTGAGTACGCTGGAGAAATTTTAGGACATTCTGAAGCAAAATCAAGAACAGATGTAAAAACTATAGACGATATGAATTATCTGTTAATTTTAAAAGAGCATGCTGGGAAAGAAACAAAGATTACGTTTATTGACCCGACATACATTGGTAATGTTGGACGGTTTATAAACCACTCATGCAATCCAAATTTAGAAGTTTTTCCGGTTCGAGTTAATAATGAAATCCCACGAGCTGCTTTATTCGCCAAATATGACATCAGCAGTCGAGAAGAGTTATGTTATAGTTACCATGGTGATTTAGAACCGACACAAAATATACAAAATTCAAAACCATGTTATTGCGGTAGTGACAAATGCCGAAAATACCTGCCTCATAATTTATTAGCGTTTTAAATTACTGATTTATAATAATATTTAAATGTTTTATGCTACAGTACAACTCAATGTATAAGCTTTATTTTTATAAATTAAAATCTGCTACAGTAATGAATTGTTTTCAGAGTCAATAATATTATAAATATCAAGAAAGTAAAACAATACAACTGAATGTTCTCATATTATAGCATTTTTTACCCAAGGATAAATGGGCTGGTCCTATTTGGTCTAGCTCCTGCGGGGAGACGTATTCAATAGTGACACGCAATAGTAGAGTATATCATCCGTTGTGAGTTATGCGGACCCATTATAACTATGTTACACGGTTTCCAAGTTAAACACTCTATTGCCTTTGTTGAAATCGATTTTATAACTTAAGACATAACAGAGATTGTTAACAATAAAAGCATTCCTTAATATAAACTATACAATCAATATCATGTACATTATTGTAGCTCCTTAGTTGATTATTATAGTTTAAATAGTGTGTCACATGACCATTCATTATTTGGTTCTACCTACATGATCATTTCAATTTCTGTTCTATCCAGAATAGACTTATTGCACGTAATTGTCATAAAAAACATTGGAATTAATTTGTTATAAAATATCAATTTTTTAAATAATAACATTCAGATGCATGAAAAATACCCCTTATAATTACTATATAATTTTTCTGATTATTTTATGAATTTTTTCAGAGAAATACTTTTCACTTCAGCACTGTTCGCAAAACTTTTTGTGAACTTAAGTCTTTGAAAAACTATGACAGTCTTAAATAAGTTAACACTTTTAACAGTAACTAACAAAAAATAAATGTTTGGAAGACATTGAATTTGCGTTTTTGTTTTTATGATGAGTCCATTACCGGGGATGCTAAATTTCTGTCGCATCTTCTGGTAAGTGGTCAGCTACGCAACGAACCCCAAGATTGTAAGCGGAGCTTTCTTCGTCATTTTGGCTTCTAGCAGCACAACGATAACGGTAACAATACGACTAGATGAAAACAGAAAAATTGTAAAAGCAAAACCACCACACTGAGCCATATGAACTCCAACTTGGATAACCTTTGCATTGAAAACGATTCCCCTTTAAATTATTTATTTTTAACCTGCAAAATCAATCATTCACCCCAGTACATTTAGCTAGAGCTTACCTCGTGGCACATAAAAGAACCTCCCTTTTTCACTCGATTCGCACCCGTTTGAGGACCAGTCTAAAAAACATACAATTGTAAAAAAATTACTTTTATACCAACAATAAATAAAATTCGAAGAACCAATTCAAAAGTAGTTCTCGCAAGTTTCACGCATTACAACCGGTGTTTTAGGTCTCGCGCATACATGGCTATTTCTCAGGCATCCATAAACTGTTATTTTGAAATTAACTTGCCAATTTTCATTTAAAAAATTATTATTTGCAAAAGCATATGTTTATATGCATTTTTATGGTCAATATAGCACAGAAACTGAGGCTGCTTTATTATGCACTTTCATACTGTACATGTACATATCGAATGGTTAGTCTGTGTAGTGTTGCCATGCATGTTATTAAAGCAGTGATCGTTTATGCAATACATTCTGTAATCTTTTATCTGTTTCTGTAAACTTACAGGATTTTTGACAGAATCATTGGTATGCTGAATGGACCAGCGATCTGACGTCCATTCCCATACATTCCCTATTGTGTTGTACAAACCAAATCCATTTGGTTTAAATGTATTAACCTATGAAAGAAACAGAAAATAAATAAATGCATTTTTTTCCACATTATATAAAAGTTTCTTTGATATTTCTGTATATTGTGTCCCAATCCAAAATATTGCTACCCATATACTCATAAACTTCATTAAGAATAATAAAAAAAGTGGATTGCATAATATGCATGTACACAAATTTTACACTTTTAAAAATGCACACATTAAAAAAATAAAATAGATTTTAACTCGTCACTTTGACGAGTTAGTCTATCGCACAACGCATCGTAACATGCACAGGCTATTTATTAGCTTAGTTTACAGTAGGCTAGCACTCTTGTACGATGGTACGATTGTATGAACAGTCAGTAAATCATTGTCACATATGTGTATCTGCTGGCTAAGTTACAACACAACTGCTTTCGCCATTTTAGAGATCTGCAACCAACAACAAATTATCCAAAATATCATGATTGACAATAATAATAGGCTATCACTCTACTGAGAGCGATAGCCTAATTAGGGAAAATGTTATGTATTTCATAAATTCTGTGGATGCGCACATTTTGCAGGTACGCGAAACATCTTATTTGACAGGATTCAAAAGATGCAACTCATGGTCTTTAAATAATGCAAAAACCTCTCACAACATTGTTACCTTACCGGGCATGTGCCTATGTAGCCATCTTCAGCAGTGTTTGTTGTTGGGAAAGTTCCTTGCCAAATGTTTGCCATGTGATCATTATTTGGATTAAATTTATTTCCCCAAGGAAATAGTCTGCAAAGTTAAAATAAGGTAACACATAAAACTATTGAGGTTTATCATGCTCCTGAAAGCCTCCATTCCCCGAGAGACCAGTACAAATATTGAACCCTCTGGCATTGCCTTTTTCCTGTAGTTTAGTAGTTCAAGTCCATAGTATTTTTCAGTAAAACAGGTAGCGCAAGGGTCTAGAAGTGGCTTAGAAATTTATCGTTTGAAAAAACGATAAAATCATGAGAATTTTACCTGTTTTCCAAACCCCCTCTAGCAGCATACTCCCATTCAGCTTCTGTTGGTAGCCTTTTTCCAGACCACTTACAGAATTCATTGGCATCGGTCCATGAAATGTGAGTGACTGGATGATTCAGTCTACATAAAGAAAGTAAACACAACAGACATTACCTATGTAAAGAAATGTATTTTCTAAAAAAATCTCACTCTTCTCATTCTTCAGATGAGAGGTTAGGTTGCTGGTCAGTCTATGTACCCAAAAGATGCCTCCTGCAGCATTACTAGTAATAACATTATATATACTAAAATATACCTTTTAGTGATGTTTGAATCAGGCCCTTCAGGGTGTCTCCAGTCAGCCCCTTTCACTGGTAGCCACCATGGGGCTGCTGCAACCTAAAATACAATAATACTATAATAAACCAGGACACTGAGCTTGCCTTGCCAAGATAGGAACTGTAACAGTCCTTGAATTGGCTGCGACAAATACCAACAGTACTGTACTATGTATGTGCGCAGTGTCTGTTTAGGGGTGGGCACTGATCGTGTCGCAGCCACAGATAAACCCTTCCATTCATTTGTTATGAGTGGTATTTTGGGAAGTTGTGCAAAAAAGGTGGTTACTGCACCGTGCAACACCCAAAGAGAATATTATTATTATCCAACACACTGGATATGACCACGCCAGGTCAGGGACTTTTCAATTTGGGCGAACGTGCACTATATTCATGTCCATGTAGGTGGTAGTCGACTGGTCCACGGATATATGAGTGTTTTGATTGGACATGGACATTCATGTCGACAAGCCAGTGAGTGTATTATGACGTAATGACCTTGTAAGTGCATGTGGTGCTATTCCATTGGGCCAGTAGTGTCAGTTCATGGGCTTGGCCAGGCTATGTACTGTATAGGCATAGCCATAGCTTAGGCCTAGCCTAGATCCTAAATTGCCCAGAATGAATTCTGGTGTCCTAGGGAAGATGGATGCCTGTAGGTAAAGAAATGAATCTTAGAATCTATGGTCTCCTCAAATAGAGTGAGTCAAGCTTGATTCCCACTAGGACGCAACGCAAGGACTTAAGCACAACATAAGTGATTTGATCAATCACAGACCACAGATTATTCGAACTGTCGCTTGTCATTGGTCAACTCGCTTACGTTGTCCTTACAGTACACCTTTCCGTTGCATCTTAGTGGGAACCAATATTAAACAAACTTACTGCTTGCACAATATCTTTCTTAGTTTCTTCACTTAAAGCTATTTCCACAACAAAAGAATCTCCAAACCTCTCTGCCTGAAATGATAAAATATAATAATCTACATTTAGTTTTAAAAAAAATATTGTTTCTGTGGTGGCATTTATGATGAATCTTGTGTTGTATGTTGTAAATAATGCTCTGTCTACACTATCAAACCAGTTTGACAAAAAAGTGTGATGTGCCCAAATATGGTAATGATATGCCCAAGTATGGTAATGATATGCCCAAGTATGGTAATGATATGCCCAAGTATGGTAATGATATGCCCAAGTATGGTAATGATATGCCCAAGTACAGTATGGTAATGATATGCCCAAGTATGGTAATGATATGCCCAAGTACAGTATGGTAATGATATGCCCAAGTATGGTAATGATATGCCCAAGTATGGTAATGATACTGTATGCCCAAGTATGGTATATGGGCACAACACATTTTGTTGTCACATAAAGTTTGATAGTGTTACGTAGACAGAGCTTTAAAAATGTTGCTGGTGGTGGTTATAGTGTATTTTCAGATATTTTGTTTGAATTTTTTCTTATCAGTTTGCGAAGTTGCATGAATAGTAATTTGGAATACAAATACGAATTATTTTTGACATTTGGCATCATCATGACGGTCTGTCCTAGACTGATTTACTCTGAATCGCAGCCACTCGGTACTGTACCAGTCTGCCATTGCTAGCACGTTCCTTTTGATTCTGCGTTATGGTATTAAGTTGAAATACAGAAAAACTATACTAAATGTCTACTAGAAACAGCATTGACTAATTCCATACTATCTGCAACAATTATGCACTTGTCAATTGTATGACCCACTATACTACTCCTGGGAAAGGTGCATCATTTACAAATAATTATTGACGCATGGGTGGGCAAAAACATAGATGGTACGTCAAATCAATGAACAATGATGGTGTTTTAATGTCTGTCCCTTTACATTAGTATCTATATACACTATTATTATTATTATTATTATTTATTCAGGCAAAAGATATATTTTACAAAATATAATACAAATCAAAAAATTAAACAAACACAACGCAAAAGAAAACATAAAATCATAGTTACTAGCTGCCAGGAAAGCACAAAAGCAGCCTAAGCCAGTCACCAATTAGGTGTGTACCTCCAACCAGTGACTAATATACATAAGTTATTATAACAAATTAATATAAAAAGAAATATGAAATAGTAACACACATACATCTGTTAAATACTGAGTTGCTTGGATAAACCTCATAAATTCTGAATTAGTTGTTTCATATATATCTGTATAAAATGAATCAACTGTAACCCTTCTAGAAGGACTTTCGCCGTCGAGAGGTATGATTGCACGATCAATACCCATTGTAAATGTTCCACCTTCTATATAAACCATTTCATTCCATCTTTTTGAATTTTTATTTGCTTCAGAACTGTACTTTAGGGCTGGGTTTAGCTCGGGTCCATCATTTTCTCCAATGTTATGCTCAGGGGGCCTAGCGTCCTGTACCTTCGCCGCCGATGTCTCATCCTGTCCCTCGCCAGGATGTTGGTCAACAGGTACTTCGTCCTGGTTCTTTACTAAATTCTCTCGATTCAGTGAAGAACACCCACAGTCTTGTTCTTCTTTTGAATTAGTGGCATCGACATCTGTAAGCACTTCTGAAGAATAAGCATTTACGAATAAACAGAGTGAAAATATAGAAAACAACAAATTCACTTTTATCGTGGAGGCTGCCATCTTTGTTTGCAATTTATTTACAGCAAGAGGGCGCTGTGTAATGTTTTGGGAACTATATTTTTATTTACATCATTTAGAAAAGCAACAATAAATAAATAACCTTTTATTTTATAAAATGGAAACTTTCAGAATAAATGTGTAACTCTAATAAATCTATCCGTTTGTTGAATGTCCTTCTTACGTATTCAAAAGACACTTGAAGTTATTAAAAAACATAGTGTTAGTGGGATTATTCCGCCGTGCGCATGTGGGCTGTTTGTTGTTACTTTTTTGATTGACTAGAGAGCATCAACAGGCGATTGTGTGTGCGGTGTGCATCGTGTCGACGGATTGACTGTTTTAGAGATTAAATAGCGATTCCTTTATCTCTAAAAGTAAAGGAACTTCTAAGCACATTATATAAATGCTTTTGTGTATCTGTATTCGTTTATGTATAACGCAAGGTAAATAGATAAGAAAGGATTGACGCAGGTAAGCCTGGTCTTCTTAGGCCTAACCTAGATTTTGTTAGGACTTGTTGGCTGCTTGAGCTCGGTGGCAGTGCGTGCACCCCGGAAGTGTTGCTGTTGTCTGCAGGGCAGCCTACAATTATAGCCTAAAAATTATGTGACTTTAATTTTCGTTTAATGAACAATAGTCTATGCAGCGATATAACTATGTGATGGTAAATCAGCTTTTGGATTGGAATTAATAAATCAGGCACAACAATTATAGTGAAAATTGATTCACGAAAATAAAAAAAGGAAAGCAATTTGTTGAATTGAAGCCTGGATTTTTAGGACCCAGAAGAGAGGATGGGGGAATTGTCGACCACCACCAGTAGCAGTTTCTTGCATTTTGGAGATATTGTTTCATTATATGCAGAAGGAAGTGTTAATGGATTTATCAGTACACTTGGGTCAGTATTTAGATTTTTGTTTTAAATCCTAACTACACAAAAAATACATTACAGTAGAAAAATAAGCAGTACCGTATATTTCGGTGTATAAGTCGCACTTTTGACACGCAAATTTGACCTCTAAATTAAGAAGGGTGCGTCTTATACACCGAACATAAATGCCTCACCACACAGACTGTACATATCGTCACCTCGTTGGCTAGGCCTGAGTGAGTGGGCTAGGCCGGGCTAGCTACAATAATAATAATAATTTATTTGGAGATTAAACTTTTACAACAGTGGCACTCGACCAAATGGAAGGTGCAGCATCCAAATGAAATGTACAACAAAAAACAACATGATATAGTAAATAACAATTACAATAAAAAGTCGACGTAGGTCAAAATGTCAAAACAATTCAACTACAGTAACTACAATACCATTGATAATTAACACTACAGTCAGCAGGAAACCCACTGACACCTAAAAATACAAAATTACAAGAAATAAACAATAATAGAATAGGTAGGAACTGTACAATATAAAATGAATAGAGAGAAATGGCGAACCGGCGTCTAAAATCCGAGTGGGTATAAAATCATAACAAACCGTTGAGGGCGGCACATTTCCCATGAATCATGGCGTCGTCTAACCAATGTTGTTGCTGTAACGCTCATAATTCTTGTTATGTATAAAAGTCATCCATCATTCACAATCATATTCCTAAAAATATCTCATATCTGTAGGTCTACATTAGACTAGGCCTATAGTATTATAGTAGAATGGTGTTATCAAGTATTCATTACTGGCGATAGCCCCCTGCAGGAAGGAAGCATCACTAGCCACATAACAAAATAGCAGTTGTCAAGCTGAAACTAATGCTAGGCCTACATCTACTAGAGATGCTCTATTTAGTCTTACTACCTAGCTAGGAGAGGCTTAGCAGCACCCTAGCTAAAGTAGTAGTAGTACAGTATGCAATAACGAATTTCCAATATTATTATTATTATTATTATTATAATAACCGATAATCCCTGATCCGTGCTAGGCTCGAGTACTCGAGGTACTACAGCATATACAGGCCAACTATCTAGGGCCTAGAGCTGGGTACAGTATATAACAAAAACGCGTCTTAATTCAATCCAAATTAAAATAAAATATGTTAAGATTTGCCCATATAACATTAAAATTGTTATGGGGTTGCAAAAAAAAAAAGATACTGCTATTATGTGTGTTTTAAACGTTCTTTTCTACCTACTTTTTTAACTCAACCCATCGGAATTTCCCATACAAAAACATGTGGCGAAATGGTTTGTTTACAATCTATACCCACTCGGTGAAATTTGAGTGACGTCATCGCGGTTCGCCATTTCTCTCTATTGGGCAACAACAATGTAGACCTAACACTATAATGAGATAGATATCAATCATTTTAGTTTGATTGATATGAACATTACTCGCCTAGAACAATACATCTGTGTGCCCATGCTCTTTTAACATAGTGCTTACAGTAACAATCAAAGACATTTGATATGGAATCGACGTCATACAATAATGATAGTAGTTATCAGTTCCACCTAATACAAGATTTAATTTGGTGTTCAGGTCACCAGAGATAAAATTTTCCCATACATCTAAATGATTGATATGATATCGATTAACATATATTCTAATTTGGTATATTCTTCAATCCTTATGCCATTGAGTTGGTTACATGTGAATAGAAAATGTTGAATGTCTTCTATTCCCATTCTTACACATTTTACAGATACCATCATATTCAGGAAGCCACTTACAACTCCTGTGAACTAAAGGAAGGGGTGTTAGAACGTAGTTTGAATTTGAGGCTAGATCCTAGAAAGTCTGTGCAATCCAATAAATATTTTTCAAGGCACGGATTAGACTTAATAAGAGAATATGTCTGGAGTGACGATTTTCTTAGCATTTCACTTTTCCAAAATGCAATGTTTGTGTCATGCATCAACTAACGTAACGGCAACCTGCTTCTGCCTAGGCATTTTAGTGTGATGTTATACTAAATATGATGACAAGATTTCTTCATTTAAAGACCCCTTCCCTGCAATTTTGGACGTTTTTTGGAAAATAATACATATATATCACTTTAAAAACATTAAACCATGTCATTCCTTGTCTTAAATGTACGTTTTATGGTAAATTATGATAAAAAGTGAGAAACAATGCACTACCTAAGTAGCTCGCGGCGATCGACCTCTCGTGGACGGTCTTAGGCCTAGCCTAGCTAGGCTTAGTTTTGTAGGCCTAGCTGGTAAACATCGGTAACGTACGAACATCGTACGCTACCTATATACCTAGCCTGACGTTGTATAGTTGCTGCATTAATTGTCTTTCTATATTTGCCAGACTCCGTTGATACAAATTGGGGAAAACCCGGTATTTTCGCTGAAAAGTTAGGAGTCTTCCATTTGTTTTGGCCTCACGATCGATCGAAAAGTGGGCGAATTACAGGTGAAAAACAAAAATATCAATCCACGCGCAATGCATTTTGGGATTTATAGCGGGCCGCTATAATTATTAGAAACGACTTATTTTTCACATTTTTAACCGTTTAAAGACGAAAAAAGTTATCGCAATAGGATCATATAGTATTATTTTTACATTAAATATAGTTTGTGATCTTAAATTAGATCTAAAAAACGTAGGGAATGGGGCTTTAATATGGAGTTGTTTTAGGCGCTCCGATAAAATTTCATTTGTAAACGTTTACGATTGGAATAGTATTTATTTATAGTTATACTCACGATCGCCGACCGCCGTACCCCCAGCGCAAGTCCTTCTTGGCGGCCACATGGTGTACGGTATTCGAAAGTATATTCGCCAGTTGATTATACAGTAGCATGGACCTAGCGTACACACTTCTCGGATACATAGATACTAATCGAATACGATTGTCCGTGAAAACGTGCGCCCTCTCGAAATGATCGAGCGAGGCTAGCCCACACACGTGCGTGTTACACACACGGTCATCATATCCATGCACTCGATGTTGCGGGTGCGAAACTCATGAATAACAAGTTAGAAAGAACTTGTTGAGGCTGGGCGCAGCCGAGCCTAGGTAAGAAAAAACCTAAATAAAGGACGCCGTTGTAGATATAACAAAATATATTATTACAATAATATTGATTACAATTTAAAAAAACATTGTTTTGATGAAATATAAAGTGCGTCTATACATCGACGATATAAAAAATACAGATATTTTACTCTCAGTTTAAAGGGGGTGCGTCTTATACACAGGTGCGACTTATACACCGAAATATACGGTATTTTATTTTTTATTTTTAGTATACAGTAAATACTATTATACTATATAATAATTATTATATGTACAGTAGGCTTGGTTAATTAACTATAATAAACTCTACCACGTGGAATAATGTCGAGAATAAACTCATGTTGTATTTTAACTGCAAATTTTTCTGAATGTATGGACTGCTATCAAATGGAATTTATATATCTGTATACATTGTATAATTTTTTATATAAATTTTTTTATATACAGTATGTTAAATGTAATTTTGGCACAATTTGTTTTTTTTCTGCAATGCCATAACAAAGAAATCGTTTGTATCACGGATGCGTGTTTATTTTGAATTAGTCCACAGTAGAAGAGATTACACTACAGATTTCAATATTATTCTTGGCCATTTCTTCTTCTTTATTGTACTGTATCAAACAATCAATACAAAAGGTAGCCAAGATATAGCCGGAGGTAATCAAGCTTGGTACCTTTTATCTTAACTAACTTAAGCTATAAAATTAACAAATAAATAACAGAACTTTGTCAAAAACAAAACAAAAAATTTTGAATAATAAATAAATAACATAACATAAAGTAGACATGTTGAAAATGTTTATTAAATAACATTTTTTTTTTAGTTTTCTGATATTTCATTTATTGAATTATGAATGTAAAATATATTTTATGTTATGTTCAGTAGACTAAAAAAAATCTTCAAATCAACTTTGTCTTCATCGTTTTTCATGTTTATTTTGTGTAGGTTGGTTGATGACAGATGTGTTGTTCAACCAGATGCAGGGGACATCAGAAACCCACCTAAAAAATTTAGAGGTGAGACCAGCAAATTTATTTTATAGTCATCAGTTTATTATCACTTTCCTCATTCAGAAGCTATACTATAGGCACAGTTGTATTGTACACTGTATGCACGGTCAATTGTGCCGACAGTCAACAGTATGATACGAATGTTAGCATGGTCGAATGTGCATTAAATTGTTTCACATAAATCTGGGAGTGGATTTGAACCGAGAACCGTGTATTGGTAGGCAAACATCTTGACCACAAAACCACAGCTCTGTATTTAATTTAATATTTATTAACACTTTATTTCATTTACTTACAGTATTTGTTATTAATGTTTACCATATACTGTACAATTATTTAATTTCCTCAGTATACAGTATATAAGATTCTAAAGTATTTAATATTACCGTTGTACAGTATTGTATGAAGTATTAAGTGCAGAATCCTATTCTCACTCCTCGTTATTTTTCATTGGTGACCAAATAAATATTATTATTAATTATAAGACGAGAAATAATATAATATATTGTTTATTTTAGATTGTCTTTTCAAAATTTGGCCTATGAATCGGTATGCTGCTCAGAAACAATTCAGAAAAGCAGCTAAGCCTCACATTAATTCAGCATCAGATGTTGCCCTGCTTACCAAGCTACAGGTAAATAGAACAAATAATGAATGTTATGAGTTGAAAGAGAAAGATATTCTCTCCATTCAATGAATATACAGGTCATTGTAGGACATTTTGTTTTATAACTCGCCTACTGTACCTTTCCAATACAGTAGTTGAATGTGAACAGTGAATGTTTTTCAAGTTGAATATAGGAAAGATATTCTCTCCATTCAATGAATATACAGGTCATTGTAGGACATTATTTGTTTTATAACTCGCCTACTGTACCTTTCCTATACAGTACTGTAGTTGTGAACAGTGAATGTTTATAAAGTTAAATAGAAAAGATATTCCCTCCATTTAATAAACATACAGTAGGTCAGTCATTAATATGTTTTTTAAACACACCTATTAGGTCCAAAGTAAATGCAAGTGATGTTATTTAACACAAAACCTGCCACTTTCACCTAAAAAAATTTAATAAATTTTACAAAAGACTGGCTAAATGCGGCACTCAGATTAATTCAGTTACTGTATATTGCATTATACTAGGCCTGTTATGTAGTGCATTGATTAGTAACAATCCCATTGAATATTACTTTATTTCTTTAACCAATGAATGGGATCAACTAATGGTACATGAAATGGTATATTCACACGTAATCCGAATAACGAACCAAAAAGACACACAATTCTGTGAATCTGCATGTTGTTAGGATTTTAATAATAGTACATATCTACAGTATTTATTTATAATGCCTAAGTCTAATTAATTTTCCTAATTTACTAAAAATTCATAATAAATCTTTGCTATTTAATAGTACAGTCTTAGTATCTGTATCAATACTACATTGTCCTTTATTACTGTACATAGTGCATGTACAGTACAAGTATCATGGTCTCAAAGTCTGTAGTGAATTTTCCTATTCAGTTACTGTATATTGTTTATAATAATTATTATTTCATTTCTAATCTGTGTCACTTAAAATACTGTACCATTGACTTTCTACAGTATATTATAATATCCACTAAACTATATAGTTCCAATTTATCATGTTGTACAATAAAGTATATACTGAAAATGTACAGTATTAAGAGTTACAGTAGTTAGATGCTAGTAGTAGTGTCCTAACCATTTTATAATAATATACAGTAATAATAATTTATTTGGAAGCTACACATTTGAAACAGTGGCACACTTCTTGAATGAAGGTGCGTCCAGAGTAAATTAAAGTAAAACTTAAAGTTAGAAAACAAAATCAGACCTTGATTTATAAATATAAGAGGAGAGCTCCTAATGGCTCTCCTCAATATGTTGAGGAGAGCCATTATTTTGATTAAGTATCCGAGGCACAGGCCCACCATGGTTGGGCCTGTAGGGAGCCGAATTTTGATAAATGACACACCTAGATGGCCGGAAATGGTACTCTCGCACGTAAAATTGATCGTAGGTCATTGTTCTCTGAACGTAGTCTACGAATACGATGTATTGTTATGATAATTATCTACGCGTCGATCGTAGGGTGGTTCGTAGGGTTAGTAAACACCATTGTCATCGCCCTTAGAAGCATGGACAATGCAAACAAACAATGTATTGTTTACTAATTAAAATCCTATCTTAAGATAGTAAATGTCAATTTTTGTAGCCACCCTAGCTAGGCCTACGCATCGGTTATCCTAATTTGGACGGAAATCCGCCGACGCGACGACATCGGGTCCGTGGACCTCAGCTCACGCAGAGAGAGAGTCGAGGCTATCTAGTCTAGTTTCGGTGGCCTACACTATAAATTATTTAATCCTACCTTGGGTTAGCGAATTATAAAAACAACGACGCCAAGGCTAGGACACCAACGAAATATATGCAAAATAAATATATATTCCATATATAATTACTATAGTATAAGATTTAACATTACGACATGTGTATAAGAAAAGGCCCGACCAGAATTTGGAGGGGAAAAAATGTGAGCAGATCAGAGAGTATTATGTTTCATGTCATGTGACACAAAATCCAGGTATCGTCGTCGGCAGCCACCCTCTCGTGTGAGATGTAGCAGAGAGCAGAGCAGAGAGTATCGCGTTTCATGCCAGCAGCCATGTGACCAAAAAAACTAGGTCTGTATAATTACAGTCTTCTGTCGGCAGTCTTTTTGAGCGACCGATTGAACGTTCTGATACTATATTTAGAATGAATTGTTTACGATATTTTTCTTGCAACATCAAAGATCGTAGGCACGCCTAGCCTATCGGGGGTAGCCATAACAAAGATCGTTTGCGCGACTATATATAGACTGTGTTGTATTCAGGGTTAATATTCTTATCATTATATATATTTTTATGACGCACTGTAACAGGTTGGGGAGCGCTATTTTAGGCGCTCCTTTGATCGTTTTCAGGAGCGCCAAGGAGCGTCCATGGCGCTCCTTTTAAATCAAGGTCTGCAAAATGATATAACAATACAGGCTAAGCCTAACTGTATTTACAGTACAAGGAAACTTGTATTATATTATTATTATAAAGAGAATGTGGGACACACCCACCAAAGAAAAAAATACTGAGTGGCCGAGCGGTTAAGACAGTGGAACCGTAATCACGTAGCCATAACATCGGCAGGGGTTCGAGGCTCACTCACTCCATGGTTCTGCTGGTAGAACGAGTCTTCTCGGATAAGGACTATAAACCGTAGGTCCAGTGTACACAACTTGCTCGTGTGCACTTTAAAGAACCTAGTACATCTTTCGAGACGAGTAGGGGGTTACCCCGGTGTATTAGTACACAGCCACTGATCACCAACTGGGCCCTCTGGGAGACCAGTCTTTGACTGAAGAGGTTACCCAGTATAAATATATATATTTCACTGATTCTGACACTTTGAAGAAATAAACAGGGATTACTTTCAGTACAGGCTATAAAGTAATCCCTGTTTATTTTAAACTCCTGTTAATTATTTGCATGATAAAGAATAGTGATGCCTAACTTGATATCAACTGTACATTGAGGTTGTGTCAACAATTTGGCAATCCCTCTCCTTTTAATCTTTAGCATAAAAGAGGTTGAAAGTTCTAGAAATTAAAAGACTATCCCCTACAGTACTTCCGTCCTTCAGAGTAAAACACATACTGTTTAAAACTGTGAACACATTTTAAATCACTGTTTATTATTAAGAAATACTGTATTGCAAAAAAATATCTGTTAGAACTCTCGGCAATAAAATATCTACAGTTACAGTACTAGGATTCTTCTTTAAAGTACTATACTGTAGGACAAAGTACATTATAATCCCATGCTCAATGTATATCCCATAATGCAATAGGAGGAGTATGTAGATTCCATTAATAGATACAGTAGATACAAGTAGAATAGAACTGTATAATCTCCTATTAGAAATTTAGTGTGCTGTACAGTACATATGTTGAGATCCATGGAGTTACATTTCCATATCGCAAGCAAGGTCATATTATAATTATTATTATAACACTTTAACAGCAAAGTTTCCAGACTCGTTTAACTAACAATAACATAAAAAAATAAGTGTCAGATTTTAATTTAGGTGACGCAATGTACTGTACAGTTAAGAAAATGATCGTCCGAACGTAGATTGTACGTGGAATTAGTCTAACAGATATTTTTTGCAATACAGTGTTTTTAGAACGTAATTAGTACTGTATGTTCCAATTACTGAGTTCTTCTCAAAATCAAACTACCTCTATCTACTGTATCATAGTGTCATAGATTTAGGTGACGCAACGTAAGAAAATACCCTTCTGAAAGTTGTGTCTTTCCCCTGTCTCCAAAAAAAGCAAAATTGTGTCTGTTTTTACGTGGAATAGTTATTGCATGGTCCCTGGATATTTCCAGTTTTTCTACAGAAGACTGCGCGTAAATGTAGAACGTATTAGTAGTACTGTTGGCTGGTAATGCTAAGCTCCAATTACCAAGACCTTCTCAAAATATACCTCCAGCTATGGTGCAATTAGCTACCAATTTAATATGGAAATCAATAGAACTTTAAGTATAATTACGTCTTAACAAGAAAGCTCTTTGTGGTGATGCAGTATTTTTCATTTGTGATAATGCAATTATAAGGCACTTATTCCAACATTAATTAACTTGTACGCTTGAAGTGCTAAATGATCGGAAAGGCAAAGACATATTATAGACAAGCCTTCCAACTAAATGTTACAGTCATCTCCGTCTTAGTCGACCTTGCGTAAGTACTGTAGATTAATTACGAAGGCTGAATTTTTATATGAAAGTTGCCCAGCTATATTTTGTTTATGGGACACTTTGTTGGTCCCGATGATGTCCCCTCAATACATTTTTTTTTGTTTTTTAAAAATCTAGGCATGATTAATAATAATCGTTTATTTAAAGCCCTGTTCCTACTTTACTTATTTTATGAAACAAGTTAATGTGTACAGTAAATACTATGGTCAGGTCCTAAATGGTTAAAAATGTGAAAAATAAGTTGATTCTAATAATTTAAGCAGCCCGCTATAAAGCCCAACATGCATTGCGTGCGGCAGATTGATATTTTCGCTTTTCTTCTGTGATTCACCCTTATTCGATCGATTGTCAAGGCCAGAACAAATGGAAGAATCGTAACTTTTCAGTGAAAATACCGGGATTTTCCAAATTTGTATTTAACAGATTCTGGCAAAAACAGAAAGACAATGAATGCAGCAACTACAGTATACAAGCTATGTCTGTACTATAGCTAGTTTACGATGTTCATACATTGTAGGGGATGGAGCTTTAATTATGCATGTTTATTTATTATTTTAAAATTGTCAATCTTTTGTTTGTATGTACTTATTATTATTGCCAAAAATAACCAGTTTCCGGTATTTAAACTGTTATAATTAAAATCAATATTGATGGAAATACTTTTATTGTCAAATTCCGTTTGCTAATCTATCATGATCAACAATTTCTCGTTAGTTATAACAACAATACATTGTATTGTTTTCCTTGTTTTCATTAATCTCGGGTAATTATTATGACAATAAATCAATATCGATGGACAATGCATGTCTGTGTTGAAATACAGATTATAGTATTATGTCTATGGGCAGCAATTAGGGTCAAAATAACCAAAAGTATTGTTAAAACACCTTTGCATGAATTAATGATCTAAGAAATAGAATTTTTGTGAATATTTTTATAAATCAGTATCGATGGAAAATACTTGTTGAATACGGATATTATAGTATTATGTCTATAGGCAGCCACTAGGGTCAAAATAGCCAAAAGTAATGTTAAAATAAATAAAACGCCAATTTGTCGTGGTTCGGGAATCCTTAATATTGATTTGCTAGGTTTAGACCATTAAGGTTTGGTTTGTGAAGCCATGTATCCCATGCAACGAAACAATACGCAAAATGAGGCTGTATTTACTCTGTATCGTTTATTTTTCTAAACAGGAACAACAAACCCTGTATAAAACAACGTCATAATTATTATGCATCAGCAGTGTAATATAATTCAACAATAAAAACAATCACAAGCAAGCTTACTACAATATGGTCACTTCACTAATTATCAATTAATATTACTGTATATAACATTTAACGAACTTATACCTGGATCCAATACACCAATTTCATACTACTAATCACGTCAACCTGGTAAGTTATCCAATTAACTTCAACATGGCATGTTATACAACTAACTTCAACATGTATGCTATCTAATAAGACAAAGCTGTATATCAAAGAGAAATTATTAAACAGTGAATTCATGGTCGTTACAAATAATGAACGATAACAACTTAACTCGGTTATGCACATGGAGTAATACTGTAAAACATTATGGTTGTATAGAAAATATCTACTCACAGTATTGGCGAGAATCCACACTTTAAAGAAATACAGTATATAACATGTCTTACTCAGACAACAACTACCGTATATTTCGGTGTATAAGTCGCACCTGTGTATAAGACGCACCCCCAACTGAGAGTAAAATATCGGTATTTTTTATATCGTCGATGTATAAGACGCACCTTATATTTCATCAAAACAATGTTTTTTTAAATTGTAATCAATATTATTGTAATAATATATTTTGTTATATCTACAACGGCGTCCTTTATTTAGGTTTTTTCTTACCTAGGCTCGGCCGCGCCCAGCCTCAACAAGTTCTTTCTAACTTGTTATTCATGAGTTTCGCCGCAACATCGAGTGCATGACCGTGTGTGTAACACGCACGTGTGTGGGCTAGCCTCGCTCGATCATTTCGAGAGGGCGCACGTTTTCACGGACAATCGTATTCGATTAGTATCTATGTATCCGAGAAGTGTGTACGCTAGGTCCATGCTATAATCACCTGGAGAATATACTAGTCGAATACCGTACACCATGTGGCCACCAAAAGAAGGGCTTGCGCTTGGGGTACGGCGATCGTGCGTATAACTACTGTATAAATAAATACTATTCCAATCGTACGTAAACGTTTACAAATGAAATTTTATCGGAGCGCCATAATGAACAAATCTTTTCATCATATTTAGTATAACATCATGCTAAAATGACTTGAAAACTAGGCAGAAGCAGGTTGCCGTTACGCGGGCCGTTACGTTAGTTAGTTACTGTAGCTAGGCTTAGCCTACTCAGGCCTAGCAAACGAGGTGACGATAGCCTAGGCCTATGTACAATCTGTGTGGTGAGGCATTTATGTTCGGTGTATAAGACGCACCCTTAATTTAGAGGTCAAATTTGCGTGTCAAAAGTGCGACTTATACACCGAAATATACGGTAAAACAACTTCTGCAGAACCAACGCTCACGCAGCCTATACAATATAATCATTCACCTGATATGCAAATACGCCCGCGAATACCAGTAGTGAACAATAGCAATGCAATGCGAAAAATTGCGCCACCAATAATGTAGATATAAGAAACTTCGGAAGCTTTCCGATCCATTACAATTTCCCCGCTTGGATGCCCTTTTGACCCAAAAGGAGCGAAACAAATTTATTTTTTAAGAGTGGACATGGGTAAGCGATATCGATTTTTGTGAACACCTTTTGTAAAACGAGATGATCGCCTTGGAATTACTCTCGAATCATCACGCTCAACATCTATTGATTGATCAGAATTCACATCTACAACAATCTTAAAACTTTCAACATCATCGTCCGATTCAGACTCACAACTTTCATCTTTATAATTTACATCCACTTCTAGACCATCATACGGCAACCACTCATTCCAATCAAAATGTACCAGTTCTTCCACCACACTCCTAGGATCCGATCGCAATCGTCTGCGGTTAACATAATTCAAAGGACCCCCAACTGCAGAGCGGATACCAAAAACGTCTGCTTCTTTGTTAATAGTCTCAACAATATACGAGTGCTCCTCGAACTTATTAGCCAATTTATGTCTAGTATTAAAATGTCTTCGACGAAGTAAAACCCGATCACCAATTTCTAATATTTCCGTCGGAGAACAAGACTTATAACGATGCTCTTCTTTAGCTGCTGCTGATTTGATTCTACGTGAAACCACTTCATATGCCCTCTTCATGAGATCAGCTTCTTTAGTCAAATAATCCTCAGACCAATCTTGCTCCGCACCTCCAATAAAGTGATCTAATGGAATTAATGGTTCACGACCAAACATAAGAAGATACGGTGTTACACCTGTAACGGTATGAGGGGTGGAATTATACATAAACACAATATGCTGCAGCAATTCGGGCCATTTGCGTCAATCTTTCGGGCTTAAAGAACGCAATAAACTGCATAAGGTCTTGTTGAAACGTTCGCACTGCCCATTACCTGCAGGCCAATACGCTGTAGTGCGAGATTTTGTCATGCCATAAAGACTACATATACCTTGAATAATTTTACCCTCAAAGGATCTACCTTGATCCGAATGTAACCGTGCTGGCACACCATAGTGGGAAAACCAATTATCTCTCAATACACGAGCCACTGTATCAGCCGTCTGATCTTTACATGGGACCGCTAATGAAAACTTACTAAACACATCAGTCATAACAAGAATGTCCTCATAGCCTCCCTTTCCACGATCCATCTTTAAGAAATCTATAGCAAGAATCTCTTCGGGACGAAAGGCTAGAATATGACGAAGAGGGGGTTTGACCGTTGGAGTAGGGACTTTACTAGATACACAACTAAAACACTTGGAAATATGCGTACGTACATCACCATTCATACCTGGCCAGAAACATCGACGCTTTAGAAGTTGTATAGTCCGTTGAACTCCTTGATGAGCCCATTTATCATGACATAAATCTATAAAAAGATTGCGCAAATTAGTAGGCACTAACAATTGATGAATTTTACCATGGATATCCTCATTGATCTCTCTATACAGAACTCCACAAATCTCTCTATAACTTGTCCACTGTCTCAACCAGCCCAACATTCTAGAATTATCTGTATTGTAGCGGTCACCAGGACACCATTTTTCTATCCATAATTTCCAGATTTCTCCCAATTCCCTATCTTTCTTCTGACATTCTGCCAACTGCTCATGGGAGTAAGAAGGAAAAATAGACAATGCTTTGTTAATATTACGTGATGATTGATCAATTTCAATACATGGTTTACACTTATTAATTGAGAGATGAGAATCAACATATATATTAAGACATGAAGCGATAACTCCTAGATCCGACTTAAAATCCGTACACACACTAATCGGACGACAACTTAAAGTATCGGCACATTTGTTGCTAGAACCTGGCTTATATTTGATTTCAATATCGAACATAGCTAACTGAGAGACCCATCTCATTTCTGTAGCGCCAAGCTTTGCAGTTTTTAAATGCGCTAAAGGATTATGATCAGTAAAAATGGTAACCTTTGAACCCTGAATGTAAGAAGCGAATTTATCCACCACTGCCCATTTTAGCCCCAACAACTCTAACTTAAAACTCGATAAATCAGGGTATCGGCATTCAGCACCACGAAGACTTCTACTTGCATAAGCAATTGGATGAAGAGAACCATTAGACTCCTGCAACAAGCAAGCACCTAAACCTTTCAAACTGGCATCTACTTCAATAACAAATGGTTCATCAAATTTGGGATATACAAGAACTGGGGGTTTAGTTAAAGCATTTTTTAATTCAACAAATGCGGCTTCTTCAATTTCAGTCCAACGAAAACTGTGGGCCTTCCCCGCTTGTGTGTCAGACAACCGGGTTACCAAATGCAAGGGCGCAGCAATTTTGGCATAATTACAAATAAACTTTCGATAGTATGAAGAGAGTCCCAGAAATGATTTAAGTTCAGTAATACTTTTTGGCGTTGGCCAGGTCAGTATCTTTTCTATTTTCCCATAGTCTACAGCAACTCCAGCAGATGAGATAACATGACCCAAATAGGTTACCTCCGTCTTAAAGAAATCGCACTTCTTCCCCTTAACCTTTAACCCATACTTATACAGTACAATCTGGACAACACATTTTCTAATCTAGATAAATGTTGTTTAAACGAAGAAGAAAATATCAAAATGTCATCCAAGTACAACACAATCTGAGTCAAATTCATGTCGCCTAATACATATTCCATTACACGTTGAAATGTTCCCGGGCTATTAGACAGACCCTGCGGCATACGAACAAATTCATACAGTCCCCAAGGAACCCTAAATGCAGTTTTATTAATAGATTCGTCTGCCATTATAATTTGGAAAAATCCATGAGATAAATCTAAGATAGAAAAATAACAAGACCCAGTGAGTACTTCTAGAACCTCATCAATGCGTGGTAGGGGAAATGAATCTTTCAACGTTTGGAAATTCAACTTCCTATAATCAACGCACATGCGCAAAGACCCGTCTTTTTTTTTGACCAACACAATGGGACTTGCAAATTCGCTTTTGGACGGCCTAATTATTCCTTGGTCTAACATTTCTTGTAACATAGACTTAACACTTGATATAGAATGAGGAGGAATACGACGATATGGTAGTCTAATTGGAGTTTCATGTTTTAAATCCTTTAGCGCAATTGAAATAGTTTATGATCGGCAAGGTACCTTTCATCAGTGAGCGAGTTTAATTTAGACATTTTTCAATACACAAATTTCTATATTGATTTTGGTACTGCTTCTTTATGTTAATTAGCATGGAGTAAAAAAGAATTATTCCATAGTTATTTATACTACTGTAGTAAAATGTAACTTTAATACTCAGTACCAAAACCATACAAATGTAGGTATGGCTTGTGAAGGCTTTTGACCGCAATCTCATCTAAGGATGTCACACTTGACGTCAGCACTACAGTATGTTTTACCACTGTTTATAAAATTCATACAGTTTATTGTACACAAGCATAGGATAGATTCCTTTATCTCTGTATGGTCAAGTTGAAAGAGTAATAACAGCACTCAGCATGAGGGTTGATAGCATTGTTGTAGTAGGTTGCTCTTATCAACTGGGTTGTTTTGATAAAAACACCATAAAAGTTTACATAAACTGAAAACTATTCATACAGTATCAATTCACCCATTTATTGTAGGTGTCAGCATACA
Source organism: Antedon mediterranea (assembly GCF_964355755.1). Classification (NCBI taxonomy): domain Eukaryota; kingdom Metazoa; phylum Echinodermata; class Crinoidea; order Comatulida; family Antedonidae; genus Antedon; species Antedon mediterranea. The sequence goes on along the minus strand of NC_092678.1, from coordinate 21,873,828 downwards.
CATTTAAACTTTGCGTTTACAATCTTCTACAGTAAAAACCATTATTGTGCCCACAGTGCTTTACTGTATTAAAGTTATACTAAAGAGGTACTGTACAGTATAGTACAGTAAGAGGTACTGTACAGTACAGTACAGTATAGTACAGTAAGAGGTACTGTACAGTATAGTACAGTACAGTACAGTAAGAGGTACTGTACAGTATAGTACAGTATAGTACAGTAAGAGGTACTGTACAGTATAGTATAGTACAGTATAGTACAGTAAGAGGTACTGTACAGAATAGTACAGTACAGTACAGTAAGAGGTACTGTACAGTATAGTACAGTACAGTACAGTAAGAGGTACTGTACAGAATAGTACAGTACAGTACAGTAAGAGGTACTGTACTGTACAGAATAGTACAGTAAGAGGTACTGTACAGTACAGTGCAGTACAGTAAGAGGTACTCTACAGTATAGTACAGTACAGTACAGTACAGTAAGAGGTACTGTACAGAATAGTACAGTAAGAGGTACTGTACAGTACAGTGCAGTACAGTAAGAGGTACTCTACAGTATAGTACAGTACAGTACAGTAAGAGGTACTGTACAGTACAGCGCAGTACAGTAAGAGGTACTGTACAGTATAGTACAGTACAGTAAGAGGTACTGTACAGTAAGAGGTACTGTACAGTACAGTATAGTACAGTACAGTAAGAGGTACTGTACAGTATAGTACAGTACAGTAAGAGGTACTCTACAGTATAGTACAGTACAGTAAGAGGTACTCTACAGTATAGTACAGTACAGTACAGTACAGTAAGAGGTACTCTACAGTATAGTACAGTACAGTAAGAGGTACTGTACAGTATAGTACAGTACAGTAAGAGGTACTGTACAGTATAGTACAGTACAGTAAGAGGTACTGTACTGTATATTGTGGCATTTGCACTTAGGACTACAGAATATGGTGGCATTTGCACTTAGGACTACAGAATATTGTGGCATTTGCACTTAGGACTACAGAATATTGTGGCATTTGCACTTAGGACTACAGTATATTGTGCCATAAATAAAATAAATAAATTTGCACTTAGGACTACAGAATATTGTGGCATTTGCACTTAGAACTACAGAATGTTGTGGCATTTGCACTTAGGACTACAGTATATTGTGGCATTTGCACTTAGGACTACAGAATATTGTGGCATTTGCACTTAGGACTACAGTATATTGTGGCATTTGCACTTAGGACTACAGAATATTGTGGCATTTGCACTTAGGACTACAGTATATTGTGGCATTTGCACTTAGGACTACAGAATATTGTGGCATTTGCACTTAGGACTACAGTATATTGTGGCATTTGCACTTAGGACTACAGAATATTGTGGCATTTGCACTTAGGACTACAGAATATTGTGGCATTTGCACTTAGGACTACAGAATATTGTGGCATTTGCACTTAGGACTACAGTATATTGTGGCATTTGCACTTAGGACTACAGAATATTGTGGCATTTGCACTTAGGACTACAGTATATTGTGGCATTTGCACTTAGGACTACAGAATATTGTGGCATTTGCACTTAGGACTACAGAATATTGTGGCATTTGCACTTAGGACTACAGAATATTGTGGCATTTGCACTTAGGACTACAGAATATTGTGGCATTTGCACTTAGGACTACAGAATATTGTGGCATTTGCACTTAGGACTACAGAATATTGTGGCATTTGCACTTAGGACTACAGAATATTGTGGCATTTGTGCTTAGGAGTACAGAATGCTGTGGCATTTGTGCTTAGGACTACAGAATATTGTTGCATTTGCACTTAGGAGTACAGAATATTGTGGCATTTGTGCTTAGGACTACAGAATATTGTGGCATTTGTGCTTAGGAGTACAGAATATTGTGGCATTTGTGCTTAGGACTACAGAATATTGTGGCATTTGTGCTTGGAGTACAGAATATTGTGGCATTTGTGCTTAGGAGTACAGAATATTGTGGCATTTGTGCTTACAGTAGGACTACAGAATATTGTGGCATTTGCACTTAGGACTACAGAATATTGTGGCATTTGTGCTTAGGACTACAGAATATTATGGCATTTGTGCTTAGGACTACAGAATATTGTGGCATTTGTGCTTAGAACTACAGAATATTATGGCATTTGTGCTTAGGACTACAGAATATTGTGGCATTTGCACTTAGGACTACAGTATATTGTGGCATTTGTGCTTAATATTGAAGCATTTGTGCTTATTTTATTGGCACAGCATTTGCACTTATTATAATGTAGCATTTGCGCTTATATTGCGGCATTTGTGCTTAGCAATTACATATAAATTTCTATATGACCATGTCTGTCCCTGTAGTGGATTGAGGAAAGGGTTGGTTGGAAGAGGTTGATGCAGTAAATCCAGTCCTTTTCTGTAATAATAAATTATCACTACCGAGTCAGTTTTGATTTAGAATTAATTGGCCTGAATATGAATTGAAATCCTAAACTTAATAAAATATTGCATTACAATCATAATGGGATGAACGCGTCGAACAATCTCTTAAATTTTCATTACTCCACTGAGCACCATTCATTCGATAAACATGTAGGTTTCACTTCAGTAAATGAGATTTCATATTAAAACCAGTTGAATGACGTACAGTACCAATCAATATTATGTCATTTAAAATCAAATACACACACTTATCACAGTATGTGATATTTTTAAATGGTGCATTAGTAATAGTAGCAGTTAGTAGTAACTGTAATGCAGGAAATCCAAAATTATTTTACTGTACTGTACTGCAGTTACTGCAGTTACCGACAATTATAACTACATTTTACTTGAACAAATTTACTGCAATAAACAGTGTGTACTCTATGCTCAACAAAACTAGATACAGTAATTGCAAAAACAAAAATGGATTTACTGCAGTAACAGCAGTATAATATTTTTTACAAGGTCAGTTTTGTTTGTCTCCCTACAGTACTACTTATTCATTAGTACAGTATAGTATGAGAGCTAGTACTGTAAACTATGTAATTGACAGTAGTAGTATATAGCTTATTATATAACACCTATATAAATTCCTGTCATTTGATTGGACGAATGTGGGTCACATGGCGTGCAATAGTACGCACTATTCAACGATCGTTAAATAGTACTTTTTGTGTACGAAAAAAAAACGTCTAGATGTTATATAAAACAAATAATGAATGTTTTGTATTCGTGTAATGGTACAAATAATGGCACTTGGTGAATGATGAAAGGTTATATCAACTCGGCTTTGCCTCGTTGATATAACCTTTCATCATTCACTTCGTGCCATTATTTGTACCATTGCACTCATAAACATTCATTATTTGTATACTATTCTACTATATAAATAATTTTATCCAGAAAAAATGTAGTAAAAGTAACACAAAGAAGACTCATATTATTGTTTTCAATACATTATACTTTATTATAAACAGAAAACAGAAGATTAATAATAGTCTTGACTACTATATATCTATTTTTGTACTATGTAAGGCCTTGTCTTTTAAGGCGGGTGAGTGCGATCACTCACCTAACACACTCCTGAACTGCCTTTGAGGAGTGCGATTTAAAACATGCCTTAATTTGGTAAACTTCTACACATGAAAATACAAACAGCACATCTACAATTTGTAGCACACCTATGATTTTCAAAAGACAAGTCCTGCTACAGTATGTCATACAATCCATATTTGTTAGAAAGGAAATGATAATTTAATAATTACCATCATCGCTGAATGAACACAGATTACCACTTTTTTTTTTTGCTCGTCTAATGGACGACAGCATGATGCATTTTTATTCAGTAGTAATTAAGGTGCGCTTACTGTATGTCGACACGGAACTTAACTCAACTGTGTCGACATTAAGAGCTACAACAAGCAACTTGACGTAACTGACCGCAACTGACAGGCACATAAAAAATGTCAACACATAATGCTTAGTTCCTTTCAGCAAGGCAATCTAACAACAGGATGCTGAGCTCCGGAGATCAAAGGATTTATCTGTGGCTGCGACTTGATCTACAGTAGTCCACACCCCTCAACACAAGAATATTACATTATTTACCAAAGAGAATATGTACATAGTACAGTAGTGTTGGTATTTCTTGCAGCCAGACATAAGATCAAAAGACTGTTACGAGTTCCTATCTTGGCAAGGCGAGCTCAGTGTCCTGTTGTTAGATTTCCTTGCTTTCAGTTGCCCATGTATAAGCGCTCGCACATCTACTGTACGGTAGTTCAATTCAGTTGCTCAAAGTCGACATACTGTAAGCGCTCTTGCTCAACTACAGTAGTTGCTTTAAGTTAGGTTGTGTTTAAGATAGCCTTTAGACATAACATTAACAGTAGTGTACCTGTTCTTGACATTATATGTTTATTAATATCAGTCGCATTTCAAGTCATGGTATTCAGTACTTTACATAGGTAGTGGGCAAATATTGGTAGTAGGTTATTGGTCTAAAACACTGCACTGCTAAGGTGTGGTGATACGTAGTGGTACTTTAGGTAGTGGGCAAATATTGGTAATAGGTTATTGGTCTAAAACACTGCACTACTAAGGTGTGGTGATAGGTAGTGGTCATTAACTTACAAAGTTCATTTTTTTTTGGGTCAATGAACTAAAGAATACTCAGTATAGGCTAGCGCAGGAACATACATAGCCAGTCATTATACAACCTGAGAGAAAGTATACCCAATTTACAGTGCATCAAGGTTGGGCAAGATCAGTAGCCATCAATCACACTTAAGTGAGATTTTTCCCTAATATTATTATGAAGTATTTCACTTAACTCAATAAATACTTTATTTATTTCCTTTAAATGATGTTCTTTTTATTTAAGGGCAAATATTTAACTTAGTGTTTACCTATTGTAAGTGTGAATGGTGAATACGGTCACTGGCCAATAGTACAGTATACAAAAACAAAAGAGAAATTGAAAACAAAATTAATGTTGCTGCATAGGCAAATGTACTATACAAAAAGTACATGTACAAACCAATAGACTATAAGTATAATTACCAAATGATTGACTTAAAAGCATAAAGGAAAAATAAATTATTTATTAATGTTATCACGACTGATACTTAGACATGTACACTTGAAATATTCTGTAATGATTTCGTGATTTATCTCGCATAAAAATATAAAAGAGTACTTGAATTTATCTACAGTACATTAATCCAAAGGTCCACTACTTCAAACATGAAAATACTTCTGATGATGATACAGTATAATTAATCTCGAAATATCTACAATTATTGCTGTCAGTGTCACACGATGGCATTACAATCCTTACATTGCAATGTTAGTTATGTTTAGTGCCTAGCTTACCTGGATAAACCGACAATAGCCTTTAGACTGTAATAATTTCGCTTAACCTTTTGTACTTTCTCTCCTGACGGGGTGGAAAAATCATTTTCCTGTACAGTAGCCCACTTCTTGGGCTCAATGAACATAGATTAACTAGCCCGAAAGACTTGATTATTGACTACAGTACATTGATAACAGCATGCATTGATTACAGTACATACTGTAGTCTATTTCGTGCCTAACTTACCTGGATAAACCGACAATAGCCTTTCTCCTCAAGGAGAGCGAGATATACCTTGAAAAGTGGTGGTTTGTGGGGAGGCTCCCACTTAAGGGCATGGTTCATGGACTGTACCATTTGTGGAGAGGGGTGTTCAATGAAAATTTCTACTTTTCGAGGTATATCTCGCTTTTCAAGGAGAAAGGCTATTGTCGGTTTATCCAGGTAAGCTAGCACTCATAGACTACCAACACCACTGTTGGTTTGTGTAATATATGAATTGATTTGTTATGCTGTTTGATCATGTGAATATGTGTCGCATTGTAATCACATATACTTTAAGACAAACACCTTTTAAATCCCACCAATAAATCATTCCACATTATCTTTTTGTAGACAGTATGTGGTGCTAATAATGATATGATTATGAAATAATTTTACCATAATAATTCTCCTATTTTTTCACACAAAATTCTGATTGAGATATTATTTGAGTACATATGATACTCCTTAAACGCTATTGTTCTTTTTTGTTTTTCTTTAGTAACTTCATTGTTTTTGTTATACACTGTGTATATTTGGTCTTTGTTAATTTTTATGAATAGTTAACTTCATCATTGTTTACTTTTTTTTTCTTTTTTTTAAATTATTTATTCATATTTCATACAGAGGGAAAACAAAAAAAAAAAAGGAAAAAATAAACTAAAAGACGTGTCTATAACATCAGTAAAAAAGATTAATATTACAATAAATTAATAAAGTCTACCCATTGTTTCTCAAAATCATTTGATTCTCCATTTTGCCTTGCAATATACTGTACCTTAACATCATTAAATAATTTCGTAAATAAATATTTAAAGCCTTAATACATGGCAGAGTTTTACCAATTCTACATTTATAAATTAAATACTTTGTAAGAATAATAATTGTATTAACAGAAAAACATTGTGAAATATCTCCAAACAAAATCGAATCAATTGTAAAAGTTATTTTTTTAAAGGAAATACTAATATTTCGTTCTATATTTGACCATAGTGGTTTTACATATTTGCAGCTTACAAACAGATGAGGAAGTGTTTCAGGTACATTGTCACAGAAAGTACATACTTCATTTTGTCGAATACCAATTCTTGTCAAAAAAACATTTGTTGCAATTATTCTATTATTTATTCTATATTGGAACCATTGTAGGTTTGTTTGTCTGACACATTTAAAAGGAAGTTTGTACATTTGTTTCAGTTCCTCATCAGTTTTATTGACATTAATTTTTTCTTCCCATTTTCTCATACTTTTCGGTCTGACAAAAACATTTTCTTTAAATTTGTTTAAAGCTTCACACCCAGTTGGATTTTTAATAAAAATATCTAAGTGAAAAGAAATTATTGGTGTTTGCAGTTTAGTCAAATTACTTATATTGTAACTATGTTTTATTGAATTAAACATACCTTGGTACTATAAAAAATTACATTGAATATTATAATGTTTTTTGAAATGTTCCCATGACATAAAAGAATTTTTTTTATGAACGTAATACATCGTTGATATAAACTATTCCCCTTTCATACCAATTTTTTTTTTTAAACTGGCCTATTGGCAACTTTTATTTCGTTATTTCCCCACAAAAATATTCTTGGGATATCTATATTTGTTTCTGGGTAATTACTTTGATTCAGATTATTCCAGGCTGTTACAACATCATTCCAAAAGGCATTCCCTTCAGAAGTTAAAAAAACACTTTTTCCCGATATTATACCACTCATAAGAGGAACAAAAAAATTAGAAAGAGATTGTTTACTTGATGCAGTAAAGGAAAGGAAATGAAATGTTGCTGCATGTTATAATAATATCAACCTTCTTCCTATTTCAGTTTAAGAACATTTTATGCTCTGCTGTTGCATGTCAGAAATTCAGAAATCTCTAATGACGATTTCAAATATATTACGACAGTAGAGCTAATTCATATTCAAGACGGCTATAAAACCAAACTACATCTCAACTTGATATCATTTTAACTCAAAATATTGTACTGTGTTTAGGGACCATGTCAAACTACCCTACTGCAGATACTGCAGTAACTTGGCTTTAACCTGTTTATTCAATTATTAATAAACAATTTTTCATTAATCCTACCTACACATTGTTTATCACAATAACTGCCCCATAAACTTCTAAATTGAAACAAACTTTAAATATTATTTATTTCAGGAAAATGTGTTTGTAATATCATATGACTGTCTATAGGTACCAGTGTAAAACTCTATCACTACAAACTAGGTGCGATTTGCCCAAATTTGGTAGTGATATGCCCAAATATGGTAGTAATATGCCAAAATATGGGGTTCAATTGATATGCGCAAATATTGTAGTGATATGACATCATCATGTCCATATGGGCACATCACATAAAGTTTGATAGTGTAGACAGAGATTAGAATTGTTAATGGTGAAACTGAATAATTGCTTTGAAGATTGAGTCACCTTTTTTTTTTTTTTTTTTTTTTTTTAAATCATAAAACGTATTGAGAACAAACATGGGAAACATTCTCCCTAAAAAGTATAAATAATATTTTTCCAAAAGAACAAACTCCCACCTTCAATTCTCCTACTGTACCCCCAAGTTCTACCACATGCATAGATAAAAAATATTTGAGCTGAGTGGCGAGCCTACAGTAGATATAATATTTTAGCCAGTCTAAAGTTTATTATTAATACCTCGTACACTCATCATCATTAATTTTACATAGCATACAAAAATATTACCATACACATGAGAAAAAATTTTAAATTTCCAAAATCAAAGAATCTGAAAGCTCTGTCTACACTATCAAACCTTATGTGACAAAAATGTGATGTGCCCATATATGGATATGGTGATGTCATATCAGTACCATATTTGTGCATATCACTATCATGTTTGGGCATATCACACTAGTTTGATAGAGTGTAGACAGAGATTAAAATATAGTTGTTAATATTTATAATATGAAAGATGGCTTGAGACTTTGAAATGAATAAGATTCATTATATATAATAAATATCTTCACAGTGACATTTGGTAGAGTTGAGTTATTGATTGTAATAAAGTTTTTGCATGCATATTGGCTTAGAATGTTTGTTTACTACTCCACGCCATTAGTAATAATCTTCACTTGTCTGTCATTATATAATCTAGGTTATCCCTTCAATAGGTTCATTTTCTGAGTTATTAAAATGATTAGCATTGATCTTTATTCAAAATTGGATTCAAAATTCAGGACATTTTTTATGGAAGTCTGCAGAAAGGAAATCAATTCGTCATATGAATTATTAATCTTAAAAACTGATTAGAATTTAGAGTGCATTTACTTTATTATATAATTACTGAAGGAAAAATATATCCTTTGCAACAGAAACAGGACAAATTGTCAATAACCGGTTAATGGCAGCATGAAAGCACCGGTTGAAAACATTTAGCAGAAATATGGTCGGTCTGAAAATTATATTTATATCGTTTATTTGTAGCAGAAATAGACCCAAGTGCACTCAAGTTATTACAAAAATAACATAGCATAGTAAAACATGAAAATATCTATTATTATAATTATAATGTTGATATAAAGTTTGCGGTACACCACGTATATTTTCAGACCTATCGGAAACAATGCTCTTCATTAGCAAGTTTCCATTCACTGTTGTTCATGAAATAGCTCTGCTATTAGCTAGTTTCAATCCCTCCACTGTGTGAACTTGCCATTGTTTCTGGCTTTCACACCAGTCCCACCCTTTCCACTTATATTCCATATATTGGATGCTCACTCCTGAGGACGATCAAAGCATATTGATCGAAACGTCAAGAAACTCAACAGTTGTTTTCAGAACTAATATACGTGGTGTACCGCAAACTTTATATCAACATTTGATTTCGCTATGCAAACCTTCAAACGATAATTATAATGATATAGGTGATGTGATATATTAAATGTTTCTAAATCTTCTTGTTAATAGTAATACTTGATCTGCGGATAACAAGAATTTATATGTCTGAAGATTAGGTCATAGGTCAGTAACAATCCATAGTACCAGTAAAGGCCAAATATACTGTAGTTCTATGAAATCTCCCAAGAAAAACACAACAGCATGTTACAGTTGTTGACTTGTTAAACTCCCCTGGTATTCAACTGGCCAATCACAACAGACCTGTTTGAGGAAATTTTATAGTAATAAAACGTAATACCAAATCACACCCTAAACTGTTATTATTATTCTAAGATTTTACAGGGTTGTAATAAATATCACTGAAAATTGTTAAATATATCTGGTACTCAAACTGCCACAACAAGTCATGCAATTTAATTCAATCAATCAAAGGTTTATTCTTGTTTTGAGGGACAATACATCTTTAAAAGAGCAAAATTTAAAGATATTGTCTCACAAAAACATGACAAATGAAAAATAATAAAATCAGACTTTGAATAGGCCATTTTACAGTTTTATTTGCTTTCATCGAGGAAGAAACCCAAAAATAATGATTTCCCTTTATAAAATGACAAATAACTAAAAAGTCTCAAGTATGTCTGACACTGACACTATAGAAAATGTTACTATTTTTTTGTTTATTTTGTTTTTATTCAGGAATAATTAAGTTCATTGACAGTATGTGACATTAAATTGTAAATGGATTGGGAAACATTGTTTTCTAAACATTTTTTCAGGGGGACAATATAATCTTTAAAAAATGGTTCTTTTAAATATAATATTGAAAATTGATATGGAAGATATATTTATTGCATACTTATAATTCCTTGAAATGTTGTCTGACTTGTAGCTCTAAGCATTTAAACAGCTCTCATGCCACTTATCCTACTTATCCGCATCACATAACTTACAAATCCTTAACTATGCTAGTCTGAAATTCAAGTAAAGAAAGATTATAATTGCCAACATATCTCAATTGCGGTAAAGAATATATGTTTGTAATATTTTATATAATATCAATGTTAAAAGAAAATAATTGTTAAACATATTTCAATGAGTATATCAAGAGACCAGGGGAGTGACGATTGTGGGCTCAGAAAAGTTTCTGGAAGTCCACCTCTAAAAATGTTAATACTGTTACGTATATCCACAGCATTCAATCCCCTTTTCAATACTTGTCCTAGGGGCCTCTCTTCCTGAAGATACAATCATAGAGAAATGTTTGTTTTGAACTTTTTTTATATTAAATTTATATCATATTTTTCAGCATGCTGCTGATCTTGAGAAGAAACAAAATGAAACCGAAAATAAAAAGTTGATGGGATCCTGTATTCAATATGGAACAGTGGTTCAGGTAACTAATACTGATGATTTATGATAATGATGATATCAATTATTATGATAATATTGATAATGTTGATAACAATAAAGATATAAATGATAATTATATTATGATATGATAATAAGTGATGATTTTATGATACTAGTATTAATGTTGAGGTATGATTTTTAAATGTTTAAATATCTTATTTATTTATTTATTTAATCTTTCTTTATTCTGAAATACACTTTCAATACAATGTACTGATTTCCAAAGTGGTTCAGTTCTTAACTACATAAATGTAAACAAAATACAGTATATAAATGGACAAAAGAAAATATAAAATTAAACCTAAAATTATCAAAATCAAATTAACACAATTAAAGTAAGCACATTTAAAGGTTAAAACATAAATAATTGAGATTTGCGGAACAACTCCCTGGCTAGACTTAAGCTGTGTCTACACTATCAAACTTGTTTGTTTATGCCCAAATATGGCAGTAATATGACATCATCATCGTCACATTTTTTGGTTACATAAAGTTTGATGGTGTAGACAGAGCTTAAAGCCTTGTCTACACTATCAAACTTTATGTGTCAAAAAAGTTTGATATGCCCATATACGGTAGTGCTACGCTTAAATATGGTAGTGATATGACATCATCATGTCCATATATGGGCATATCACATTTTTTTGTCACAGCTTAATACAGTAAAAATAACCATTACAACCATTTCCTCCTTTTTTTATAGCTTCTTCATTTGAAGAGCAACAAGTATATGACAGTAAACAAGAGGTTACCAGCTTTGCTTGAGAAAAATGCTATGAGAGTGACCCTTGACCCTTCTGGAAACGAAGGCTCTTGGTTTTATATTCAACCTTTTTACAAACTAAGGTCATTAGGCGACAATGTAAGTTGCAATAAAATAGGTATGGGTAAGCCAGATTTATTACGGAAAATTAAATTTAGGCCTAGTCTAGTAGTAGATGAAAGTAATTTGTCTGCTGGATGGTTAAAGGATTGAAAATGGCCATGAGTGTAGGCCTTTTTGCTATCACTTTCGCTGATCCTGGTCTGAGTTTGAAAAGGGCACTGGAAAGGTGGGGTTCGACCCTGGCTTTGGGCTTGATGGCCGTCTGTCCTTGAATAAAAGATCCCTAAAACGACACTCTTGCTGAAATATCCCTAAGATGGCACTCTTCTCTCTTAAAATGCTCTTTAATGGTACAAAAATGACCACAAACTATACATTGTTCCAGAAGGTATGATATGTTGAAACCACAGGTGTTTCATAACATTCCATATTTTGTGTGATTGCTTTATTTTTAGGTGGTTGTCGGTGACAAGGTAATCCTAAATCCAGTAAATGCTGGTCAACCTCTCCATGCCAGCAATCAAGAGCTCGTAGACAACCCTGGATGTAAAGAGGTAAGCACACTCCTTAAAGTTTTCAATGATGAGTGACAGATTGACGATATACAGTACCAACCAGTTTTAACTAGTTTCAACCAGTTTTAACCAGAACATTAAATATTGTGCTAGTATATAGTTGATGGAGAAACTGTTTTCTTGTTGAATTCCATACAGTACCTTAAAATATCTACTAGATAAACTAGGTCTCTATCGAAACCAAGGTGATAATATAATAATAATAATAGATAATATTGGTACACTATGAAATGTTTATTGCACAAAATTCAGTTTTTGAATAATGTTTAGGCATTTCAAATAATTATTACAATATTGTAACTACAATATCACTTTGTTATTAAAACAAACTTAAGACTTAAAATCAACATGTTTCTTTTGGAACTTCAGTTACTGTATAATACAGTTAGTTACTTAAATCCCAGTTTGGCTTATGTTTTTAAAATTAAATCAATTATAAAATGTTCAGACATCACCTGGTCCACATCTCTTGGGAACCCCAGTAGCTGTATAAAATAAGGAACATGCTCACACTACTTTAACCCGGTTAACATTCATTCTTTTGTAGATGTTGACATATTGAGACTTAACCTATGGTCACCTAGCCTCTCTAGAAGCCCATAACATGTGTTCAATATTAATATTGCTCAATAACCCCAGGTTCTGTCTATACAGTCATCCAAGTTTTAATTACGTTGGAGCATTGCACACTCTCAATTGGAAATGAATTAAACATTATTTGGCCGTTTGTTTCTCAAGAAACTGAAATCAAATTAAATCTTGGATCATTAATAGTACTATGTTACACAGATTAAAATAATTAAATATATAAATAATGTTTTAATGAACCCCAAGATAATTCAAAATACAGTAGTATTGTTTTTATGAGATGCAATAAACTGCTTTTGTATTATATTAACTAGCAATAAGTCATTTCTAAATTAAAAAGTCATAATGGATTAAATTGAAGTTAATAAATAAGTGGATTTGGCCTTATTTCAACTACGTACAGCAATAATAATACATTAGATGTACTGCAAAAAGTATGACTTGATGTGCTGTACTGTAAAACTAGCCATACCTTAGTTAGTAAAAGCTGCTACGGGCCAGTGCTCAATATTGGCTCAATACAGGGCATCAAGTTTTACATCTAGACAATATCTGATTGGATTTGAATTTATTAGGAAAATTGACTGTATAAAAAATTAAAATGATAAACAGAAATTACTGACATTCCAAATAATAACATTTGTAAAATATTTTCCAGGATAGGCAAAAAAGCTTATTACCTTAACCATTGGAATCCTTTTAAAATTTAAAATAATTCCAAAACAATAATAATAAAATCTGTTTTCAACAATTTAAGACAAGCCCCAACACAAATCTTATTTGTTATAATTTTACTGGCACATATATTAAATAATAAATTTACTGTAAACATAAATTATGATAACATTTTCAGTAAGATTCCTTAATTTGTACAACTTTAAAACATACTAGCTATTTACACGTCTTAACATTTAATTAGTGTAATAAATCAATTTGTTTAGAAGCCGCAGGAAATCGTCTATCATTAAAATGCTGCGTTTACCAATAAAACAGTTGTTTATCAAATGATTCTGACACTGAATGTTATTTTGGTGAGAGCAAAACATATTATTAAGTTGTTTTGCCAATAATACATATAGCGGTATAATGGTTAAGTGCCTAATATCAAGCAGAAGAGTCAGAGTTTGAATCTCACTTGAGGCAATTTGTTGAATATTGCTGATTTTATCATCTTTCTAAATTTTCTCAATCATTTATTTTCTTTCTGTAGGTGAACGCAGTAAATTGTAACACATGTTGGAAAGTTTCACTATTTCTTGAAGATCGAGAAAATATGGATGATGTTTTAAAAGGGGTAAATAAAAATTTATGAAATACAATCATGTGGTCACTTTTATCTAATGTAATTCCATGTCAATTATAGATCTGATAGGATTTGAACTGGTGACCACTCAGTTACATTAAACCACGGAGAATATTGATGATTTAACAAATAGAAATCTATGATAGCATATCTGCGGTATTTTGTAATTCATTCATCATATAAAATATACATACAAATTGTGTTTGCTCTGAAATAAGCAGATAAATAAAGCACTAACAAAAACAATGACAAATCAAGGCTTCACATATACTCCTGTATGGTGTACTGACAAGCATTCAGTGCCGGAATGACTGCTGAATAAAAAGCTGCTTTGAAAACCTATTTATACGAGAAATGATGGACCAGTAACATCTACTGCTACATAACACCTCAAACACATTATATTATTAATGATTTTTACTTCAATTTTTCATAGGGAGATGTTGTCAGGTTGTTTCATGCAGAACAAGAGAAGTTTTTAACAGGAGATGACTATAGGAAAGACAATTATGTATTTCTAAGAACCACAGCAAGAGCATCAGCCGCTGCTGCAACGAGTTCCAAGGCATTGTGGGAAGTTGAGGTAAAGCACTTTAATACTCAAGTTCACATTTATTTAGCCAAGAAAAAAAGATCTTACAAAAGATTTAAAAAAACGTAATATAAAATTTTAAAATACATATAATTTAAACATACATTATACAGATATTGACTGCTTAGAGGTTAAATATAAGATTTGACCTCCCCGAGGGAATGATATTAAGTTCGAGAGAATATATATATATATATATTATATATATTATATAGCCAAGAACAAGTCTGCTGGGTTGGGTGAAGCTAGGCTAGGCCTCCTATAGTATTTGTATTGTATGTAAACAAACCTGCCTAGACACCTTACCTTGCGAAGAATAATATACAGATAATTACTAATTAATGATTCCTTGGCAATAAAATATTCACTTAGGCCTCCTAGATCGTTTAAATTAACAGAAGAATTTCCATCAATAAGCCTATTAATAATAATATTATAATCAGGTAGGCCGAATAAACAATTCGTCTTCTTCTCTTCGAGGAGCCGAATCGCCGGATGTTCAGCGCGTACTAGTTACTACAGTAAGTTACTACCGTGAGTTTTGACCAATCACAAACGGTGTTTCATCACATTTAGGGAGAACTAATAACAAATGAGGGCGCTATGTATGCATAGCTTAAATAGTTTAAAAGATTAATTTCTTAAGCAAGTTCCGTGGCGCAGTGGTTGAAGCGTTGTCTTGTGATGGAGTGACAATTCCATCCTGAGTTCAAGATCCAGTAGATGACTTTTGTTTATTTATCGGCAAACGCGAGTGTTGCACACGAAAATTACACAGTCAATATCATCGAACTCAAGAATTTATATGATTAATGACAGGGGACACGATAATTACGCGAAAATTACTCAGTCAATATCATCGTTCTCGAGGATATATACGATTTACGATCCTCGCAGCGGTAGTCGTGTGACGCAGTTTCAACCAATCACGTTCACGTATTTACATAGGCTATGTAATATAATGGTATGATTAATATTAGATGTGGAAGAGTTGCTGTGTCTGTGCAATTTAAGCCTTTCTGATTACAAACTAGAGCAAAACTCCTGAATTTGCCAAGAAAGGTTTCCCAAAGTTTGCCTGAGTTGACAAATTTTGGCAAACTGCACCCTTGCAATTTGTCAATATTATGGGCAAACTCTATGTTTCCAAACAACATTTTTGTAAAGTTTGCTAGTGTAGACTCATACAGTACCTGACCATGCTACTACTTATGTCTGTCTACCTATTGCAGGTTGTTCAACATGATCCGTGCAGGGCTGGTGCTGGCCACTGGAATAGTTTGTTCAGGTTCAAGCATCTGGCCAGCGATATGTACTTGGCTGCTGAGGTAAATACATTAATTATGACAATTGACATCAAATTAATGCAAAGAGGCCAAATATGGTATAGTTCATTCATTTTTTAAAGACACATATAAAGATTTAAAAAAATGAATGTAGAGTAGATAAACAATTTTATAATTTAAACAAAATGGTGTAATAGTTGGATATATTATAGTACCACACAATTTGTTTTATATCAGATTTTAGCAATTGTTATTGTTTTTTTGTAATGTAACTCATTTCAGCTTTGGCTGCCAACTTGTAACTGCAATATGTGTTTTATACCAGAATAAATAAACAGGAAAAAAACATTTGTTACTGGGATCTAAATTAGATTAAATAATAATCTTAACTATTGCAATTGTAGGATGATAATGATGTGGCGGCGGATCCAACAAGGCAGAAACTAAGAGGCAGTAGTCGCGTTGGCTATCTGAAACCTATTGAGCATGGGCATGACATAGCTTCCATATTTGAATTGGATCCTACCACTTTACAAAGAGGGGATTCATTAGTTCCAAGGTAAATATGCAAATGTTGTGTAATGTGAAGAATCTATATGTTGTTGAGAATGTTATCGCTGACATTTCAGTTAATTGCTGATCATTAATGTTTGAGGAGAGTTGCAGATGACTTTATTTGGTAAACAATGTACTGGTGACCTTTTACCTTTATATACCGCACTTTCTATTCACCTATCTGATTGGTTGATAGCCATGGTATTTTTTAAATCATTCCCTACTTGTGAATTGTCTTTTTTGGATTATGTGTTTCTGAATTCAATCAAGGACTATGTTGTAATGTGTTTTTTGTTTAATACTACAGTATATTTTTATGTTTGTTTTTGTAACTGCGATGTCTGTGTTGGGAGAATCCTCCCAATAAGTTTCACAATTTGTCCATTATTTACAGGAATTCATATGTTCGGTTACGTCATCTGTGCTCAAATACATGGGTACATAGTACAGCTATTCCATTTGATAAAGAGGAAGATAGACCAGTTATGCTAAAGGTAAGAAGAAAATAATGCTGTTGACTCGCTCCCAAACCTAACTCTCCCAAAATCAGACCTTTCTTGGAGTCCTAAATGTTCCACCACATTCTTTCTACCATTAAAATACATTTAGAATATGAGAAATTCTTGAAAACCAAACATATTTGGCAAGCCTAAGCTTGTTGAGTATTAGGAAAGTTTACTGAATTAACATTTTCTACTTGCACAATATTTCAGCTTGTTTAGTTTATCTCCGAAAATGCAAAAAATCTGATCAGAGAGTGTTTTGCATTCAACAAAACTTTTAAATAAATTTGAATAGTCTTTATAATGCGATCACCAGTATTCAAATTACATTTTACAGAATAGGAACCAGCGACCTCAATACTAAAACAAAAATACTATTCATTACAAACCGTATACTGTATATAATCATCTTTTAGGTCGGTACTGCTGAGGTGCGTGAAGACCGCGAGGCATTTGCAATTATACCTGTCTCCCCCACAGAGGTGCGTGATTTAGATTTCGCTAATGATGCTAATAAGGTGCTGTCATCCATTGCTTCCAAACTTGAGAAAGGGTCAATCACTCCCAATGAACGCAGGTAAAATATTTCTATGTTTGTCTAAAATTGTCTAATTATTTTTATGCTTTTTATACATTTTTATCAAATATTGAAGTCTTCACTAAAATCTCATTTGGTGAGTTTAACCAATCCTCTAACTTTTTGTTTTTATTGTAAGGTTTGTGACCCAACTTCTCCACGACTTGGTGTTCTTTGTTGCGTCAGAGACCAATCAAAATGGAGATCCATTCGCAGTTGTAGTGTCTGCACCCGAGAGAGACCGACAGAAGTTAATGAGAGAACAGGATATATTAAAACAGGTATCAAGAAATCAATTAGTATTATATTAGGTAGTTAGTACCATATGAGTTAGTCACCTTTCCTGAACATAATTTTTTTTATGCAATATGTATTTATTTTCAACAGATTTTTAAGATTCTGAAAGCGCCTTTTGCTGATAGCGGAGAAGGGCCGATGCTACGCATGGAAGATCTTGCGGATGCTCGTCACGCTCACTATCGTACAATATGTCGACTCTGTTACAGAATCCTTAGACTTTCCCAACAGGCATATCGAAAAAATCAGGTTAGGTATCCTTCCCATAAAACATTTAATTTCCATTTTCTTTAATGCTTTGCCAACAGATTAAGACCCAAAAGGCATTCCTTTGTCATCCAGGGGAGTATTATTACTGGTGGTAAAAAGATGGAGTGGGAGTATACCTTTACTCAACGCCTAGTATAGTACTTTCTTTGTTTGTATGTTTGTTAGCATGATAACGCCTACAATTTTCAAGTTATCATTTTGAAAATGTTGGTGTACATAAGTATATACTTACCGAACATGCCTATTGATTTTCAGGAAAATTGATATATTTGTAACAACACAAAAGCTTATTATATTAAAATCTGATTTACCTGTATCTTCCTTATGATATATTAAATAGTACTCTGTATTCTTTTAACATTAATATCAAGTTGTGAGCCCTCTCTCTCCAAATATAGTTTTCCTGATATATTTTACCAAATACTGCACTCAGTTTCTTTCATTTATTTGTATTTTTTGCATTAACACACAGGAATACATTGCCAAACAGTTTGGCTTCATGCAGAAGCAGATTGGTTACGACGTTCTTGCGGAAGACACCATAACAGCGTTGCTTCACAACAATCGCAAACTTTTAGAGCAACACATCAGAGAAGACGAAATTGAAACCTTTGTCAGTTTAGTGCGGAAAAAGAAAGAGTGCAGGTAAGACAGTTCTTTATTATTCTGTTAGGTCAAAGTTTAAAGTTCATTATGATCAAGATATAGTAGAACCCATCATTGTAACACTTTGTTTAGTTAATGTGTTAATTTAATAGTTCTGCTGTACTCCATCCATCTTATTTCATATAGTAATATTATTTACTTTTTGTAGTACAGTAACATTGAGGTCAGAGTTTAAAGGTCATCAACACTCATGATTGTATATGGTGATTCAGATTGTTAAATTTGTAAAACTATGAAATATAAATGTATTTTTTAATTTATAATATTTTCTTTTGTTTTGTTTAGATTTTTAGAGTATTTGTCTGATTTGTGCGTATCCAATAACCAAGCCATTCCAGTAACACAAGAATTAATTTGCAAATCAGTTTTGAATCCAAAGAATGCTGATATCCTTGTACAAACTAAGTAAGTGAACGTTGAAGATGAAATCCTAGTCTAAAAAATGGAAATAAAGCAGGGGTGCCGTTTACCGTACCTAAAGAGCCGACAATATCCGTATGGGTTCGAGGCCGACTTGCTCCTAGTTCTTGTGGTGGAACAAGTCTCGGATAAGGACTATAAACCAAAGTTGGGGACCCCTTTGGAAACAAGCTTTTGGGCTTAAAGGGTTATCACCTGCTTTCCATGTTTTTTTTCTTAAGTCTTTCTATATTATTCTATGTATTTATTTTCATTCATATTTTATTCTGTTGCATAAATTGTACTGTTCTTGGAAAGCAATACATGTTACTTACTTATTTAGGTACAATGGTGTTCACCAGTTCATCAATCGAGACAAGTAGGAAGGGGGGATGGGGTTTCACTGGTGAACTGGTTCACAAAATAGCCCCTGTATCAGGGGATTAACACCTAGCTGATTAGTGATTCATTTACTATTAGTAATCTTTGGGAACATGTGTCTAAAGACATAAAAAAAAACGTCTGTGCAATAATTAATTTCAGGTTGATTCCAGTACACACGCAAGAGGAAATCGAACTGGACGGTGTCGATGATAACGGCGATCCGATCATCGCGATTCAGGAAGACGAAGAGGAAGAGGTGTTCTTGATTTGGGACGAAAACTGTCTGAAAGGAATAGCAGAGTTGGCGCAAGGTGCTAAGGATAAAATTAGAGAAGATACAGAGATTCTGCGATACTATAGGTAGCTCATAGTATAAGTATAGATAGCTTTGCACATGGCTGATACCACTAACAACTCCAATCTCTTTGTGATATTTTTTCTTATATCTATCGTATATCTTGGGGTATAATCCCACTTCAGATCTAATCCCACCCTCTACTGATTATGTAAACAGGCATATCCTTGGGTATAGTCCCAGTATTGCCTTTTGTTCTGGATGTAGGCCTCTCGAATAGCCAGGGAACAATTTGTTTAATAGGGTTTTACTGTAAATAAATAGTTACATATGTGTATAAGAAAATAATTTACTAAGGTAGCAAAACGGGTTTTTTCAGGTACCAATTGGATTTATTTTCTCAAATGTGTTTGGACCGGCAATACCTAGCCATCAACCAAATATCAAAAGATTTGGACATTGATTTGATACTACGATGTATGTCAGATGAGAGCTTGCCCTTTGACCTTCGTGCATCATTCACGCGTCTTATGTTGCACATGCATGTAGACCGCGATCCGCAAGAAACTGTGACGACAGTGAAGTATGCGCGTCTGTGGTCGGAGATTCCAACACAGATAACAATTGAAGAGTAAGTTTATAATTATTATTTAACTTTTATTTAACTTTTATTTATTGTCAGCGCTATTTTCATAGTGCTTTTTACAATTGCAAAAAATACTGTATCAACAACTCCCCATAAAAAACAATAATCACAGAAAAACGGCAAAACAATAACAAGTCCAGGTCCACATGATATTACCAGTCATGATAGAATCCATAGTACAGAAATTATGGATTTGGGAATCTATTGAGAGATAATCCTACTAGAAGTTCTTTATCGTATAACATTAAAATACACAACATTTTGTAAAACCGTAATGAAATAATAATAATATTATAATAATAACAACTTTATTTAGTAACGAATGCAACACTTGAATCACCAGATTGGTGTTTTCACAAGGCCGTTACTTACTATAAAATAATTTACACAAGTTATCATTTACGATACATGATTCAAAAAGTATACAAAAAAACAAAAAAAGACAACTGATTCAATTTACAAAACAAAAAAGAATATAATTATTGAATTGGATTAAACTATTTATATTGATATAATTTTAAGTTAATTTTATTTACAGTATTATCTAATTATTTCATCATTTCAGTTACTACCTTCATTGTAATTTCATCAACTAATTTCATGTCATTGCATCTGCTATTTCATATTGTGTGTTTCCTGTCTTTTTGTTTGTTTTGTATTGTAACCTGTTTTTCTTTATTTATCTGCCACATTTATATAGATAGATATCATATGAAACACATGTCTGTTAAATGTTATTGTAATAGGTGTGCTTAAATTAGTATCAAGATACAGTCCAAAAAGAGAGCGTTTGTACATTTATTCCTTATACAAATTTGTTCTACTGCCCACATCCTTAGACATGAGGAATGACCGGAATATTGCTGGGAAGGTTTCAAATTGCTGAAAGTGTAAACATTTGAAAATTATCCTCTTTCTTAGATCCAAATTGTCGTCTGAAATCCCCACTTTTCACCACACAGCCTGCGTTTGTTTGTTATATAAATGACTGGTATCTTTCCTGGAAAATCACTAGAGAACTATGCGCTGCGAAACCACTATGAAAACACCGTTTTACCACCAAATGTACAGTACTGTGTATTGTGTGTTTGTACAGTATGGTTGACTCGATGTGGCAGGTATACTCTCTATTCTACCTCTCCTCACCACCTGTAAATGTTTTACGTACTGTAGCTTGTTCAAGCCTAGCTTTTCCATATTCCAGCTATTCCAGGCACAATGAATCCACCAAAAACCAAGTGTAAGATACTGCATGCTTTCTTGCATAATACATGCCTAGAGTTTTACAGCATTTTTGCAGCTAGAAATTGTGCATGGAAATTAGTTATTATTTTATAGACTCGATTTTATCTGTGATTTAATAAATAAAATGTTTATGTTATAATATGGTACAGTTAATAATATGGTAATTGTTTAGTTTTTCACCATACATCACTGAAGAAAATCAAAGAAATTTAAAATAAGGAGGTAACCCTTGAGCTCTGTCTACACTATATCAAACTAGTTTGACAAGAAAGTGTGGTGTGCCCAAATATGGTAGTGACATGCCTAAATATGGTAGTGATGTGACATCATCATGTCCATATATGAGCACATAACATTTTTTGTTACATAAAGTTTGATAGTTTAGACAGAGCTTTAAAGCAAGGCTTTCCTTGCCTCCTCTACTAGTACTAGTAAGGAGGTTTAAAGTTTTATATTATTAAAGATATAGATTTGTTCATGCTGCAACTATCAAGTTAAATTATAGAATATACTAAAAATTACTTTTACCTAATCACAGATAGAATTTATTAAGCATTATGAGGTTTACTAAACATTATTATTAAAAACTAATTAGGAAATATTTTTGTTGGGATACAAAAGAAGAAAGTGGACACCTTGTGCTGGGGCAAAATCATAAGAAAGGTCTTTTTTATTTTAGTAATAAAGTATTTTTGACTTTTTAAATACAGTAACAAATTTAGGTATTTATTCTTTTTTTTATTTGGTATTCATATAGTCGACTGTATTAGAGATCATGTTAACATTATTGTACTGCAGTTACTGCAGTAACCACACATTTTTACTGCAATGATTTTAGTTGTTGACCCAGTCATTGCAATAAACTGGTTGTATGATTACTCAAAAAAAGATATTCTTGCTATATAATTTGGTTACATAACAGATTAACGATTAAACTAAGTTTTACTGCAGTAACTGCAGTACAATAATGTTGACATGACTCTTTTAAATTGTAGATTACCTTTTAGACTAACATACTTTACTGCTCTTTAACATTTAATACTTCTCTAATTTTTAAAATGAAGCTAAAGCAAACTATTGTATATTGTTCAGTTTTAATTGTATTCACCTGTTTTACATAATTAATATTACGATAAGAAATAATATGCAGACGTTTATGTTGCCTATAGGTCATAACAAATCAATTCAATTATAGTTTGAATTATAATTTTATAAGCTTTTATTTATAAGCGTTTTTTATAAATCCAAAAACAAATTAGTGAAAAAATGACAAGACTGTGGGTAACTATCAGTGGCTGGATCTCAATGGAGATACAAAAAAAAAGCGAAAAGATAAATCAAAACGATAAGTAAAACAGCCAGAAAAGTTAGTAGAGCTTTCGGGCAACACTAGTCCTTCATCAGTGCAAGCTTTTTTTATATAAATTCGAATATTACTGACTGTGAACAATCTTTGTTGTTGAAATCAATATTAAATAAATAAGAAAGTTTATAAAGTATAATTATGCATATTAGTATAAAAAATTATATATAACATTTTTATGTTTGTTTATTATATTTTAGAATTCCCAAATTGCATTTAATAATTGTTTGCTTCATGAAATCCTACCATCTTCATCTAACAACTTTTGATACATGCTATGGTTTGAAAGAATAATAACAATTAATTTTCTATTTTTTATTAATATTTTATTATTGTTATTGTTATTAATGTATTTATTATTATTATAGTACTTTTATTTAATGCCTATTTTCTACCATAAAGAGAATCACAGACAAATGGCTTTAGGTTCAGGAGAAAAAAGAATTAACATCAACACTAGGGTGCAAAATAAATTTTCCCTATGGCCTCGAAAGGCCAGTGTTATAATTAAATAATTAAATAATAATTAAATATTTGTATTATTTTTATTACCATGCAGCTATGATACTCATAATGAGGGTGGACAGCATGCAGGCGACGTCACCCCTAAATTTGCTGCGACCATTGACTTTGTGGAGGAATATTTGAGACACGGTTTTGTCGAACGTTATTCATTCGCAGATGTTGAACAGAATAAACTCACGTATGAGGTGAAAAAAATGAAATTCTTATTTATCCAATTTAGTGATTCGATATCTTTATCATATTAGAAGAAGGACATAGTTTCTTGTTTTGAATAATTTGTTCTTTCTTATTAACATACAGGTGGTGAATTTAGCCAAGCATCTTATCTACTTTGGCTTCTACAGTTTCAGTGGGCTACTCCGATTAACAGAAACGCTTTTGAAGATACTGGATTTTACAACAGATACAAGGATACCGCTGAAAATGGCAGGAAAGGCAGACTTAGGTATTGTACAATAGTTGTATTTTGTATATAAGGTTGTTTTATTTTGTCGCATCTATTGTTTTAATCAAACTGTTTGCTTACTGTAATATGTAGTGAGTGGCGAATCTGTTTATCACTTCTGGTTATTATTCATTGATGATCATTACTACTTGTTAGAGATGTATTTTCCCACAAAAACATAACAAATAAAGATTATTTAACTTTAAAACAAAGATAAAATAAATTTAACAAAGAAGGATTGCCTGACAATTCGGTAAAAGTGAATAACTATGATGTAACACTAAGATAGCTTATTTAAGAACATTTTGACAATATGAAGCTTGAAGTTTTAGAATACATGTTTGGATAAAGGTGTTATAGACCCATAGGTTGTATGAAGAACAGGAAAGCAAATGCGATTGTTTTGTGAGCATGTGCATACAGACGTTCCATTGCTTTGGTTGCATTGTAGTTCAAGTAGAAAAGGTTTTTGTGAGGAAGTTGTAGAGTTTATTTGCTAAGACATATATTGTCATAAGATTGCTGTTATGTTTACAATTCCAACTGTTCAAAACCATATCTTAAGCTCTGTCTACACTATGAAACTTCATGTGACAAAAAAAGTGTGATGTTCCCATATATGAACATGATGACATCATATCACTACCATATATGGGTATATCACTACCATATTTGGCACATCACAGTTTGATAGTGTAGACAGAGCTTAACATGGAAATGTTCAGAATGCATTCACCGCTAATGATATTGTAAAAGTTATAAAATTAAAAGTGAAGATGAAAGATAAACGTTCTAAAATTGTTTCCTTGACCAGAGCCTGAACCTCCAGCAGAAAATACAGGTGAATGATCTCATTTGCATAATTGTTATCATCTCTTATTATTATTATGTGGTTTAGTTACATGCATGTGGCTATATTTGTTGGTTGTTGGTAGGCAAATCATATAGATGGGTAACCCTCATCAAAGACTATGTTGAAATAATTCTACATCTGCTGCAGTCCTATCGTTTTACTGCAGTAACTTCATTATTTAAAGGCAAAAAATGTATATTGTTTTAATCGATCTACTAATTTTATATAAAATGAAAATTTTGGGAATAATTACTGCAGTAACTGCAGGAGATTTATTTTCTCATAGTTGAAGTAAAGATATTAGGTGATTGGATAGTTAGCTGCCGCTTACTGTAAGATGATGTCATCTTCTTTGCTGTGTACCTGTGTTGTGTAAATTGTACAGCTTGTATTATGTTGGGTTCCCGTTTACTGGCTTCGCTTTGGTGGCGGTATTATAGTTAAGCATGGTGTATTAATAATGTCTCCTCCAGTCATGTAAAACCAATTATGTCCCATTTTCTGTGCTCTATCATAATCATCATTATTAATTTTCAACGTCCTCATTATGAATGTCTACATTACTGTGTAATCACCATTGTCATCATAATCTTATCTTTATCAACATTATTATCAATCTCATCCATCATCATCAACATTCCATCATCATCTCTTGATAAGATGTTTGCCTTATTCTGACGTAATTTTGTACTTTATACTAAGTACATTGAGAACACCAAGTAATTTTTGGGGTAGGGCTCGAACCCACGACCTCCAGATCACTAGCCTGCCGGCTGTTCATACCTCTAGACCACCAAGCTTGCTCTGATGGCTAGGGGTTAGATCAACAGTTCTCATAATTATATTTCTCCACACTATTTATCAGCATCAGGTATTCATTACTGAGTTTAATCGTCTTCTTGTTACCACCACCTTCTCCTTCTCCTCCTCTTCCTATCTCCTTCAAAATAACAAACCCCTTTTTGATCGATCATTATTGTAACCATTTTGTTTACCCTTTCTAGTACCCATCAAGCTGCTTGTTCATTATTACATGTGTCACTATATCCTTGTGGGTGTTTCATTCCTAATTAACAGCTTTTTATTCCTATTGTGGTGGTAATTTTAACATTTTTTATAGGATATAAGGTTATCTAATTTAGTAGAAAACATTTTCAAGTTGCCTTTGCTCCTTACTATGCCTATGTATGGTTGTCTACATTTGTATAGTCTGTCTATATGTAACATGTATATGTTTTTACCATAAATATTAATATTTAAATTCTATAATAATATGATACCACCATTGCATTCATAATCATTGTCATAATCTGTGTCATCTTCCATCATCATTATCATCAACATTATTATCATCTTTGTCATCATCATTACCATAATCATCATCATCATCTTTTTGATCACTATCATCATTATCATCATTTCCATCATCAGCATTATGATTATCTTTGTCATCATCATCATCATCATCATTGTCATCATCGTTACCATCATAATCAGCATTACCGTCATCATCATTGCCATCATCATCATCATATCATCAGCATTCTGATTGTCATCATCATCTTTATCCTCGTCATTGTCATCTTTATCATCTGCATTCTCCTCATCATTAACATATTCATCAACATCAATTGTTATCAATGTTTTAGTATAATAATCATTATCATAATCATCATTATCTTACAATCATTACTCAATCAATCAAACATTGTTTTCCATAACATGAAATGTTATCTATCAATTTCATCTTTTTCTGTAGGAGGTAAAGGTAGTGTCCTAAGTTCTATCCAAGGAGTTGGAAATGTTATGACCCACATGGTCCTAGGCACCGGATTACCAATCCCAGTGGAGCCAGTCAGCGGATCGGCCCCAGCAAAATCTCCTGAAAAACTAGGCCATAAGAAAGAGGATGAAAAGGTTATGGAGACAAAACTCAAGATTATTCAAATTTTAAAGGTACTGTGTAATACCCCTTTAACATCAATTTAACGAATTAATAATGTCCACATCCTATTTTGCGAATCATTTTCGTCCAGTCTGATTTTTATTCCATCTTTTTTTGTCTTTGCTTGTTCATCTTCTACCTCCAACCTCAATTTTTACTTGTGTTGTTTGTTAGCACGAAGTGCCTACAATTTTTAAGTTATCATTCTGAATTTGTCAGTGTAAATAGGTATATACCTACATAACATGCCTATTGTAATTTTTATAAATCTGTTGGTTAATAACGTCACAAATAAAAGGAAGAAAAATTGTATTCTTTTAACATGCACCCTCTTTGGCAATATTTTGCCAAGTACTTCACTCAGTTTCTGACTGCTTTCATTTGTTTGTTTGTAGTTCATTCTTGATGTAAGACTTGATTTCCGGATATCTTGTTTACTCTCAATCTTCAAACGAGAGTTTGATGAGAATAAAGAACAAGACAATGATGGACTGTTGATTGACGGCACTGATGGACCAGGTATGTTTTGAAATAAACGTAGATGTACTATTAATTAAATGTAATAAATATAATGTATTGTGACTTAGAAGTGGGAAAGTAATACTTTTGCAATTTTACTCCATTCGATTTTTAAACATTTTGTTTTAGGTATCAACTTAGATGCAATTGGAGACAAAGCTGAAACAATTTTTGAGGGAAAGTATGTACCAAACATTTTTTTTTTCTCAATACAACATTTACTCTATGTTTTGTATGTTGTTTGAACAGCACTGTTGGTTTTATGAAAATGTTTTCTGAAAAAAATTAATTGATAAACAAATAATTTTTACAATGTAACTACAGAATTCAATTGTTAATTTTTCTAAACATATTCACACTTTATATGCTTATTTGTAAAATTGTTTATAAATACTGTTTAGCATTAATTACCTTATAATTTACCCGCTCTGCTGGAGCAGCTCTCAGGATTCCGATGCAGTAGACCGTGACTTGTTAAAAGAGCAGCTCTATGTACGTTTGAACTCGCTGAATTTTTCGCCCGTTGATGCGCGAATTTTACAGGGAGTGCTTAATCAGTATATAGACATGGATGTTGTTCCTCAGTGAGTAAATCGAGCAATCAGATTTGTTCTTTGCCTGGATAGTTACATTTATTATGGGGTTGAGGTTTGATCCTACTTTGAAGCATCTTGCCCCCAGGTTTTTGTTTTTTTTCTTTCAATGTATATTTATGTTTATTTATTTTGTTGTTTTTTGTCTGTTTGATTTTTTATTTTTTTTATTTGGTTACTTGTTGTTGGTATGTTTATATATAACTTTTTTTTTGTATATCTTCCCGTATATAGAGTGGAAACAACCCATACTTTGTTCTAGTTCTGTTTAAAGATATATTGTCTCCTGAAAAAATGTTTTTTTTTGTTGAATATGTCATTTTAATATATCTTTGACCAAAAAACGGATTTGAAAAAATATATTTTCCTGAAGAAACTGTAATTTAAATTTTGTTTTTGGTTAAATTAAACCGTTTTAATAGTTTGTCTTTTTATGAAAGTGAAATCATAATTTGTTTTCCTTTTGTTTTCTATAAAAGTCAGTAACGAACTTATTAAAACTGCAAAATGGCCTATTTAATGTCTGATTTTAGTAATCTTCATTTTGTCATGTTTTTGGGGACAATATATCTTGGAATGGTTCATTTTAAATCCTGCTTTTAGCGCAGTAAATTATAAATACTTTTGTGATAGTAATGCTATATTACCAAAATTGGGAGGGAGGAGTTTGCGATTGCAAGAAGCGATGCCAAGGCAACGAACCACCATTAATGTTACAATCATCTACAAATCAGCAGTACAAAGGCTTTTCATTGCTTCTGCAATTCAAAATTTAGTCGTAGAATAGACTCCCAGAACGTACCCATGATTGTTACATATTGTTTCATAGTCTTGCCATCGTACATTGTGCAATTGAAAACAACAAAAACCAAAAACATGTCGATAATAAATTCTGGTATTAATGGAAGGCACAATGTAAAGATGAGTAGGTTAAGGTCATGGTTTAAATCTTATTCAGATCTTTTATTTTCATGCGAGCATAATCTATATAATAAGTTTATATCATTATTTTGCATGTACAGTATCCATATGACAATATTTTCAATATGGAATATGCGTATCCTTTATATGTTGTGCAATAATATGTATTTAGCATGATGGAATAATTTAAAGTAGATTTATGATTTTACTATAAATACAATTGTTGTTTGCTCATGATTGAGATGGTCAAGTAAAGGTAGTGAGAACTGGATTGTATGGAATATCAAATTATACAGTGAATTCTCCCAAATTCTGTTTCAATTTATTCTCTCATTTTCAACCACAAAAGAGCACTCATTATAGTGTGACAAGCCTATCACACTACTTAGTGTATTACCTGACAGACTTTTTGGCCCACAAAGAGTGTTGAGTTTTAGGAGTGTAGACTGTATAATGATTAAGAAGATCAGGTAATATGATGGGCCTCATCACTGTTCATTAAAAGGATCAATCTCTATTAAGAAGAATAGAATGGTAAGTTCCAATATAGAAATGGGTGCTTACAACATGAACAGGTCCTTACAATTGTAAAGGCATTTAATACTGCTTCTGTACATAATCATCTCAAGATTATTCTGCAGTTACTGCAGTAACTACATTTGTTTACTGCAATAATTGATTATTTTAGTTGCATAAATGGGTTAAAGGTAGAAACATTTTGACATGGTTTGTAAACTGGAGAAAAATTGAGTTTAAAAAAAGATATTTTGATTTTTAGAAACCTTGAAACTTTATGAATGGTAATGTAACATTTTATTTTATAATCAACTCATATGGTTTATTTTGGTTTTATTTGGTATCTCCTTTTTCTAAATTTTTTAACTATTGGAGTATTTTTGTATATTATTTTTTTTCGCAAACTTATTACTAACATTTTGTTTTAGTGTTGACGGACCTGACCTTGATTTAGACGGCGACGGCGGCAGAATGTTTTTGCGTGTTCTTCTCCATCTTACTATGCATGACTATCCGCCACTTGTGTCTGGCGCCCTCACACTGCTCTTCCGACATTTCAGCCAACGACAAGAAGTGTTAAGCGCATTTAAGCAGGTTTGAATTTAAATCATGTTATGTTTGAACTCCTGGAAAAATAATTACATTTTAAAAAGAACTGCTGGAGGAAAATATAAGTTGTTCATTCAACATGTAGATTTTTTGGAAATTATTGAAATGAAATTTGTGTTCCTTATAGGTCCAGTTGCTAGTATCGAACAATGATGTCGAAAATTACAAACAGATCAAAGCTAATTTGGACGAGCTAAGGCTATTGGTCGAAAAATCGGAGTTGTGGGTATACAAGAGCAAATCGAGTGATTCAGATAAGAAGAAGAAGGACAAGAAAGATAAAAAGGATAAGAAAGATGATGGAGGGAAGAAAGATAAAAAGAAAAAGTTACTGGTTGGTATTCTTTCAACTATTAGCCAATCACAAAGAAGCAATTTGTGTTATACTATCACCCTAATGAATAAGTAATAAGTTAGTTTTAAGTATTTCTGATAAATTAGCCAATCAGAAATAAGCAATTTGTCTTATATTATCATCCTCATGAATAAGTAATAAGTTAATTTTAAGTATTTCTGATAAATTAGCCAATCAGAAATAAGCAATTTGTCTTATATTATCATCCTCATGAATAAGTAATAAGTTAATTTTAAGTATTTCTGATAAATTAGCCAATCAGAAAGAAGCAATTTGTATGACATCATTCTCACACTGTTGTTTGTGATATATAGAACGTTTACTATCTAAAGACACAATGAAATCATATCACAACCATATTTGAGCACATCACACTTTTTTGTCAAACTAGTTTCATAGTGTAGTATTTATTTTATATGAATTATTTGTTTCTTTGTCAGCCTTTACCAACAACAGTTGCAGATGGTGACGTTGCCAACCTAGACCAAGGTCCTGCTCTGGATCCTGCCAGCATACAGAATTATAAAACTATTCAAAGCGTAAGATATTCTAAAGTGTTGTTATGTCTCCTCTTTCTTTCCATTTTATGTGTCGCCTTTCTTTGTTCAATAATCCACATCTTTTTTAAGTTGCTAAACCATCTCTGCATTTCCTAAGTCTATTTTGTGACAATAGCTTGTGTTCTCCAGAGGGAGTGCTTAAGATACTCCTGGACCATAATGGACAAGTCCACAACCACGCCCTCATGTGGGAACATTCCAACGTACCACGTCATCATTTGTTTTAGTAACGTGACATCACATCCTCTGTTGTCCACTTGTTCCATGTTACCAGACTTCATTCCACTTCTTCATGCCATTTACATTATCTTCCCAGTTGAATTCTCATTTTTTCCTTGTCATTTGTGGTCATCCTCACATTGTACATGTAATGGGCTGTAGACAAGATCCAGGGTTTAATACTGACGTAGTGCCAGAGTTGTAACTCACGACTCTTTTAACTTCACTCACTAAGCCTCAAATAAGACTTAGTTTATAAGCATGATAAATTATTATATAGATCAATCCTGTAATTGGCGAGTTACTCGCTGTTGGATGCATATGAAATTTAAAAGAAATGTTTATCCATCATATGGTTCACCCTGTGGTAAATTATGGCTCAAGCTACATCTTCAACAACTTCCATTACACCCATTACATTCAGACATCATTATAAGTAGATCAGGAAGGGTTAGACTGACACAGGAAAAAATATCCACAAACCGTTTCAGATTTTCACCAATGTACAAGCATGCAATTTATTTAACAAAAACTTTTCAAGATAGTCACTTGTATCATTTGTATTTATTTATATAGTTATCACGCCGTATTATTTATTCTACTCAGGTACAAAACATATCTCGAAATTGTTAACAATTTTGACAATAAAGTTATCTTTTATCTTGTAACTTCCACAATATTGTCTAACAATGTAAACCAGTATTGAAAGTGTGTAAAGCCCAATAATATTCTGTACTCACTATCACTCACTATCATCACAAGATTGTTATGTGCTAATGGTGTAATATATTTTATTTTAGATTCTCATTCATCTGAAGAATCTATGTATTTCACACAATGCAAACAGTAAAAAGAATCGAAAACATGAACAAAGATTGTTGCGCAATATGGGAGCACATGCCGTTGTCTTGGAACTTCTTCAAATTCCTTATGAAAAGGTAAGGCATCTCTTGTATGGTCTTGACACAAGAACGATTTTAAACATCACATGGAATTTAAAATTTTACGAATAATATTATTATACTATTATTACTTACCTACCTACTTATGCCTGTAAAACATTCTCTATTGTTCTCTGGTCTGGTAATAGTTTTCCAGCTGAGCCAAATTTTCTTCAACCCCTCTGTCGGGTTTTTCTTTGGCCTTGTCAGCATTTTTTAATCTGCATTTTCCTGGAGAATGTTCTATCCCGCTTAATTTTCTTTTCTAACTCTCTTTCCTATTTTTAGTTCACAGATGTTCGTATGCATGTTCTGATGAAGCTTGCTCATGAGTTCTTGCAGAACTTCTGTTATGGTAACCCATCTAACCAGGCTCTGCTACATAAGCACATAGACAGGTTCCTTACACCTGGGGTAAGTGTCTTGTTACCCCGAGAACTATGCATATTGTGTAGTTGGTGGGCCTAGAACTTCTGTTATGGTATTAAACCGATCTAACCAGGCTCTGCTACATAAGCACATAGACAGGTTCCTTACACCTGGGGTAAGTGTGTTGTTACCCCCAGAACTATGCATATTGTGTAGTTGGTGGGCCTAGAACTTCTGTTATGGTAACCCATCTAACCAGGCTCTGCTACATAAGCACATAGACAGGTTCCTTACACCTGGGGTAAGTGTCTTGTTACCCCCAGAACTATGCATATTGTGTAGTTGGTGGGCCTAAAACTTCTGTTATGGTAACCCATCTAACCAGGCTCTGCTACATAAGCACATAGACAGGTTCCTTACACCTGGGGTAAGTGTGCTGTTACCCCCTGAACTACGCATATTGTGAAGTTGGTGGGCCTAGAACTTCTGTTATGGTAACCCATCCAACCAGACTCTACTACATAAGCACATAGACAGTTCCTCACACCTGGGGTAAGTGTTATATTGTGCCCAGGACTACGCATGGTATTTTGTTGGTGGGCCTAGAACTTCTGTAGCTTCTCTTTTTTAAATAAAAAGCCTGTCTAAATTCATAGAATAGTAACAGTATTTCTGTTTACTTGCTAGGCCCTTCAAGCGCAAACCATGAGGCACATTTACATGGACAACACCCAGCTATGCAATGAGATCACGGAGAAGGTGGTGCAACACTTCGTTCACTGTATTGAAACTCAGGGAAGACATGTTGAATATATTAAGTTTCTGCAGACGATTGTGAAAGCTGAACAGTTTATTCGCAAGACTCAGGACATGGTCATGTCGGAGGTAATATTTGTTTCAATTTTTGTCACCCTTTCATGTTCTAATTCTGTAGTCTTTAATCTCTCTACACAACGCCCATACTATGAGAAGCACTTTATCCTTTTTCATGTACACATTTTTTACATTACATTGTATGTTGCAACTGCAAGTGATTCATAAATCTCTTATTTTTCGTTGTCAGCTCATAAATGCGGGAGAAGACGTGCTCCTGTTTTACTCCGACAAAGCTTCATTCCAAATACTTATTGGACTTATGCAACACGATAAGGAGCGTATAGATGATGAGAGCCCTCTGTTGTACCACATCAACCTTGTACAGCTATTAGCCTATTGTACAGAGGGCAAGAACGTTTACACAGAAATTAAAAGTCATCACTTGCTGCCACTTGATGATATCGTTCAGGTTGTAACCCATGATGATTGCCTACCTGAAGTAAGTGGTCTTAAGAAATCATTGTTTAGAACCAGTTCCATATTGTGAAGTTAGAATGTAGCTACTACAGTAGAGTCATACCTTTTCTGACTGTTGATTACACTTTTGGGCTAGGGGCCTGAAATACTAGATATTTATGGCCTAAATACCAAGCAATCTTGGCATAGCCGTGGAAAATAACAGACACTCTTATGGCCAACTCAGACAGCATTACACGACAAGGTGGTTTCTGAGTTAAATCCTGACGAATCGTCTTGATAGCATCGGCCAAAGTTTTTAGGTTGTCAGAAGAACTTTAAACATGTTTAATTTTCACCTGACAAGACAACTTGTCATACAAGTTGACTTTATGGGTCCAGATAATCAAATAATGCGAATGTTGCTTATCAAAATTTTACAAACACTTTAAATAAAACAATTGATAATTGTTTCCCTTTAAAACGAATTAGAAATAAGGCGAACAAGTTAAAATCTCCTTGGATCACAGCTGAAATTGCCAGAGCTATCTCTCAAAAACATAAATTATATAAAAAGTACAAACAAAATAACACCACTACTAATAAAAGTACGTACATACATTTTAGAAACAAGTTAACCACTACTATTAGAAATCGGAAAAAAGAATATTATATGGTCCAGTTTGAACGAAATAAACAAGATATTAAAAAAACGTGGACAATCCTAAATGATATAATGGGTAGGAAAAAGACTACCAATTTGCCTACAAAAATAAAATTGGGTACTGAGACTTTCTCTGATAATGATGAGAAAGCTGATGCATTCAACTCTTTTTTTATTAATATTGGAGAAAAACTAAATAATAAATTTAGGCATGAATCTCAAAATGAAGAAATCACCCACAGAACTTTCTTAAAGGGAAATTTTACCTCTTCAATGTTTTTTAAGCCTGTTACTGAACATGAACTTAACCACTATATTAAAAACACAAAGAATACTTCTCCTGGCCATGATGGTATAAGTGCCCAACTCATAAAATCTGCTTCCCCGTTTATTTTAAAACCTTTATTGCATATTATTAATACGTCATTATCATCGGGCTGTGTCCCGGCTGATATAAAAATTGCTAAAGTTATCCCGGTATTTAAGAATGGTGACATCTCCGATATAAATAATTATCGGCCTATTTCCATTTTACCCTTTTTTTCCAAAATATTTGAGAGGATTGTGTATGATCAAACGATTTGTTACCTCTCAAAATATAACGTACTGAGTAAAACACAGTATGGATTTAGACAACACCATTCAACTAGTCATGCTTTAATACAATCGATTGAAAAAATCACAAACGCTATTGAGAATAAAGAGTTCACACTAGGAGTTTTCCTTGATTTATCAAAAGCGTTTGATACAATCGATCATGATGTATTATTAGATAAGTTAAGATTTTATGGTATAAGAGGAGTTCCGCTAAACTGGTTCTCAAACTATCTTAAAAAAAGACTACAATACACATTTATTGCAATGACCTTTGTCCGCAAATCATACACACAGCTAATCCACTACATATTTCTCCCTACCCCTGTCCCTCTGACAACAAAATGTGTTTTTCTTAAAGGTGAAAAATGCGTATATATATTTTCTGAATCATTGTTACGTTGACACAGAAGTTGAGATGAAAGAAATTTACACTAGTCATCACATGTGGAAGCTGTTTGAAAACTTTCTAGTGGACATGGCTATGGTAAGACCTGATTGTTACAAACATAAACTAACATTGTTTATAGTGGAGCAACTGTAATATACAGACTTCCCAACTCTCCCCTTAATCGCAGGAGTTTCCTGATATATTCAGTCATCTTAACTCAAAAGGTGCAATTTCTGACCATTCTTGTTGATATGAAAAAAAGACATACTAATAATGTATAAATGTATTATCTTGCCTTTACTGTTAGGCCCTTTGTTGCTAACTAAGGTAAACAACCTGTTAGTGTCGGTTTCATCGCTGTTGGTTGACAACTGAATAAAATAAAATAAAATAAATAAAATAACTTTTGGTCAGGTTCAGTTTTCAGCCACCTTGACCTTCTTGGAGTATACCATTATTATCTTATAATTAAATGTAATTGGAATTGTTTTATGCTTTTGTAAAAAGTTATATTAAAGTAGTCATGAAAATGTTGGTAGTCCATCTCAGAAATAGATATATGTATTGAAGCACAGCACTGTAAAGCTCAGTCTAAATCACTATCAAACAATATGTGAAAAAAAAAAGTGTGGACATAATGATGTCATATTACTACCATATTTGGGCACATCACACTTTTGTTGTCAAACCAATTTCATTGTGTAGACAGACACCAACCATAGTGTATTTTTTATCTGTTGGGTTTATCTCTTCTGTAGGTATGTAACGCAACCCATGATCGCAAGCATGCGGACATCATGTTAGAAAAGTACATAACGGAGACAGTATGCAGCATTATAACTCAATTCTTTAGCTCACCCTTCTATGATCAAACAACCACTGTACAGGTGAGATACAAGTCAAGTGTTTACTGTAATATAGATATTTGGAATAGTGACGATCTTAGGAACAAAATATATCATGTGATTGTGTGCATGTCAGTGGCCGTATTTACCAGTCACTTGAGACAGGCTTCTTTGCCCTATTCCTTGACACTTTATTGATGGTTTGTGGGTTGAGACAGGCTTCTTTGCCCTATTCCTTGACACTTTATTGATGGTTTGTGGGTTGAGACAGGCTTCTTTGCCCTATTCCTTGACACTTTATTGATGGTTTGTGGGTTGAGACAGGCTTCTTTGCCCTATTCCTTGACACTTTATTGATGGTTTGTGGGTTCAGGCAAAGAATATATATCACAAGAATGAGTAATCCGCGATTTTCCCTGTAACAGTAATATTGTCCATGTGGTAGGGCGCCGCCATAAGTGTGGATGTATCTGGGATGTATACAACTTTTTGTGAAGGTTTCACTAATCAAATGCTGGACCACCGGAGTATTTTCCGATGATAAAAATGTTATCAACTACATGCCAACATCATGTTAAATACTATTTGAATATTTAATTGTTCGTTTTATGCAATTTTTTTAGTAAAAACTGCCGTATAAACAGTTTGATTTATCAACCGGGCGCTACGATAGCGTGACCGGGCGTGTTGGTGTTTACGCGTTTTCACGAAGGATAGTTTAATAATATTCCTATATTTAACTGGTTTCTGGTAAAACAAATAAATGTTAATGACATTTAACATTTTCTCCTATTAATAATATGTGTTTTATACTAATTTATATCATAAAAACAATACTTAATTTACCGGGCGTACAGTAGTACACGGCAATGGTAAAGAATAGGCCGTGCTGAGTAATATTCGTTGATTTTTGGTGTTGCTGTGTTAAGCTCAGTTCCCACGATCGGTTTTTTTCTTCCGTCTTCCAAAGGGACACTGTATTGATTGATGGAAAGTGCCTGTTTCCAGTCACCTTTAGGGTCAAATCTATTATTTTAACTGCTCCCTTGTGTATAAAAGAGAGAAAATAGTGACTTATAAGTTTTAGTGCATGTCCTATTATTAACGAAACTGACACCAGTTTTTTACACCAATAGCCAATCAGATGGGCAGGAATTGGCTTGGTAGGGATCAACATCTGAATATTGTAGCAGAGAGATATAATATAGTTCACTATATATCTTTTGATTATAGATACCTGAAATAACTTTAGTTAGGAGTTGAATGGAATACAAAGATTATAAAGTGTTATTAAAAGTCATAATATATTATATATTTATATATAATTATAGATAAAATTATTATATTTTTCTATGTCTTCTACTTCCAGTTCCTTTATTAAATCATGGTATGCTCCATGGGATTTTCGCCGCTGTATCCATGGTTTCACCCACACACTGCGTTTCTTTTGCAATCGTTTATTTAGTTCTCTTACCATATACAAAATGATCAAAACTTTCGGAAGTAACACTAAATCCATTTCGATTTGTATTAAGAATATACAATATCACAATTGAATTCTAAATGATAACTAGACATGAAACTCGTCACTTTGACGAGTTAGTTATCCGCACGACAAACGCCACGTGCACGTCATACGTTGGAATATTGCACACTGATAAAGATTATGGCATTATGACCTGAACTGAAGAATATCATACGTTTTTAGTGCTGAATTCAGTCTATTTTGTGTCATATAGTATATACATGCAAACAGTAAAATCTGCATACATATTACATACAGTGTAGAATAGGTGAAATTACGGAACCCGCAATTTATTCAAATTTTTAACATGGTTACGGTATCAAAATGAAACACTAAGATAGCAATTTCGGGAGGAAATTATCTCAGTAACAACATATTAACGTGTAGAAGAAATTTGAATACGTGAAATATTGATGCGCGTTCTTTTAAATGTAATGAATGATGACGCAAAATATGAAAATACGACATTTTTTATTTAACTGGCCATATGATGACGTCACAACATGCGATTGGCAAAATGTTCACAGGATTTCGTATCTACAATCCAATAGCTTCCAGAAAATGTTTTAATCGTGATTATCACATTTTATTCTTACGAGCTACAACAGATAAAAATTTACTGTAAAGATGAAATTAATGACCCACGTAATTAAAATTTTTAGGCATGATGACCTCATAAAAATTTAAATATTTTTAACTTGTGCGAAAGATAGTTGATTTACCTAGACAATATTAAAATCGGCGTGAAAATGGAAAACTGATAAGTGGCGATGCGTTGTGATGAGCTATGACGAAAGATACAAAAATCCTAAATTTTATATTCACGTGGCCATACGATGACGTCACAATGTCCGGTTAGCCATAAAAATACATGATCCGATATCTACAACTCATCAACTTCCAGAATTTGTCATCCACAAAAAGTTGATCGTGTAGTTTAGAAATTATGACTGTTTAAAAAAAGGCATAATTTTGACAAATTTTTGAACTTTTTCATCAAAAACGCGCGCAAATTGTCCAATTCGACGTGCTCGTATGACGTAACTTTAAGTCGAAATTGTTTAAAAGTTGGTAAAATTACTAGAAAAGGCTGGACAAATATAAATCACGCGAAAAAAATATGTTTTTAATGCTACGTGCGCACCACACACGTAAAAATTTGCGCACGCGTGGGAATTTTTGACATGCTTAAAATGACATGAAACTCGTAGAAAATTGAATAGAAATTAATTTTGCGCATTTTAAAATTTTAAATGCGCGTGCACGCGTAACTTTGTGTAAAACACGCAATTTTTTTTTCACAGAAAGTTAGCGCATGACACAAATTAAACTTTTGCAAAGTTTCAGTTTAAAATCTTTTATGGTTTTCGATCTATGTTAAATACGCGAAATTCATAAAATCGCACGTAAGTCACGTTGCACAACTCTGACGTCATTAAAAAATAGGAGGTGCACAAGTTCACGTAAATGCCCACATGTTGTCAAAGTTATGAAATGTTATGTTTACACATTTTAGAGAAACGCTCTACACAAAAATAGCGAGAAAGAAAGAAGAATAATACAGAAAAAAATATTGATCCCATACAATAACAAGGAGTTATCCGCCAAGTGCGGATAACTAAATAGAATAGCAAAGCAGAGAGCAGAGAAAGTATTTACACAATGGTTGACAAGGTCAATCCTTGAATACCTACAATATACAAAGATTGTCCCTAAATTGCAAGCTTATGACATTCTATTCAAAAAGTAGGTCATTAGTGACCAAGTGAAGAAATGACTGTGGGATTGCAACACTCTTCTCCTGATGTCCTATCAATCAATACAAGTCCCTTTGGAAGACGGAAGAACAAACCCGATGGTGGGAACTGAGCTTTAGGCCTTTTTTGTGAACTAACTTAGCATGTTAGTAAATAATTGTCTGTAAAAGTGAATAAACACTAGTTTGTTAATAAATATGTATTATAAAATAGTTTACAATTGCAAAAACTATCATCATAATTCTATTTAATGTATCATGTCTATTAAATCAGGGAGATGTAAAATATTATATATTATTTTACATCTCCCTGATTAAATCAAGTCTTATTTAGTATGTATACATCCGCCCTTATGAGGGCGGGCATCACTCACTGGAGCTCTCTGTTACAA
Organism: Antedon mediterranea; assembly: GCF_964355755.1. Lineage (NCBI taxonomy): Eukaryota > Metazoa > Echinodermata > Crinoidea > Comatulida > Antedonidae > Antedon > Antedon mediterranea. The sequence continues at coordinate 21,833,769 of NC_092678.1, read as the reverse complement.
ATTTCTCGTGCAAAAATCGCGGAATACTCATTCTTGTGATATATATTCTTGGGTTCAGGTGACAACCAATGAAGCAAGAACACATAGATCATTGGTCATCACAAATAGGAAGCTGTCATAACATCTCTTAGTTTACAAACAAGAAATGTTGTATTGTAGTACTGTACTGTATGTTGCTCACATACCTCTTTTTAAATGTGTTAAATTGCATGTGTACATTTTAAATATTTTTATTGTTTCATTGTTTCTCTGTTGTAGACTCGACAACCGATCTTTGTGAAGTTGTTACAGAGTGTTTTTAGAGTGTCGCAATGTGATTGGTTGTCTGGCCACCAAAAGTGCCAAGTTGAAACGTGCATCAAAACCTTGACAGACATAGGTGAGTATTGGGTTTGAACAAGGCCTCTTGTTAAGTTCCCATTAGGACATAACGCAAGGATGTAAGCGCAATGCAAGAAAGTTGACCAATGACAAGCGACTGTTCGAATAATCCATCGCTTGTGATTGGTCATTACTAGCGTTGTGGTGACGTCCTTGCGTTGCGCTGACGTCCTTGCGTTGCGTCCTAGTGGGAATCAAGCACTAGAAACAAGAAACATAATTTTTATCCAACCAAATAAATTGTAGGAATATGAAATTACGGTTGGCATTAACCATAGAAACAAAAAAGATGAAGGTTGGAACACCAACCAAAGAGAGGTCTGTGACATTGAAGGATGGCATATGACTTGGATATAACACCAGGAAGAAACACACTTTTGAGAAGTTGATGCTATGAGTGAAAGCTGAAATGTTATCAAGCCCATGACAGATATTTATTTGATACATGCTAGGACAAGTATGAAATGTAATAATTATAATTGAAAATAAGCAATTATAATTTTTCTCTTATAACTCTTTATATTTTTCAGCGAAGAATCGTGGAATTGCAATACCAGTGGATCTAGATAGTCAGATCAATAGCATATTTAAATCTGCTAGTATTGTTAAGAAACATACGCGACTGTGGATGAGTCAAGGCCGCATGAAACGGGACTCAATGATACCGGTGTCCCGAGACTATCGCAACATCATAGAAGGGCTACAGGTAACTAGTCTCAACAGTAAATGTATAGTTTTCTCAGTAATGGGTGCAGATGAGGAGGGGACTAGTAAATGGTGTAACCAAATTTGATATTCTTCATCATATATTTACTACTGCAATCAGCAACAAGAATATGTATATACTTTTTTATGTTAAGCCATTAATAAATACGTACGTGTGCGAATGTCAACAAATCTTTATCTGGCATTGACTAGATGTTAGTGGTTGCTAGGAGTAGCTTTGCTAGTTGTGGAGCAGCGCCCCTATTTCAATCTAAATTCATATCACTACCATAGTTGGGCATATCACTACCATATTTGATATTGATATATTCTTTTCCAGGATATTGTTTGTCTTTTGGAAGAACAATTGCACCCGCTGGTGCAAGCAGAGTCGTCAGTCTTAGTAGATGTCCTTCATAGACCAGAGCTGCTCTTTCCAACTCACTCGGAGGCACGACAACGCTGTGAAAGTGGGGGCTTTATCTCCAAGTAAGATTTAATGTTTGTTATTGTTCTCGCATTTGCTTTCGTTTTTATTAGTCAAGATCATCATCAACTATACTATATTTTAGTATTGGCATGTTGGCATATGATGGGTTTGATATATGTATTTTAGGCCCCTGGATATCAGCTCCCCTGCAAAGGAACTGAAAGGGTCGGCCTCTATAAACTTTGTTGAAATAAACATGTTTGGTATTAATTCTACTGCATGTCACTAAAAGTTCTATTAAATTGTTATATTGCTTGTGTAAACATTGTGAAAACAAAAGGCTGGTGACTGTTTGGCGTTAGAAAACCAACCAACGTTGTACTCCACAGTCAAAATTGAGCACTGCATTTTTGGCTGGCGTAGCCTCCTACCATTCAATATAAATTGAAGCTGGAAACAGCAGGTTTATTGAATTGTATTTATTTTTTTAGGTTAATCAAGCACACAGAGAAACTACAAGAGGAGAAGGAACGACATCTATGCATCAAAGTACTACAGACTCTTAGGGAAATGATGTCCAGAGATATCGAATACAAGGAGAAGGTCAGTACAAATATGAATATTCATCATCAGGTCATGAATAATCAATTTCTAGAAAATGTCTATTTATTAGTGCTGCTAATTTTAAAACTTTACATTGCAAAACATACATACTATTAAAAAATTGAAATGATACGAATATATTAAAGGCACTAGTGGTCCAATGGTATGGATGTCTATATATCAAACAAGATTCCATGTTCAAGTCTTGGTTGGGGTTGTGTTGTCTCTCACAAGTGCATACAATGCTCTTAATTGTCCTTATTCAGTGTGACCACAGTGAATACCTGATAGTTGACAAAATATATGATAGTATTTTAGCAATGAAATGTTCTGTTATTGTTGAAACTATTACAGCTATTCCAGTGATGTGAACATTTTTAGGATTACCCATAATGCATGGTAGTGCTTGTAATATTAACATAACATTATATTAAAGCGTGTTAGCAAATGCATGTTGGGTAAAGCTTAGAATATTTAGTTGTTTGACGATTCACTAAAGCGCTGTCTACACTATCAAAACAAACTGTGATGTACCCAAATATAGTAGTGATATGCCCAATGGTGTTATCATGTCCATATATGGGCACATTACATTTTCGTCACATAAAAACAAAAATACATTTTGAATATATAATTGTTTACAGTTTCACATCATAAAGAGCAAAATAGATATGTTTGTACTCATCACTCGATGAAAACAAATTTTATTAGCTGTAATATTGAAAATAAACATATTAAGGCTTCAGATGTTTACCAACAATTTTATTTTCTCTCTACTCTAACCTAAAGGAAGAGGATGATGAGTTTGGCATGGCAAGGCATCGTCAGATGCCTGTAAGCCTTATGAGGGTAAGATAACTTCACCTGGGCATAGCTTGGTGTGTGGATTATGGGGGTTAGCTTGGGTGTGGCCACCTTGCAATAGCTTGTGGTAAAACCATTGTGTGGTATGGAAATCGTGTGTTCAATTGTGGTCTGACCATTTAGTGTTGGTTTGTGGTACCAGCTTAATACCAGTCAATTGTGGTATGACCATGTGTAATTTATAGGTCCATTGTATCACCAATTGGTGTTGGCTTGTACGTAGTTCTAGTTTAATACCATTGAATTGTAGTATGGCAATTTGTGTATTCCACATCTAGACCAGATGGGGTTGGCTTGGGCTATAACCTTTTATCATATGATTTCAAAATGTGAATTGTAATTGGGTTAATGAAATATTAAGAATTATCATCAATTATTATCAAATCAATGCTAATGTGCTTGATCATTTTTTATTCAAATTAAAATATTTGCAACATCTATGCTTGTGTTTTTAATTTAAGAAAAAATTATCTTTTTTATTCCTATTTCTCCATGACATCATGTATTCATGGCCAACTAAACCAACCTATGGAAGTTCCAGTCCTTTATATTAATAAACATACATTTTATTCATATTTTTCTGTCATTTTTACATATTTTTTATATTAATATATTTGCATGCATTCACAGACCGACATAAACCCACAATTTATGAGTAAAAAGCAACAGGAGGATGCCTTGCGGGTACGTTATTTATAAATGTAATCATTTGTGTGAAATTTATCTTCATTATGATAAACGTCGCTATTTTCACCAGCTTTATCAAAAGTAGTTTTAGTGTTTCTTTATTCTTTAGCTGTTATTCTTGTTGAAATAGAAAAAAGAAAGTTGTAGAATATCATTACTTTATGTATTTTAGTAGTAGTAGTAGTTATAATTCTTCCCTTATCACATGTGATACCTTCCTATATCCAAATTGTGTCTTTCTGTTTTAATACCCTTGTGACATTGTAAGCATCTTGATATTGTTTGCTTGTTGAAAATATTTGTTTTTCTTTTTTAAGGTGTGTTCACTAAAAGTAAATTAGATGTATACAAGGCAAGGTGTTTGACCAATCACAAGTGACAGATCGGATGTTGAAACGCATGTGATTGGTCACATTATTTGCATTGTGTTTATGTTTTTTTGAGAACCTGCAAGCCTAAAGTACTATACTTAAGTATATTGCAATTCTGTATCATGGTTCTGTCACTATTTTAAAGATCTTTCAAATATTTCCATTTAATGAACAAATTGCAGAGATGGCTACCTCAATTGGAAAATCACATAAGCTAGACTCATCTACATCTTCTACACCTGTTTTACAAAAGAACCCAGAAGCCAAACAACATAACAAAAAAGATCCCACCCAAAAAAGACTCCACCCAAAAAAGACTCCACCCAAAAAAGACTCCACCCAAAAAAGACCCACCTAAAAAAGACCTATTTTAGTTTAAAACACATTCAATTCAAAACCAATTATAATCAATCCAATGGTAACTGCATCTTGTAGTTACACAAATGGAATATTAAATTATTGTTTCATTCTGTTTATTTATCATGCAGACTTAAACAATATTAATAATTTTGTCGAAACAAAAATGTCATGGTGGTCCTGGAAATGGTTTTTAATTGAAGGGATACAATATAAATATAATAGTAATAATATATGCTTTGTTGGTTAAGGTCGATTGATGGTGTGTGTTTTTTTGTCTGTGGTGAACTATAGTTAAAACTGGGATTTAGTGACAAATTTGGAGACTATCAATCCATATTTCGTATTGAATTATATTACTGGTTATAGAAATGGTTGATTAAAATTACTAATACATTTATCAGACATTCTTGATATACATATATGTTTCTGTAAGTTTTTGTTTAATTAAACATTGTTGTAGAATGTTGAATTGTTAAAAAGGTACATTTTATGTAAGTAATTGGAAGTAAAAATAGTACAATATATGTTAACATTTTATGACATTTGATATATTTTGAATATACAGTGATACAGTAAAACCCCCTAAGTGAGTGAAAAAAGGGTGGAAACCCCTGGGTGTCAAAGATTGTATTTGTTGCTATTCATCATGGGCTATGCACTATTTATTTTAGCTTAAAACATTTATACACATTTGTACACACATTTCACTTCCTTTTTTTATTCTTTACACAATTATCACAACATTATTTCAATTTTATTATTAGAAAATGTTGAGAAAATAATATTTTCAAAGAGTGTTATAAAAATAATTATGTTATCGGTTTCTGAATAGGGGGAGAAACTACGTCAGAGTTTGTTGTTCCGTTATTATGGAAAAGCAAATCCCCGTTACCAGAAGGAAGGCTCATCACGGAAGGACAGTAGCGGCACGCAGATGAAGCAAACTCAATTGAACACGAATCATGGTACGATGGTGTTGAGCCGTGCGGAGATGTCAATGTCCCAAGTCCAAAACCAATTAGACGAGCAAGGCGCGTCAGATTTGGTCATAGACTTGGTTATCAATAACTCTAGTACGAAAGTGTTTCAGGAAAGTGTTGAACTTGGTATTGCGCTTCTAGAAGGAGGGAATATTAAAATACAGGTTAGTATGGTACACAGTATCATAGACAAATTCCATGATACAGCTTAACATTTGTGTCACATGTGAATCCTGTATCATGAAATTGTTTGGTAGGCTCAATACAGAGTCACCATGTAATGCAGTTATAGATCTCCTCTAGAGAACGCTTTCAAAGAAGAGGAAATGGTGACACTTTGTTGTATTGGGTGTCTCCTTTAATAGACATTATGTAATACAAGACTATGTAACCAATGAAACTTTTAAAAAGTAAATTTTTTTAATTTATAAATGTTTTTATGTTTTAAATATTTTTAAACATTTTAAACATTTTTAGGCTATTTGAAATTTTAGCAATTTATAAATTGTAAAGGTTTTAGGAACATTCTAATGGTTTAATCCTTTTAAAGCTGTTTTAAAGTATTTTAATCTCCTGAATCCTTCTTAATTTTAATACCTAGTCATTTTTACACCGTGTTTCATAAGTTATATTTTTTGTGCAATTGTGTGTGTGTATATAATATATTATATTGTATATCTATTTATTATTGTACTAATAATTGTCAATGTTCAATAAGAATTTCTGTTGTTATTTTATGATGATGGACAAATAAAGCATTTCAGTATTCAGTATTGTACTGTTTATATATGTATATATTTATATACATGTTTTATACCACTTTGTACACGATTTTCCATGTTTTGTTTAGCAATCAATATACAACCGCTTAACGCGAGATAATGATTCGGACAAGTTCTACAAAGTGTTTTACGAGAAAATGCGTGAAGCACAAACAGAAATTAAAGCAACGGGAACAGTTAACACAGGAGAAGGTATTGGAACAAAGGGTGCAGATTGTGATGGGAATACCAAGGATATTTCATCAGGGCGGTTAAAGAAATGTAAGATTTTTTAAGCATTGCTCTTTGTAAAGTTGTTAAAAAAATGAAAGAAATAAGTAGACTATGTTTTTTAACTTTAAAATGACCATCGTAATTGTTATAACCTTCAGACAAGTTTTAAAAAATAGGGTGCTTTCCATATGACCTAGGAACAATTAGGTGACAAAAAATGAGATGTGCCATATTATTGGATTGAAATATAGTTTAATGGAAAATAAACGAAAGTAACCCAAATTATATATTGTTTAATGAACATTGCCATAAGCATAAGCAAATGTAATTTAATAATATTTTTTTATTTCTTTTAGCTCGCATGCCAAATGGTGGTATCAGCGAAGAATTAAAAGAGCAGCTAGCTGATGCAGCGCTCCATACCAGCAAAGCCTTTGATGCAGTCCGTAAGGGACGGGATGATGAAGGTGGTGGTGGAGGGGGTACAGCTATCGACATGGTAGAAAAAGGCAAAGATGAAGACCGTGACATGAGCCCAGAGATCAAGATAATGCAGCCTATACTGCGCTTCCTACAACTATTATGTGAAAACCATAACAGAGATTTACAAGTAAGACCTGAAGAGCATTTTGAAATTGTTCCACTGCAGTTTTTGCTACAATGTGTATAATCTTGAAGCTGATTATGGGAATTTTAGTGAGAATTATTTGCGTAATCGTAAATTTCTACATTGAAACAAAATAACCTGATACATTCTTGCAGTAAAATATGTCAATTACTGCATTAACTGCAGTAGAATCATTTTGACAAGATATCTGAAGCTGTAAATGTAGTATATCTGTTGTATTGCCATGCCTACAGTATAACTACGAAAACAACCGTAGCATCCCTATCAAAGGGACACCTTCGGTACCCAATAAAATGTCGTTTAAATTAAATGGATGCGTGCCAAAAATGGGATTCTAGTGTACTATAGTATGCTGTAGTATGCCGTAGTTTCCATATGTACAGAAACTTTGTCATGCCATGTAATAAAAAACTCAATTTTATTTCAGAATTTGCTGTAGGTTAGTTTAATTTGTAGTTTTTCTAAAAGGAAAATTAGTGAAATGAAGCAAGTATTGTCTTTGGCGTGATTAATTATTTTTTATTTTTCTCTCTTTTTCCAGAATTATCTACGCAATCAGTCCAATAAGAACAACTACAATCTTGTGTGTGAAACGTTGCAGTTTCTTGACTGTATCTGTGGTAGCACTACTGGTGGTTTAGGGCTTCTGGGATTGTACATAAATGAACACAATGTCGCCCTCATTAACCAAACATTGGAGAGCCTTACAGAATATTGTCAAGGCCCTTGCCATGAAAATCAGGTAATGGATTAATGCACTAGTAGAACCTTCTAAAAAAAGTATAAACTGTCATCTCCTAGTCCTTTGTGTCAAGCTGCAACCAAATGGCACTCAATCTTCTGTCCTTAACTGCACAGGATGAGATTGACCTGTACACTATGGTGTCCCCGTAGTCTTCAAAAAGTTACACTGGGTTCTTGAAAACTAGCTGTTCTTCTTAATGCATGAGAAGACCTGTTCTGCCGTCAGAACTACAGTCAAGAAGAGACTTGAACCTGTGTCTATTTTATGGCTAGGATTTGCGCCACCCCTGCCATAACTGCTTGGCAACTTTGTGCGATATAATTATTTTATTTCGAAATAAATTGTAAAAAGTTGTTTAACATAACTTTTTGTTTTCCCAGAATGCAATAGCAATGCACGAATCAAACGGTATTGATATTATTATCGCGTTGATTCTGAATGACATCATTCCACTGAGTAGACATCGTATGGATCTTGTAATGCAGCTGAAAGTAAGTAACATGCTCAGAATTTTGAGCACAAATAATTGACTGTGCATTATGTTGTAAATAAATTGAACAGTTATGCAACAAGAAGCACTTTGTGCACAAATAATTGACTGTGCATTATGTTATATTAAACTGTTATGCAACAGAAAGCACACATTTTTAAGAACTATTGTGTATAATTTTCTTTTTATAGAACAATGCATCAAAACTGTTACTAGCAATAATGGAGAGCAGACACGATAGTGAAAACGCTGAGAGAATCTTGTACAACATGACGCCAAAACAACTGGTAACAATATATAGAATTGTAGTTAAATTTGTTTAAATACATCCTGAAATTGTGTTGTTAGAAATGTGTTGACCTATGACCTTTGTATCCTGCAGGTGGATGTGATAAAGCAAGTGTATCAACAAGAGTTGCAGCAGAACACGGAGGTAGATGAAGATGGGATCAGGTTAGCACCAGTAGAAGAGGGAACGTCACCCAGAAGAGTTGGTCATAATATCTATATTCTAGCTCATCAGGTATGATACCTTTTGCATTTGTCCACTCGTTAAGCTGGATGAGGCACTCCACCTTAGATAAAGGTTTTCTATAGGGCATGGTCGACTATCTTTGTACATAGGTATTTTCTATGGACATGGTCAATTTGACATTGTAAATTTTGTATTATTTATTTTTTTTTTTTATTTAATCGGTAAAAAAGACGCAAAATACAACTCATAGTTGAAATGAAGAGTTTATGTAGGAAAATGATAATTAACATACAACAAAGTTAAACAAAGAATAAACACATTGAAGGCCTATGATACAGTAATTAATTACTGTATAATTCATTTAAAATTAAAATTACTATAAGAATTGCACAAAGGTGAAAAGATGATATTAATTATTACAAATTCTTATGGTGTCTATACAACCAACATTAGTTGTCTGTGTATTTTATTCTTTTGTATTGGCAAGGTCGACTGTTTAATCTTTTATGTACAGGGAACTAGGAACAGGGAAACGCATGGTCACCATACAGATAGATAAGCTATGCACAGTTGGCCAACATGCACTTTTTTATTTTTCAGTTCATTTCCAACCTACTGGTGATTTTTTAAAAGTTGTTGTTCAAGTTAAGAGTAATTAAGTAGACAAACAAAGATATATAAATGAAGTAAAAATTGTAGATAAATTAACTGAAATTGTTTGTTTAGCTTTCTCAACATAACAAAGAACTTGGACAACTACTTAAACCAACCAATCTTGATGATCACAAAGCTCTCAAATATTATGCAGAAAACACCGCGCAAATTGAACTTGTTCGCAAGGACAGAACGATGGAGCGTATCGTTTTCCCTGTGCCGCCACTTTGCGAGTACTTAACTCGAGAGACGAGGGAGAATCTGTATTACTCAGCGGAGCGTGACGAGCAGGGGAGTAAAGTTTCCGACTTTTTTGAACGCTCAGAAGACATGTTAATGGAGATGAAATGGCAAAAGAAACTGAGAAGTAATCGTTTTTTTATTATGTTTAACTGTAAATTATTCGTGCATCGTTAGTTGGCCAACGTCATGAATGTGATATTTTATCATTAGTGCCTCTCTGATAATGAGGAAAGTTGAAAGAATTATTATGCTGTTGTCATTATCTTTGTAATAATTCAATGCATTCCCAGTAGTCTGTCAAGTTCGGCATCACTGCTTTTCAATTTGACTACTTACCCATAGTATTATGCATAAAAGTACAATAAATTTTGAATGTAAAAATAAATTATTACATTGAGGAATATGCAAGACAAGATCATGTGAACTATAGTTATCCTTGCATTGCGTCTAAGTGAACAAAGCTGTAACTAAAGCTCTGTGTACACTATATCACTATTTAGTAAAACTAATTTGATAGTGTGGACAGAGCTTTATAGACAAATATTTTGGCATCATGCATCAATGCCTGTAACACGTCATAAGGGAATGCATTCAATTAAGAGTTGCAATTTATCTTTTACCATCTTGATATTGAATAATTTTCCAGCTTGTTAAGAATAACAGTGTGAATTATACATTATATAAAGTCATCCTTTGATTGATTTTAGTTGAAGGAATTCAATTTCAATCATTTCCATATTAACATTATGTTGTGCTCAACTTGTTGAAATCTTGTGGATTTGCAATCTCTCAGACACTAATACATTCTTTAGTGTCTTTTGATTCATGTATTTATGTTAATCCGTACTTAATACTGTCCACAATTCGGATATTAGTATTTTGTTGTCTGCAGCTGGTGTCTGAATCCATAAGTGATTGCTATTATCTTGTACACTGTCTTAGTGGCTTTCTGATGCTGTACATGTATTACATTTAAATCATACTTAATACTTTTTTTATTAACATTCCATTTCGATACAGTACGTCTTTGTCTGGTTTTGTAGCCTGTGTATTAGTTTGTATGTCGTTTGATATTTCTGAATCATGCGTCCTACTTCTGTAAATCGGATATAATGTTTATTGTGTTTCAACTGCAGGTTGACAAGTAATGAATTTTTTAGATTTTTTCAAATATACATGTAGAATACTTGTAAAACATTAGTTGAATTCACTTATATTGCTGATTTCATACTTAAAAGTGTACTATATTAAAAAGTGTGCTGTAACAATGTAAGCTGTTGCAGTGAGTTTGAATCCGACTTCTAAATTGTTAATAATGTTACCTTTTACTTTAATCATAGAGATATTATAAATAGTTTAAATATTATAAATATCTGTATGCTTTAATACAGTAGAACTCCATTAAAGGGACACCTTTTAGACTGGACAATTTGTCCTCTTAATAGTTGTGTGCCCTGATTGTTCATACATATTCAAACATATTTAACCCTTTACAGGAAAGTGTCCTCTTAATAAAATATAGGGTATGTTGTGAATAGAGGTTGGCCATTAGTGTTGTAACATATTGTTCCTTTGTTCATTTCACAAGAAAGTGTTGTTATAATAGTGTATGTTGTGAATAGGGGTAGGACATTTAGTGTTATAACATATTTACTCATTGTCCCTGAATAGAAGTGTCCTAAATAGGGTTTATAATGTATTGAAGATAAATTACAGCATGCTCTGGTATCTTGATGGGCCTGTCAAGTTACAACAATTGGAACTGTCATTGTTGGTAATGAAAATGACATGACATTATTAAAATTGAGGAGTGCAGTGTGTCAATGTCTTGCACGATATATTATATCACTGTTGGAGTACACCTAAATGGAATTTCATGTGATTATTCATATTTTCATGTAATTTCATGTTATATCGTCCAATGATGTAAAAATATTTTAATATTTTACACAGGTCGTTCGCTCTTGTACTGGACAAGTCGGCATATTTCACTATGGAAGAAGATTTCATTGAACCTGGCTGTGCTAATCAATTTACTTGTTGCGTTCTTCTATCCATTTGAAAAAGGAACTGGAGGTGAGAAAAATTCATAATAAATATTGCGATTATAAGAGAATAATTGACACACACACAAAGACCTGTAGTAAGACTTTGTTGATGTAGAGCATCTTGTGTACGTATATGTGTTTATATGTTAAATGTTGTTTGCCTGATGTGTATATATATATACATATATTAGCTTGGCGGTTTTTTTGTTACTGTTTCTCCAGCCAGTGATACCGAATTGTTGTTGTTGTGAGTAATTTTTGTTTGGATCTATATGTTATTACAGTGACAAATTGTACTATTTGTTGTTGTTTGTAGGTATGCCCAAAATGAAATAATTTCAAATTGCAAAAATGTATCTTTAGAAAACAGAATAGCGAGTTTCAAAAACTTTCAGGTCATAAAAGCAAGAAATCTGAATTAAAATATGTTTTAGTAAGATTTGATAGAGTTTTGAGTATAAATATATTTGAATGTGTTTATAATATTTTACAGAATTGGATCCTAAGCTATCTGGCTTAGTGTGGATTGCAATGTTTGTATCTCTACTCTCTGTGGTAATGCTACCAACTCCATCTGGCTATCGTATGCTAATTATATCCACTGTGTTCCGCATGATTTACTCGGTGGATATCTCATCAACGCTTGTTCTCCTTGGTTTAGTAAATGTAAGTTGTTTGTATTATTTTAAACACATCTTCTGAGATGATTTTCTTAACTTGTGATGCACAAGAATAGGAGTATTGAATCGCCAAAAATTAATATAGTACAAATATGTGGTTAGAAATAGTGGAGCTGTTGCTTGATGGTTAACATGCTTGACTTCCAAGGGTCTGACCTAGTGCCAGGTTTGTGAGTCACAACTCTTAAAACCCCACTCCCTAAGCCTCAAATAAGACTTGGTTTATATGAACATGATAAATTATAAAATAGTTTTTCCTTCCTGTAATTAACGAGTCTGTGCTCACTGTTGGATGCGTATGAAATGAAAATAATAAAGCATACGAAGAAAAACTTTTTTATAAGAAATAATAATACAGAAGTGTTACAAAATTGCAATGAGACATGCACTCGGTCCTCATCCACCATTTGCTTCACATGAATGAATAGAGGAAATGAGGAAGAAATTGTACTCATAACTTATGTCTTAAGTTAACGCATTTCAGAAGTTGCAAACTGGTAGACACTGACTTCAATAGTTATAACAAATTCATGCACATTAGTAGGACTGGTAGACACTGACTTCAATAGTTGTAACGAATTCATGCACATTAGTAGGCGTACTGCTACCTATCCTGCTCGACTAAGACGAGTTAAATTAAGATATTGTATATTCATAAAGTGTTTATTTTTTCCATGTTATTCCTATTAAGAAACCATTTCCTTAGTATACATAATTTAGCAGTCCACTAGTCATTTAATACTAGGCTAGTTGTTTTAGATGTCACTGTATATAACATCCCAGCATCTATTTCAAAATGAAGCAGTAAATATGTGAGAAAACAATCTCAATGTATATTAATATGTCAATTGTCTGTTCCTGGGAGATTTCAGGCGATTTGTTACATTTACAAATTAGTGCTTTGACCTCCTTCTGGGAAGTAGTGAGGCTTATTTTCCTAAGGGTAGGAGAATTAATACCACGTTAATTAATTTTGTGGCATAGACAAATGACTTATTTCTTCACGTATATGAAAGATCAATTGATAATTGTCACTGGACTGTGTTGCAAAAGAAAACTTTCCCAGGGTATTTTGGAAGTCAAGTTTTTCTTAAAGTTGACTGACATACTGTTATTAAAAAAACTGATGCACTACCAGCTAAGAGGTACAGATACCTACTGTACAAATTAGTGTCTTTTCATTTGAAGATGGTAGTTATTTTAGAAGAATGTTTACTTATTTATTCAACCTTATTTAAAGAGGGTAGCTGTAATAGCTGTACTACAGCAGTGATGACCTGAAGAGACCCTCGTTTATTGGTGAAATGTAAAGAAATGTTCGGGCATGGTAGCTTGGTGACAACGTGCTTGCTTACTAAACTCAAAGTGTTCGGTTCAAAGCTGTCTCCTCACCTATGAGTACAGAATAAATCATAATGTCATTGAATGAAGGTGTAGACATTTAAAATCGTGCATCACAATGCATCCATTGTAGTTGAAGTTGTAGTGTAGTGGGTAACGTGTTTGGTTTTTTATTGATATTAATTGTATTCCAATTCTTTTTGTATTATTTCAGGTTGTCATAAAGTGTATTTTTATAGTAAGTCTTCTCGGCAATAGAGGCCTAGGTAATCGTGGAATGCTGAGTGTATTCACTGACTCCAGTATCCTGTATCATTTCCTATTTCTAGCCTTCTGTTTTGGAGGAATTTGCTCAGAGGAATATATTTATAGTTTTTTGGTAAGTTAAAGTAATGTGTATTGTTTTTTCAATGGTGTGACAAGTAATCAATTATGTGTTATTTAGTTTAGCAACACTTAACCAGTTAGTGTGAAACTACTATAAAAAAAACTTCCTTTTATAAGGGAGTACCTTGAGGACAAGTTGGTTGCAGTGTTGAAACAATCAGTTAGGTGTTGTTATTTATTTGTGTGAGTGGAACCGTAATTACATAGCCATAACATCGGCAGGGGTTCGAGGGTCACTCACTCCATGGTTCTGGTGGTAGAACGAGTCTTCTCGGATAAGGACTATAAACCGTAGGTCCAGTGTACACATCTAGCTCGTGTGCACTTTAAAGAACCTAGTACATCTTTTGAGACGAATAGGGGGTTAGCCCGGTGTATTAGTACACGACAGCCACTGATCATTACTGGGCCCTCTGGGAGACCAGTCTTTGACTGAAGTGGTTACCCAGTGTAAATATATATTGCAATCAATAAAAAGAATAATGCACCAGTTGCAGTAAAACTCCTATATAGGTAATACCTTTGGCACTTTTATTTAGTATTTCATATATAGTCCATGTCACAGGTAAGTATATCCTTAATGGGGCTGTCCCTTAAATAGTGTTGTCCGTTAAATGGAGGTGTCCCAAAGGAAGTGTTATGTACAGTTGTCCTCCTGGATTAAATATTATACAAATAATGAATGTTTATGAGTGCAATGGTACAAATAATGGCACGAGGTGAATGATGAAAGGTTATATCAACGAGGCAAAGCCGAGTTGATATAACCTTTCATCATTCACCAAGTGCCATTATTTGTACCATTACACGAATACAAAACATTCATTATTTGTTTTATATAACATCTAGACGTTTTTTTTCCGTACACAAAAATGTTTCAAAAAGTACTATTTAACGATCGTTGAATAGTGCGTACTATTGCACGCCATGTGACCCACATTCGTCCAATCAAATGACAGGAATTTATATAGGTGTTATATAAACACTGTTATGTGTATTCATACAGAGTGTTAGAGTGAAAAGGCCTCGTCAGGGTATTTGCATTAACAATCTATATAACTCCATTTACATTTAATTGATGAAGACGGCTTAGTTTCTCATTTGAGTTAAGTAACTGGAACATGCACATAAATTTATATTTATATGTTGCTCATTGTAAACTACATCTGGCTAAGTACGGCTATTGAAATCACTTTATTAAACCATTGATCTACAAAAAAGAGTGATATAAATATATTCTCATTAAATTAATGGGTTGATTTATGCTATATATAGTAGAGTGGTGTATAGAATATTGTAGGTAATACAGTGTCATTACTCTTTTGTTCGTAGAAATAGGTTAGGTTATAGAAGTATGAAATTATAGGTTTTGTGTAGTATGTATGTATAAGTTATTCATTAAAATGCTAATGTAGTCTTTGAATTGTGGCAAATGTTAGTTTAGTTACAGATTTAGGTCTGGAACTACTTAATTTCCAGTGAATACAAAGTTATAAATATGTAAGCAGGAAATGTATGTAGTTAGAAAATGATAGTGGTGCGTAAATGTAACAAATTGTAGAATTCACTCATTAATGGTTAAACAGGTTTTAATGTATTTCTGAATAACGGAAATAAAAATGTCGGCCATGTGGATGTTGTTCCTTATGGGTAGTACAATTAATGCACTTGTCAATTGTATGACCCACTATACAACCCCCGGGATAGGTGCATCATGGATACTACCTATAATTATTGACACAAGGGTGTGAAAAGGTACGTCACAACAAAATTGACGCATGGGTGCTCAATGGTATGTTACATCAATGCAATGGTGTGTCAATGTGCATCACTTTACCACCCACCATGTCATGAACTACATTGTCAAAATGGATGCGTCATGGTATTCTTAAGTACGACGGACATCAGAACAAGTGACACCTTTCCCGGGGTCGTATAATTGGTAAATGACAAGTATATAAAGATAGATAGATAGAATAGATACAACTGTCAACCAATATATAAGAGTTGACATTTACAGTGATTATACATGGATAGGTAGATTATGTTTGTGGCTAAAAATAGAATCATTTATCAGAAAAATATGTTATTATTTGCAGGAGGTTAGACGTTTTAACGTGTACTTTTGTCAGGAGTAAAGGCACAAAATGATGTAATAAATCATGACATTTAATGCCATATCTATATAGCTTAATTTTATGACATTACGCTTGGATAGTCTTTTCATATCATACAGTAATACTATTAAATGTCATTACTTTGGTTTAAAGGATCGGTGTAACAATATCCTTGTAGTCATCTTGGTAGAAAATGAAGTTAGATTTGTTATCGCCATACTTTCTGTATTGTACTTTGCCCAGTGGGATACTGGTTTTTGAAGAATAAACATCCTACTTAAACCTGAATTAACATTGAAAATAATACTGATATTGATTAAAATAGTGTGTAGGCTAACATCATACCTCTGTAGCCAACCACAGTAATTTGTATTGGCGGCAGAGTCTTGTAATAAATCCACCTGTTGATTAAATCACCACAATATTTGATTCTTTCTTATTCCCATATCTGTCAGGTACACCACAACAATAAATATTCAGGTTAGCTCTGCCATCCGACACACAAGTCTGATTCTTTATTGTGCATTATTTTGGATTGAACTTGTATGAAATCTATACATTTTATTTTTAGCTCCTAGATGTAGTGCGACAAGAGGAGACTCTACTAAACGTCATCAGATCGGTCACTCGGAATGGTCGGTCCATAATTTTGACCGGCGTGCTGGCGTTAATTCTGGTGTACCTCTTTTCCATCGTGGGATTCCTGTTTTTCCAGGATGATTTCCCTGTGGAACCGATTGAACCGGGTAAGTTGAAAAGTGATTTAAATGAATTATTTATTTGTAATGATTCAAAGTTGAACAGCATGTCCGTGTGAGAGGTACGTTCTGAAACTTGGATGCCATTAGGGCGCAATGTGAAGATAGAAGCAGAAATTAATGGAGGTGATGAATGACAAGTGTACGTATAATACATCGCTTGTGATTGGTCAGCTTGATTGCGTTGCTCTTGCTTGCGTCCTAGTGGGAACCAAGTGTTTATAATACAAATTCATTTGCTGTTTCATTGTAATTTGTAATTGCTTACACCAAATTTTAAAAAGTAATTTTTATTTGTTATTAACATTTTTTTTAAATTTCAATTTCAAGCACTTTATATAAATATGACACTTTCTATTTAGGCAATTTAATCATTTCATGAATTAACAACATTAGATTAATTGTATTTTTTTGGAAAGTGTTTGAGTGTAGTTGTTATTGGTGTACATTAACTTTCATCTATAAATCATTTATGTTATATGATTTTGTGAATGGAAAGAGGGAAAAGGTTTTATCTGAATATACAATACATAAAAAGAAAAAACCCAACAAAATCCAATTATTGAAATTGTCAAATGTTAGGTGGAAATCTGAAATTCGTTTGCCTCATTACTTCGCGTTGTTTTGTAATTTGTTATTAAGTTGCAAATTTTAAGAGATAAAACACATTGCCGTGGGGTTTGAGATTTAAATCCAGTGTAAAATCCATTTACACGTGCAGATATCGCATATAAATTATCACCCAATGCAATTACCTAATCGATCAGTTGACTGCGTAAGGTCGGGAAAATACTAGATTGGATTGGTTTTGGGTTTCTATAGATTTTCTGACTATTAACATTCATAGGAATTTATTTTATACGAGATATTTTTACTATTTGCATTGTATATTTTACGAAATTTAAAAATGAGATCCATTTGGTTTTTACCGCAGACGTAATGTATTAGTAGAGGCCTGCAAAAATGCAAAAAAAAGGTCTACAAATAAGAATTTTAGTTTGAAGCAAAGTCAAAAGATATAAGTTTGTAGGGCCACCGCAAGTAATTTGACCAATGACACACAATAGATCATTTGAAGTGCTGTGTGTGATTGGTCAACTCAGTTGTATTGTGCCTAAGCCGTTGTGTTGCGTCCAATGGGAACCAAGGTCTTATAACATTTCGTAACCAAGCAAACATACACTACCAGCCAATCCCCATTAAACACTGTCTTATATTTGGTTTCCATGTAATTTATCATTTTTATTTTTGTACTTTACGTCACCTTCATCCACTAGATATAGCTATTAAATTCACTGATGCAGCTTCTTCCACCCCTGTTGTTAATGTTTCCGTGGCAAAACCATCCAGCTTTCCTCCTAAAGGTATTATAAATCTTCACACAATTATTATTAGTTTAAGTTGTTGTTAATATAGTTGCAAAATAGAAATAGATTGGATCGTGTAGAAATGTTTCTCGTGCAGTTGCTGCAGAAAGTACAATGTAACATGCAACAATATATGATTGTGATTTGCGTCGATGGATAAATTGTAGACTACAGTGTATTATGATTCTGTAAAAGAAGTTGAAACAAAACTTAGTTACTGCAGTAACTGCAGGAGAATTATTTGTACGTGGTCCCTTTATTGGTAATACTAGTGGAGAATATATTAAAGTAGAGTCGTCTATAAGGAGTCAATGTGTACATAGGATTAGTATTAGTATTCGGATTGTATAGTGCAGTAAACAGGACTAGGACCTGTATAAGCCCTCTTTATAGATAAATTGCATTTCATCATTAGAAGTTACATAAATATTAATGTGAACAGAATCACAAATTATTTTAATGTTCTAGAATGATAACCATTACACCTATTTCATACATTATTTATAAATGTAGAAAAATGAGCACATTATGACTGTATTTGAAATATAAGAAGGTTATTTGTAAGAATGTGAGTTATGTAGAAGTCATAAATGTTAGTCATGAGTGGTTGTAACATATTTCTCTATGTGTTATATTGTATGCTACTTCATGCAGGCTTTGTTTGTGGTAATTGCAAACATGATGAAACTTGTATGATCATTTTGTATCACATTTGGATATCAAAATGTCTTGCACGATGCAAAGTAGAATTTGTAGATGTCAATTTTAATTGGTGTGTGCTGTAGTTTAACAGTGGAACACTGTGATGGTTTGGTAACACTAAAGTCATAAAAATGTTAAAGATTAAATAGAAGGTATTGACATTTTGATGAAAGGATAGTTGGAGAGGGACACCAACCATCATATTTTGCTGTAGCTTTTTTTGTGAGATAAGAAAGACAGACATAGCTATGTCTTGGTCAAAATAGTATGTCAGGCATTGTTTAGGTAATGTAGGTGAAGGATTTAGTTAAATAGATAGTATGTGAGGGTAATTTGAGCATAGCTACTGTGTTCAATCATTTAAAGTAATATAATTATTAGAATATTGATACTTTGCTACCTATCATTTTTTATATTGAAGCTCACTAATATATCTATTGTTTTGTAGTTATTAATATAATTTTCTTGTTTTCCATTGTATTTGAATTGGCATACTTGACCAAGTAGTATACTCCATACCTAAATACTCCCATCCAAGTGAAACTATGTTTGATCTGAGTATAAGATTGTCTAATATTGTGAAATATGAGACTGAAACAACCAATTTGAAAAGATAAACAAAAGATACAATTACCAGCTCTATATACACTATCAAACTAGTTTGACAAGGTAAATGTGATGTGGCCAAATATGGTAGTGATATGGCCAAATATGGTAATGATATGACATAATCATGATCATATTATATGGGCACAAGACATTCGTTTTGTCACATAAAGTTTGATAGTGTAGACAAGGCTTAACAGTTTAGCCTGGATCAATGGGTATAATACTACGCCAAATATGGCAATTAATACTTGTTGCTTTTCTTTCTCACTTTGCTTTTTATACCATGCCTTTTCACTCCATCCATTGTAGTTGAAGAAGGCTATTGTTCGGCCGGCAACTGCTCTAACATCACCTTACCAGGCACCACTACTCCAGGTAAAAAGTGCTTCCATTCCATAAATAATGTTCTTTTACAAAGATTAATTTATTTTGGGGAAATGCATGATAAAGAAATCTTCTGAGATGTAGAAGAAATAAAGAAGTTGAAAGCGTTGCATGCATTTGCATATTGGTGGTGACACAAACAGTTCAGTATTGGAATACTTCTATACCATGCCATATTTAGAATTTAGAATGAAGTAGACAACTTGCGTAAATTGTTAAGGTTGTGTCCATACTGTTTGTTCCGATGTATGTTGTACTGTAATTATGTGTGGACGGGAGTTAAAAATGCATACTATATGTGGATGCGTAAGGCTATAACCACAGGTAAATAGTAATTTGTTTACAGGTTGAGATCAGAAGGAAAGGTAATAATTGTAGAGCTATGAATTCCATGAATAAGTTACATGATGGCAGTAATATATTATGGGGAATATGTCAATTCACAACACAAGTACAGGTATACATGTGTTATTTTGCTACTGATAACACATTACATGAAAATCGGAAACGTACAACAGATAATTAGTATAGAAAACTACTTATTAATTAACTTGGATTGAAATTGTATGTGATCTCAACCTGGCATTTGAAACCATGTTTCTTTGGTGACCATTTTTGACAATGATGTTACTACTGCAGTAATTACAATTTGGTTATAATGATGACTTTTTGGATAAATTTGTTCATTGTAATGTCAACCTCACAATCTAGTACTGTACATAGGAACTATATGAAAGCATTACATGGAAGGAAATTTAATAGATCAATAACTGCAGTAGAGTAATGAGGGAGGATATGAGGGTATGATATGGCATTAAACACACACAATGTTAAATGTGTTTTGAGAGAGAAAATTGAGTATAAATGTCTAAGTGTATAGTAATAATATGTTAAGAAGATGTTATACATAATGTCTTTATAGATGAAGAAAATAAACAAATTGAACCTCTGAAGAGCTGCGGAACATTGTTGATGTGCATAATTACAACCGTTAACCAGGGATTGCGCAATGGAGGTGGTATTGGGGATATTCTATTAGCACCCTCAAGCACTGTAAGAACGAATTTAATGATGTTATTGTTAATAGTTAGATGCATGTGGTTAAAAATATGGCAGGCTGCCAGAGGTCTGTTGCTAGGCTGGTAGAGATTTGTGGCCAGACTGTATGTACATGTACAGTAGCAAGCCGTCCGAGTTCAGGTGCCAGACATCCTGTCTGTCATTTAGGAGGCTGGCAGCAACATTTGGCATATGACACTTAGCATAAATAATCAATGATCTTGTTTTTTTCAGAAACATTTTATAGCACGTGTTGTGTATGATATGCTGTTCTTCTTCATTGTAATCATTATTGTACTCAACCTCATTTTTGGTGTTATTATCGACACATTTGCTGACTTGAGAAATGAGAAACAAACAAAAGAAGAGGTGCTGAAGAACACATGTTTTATATGTGGTGAGTTGTAGAGAGTAGATTAGAGTATGGTGTGTGGGAGTAGAGCGGTGTAAATCATTGTAAGTAGTAATTGAATACAAATACTTTTGTTGGTAGGTCTTGATAGAGCTTCATTTGACAATAAAGAGGTATCGTTTGAGGAACATAAAAAGGAGGAACACAATATGTGGCACTATTTATACTTTATAGTCCTTGTAAACGTGAAAGATGAAACTGAATTCACAGGACCAGAGAGCTATGTTCACTACATGATAAAGGTAAACGTTTGGTATTGGTAGGTGGATATAAGTTGTTAATCTTGGCTACGAATCATGATATTGGTATATACTGCTAATGACATCACTCAATACCGCATACCTTAATTCATAGCTTTTATTGTTTGTGAGGTAATGGTTTTTTTTGTTAATAAAGGAGAAGAATTTGGACTGGTTTCCACGTATGCGGGCAATGTCTCTTGCTGCTGATGAGGGCGAAAATGAACAAAATGAACTGCGTAACTTACATGTACAGCTTGAAACGACAAACAAGTTAGTGCTGACATTATCGAAGCAGCTGGCTGAACTAAAGGATCAGGTAATGTACATT
Source organism: Antedon mediterranea (assembly GCF_964355755.1). Lineage (NCBI taxonomy): Eukaryota > Metazoa > Echinodermata > Crinoidea > Comatulida > Antedonidae > Antedon > Antedon mediterranea. The sequence continues at coordinate 21,811,724 of NC_092678.1, read as the reverse complement.
GAAACAAATGAGTCAGTATATTGAAGTGGGTGAAATAAAGGAGAGAGTGTTAAAAGCATGGTCTTGGATGGGTAATTAGAAAAGTTATTAACTTAATTAGAAGGGTGTTCAACATGTGGTATGTGTATTGAACCTGTAGCTGTATTGGAAAAAAGCAATGCTAATGAATGCTGATTACTTTTATTAGATGACTGAACAAAGGAAAAAGAAGCAGAGACAAGGACTGGTGGATTTGGAGCGAATGCAGAATAGCCGAATAATGGATATGGGAATAAACGGACCAGAGGGTTAATGAACGGACCAGAGGGTTAATGAATGGACCAGAGGGTTAATGAATGGACCAGAGGGTTAAAGAACGGACCAGAGGGTTAATGAACATAACCAGATGGTTAATATACGGACCAGAGGGGTAATAAACGGACCAGAGGGTTAATGAACGAACCAGATGGCTACTAATTATAGAATAGTACTAGAAGATGTGTGGAGTCGGAATGCAACTGTTAGCTGTCGCACATGGCCTTATGGTTTCATATTATATTATAAATGCAAAAAGTGCAGGGAGGGGGTTGATATATGTAGCAGCATTTGGTAATATTTGAAGCATACATAAAGGTGTCTTAGCATAGATCAAATATATAGGAAATTTTGTCCCTGGCAAAGGAGGGCATGTTGAAAGTAGATATCTATATTTAACTTTACCAAAACGCAGTATATTTTTCTAGTAATTTTAGTAATATAGAATAATGATATAGTCTATGAAATATATATTTACTAGATTGTTTATGGATACCTTGAATTAAGAGAATCATGTGGATTATTTATAGAAGTAATAAGAATAAAATAATAAATTTTGAACTGTGGGTGGTAACACATTTTTGTTTATGTGACATGTTATATAATTGAAATATATATTTGCTGAAAGGGAGTTGTGTTAATGTATTGCTGTTGGAGGCCAAGATGTTCTGTAATTGACTTATTTGCCTGTAGGGTTTGCGGTATTTTTGGAGGTAATGGTGAGGTGATTTTTAAATACACGAAAGCCAGAATGGGAGTGATGTAAGGATTCCACATTGCTACTGGATGGGGTAGTATTTGAGGCCAAGAAGAATCATGTAATAATGAAGTTAATGTATATGATAGGAGAAACAAAGTGGGACATAATATGTGTTAATGTTATGTGTGTGTTTATATGTCGTAATGGTTGTTGTTGTGTTTGGTTTAATCATCTAATTTATGAATACATATTATTCCATAACATATTGTGTTGTTGAAGAAGTAATACATGAGTCATATTAATATGATAGGGGTAGTGGGTGTAGGAAAGTTCAGCAATGTATTAGTGGCTGTTGTCCTTATTTATGTTTTGATTTGATTAATTTTCAGTCATCTTAATACTGTGTACATATGAACGTCTAATATACATTTGTTAATAAATAGTGACAAATTATTTACCATCAAAGTTGTTGTCAATAATGATATTTTTGTAAATGTTTTCATATTCTTACCTTATACTAATTTACTTGGTTGCGGGTGAGTTCTGTCTGGAGCGTACACTCTACTTCATTGTTTTTGACAGAAGAAATAAAATGATAAGTATGTTTGATTGAAGACATTCATTTTGCACCTATATATATACATTGTTATTAGCCTCACAGCACTCATAAACATTTAGTAATAATGTATGATTTGAAATATAGTATTGGAAATTTACTGTAAAGTGTTGAACCCAGTCATGATTAAACAGCATGTTTGTGTAAGAAATTTGATAAATATTGGTGAAATTGCTGCACATGATATGAACTTAGACATTAGGTAGAGAACATGTTGTAATGGAAATGATGAGGTTGTGCAGGTACATGTTGTTCCTTGAATTAGTATTGATTGTAGTGTGTTTGAATGTATATGTTGAAGAGGCTAAAATGTAAGAGTGTATGAAGAGAAATGAATTTGGTTTGTGCAGTTTATGAAGGCTGACAGGGTTTGTTGTGAATAGTGTGTGAAGTACACAATGTAAATCAGAAGTGGAATGAATTAGAATGAAATGTAGATATTACGCAAATGAGAATGAAGAAGTTTGGCTGAAGTGTATGTGAGGTTGAAAGTTATGTTTTGTAGGTGGGTCAGCTAATGGTTGAGATTAGTTACTTGTAGGGATTGGGATGGCGTGCTGGATATATTAGTATGCGTGAAGAATGTAGAGATGGAATGTAAATGAAGTGTAGTTGTAATGAGAGTTTGTGAATGATAGGTATTGTAGAATGTGGTTGGTTATTCCAATAAACTGGACACCACAATCGTAAAGTGTGTGGAGGTGTTGTAATTTGGTGTTTCTATTGTTAAGGGGACTACATTGTATTTTTTTTTATTAGGAGGCAATTTCAGATGTGAAGACTGTGCTCCTACAGCTATGTTTTGCTTGCTTGACTGTATGTGCTTGTGTCGTGTTATTGTAATTATTAATTTTGTATCGAGTGAAAGTGACTCTTATTTATTTGTTGTTATTAATTTTTTTAAATTTTTTTTCTTATTTCAGTTTTGTTTCCTGTTTCCCTTCGTCCTTTACCTTTTCCTATATTTGTTTAACTTATATAGTTTAAATATATATACATGTTAGTACAAATATAAATTATTATTTAATCTATCCTTTATATAATTGTATTCAGATACCTTAAGGAAAAGGTGATATAGAGTAAACTGTACACAACATCAAACACTATGGAAGTTTTCTTTTTAGAAGGTTACAAGAAGTGGGAGCCGCAGTCAATGTATCCTTTGAAGGTTTATCGTAAGTGTTGAAATCAGTATTTAAAAAATAAGCTACTTTATATAATAGTGTTATTGTTAATGTTATGGTCGCATGTGGTTAAGAATATATATGGAGACGTCGTCAGAAACAAAAGACGGGGCCAAGCAGAAGGAGCGAGCCGATGTCAAGATATCCTTTGAAGGTTTGTCGTAAACGATGAAATATATATATTAGTAGGATTGTTAGTGAAATATAAAGAGGTTATGAATTAATATAATGTATGTGTCAGAGGTGAAATTGTGAAAAACAAAAGACGGGGCCAAGAAGAAGGATGGCAAAGTTTAATGTAAATGGCAAGGAAGTGTCGGTATTTAATTCAGTGGTGGGCAGTGGTGGCGCCAGCTGGGGGGCTACGGGGGCTCTAGCCCCCTCGTCGGGGAGCCTAGCCCCCCCCGTCGGGGAACACGGGTACTTTTTGTCGGGGAATATAATATAATAATAATAATAATAATACCACATTCATATAGCTTCAGCGCCTAGAAAACCACGACGTTCCATTAACCGTGAGATACGTCAGAGAGCTATTATGCACTTTTATGCATTCATTTATTGCCAGCGATCTAACTTTACTACTAAACATTAGCTAGGTACGCACTTGTCTGGCGGTATCCCTTTGTACGAATCGTTCAACGTAGGGTCGAGACGCGTGATATCAAGTTCCATCCAGGGACCAAAATGTGTAATGTAGTTTTTTTCCAGGCGAAGTTTACCGACGGTTACCGAAGGGAACACGGGTACTTTTTGTCGGGGAATATAATATACAGTAAAAAGCGTTCGCGTTCACTCCGTAGCTAGATTCAGCGCCTAGAAAACCGCGACGTTTCATTGACCGTGAGAGTACGTCAGAGTGATATTATGCACTTTATATGCATTCATTATTGCCAGCGATCTAACTTACTACTAAACAATAGCTAGGTTCGCACTTGTCTGGCGGTATCCCTTTGTACGAATCGTTCAACGTTGGGTCGAGACGCGTGATATCATGTTCCATCCAGGGACCAAAATGTGTACTGTAGTTATTTTCCAGGCGAAGTTTACTGACGGTTACGTCGTGTACTGCGTCGACGTACGCTACACTACAGCAAAAACGAATTACGTTAATTGTTCGTATGTTCACCAATTTTTTTTAGTTTACAAGTAGGCCTAACCTTCTGTACCGTGGGGCACCTAAAATAAATTTTTCATCCATTACTAAACAAAAAAACATGCCATTTTCGCTTAGCCAACATCTTATTATAGCTAAGTTATTACATTTTCAATGTCCTGTATGTCATGAATTTCTCACCACTTGGAAGTCCAGATGGTACGCACGCATACACTTGGGAGGAATAAACTTATTTGAACGACTGAAAAAGGTCTACGCTTGCGTTTCTTAAGCCTCTAGGCCTAATTTTTTGAAGACCTGCAGCTCTAGTTTTAAACAGTTTCTTAGCTCAGCCCCAATAAAGCTGGTCATATTTCGAAGTACAAGAAGTCCATTTTCCGGGACCTGACATCTCTATTTTTCAAACATTTCTTAGCTCAGTCACAACCTTGATAGGGACTTATATATTTTGTTTCATGTTTTGAAGTATAATAAGTCCAACTTCCGGGACCTCCAACTATATTTCTTTAAATTTTCTTTGAACTTTTATTTTTTAAATATGGATTGAAACAGTCATCGCGCATCGTTTTTTTGCACGCAGTATTTTATTTATGCATTATAAAAAATGGAAAAAATTGCTACCCTAAATCTGATTAAAATGACCTCAAATGACGCTAGAACGCGTTGCTTCCGGGGGCTTCGCCCCCTGGACCCCCACCGGGGGCCCTTGGCGGCCCCCTGTCCCCCAGCCTAGTGATAGCCCCCTCGTCGGGGAATGTAGCCCCCGCGTCGGGAAGATCCTGGCGCCACCCCTGGTGGTGGGATGTAAATGTCTACATAAGGAAATGGTAGTTTTGGACCAGTTTGTTATGATGGAAAGGAGATATAAGTTTGGCGCATGTTGGAAGGGATTTCCCGAACTTGTGACGTACATTTGTGAGGTATGAATAAAAATATATGAATGGTGCGTTGGCTTTTACGTGGTTATGTCATGTACGTATGAGCTTGAGAAAATAAAGTAGTAGTAGTGAACCTCTCTGCATTGTAGGTCGAGGAAATGATATCTGTCGTAAGTAGTGCAATATGTTGCAAGTAGGGTGATAGACGTGTGTACCATTGTTTAATATGCGTTTAGTGAACTTTGTATTTGGGGAGTGGAACTGCGCCAGGCTATTCGCGGCCCGTCGACGTACGCAGGAGGCGCCTGAAATGGTATTTGTGCGACTGCAGCAAAAAGGCAGAGGCCGTGGTTTCCCTTTTGAATGGACACGTAGACATATTTGAGTGTGTGGCATCGTAGATGCGGCATCGTAGATGCTAATTAAGGTATGTGACTGTAGGAAATGGTATTAGTATTGTTAATGTTAACGGATGTCGGGAGAAGTAGGCTGCAGTTGGTAGTAATGACGACAGCGTAATAAAGGTGTGACGTCATTCGGTAATGAATATTAATGACAGTAAAGAAGGCGAAATGACACTTATTTAAAACGAGAGTAATCGTAGTATGTATAACAGTTTTACTAGTCTTCATCTGGTAAGCGCTCATAGCCCAGTCATGCTCAGTTTATACTCGGGCAAGATTGATGAACCGTACCGCTTGGCCGAGTAAGTAACGGGGTATGTCAATATCTGGGAATGACACACCCTGTTAATTACGCGGGTGAGTTAGAAGAACCACACCACATGATAAGAAGGGGAAAAATTGTACAGAAATAATGAATATGGAGATGACAGAATGATTGTAATCACATATTTGTTAAAAAAGTAAAAAAAAGGAGGTGCATGACTACGAATAAGACTTTGAAATGTCGTGTTGCCACTCCAGGGGGGGGAAAGAGTGACACAAGAACATTATAAAGTCAACCATCACATGACCTATGCAGAGGGCATTGTTACACGAAACGTGCACAATGTCCTGCTGCATGGGGGATGGCGGTAGTCGTGTTAGTATAGGTACTTTAAGAGATGTTGTTTTATATAGGTGTTGTTGTGGCTAGATATGTTAATGTCCAACCAACTGTAATGAATATTATTCATGATGTTAAAAGAGGACAGGAATTTTGTATATAGCCATAGTGTCATCTATAGACACGTCTAGCCTAGCCCAAGCCACACCGCCCACTGTAGACACGCCTAGCCTAAGCCACACCTAGCCCAAGCCACACCGCTCACTGTAGACACGCCTAGTCTTAGCCACACCACCCAATGTAGACACGCCTAGCCTAAGGCACACCGCCCACTGTGGCCACGCCTAGCCTAGCTTCAGCCACATCGCCCATTGTAGACACGTCTAGCCTAAGTCACAGCCCCACTGTAGACACGCCTAGCTTAAGTGACACCGTACCACTGTAGACACGCCTAGCCTAAGCTACACTGCCCACTGTGGACACGCCTAGCCTAAGCCACACCGCCCACTGTGTACACGCCCAGCCCGAGCTATACCGCCCACTGTAGACATGCCACGCCTAGGTAGTTAAGTCACACCGCCCACTGTAGACACACCACGCGTAGCCTAGCTAAGTCACACCGCCCACTGTAGACACGCCTAGCCTAAACCACATCGTCCACTGTAGACACGCCTAGTTAAGTCACACCGCCCACTGTAGACACGCCTAGCCTAAGCCACACGGCCCACTGTAGGCACGTCACGCCTAGCATAGCCTTAACCGCCCACTGTAGACACGCCTAGACTAGCTAAGTCACACCAACCACTGTAGACACGGCTAGCCTAAGCCACACCGCTTACTGTAGACATCCATAGCCTAAGCCACACCGCTCACTGTAGACACGCCTAGCTAAGTCACACGGCCCACTGTAGGCACGTCACGCCTAGCATAGCCTTAACCGCTCACTGTAGACACGCCTAGACTAGCTAAGTCACACTGCCCACTGCCTAGCCTAGGCCACACCGCAGACACGCATAGCCTAGACTGCCCGCTGTAGACACGCCGAGCCTAGCCCACACCGCCCGCTTTAGACAAGCCTAGCCTAGCCCACACCGCCCACTGTAGACACGCCTAGCCTAAGCCACACCTAGCCTAGCCTAAACCACACCGTCCACTGTAGACACGCCTAGGCTAGCCCACACTGCCCACTGTAGACACGCCTAGCTAAGTCACACCGCCCACTGTAGACACGCCTAGCCTAGGTGACACCGCCCACTGTAGACACGCCTAGCCTAAGCCACACCGCTTACTGTAGACATGCATAGCCTAAGCCACACCGCTCACTGTAGATACGCCTAGCTAAGTCACACGGCCCACTGTAGGCACGTCACGCCTAGCATAGCCTTAACCGCTCACTGTAGACACGCCTAGCATAGCCTTAACCGCTCACTGTAGACACGCCTAGACTAGCTAAGTCACACCGCCCACTGTAGACACGCCTAGCCTAGGCCACACCGCAGACACGCATAGCCTAGACTGCCCGCTGTAATTACGCCGAGCCTAGCCCACACCGCCCGCTTTAGA